>NC_136257.1:25515833-26892500 GCF_053564925.1 Oryzias latipes | reverse complement strand
TCAGGAGTGAGCTTGTTGGAAATCCACACCCCTTCCACTTGAAAGAATCGGTCAAATGAATGTTTTGATTGTTCGACGTGACACCATCTGCTTGAAAGGGCCTACATCATGCAAAAATCAACATTTTGAGCTTTCAAGACTATGATAATGTTCACTCCTCACAAAGAACAACCAGAAAGCAGTGTTTTAATCTATTCAGTGGTCTCTGAGCACCAGTCCCTCATAATCTGCGAAAATGGTTTTCACGTTATGAGTGTGGGGAAGAGGAGAAAGTGTGTGTGTGTGTGTTAGCCTGGGGGCGGTGGTGGTAGCGCAGACTCTTCCTGGAAGGGGCTGTGACGTCACAGCCCCTTCCAGGAAGAGTCTGCGCTAACACCCACTTTCTCCACAGAGCTAGCGGTGATAACCTAAATGCTTTCTTTTTTTATGCACAATATGCACATCTATCTTTGCAAAAGTTCAAATGTGCGTGAAACGCAGACACGCCGCCGACCCCGACTCTAGGTTGACATCATGAAATGAGCGGTAGCCACAAGGAGGGAAAGGCGGAGCCTCAGAGATTGAGCAGTCTTACTTCTGGGTAGGAAAATGAGCTGCGAAAATAATTAAGATTTCATGTTTTTTAAAATTGTTCTTTCGTGTGCCAAAAGTAATATATTATCACATATATGGATATAGTTTACTATAAAACGTTTAAGAAAAGCATGACATTGGCCCTTTAATTGAGGCATCGGATTGGTCAGTTTATAATTTGAGTAACAGAAAAAATATAATAACAAAATTGAAATTGAAAAACAGGTTCCTGCTTTTTGCAGACTATTTGGAACACGGGGGGGGGGGGGGGGGGGGTCACTCAGTCCACTTCTCATATACAGTCAATGATCTGAAAAAAGGAAGCGGATCCACCTGTAGGTTGTGCTGACTGCTCCAACATGGCGATAACATCGCAAAAGAGCTCCTCACATTCAGCACAATGGGGCGGCGAGGTGCAGCAGGAAGATGACCCCCCCCCCCCCCCCCCCCCCCCCCCCCCGGCGGGGCAGCTCCTTGTACGCGCCTGTGAGGTGTGACCCCGGCATTTATTGGCAGAGGCTGGTGGACGTTAGGAGGAGGAGGGAGGGTTGTTGCAGGTCGGCCATATGTTTTTGCAGCTGACCAGACCCCACACTCCTTCAGATGAAAGGAGAACACAAAGCAGGTCCTCAACAATCGCCGTCCCTCCTCGGACCTGCAGGTCTGCCTCGCTTATCACCAAGCTCTTCAGACAAGTGCCTCCCTCTTCTTTTCCCTCCCCCTCGGCAGGACACCGCCTCAGACTCCCAGGCTCTGCAGTCAATTATGCTGACTGCTCGCTGTTCATTAGAAGCCAAGCTCCAACAGCCGCTTGACTTCTTACCCGGCGACTAATTTAATTCTCCAACTTTTCGACCTTGGCCTGCATCACACCCCCGGGATTCCTCTCCAAACAAATCCCTGATGCCGCCTGCCAAGATGCACTTTGAGAGGCGCTGCCTGCTCTCCATCCCTTCTCTTGCTTCTATTTTTCAGGGAGTTCATTACAGTTCAGCCTCACTCAGTCCTGCATCACTCCCTAATACTCTACTTTTTTAAAGGCCATAATTAAGCATAGAGGTGAACCTGCAGACAGAAGGGCTGGTGAAATCAATAAATGCTTTTCAAAGCAAAAGCAATGAGTTACAAACAAACTCCTTAAAACCTCATTACTAGCAGGTTTTGATCCACAATACTTCAAAAACACTTAGGGATTCTTTAAGAAAAGACAAGACAGGAGTGGAGTGATTACAGAGGCACAGAGAGCTGCTGCTGCTGAGCTGCTGCTGCTGCTGCTGCTGCTGTTGCTGGGAAGAGGGATCAGTGTCCGGATCTTTTCTTTTGGGTCCTGGGGGAGAACGGAGCGCGCAGTGGAGGGTGAAAAACACACTGGACACCACATTACCATGTCAGCCAGCACCACGCGGCTCCTTTCTCCATCTGCATCATCCAGCAGCACGCGCTGGGAGGCAAAAGATGCAGCAAACGGCAGGAGAGCAGTTTGCAGCTCAGAACGTCCCGCTCTGCCTGGGTTGCGCGCGTGGCAACTTTGCAAACAACTCAACAATTCACGGGGATGCTGGGAGGGAGGAGTGGGACCAGAACCGGAGCTCGGTCTGTGACCTGCTCCCTCCCCTTACGGCGGAGGGGGGGAGCGGGGCGCTGGATCCGTCAACACCGCCGGGGCTGGAGGTGTCGGTGGTGGGGGTTCTGGTTTCCGAGCTCGTACCTGGGAGTGCTTGAAGAACGCAGAGATGCGCGTGATGTGCAGGCTGAGGCACCGCGAGGCGCACCTCGCGCGGTAAATGCTGGCAGTGAAGAAAGAGTCGTCCTGCTTCCTCGCGGACACACTTCCCGGGCTCGTCAGCGCCGTAATCCACAAACACAGGCTCGCACACAGCTTCAGGCTTCTGGAAAACATCGTCCCGCTGCTGGGTTTTTAATCCCTCCACGGAGCGGACGACACTGCTCGCAGGCTCCGCCGAAGAAACTAAAGAAACTTCAATTATACGGGGGGGAGGAGCCACTGGCCTGAAGGCGCTGTGATTGGACGATCCGGCGCTGAGTGACGTGCACGAGGAGACCAGAGGCAGGTAGATCTTTCAGAGATGAGAAAGTGTGTTTGGAAGGAGATTTATATCTTTAGTGTTTTTATTTTACAGCTTTATATGAATAGAAAACAAACAAACACATGAAAATAAACAGAACAATCTGCTTTCAAAATAGGAGCGAAACTGAACAGGTAGGAAAAATTCAGCTTTTTCTTTTTAAAGATTATTAAGACTTTTTAAATATCTAATGACTTCCAATGCAAAGCCAGATAAAAGCATGGACAATTAACTAGAAATATATATAAACCCACAAAAAAACAAACAAACAAAAAACCCACAAAACATTAAGTCAAAATCAAATTAAAGACAAAATAACGTAAGGATGGACGGACAAATAGACAGAAATAAAAAAGAAAAAACTGATGAATGCAGCGTCAACAGGACAAGGACTGTCCTGCTGTGCCTGTCCCAAGCCTGGCATTCAGGAAGAGCATTGAACATAAAGTTTACAAGACATCAAATAGTTCAAAGGAGAAGATAGATTCACTGACAGGATGGTTTTCCAAACATTTTAGGGGCTCGGAGGGACATGACACCCCCGGCTCTCAGTCCACACAGACTTGCCCCCACTGATATTCTCCCTGCCCCATGGTGCTAAATCAGAGCCGATGTCTTTCAATCACGTATGGATTTTTATAGATCAGATCAACTTTGGGTGAACTTGTACTTATTTTTTTTGTAATTATCTGTTTCAATTCAGACAAAGTTGACATAATTTCTTAGCGGAAGGATGCTATCATTATAACATGCCATTAAAAAAATGGTGTCAACATATGTTTATTTTTTTATTTTATTTTTTTTATCCCTATTCAAAGTATGCAGAACCAACCATGAGTGAAACCTTAGACTCTGACATGAAACATTGATGCTGGGTACAGCTGATTTCACTGCAAATGTTTTCATGTAAGCCATCGCTCACACAGATATGCGATATTTAAAACCTAGTCTAGACAATTTGGCTTTACGGTATGATCAGGAATGAATTAAATAGCAAATATGTGGAATTATTTTAAATAATTTTCATTACAACAGTCATAATTTGATTCTACTTGCTCCTTCTGTTGTATCTTAGGACAAATTCAAGTTTGTGTTGGCATTTTTGTGATTAAACTGAGTTAAAATACATTTAAAAGAACACTAGAATATAAAAGACAAAGTTTTCCAATATTTATTTTTGCTGTCTGGTCAATTGTTTGATCTAGAGAAGTCTGAATTTTGATGCAAAATGATATGGAATCTATTATAAACAAATTATTAAACAAACTTTTTTCATCATTTCTTAAAGAGAACCAGCTCCAGAAGTGATCCAGTACGTCCAAACTCCATGCGCCAAAGTACACACCTGTCTTTGTTAGCGTCCACACAAAGTTGGAGTTGTTAACAGATCTCATGTGAAATGTTGCAGGTTTTTTCTGCATCCAACCCCCACATGTGGCCTTGGAGACGCCTGCCAACATCCCAGGGAAGCCCTTTCCCCCTTAAGCTCTCGCCTCCCACTTTCACAGTAGCTTGGAAAAACAATTCTTACATGGAAAACTATTAAAACCATCCCAAATAAATTCCTCAAGATGGACTCCCAACTTCTGGCAGCATTTCATCGCCCAAGGTATGGAGAAAATATGACATGTAGGAAAAGCTTCAAATTCTCGCTACTGCATTTACAGAGCTGAGTTTTTAATTAGAAAGTTCCCTGAAGGGTTTAAAGACACCCCAACTTTTGTCAGCTCCCAGAATACTTTCCTGAACCCCATTACAGCAGCAGCGTAATGAAGTTTTATAGGTGTTTTTTTTTAATTGTATGCAGAGTGGGAGCGAGGACTCGCTCGCACACCATCATTAGGTCTGGCTGAAGTTGCAGTCTCGCCTGGGGGCCAGCTGTGCCAATCGGCCTGACCCGTGTCTCTGCTGGAATCCCAGGAAACACGCCCACATTCACACGTCCCTTCAAATCCCAGACGCATCAATTCTTCAAAAGTCCTCACTCCTCTCAGTGAGAGGAGGTACAGTTCAGCAAAATGCAAAGGAAAACAGAGCTCCCCAGTGATAAGAATGATGAACACCCATTTCCCTGGTGGTCCCAGGCCCACAATGGAACTTTGGGCGAGATATCCCCCGCTACTCTTAAAGCGTTTAAACACGGATGTCTGTGTACCTTAAAAAAACGGCGTAATGGCTTAATTTGTGTGCTTATTACAGCCATGTGTGGTGGGAGGTTTTATGGTGTGCAGTGAAGGAAACAGGGTGTCTGTGTGCGGTCCTGATGTCTCCTGCAGCCTGTGGGACACGTATCTCTTTGACGCCAAGCTCTCATTGACTGGGAAAGGCTTGCACTGCAACTAAGACTGTAAATTTGTCTGAAAAAAGCCCAAATAAATGAGCGTCCATTCTGACAAGTCCATCTATTAATAGACCTGCATATGCAGGGAAAGGCTGACAAGTCGTATGTTATGTGACATTAAACTCTGTACGGTGAGTATTTACACAGTAGTAAGTCATTCGTCGGCCTCTTTTCCAAACTGAAAAGTTATTTATCTCAATTTACGCCCAAAACTATGAACCAGAATCTATTTCTTACTGAGAATATTTAAATTAGCATGCACTAAAACTGCAATTTAGCTCTCTGCAACGCTTTATGTCAACCTGATGACTCAATATCCTCTTTAGATAACAACCTAACTCATGATTGGAGGTGCTGGTAAGAAGGTGGGGGGCCTGGCTGCAGTCCCAGAGCTAAAAAAAGAAAAAGTAGGGGGTTTCTGTCACATGATCTCTCTAAAGCATCTAAGGAAGATAACAGAGCTGTGTTGGTTTTCAGCCTGCATGCCGCAGACAAAGAAGGGTCGCTGCGATCAAAGACGCCTGCATCTTTGATGCTCCAAGGTGCGGGTGGACTTGCACTTTGATGCGAGGCCGCAGGGATCAGTGGAGGCCACGCGCTTTTGTTGCAAGACCTGGTAAACAAAGGAGACAACAGATTATTCCAGATTAAGGCTGTTTTGGGTTTTTGGAGGGGATTTTTTTTTAAGATGCTGTAGTTGTGTTAACATGCTTTCAATCAGTTCAACTCGTGCAGTCATGAATTAATCCTCTTCTGCCATCGGGACTCTGTAAACAGGCCTTTAGATAGGCAGCAGCCTGCATGATAAACTGAACAAAATGAGAAAACCGCAAAAATAGTTTTTTTTTCTGCCGAATTAAAAATCCCAAAATAATCTGCTCGAGCAAAAAAACCATCAAATCTAAATCAATTGAAGTAAATGTGGTGAAAAAGACTATGAAGAGTAGAAACTGAGGGAAACAACAATTAATTTGCTGTTGGTTGATGCCTCAAACAGGCATCCTTTTATGGAAAATGGACCTGTTTTATGAAAGCTTTAAACCCCTTTTAAAAGGGAACATCTTTTTGGCTGATATTGATTAAACTATCCCCCATAATTTGAGTCTGGATGTGGAATCTATAGGTTTCTATTAAAACGCCATCCCCACAGTGCTGCACAGTCAGATTCTCCCTGCAGAATCAATGGTGGATCGTAACTTGTTGAAATGCACCATGAGGAAAACATCTTTTTATTTTTCCCTGTCTGACTCTCTTTAGCTGTACAGTCCCCCCTTTGTGTTCCTTCACATTTCCAGGTATTTCCATTGGTGTGTTTGAAAAACTTCCCAACATTCCCTGGGAAAATATTGCTCTTGTACGAGAGGTGAGGAAAAACCTAGAGGCTGTCACCACGTCCCCACAACAATGACGCGTTGTGCAATAAAAAGAAAGCTGTTATATCGACATAAACCATACATTTAAGAACCCCTTTAGCAGCAGCTGAGAATCCCTGCAGGCCTCTGTTTCAGCAACCCGGACAGAATAATAGTAACAAGTAAGTTAAAGCTGATTTATCTGAATGGAAATGTAGAGCAAAGTCCTGAAGGAGATCTTATTTGAATCCGTGTCATCAAACTATGAGTCAAGATTTATGGGGAAGATGTGTTTCCATTTCCTACCACTAGATGGCACTGTGTCCTCAGTTTAGTTTCTGGTCCAGTTGGGCGCTCTGCTCCCTCTCTTTTTCCACGGTTTCTCTATTTTCAGACAATTCTTTCCGGCAGATGATCCAGACTTAATATCCTGCAATAGGGAATTTATTGAGGGGGGATTTTGTTCTTTTGTCTCAATCCAATCTGATAAAACGAAAAATAGAAACCTGTTTTGAGCCTGGCTGTATGTCTCACATGTATCACAACACGTCCACACAAACAAACTCAATAACACGCAGGGTGCCAGGATGAATCCAAGTTTTATGAGCTCGTTTTGTGGGAAAATATGCACTGATTGTCTTCTCGGCTCACGAGGCGTCTTGACGATTTCGTGTGAATGACTTTCATTAAGACGTGTAAAAAAGATCTGTCACCTTCTCCCCGGTCCTGTTGTGCTCAGCCAATATTTTCATCTCATTATTTCATTTATAACTGCAGGCAGAAGAAGAAAGAGAAAACAAGGACATTATCAGGCTGATCTGTGGAGTCATTTTCTTTTTTGACAGAAGACAACAGAGCAGCTGTTTTAAATCGCTGAGGTTTCTCAGATTCTCTGCACAACAAACATGCAAGTTTCCATCCTGACGTCAAAACATGTTTACTGCAAACAGGGTTGACATTTGCTTTTAAAGCAAGTGCATGTGTCTGCATTTCCTGCCTCTTTGTTGACTCCCCCTTAACTGTGTGACACGTTGAGGCTGGCTTAGGACATATGGGCCAATAGAAGACCTGTCATCAGTCAGTTTAGCCCCAAATTTCTGTCTAAAATTGAGTTTTGAGACAGACGTCTTATGTTCAGCTATGCATGATAAAGCACCTGTTACCTGCATTTTTCCCTGCCGCCCCTGTTCACTCCAGCTGAACTCATTGGGAAATCATTATCAGAAAACACCTAATGTGAGAATAAAGGTAAGAGGATATGGTTCTGCTGGTTCCCTCACTTCAATCCTTTCCTACATTCACTTTATCAGCTTTAAGGTCATGGTTGGAAATGAGGAAACTGCTTTTTAGAGGAATCTGGACCTCCCTTGCTGTTACAAAACCCCCCTGATCTTTCATCACAGCTACACTAAAACACTAAACATTTGTTGTTATTTGCCTCATTTATTAACCGCTTAACAAACAATTAACTCCTGCAACTGCCTGTTTTTACACCCTGGTTGGGTCTGGAGAGCATGCGTTGTTATCCGTCTGAAAGAGGGCTTCACAGAACTCCGCAGAAAGCCACGCCGGCTACCGATTTCAGCACCGTCCTTGAATGTTCACAAAGAGATGATACAGCTCTCCTCTGCACTCACCACCAGCTACTCAGAGAAAACTCAACAAACTGATATGGAGAGCCGGGCCCCTGAGCGAGGGACATCTTTGGGCGGTGATGATTGTGCAATGACAAATGTTACATAAGTTGGAAGGGAGAAAAAAAGGGGACAGGCCTGTATGAGACCTCCTCGGATCTGCTGCAGCAAACACCGTCACAACACCGAAGTCTGTTCACTCGGACTGAACCAACACACCGGAACGTTCCATTTTAACGAAGTGAACCCAAGGGCTACCTTGATTTTAAAACTGCATGCTACCTGAAGCTAAAGTTTTAGCATTTATCTATTTGCAGACCCACTAAAATAAAAGTGTACAAACCGTTTCCTATTTTAGATAAAAAGAAAAAAGTTTAGTTATGATATGTCTGGTTTTATGACTTACTTAACCTTTACAAAAAGAATTTGATCAAACTACGTATGTATGTACTGCCTCAGAAATGCTGGTAGGACCTCCCGCCTCCCTTCCCGTCACCCAAAACTGTTCACATGTTAAAAACACCTAAACTTTTCATCAAAGTGGGGCTTTAAAACTATCTTTATCTTCACAGTTTTAGCCTTTAGCCTTAGCCAAACTAAAAAAAAAAAAATGTTTTGTGAATTATTTCATATTTTAGATCAGGAAAAATTAGTTTAACTATTTTACATGGTATTTTGATCTTTCCTTAACATTTGAAAAATCACGTTATCAAAATATTTATTTATTTTAATAGTACCAGCAACAAAAATAAATTATTTCGTAGTTAACTAATATTTACAAACAACTAAAATGTTGATATATTGGTTTAAATGTTAAAGCTTTTGTTTAGTCTGGAATTTCCTAAGAATTTAAATGGTACTGTAAGAAAAGGGGGGGGTGGGGAGCATTGTAAAGTCATTATGACCTTTGTTTTGGAGGGGGGAGGACAGGACTGGTAAGTCTTTCAGTTGGCCAGGTCACCAACCCTTGACCTCTGTTCGCGACCCCGCCATCTCTGACATCTGCCCCCCTTCCCGCCTCTCCCAGTTTATACAAAAATCACTCAGGGGGGGGATTTAGAAACGTGGCCTCCAGGAGTGTCACCAAAAAAGCAAAAAAAAAAAAAGTTGATTGCAGCTGGAGCGCAAATGATGGGAGTCCAAGGGCGCACTGGCAGCATCTTGGATGCAGCTCGCCTCAATAAAGCTTTCTTTGACTCTGAAAATAGACATTTTGTTCCTGCAGCCGACTGCGTTTTGTCTGAAAAATAGGTCTGGCTGTGACATAACAGGGAACCACAGAGAGCCTTGTGCTTTTCAAGGGTTTGCAGAAAAAGTGGGTGGAGGCATGATATACTCTGTGTTAATTTTTCCTCTCTAGTCAAAGACTTAAGATGTATGTGCACGAGGACGGCTGTTTTCTAGGGTAGCCGCATTGCTGGATGCCTTCTTCCTGCTAAATAAAGCAACAGGGTCTGGGGGGAGAAGAAGCGGCGTCGCGGAGGAATATTCCCCTGCCGCAGAGCGGGCCTCCCCGCACTTCCCCTGCCGCGTAAACGACACAAGAGGCGTGTGACTCGCGGCTCCCTGCCCCCACCCCGACATATTACTCCTCAGCGCTGTCTAGAAAGGTCATGTGACCCTCATCGGCTTCCCGGCGTGGGGGAGGGGAGGCGGACTGAACCTGTTCTTTGTTACGAGGTCAGCCCCGGCTCCACGGAGGAAGTGCTATTACCACGCAACATGGAGTAGAGGCGCACGCAAAGTCCTTGAGAACATTTTTTGTTGACAATGCCAGCTTTAGAATATTATGTGAATGCAAATTCAAGCTTATTTAATATCCTTAATTTTTTTTAAATGTTTTTTTTTTTTTTTGGGGGGGGGGGGGGGGTCAGACATTCAGGCATCTTTGGCTTATTGTTCCCTTTATTGGGTGTCAAATGCTTTAAGTAGGATCAGCTGCTGTATAATACTGATTATGAAACATAGCTCTTATCTAACTGCGTGTTCTCATTCCTCCCATTCAATTCAAACACTTTTTTAATCAACATTTGGAGTAATGGAATACTCTCCCTCAGTTTCTTTTTTTTTCTTCTTTTTATTGAGTTTTTAGCATATTTTCAAAACAGACAACACTAAGAACTACGGAGCCCGTGTCCTGACATTAAGATATATAAATATATCTTGTTCCCACAGATTAATATCTTGTTCCCACAGGTTATTATGTCGTTCGCATGAAATACTATTCCGTTCCCACAAGATACTATTGCGTTCCCTCAAAATACTATTCCGTTCCCTCGAAATGATTAACTCGTGCGAACGCAATAATTATGTCGTTCGAACGCAATAATTAATACGTCCGAACGCAATAATTATGTCGTTCGAACGCAATAATTAATACGTCCGAACGCAATAATTATTAACGTCATAAGTCATTCAGGCAGATATGCTCTCTGTACGCCGGCAAAACTAAGCCGCTTTCAGCGGTAACTTCCGTGTTTCTGTGACCCATATTCTTTCAAAAAAGGAACATGAAAAACAAAAATGATCACTTTATTACCGTCTCAATGAATATAAGAAAAATATCAAAAGATTTATGATAACTAGGCTGCTTTGTCATACGATAGCTCCTGCTAGGCTACTACTAGCGCCGCCGCAGAGCTCTCTGATGTATGCCGGCATTTGGGCAACTGGCTGGTCTGTTGTCAGACAGCTGATATTGTAGTTTAGGGTCGAATAGGAGTAATAATATTCAGGACTTGTCTTTTATTAACTTTAGCAGTCAGTCGCTTTAAGGCCCGTACACACCGGGACGAATACTCGCCAGGCGTTATTCGCCAGCGATTTTCGCCACGTTTTTTGTGTTCACACCCAGGCGATTTTCGCTGACGATGAGCCGAGCGAACATGCAATTTCCTTCCCTGACATTAGATGGCGCTTAATGTAGACAGAAATACTCCCGTACACAAGGTGGCGCTGCGCAACTTTACGCTTCTTAAAGTCGCTTTTTATTCAGAAGAAAAGAGCAAGTATTTACGCGCTTGTCAGAATCATACAAAGAAAACATGAATATTTCAAGCACCAGTTGCTCCAACTGGTGCTTGGTTCTGGGATATTTTAGAATGTCCTTCATTATTTCTCCGCGGCTGTGTAGACGCTACTTGGCGTCTATCTTCTTCGCTGGTATGTGTGCTCAGCTAGGCAGTTTTGTGTTTGAGCGCCCCCAAGTTGTGTTTTACTGTAACTTCAGAAGCTCCAGACACGTGTGCAAAAGCGCCATTCTCATTGGTCGAATAGATTTCGACGCGACGCGTCGGAAAAAAAAACGAACCCCAGGCGTTTTTTTTTTTTTGACGCTTTGACGCGTGGCGTTTTTTCGCGTCGGTGTGCACACTCACATTGGTGCCCTTTGTTTAGTCACGAGGCGTTAAACGTCGGCGAATATCGCCGGCGAAATTCGTCCCGGTGTGAACGGGCCTTTACATTCGAAGGCTATTAGGCTACATGCTAACTGACTAGCCGATCATTTCCTGTTATTAATTTACGTCATAGATTTACAGCAGATACCTGGTCTTGTTGTTAGACCTTGGTCACAGGGACACGGTGATTGGCCAGTGATTGGCAGCAAAGCACGCTGAGAAACGTGACGTAGTGCTATTGTTGTTATGCTACGAGCTAAAGGTAAGTGCTTTAGGCGAAGCAGCCGGCTTAATATGATATTTTTCAGATTTTCATCGAGAAAATAACAGATCGACCATTCTTGCTTTTATGTTTACCCCTATTGAATGCTCACAGAGACACGGAAGTAGCGGCAGGAAGCTGCTTTTGCAGCAAGATGACTGAGGGCGTACCAGATCACCATGTGAATGAACGTGAATACGATGGATGCTTTTGTGCTTTTTGAAATAAATAAATCTGTTCTCTAAACATCCTCCGTGTCTTCGATGCAATATAATGAGACACACACAGACAGAAATGTGAAGGTATCTGCTGTAAATCTATGACGTAAATTAATAACAGGATCAATGATCGGCTAGTCAGTTAGCATGTATCCTTATAGCCTTCGAATGTAAAGCAACTGACTGCTAAAGTTAATAAAAGACAAGTCTTGAATATTATTACTCCTATTCGACCCTAAACTACAATATCAGCTGTCTGTCAATATTAATCTGTGGGAACAAGATATATTTTTATATCTTAATGTCAGGACACGGGCTCCGTAAAGAACAGTTTATGGTTAGAAAAAAAACCCAGAATAATGTAGAAAAAGATATGAGAAAAAATAAATAAATAACTAAAAAAAAATGGATAAAACGAAAATAATTAACTGTTTTTTACTATCTCATTAACAAAGGTGGAGCAAACATTGAAAAATGTCCCTTCCCGTCCCTGCAGGGTGTACCGAATTTTCTATAAATTTATTAAAAACAAAATTTCTCTGATCCACTGGATGAGTGTAAAGGGGCTGTGCTTGCTTCCAATTTAAAAGTACGATTCTGCGTGCAACTAAGCATGTGAACTGAATTACCCTACGTTCTGATTTCTTTTTTAAAATTTGGGGATCTGTGATTCCCAGAATTCCGATGATGGGGTCTGACTTGACCATCTCCCTCAGTTTCTAATCAGACTTTACAAATGGCTTCATTCAGACTCTGATGGCAGCTTCTTTAGCTTCACCCCGTCTATCAGACAGGGGTTTTCATCAAAGGGTTTAAAAAATACCTTAATTGAAAAAATAATAATTTTCTGTAATTTCTTTGATGTAGTGGGCTTTACAGTGTCAAGATTTAGCAGGGATGTAAACTGTATCCGCTTTAATCTAAAGATTTGTGCCACATAAAATGTTGTAAAGCACAACTACCGTGAAACTGAAACCCCCACAATTCTACACAATAAGTGACTGTATTGAGTGCCGAAACTATGTACTATGAAATGAAAAACTCAAACCAGAATAATGTGGAAGCGACCATTCCAGGTTAATGACTCATTATAAGGAAGCAAGTTTGTAAGTCATTTCTGAACAAGTTGAATGCCGGAAACCACTATGCTATCACTTTCTGGAAATGAGAATGTGACTTACTTACTTACTTACTTACTAACCAAAGTGTGTACAACGAGTAACTGGCATCCCAAAGTAGAGTGGAGAGATGATCTCATATATCCATTTAGCTGCTTTCATAAAATATGGATTGCTCCAGAGAACTGATCTGACAGGAGGCTCTTTGCAGCATATGGTCAGGACATTCAGGGCTGCCTGACTGAATGTTTTTAGGGAACTGAGCGCCTTCGTTTGACCCATTTTGATTCACTAAAGAGTCAGAACAAGAAACAAAAAGGCTGAACACTTTAACAGTGGCATACTGCAATACTGTTTTTTTTTTTTTTACCAATTATGTCTGCTGTCAAAATATTGCACATTACCCTTAGCGGTATATTTTCTTTATTCAATTTATTGTGAATCAGGAGCAGCCAAGTGAATGACATTCGAAAAAAGATTGTAGCAGTGATGTAGGCGCTACATTCAGCGGCCTTCAAGCTCCCTGCTCCACTCCATTCTGATGCCTGCACAAGTATATCCATGTGCGTCTTTGTTTTCCTCATCTGAGTTGGAATCGGGCTCAAACTGTACGGCTCCAGTAATGATCCCCCCCTTTTGTTGCACTGCTAACGATAGCGTGGGGTTGTGAGTGGCTGTAAGCTAGCGGAAGAGAGTGTAAACAAAGGGGTGATGGGAAATGGGAGCAGGCTGTTGCTCTGCAGAAACTATGCTCGGGAAAACAAAATAATCGGCATAATCATAAATAGATTTAAAAGCGTTCCCAGTGGTCTAACGCTTTTAAAACAGATCGAAAGATGATTTGAGTAACAAATGTTTTCAACATATTCCACTGAATATGCATCTCAATTTGAGTACAAATTCAATTCAATGAGCAAAAAATGTATAAAATAGAATATTTATTACAGGAATGAAGGACTATTGGATGACTTTGAGCTTTGCCCTGCAAGGCTTATTCAATCATTAACCAGCACTTGCAGCAGCAACACCATGGACATGTCCTGCGCACATGGTTGAGCCTTTACGGTAGCAAAGGAATGTGTCACACTGATGTCAACTTGTTATTTACTTTCCAAATCTGAATGACTGAGCAAGGCGAAAGGAGAATTAATCAACCACTGTGTGACCAGGCAGGCGAAAAAGAGTGGCGCGTGGGGGAGGGGAGGCTCTTTAGAGCAACATGCTGAACTGTACGCAGCACTAAGGGCTACTTAGACTGAAGGAAACCATCACACACTGCGTTTCAATTGATACATTTGTTTACAATTAGCTTTAGCGTAAATTACATCTTATAATTTTTTTAATTAGAATTAAACTGAGGTGGAAAGCTGTTAACTTAAAGCGCCCCAAAACACTGCATCTTGTGTATTTGGGTGATTTTAACGGCTGACATTTAGCTCCCGGTTAAGCTAATTAGGGCAGCTAGCAACAAACGGCGTAATTAACTCTCTAATTAACCTGTATTTGGTGAGTCCTCACTTCAATATTCAGGTTTAAGGTCAGCCAACCTTCACCCCCCCACCTCCCCTGTGCTCGAGTCTGCATCTGTGCTGCCGCGTCTACTATCTGCTGCTCAGTGAACGCTGAAACTTCAGCCCGACACCACCAAACTTCACCGTGCCCCCCCGCGCGTCCGGCCGGGCTAACACTTTTTTATTTTTTTTCCGGGCGGCGGGGTGAATTTAGCCGGCGGTGAGTCACACGGTCCGCGGTAGAAACTTGAAAATATGACGATCATCAAAATGGGAGGAAAGTCTTTGCTGGCGTGCTGAAGTTGGAGGTTCTCCCCCCACCAACACCCCCGTGGAAGAGAGGAAGAGAGGTGGCGGACACCACGAGTTCACCCTCACGGTAAAAAGGTAAGCCCCACGGAGGCTCCCGGCGGTGCACTCCTGTATTATTATTATTATATTTGGGGAGGGGGGGTCTTTTGGATTCAGTCAAAGAGGATAATGACTTTGAGAAATGACGGCGCTGATTCAATGGCAGCTCACTCCACGTGTGCTGAAATCCCCCCCCCCCAGAAAGCTCCATTTTACGTGTTTTTAATGCAATTTCTCACAAGAAATCGTGTTCTGTGGTAAGCTAGCTACAAAAACACAAAGTTTGGGAGGTCTTATTTAATTTTAAAATGCATTTACTTTCTTTGACTTGTGTTGGGGAAATTCTGCCTTCATTTTGTACTCAGTAACACTCTAAAATCATTAAATAAACAACGTTGCACCGTTAAATCTACATCTGAGTTGTTTTAAGTGAGTGATATTCTTCATATTTACAGAGTTCTGAGGCGCATGCGTGGGGGAGGGGAAACATACAGTTCCAGTGGGCACTTGATGTTATTGTATAACCACAATGCTAGGCTGTAACTATGGACACATGCGTAGGAAATCCCATTTATTACAAAGCACTGAAAGACCTCAGACCGGAAATGGTTTATATTAAAGCATCTAAGGTGTTTTGACTCAGCTTACCATTGCTTGGTTTTAAAGAAAACACCAGTTTAAGCAAAGTTATTGAACATTTGTGTTTTTATTGAGTTTTTTTGTTTGTGTGTCTGGAGATGAGAAGTGAGCTACTTAACTGATGATTTACAACATTTAGTAGTGAGATTGTCTTAAGGCAACAACACGTTGTAACTACTTAAGGAAGCATAATCAAGTTAAAAAAGCCACTATGGCTGATTTAACCTACTCTACTTCTATTTTTATCTTTTGATTTTTGCCTCTAGTATTTGTTTTTCCAATAATCTCACTTGTTGAAATACTTGTTTTGGACCAACGTGATCCTTTTCGTTACACTTACAGACCCACTCCAAGGAAAATAAGCTTACGGGAGAAAGTGTAGAAAAATAGGATGACAGAAAAATGGTGGCGGGCTTACTCAGCGCTAACAGTCCCTTCCCACAACTCTGAGGTGGATTTCTAATGGACTACTGCCGCTCTGCAGAAGCTTTGCACTGAAAAATGACGGATTTAAAAAAAATTGGCTAAAAAATCATAAATAAAAGACCACTGGGAAGGCCTTTACAATAGTACAAAAGATGATCAGATTGGGCCTTCATGTTCTGGTTCAACACTAATTATTTTTTACAGCATTTTTATATGTTTATATGTTGGTTAGGAATAACGATTGGTCAATTGAATTTGTCTCGGTCAGTCAAGAGTTGTATTCCAACCATTGAATATCTTGAAGAAATTGTAGTAACTTTTTTGGATTGACCTATAATCAGACTGACTGTATAGGAGATCTGGACCGAGTGACTTAAACACCCAGAGAAAATGTCTTACTTTAGATCCCAATGACATTAAGTTAATTCCATTGCCCTTTTTTTCGTGATTCGGATGTTGCCATGTTAGAACCAAAAATCGTCAGTAAGCCGTGATTGGTTCGAGTCCGGATCAGAATTTCTATGGCAGCCACTCTCGCCAGACCGGAGTAACCATAATGGAAGGCCACACCTCCTCCACTTGAAAGCGGGCTCAGGAGAATCGGTCAAACGTTTCGAAGTTTCAATTCAAGACCACATATTTTTATCAATGCATCTGATTGGTCTGCTTATAAATTGAATAACTTGCACAACATAAATTTTTTTTTTAGGATTAGCAAGAACATGTTTAAAAAAGGTAGCAGAGCAAGAAAATTGTTATTTTACAACTATGACAAAGTAATAGCTGTTTTTTTCCTCGATAGAATACTTTGGGATTTCAGCTTTTTGCAGACCAGTGGTTACTTCTTATTTGGTACGTAAAGGGGTCACTGAGTCCAGTTCTCATATACAGTCAATGAATTAGACTATAAACTTAAGGTATTTCTGACTGGACTATGGTCTCCTGCTCAAACGAATGCTGTTGTTAAAGGACGAGTTAATGGCTAGCATTTATTGCTTTGCTTGTGCAATTTACTACAATTCAGACTTGCAGGCTGTATACGATTTTGTTGCTTTAGTGTCCTTTTTTTTAATTTAAAAAATAGTTTAAAAAAAATTTTTTTTTTTTTTTTTAGCAAGCCGATTCAAACTCCCAACATTCAGTTTCCCTCTTTTGTATGATTTCTGAACACAAAAGAAAACTGAATGACCCGCAATGTTTAAATACTCAGAAGCCATTCAAGTGACAGCTTAGCTTCTTCGCTTTGTATTGATTTCTTCCAAACCCACACTGCGGACTCGAATGGAAGAAAATGCAGTGTTTTGTTTCATGCACCAGCCGCTCTTAAGTAGGCCATGAAAGTCCATGAGAAAACCTTTATCAGGCTTGTGGTGCAGCAAATATTTCTGCAGCGGTATTTATTTATGATAGGCAATGGGAGAGGTGAGGCGTTCCTCCAGAGGAGACGTGCTGCGTTCTTGAGCTACCAGCCCCCTTGGCATAATACCAACTACTCTGAAATTACACCCATACTAGTACTGCCTGTTTGGAGGTTGTAGTAATGCATTTGATTACAATCTAAATTTGGGGCACGCTGTTTATCGTTTAAAGCAGTTTCTCAGGTTCCTGTCATTGCATGTGAAAAAACGCATCAGTTATCAGTCATGAGGTTAAAAATCTGTTTTTATGCACAGTTTTGTTTGGGTTCCTAAAATTTTGTTTGTCACCAATGGCTGCTGGTACCCGCTTCCAGCATCTGTTGGCAAGATTATGTCGAAAAAGACATCTGTTTGGCGAAATTGTTCTATATGCGCGTTTAGAAGGAAGTTACATGGAGATTGCAGGCAGATGACAGTTAAGGAAGTTGTGCAACAAGTAATGTGTGCCAAAGTGGGGAAACCTCTGAAGTTTCTGTGTTCTCTGGGCCATTTTTTTTCTCTTTCTCCCTTGTACTGTTTTGGGGCTGAGCTTTAACATTCACAGAGAAGGCAGTGAAATCCATTTTTGTGAGATTTGAAGACTTGATTTTTGTCAACATTAGTGTCAATGTAGCTTAGGCCCTAATATTATGCAACATAAGACACAAATATTACCCGTAAAAATGTGAACTGGAAGAAAAGCTTTCAAGGATTGTTTGAGGAAAGAGTTCTCTGGTAAAAAAAAATCCCCAATCAGACTTTCCTTAACTTTTAGATAAAAATAAAAATACTGGTAAATAGCCAGATAGATGACATACTTTTCTGAGATGTTTATACAGTATTTTAGATTTATTATTCCCACATGTTTGGGATGTGTTTCTATGGGACACAATTTTAATTTTACGCTGTGGCAGGTTTCCACTCTCATTGTTGGCTATAAATGGCTGTAAGAAATCATATCACTCCATACATAAACAAAATCATCAAAGATGGATCATTTTACAGTTAAAGGCTAAACTGAATCAAAATAACAATCTATTTAAGTTAGTTTTGTAATGGTGAACACAGTGAAAACTAAATTACTCTATTTAAAGAAAATATTACTGTACAGATGAAAAACTATCAGTTATTCAGCTGTTGGCATGGTGACAGATTTCTGTGAGGATCTGGTCAGAATTGGAAGTCGAGGTCAAATATTTAACACAAATGACAAGTCATTTTTTGTTAGTTCTTTTAGAAAAAATGATGTAAATTTACTAAATCTGTGAAGCTGTCCAGCATGAAACTGTGAAAATCCTGTTCTGTTTGAGCTCCTATACCTTCTTTTCATATATCATAGTCATTCGTTCCCAACAGAACAGCTATAATATTCACGTATTGGTTGATTAACTTGGCGTAGAGCTCGTCTGATTCAACTGATAGAAAATATTCCATAGTATAGAATATCATTTTCTCATGTGGCCTCAGGTTAGCAAGGCGTGGCTGGAAAGTATGTGAACCTGTTGTGTGAGAACACGCCTTATCTTTATAATGCATGACTATGAGACACAGAATCTGCTGGCAGTGATGTTAAGGTGTGCTATTTCTGCTGATTGTTATGAGCTCACGTTGTTTAGAGTAGAAGGTTAGACGAGTTCTTCTTTATCCTCCTTAATCTAACACACCTGAGTTAAGCGGACGGAATTTCTAATGGCGTGCAGGAACAACCACTGGCCTCATTCACACACCTGCTGGTTGCATCTGCTTAACCCAGTTCCTGCACTTTTGTGCTGGCTCTCGTGAGGCACTGAGATGGTTGCAGAAGGATTTCATAAACCCCCCACCCCCCCAATCTTTAGGATTTTAACTCCTAAAGAAGGATCTATAATTGTTCTGGGAATTATTCTGTTGAAATATATTTATATATATCGATGTGTTTTGTGGTAAATCAATCTTAAATGTTTGTCAAGCATCCATTTGAAGAGCTTTTGTTTAAAGAAACCCCGTGGATAATGATGCAAAATGATGAAGTATTCTGGAAGATTCACGTTTACCTCTTGGAATGCTTGGAGACTACAACGAGGATATTTGTCGGCTCTGATTGATTGGACTGTCCCCGGTTTTATTGTCTTTTTGTGCATTTATTTAGAGGGAATGACTACCAACCAACCTCCCCGGTCCTTATCGCCAGTGACTGTGCTAATGTGGCAGCTTGCTTCAAGTAGTCCCCTTTTGATGCTGAATAGGACCTACACCACAAGACGTGATCTCCTCCGACCAACAAGCAGAGAAGGGCTGCTTTTTATTCAGGAATATGTAGTTTGTTACAGAGCAGAGTTGATGCTCTAACTCTAAATAATTCAACACTTTCATTTTCTTTGTTCTAAGAGCAAGAAACTAAAATTTCTGAATGGATCTCAGGTTATCAGTCACAGCTTTGAAATGTGAACCTGTTTTTTATTGGTGCGTGCTTTAGCTTTGTTGCGGGTCCTTTGTTCTCTGCTCATACAGTATAAATTAAGGGCAAAATATTATTAGTAACTTGTTGTCTACATGTCAACGCAAATGAGAGATCCCATAGCCTGGTCCAAATGTCAAGTGGGTTATGAAGATTCTTTACTGGTCCTCCTGATTTTCTAGCAGATGGTGAAGAATTTTATATACTCTTTCTGATACAGGGAAGCAAAACTGAACTTTCTTTTTAGGCAACTGTTAAAAAGTATTAGAATTATGTGGAGTTTGGCTTAAAGGCTTTACTGTAGTTTTAAAGTGATATTTTCAAGTGGTTTTAATCTGCAAAGGTTTTCTCTGGGGCTTCAGTGTTCTCTCAGAAATTTCTGATGGATTGATTCTTTGAATATGTTTTATAAAAGCCTTTTCACATGTTTGTCTTTGTTGCTTGTGATTGACTGATGATGAGTCCCCCCTACACCAGAACTCCTTTGACGTCTGGGAAGAAGAGGCAGGCCCAGAACATGTACACACCGGGCATATGACGCGTGTTCAAGAATATGTTATACGTGGGTTCTTGAACGGTTTTCCCTGGCCAAGCAGGGAGAGGTTTCTTCTTCTTAATCTTTTTCTGCTGATGACTAGCTTATGTCCGTTACCTACAGTTGAGAGAGGTTTGGTGCAAAATATTGAAGCGGTGCAAATCTTGCTCCAGGCTTTTTCTGTCACAACTCTATTCCAGTACATGAAAGACTTGGCCGGCCACAAACTGCAATGAATAATTTCTCCTTCATAATCAATTTTCAAACAGTTGACACTTCTGTGAATTAAAAAGGATGCTATCTATATGTCACTACCAAATATGACTCCTTGATTGGTCAAAGTTCAACTGCTTTAACTTTCAACGTGCGTTCATTGGCTGCACGTTTTGTATGTAAAGCCCGAAAATATGCGTAGCTACGCGTGAACACGAGAGTTTTGAAAACGGAGGCCTAAAATATGCATTTATGCTCGTTTACGTAGACTTTTGATTTGAAGTAGTTGCTTGAACGTGCGCTGCTGAGGCTTATCTTGTGACAAAATACAAAACCACATTTTAAAATCTTTGTTCAAACCTTTTATTTGAGTTATGGAGTAACATCTCTTTGGTTTTTTACAATTCTTACTTGTTCATAAAAAATTGAGGTTCCAAAAAACAGGATGGTAGAAGCTTTTTTTATTTTGAAAGCACAAAGAGCTGCAGAGCTGTTATCAGTTGAGTTTAGCCGTGTTTAGTGAAGGTCCTTTTGTTACCCATCTCATTCACTCTTGGTGCAGCCGTGTTCTTCCCTTTCCTGTGCGTTTGTCAGCCGTGGTCGATCATAATGTCCTCCACGGCTCAGGTGTTTAAATGGAACTAGCCCAGGCTGGGGCTTGCAAACAATGCTGTTGCACGTGCACGCATATATCTGCACGTGCATGCATGTATAGATTCACAATCCGTCTGCTTTTCTTTTCTGAATGTTGGTTTGGTGGGAAACAGACCTCCAGATTACATAGAAGACTGTTTAATAAAACCATGGGTCGGACAGAGAAATCTTTGTTTTTGATGGGCAGTGAATTTATGTTGCACAGAAAAGCCACTGTTTGGTTACATTTATTGAGACCCATCATGTGTCTCCCTGTCCCATTGGCTAACATGTAAGCACACAAAGATGGCAAATATGGAGGCCTAAATGAAAATCAAATAATCTGTTTGGAGGCTGTTAAAAATGTTTGGCACTATACGTTTAATCCAAAGGTTAAAAGTGCATCGACCCTCTAAGCATGCTCAGTCTTGGCCAAATAAGGCTGACGGGCTCAACCTAAAGCTAGAGGAGCAGATGGTCAGCAGCCTCTGCCTTTTTTTTGTTTTTTTTCCACCTGTGTTACCAAGGTTTCCTACTCGACGTCAGGCATATCAATGGCTACGTTCACAGTGCAGGCCTTAATGCTTAATTCCGATTTTTTTTTTTAAATAATTCAATATTTTTTTGCAAGGCCGTTCACATTTCCAATTAAATGCGAACTTTTGTCATCGCCTGTGTGAACGTGGAATGACCCAGAAGTGACCCGCATGCGCAGAAGAGTACTCAATGGTGAACAACGTCACTCGTTGTTGGGTTTATCCCCCAAAATGCGGTCCAGCTCTTCGTTTGTTCCAGTCTTTAACCTCCTTGTATTTGGCTTGGAGGCTTTTTATGTTTTGCTTGCATTGGAGCCAGGATCGTCCTACGCTCGCCCATTTCACTAAAAATGTTTTCAAAATCCACCCGGTTGCAATAAGAGCCCTGGAGTTTGGCCTGAATAGAGCTGCCACCCCAAATATTAATCAAATCGGTGACGTCGTTTCCCTTCCGCTGACTGGTCTCAGCAGCATCGTCGGTTGATGTTTACGCTCTCGTTCCTGCCCACTTCAACGCGGAATGATGACGTTTGTAGCGTATCAATGACGTACGGGTCGGATACATGTTGCCTGGCTGTTCAGACGGAGGTCGCATTTCAAAAGATCGGATAAGTATCAGATTCAGGACCACATACCCAAGTGGCCTGGGTTACATTTGAACAGATCGGATGGGTGTCGTTCAGACTGTCATGAAAAGATCATATAGAGGTCGCATAGGGGCAAAAAAAATAGGAATTGGGTCGTTTCAGCCTGCAGTGTGAACGTAGCCAATGTCTGTCCAAATGCACCTGGAAAACTATCAAAAGTAGACATCAGATCTCCTGGCTCTTCTCATTCATACATTCATACAGTTTTCCTTCCTTCTTAATGTGCACACTCAGATCAATGCAGTCACATAGGGTAGAAATGCTTTACTATGTCAGTGATTTTATTGAAACTTTAATGCACACAGCATAAATCTTTTACATTTTCTCTATAAATAGCCTTACAATGAAACACATAGAGGCTTTATTAGCTTATTATTTATGTATAACTGTAATTTCTGCTGAAGTGTAGCTGCATTCCCGACGGTTGTATTTTCAGTTAAGCATGTATGCTTTTAATCATGTTAACATAATAACACAGAGAAAAAGCTTTTTCTGACTTCTCATGAAATACTAATTATGTCTGAGAAATGATCAAAGTATTTGGTGACTCTAGGTAAAGTACATCACCGTATGGAAAGCTGGTGGCTTCTCATATTCAGATTTTGATTTCTTCATATTTGAGCTTAGATGTTTCAGAACACATGATAAAAGTCAGCATGTTTCTACGGGATTCTTGCTTTACGGCTCTTGTATTTTTTCAGTTTTAAAACTCTGTCTTGATGTATGGAATCTGTCGGAAATTTGTACAGGTCGGGTTAATGTTTAGCCTTTTTGTTTTTATTTCGCAGAAGTGATGATATACATTTAAATTTAATTTTTTTTTTATGTTTTTTTAAAGCAAGGGGCTTTTCAAAAGCATGTTTTTCCTGTTTTCATGTGTGCCTTTGTTTCATATAAGGGAAAAAAAGATAAAGCTGCATTGACATCATTTTGAAGCAGGTTCTAGTCGTAGTTTTTAGAAAAATTTAAATCGCAAATGTATACAAGCCTCACTTTCTATTTTCTTTCCACTTATTTTGTGCCTTGAAAGGATTCTGGAGCCAAAGTCAGTAAGAGAATAATTTAAAAGGAGCAGAAAAAAGCATTTTTCTAATAAGACAGCAAGAATAGCAAGGAAATTGCTTTTACTTATATTTATTTTAGAACCGTATTGGGTTGCTTCTTTTTTGTTTTTGTTTTTTTGCATAACTGCTAAATGACTGTAGTGATGGAAATTTAGATCTGTTTTTACTTTTATGTTAATCCATATTTAAAATTTAAAAATGGCATGAATAGGACCTTTTTTTTAAAATAAAAATAATAATAATGGATTGGATTTTTCTGTGGTTTCCAGACGCTAAAAGCGCTTACAATGTGTGTCCATTATTCATTTACTCCTCATTTATACTAGACTGACAGAGGCGTGGCTGCCAGTACACACCTACAGCCCCTCTGACCATCACCAAGACATTCATATGGGTTCACACACCAGTGGAGCCACCCTAGAGGCAGAGAGGGTGATGTGTCTTGTCCAAGAAGACGATGACGGTTAGCTGGAGAAGCGGGGATCGAACCCTTCAATCATTGGCCGACCTACTCAACCACCTGAGCCTCTGCCGCCCCTCAAAATATTCAAACAATTATACAAATAAAGACTTTATTAGGTCCTTTGTGTTGTGTGAATTTTCAAAATATTTTCTTACAGTATGCATGCAGATCTGCATGCTGGATACAATATGCAGCTCTTTGTCTCTGCAGTCACACCTCAGGGTTAGTGTGGGTTTTAGTCTTTCCCAAGGAGAGTTCAGTGTGTGGCAGAGCTGGGGATTGAACTCCTGATCAGCCAACTGTGCAGCAGCGGCTGCTCAAATCTGGTTGAGAGAGGGGAAAAAAGGAAACGACCCTAAACGTTTTCCCATTTGTGCGCACTCGGCTGTTAAACGGCCAGTGTGGAGGACATGCACAGTCCGTGACAGGAAACCCTTCAGTGCGTGGCATAAGTGTCACATAGTGTAAATGCAGCGTATAGAAATGGAGGAGAGATGAAGACCAGGGTTTCTAACCTGCCCCGATGCCGGCTGTAGGAAAGCATTACAGGAACAGAGGGGTATTCAAGGTGGCATGAGCAGCTGTTGACAGGAAAAAAAGAAAAAGCAAGATGTTCTGGTTGCCATGGCAACACTTGTCCACTCCGGTGTCTCGGTGATTACAGCTTATTTGTGCAATTCTCACCTAGGAGAAAATTTGTCTTAACTTGCAATGTCAAGAACACACAGTTCCTTCGGCACAGAATTTTGTTTTGTTTTGTTTCTTACCTCATAAAATCTAAAATAAGACACGGCCTCCAGCTGAAGTGTTTTTTTGAGAGATGTATTTTCTATTGTGTTTATTTTTCTAGTCATTTCCATTATTTACGGAGATTAAACACAGGTTTGCTGTTTTAAGGCTAGTTTGACTTATTTCATATACACAACACAGTAATAATACAGAGGAGTTGCTGCCTGTGTAACAATTGTGAAACGTTTTGATTCTGGGTCAAACAGGTTATTCAAATTTGCAATAATGTGACATTCTTTTTAGGCTTTCTGTCTGAATTAACAAAGGCAGTCAGTCTTTTTGATTACATAAATGTACTATAGTGTATCATATTCACATTTAGGATCATCTAACATTCAGACCACATCATTACTGGCTGAAGTCGGAATTACGCTGTGTAGAAAGTACTAACAGCAGTCATTTTCATTTGATGTTAACAGCGGGTTGCAGTTTGTCACAAAACAAGTCGGTTCAAGGTTTCCTTGATTAAACTTGGGGTTCTTCTTGACCAGAGATGTTTGGTCTACTCCAGAGCTTGTTTCTTCAAATAGTCTCTTTTGTTTGGCAGGTGCAAAAGCTTATCTAAACTCTGGTGCGGACCAAACCAGTGATCCATCATCAACTGATAATTTAGGTTTGGGTTTGCTTGCATGTGAACCCAGATGTGGTTTACTACAGTGCAGATGCACCAGAGTGAAAGTTTTTTATTGATTTTTTTGTGTGTGTATTTTGGGAAGTATCACCTCCAGACAGTCAGCTGTTCCAATTGTTGGTGGTCAGCTGGTGTAAAGCTGACGAAATCAAACAATGGTTTGATTTTTTTAAGTGCTATAGTTTTTGTAGTAAAAAACATACTTTCTGCATAGTTTTTACTTAGGAGCGACTTGTATTGGATTTTATAAATAATTAAATTTATTAAATTGATTTCATAATTAATAGGCTTGTGTTTGGTAATTGTCCCGCTAACAACTGCTAGAGGGCATTGTAGGTTTGTGTGTCAGTATTTGCTACTGACTGCCCTGCGCAAAAGGAAGAATTTAATGGATGAAAGGAACTTTTGTGCTTTAAAGTGATAGTTAGGTTGACTTCTTGCCATGGTTATCTGAATAATTGCTCATATGTTAGGCTAATATACAAGAAACTTCAATTCCTTCAATGTTTCATGAAGCTAAATACAGTTACGATAGTGAAGCGTAAAGCATCTATTATTGTTGTCTATTACGTTATTACGATTTGCCTTTCAACATTAAATATCCGTTCTTGGTACCAAGTTTTGTTAAACAAATTTCTCCTAGAAGTGCAACTTATACTTGAGTGCAACTTGTATTTTTATTTTCTTCTCTATTGCGCATTTTTTGCATTTGCAATTTGTACTCCGTAGCAACTTAGTCCAAAAATGACTGTAGTTGACCCCCTACCTGTACTAAGTTGCAGTTTTTGTTTACATTTATTTATTAAGTAGGCCCGTTTATCCAAAGTGATTGACAGGATTTCCTGTGGAGGGAAGTGTCTTGCCCAAGGGCATTATGTCTCTCAAAATTATCTGAACAATCAGCCAACAAATTGGTGAAAGGTTGACTAACCCAGTGAGCAACCTCACAGGATTTCCTGCAGGTAAAGGTTGAAACTTTTAAGATTGTCGAGAGAAAGCTGCATTCATGTGTTAGCTGTGACATGAGATGATTTTCCATCTGTATAAATGTTCTTTCACGTTTGTAGGTATGTTTTAAGTAGAACAAAAGGAAGGTAAATAACCTGCAACTCTTATTCCTTTAACTGATGGATGAAGGCAGTAAGGTTGGAAGTAAGAGATCCTTTTTGTCCATTAGTCATATGAACAGCTTTTTCAAGGTGGGAGTGCTGCAGTTTCAGTCTGCCTTTCTGCACAGTTGCACAAGGAAAGAGGGGATATTGTTGTTCTCTTCTACGCTGCCGGTGTAGACTCGCAGAGCCAATTAGACCTGTTAGAGGTTTGACATTTTGACATTAGTGTGTGACTTGTTTCTAGGGAGTTTCTAGACACACTCGACTGCAAACACAAAAGAGCTTGGCCAGTACTACAAAAAGATATTTGTTTGATAGCGTAGCATATGGGACTTGGTTGGTAAGCCATAGTGAAACCAACACACACCATTACAGGACTTACTATGAATGCAGCTTTTAATGAGATAATACAGTTTGATCTCAGTGCTCTGCCTGTTTTAAAATGGTTAACTCCGAACATTTTAACAGCTACGTTTTTGCTTATTTAAAGGACCTATATCATGCAAAAATCAAAATATTATGTTATAAAACCAGCTATTTGGTTTTGGGTTTTTCCTTAATAAAAATGAAATTTTTAATGTTTAAAATCATGTGATGCTGTGTGAGTGTAGGTTTAAAGGGATATAAGATGCTTTTTATTTGAATCCCAGAAAGTCGTTTTTTTTCTGCCATATTTCCTCCTGGGATTGTTGGTCCTGAGCACAATTCTTGACCTTTGAAAGTCCCTTTTTCTTTTTGAAAGTCAACTCAACTCTACCAAATGCTGCAGTTCTTCAAATGACCACTGGAAGCTGGTTTCAGAAGAAAGCAGTTTATATAAATTCCAATGTTTAAAAATGAGCTTTTTCATTGCAACTTAGGGAGTAGGTGGTTGGCGGTAAAACAAACCACAAATATGAATCAAGTATCTAGTTGACAGGGTTTGTAGGGGTGGGGCTTGAAGTGGAAGAGCTTATTCTAGTTACATGTTTTAGTTTGTGTCTCTGTCATCACAACAGATAAAGGTTTCTTCTTTTTTTTTTGCAACATTTTCTTTCCTCATTATTAATGTTTGTCTAACAATTCTGTTCTCAAATGAGCAAATATTTGTATGTCTGACATTCAGGCAGACAATCCTCTTTAGAAAAGTACAGTGTGAAAACAAGCAAACATTTTTCTGCATTTCCCCTTTTTGCAAAACAAGTCACTATTGAAACTAACAACTGTTGCATTGCCTAAAAATACACTGAACGGGTCAAAGTGATGAATGAAACCCTGAAACTCTACACATTTATGTGTTCAAAAATGCACATTTTCTGTGTACAGTTTTGGGCCAGATTCGATTTGAGTCTATTTGTCTACAAGTGGATGCATCAGAATGGAGCGGAACGGGGAGCTTGTGGTGCGCCAAGCGTATCTTCTACACCACCAAATATGCTCTTTTTCCAAATTCATGTTTATTTTTCCCTGATTCACAATGATTATAAGTTGATCTGAATTTTGTATATATATGTCCTCCACCAGAAAATGCCACAAAAACATGTTAAAGATGCCAAACACGGAATTTTCAAATGTTTTGTCATGAAGGTCAGACAGCATTTTATTAGATAATAATAATAATAATAATAACCAAATTTTGGGACTGAGTAACTGATAACTTGAATTTAAGATGAGCTTTTGTAAACTATACAAAGATTGCACAGCATTCCTGCTTTGTCCCCAAGTGTCTGACTATTGGCTGTGGGGAGCTGGCATCTGCCAGGTTTTCATTCCAGCGGATTACATCAGCAGATATTTTCTCATGCGAGTTATTATCCTTTAAAGGGATGTTAATGAGCGGGTGTGGGTTGCAGCAGAAACCCGCCACTCTGTCATCTGGGTGCAGCTCTTCGCCCCTGTTTCAGAACCGAGGGCTGCCACCCGAAAGAAACTGTATGAGGAGTGTTTCCTCAACTGAGTGCGAGCCTCCCCCACAGTTTTCTGACCTACATTGGCTCTCATTGACTCACTGGATCTGAGGCAAGCAGCGACAGATCGCCCCTGCCTGCTCATGGAAACATGAAGATCAGGAAACCAAGTGCATAGAAATATCCAGAAATGTTGGGATTACCTATGTTGAAATTATTATAATCTCTTCTTCAACCCCCCCCCCTCTCTCTCTCTTTTGCACCCCCCCAGTCTGCAGCCAGAAGCTTCAAAGGCGGGTTTTACTCAGCAGTGCAGTTCAAGAGAAAATGGCTGCTGTTTCCAAGTCTTGTTTGCACATCTGTTAGGGGGGGTGACCGTTCAGGAGAAAATGGGGGCTGTGGTATGCCGGTTTTTTAACAGCATTGTTTTCAAGCCTACATGTGTAGGAGGCGACCGCTTGTTGAGCTGTTTGGTCCTTTTGTTGATGCGTTAAAGGTTTTGAGATCTGAATGGATTTTACCTGATTTACAAGACGTTTACGTTTTGAGCTGCTTTAAACTGGCAGTGATGGGAGTTCCTATGGCACAGATTAAATCTCCATATCCAGTACTGGTGATAAGATCGAGTTCTTTGTTATGAGATGTGCTTTTAAACGGATATTTATTTCCTTTATGGCTCGATCAGAAAAAGATTTCATGTTGTTTCTTTTATTGTTTCACCCCCTCCCCCATCATTGCCTACATACCAGTTCTGACCATGTCTTTTTTGTTTTTTTATCTTTGTTACTTGGTCTGGTGATTTTGCTCATTGAAATGGATTGACAAAAAAAAAAAACTGGTTTTATGTATTTGTAATAGAATGAAATAGAGTTTGTATGAGCTCCCTGGAGTTTGCACTACGCTAAACTCTATGAAAACAAGCACCAAAAGAGTGAGATTGTAGGAGCTCTTCATTGTCTTCAATTCTTAGTTTTCGTCATTTTTGGCAGCCTTAAGGCCCGTACACACCGGGATGAATTTCGCCCGCGATATTCGCCGACGTTTAACGCCTCGTGACTAAACAAAGGGCACCAATGTGAGTGTGCACACCGACGCGAAAAAACACCACGCGTCACTTTTTGAAAAACGCCTCGGGTTCGGTTTTTTTTGGTTTGATGCGCCGCGTCGAAAACTATACGACCAATGAGAATGGCGCTTTTGCACACGTGTCTGGAGCTTCTGAAGTTACAGTAAAACACAACTTGGGGGCGCTCAAATACAAAATTGCCTTTCTGAGGACATATACCAGCGAAGAAGATAGACGCCAAGTAGCGTCTACACTGCCGCGAAGAAACAATGACAGACATTCTAAAATATCCCCGAACCAAGCACCAGTTGGAGCAACTGGTGCTTGAAATGTTCATGTTTTCTTTGTATGATTCTGACAAACGCGTAAATATTTGCTCTCTTCTTCTGAGTGAAAAGCGACTTTAAGAAGCGTAAAGTTGCGCAGCGCCACCTTGTGTACGGGAGTATTTCTGTTTTACATTAAGCGCCATCTAATGTCAGGGAATGAAATTGCATGTTCACTCGGCTCATCGTCAGCGAAAATCGCCTGGGTGTGAACACAAAAAACGTGGCGAAAAACGCCTGGCAAATATTCGTGTGTGTACAGGCCTTTAGTTACATGCACCCACTCGTACAGGGGGTTGATCTGTAGGGGCGCTGCAGACCTTTGGGTCGTCCGGCGTGCATAGGGTTGTAGATGGGAGCAGTTGCATCTCAATGGGAGGTGTGTCTTGCATTTCCTTTGAGACACGTTAACACCTCAAGGGTTGCCATGAAACATACCATTGTTGTGTGTTTGGTAAGTGTATGGTGAAGTATTTGTAAGTATAACGTAAGTTGCACACTCATATATGACATAGGAGTGATAGTGGTGTACGGTGCCCTTACGCTGCACTCTAGCTGTTAGTAAGTTGTATTGGCTCCTTACTGATTCTGCACGCATTTGATGTGCAGGTGAAATGTAAGTGCGCGCGGGACCCCACACAAACTACGCTCTTATTGTTAGAATTTAGAAAATAGACAGTCGGCTTGGGTGAAAGAAACGTTCTCTAATTACTTGAACAACACTAAGTTGCCTCTTATGAAGTGTGCAGGTTTTGTAGGGGGTTGGAAAAATCCGTACAACAAATTTCTATCACACCTACTCCACCATTACTTATCCTTGCATGTTGTATAAGTGTTTGCTCCGACCTGTCGCCTTTAGCATGCCCGTAGGAAAAAAATATGCAGGAACCTTTTCTGTCTACGGGTTCATCGAAGCGGCATTGGACTACATCTCTGTTCAATCTAACACGAAGGGCTTGAAGTAAAAAAAACAGAGTAGGAGGTGCAAACTTCAGGAAATGCAAAACAAGGAAAAGGAGAATATATCGAGTCAGTTTATATGCACATATAGCATAGATTAACCTTAAACCAATACATTTAGTAGTTTACATATTAGCCCAAACAAAACACAGGAGATGGAAGAAACTGTTGCGTTCTGTATTTAAGGCAACAGCTCTTTCTTTCTCTGGGAGAACAACCATAGTACAGTGTTTATTTGTCAGACATATTTGTTCCAACATTAGCAGAGCCAACACTTCAACTATCGACTCTGAAGTTGAAAAAGATGACAAACGTATAAAAGTGAGAAAATCACCTCACTGCAAACATAGTTATTAGAAATAAGTCCTAAACCTACGACGAGAAACTGGATTTTGTAATGATTCCAATTCCACAGTTTATTAGCGCATATCTGGTTACAATCCGTTATGAGTTGCATGTAAACAAGCTCAGAGAGCAATAGGGCAAACCTTAAAAAAAGGGAAATTAGGACAAAGAAGTTTATTTTTTGGTAAATTGATGAAATGAGACGATTAGGACCAGTTTTGTGTATTTAATGTGCTTGTCCTTTCTTGTTGGTTCTTGTCTCTGATGGGCCCAGCTGTTTGTCCTGCCAGCAGTAGGGTCCAGTCCACATTCAAAACCTTTATTTTTAAACGTATATGCGCCTTCATTCCACCTTGAATGTGTGGTGGATCCTCAGTTAAATCAGTTAAAAGGTCTGTTCACGTTAAAGGCCCGTACACACCGGGACGAATATTCGCCAGGCGTTATTCGCCAGCGTTTTTCGCCACGTTTTTTGTGTTCACACCCAGGCGATTTTCGCTGACGATGAGTGGAGTGAACATGCAATTTCATTCCCTGACATTAGATGGCGCTTAATGTAAAACCGAAATACTCCTGTACACAAGGTGGCGCTGCGCAACTTTACGCTTCTTAAAGTCGCTTTTCACTCAGAAGAAGAGAGCAAGTATTTACGCGCTTGTCAGAATCAAACAAAGAAAACATGAATATTTCAAGCACCAGTAGCTCCAACTGGTGCTTGGTTCGGGGATGTTTTAGAATGTCCGTCATTATTGCTTCGCGGCTGTGTAGACGCTACTTGGCGTCTATCTTCTTCGCTGGTATGTGTGCTCAGCAAGGCAGTTTTGTGTTTGAGCGCCCCCAAGTTGTGTTTTACTGTAACTTCAGAAGCTCCAGACACGTGAGCAAAAGCGCCGTTCTCATTGGTCGAGTAGATTTCGACGCGACGCGTCGAAAAAAAAAAACGAACCCGAGGCGTTTTTTTTTTTTGACGCTTTAACGCCTGGCGTTTTTTCGCGTCGGTGTGCACACTCTCATTGGGGCCCTTTGTTTAGTCACGAGGCGTTAAACGTCGGCGAAAATCGCCGGCGAAATTCGTCCCGGTGTGAACAGGCCTTAAGGTTAAGTCTGCCCCGTGTTCCTGCTGTGTGCTGCAGCTATTGTTAAGTAATTGTCCCAAAAGTGCAGTAAAGTCTTAATGAGAGCCATATTCCCTGCAGGGATTCTCATCATTGACCCATTATGTCTTTGGATTAGTCTTAACTAATGCCTTTCTTTTCTGCTGTTGTGTTTGCATTTGGCAAGCTGCTGTTAAACAGTAGTTTTTGATAATGCTATAGTATTTTCCTGTGAATGCTGAACCCATTGCAATACCAATTAAATTTATTTTTGAAAGTCTCTGTTTATTGTATAAAATGTGTTAAACAGTTAAAGTGCTTTATGCCTATTTTGAGTAAAAAATCCTGGTTTCTGGTTTTTGGATTACAGGAGCGGCTCTGTTTCTGGCATTTTGTTGAGTTGCAGTAAAGCCGTTTGTGGATTTCAAGCTGTGGACCTTGTTTACCTTTAGACTGTGACATGATTCCCATTACTATAGCAACCTGAGCCATGAGGATGACATGCTTTGTGGGGCATGCAGGTCGCCTGCAAAATTGCCTTCTATTTTCTCACTGTGAAATAATTGCTCTTACAGTGTCTGTCAGGATTTTATCTGCTAGTTTTCGAGATGATGTTGTCCTTTTCAAACGTTTGTTTTAGAAATGGACCAAATTGAATTAGTCCCGTTTAAAATCCCACTTTCCCCGTCATTTTAACATCTGTTTTCTGGTTAAATGGGATCATGTTTCTGGAGTTTGGGAAGCTGGAATAATCTGAATCTGCTCATCACTTCACTGAGTAAACTAGAAGTGTGGCAGCACTTGGCTAACTATTTGGTTTCCATTGTTTGTTCATAAGAGGGGGAGTTGTGTCGTTGATGGTGTCCTGGTAGATAAGAGGAATGACTGCTGCTGTCCTCGTGGATTGTAGCTGAATCCCTCCAGGCTGCCTGTTGATTCCATTTCCAGTCGTTTGGTATGTAGCTGTAACTGTCCTGCGAGCCGCGGCTGTCCCGCTTTGATGTGGTAAGCCCTTCCTAGTCCCACATGGACGCCAATTAGCCAAAGAGAAACATGCTGACTGTGGTGGAAACGGCTCTCAGAGGCTCGTCTGTGGTGGAACGGAAATTCAAAATCTGACTGATAATCAGTCGAAACTGAAGAGAAGTGTCTGGACTTTTCATGCTGGTGTGGGTGTCGCGTAGGTCCGCCGTGTGTGCTACGGTGCAGTCGAGGTGGATTCCCTTTGATCGAATCAACCAGAGAGTGAAAGAGTGAATAATTCATGCTGAGTAACGTGTTCAGCCTCCTTGGCCGAACGCCAGTTTGTAATTGGGAAAGTGCTATTCTCTGTCTTTTTTACTCCGTTTCTCTTGTTTCTATGGCACCAGAGAGAATGTTGCGTGGGCCTGGACAGTTATGCAGCCTTCATACCTGACACCACGCCTGCAAATGCCAGCTCTTTAACTTTCTGGAGGGAGAGGGACACGTTTGCATGTGCAGTTCTTCTGCGTTCTCCTGTCGGGTTCTGTCAACAGCGTTTTGGGATGTAGTCTCTTCTTTTAAAGCTGCATTTCATCCCAGTCCCGCTTCATCAGAAACCTAACTAAAAGTGGTAACTGGGTCATTATGAGGAAGCTCATCGGAGTTCACAGGAGAGGCTGGATTAACACAGACGGCCTCATTAAGCCAGAGGACTTTCTGAAAGCTGGAGGTTTTGGTAACAACAGTGGATCCAACGGTTCGGTTAATTAGCAGCAGACATCACAAAACGAGCCCAAACAAGGAGTCTGTTGGGCTGCAGAACTGACATTGCAGGAAAGCCAGTGTCGTCTGCTGCCTTTTCCTTTTTAAATGCCATGCCAGTCAAAAATAAAGCTGTATGTGAGCTCGATGCCAGCCTGCAAACCTGAACTGTAATTAAAACATTGTTGTTTCAGGAGTGAGCTCATCCTTCCAGCAGACCCCCCCCCTTCATTGGGCTAAGATGAGTATAACCAGTGACGAAGTGAATTTCCTGGTTTACAGATACCTCCAAGAATCAGGTTTGTTTGCTTTCATTTATTGCTCATTAATTATATTTATTATGCGGAATTGTTGGAGTAACCTTCATGGTAAATGTTAAAATAAAAAAAGAATAGAAACGTTTGTTTCCTTTGATAGAATAGAAACTCCCCTAAATGCTGCATTTGAGTTTCAACAAATCCTCAGTGCTGCTTTATTATTGTTTATAAAACGTGACAGACTGTCCTTCACACTGGCTCTGGCATCCTCTTTGAAAGTGGGAAATGTCATTCTTGTTATGCAACGTGGTGTTGAGCCTTATTTGGGTCAGACGAAGCTTGTTCTTCTGAACATTTGTGTTTCTGTTTGTGCACATCTGCTGTTTTGTCTTCAGGTTTCTCCCACTCAGCGTTCACATTTGGCATCGAGAGCCACATCAGCCAGTCTAACATCAACGGAACACTAGTGCCCCCTGCAGCCCTCATATCCATCCTGCAGAAAGGCCTCCAGTATGTGGAGGCAGAGATCAGCATTAATGAGGTAAAGTTTGCTGCTTTTGCTACATCATTCAAGACAAACTTGGATGTATTTTAACATTAAACTGTTTTCACGTGTCAGAGACCTGGAGGAAGCTTTTAAAAACGTTGTTTGCCTCTTATAAGCCGTTCCACAGTGTCACTAATTGTAGCGACTCGTTCCAGGACGGTACGGTCTTCGACGGTCGACCCATCGAGTCGCTGTCGCTCATCGACGCAGTGATGCCAGACGTGGTGCAAACGCGGCAGCAGGCTTTCCGCGACAAACTCGCCCAGCAGCAGGCTGCATGCACCACTGCAGCTTCAACTTCTGGGAACCAGCCAAATGCACCAAAGAACGGAGAAGCCACCGTAAACGGAGAGGAGAACGGCACTCACGCCATGAGTAGGTCCAGTTTTCTCCCATCACCTCGCAGCAGGGCCGGAAGAGGAGGGAATCGGAGAGCAGACTTCTCGTGTAAAAGCTTTCGTGTAAAAAAAAACTTTTTTCTTTTTCACACCAGTGGCTGTACTTAAACTTAAATTCAAAATTCTTGTGCGGTTTAACTCTTTAGACCTACAGCCGCCCTGTCATTAATCATACGTGATAACAAGGCGCTGTCCATTTCTTTTGTGGCTGAAATCAGAGAGGAGCAGATCAGGTGGAGGAACAGACAAAGAGAACAAGGAGTAGATGTTTTTTGTTTTTTTTCCATTCTTTATAAGAATTTACGGTCACCAGATGGCAGCAGGAGGAGAATGTTAAGGTCAAAGGAAATGTGTAGAATTTGCAGACATGATTCCAAAACTCAAATAGGACATTTTTCCCCCGTTTTTACTTCAAAGTTTATTTAGAAACTCACAACAAAGAAACTGAAGCTTAAGTATGCAATTTAGTAGGAAAAACAGAAATACAAGAAAGCTATTTTAAAAAATAAAATACATATTTACTGTTGTAATTCTGTAGAAGCAGCACACTGAAATCCCAGTAACTGATGTACTTGTTCATATTTACTAGATCATATGGACATTGCAACCTGGAGGTGTGGTTTTGGCGATTTATGGTGCAGCTCTAATGGCGTACACTCTCCTCAGATAACCACAGGGAGCCCATGGAGACGGATGTTGACATTGAGATACCAGCCAGTAAAGCCACAGTGCTGCGAGGCCACGAGTCTGAAGTCTTTATCTGTGCCTGGAACCCCGTCAGCGACTTGTTGGCCTCTGGGTGGGTCCCCTGCTCCAGATTACCTGTTTTTATTTTTCTGAGCCTTTTTTGTGTGCAAGAGTCAATGTTTTACCTGATGAGATTATCAACGTTTTCACTTATTCAAGAACATTTTTACTGTAACAAAAATAAAAGGTCTGTCAGACAAGAAGTGCAGGTTTTCTTCATTCTGCATCCTGACCTCCCTGTGTTTGCTGTTCAGCTCGGGCGACTCCACCGCCCGCATCTGGAACCTCAATGAGAACACCAACTCCAACTCCACCCAGCTGGTGCTGCGCCACTGCATCAGAGAGGGCGGCCAGGATGTCCCCAGCAACAAAGACGTCACCTCACTGGACTGGAATGTGAGCTTTGGCATCCGCTCATCTCTCGTCTTTTTTCCTCAGCTGAGGACAGACGAGTAACAGAGATGTTTTGCTTCCATCCGACAGAGCGACGGGACCCTGCTGGCTACAGGTTCATATGATGGATTTGCCAGGATATGGACCAAGGACGGTATGCCATCCATCGCTGTCACACTCTCTCCTTCCCTGGTCATCCTTCTTTTTGTGAAAAACCCAAACAATATTGGTTTAGTTTTAGAAAATGTTTAAGAAAGTTCATTAATTTAAATTTAATTCATCAGGAAATCTGGCCAGCACTCTGGGGCAACACAAAGGACCCATATTTGCACTGAAGTGGAACAAGAAGGGAAACTCCATCCTCAGCGCTGGTGTGGATAAGGTACTTCTTTTATGCTGTGTTCTTAAATAATTTGACTTTTTTGTTGTTAAATCTAAAAATGTTATCCATAAACTGCAGAGCAAATTCTACTATCAAGTCTTTCGTTAAAGACTAAAACTAAGAATCTCACCTCAATAAGTTATGCAGGCATCAGAGTTCTGTTTAAAACTGACAGTGAATGCTGGGAAATGTTGTTGAAATGACCTTTTTTTTTTTCCAATCTTCCAGACGACAATCATTTGGGATGCACACACCGGGGAAGCCAAGCAGCAGTTTCCTTTTCACTCAGGTGAGTGAGACTACTCCCTGGTAGAAAATAAAACCCGTTACCTCCATCGCTGTAGCTTTCCACTCTAAAAGATAAAACCAGGTTCTAATGGCACTTTTTGACCCGCTGAGGAAGAAAAAAGTTTTTTTTGTGTTTTTGTTGTGACACAAATGGTCCCAAATGTCACATATGAGTCCTGTAGAAAAAACAAAAAAACCTTATTTTAAAATACATTTGTATTGCATTTTACATTATGTTTTAATACTATTAAAAGTATACCTGTTTGGATTAGTAGAAATATATATTTTTTAAAAAGTCAAACCTATTACAGTATTTGCAAATTAAGAAAAGAAAAACCTAAAATTATGTTTTTATTTAAGAAAATACAGTGATTGTAATTAGGGCTGTGGGATTAATGAATGTAATCCATTCATTAGAATTAAATGTAAGGCTTTCCCCTTTACGCTTACTTTCTCTGCTTTGGTTCCTGGTGTAATTTAGAAATAGAAGGTTTCTCAAAAGCTAATATGAGAGTTTTCTAAGAATATGAGACTTAATATTTCTTGAATGAGTCGGCCTGAGTCTGAAACAGTGGCTCCTTATTAAAACCTTAAAAACCAAGCTGGAAAAACTCATCTAAAGGAGTAAAGTTTTAGCCTCTGCTCTGCTTTCAGTCTATTTCCTGTTAGCATCATTTACCAGAATAAAAGCCTTTGTTTAGTTGGGTGTTGTCGTGAGTCCTGACGGCGTGTGAATGCTTCCGCAGCTCCGGCGCTGGATGTGGACTGGCAGAACAACACCACCTTTGCCTCCTGCAGCACAGACATGTGCATCCACGTGTGCCGCCTGGGCAGCGACCGGCCCCTCAAGACCTTCCAGGGCCACACGGTGAGCGCGTCCTCCGCCCCCCCCCCCCCCCCCCCCCCCCCCCCACACACACACACACACACACACACCCTGACCTCGTTTCAGTCCAGGCTGCCGCAGCCCCTCACCTAACCAGTGCCGCCGCGTTTTTCAGAATGAAGTCAACGCCATCAAGTGGGATCCATCGGGTATGCTGCTGGCCTCCTGCTCAGACGACATGACCTTAAAGGTGAGAGGGGTCCACACGGATGTGAGGCGCTGAAAGTTGAATACGGCGGCTTATTTTCATAATGTCGCACGCAGATTTGGAGCATGAAACAGGATTCCTGCGTCCACGACCTCCAGGCTCACAGTAAAGAAATCTACACTATTAAGTGGAGTCCCACAGGGCCCAGCACAAATAATCCCAACTCCAACATCATGCTCGCCAGGTAGGAAACCTGACCTGTAATGCAGAGTTACTCAGCTTTTGGTAGTCTGGGTTCTGCTGTCGGAGCAGACTGTGCTGAGGCGCATGTTAATGTGTTTGGACTGAAACCCCAGATTTACTGCTTGGCCCGCATCTTGACCCAGATGTGCTCACACATGTCAGCGATCCAATGCAAATGCCATAAGGTTTTACCGCCCATCCCAACAACCCAGCATGCCTGACTGCATTTCATGCGGAGGGAAAAGTGTCTTTGCTCGAGCAGAAATCAACAATGTGTTGAAACGCTTCTAGAATTCCTTCAGTGAGGGCTTTTCCAAAGTAGAGCTTTTTCCTTTTAGCTTTGATTTGTTGTTCCGCTGAGATTTTGAACCCATTTTATTTCTTAGTGGTGAAGAAACTGTTCTGAAGAAGAACTTTAAAGTCTTCAAAATTACAAAGAGAGTTCCTGGATTCTTTTTTTTGATGAAATATTACAGACCTCTCATCTTTAAATAGGGTTATTTTTGGCAGAATCGGTGACTGACTAATAGTTTTTTACCCCTCCAAATGTGAGAGAGGGTTACTGATAAAGCTTATGGTTATAAACGATGAACAGAAGGTGTGGTCATGTGACTTTTTGGTTGGTTTGGGTTTACTGGTGGTGAAATTCAGCCCTTTTGGTTGCTGCCATCTTTGTACTCCAACTTGAGACTTTTGTTGAAAATGGAAAAAAAGGTGAAAACAAGCCTGGAAAAAGGCAAAGTAAGGTGTTTGGAAAGCTGAGAATGTCTGTCAAAACCCATCGTTCAATTAAAGCTAAAATGGGTTAATAAATAATCAACCATTGTGCTGTTGTCATGGATACAAGATTTTTCACAAAGGGTGGAAAACAATTTTCAAACCTGTTCTTAAACATTGTTTGCTTTTGTTTCTCACTGGAACAAAAGTTGATTGTAAATGTGCAGATCAAGCCCCCTAGTGGTCACAGAGTGAACTGCCCTGCCCTGTACTGAAAGAGCTTCAACACAGAAGTTAAATATATCATTCATTCATTCATCTTCTGCTGTTTTATCCCTTTTGGGGTCACGGGGCTGCTGGAGCCTATCCCAGCCACTTTTGGGCGAAGGCAGGGGACACCCTGGACAGGTTGCCAGTCTGTCGCAGGGTCACACAAATCACACGCGCATGCACACTCGCAATTTACAGTAACCAATTAACCTATGAAGCATGTTTTTGGATGGTGGGAGGAAGACCCCGGAGAGAACCCACGCATTCACGGGGGGTGAGGCAAGAGTGCTAACCCACTGTGCCACCGTGCAGCCCAATAAATATATGGTTGAACTTATTGAGTGAGGCTGAAATAGGAGGAAGACGCTGTGATCTCATTGACACCTCCCCCCACACAGCGCGTCCTTTGACTCCACGGTGCGGCTGTGGGACGTGGAGCGCGGCGTGTGCATCCACACGCTGACCAAACACCGCGAGCCCGTTTACAGCGTGGCGTTCAGCCCCGACGGCAAGCACCTGGCCAGCGGCTCCTTCGACAAGTGTGTTCATATCTGGAACACCATGGTAAGGGGCCCCCTGTGGTTTCATTCGTTTAGCGGACACTTCTTCAGGTTGTTCAGGGAGTTTGTTTGCGCCTCTGCAGACGGGAGCTCTGGTGCACAGCTACAGGGGGACCGGGGGCATCTTCGAGGTGTGCTGGAACAGCACTGGAGATAAAGTGGGTGCCAGTGCTTCAGACGGCTCGGTAAGCCATTCCTGTTGACCCTGATTATAGTCTCTTAAGTGGGTATTTGTTGCCTCAGTGGCCTAAAATATACAGTTATTGCAACCATTATCTTTTTCAATTTCAGGTTTGTGTTCTTGACCTGCGAAAATAGCTGACCTGAGACTTAAACGGATCCTCGAATGTGCAGAAAATTGCCTTCTCCTGACGTCAACAAACACCCCCTCCTTTGTCTGGAAGGGCCGTAAAGGTGGACTCCAATGAAACCCTCACAGGTGTAGACCCAGATGCTGCCAGCGGCTTGAACAGCAGCTGAGTTCAATGCAGCTTGTTAACGCTTGTTTTCTAATAAGTCTGAGGCAAGATGGAAACTGGCTCAGAAATCCCCAAAAAGTGGCCTTGGCTCCCCGGGTGCGTCCGAGTATTAACAGGTTCCTGATGACGACGTGCGGCGCTCGCTGCGGGTCCAGCTGTTGTGGAGCTGCGAGGGTGGAAACGCAAAGATGAGGCGGGTTTTCTGAAGGAAGGAGTGGTAACAAGAGCCAGGTGTCGGGACTGTGCGGAAGGAAGGCTGCGGGGTTTACGATTCCTCCGAGGAGGCGTTACTTAAACGTCGACGTGAATTAACCACCAACGGGGTGGGCGTGGCTGACGCCCGGCTCCCAGGCGGCGCTGCTGTCCCCTGACGAGGTGCTCGACGACTCCTGCGTGGAGGAGTCCGTCATCAGAATGGCTGCTGCCGGTGTTTTGGGATGTTCTTGAATGTCGCCGCTGCCTGGTGGTTCTTAGCTTCATCATGTGACCTGAGATGGAAAAAAAAAAAGACGTGGAAAAGGTGTGAACAGTGTGGCTTAAAGAGTCTAACTCCCTTTTTTTTGGATGTAAATTTCAAGAATGTAAAGAAAAAAATGTAAATTAGATTAATACACAGACTTATATACTGTGTATATATATGTTTATATACAGTACACTTTATTGCCATCTATAGGGGGTCTTTACGGCTGAAGCTGTCGCATCTTTTTTTTATCAAAGTGCATGTCTCAGTTTCTGTCAGTGCAGTCTTTCTGAACTCTGCCATCCTATCAGCTGTTACGTTTTCTGTAGAATCAGTTAGAAATGGTATCATGCAGTCGGCCCACACAACACCTGCATCCATGGCGTAAACGGTGCAGGAGATGATGTTTTTTTAAAACTTTTAATGGCTTTAAAGTTTGTGTGCAGACGGAACACCGCGGAGCGATCAAACCCCCAACCCCCAGAGAGTTCTTGCAGCTTAATCTGCATCACTGTGTTTCCTGTTTGGCACTTTTTCCTCGTCAGGCTGCTGAGCTGTTAGATTCCATCGCAGCCAGAAAGTGGCGTTTATGCAAAAAAAAAAAAAAAAGATAAAAGTTGACTTTATGGGTTTTAGCTGATCGGAAGGCCTGAACTGCGAAGCCAGAAGACCTCAGGTTCAAGCCTGATGTTCCATCACCGCCAGTCTAAGCCGTCTTCCTGTCCTCTGAGCATCAGGATGATGAGGAAAACTTCGTCTTCAAATCTTCACTTCAACGGCGTCCACATTCTGCAGCTGCAGCAGCCCCAACATGTAGTTAGAGAAACGCAGCTCAGGATTCATGATTGTAAACAAAAGAACGGCCTCCACTGAAGCTCCAGAGGAAAGCGTCTGCGCAGACTCGGCTTCGCAGCTCAGGCCTGCGGGTGCAGCTCTGCAGACACTATAAACCACCTCCACTTCATTTGCCTTTTTCTAGGTCCCTCATCTTCTGCCAGAGCAACATGAAGTGCACTTTTTGTATTAGTGGATGCTGCAAATTTTCAATGAAAGTGAAGGTCCAATGTTTAAACTTTGCCTTTTTTCCCCCCGCCCCGCCCCTCCTCTCCATCTCAAATGATGGCGTTCTAATTGGTGTTCATCGATTTCTCACATTTTGTATTTTTCATTTGCTGAAGGCCTTTATTGTCTGTGTCAGACTGATAATTGGGCTGCGGGTCGGTGGGACTTTCCCAGCGAGCGGAGAAGCCCGGTTATGGGACGGGTGCTGTGGCAGTGACACCCGCCCCCGCTGTCACCTGTTTCCAGGCAAAACTTTGAAGTCATTCAGTGTCTCAAATAAATGACTCTATTTTTATATCAGAGAGCTGCTGCCTTTTGATTTCTGGATTATTATTTTTGCACTCAACAGCAAATTTACAAGGCTTTTATTTTGACACAAAAGGTTTAATACAAGAATACAAGATGGGACAAAAACATCACCTCAGTTCAACAAACAAAACTAGTGTTTACAAGGTGAAGAGCAAAAGTGCATTTTCCAAAACAAATGGATCTCATTGACAGGAAAACGTAAATGTCAGAAACGAAGGACGATGTCACGCTTTCTTTCTGCGCCTATTCTGTCAAATAGTTGACATTTAAAACACAGTATGGTAGCACGGAGTCCCCTTTTATTTAATTTGTTTAAATCTGGTGTCATTTTGAAAAGGATCTGCTTTTTAGAAGGTTTATCTGGTACTAAAGATCAACTGTTTTCTGTGCACAAAGTGGGAAAAAAGTCACTTATTTGTGCCCACATGCTATTATGTTTACACAAGATGGAAAAACCAAGTGCTTACAAAATAAAAGACAAAGATCAGCCATCTTAAATGCACAAGAGATTGTTTTTAAACTGTTTCTATGCAAAGTATTTTTGTATAAATAGTAAAAAAAAATTTGGCTAACATTTTTGATTAAAAAAAAACTTATTTTGTACTATTAACTGGTTAATCTGACAAAAAGAATGACTATCTGATGATTATTTCACAATAAAAGTCTATGGGATTTTGGTTTCTTGGAGCCAGCGATGGAGGAGGGGGGGTCACTCAGTCCAGTTTTCAAATACAATCAATAATTTGCAGCAGGTATTTATCTGTAATCTAAATGTTTTTGTTTTCTAAAGTTCCTTAGTGGAACTGTTGGGGCTCCATACTGTAAACGCAGCTCAGAAATCCCAGGAAAGTGACTCTTTTTTTTTTTAAAGGCTGTGAGGCTGAGGTGGAGGACGGCGGCTTGTTGGCGAGCCCGGCTAGCGCCTTACAGAGTTTCCCAAGGACTCCCCGTCTGCGTCTACATCCCCACTGTCTCGCAGCTCGCTGGAAATGTGGATTTCAACTGTACTAGAGTCTGAACCTAGCAAGACACAAAATAGGGGGGTAGATTACTGAGAGTCGCTGCACATCTTTACTACAAATCTAGAATATTTGTTATAAAGATGCATGCGATAAAGCATTTTTATCCCTCAAAATTACCACAAAAAAAGGTAAATAAACACCATTAGTCCTTAAAAGGAATAACTTTTATTGTCAGTTTCATTGATGGGAAAAAAAAAGAACAAGAACCCATGTCTGAACCAGTTTCATATAAAAATAAGTTACATGTTTAAGCAGAAAATAAAGAGGCCACGTGTCTGAAATGAGACCAAAACGGAGAGATCCTTGCATTTTTTAAATCCACAAATCCACTGGAGCCAGTTGGGCGAAGGCGCGTGTCCCCTGATGTCGCACAAAAGTGTCCCTACTAGACAACGAGTGTGTAACAAATAGGCACATTCAACACATTTTATCCAAGTAGAAATAATGTAAATAAAATACATTTAAATGTGATTTTACTTTTTTAAATGTATATCAAAACAAAATGTTTTTTCACACGGAGGCTGTCTAAAAGTGGACAGGGGGAGACATTATTTGACAAATGTTTTACCGTAGGTAGGATTAAAAAAAAAAAAAAAAGATTAATACAGCCAATTGAAGAGGGCCCCGTGTGATTGTTCGCCCGGGGCCCCTAAAATGCCAAGTCCACCACTGTTTAGAGACACCAATGATCCTATGAAGCATGTTTTTGGAGGACGCCGAAGAAGACGAGGAGAACATGAAAACTTCCCACACAGAAGACCCAGCAGGGATTTGAACCACTGCCCCACCAATTCTAAGATCTTCTTGGGGTTTTTTTGCACAGAGAAAATGATCTAAATTGATGCTGGAATGTTTTCCTTCCATCTGAAAGAGCCTGTTTTCTTCTCCTTTTTCATGCTGGAGTCCCTCCCCTGGTTGTCGTGCATAATTAATGCTTTCCCTCTGCTCTCATTACCATCTGATTATCTGTAAATGATGACACTAACAGCTTTGTGTAATGACTCGGCGCCCTGAACGAAAGGTCACGGGGTGCAAACGCGGTTAGCTGCATCGTTAATTAGATCACACGATCATTAGCATATCTGAGGATTGTGGGGGTCAGACGCTCATCAGAGTGGCAGCAGCAGCGATCATCCGTTTAGTTGGTTTCTTTTGGAAAATACATGGATCCCGGATCAAAGGATCTGAGCGGCGTTACGTAAAAACAGATGTTTGGAAAATCTTTGTAAACATAAAATGCTTCCCAGATGTTTGTCTGTTCTGATCAACCTCTTGTAACGTTGTGGGAGTGTCCGACAGAGTGATTGGTCGCTGGTGCTTAACGTCACCACCCCTGATAGACCGGAGAACTGCTGCCACCATTGGAAAGCCAGTTACCTTCTGAGAGCACGCTGATGGCGTCGGAGTGCTGCTGTCCATTTCCCATCATGCCTTTCTGGGCTTCCTGAACGTGGCTCTGGTAGAGCAGAGTCGTTCCCGCCGTGGGGTGCTGGCCGGCTGTGTTCGGTACGGAGGTGGAGCCAGAGTCCCAGGCCAGCTCCCTGCTCTGCTGCAGGCTCAGGTCCACGTCCAGGCCCGTCCAGCCGTGGAACGCCAGCGTGTTGAGGAACGCCTGCATGGGGTTCAGGATGCCCTGGAGGAGGGGAACGGGGTGACAAGGATGAGGTTTTTGCTTTTGGACGGACGCACACGCCGCTCTATTAACCCACCATGATAAACCAGGTGGTGAGGGCCGCGTTCCTGATGTCCCTCAAGCTGCTGTCGTTGATGTCCACCTGCATCTCCAGGTAGAAGAGGAGGCTCTCGTTGATGATGTTTGGCGCCCAGCTGACAAACGGCAGAAGAACCAACATTTCTAATCATTTCTTTTTGAAATATAAACACTTGAGGCCCCTCAGAATAAAAGTTGTGCTTTTGGTATGATGATGGAGGACATGTATAAAGAAAATTAGGATTAGAATTGCGTTTTCTGACTTAATTTAAATTGTGGTGAATCGGGAGTGGATGAAAAAAATGGTATTCGAAAAAGAGCAACATGGGGGGGAAGGCAGGGCGAGCAGGCGGGTTCAGGGTTTGGCCCCCAACTCAAAGGTGAATTTCTAAAAAAACAAAAAAAAAACTTCCTACTGCGACAAAAAAGGATTTGGGCGATAAACAGTATAATCAAAAGACAATGGGAACGCTTTTAAAATAGATCAAAGATGATCGGAGTGGGACAATGAAACATAAAGATAGCTTAAAAAAGTACAAAAACTGAATAAGAATACATTTTTTGCTTATTTATTAATTGCAAAGTAGAGATTGAAACCAATTTGGAGTGATGCTTCCTTTTGTGTAGACACACAGGATGCGTGTCACCACATTGGTCTTGTTTTTGTTCATTTCATTGCAGCCATCCATGCGGATGTGCATTCACTGCATTCACTTTGGGGAGGGGTTCGTTTTGGAGAAGAGCTGGGCTTTAGCCTGAGGCTGCAAAAGACACTGGTTGGTCCAAATTTACTTTTTCAAATTCTGAAGCCCTGAACATTTCTTGGAAGTCTCTGTGAAAAAACCAGTGTGCATGCATGCTCAACAAATTTTGCAAATATAAACCACAATGCATTGCATATTAACAATTTGCCATTTAAAAAAAATGCATTTAAATCAAATTTGTTATTCATCATCCAAGTTTTCTTCATCAGAACCCAGTAGATTCATAAATAGTCTTTGTAAAATGTTCGTATGAATTAAGTTTTGACTTCAGAAGGTGGGTGACTAACACTAAATAGTCTTTTAGGGGTAGTGAGGGAGTTCAGCCACCAACTTACCAAACAAAGAACACCAGCATGATTTTAAAGAAGCGGATCTTTATCTCATTGGCCAGCCGCCTCTCATTTTCCGTGTAGATTCCTTGTCGTCCCTTCAGTAAGGACGTTACTATGGAAACAAGAAGGATGCACATCTTCACAAGTCTCTGCGCGAGTGTCACCGGTGTCGCCAGGACTGAAACGTTCCGGACGGACCTGCAGAGACGGTCCTGCTGAAGAAGACGGGGTTAGCCGTGAGGACGAGCAGCATCGGCGCGTACGTGGTGACGTAGTGAGGAATGGCGTGCTGGAGGCCTTGTTCGCAACTGCACACAAGAGAGCGAGACAAGAGTTTAGATCTGCTGATGCTCAAACTCGCATCAAACCAAATGCCTACACGTTTCAAGGAAAGTGTCTCACTCTGAAATGGACGGGTAGTAGAGCATGGCCACGCCCTCCACGCACAGCAGCACAGCCAGGCCCCATGTAATCATGTGGTAAAGGACAATGGTGCTGATGGAGGGAGGGGGGTAAAAGTCATGAGACCGGGGCTCTCCGCTCATGCTGCTGCTCTTTTAACTCACAGCATAATTAGATATTAGTAATATAGTTTCAGTGAATGATTTTGTACAAAATATGTCGGTTTTGTGCTTCATCTTGACGAAGAGGAAGAGAACCTGATCCCTGCAGACGTTTTCACCACCAGGAAGACATCCACGGCGTAGCAGAACGTCCACCAGAAGGAGGCGCTGAAAAACAGCTGGATCCACATCTGTAAGGCAGATCATCGCGCTTAAGTTCACGGTTCATCGAGGTTATCGGAGCGCAATGACCTCCTCCAGACGGGAACCCTGCACGGCTGCAGGAGGTCATCGCGTGTCGTGATGCAGAGGCGTGATGCGGCTGAAAAGGAGAGGAGCAAAGGAGGTACGTACTGCACTGCCAACGCAGAAGACTTCCGGCAGCACGTCCGTGTTGTTGGCCACAGAGATGCTGCTGATGAAGTTGGGGAGTCCCAGCCACACAGCTGATCTGATGATGATGCCTGGAAAAACAAAACAAAAAAACCCTCCAGTATTTTTGTTTTTATAGATGGAGGGGAAAAAAAGGGGGGGAACATCTACGGAGGATTCTGGCTTTTATTAACACGTGGAATGTTTTTGTAGCCTCTATATTAAGAACTTCATTATTTTCAGCTAGGGAGTCCTTTTAATGATGCATTTACATCACGGAAATAGGAGCTTCCAGCTGTTGAGAGTGCTTTTTAGGAAAATATTTACAGGGGTGTTTCCATTTCCTCCACAAAACTAGTAAAAAGGTAGGATGCCCCCCCACTGCTGGTGCAGTCTTTCATTCACAAATGTGCCTCCAACTGTAGAAACACGTGACTTCACCTGTTGTCAGAAAAAAATGTCAAAGTGATGCCTCGTTAAGAATAGACGATTTATTCAAAGATCGTCTGTTGCAACACATGGACAGCTGGATTTAAAGTTTGTTTCAAAAGTTTGGTTTAATGAAGTTGTTTTTTTTAATTAATGCAACAAAGAGGTTAACTGGAAGTGTTTATGATTCCGCCTGGTGAATAAACAAGTAAATAAAAGTGGGCTGCAGCTTTGTTTACCTGCGCATCCCAGAATGTCGCAGACGCTGATGATGAAGAGGATCCGTGATGAGGAGGCGGGTCGCGGCAGAGGATACTGCCCGAGCCTGCGGTACCCTTTCCGTTTCGGCAGAATTTGCACAACGGCGAAGATGAGACTCAGAGCGGCGCTCCCCAGACTCAAAGCACCGAACAGGACCGACTGGAAGTTCACCACGAACCCCGTGGCGGCGTCTCGGTTCGGGCAGCAGAACGTCTCCAGGCGCGGGGAGGCCATGGCGCGCGCCGCGGGGAGGCAGAGCGCTGCGCCGCGTGCGTCAGGAGAGGAGGGAAAGAAGAAAAGAGGGGAGAGGAAATGAGTCCATGAGCAGGCTCCCTGACAAGTCACGGGGTTGAACCATCATGTGCTTCCATTTAATCCCTGAAGTTGTAGCTTAACGCACAATACAAGAAATCCTCTGTTGGCCGAAAAGGGGATGTGATCCTGTAGCGTTGGTCCAATTAGCGGATTCACAATCAATTAAAGAAGACCTTAAATCAATCCTCGAGGGCTGTTCAAAACTTTTCAGTTCAAACTTGTTAAATGTGGTCTTTATTGCTTATTTGCCCCATTGGGGTTTGCAGTTCATCTCTTAGTTGCCCCTAGGTGTGCATGTGAGTGTGTCTACTGCCCTGGTGACATGATCAGGGTGAACCCTGCCTACGCCCAACTAGCTGGGCTGGCTCCAGCAACCCAGAGACCCTGAAAAGGATTCAGCGGGTTCAGAGGATGGATGCATGGATGGATGGATGGATGGATGGATGGATGGATGGATGGATGGATGGATGGATGGATGGATGGATGGATGGACGGGTTTGCAGTTTTTACCAGTTTCATCTCCTCTGGAAGGGTTTCCACGTTTCGGAGACTGTCGATGGGAATGTTCTACCATTCCAGTCGTCAGTCACTGATGTTAGATGAGAGGCTCTAAATGCCAAATGTTTTTGTCAGGTTGAGGTCCGGACTTTATGCATGGGTAAAGTCACCAAACCGGCTCATTTGTGTCTTTATAGACCCCCTCCAAGGAAAATGGTGTTTTTTGTGTGTGGTGTTTTTTTTAGCATGTTCCTGCTGACAATGGAGGACTTATAAAAATCAAAATAAAAACATAAAAAAAGCTTAAAATTGCATTTATGTATTTCTTTGAAATTGTGAATAAGCAGCAGACAAAAAAGTGTGTAACCCTGTGCTATCCTAGGTACTATAACATTGGGAGTTGGGTCATCTAGACCCACTAGACAGTGCTCTGAACCTTTTTTCTTCACTTTTGATCTTCACTGGTGTCCATGGATTACATGAAATCTTTCCACCTTTATCCACCTTTGTCATGGTAGGGGGATCACGTCAATGTAAAGGTGGGGTCATCTAAGATAGCACAAGGGTTAAAAAGCTTACAATTGGCAGGCCACAAGCTCCCTGCTCTGCTCCATTCTGATGCATCCACTTGCAGACAAATAGATCCACGAACGTCTTTGTTTTCCTCTTTTGAGCTGGAATCTGGATCAAAACTGCTCCGATTTGCCCCTTTTTATTGCACCATTAACGTTAGGTTGGAGTGTGAGGGGCTGAGCCACCGGTCCCGCCCACAACCCAGGTGAATTTCTAACAAACTCCTGCCACACTGCAGAAACTATGTCCTAGAAAACAACAGTAGGCTAAAAACCATATAATAGTGAGTAAAAGACAGCCGGGAAAGCTTTTAAAATGGATCAAACATGATCTGAGTGGAAATTTCTGGACTGGTTCCACATCTCACATCATCTCAGTAGTTAATGAAGCGCCTGCTCCTTCCTAGATGTTTGTAGAAGCTGTGGAGTAATTTTATAGTCATGGAAGGGAAGAGAACACCAACTTTTAATTAATTGGATGGGTGAGCAAAAACTTTTGGCCATAAAAATAAGTGTTTTAAGGGAAAAGTGACTTAATGTTTGAGCGTTTAATACCTTTAAACTTAATAGAGCCTAAAGTGCAGACATGATCGTCTCTCCTCAGATTAATAAACAGGATCTTTGCATTGAGAGGAGTTTTTCGCTTCATTAAAGTCTTCCATAAAAGCACTGAATTAAGAAGGTCAGGACATTTACAATGGATTCATGGATTCAGAGCAGCTGGAGTCTGGAAGGCCAAATCCAGCTCATGCACACAGTTCCATCCTCTCATCAAGCCGCCTGCAGCCCCTTTTGACAGCTTCACATATTTGCATTCCTGGAGTCATGTGAGAATCCAGCCCCTTTCAAATATGAGGCCGGGTGACCGGCTGCAACATTTATGATGCATGAATGAAAAGAAAGACAGAGTGTACCAAAGAACTAAAAAGAACTTCATTGGTGTGTGAATTTCAGTGGAGGTTTCAGACTCTACAGTTTTTAACTCTACATGTTAAAATTCTTGAGGTGCTTTGGTTGGAAGAGTTAACAGGATTTGCAAACCTTTCAACAAACCGCAAGGCATGTGGAGGAATTTCTACTGAAAGGCTGAAACAAATGTTCATGTTTTTATTTCCTCTAAAAAAATGAAAGAGTTAAAAAAACGTGAAACATTGAAAAGGTGCAGATATTTGTTTGCATGTACAGTGAATTTTATAGTTAGTTGTATAGCTTTATTTTATTTTTATGTTGTTTTTACCTTATCTTCAATTGTTTTGCACGTTTTATTGTTGATCCCTGATCCACAGAGCTGCTGCAACAATTGAATTCCCCTCCCTAGGATCAGTACAGGTCATCCTAGCTTGACTTATTCAATAAAATCAAGATTCAGGGTAAAAATTATTAAAAAAAAATGTAAAGGAGCTGATTTGTGGAATCAGGTGACCAAAGACAAAACCCCAAAAATATTTTTCAAAATGAGACGAAATTAGATTTGTTAAAGAACCACTAGCAGAAGAGAAGATTAATCTAATTTTCCAGTTTTTTCAAATGGTTTTTGTACAGATTTTCAATTTCTGGTTATTTAAAAACAGAAATGAACAAATATTCATACGGACACATGTTGTCATATAGGATAGTTTATCTAAAAAAACTATTCAACTTATGGATAAATTAAATGTATAGAAGATTTTAAAAATATTTTTAAGTTAGAATAGAATAGAATAGACTTTATTATAACTGGCAGCAGTAGTTAAATTGTGGGTGGTTCCAACAGCAGCAGTGCACAGGGCAAAAGTGAGTAAGAAAGAAATAATAATATTAAAAGAAAAAGCACAAGCCATAAGGAAATTTAAAAAAACACAAGAGAGACAGCAATAAAACACTGGAAACACAATAATAATAATAACAAAAAAAAGGATTAAAGTGCAGTTTTGTGCACAGTTTTGTCCATTTTACAGTGGTATCAGTTGAGGGTGTTAAGCATAATTATTGTTGTTTAAAACAAATAAAGAAATAAACATTTTAACATGTTTGGCCAAAAGACGCACATGGCTTTTCACCTAAAAGTGAGAAGTCAAAGCAGAAAGTGGTCCTTAATAAAGAATAATTAATAATCAAATGTGTATTTTATTAAGCTTTCGTTCACACAAGAACAGAAAATCATAAAGTTTGGACGCCAAAAATAGCGGAGTCATGTATGCATGAGTCCCTGAATGCATCAGCCGTTGCTGCACATGCTCTCTGAGCCTCAGACCTGAAAGCAGTCTGGACATTTGAAACAAAGCATCAAGGACCTTTAGTGTTCAGCACAACAGAGAGGCCATTCATTCAGCTTCTACAATGCTATTCTAATCCACTCTCCTGGCACGGCACTAAGTCAATTGTGTGTGGCCTTCTGCTCAGCATTTACCAGCAGATGCTGAAAGGCTTTGTCCACATTCTGCTCTCTCGTCGCCCTCTGCTGGACTCTCGTGTAACTGCAACTCTTGAAACAAACTGGGGTTTTTGTCAGTGCAAGTTAAACGTTGGGGTGTAAAAATCCAGTGGCTGCCCCTTTAAAATCCGATATTCTGAATGCATCGAGCACCAGGATCAAAAACTGCTTCTAGCTGGTCATGTTGCAGGTGTGTTGTGAGAAAGCTCTCATAAAAGGAGATTTTCATTGCTGCTATAAGTCCAAGTTTAAATAAAAGATAATTTCACCCTAAAAACAGAGAAATTCTGTGCAGCAGCAGAAACAAACGTGGCTGTTTGTGACGGGAGAGTCCGGGTTTTGTCCCACTGCGTTGGGTTTCTCTTGTGTTCAGCTCTTTCCTGCTGTAAAGGAAGGGTGTGCATGGGTGAGCACAGACCTGCTCCGGCGCTTCTGCACCTCTGCGTCCTCATTGGCCCTCTAGTTTGTTGCGTTCAGGAGGCCTCTCTTCCTGCAGGAAGGAAATGACATCAACTGACTGAGATCTGCCCACAAAACAAGACCAAACACAGTCTGCTCTACTCAACAATCAGGCTCTGGGAATGAAAAAAACAACAACACGATGAGCCATGTCTGCTGGACACAAAGAGACCCAGCGGGCCAGCACTGTGTTTTTCTCCAGCCCTTTGATGAGTGGTGAGTAGTATCTGACAGTTCAGGCGTGTTTTCACCTTCAAACGGCTCCTTTCAATGCATTTCCCTCCACATGGAGATGTGGAATCCGACTGGTCTCCAGTTCACGCTGCAGCCTTTAACGGACAGCTCCTCACCCTGCAGAGGCTCGTGGCTCAGGTAATGTTTAGTAGACCCTTGGGGAGTAGAGTTACATTGTAATAAAGTATTGCAACTCACAGCTTCTGGGTCCAGAGCCCCCCAAAAAAACTCACGTTTGATCTTGAGTTACACATGCTGCTGTGGTGAATTTCATTTTCAGGACTCCCTATGTGTGGCTATAGAGTTTCTGAGAATCCACATGTATGTTCTTTTGCTCACAGGGAGTCTGTGTAAACCTGAGCACTTTGGACCGGGTCTCGCCCCTTCATGGAGCGTGCATGCAAGGCCACACAGCATGTGCCGAGCTTCTGCTGGAAAACGGGGCAGATGTCAGTGAAGTATCTATCATCTGAGTTCACTTTGTCGGTGAAACATTTCAACTTTGGGCCCAAAGAATGGAAATAATGGGATTTTTCATGTTCCCAGTCTAATTTTGCTGCTTTTTGTTTGTCGCATCTTTGTGTGTTTTTTTTTTGCTGACTGAATTTCTGTTTTAAAAGTGACCTTTGACGCTAGGTAAACCGCTCGACTGTGGACGGCAGGACAGCCCTCACAGAAGCTTGTGCTCGGGGTCATGTGACCTGCGTATCGCTGCTTCTGCAGCGTGGAGCGGCTCCCCTGGGCACCAGCCAACCCAGCTCTCCGATCCACTTGGCTGCTGCTGCAGGTCAGAGGTCACATTCCAGGACATGTGCATGGATGATCTTAGTTAATACTAACAAAAAAAAAAAAAAACCCTAACGTGTATTAAGTTTTAAAGAAAAGACAGCCTGCTGACTGAGACTTGAAAGTAAAACAGAAGCACGTTCTCTCCTGGGATGTCGGGCCAATTTCAAAGCTGAACCCTTTGAGTGCAGCGCTTCTGGTTACGAGCCCTCTGGCGACTCTCCCCAGGTCGGCCTGAGTGCATTGAAGCTCTGGTCCTGCACGGTGCAGATGTGGATCAGCACATTGATGTTGTGGGAACCCCTCTCCATGCTGCCTGCTCTAATCTGCATCTCAGTTCTGTGGAGAAACTTCTTCAACTTGGTAGGGGATCTTCATCTTTGGGTTGCAAACGCAGGTTTTGAAAACTCTTTTAGCCACATCCATTTTTGTTTTAGGTCAAACAGGTTCTGTAAAGCTGCTGTCAGCCAGGATCTGTAGTCAGAGAATAGAAAAAACAACAACAACCCCTCCCATCTTAAACTCACATTTTTGGTTTAAAATAAACTTTTGCAAGATTTTGCTTTTTCCACTCTGATCATCTTTTGTGGAGTTTTCAAAGTGTTTCCAGTGGGTTTTTTTTATAATTATGATTGTGCTGCTTTGAGCCAAAATTCACAGCTAAAATTCACTGTTAGTGAGTAGCAAACCCCCATTCCCGTCACCCAGAACTGTGAGCTGTTTACCCGCTATCCGGCTAACTTACAGCTTCTCACACCCTGAACCTAATATTAGGGAGAAAAAATAGTCCCAAACCATTGTGTGTGCATAATAATTTATTTGTAACCTTTGTCTGCCTGTTTGTGTGTAACTTTGGATTTGTGTGTGCGTATTATTTGATTGTAACTATGGGGTTAGATAACTGTCAATAAAAAATGTATGCATAAATACAAAACTGTCCAAAAACTTCTACTTTGTGCACAACTTAAAATCAAATCTATAAATACAACATTTAGTTTTACGTTTGACACGTCTGCCAGTTAGCCTACTTTATCTCTGAGTTAGTTTTGCTGTTTTTGTTTCGTTATCCTCTTAATATCAGCTAGTTTTGACAGACATGCAGACATGCATATCTAATAAGTGGAGTGGCATGTCTGCAGCCGCTTTCTGCCAGGTCTGGGTGTGAAACTATCTGCTGGTGCATTATTTCTGTTTAAGCCAGGTGTAGGCACCAAAAGTGTTTGGCCTGTATTCCGACCTGTTTTATTCCATTTTCAACAGAGTCATAGTAACAAGATAATGTCCCTGTTGTGGGATCAATAACATTATAAAAAGTTCGACTTCATTTTAGTTTAATAAATAAATGTCCAGACGCATATTTGAACAATCCATGCTCCCTGACTCTGTGACCCCATGACCTACTTTTGAGGGGAAATTTTGTATTCAAGATGTGTTCAAAACAAAGACAATGTTATTTACAACACGTTATACGTAAAACTAAAAGTTGCATTTTTTTATAGTATTAATTTGTGCACAACTTTGTCTTTATGAATATGTTTCTTTTAGACAGATTCCTTTTTTTAAACTTTATTATTCAAAACAATATGAACAAATATGTATGACAAGAACAAAAGTCATAACAATAAGAATGCCAGGGGATGGTACATGTATTACCAAATAATTATTACAAAAATAGATTACTATGCATTGGAAATGTTCAGAGACAGACAGTTTTCATAAATACGTATGACTTTTTTGTTTAAGCGATTAGAAAAAGTGTGCAAATAAGATTCTAATTCTTTAATTATTACAGGGTAAAATAGTTGTGATGAAGAAAATTTTGATTTGTGAAAATGAAACTTACTAAATATTATAATTATATTAATTGCCAATATTATGTTTGATTTTATTTTATTTTGGTGTAGGCCAAATATGATAAATTCAAATTTCATCTGAAATTGTGAGTCTAATTTGTAATTTATAAAACGTGCACAATCTTTCCAAATCTTTTTGTAATATTGTTTCTGGGTGTTCTTTACAAAGCAAACAGTTGGGGTCAATTGTCTTCTTATAAGTGGGATAGATTCTATGTAAGAGTTTGTAGGATTGACAGATTCCTCACCCCATAGACTGTGACTCACTCCATGTATTTTTTGCGTAACTGTGTAACAAGTTCACTTCAACATCAAAAATGTACAAATACTTAACACAATTTACACACGCACAACTTGAAATTACAACAGCTTAAATTCAGAACGGCTCCCATGCGTACACATCTACCAATTGCCTGATACACACACACACTCACACACAAAACCACATTTACGCACAAGTCAGTGCTCGAGGGGTTTTGAGACTCTTTTCACTTCTCCAGATTTGTGCGAGGATGATGTGTTTAAATGCTGGTGCCGAGTTTTCTTATCACTCTAAACCTATTTGCTTCTGTAGGTGTTGCTGAAGTGACAAATACTTAAAAAAAAAAAAGAACAAACAAAGGATAATCTCAGCGGTCGAAGTTTACTTTTTAAAGCCTAAAAAATATCCAAAAGATGTGCGTTTTTTTGTCTGCTCCTGATTCACAATGATTTGAGTAAAGAAACACTCAGAAAAGCAATTTTGAGGGTCATTTTCTTCAAGCGTGTCATCAGATAAATGCCCCGTAGGAGCAGCTTTTTTATTTGGTTTCCTGCATTGTGAGGTGAAATACGTCTTATTTTTGTGAGTCTGGCTCTGCTACATGGAAAGTGTGGAACAGGGAGGTGCAAAAGTTTCACAAATGTGAGAGGACCAAACTGAGCTTCCGCCTCCACACGTTTCTCAATAGGTGTAAACTTCTCAGACGCTTTCAGCGAGCTGTCACAGAGTCCTGCTCCTCATGCCAGGTGAAGACAGAAACTGGACCTGATTTTTGAAGTAAAATAGAATGAAATAAAAACTCTGATCCATTGCTGTTGGAGATGAACAGCTGCTGGTTCTTCTGTCACCTCAGTGTTTAGTCTTTGCTGCTGCAACACTTCCTTTAATTTGACTTCCTCTGTGCTAATTTGGTGGATTTGCTCATCGGTTTTTCTGCTGTTTGTCACCTTTGGCTGTTTGATGTGGAGCCTCACATCCTTTAAAGACCCACTCTCATAAAAATCAAGGTTTTGGCATTTTAAACGTGTTCTTTTGGTATTTCTTATAATGGAACAGATCTATAAAGATGATTACACTTAAAAAAGGCATTTTTTGAGCATTTCTTTATTAAAATCATAATGAATCAGGAGCAGACGAAAAAAATGCTGTTTACAAAAGCTTGCAGATGTGACGTAGAACCGACGACAGGCCACAAGCTCCCTGCTCTGCTCCACTCTGATGCATCTACTTGCAGACGACTTGATCCGTGTTCGTCTTTGTTTTTCTCGTCTGAGCTGGAATCTGGATCAAAACTGTTCGGCAGCATAACTCCAATCTTGCTCGCCATTTTTGTTCTATCGCTAATGTGAGCTTGGGGGTGTGAGGGGCTGTAAGCTAGTGGGAGAGAGTGTAAACAAAGAGAGGATGGAACACGAGGGAAGGCTGACTCCATGTCAACTGTCCGGTCCACAACTAAGAGGGGAATTTCCAATGATCTCCTGCTGCTCTGCAGAAACTACGTCCTGCACTTTGATTAAACACAGGATACTCAGGAATAAAAACACCACTGGGAATGCTTTTACAAAAGATGATTGTAATGGGATTCTAAAGTCAGTCCAATGACTGCCAAAACAAACCCAAACCATTACTCACCACCAACGTGCTTGACAGCGGATTTGATACAACGCTGTGTGTTTTATCCAAACATCTGGATAGAAACATAAACGAACGGTCGGATAAAATTTATTCCAGACTTGTAGAGCAAACAATCCTAAAAACTCACATAAATGCAATACAATAAAAGATCCAGTGCAACCTTCAAAAGTAAATTTAAGGAATTTTGCTGTTTAGAAAGGATACTTTCTCTGTTTAGATTTGATTGTATGTTTTTTTGCTGGTAACTGAAGCTTGCATTATTTGAGATGAATTTATGGGTTTTCTCATCAAACAGACATTTTCTCTTTTTGTAGCCATGCCTATGGTCATTTATTTAGAGGAATAGAAGGGCCTTATTCAAGTTGTGCACATTTTCAAATCAAACTGATCAAAAGAAGTAGTGAAGATGTTTTTTTTATTTTTTTTTACATTTTGGTTTTTTAATTTCTCAGGTTTGATCGTTTTCTTTTTTTGAGACCTTTTTTTCCCCTTCAGGTGCAAATGTGAACCAAAGCAGACTTGATGACTCACCTTTGCACGTTGCTGCTCGCCTGTCCAGCCCGGAGCTGGTGTTTGTCCTGCTGGATCATGGGGCAGATCCCCGCCTCACAAACTCAGAAGGCAAACGGCCGGTAGACCTGGTCCCCCAGAACAGCCCAGCAGGGAGGCTGCTGGAAGCAGCAGGAGGTAGTGGAGCCATGTCGACTCGCACTCATGAGGGCTTCATGGCCTTTAGGTAGGAGGAGACAGAAGATCAGAATGTCTCTCATGAATGGATGCTGCCTGTCCTCAGGAGTGCCTCTTCTGAAGCAGCTGTGCCGGCTGTGCATCAGGAGGACTGTGGGGAGGCGGAGGCTGGCTGGGATTCATGACCTTCACCTCCCTGCACAGATACGACAGTATCTCCTCTACTTATCAGGCCCCAGGGAAGGTTTAATGGAGTCAAATCCTTCAACCTTTTAACAGACAGGTGTGTTACACCCTTTGCCCACTAGGGGGCAAGCTTGTACAGTTTGTTTATCCCTTGTGTTTATCCCTTATGGGGTCGAGATGACCCGAGCCTTAGATTGACATGTTCTCCCTACCATGACAAAGGTGAATAAAGGTGAAGGTGATGTCATGTACTCCATGGACACCAATGAAGATCACAAATCATTGAAGATAAAAAGTTTAGTGCACTGTCTTGTGGGGTCTGGATGACCCAACTCCCAATGTTAAAGTGCCTTGGATAGCACAAGGAAGGGTTCAAGCAAATCCACTTCACACACACACGCACACACACACACACGCACGCACACACACGCAAAAACCCCTTTATCAATTTGAACTAAAATATTTCCGTGGCCCCATGTGGTTAAAATGCAAACATAAAAGATTCATAAGCAAAAATATGCTATAAACTTTTTATAAAAAACATTAATTGGAAAACTCAGAATTATTCTTTTAACTTTTATAAATATAAAATAAATGAATGTATAGATTAAGCACTATAAAGATATTAGATTATATATTTGTCTATTTTCTCATGTAAAAACACTGTATTTTAGTTTTATGTCAGGAAATTCTATGTGAAACAATTGTAATAAATGCTTTCATTAAAACATGGTTGTTTCCGCGGAAACAAGCAGCTACATTTTGCTTCATGGGTCAGTGCTTGTGCAGGTGAATGCTGCTGTGGGAGTCTTCCTCTCATCTTTCCTGTCCATCTTTTTTTTTTTTTTCTTCCACTACCAATATGACCAGATACTGATCTGAAGCCCTGCATGCACGGCTGGTAAAGATGAACACACAGTATGGCGTCTGAATATGATCCACCGTCCTGTAAACTCTAACAGAGCATTTGAGATCTGGAAACAGGAGGCGTTGACATTTAGCAGAAAATGCTTTTGCTGTGATAAGGTGGAAAAAGAACCAAGAAAAAAAAACTTCTTGAGCGCTGATACATTTAGCAGAAGGAACAAAGAAAAAAACCTCAAAGCATTTTGATAACAAATGTCATCACAGTCTGCAAAAGAAAGGATTTGTTTGTTAAGTGGAGTGGAGCCAGGTGAAGAAGTAATGAGATACTTTTACTCAGTTACTGTACATTTATGATATGACACAATTTTTTTCAAAAAGGCAATTAGTTTTACTGCATACTTTGATTAAAAAAAGTACTCATACTACCAAAAAAAACAGATAAAGTTACTTTATTGTGTTCCGTTTCTTCATTGGAAACATAATAACATTGGTCCAACATTATTACCAACACATAATTATGTAAAATGTAACATCAGCTTTCATGCACAAACGTTTCCCAGAGAAAGCAGCATCAAAAACCAAACATTACTAGAAAAGAAAATATTGTTATGAATGAGCCACAGGAGCGACAAAGCTCATCATGTTGTGGTTGTACAGGTTTATTTTGAAATATCAGAGACTGAAACAAAAGTCAGAAGGACAAACGTGACGGGCAAAAAGAACATTTATTTAACACATTTTTATTTCTTAACTTGTAAATATCAGAGACTTGGTGTGAGTTTAAATAAATGTGATTAAATGTTTAAATATGGGATATCAGTGTCAGCATAGGGCCACATGGTGGTGTAGTGGTTAGCAGGCTCACCTAAGAGCAAGAAGGCCCTGGTTTAAATCCCAGCTGGGTCCTTTTTTCTGTTTGGAGTTTGTCTCTGTGTTCCCCTGCAGTGGTCTGGAGAACCATTCATGGCGTACCCAACCTTTGCCCAGCAGTGGCTGGTTAGTGTCCATCAAATATGACCCTAAAAGGAAATAATTAAATGTAGAAAATGGATGGAGTATCAGCAAAACTCTAGAAAACTGCATCTCTGTTTAGATGTTGAATTTGTTACTTGATACTTCTAAAGTTCGTACTTACGTATTTACTCTCTTACTGAGGCTTTTTTTTTTACCTGCTTTCCAAGTCATTTTATTTTGAATGGACGCTTCTGGTGTACAATTTTGAATGTTACAGCCACCTCTCTTGCTAGCAACATCCGGCCATATATTCATCCGTCAATTTTCTAAAACGGCTTAATCCCTTTAGCGGGTCACACTGTTGCTGGAGCCTATCCCTACTCTTGGATGTGGGGGTCACGCCACCTTCATCCAACAGTAGGAATAGCCTGGACAGGCCCCCTAATCCATTGTCCTTAGAATACGAGTGAGTGTGGATCTGCATGGCGCTCTCGCCTCACACACATGAAGCTCCTGGTTCAAATCTTTCTGTGTGGAGTTTGCATCTTCTCGTCGTGCATGCGATGGCTTTCTCTGGGCACTCCGGCTTCCTCGCCCAGTCCAAAAACATCTTTCATAGTTTAATTGGTAATTAAAAATGTCCCTGAGGTGTAAATGTGATTGCATGGCCCTGAAAACTGACTAATGACCTGTTCAGGCTGTCCCCCTCCCTTCGCCTGACGATTGCGGGGATAGGCTCCAGCAGCCCTGTGACGCTTATAAAAGGGATCCAGCAGGTCCTGAAGATAGATGGATGGTTGTTATCACATGTATCTCATTTGTGATTGCTGATTTAATTCATAGTCCACATTGGTTCATTTTGAATGATCTGAATGGATCCAGGACATCTTTAGGTAAAAATGTAACCATTGTGACTCAGAGATAAATACCTAGTACTGAAAAGTGAAGGTGAAATTTTCCAGATTCCTTGTATTTCTTGCAAGATAATCAAGTGTATTAGAAATATGTTTACAAAAAAACAAGTAAACAAGAATTATTGACAAATCCATTCACATTTTAGTTTCCTAAAGTTCAGCCCACTGTTGTTTTTTCACATCAAAATATTCCATTATTAGAACCTTTCACACATTGGACTGGAATGATGGCTTAATCGTTTTTTTGCTGCCATCGTGTGTGTGTTATGGATTTATTTCATTTTGAAAAGATTTTCTATTGGTATAGGTCGATTCGATAAAACGCTTGTATTGATCTGGTTGGATTGTAGGAATGGAAATTGAATCATTGGTGACTCGTTACGCCCCTACTGACAGAGAAAACATCTGAATCAAGTCAAGTATTTCTGAGCCTTTTGGTTTTGGAAACTCTCCATCAGTCTGTGTTGTGCTTGCAGCTCAGGCAGGCAGACGGCAGCTTTGGATAAAACGCTAAACACTCATCACTTTTACTGTCTCTATACCAACAGTCCATGAAAAGTGTGTGTTGTGCTCATTCATTCGTGGAGAGCAACATCTCCGGCATGGTGACAAAAGCAGTCGTTCCTCAGCTTAACCACACCCTCCTAATTAAATGCAGCCTCTCTTAGGCCTCCGTGGATCGATTTCTCCATCCCAGTTTGTCCACTGAACTAAATCATTGCTCCCTCCCGCCTTCGATGCCACTAGCGCCCAGAGGGCCGCCAGCTTCGATTTAACCGCCGTTTAATGCAAAATCAATCCTGCCGAGGAGCTCAGACTCGCGCGGCTGCAATAGGAGCATCCGCCGCTACTCATTAGTGCAGACGGCGGAGTGAGAGCGGCGTACGTCTGTCGTGTGACCTCTTTGACCTCTGGGTAAATGCTTCTGATGGAGGGGCTGCGTCTCCAAGTGTTTTTCCAGAGTGGAAGCGGGGATGCACTTAAACTGGACCCGCACGCGTGTGATACCGAAGCTTTTACTCGAATCCTCTGGAGGACGCCTCGCCCATCTTGTCTTGTTTGTTGAGTGCAATGGCACATTCCACCAAAATAGTACAAAATGGATTTTATAGAGAGGACTTAGGCGACACGCGAGGTTTACATCCAGAAACTGGTGTAGGATAAAAGTGAAGATGCAGAAAATGACACTACTAAGTTTGGGATATTGTTTTAGCTATTTGGTCTGAATTTGAGGGATCCCTTTGATATCACTAATAATGAATGAAAATAAACAGCATTAGTTTAATATTTATTACCCCCAAAATTGAGACAATTGTAAAAATAACCCCATATAACATAAATTGAACGTGTCAATAGCAGATATTTCCACCATTTGTTGCAATGACGGCTTCACAGTGGCGTCTCCTGCTCCTCATTAGCCTCACGATGATGTTCTAAAGCGTTCCACTCTTCTACAAGAGTTACATGCAGTTCTGCCAGGTCCCTTGGAGGTGGGGGTACCATCATTCAGTCTCTGTTCAGCTGGTCCCAGACCTGCTCTATGGGGTTCAGGTCAGTTGGCCGTTCCACATGAGGCAATCAGACTTCCTGAAGTCCAGCTGTGACAATTCTGGCGCCATGTGGTGGAGCATTATCGTCCATGAACAGAACGTTGTGCTGGTGGAGTTGGTTCTATGATGTTTCTGAGGTAAGAACGTGCACTACCTGGACCATATACAATAATCAAATCAGTTTTATTCTGACTGGTCATTCCTTCCCAAAATGTTGCTCCTCTTCCACCAAAGACAACCCTGGGAACCATGTTGACCTTGGCGTATCGCTCTCCTCGCCTTCTCCAGCAACGGCGACGACCATCATTTCTGTGCAAAGTGAACCCACACTCATCCGTGAACAGGACAGTAGATCATCGGTCAATTGTCCAAGTCACATGGTCCTGGATCCACTGCAAACTTTCCCCTGCATCAGTCATCTGGCATTCAAGTCAAAGTGTTGAAGTTGGTTGTGAATAGTTTGTCTGGAAACCCCAGTAACCCTCACATCTGGTAAACGGACCTGCAGCTGTGTGGCATTAGCTAAACCATGTCTGAGTGCAGAGGTTCTTAGGTTCTGGTCATGTCTGTGTCTTGATGCAAGTCTGCTGATAAAATCTGAGAAAAGTTCACTGCAACATCTGACGGCCTACCACCAACCTGGAGTCGTGCTATGGCCAGGTGGAGCTGTTCATCCGTTAAGCACCGTCATGTGTTCATGTCTGTTTGAATGATGAACTTGGAATGACTTACTGGAACAATCAGCTTTTTATACCCACAGAATGATGACATTGATGCCACATTGAAAAGGGTTTTCTTTTAGAATTCTTTGGTTTTGGCCCCGAACACTGAACACAGTGAGGCTATTCGGTTTGTCTATCACTCCGGCATGATTATCTCCCATTGCCGACAATCGGTGAAGTGAAACAAACATTGTTTGAGTTTTTCCCTTTATCGCTCACTGGTAGGATTAGTGGTTTCAAGGACACCGTGTATTTTGGCCAAACCAAGATGGACACAGTTGTAATCCTCAGTGAGATCTGTTGACTCGTGATCACATGGATCATTCTAACCCGGGCTCAGATGGGAGCAAACCACCCACTGGAAAAAAACAAACCCCACTTACCGACACCAGACAGCCTTTGGTGTTCGCTCGGCTAATAACTGGCTCTGTCCTTGCAGCTCCGGATCGCTCCGAGCTGGATCTACTTCCAGATATCAGGGCTTCCCACTAAGCTACAAGTGGGTTGCGCCACGCTGTTGTGCTGCCAGTAATTGCTTTGGTATTTTTAGTTTTTAGTTGGGTGTTGGGGTAATTAAAACCAAATGAGATAGTGGAAGCGCAGATCTCCTGCTGCTGCCCAGTCCGAGCGCTGGAGAGCTTCAGCAGCTCATTTGTGGCTGTGTTTTCAATTAGAAAGGGGTGCTCTAATGAGTGTTCATGGGGGGGGGGGTTACAGCTCAGACCTGAGGAAAGTGGGAAAGGGGGTTTCCTTTCACAAAAAAAATGAGGTTTAATTCAGTTGATGACAAAAAGTTTCTTTTATATTAATGAGCTTTATAGAGATTTTTTTTAGATTTAAATAATATAAAAATTAAGCTGAAAATAACTACTGTTTTAGCCATGTTTGATGTAATACAACAGTGATTTGTAATAATTTAAAGACATCACTTCTGGACAGTTCTACTTTCAAAAACTGCTAACCGGAATCTGTCCAATCAAAAGAGACGGATAAAGTCTCTTCGTTTAGGAACTCTGAGTGAGATTGCAAGTCTTTATAGCCAGCTCGTTTCCATGGCAGCAGCCGGTGGGACGGCTGGGGGCTGACCAACAGGACCCGTCGACTGTGGAGACGCGAGTGTGTCCGAGGTTGAGACATGTAGACGGAGGACGCTGTGGCGGGGGGCGGGGTCAAGAGGGCCGCTGAGCTGTACCCAGCAGGTAAAGACACTGCAGGTTCAGCACCACCAGGACCAGAACCAACCCAATCAGGACCTTCTGGACCCACAGACACGTGTCCAGCTTCTGCTCCAGCCGGTGGTTGCAGGCCATCACTCGCATGAGCTGGAAGACACAACTACAATCTGTTATGACCCGTTTGATACAACATGGAACCGACGGAGTAAATAAGTGGGGATGGGAGTTAGTAACAAGGCCTGACATACATATAAACTATTCAGTTTAGCTTTACAGTTCTAACCAGTTCTAGTCGTTTTACCTGTCCGGTGATTGTGGGCGTGCTCATATAAGAATGGGTGGAGCTACAGTCAAAATGCTGAAGGAAAAGCCAGTAAGTTTGGTTGTAATTCCCAGCATTTGTGTAATTCCCAATATTTGCTTACTTCAGCGTGTAAACAAATTCTTTCCTTCTTTCCTGACGGACAGTAGTGATGTGTACAATGCTCTTAAAAAGACAGTTTCCGTGGCGACAAGATGTGAAATATTTGTTTACTTTAGCGTGTAAACAAATTCTTTCCTTCTTTCCTGACAGAAACAAGGAAATAGAGCATCTCAGGGACATTCAATTGCTCTCCTTCCCCCTGCTTCATCACACTTCAATGTTTTTGGAATAAATTTGTATGTTTTTTTTTTACTTTTGAAGCACCTGATTAGATCCAAACATTACCCATTCCTATAAATACGTGTCACTTCTATGGAGACAGCAGTGCTGTAAAAGCTGCACTAAAGAGGCGACTCCGTCAGTTTTCCCTGTTTCCTCCTGAGATGCTGTTATTTTTATCTCGTCACGCATCGATGATTTGTCAGCCAAACCTTTGCAGACTTAAAAAAAATGATTTTTTATATAGATCAAGAGGAATTCAACAACAAAATGTTGTTTCTTTACCCTTACAGCAGCAGCAACAGATCATCACACTCACACCACTCTGCTTCACTGTTTTCAAAGATCCGCTTTTGATCTGTTGTAAAAGCGTTCCTAGCGGTCTTTTTAATCATGGTTATGCCCGATTTTAGGCAAAATAAAAAAACCTGGGTCACTTTCTAGGACCTAATTTCTGCAGACTGGCAGGAGTTCATTAGAAATTTGTCTCAGAGTTGTGGGCAGGATCTTTCATGGAGAGAAGCCCCGCCCCCATTCACCTCCTAAAGTGAAGCAGGAAGCTTTTAGCCGCCCAGCGTAGTTCCTACGTCACACATGAGCTCTTTTTCAAACAGCATTTTTTCGTCTGCTCCTGATTCACATCAATTTGAATGAATCAATCTCCAGAAATGACATTTTAAGCATAATTTCCCTTTTATATGTCCATCATTATGAGAAAAATGGCACAAAAAGACAAAAAACAATTTACATTGGCACAAGTCTTTAAGTTTTTTGTTATTTTGTAAGCTAGATACTCCTACCATGCAGTTAATTTTCTGTTTAGGATGTTAAATGTGATGCTTTTTCTTTTTGTTGTTGAAATAAACTCAAAGATGAGATGCGATGTGAGAACTCATGTTTGAGACTCACTCTGATGAAAAATGTGTTTTTAGCATTTTGAACATGCTCTTCTGGCTTTTCTCTCATTTAAACGTCTGAGTATTTCTTTAGTCAAATCGGGGTGAATTGGGAGCAGATGAAAAAAATACTGTTTGAAAAAGCTACTACGGCAAGCCAGAAGCTCCCTGCTCTGCTCCATTCTGATGCTTGTAGACAAAGATCCAGATTGTTTTTCTGGTCTGAGCCGACATCTGGCTCAAAATATACTATACTAACTAAAAGTTGCAATTAGCGATATTAGTGATCAATATTGCGATGACGAGATAACTTGTGATCCACGAACAAATAGCAAAACAACCAATATATAGTATTTCCATTTCACTGCACTTATTTAAATAAGAGTGACTGTAACTTAAATTTCACTCCAAATGACCCTCATCTACATAGGAGGCAAACATCTAACATGAGAGGGCTCCATCTGATTGGTCAAATGCATAAATGGATTTATTTGATTCGTTAAATACTTCAAGCCATCATAAGATTGTTTTAACACATTTAAAGTGAGCATTTAATGTAGTTTTTGCCATCCTCTGTGATGTGCACATTGCACAGCTTGATATTGCGATAACAATAAATGTGTGATTTATTGTACATTCCTACTACATAATATATATAATGTAATCACCATTGTTGTTGAAGGGCTATTATTAGTTTTGGGGTGTGAGGGGCTGTAAGCTAGCAGAAGAGAGTGTAAACAGATGGATGACGGGAAATAGGGGCAGAGTTGCTCCGCGTCAACAGTCCCATCCACAACTCAGAGGTAAATTTCCAATGAACTCCGGCTGCTATGCAGAAACTAGGTCTTTAGCAGAGTTTCTATCAGTCAGTCTGGTTGAAATGCTTCTTTTCACATTTAAAGCCCGACTGTTAAAGACGAACTTGTTGCTGCCGTTCCAGTTAGTGCTTTTTAGTTTCTCAAAACACATTTTATTGGATCTTTTTCCACCTTTGTAGAGGAGTCACACCTGTTTGTATTTTGTGCTGTTTAAAAATCTCTCTCTTTTTTTAATAGATATATATATTTGTGCAGAAGGACAAAAACGCACATCAGTGAAGTGAACGAATAACATCTTCTGATGTTCACCCAGTGAGACTAATGATGATGGAGACGAAGCTATTAGGAGGAAGCGATTTCATCTTCTTTTGTGGAGAGCATTAGTGAGCTCCAGCAATTATGTCCCGTGACATGAACAGCAAATCCCTCATTGCTGTGGAGCCTCCTGTAAGCTGGCAGCTCGGGCGGATGCTCTCAAATCTGCTCCTCTGTTTCACAAACAAACAGAGGAGCAGAGGAGAAATGAAAGTGATGATGTGACAGCAGAGGAGAAACAGAAACTATAATGAGAATAAGATCACAGACGGCGGTTTTGTTAGATTAAAACAGAAGTGCCAGTTTATGTTTTTGAACATGTCCCCCTTTGCTGCAAGAACTTCTTGAAAAGAAACGAGAGAAGAAAGACCGTCTCACCGATGAGCTTAAATCTAGCTGCCTGCTGCTCTGCGTGTCCACAGGGCTCTCTTTCAGAAGGTCTGATGCCGGTTTGGAGCTACTCACACAATGACAGCGTAACCTGCAGCGTAACAAAGTCAGCAGAGGAGAAGTCAAACCATGTGTTCTCCTGATGAAGAGCAGCAGAAGGTCATCATCAAGCCTGGGAAAGACCCCTGTACCATACTGTGAAGCTGTAACGCACCTGTGCTCCATGATTTTGTTTTTTGGTACTTCTTTCCAGAACTGAGCCAGTTCCTGTGACCCGGCGCCGTCCATCTCAGCCGCCATGACCAGGAACCTGTCCTGCGGAGACGCCTGGAAGCCTGCGCATAACCCAAAAACAGTTTTAACGCGGGAACATTGGGAGGAACCATCTTAATCCCGGAGGATCTAGGAACACATTTTTTTCTGGTTTATTTATAGTTAATTTGACTATTTTTTGTTTGTTTTTCATTTTAGGTAGCAGCAATTAATAACAGCCAAAAAGAAGTAAATAAAAAAATAAATTAAAAAAATATAAACAATTTTAACATTAATATATAAAAAAAACTGTGGCCAAATTTGAAACTGTAGGTTCTCCTGGGTTAAAAATCAAACTCCAAAACAAAAGATCACCATAAAAGTGACAGATTAGTCTAAGCACATCATCAGCTTCTGCTTGGAGGAGGGTTTGTTTTTTTTATCACTCCTGAAATATGCATGTAAAACACAAAAAAGTGCCTGCCTGCACTTTGGGAGGCTAATACAGGGAACCACTTGATTATTCTGTGGGTTGAGAACATCCGCTGCTGTGAGCACAGAGCTGAGTGCTTTACCTCCATGCAAGGAGACAACAATGTCCACTGAAGCTCCTGGTTCACAGCTGCTGCTGCTGGGCTTCACTCTGTACTTCTCAGGCGCTGTGGTCCGTACCTACACAGATCCAGAGGATGAACTTTCAAAAAGTGGGAATTATGAGCTTCATGTAAAGCTTAAAACATAAGCAGGGTTTGCTCACCTTAAAGGCCACCACATTTTTGGTCACGTTGGTCAAGACGATGAGGCATTTCCTTTCTGTCTCCCCAGACCCAAAGCTGAGCTCCTCTGCGGGGCTAAGAACAGGAAAACAAACGTAAACATCTGAATAAAATTCACTGCAGCAGGAAATGACTGCGTTTAAAAAGAAACGCAACGTTTAGACGTGTTTCCATTCGTTTTTTAATCACTGTTGACTTTCCCCACACTTATCGTTCCTTCCACAGTCACGGCCGCATCACTTCCTGCTCTTTGATGTCGGTTCCGTTAAGCAGGCCGAGAGTTTGTAGCTTTACCTGTATCCTGGGTCCCACAGGAGAAACATTTTCTTTCAAGTCTTTTGCTACAGCTCATGAATAATTCTCTTATCAAATGTATATATAAAAGGACACTTCCATTATGGTGAACAAATGAAAGACTTCAGCTACCGGAGAGTAGCATGACATGAAAAGTGCTGATTTAATTGACTTTTTTAACACTTTTAGTGAGAAAAGTAGTTTGTGATCAGGCTCCAAATGATCATAAATGATCGTCATCTGATGGATCCTCATAGACCTTCATTGTAAAAGCAGATCAAGTTGATCTTTCATGGTAAAAGTACAAATATTCTCAAGAAAGGGACTTTTTAATGACCTTTAATAAGGTTTTACTCTAAATTTCTAAAAATCCCTCATAGTTTTATTGATTTCATATCAAGCTATGACCAGTCGTTTTATTTATTTTGTTGTTTTTTGGTTGAGCTAGAATGCTAAAGAACTCCGATGTGTTTTTGATGTTTTCAACATTTTTTGTAGTTTTTTTCATGATGGAGGACATATATTAAGAAAATTAAGGTTAAAATTGCATTTTTTTTCTTTCTTTATTCTTATCAAATCTTGAAAGACAGCTTATTTGTGATTTAGAAAATGGGCTGGGCGACGCTCAATCTCGTTCTGAGCTCTCAGCAATGGGGAGAAGAAGGGGGGGCGGGGTTGCTCTACCCCAACAGCTAAAAACGGCATAATCCTAATTAAAAGACCACTGGAAATGCTTTAAAAATAGATAAAAAAATATTATTGTGGTTGGATTAACTTGCTCAGCTGATTTGCAAACATTATAATAGCTTTAAAAAGGACTTCCTGTTAACTGAATGAGCTTCTCTGACTACAGAAACTTCTCTCTGCCCCGTTTTATCTCCTCACATCAAACAGATTTCTACAAACATTATTAAAACCCTTAAAATCCGGAGCTAAAGCTCAATCAACTGTGAAGAACAACCACATTTAAGGTTCAATTTAACCCGCTTATCACTGTAATTCACGTCTCAAAACCGCTGATAATGTCACGTTGTCAGCAGAAAAAAATGACCTCATGCTCACGGGACAAAGGTCCATCAGTAAATACTCAAGATTGTTGCAGTGAAGAAGAGCTTGAGAGTCTCAGTTTGCAGTTTTCTGCCTCAAAAACCTCCAAAGCCGTCTCCAGCGTCACGCCACAGGAGGATTTTAGGATGTTGCTGTAAACACGGGTTTGAATAATGGATGACGTGCCAGAAGAAACATCCGTATGAGGCATCAGAAAACCAGCAACCCTTAAAGCGAGCATACATACGACGAGAATTTTGAGGCTCTATCTGAGAGAGGCACAGATTTATAGACAAAAAGGCAGATTAATTCTTAATCCCAACCTAAAACTGCATTTTGCCGTTTCAGTTCCTCCAGGAAGTCCTGTAGGAGGACTTCAGTGTTCGTATAGATGGTGTTAAATACACTGCTTTCTCATTGAATGTATGTTTAGGTATTAAAACAGCTTTTATAAATAACCAAAAGGTAGACATAAATTGGCTTACGCTTGAATGAGCATCCTTAAATCTTAATACTTGGAGTTCTCCTATACCATGGAGGGTAACCGTCACAGAAAAGCCTGCAGGTCCAACAGTGCTGCTTTGTGGAAGGATGTTCCTCTGCAGAGGGTGCTGTCTTTGAGGTCCACTGATGGATCAGACGCTCCTTTCATGTGTCTCCTAAGGCTCGGATGGAATGTTTCTCCCCTTTTTTTGTTTTTGTTTTAAATGATGTCTTTATTATTGACTTCCTTTCGGCACATCCTCTTGTGTATCTCGTAATAAAACTTTCCACCCTTTAATGCCCCTAAAATTAAAAAAAAAAGGAATTTTTTCGAATTTCTGTAAAGAAGAAAAAAAATGGAGGGATACTGGATATGATTCGTAATAATCATAAAACTTTTATTATTAGTAAGCAGACATTTTTCTAGAGACACATGTATTTGAATGTATTTGTTAACCTTTTTGTTTGTTTATTAACCAGACATATAGACCAGGGGGGTATTCCAGGAAGCATGTTTAAACTAGCCTGACTTTGAGCCTGAACTCTGGCTGAAATCCGCCTGAACTTGCTTACTCTGGGTATGTCGGTTCCAAAAGACCGGATATGAGTTGGCGTAATTACGCTCGACTTGGTACCCCTGGGTTAACGCACGGTACATAAAGACATTCTCAATAGATCGCCGATTTCTGGAGTCACCATGGAAACGCGTGGAGAAAAAAAAAAGAAAGCGCGACACTTGAGACGGAAGTGAGACGGAGTCTGAGATTTTAATGACGGCGGTTAAAAATTATAAGTCCATCAAAAAAGTAACACGGCTGAAAAATAATTTAAATAATTTAGTTAAATTTATTCAAACTCAATAATTGTTTATACAACTCAAATTTACGTATTTATCTAACTAAATGTCACATTACTCCATTAATCTTTTTTCCATCTTAATTACTTATATTTCTTGAACTTTCATATGTCTAAGTTTGAACCGGCAGATATGCTCATTTTTACAACAATAAAAAGAACGGAAAAAAATGCACCGAGTGCAAAAACTCACTAAAGAATTTCCCGTCACTGTCATAACAGTACTATGCGGTAGGGGTGCTATATAAACTCATCATCCTATCCTTTACTGTCACTCATGGTGCAGAGACGTAAGCATAGTAGGACAAAATAGCTCTGCCAAACACGGTGAAACACAGTAAAACAGCTATACAACTAAACACATTTTGTAAAAAACCCACACTTAAACCCAAATCCGTCCAGACAGGCAAAGGGAATGATATCCCAGAATCCCTTGCGGTGCCGATCTAACAGCAGCATCAAAGTTACACCTACTTAATTGAATTAATTTGAACGAAAGGAAAATAACTGTCTGAAAACTACGTGTAATTTTTAACAAAAAAATTTCTAACAAAAAAAATGATTTATCTTAACTGAAGCAAATAATTACGTTAGATCAAAGTAAAAAAGTTTATCTTTCCAACGTCCATATGTGGTTTTATCACCCTCTCATGATGGAAAAAGTATTATCTGAGCTTTTTCATCCACTAAATCATCTTCAAATGGACACGCCATGCTGCTTCACCTCTCTGTAAACAAACTAAGCTTCAACTAAACCTGCTCCGGACCAGGTTATGTTCAGAGAATGAGTTGCCATGGTAACTTGACCTACCCTGAAACATACCTCCATTTCTGGAACCGAAAGCTGAGGTTATCAACTTTCTTAGCCTCAAACTTATCGTGGGAGCTAGCATAACCTGCTTTCTGGAATACCCCCCTGTATATGAATGCCAATAATCTGTCAATGTTCATTTTAAATGCTTGAAATATTTAAAAGGTATTTTCTTATTGTTATTAATTTGAAATCTAAATAAAAATTCACGTTAAAAAAAATAAAATAGAATGTGGTTGTACATAAAACTCAAGCATCATCATTCGATCAGTGATATCCCAAAGTACCAACCTTTTCTCCTTTCTTATCGTGTTTCGCTTTTTTTAACATTTCATCTTAATTTCTAGAAATTACTTTTGTTTTCTGAATTGTTTCCTTATTATCAAGTTTCCGTTTTTTGGAATTGTATTTCGATTTCTAAAATGTGACATTGTTTTTTTTTAACTTCGTTTTGGTTTTTTTCCTGTGATCTTTAACAAGTTTTTGTGTGGAGTGATTTGTTGGCGTGATTTGGACTTCAGGGCCACCGTACCAATGGTCAGGAGATCTGAGAGGGTAAGATCCCAAATACAGGCAGCAGAAATGAATTTCTTCTGCGGGATGGTTATGAGAAAGGACGTCTTTTTTTCCAAAAGAGGTTTCTGTGCAGACACAGGTTAGGGAGTCTATGCTGAGAAGCAGAAGTGGGTGGATGGATGGATGGATGGATGGATGGTTTAACAGCAGTTTCCGTCCATCAATGTGTCAAAAGAAATCCCATATGAACCTTTATTCACATCTCAATGAGCTTCGGTGCAAATATTTTTAAGACTGACATGCTGCAGAGGAGCTGCAGCCCCACGACCTACCTGACATCCATCAGGGGGCCTTTGAAGGTGGTCAGTGGCTTCCTGGCTCCGTTTGCCCTGACACTTGATTCTGCTCTATCTTTGTCCTCTGCCCTGGGAAGGTCTTCCTGGATAGTCACCTGAAACAGCAAAGACCGCTCAATTAAGACACACCCAGACATGCTGCTACCGTCATCAGGTGACCCTTATCTTGTTGCTCCTCCACAGAGAAACGTTTGAACTTTGCCCTTCACACACACAAAGAAAGCTGAGTAAACAAAAGCAGCTGCAAACTGGGAATCTTTTTATAAACAGCGGTTGTTTCTCCTCTCATGACTTCTGACCTTTGTTACAGCGCCAAAAAAAAAACAGAACCAAGAAACCTCAAACTCATGACTTCCGACTAAAACTAAAAGCCAAAGTGGTTCAGGCGGTGAATCTGCTCAAACTTTGACCCACATTTTGCACAAACGGACCACACAACTGTCGACGGAGGCAAAAGCGGTGTGGACTGGAGGGGAAGTGATGGCAGAAACATCTGACTGTTGTGTGTGTTTCAACATACTGCTGTTTGATTCAACAGTCACAAAAAAAGACATCAGGAGATAGTTGGTTTATTAATAAAGGTCTCTATTTATTCATTTTCAGAGCAATTAACACAGTTAAGTAGCAATAGAGGTAAATCAAATGCAAAACACTTGAAAAGGATTGCAGCGTCAGAAGCAGGTAAAATGACAATCTACCAAAATGAATCAAGTATAAGGACATTACAGGTTAATGAAATACAAAATTCATTCATTCAATTCTTTTTTTGATCAAATAAAAGAATAAAAACAGGTTTTCATGGCATAAACGAATGATTCCTTCATATTGGGTGCAAAAGGAAATGTTAAGGACAAAGACATGAGTCACACTTGAGAAGCACGTGATGAAATGTTGAAATGACACGGGAAGGCACAAACACGGTGATCAGCACAAACAAGTCACAGACTTCATTAAAGACCCTCTAGCTCAGTGTTTCTCCACCTTTTTTGAGTCACTACATACGTTTACTTGGACAAAAATCACATGGTACAGCAGCAATACCAAATGTAAATGTAGTCTGTATTAATGATTAATGCTGTACCAGTCACTCCAGGATCTCAAGTGCATTTTTGTAATAGTTTTATTCGGTTTATGTTGTCCAAATAAAACTGTAAGTTTAACAAAAATGTTTTATTTCTTTTTTTGGGGGCTATTTCATTTTAGTTTGAGTTAAATAGAACTTCAGTTATGGAGCTGGTTCTGTCTTGTCTTGTCTCGCTGCAAAATCTGTTTCAAGGCTACTAAAAAATGGGAAAGTTACAATTTTGTTTCAACACCTGAATAGTTGTTTCTCTTGACGAGATGCTCAAACTAGCGGCAGCTCACAAGACACCTGCGTTTTACAAACGATGTCATTTTTGTTAAAGAAAGTGAAGGGAGGTAGAAAAACATGGATTCAAACTGGAAATCGAATTTATGTGAAAAAAAAAAAAAAAAATCAGAAGATGTATTTTTTTGGCTGAATTGCTGGGTCTCAGTGTGAAACCTGGGCCTGTTTGGATGAACGCAGAGCTGATGACCTGGTAATGATTTTTAGACCAAGTAGATGAATAATTTCCCATGACACACAGGGCCTTCACTCATGGCACACTGGTTGAAAAACACTGATCTAGAGGACAAGGCACAGAAACTCAGCTCGCCTTAAGAGGAAGTGCTGAAGGTTAAGAACTTGCTCTACTGTGACATTACAGTAATTAGTTTCTTCATTTGTAGTTGGACACTTCAAGTAGTGTGAGGTTATTATTATGGGCGAGCCGCCCTACTCAAGTCAACTTAATTAAAGTCTGAAATGTCTTAAAATTAAAGGACATTGTTTAAAAGTCATTAAGGTTCAATCCCTTTAAGGCAAAGATCAAAATGAACAATAAAAAAAGAAGTGTTTGGAAACCAAAGTGCTGAAACGTTAAGGTCCAGGACAGGTCAAAGGAGGAGTGAGTCTCGCCGCCGAGACGGTTGACCAGGAGGAAGGTGTGCTCACAGCTGCGGTCACATGAGCACACCTGCCTTTCTCAGCCTGCGGAGGTCATCCCGAGCAGCTGTGAGTCTTACACAGCTTTACCACATCCAGCCCTTTTTTCCAAAAAGAAAAAGCAAAAAGACAAAAGAAAAAAGGAAAAAAGAAAGAAAGAAAAATTGTGTTAGCTTCCTGGAGCCTTTGGGATCTTCCTGAGAAGAACTTCAAATTTGAACAAACAACACAGACGGAGGGGGGGGTGTTTGTCAGAGGAAACAGGAAAAACCAGAAGGAGGAGGAGCAGAACCATGAAGTACTGCACCATAAATATTTACCCTACAGCAGGGGGGTCAAACTCATTTCTACAGAGGGCCACATCAGCATAGTGGCTGTCCTCAAAGGGCCAGTTATGACTCATACATGTAACTAAATGTAAAAATAAAATAAAACTACTCCTTAATGTTAAATAACTCATTTATTTATTTATTATAACTTTTTAAAGTGACAATTACAGTTGCATAGAAAACATGTTTGCTTATTACTCTATTATAAATTATAAACTTTGTTTTTCCAGGTTATGTTATATGGACAGTGTTTAAGTCCTAATGTATAGTGGCCCAATCCGATATTGCAAGTCAGAGTCCCCCTAGATATCAATAAATACAGACCAATTTTTATTTTTTATTTTGGGAAATTAAAAACTTGTATGCTCTCGCGGGCCACATAAAATGACATGGAGGGCCACATTTGACCCGCGGGCCTTGAGTTTGACACATGTGCTCTACAGCTATAAGAATGAAGCTGATATAAATCAGTTTATTCTAATGTTTCGTCAAAGTTTTCTAATAAAATTGAAGAAGAAAAAAAGTCCATAAACTTAAAACGGGACGTTCTTGGGTAGGCGGCCTTATCTAAGAGATAAAACCAAATGTCCAAAGATGTTTTAGGTGAAAAAAAGTTCTTATTTTCTGTCTTCTAAGAAAATAATTGAATCAAGAAAGTTTTTCCAATTGCAAAATTATATTGTGTGAGAAACACGTCTTAGTGATTATTAGAGTTTCATTCTTAAAATACAAATTCCCACTGGCAGATTTTTTTTTGTTGCTTTTTAAAGGAAATCTGCCAATGAGTTAAGAGTTTTTGACTCATTTCTAAGGGGTCTGTTTCTGCAGTGTACAACCAACAGCAAAGCTGTGAGTCTCTGCAGAAGCTGCTGATCTGGCAGACATCGACTTCGCTCCATTACAGCAAACCTCATCTGTGTGTGAAGTGTCACCCAAAAGGGATTGTGTAATCCGTTTTGCCAAGATAAATATATAAAAGATATAAAAATAACTTTCCTTTTTGATGTGCAGCCCGTTAAATCTCTCTAAAAGTGAGTCATTTCAAGCAGAACGTGTGTGTTTGTTTTCAATGTATGCAGATTACGGTGAGGCTTATTAAAACCTGATCTGCATCTGCTTTGATAATCTATAAGCATTTGTGCATAACTTGTGGCTTTACTAACAATGGGAGTATTCTTTGCTCAGAGGAGCTTAGGAGGTTCATGGGAGTAGCTTTGGTCTCCTTTGTAATCTGATTTCTTCCTTAAAGACAGCAGGAACATGAAGGCGGACCTTGTTTCGCTCAGCTGTAAATTAAAGGGCAGGCAAAACTTTATTCCTAGTGACGAATCACAACTTGATTTCTCATAAAGTTTGCTCTAAAAGGAAAGCAGGAGGAAGCGGAGAGAAAACGAGTCGATTCGGTGACATGAGCTGCAGGCGGCCAGTACAGTGACAGCAGAGTGAGAGGGTGGCGACGGCGGCGTGAAAAATGACCCCCACCCCCGCGGCGGCTGGCTGTGATGGAGCGGTACGCTGCTGGGAAACAGGAATCCAGAAACAGACCTGAAAAAAAAAACGTGGGTTTCTCTGCGGACAGGAGGAACCCAGAGAGAAGCTGTGCGTGACATGCAACAAGTGCGAGGATCAGAGAAAAGCCACGAGGATCAGGAGTCGCCTTCAACGAGTGAAGGCCTCACAATCATGTCAGTGAGGATCCACTGCGAAAAGAGCTCCATTAAAAACTGATTTGAGGTTAAATATGGAAGAAAAAGAAGGAAGTCCTCCGTTTGGAAACATGCAGACGTGCTCAAAAGAAAAGTTCCCTCTGACTGTACTAGTGCCAACATTAGCCGTCAGGTTTTTTTTATTGCAATGAAGGATTTGATCTTGATCAAATGTGAGCAGATGTTTGGTGATTTTTATCCTACAACAGATGTTCCAGAGTTTTTGTCCCCTTTCTGTTCTCCGAGCCCAAACAGTCACAAGTCAGTACAGAGTCTGGTTCTGTTGGAGGTTTTCTTTCATTTAGTGAGAGTTTTCTTCTCTAGTCATCAAACTGCACCCTCATTAATTATTCTGTCTGTCACCTATATACCCAAAAATTAATTTAACAGAAAAGGCTTAAAAATGTGAATCAAGTTGGAATGAAGCTTTTTACAATGGTAAACTGTTTTATTTTTTTTGGCTTTGTTTGAAACTAAAGGACTGGACTAAATTGACCTCAGTACTGCCATTAGAGAGACCGTTTGCTGAACAGAAAGCCGTACCTTCTTGGACTTTGGGACAACGTCCGAGCTGAAGCTCGACTCCAGAGTGTCTTTGCTTTCCTGTTCTGCCTCTTTGCTCTCCGTCTCGTCCTCGGTGATGGAGGGTCCGTTGTCGTAGATGGGCGTTTGGAAGTCATCATCGGGAAGGGGCGGGTAATTGTACTTGAAAGGATCCTAGAATATAGATAAAGTTTCATTAAAACCAGGTATTCAGTCTTTTAGTCAGATCTGGTTAAGTTACTGTGACTGTCAGCCGAGTTTTAGTCTCCCACTACGGCCGCAACTAAATCAGTCAAACAGAACCACAATTGACCACATCCCTCTGGTTCTCAAGTCCTTGCAGTATCTACCTGTCACATGTAGATTCATTTTGCTGCTGGTTTATAAAAGCCATCACATCGATTGGTGGTAAACAAACCCAGCAGGGCTCTGAGATCTGCAGAACGCAATTAGCTGGTAGAACCTGAAGAACCAAACGGGGTGAGGCTGCTTTCAGCTTCTACGATTCACACTGAGGGACACAGCTGTTGCTCTTTTCCGCAGCCTTTGTTTAAGATGCTGCACAGCTACAGCTTCATTGATTGTACTTTTCTTATTTTGAATTGGATTTTATTTATCTTTTCTTCAACCTTGCTGTAGCTCTTTAAATGTAAGTGAATTTAAATTGCCCGTGTGTCCATACGGTGCAATTATAAGTCAAGTTGCTCTGCCTTCCTAAATTCATTAGCATCTGTTGTTGCTGAGAGCAGCGACTCAAATAGAAAAGAAGACTTTTTTTTTTTAATTTAATTTACTTTTATTTATCCCACAATGGGGAAATAGGTCACCGCACTTTAACCCATCCCCTAGGGCAGGGGTGGGCAATTCCAGGCCTCGAGGGCCGGTGTGTCTGCATGATTTCCAGATAGTCTTGCCCTACTGATGGCTGATTACCTGGTTCAGGTGTGTCCAGCCAATAATCTTGCCCTACTGATGGCTGATTACCTGGTTCAGGTGTGTCCAGCCAATCAGAACATGCCAGAGCAGGGTATGCTGGAAAACATGCAGGAATGCGGCCCTCAGTGCCCACCTCTGCCCTAGGGGGAGCGGTGAGCTGCAGACTCGCCGCGCTCGGGGGCCGACAACTGGCCCCCGGGGAGAGCGGGGATCGATCCTCCAACCTTTCGGTTATTCGACGACCTGCTCTACCGCCTGAGCGAAACTGCCAACAACTGCCACCTTTCTCAGCTGGGTTTTCATGACACCAATATTGATTATAAAAGCAGGGAAGGAAATTAACTGGCTACTAATTCAGAGTTTAACATTTGCTGCTTTGTATAATAACACGACACGGTTTTAAAGGTAAAACATCCATCAGGTAGATTCAAAACTTAGTGGATTATAATTGGATCAAGACAGTTTTATTTACTCATTTGTTTATGTTGATTTGATAAAAGAATGTTTTTTTTTTAATATTTAACATCTTTAAATCTATTTTAAAAGTAGAATTATAAACAAGTTTCATTTGGATTTATGCTGCTTATGTTAAAAAAAAGGAACTATAAAGTAAAGAACAGCCATTTCAGATCCAACATGTGGATGAAAAGACTAGAAAAATTCTATTTTCTATTAGGATTTCTTAGTATCTGCCCCGCTGACCTTTAATTATGATTTTAACTCCTTTTTAACTGTTTTTATCCATTTTTTATGTTCAATCAATGTATTATTTATTGATTCTGTACAGCATTTTGGGCCAACTTGAATATTGGTGGAAGGAGTAAAATGACCGAATGAATGAAATGAAAGAAAGTTGAACTATGTCTTGCTGTGTTTTGGGGACTAATAAAGCTTATTAAATTGAAAAGACTTTCAAACACGAAATAAACATCTTTTGTGAAATAATTCACTGAAGTGGATAGATGAAATAAAGGAAACTCTCTTGGGAATTCCTGCTCACACATCCTTGAGGATAAATTAAGAAATAGTTATCAAAAAGAGTAAATTCCAATGAGATATCTCTGGAAAAAGAAATGTAACTGAGTATTGTGTGAATGAAAGGAAGTACTTAAAGGCAGGAGCTTTTACCGTTCCGCCCATGTGAGGCGGGAGGTACTCGGGATCAATGTAGTTCAGGACTTCAGCTTTGGAGGCAAACTTCAGCTTACTGATTGCTTCTGGCCCCAACCAGCTCTTAACAATCTTCCATGCAGCTGCAAGGAACAGACATTTCATGCTGAAAAGAATCCTAGCTATTACAAGATAATTCACGGACAAAGACTGAAATAGAAATGCTGATATGAACAAAATCAAACTCACCATTCATAATCCAAGGCATATCCACTATCACCATTTTGGCTAAAAGGAACAAAAGCATACAATTTTTATCACGAGAGTAATTGTAACATATAGAAAGGGCTATAAAATAACATATTACTTACATAAAAACTTGGGATAATACACTTTGAAGCAATTCACAACATACTTTACAAAGTCCATGTCCTGAAACACAAAAACAAAAACTGTTTTTAATTTGGAACAATTAAAAAAAAAGGCAGAAAATTTCTGTTCCTTCAGGAAAACTGAATTGATGTAAACTGTATTTAATCTCCAAATGAACAAAATAATTCTTTTCCTTTTTCCCGTGACGCAAACTGAATTGATTTTAGACTTAATTTTGGATTTTGGTGAAATATTACATTATATAATAATGTTCGTCTTCACTTTAACATACATTATTCTTATTCCATTGTTTGCTTTTCAAAATGTAAGGACATGTAAAGGTTCAAACAAGTAAAGCCTTGTCACTATTGGAAATGTTCTTTTGGCCTATTGTTTTAAATATTTTACTGTTGTATTAAACGCTGATTTAAAACAAACAATTAGAAAGCCTGAGCCATTAAATCTGGCTTCATAATTGGCCTCAAGTGTCATTATAATTAAGATGTCTTAACGTTAAGCTTCACATAGTTAATTCGGGGCACCCACACTGTATCTATCAGATGTTACTTTAAATATAAATGAATAAATACATACGTAAATGCTGCATATGTTAAAGTTAATATACGAGGAAGGTTGTTTACTATATTGCTGATTCCAGATTCCGCCATGTCAAACACAACAGTGAGCGGCATTCCAGGCTCCTTCTTGGCGTATCGCTCGAGCCAGAAAGCCACGTACTTCTTCTTGTCCATGGCCGTTTTTGCATCCTTAATGTGCAGCTTCACCTTAAACCAGACTTAAAAACAAAACAGAATTCAGCAAAAACAGGGCCAGCTCAGAGGCACATGTAGAACTCAAAAGTTGAATCGGGATGGGTAACATGCATGATGAGCATACAGAGCTTGTTGCCCTCTTTGTCGTAGCCATGGAGGAAGACGGCACCGGTCTCAAACATCCACCTGGGAATAGTGCTCTCACTAAGATCTGAGAGAAAGACAAAAGTTCATGTTATAAGGCTCTCCTCCAGAGCATAAGTATAGATACCATAACAAGCTGGTAAAAGTACACAATTCAGTTTACAAATGATCATCAGAAACAAACTTAGGCACAAATCAAGACATACACAACGAACAGAAGGAAAACTCAGTAAATCAACTTCCCGAGATCACAAACAACATAATACTTTTCAATAAAAAACAAGAAAAAGCTAAAGTGACCAACATAAAGAATAAGTCAGATAGAAAGAAAAGAAACACAGATTTCAGATAACACACAATGGACTGTTCTAACAGATTACAGAGACATGAATGATTAGGAAAACACAATGATGCTCTGTCTGTTCTCTACAGACAAGGCAGCCACTGATAAGGGCTGCAAGTCAAACGTGGATAGATCAGAACTTGAAAAAATAAAACTGAAAAAAGGAAAAGGAATGTTAGCAGCCTGACGAATTGAGCATCAAAGTTTTAAAATGTCATTAAACTAAAGACAGCTACTAAATTCAGTGCAAATTGGAGTTAAATGTTTTCAGATTTTTAAAATTTGGACTCCGTTTGACTAACTTCTACACTTACCGTTCACACCGAACTCTTTCCTCCACTGGAGGCTGTCATCTATCATTTTCAGGGCATCATCAACAACTTGTTGCCTCCATTCCAGGTAGCCCTCCACCAGAGCATCATCATTTAGAAGCCTCTCCACATCCCTCTGATCATACTTTTCTGTTGATTCTGCAACACAGAAAATCACGTGACTTTTAGTTTGGCTACGAGAATCCACTCATTTTTATGCTTTTTTTTATTGTAATAGATATCCAGAAATTCATAATTTTTTTTTTAAAGTTCAATTGGAGATAAACTGATGTCAGTCTTAACATGTTATTATGTAAACAGCTTCCTGTAGCAAAGCTAACAAAGCTCGATTTAGCTCTTAAGCACTTACGTGCTACAAATGCGTCTTAAAGTAAGTTAACAGCTACCGAAAGTTACAGAATCAAAACATCAGTAAAATATCTACCTCCGAGCAAATAAAACCCAACACAAAGTTATATAATGGCGTTCCATAAATAAGTTAGTAAAGTTACCTTGAAGCAACTCATTCTTGAATCTCTGCCTGGTTTCTTCGATTTTCTTTGCTAGGTCCTGTCAGAACAAAGTGCTAAAAGGTTAAATAAGTACCGCCATATGACTTGAGGAAGGTCTTTTAACCTCCGTCAGGTTACCTGTTCTTCGTTTGGCTCACTCTGTGCCATGTTGAGGCTGTCTCTGGCGGTTCCACGTTACTGTTAGCTAACTTGTCGGTCCGAGGAAGTGCTAAATGTGAAACTGTTGTCCCGGTATTGGCATTTTGGCTCTAACGGTGGCCACACCTCTCCTCATTTTTTATTGAATATTATTTAACACGTGGACGGGGTGGCATGTTATTATTTATGTGTGACTAAAATACTTGATCGGAGAATTTATCTAGCATTTACGTCTGAAACGATATAGCAAATCACACTTGAGGGTTTTGTTTACAAATCATAACCCACAATGCATCTGGGCTAACAGGAAGTAAAGATTTTAGTTGGCGCGCGCTATTTTGACTTTACGACAAACCGGCATTAAAACTATTATAGGTTAGCTGTTCTTTTTTGTACTAAATGAAATTTTACGACTATCTATTAATTTAAGTGCAAGTCGTTTGTAGTGAATGTTGCAAATATGACATTAATGACTGTCATATGCATAGGGTGAATCACGCAGAAACTAAGTTATTACGTTCTGTCTGTTTTATTATGGATATATTTGACGATTCGATCGCCTGTCGCGTTTCACACGGTGGTCATTTAATGGGTTTCATCTGTAAGCGAAGTAGATCTGAAACCTGGGGCGAAAGAACCGAGCTGCTTCTCCGAAAACTAGTTTTTGAGCCGGATCGCAACAGGTTCGTGAACGCAGCACAGGGATCAGCTGTCATCGGCAGGAAAGCCTCCGCGTGCGTCAACATCGTGAAGTGCACATGTGCCGTGGACGTTCAGAGGAGAGTCAGAACTGCCTGTGTTCTGGTAACAAGGAGGACCGGGAAAGCAGACGCCTTTAAGTACAGTCTTCTCACAGTGAGCTCCTCTGATCAGCTGGAGCCACGCGTTGAGTTTAAACTCTCCTACCAGATGACTGACAGGGTGAGCATCCTTCAGGGCCCCACGGTGATGTGGATCCACGACAGCTGTATCTTTTATACATCACTGCAGGCAGAAGGGGTTAGACAGATTCCCATTTCCATGTCTTCCTGCGTTTTTGGAGAGCTTCCCCTCTGTAAACCCCAGGCCTTTATTATTGGACAGCCGGAGGGGGGTGCAAACAACCAGCCCACGAGCTCAACCCTGGCCTATTTGGTTGGTGATGGACAAGTGTTTGATGGCACCATGATTTTACCACATCCCTATGTGGGTATCACAGAGAGCATCCTGGTGCTCCAAGCTGACCGAGCAGATGCTGTGTTAAAATGCAATCTGGTTGCAGCAACTTCAAGTAAACAACTTGTTTATTTTGAGAATGGAATTGCAAAGGATGCCTGCCCACTGCCCTTTGAGCAAGCAGAAGACATTCAAGTGGCTGACTTGGGAAGAAACGGCACCCTTTTTGTGTTATCCTTCCGCCGGGGGAACGTTTGCGCCGTTTGGAAGGACACCTTTCAGGCATGTAAGACTGGTTTAAATATTTGAGGGTAGTCTGTAGTGTCTGTGTTTTCTAAAAACTGTTTTTTTTCCCTCTCCAGGTAGCCTCCCAGTGGTCATGTGTCAGCTCCGTCCACATCGGTGACTTTCTTCAATGTGGAACCGATCAATTGCTGCTAGTTTTTGATGATCAAGGAGTATCAGAGGAGCTAAAGAAACATTTTCTAATCACTGACATTTGTGGCATTTTCTACGCTGTAAGGCCCTTTTTCTTAACACAATGTATATATCTTTTAATAGTTTTTTTTCAAGCAGTGCTATTAATTAAAGATGTGTCCATGTTTCAGGGTGGTCAGGACCCTGACGTGCCAAAGAAAACGTTACCATCTCCAGAGAACTCCCGTCTTACTCTTCAAGCTTTAGAATCCAGATTACAGGTGGGATTACTGGCTCCTGTGTGGTGACATTGGCTTCACAGTGGTGCGGTGGTTAGCTCGCTTCACAGCAGTTGTGTTCACGCCTGGTTTAAATCCTGGTTGGGTTCTTTCTGTGTGGAGTTTGCATGTTCTCCCCGTGCTTGCATGGCTTTTCTCCGGGGACTCGGGTTCCTCAAAAAAACACGCTCATTAGAAACGTAGAGAAGTGGCTCCCATTTATAGATTAGCAACAGTAGCAGTAAATACTACGTTTTTTATGAACATTTCCTAAAAACGAATTTGATTGAATAAATAATATTTGTAGACTTTCAAAGTAAACAAGAATATATAAGTTTTCTGCGCCACTTTTTCTTTCCACACTGAAGATGTTCAAGTTTACACGTGTTAAGTGATATGATATGTTCTGTGTATTAAACACAATGTTTGTTTTTAAAATAACAGATATGATATGGTAAATGGCGTATACTTAGATAGCGCTTTTCTAACTTCCTTGAAGGCCCAAAGCGCTTCACAGTCACAAACTCATTCACACACACATTCACACACTGATGGCGAACACTGGTGCCAACCCACCGCCGGGGGCAAGGTGGGGTTCAGTGTCACTTGGGTGGGCAAGGTGGGAATCAGACCTGCAATCTTCCGATCAGAGGCCGACCGCTCACATATGTGTCAAACACAATGTTTGCTTTTACATTTAGAGCGGACTGATTGTTCTTCAAGATCTCCAGAAAGAAGAGAGAGTCAAGAACAGAGTCATTCATCAAGCACTCCAAGTCCTCACTGATTTGGCCTCAGAAAGGAAGACCCTTATCACCCAGCATGAGCAGGTATTCTTCATCTAACTGGATAAACAGTCATTTTAAAAATACCTTATTTGGTCTTAGTTTCCATAAGATCAGTTCTTTCTATTTGTTGTGTTTTTATTCTATGCCAATTGACGATACTTATCAGAAAAAAACAACAATGCAGATTCAAAACTGTTAGTTTGATTCAAAATATTTTTTATTTGATTTAATTTAATTTAATTTAAATTTTTTAATTTACAGTTCACAGATTTTGAAAACCCATTCAGATAAAAATTGTGTTTTTGGGCATTTTTCTCATGATGGAGGACGCATATAAAGATAATTGTCCTAAAATTATATTTCTGAGTATTTATTTAATTTATGTAATCAGAATGTTGTGAATCAGGAGCAAAAAAAAAAAAAATAAAATAAAGAAGTTTGAAAAAGAGCTTATTTGTGACGTAGAAAATATACTGGGCGGCCCAAAAGCTCCCTGCTCCGCTCCATTCTGATGCATCCACTTGCAGACAAATAGATCCATGTCTGTTTCTGTTTTCCTCCTCTGGATCAAAACTGTACATCTGGATAGCAACATTTTTGTTGCGCCGTTAATGTTAGGATGGAGGTGTGAGGGGCTGTAAGCTAGCGGTAGAGCATTTGAACAGATGGATGTCGGGAAGCAGGGGTGAGTTCACGCTGCGCTAACAGTCCTGCTGACAACTCAGAGGTTGATTTCGAATAAACTCCTGCCGCTCTGCAGAAACTATGTCCTAGAAAACGACACAGGTTTTTTGAACTCGCCAAGAAATGACATAATCATAATTAAATGACCATTGGCAGTGCATCAAAAGATGATCAGAGTGGGTCTTTAGGATGTTGGAAAACTAAAGATTCAAATCCTGTTTTAAAAAAACAAACAAACAATAAAATATGTGGTATTTTGTTCTTCATTGAATCTTGTAAAAGCACATCCTGAAAATATATTTCTGTTATTGTTTTAGGTATAGTTTACATTTTGAAGAGAGAAATTCAAGTTGTTTCTTATGAAAATACCCTCTCGGGGTATGTTATTGCACTATACTGAGGATAGGATAGGATAGACAACTTTATTTTATCCCTTTGGGAGGTTCCCGCATGGAAATTGACATCTCAATCGCATACAGCACACGTGAGATCAAAAAACATTATTTAATATTACTTTTGTACAACTTTAAACTTCAAAAATTTAGCCCAAATTAAAATGCTCTTGAACTGTAGACCATAATTCTGACTGTGAGGACCTTTGAGCACCCTTCAGTGTAATTTCACTTTGAATACTTAACCTGAAATGGACATTGAAGCTCAAAACTGTGTGTTATTTGAATCATTTCATGATTGTAATGTTAGTTTGTAATGTGTGCTCCCCCTTCTCTCAGTCTGCTGTCTTCGTCGGCTGAATCTGCAGCACTGACTGACTTTGAACGTTTCGTTCACAAGCAGCAGCAAAAACTCCTGTTTCACGTAACGGGAACTGATTTTATGAGCTGAGATGGACGGTAAACTCGCTGATTTTGGTTTTCACCTCCTCTTTTTAGGAAGGTCTTATTCCTCTGTGGGACTGTGACGAGGAGTCAAAGGAGCAGACCTCCACTGATGATCGGACGGAAAGGCCAGCAGTGTCTGCAAAACCCCGGATTGAGAAGCTCTGGCATCGGATCACCGGAGAGCAGATGGTTGTGGGAGTGACGCTGACCGCTGACTACACTGTGTAAATATGGCTTTTTCATTATGCCCTGCAGTGGTCCTGGACTGCAAGGACCAGATGGTTTTTGCAACTCTTACTTCTTGCTGCGCCTTTAAGCAGAATTGTTGGCCCCCGCCAGGTACTCACAAACTCACCAAGCATCTAGTACAGTAAACCCTTGTTTTTCGCGGGGGTTGCGTTCCAAAAAGACCCCGTGATAGGCAAAATCCGTGAAGTAGAAACCTTTATTTTTTTAAACTATTATTATACAATTAAATACTCTATTATACATTGAAAAGAAAGAACAAACCAATTTACAGGCTCAAGCATTTGTTTCACAAATAAAAGTACTTTAGAAACCTTTTTTTCAACAAATAACTCTGTACTGTACTGTCAAATAATAATTTTAATGAATGTGAACAGAAGGCTTCAAATCGCGGAGATTAGCCCCGCCCACCGCGTCCCGAGTATTGGATTAAACGGGAGAAAATTTAAAATGATTATGAAAAAAATACAAAGTACAGTGGGACAAATAGTGACTCAGGTGTATTTCACTGCTCTACAGACTGAGCCGCTGCATCCTGACTCCTCTGCAGTGTTTTCTTCTTTTGAAGCCCGCGGTGCAGCTGTGTTTGTTCGGGAGAAGAACATAGTGATAGGCAGTTGTTGTCGCTCTTTTTTCTGCTTTGCAAAAAGATCCTTATACTCCGACATGCCACCATCAAGAGAATTTGCACGTAGTAATGAAAATTTGGCAAGCTGTTGTACGTACTTGTACATATTAAACTGCAACGTTATTGACGCACAGGTAGAGAAGAAGCGGAATGACTTTTTAGCCAATCAGAATGCAGAACACAATGCACGATGCAAATCCGTGAAGTAGCGAAACCGTGAAAAGCAAACCGCGTTATAGCAAGGGATCACTGGACCTGGTGAAAATGAATTTTGAGCATAGTGAACAACCCCGCCCCAAAAAATCATGACATCACAGCGCGGGAAAACAGCAAAAAAAAAAACAAGAAAAAAAACAATGGGGTCAAAATCTCATATAAGAATCAAAAATACGTAATATTTTACAAACTGACTAAAAAAATCACAACACACGTGTCAGTAATATCGGAAAGAGGTTTTGAAATTATTATGGGATGGCCACAGGACCTACGGCTTGGTGGCTATTTTGTAGTGTGGCTATTTCACACCATAAAGTGTGAAATTTAGCAATTTTCCCACAAAATGGGAGAAGAACTCTTTTGTATGAGCGATCTTTAAATAATTCCACCCACATACTGCCAGGTTAGGTCTACAACCGTTTCATTGACCTTTGACCTCAGTGATAGGCTGCCATCTTGAAATATATATATATATATACATAAAAATATATCTAATGCACTATATAGTGTGTTTGCCATTTTGTAGTGCTGTCCGAATCTACAATTCCAATTGCCCTAGAAATTTCCCAGAAGTCTCTGCGGAAAACCAGTGTGCATCAATGCTGACTAGATTGATGAATATAGACCACAATGCATTGCGTCGGAACAGTTTTTGCCCAAAAAATGTAGTTAAATCTGTTTTTTTTAAATAAATCATCAACGTTTTTATCTTCAGAAGACAGTGGACTCATAAATAATGGCCCATATTAATTAGATTTTCACTTCATCAAATCGATGACGTCCGCCGTTAAAAAAAAAAAAAAGTAGTGACCATAATGTCCGAATTGCTTTTAAAATTCCGGGCACTTTATAGTGGCGCTCTATATCGTTTTTTAGTAGTTAGGGGTGAGGGTGGGAATTCGGACACAACCAAAGATTACATTTAGTGCCAGTTACAACTTTAAACCCCTCCTAGTTTAGTTCAATCTATCGCGTCCTAACTCCATTATTGGGAAGCTACTTGGGAAAAAAATGCTGATTTTAAAGTTTGTAGATTTTGAACGGTGTTGGCATGGTAAGCTTGCAGACGTGGCGTTTCTATTTTGCCCACATACGCTTTATCTATATATTGTGAAAATGTAACATATGAATGGTTGGCTCAAGCTGAACGAAACAATATGACATAAGATTTGAAGATTTTAGGAACGTGGGCGTGGTTACGAGCAAAACCTCTGTTATCAACAAAATCCTAAACCTACTTCTGTCAATTCTTCTTAAAGTGACATAGACCTGTTTGTTACCCCCCAGGCGACTAAAATATAAAATGGTTTCTATGGAGATTGATAAAACCAACATTTTGGGAAAAAATGTACATTTCAAAAGTTTTTATTTAATGTAATTCTGTTATGAATTTGTCCTGTGCAGCTCTGACAAGGATGGCGGGGAGAGTGAGGGGTATGTAGCAGCCGCTTGGTCAGTGAGGGCGGGTCAAAAGGGGGCGGGTACATGTTTGGGTGAAGAGCTCATAATCTTTACAATCAAAATGAGTCACAAGGAAAATGAAATTATCCATGGATTAAAATTTCAGTCTGGTTTGATTTAACCAAGGTGAAACGTGAAGTTTGCGAATGGTTTAGTTATGAAAAGAAATACCACCCTTCATATTCAAGGCAGATCCAGAATGGTCACCATAGTAACAGGTTTTTAGAAACTCTCCAAACCCCTTATGTGGGGAAAAAGAGGCTGTCTGTTTTTTTTCCCAACCAATTGTTCGTGCCTTTTATTTTTTTGCATCTGAGAACATGTGGAGGAGAAGTACTCCTGACATGACAGCCTCAGGAGTCGCTGCTGTTTGGATTGTTGCTCCTGCTCAGCTGATGTAACTTAGCCACCTGGATACACCTGTTCATTAACACACAAGCTGTGCAGAATTATATTCAGGGCTCACTTCAGTTTGCTATTCCACGTCGAGGCCAATTTTTCTGCTACACGTGTGAAAACTAATTGATATGGATGTGTGTGTGTGTGTTTTTGTGCGTGTGTGTTTCAGACCACTGAGCACCGTGAGCTTATCCCTTCTGTCAGAGACGGGCCAGAGCTCAACGCCTGCAGTAATCCAGACTCGGAGCCAAGCGTTCTGGCTCACCGCGCCCTGCCCCCCGACACCATCCACCTCCTCATCTGCCTCCACGTTTTCGGAGCCTCCAGCCAAAAGATGTAAGCAGCACGTTGCCAGCAATGATCTCAACACATGCAGACTGGCTGTGACCGCAGTGACCAGGCTGGCGAATCTGCTGAACTCTGGCTGTGTCAAGTGCGGCGTCACGCTCCATTACTCGCAGAAAACAGATGCTTCCTGCCTTGTGAGCAACTCAACATCAGTGTTCCTGCACTGTGGTCAAGTTATTGTAGACATTCGGGATGTTTTTCCAAGCCAGCTGCTGAAAATCCCCCAGCAGCAAACAGGTAAACGGCACACAAACTCACACCTTCACGCTACAGAAATCTGAAGTTCAATCTGTGCTTTTTTTGCCGTTTCTAGATGAGGTTAAGGAGGATTTGCTGAGTCTGATGGTGGTGCTGGATCGCTGGGTCTTGCACATCGACTCTCCAGACTACAGCTTGGGAGATTTAGACGGCTGGCTTCAGAAGAAGTTGAGTTGCAAGAAGATAGAAGCGTTCTCCCAGTACTTTCTGTTAGAGGGTCAACAACCAGCCACCCCCATGCTGCTTTGCTGGAATCAGATCACTCCTTTCCAGGGTCAACTCATCATCCATTCCTGGTAAATCCTTCTATTTGGTTGAAGCCACTAATTTCAAACCATCTTTTTTGGTCAGTTTTAAATACAACAAAAAAAGACAGAAGAGTAATAACAACAAATGTAGTTGAAGGTTTTTTGGGGAATATAAAATGAAGGAAATAAGTATTTGATGACTTTCTTTGTTAGCCCACTTAAAAAGAAATTGATTATCTGTCATCTTAATGGTGGGTTTATTGGAACAGTGAGAAATAAAAAATCACAAAGAAAATCAATACATCTACTTTAAATTATTTATATAGACTTATTTGCATTTTAATAAAGGAAGTAAGTATTTGATCCCCAAGTAACCATTAAGAATTCTGGGTCCAGTTTCTCTCCTAATCAACCCGCCACCTGAATTGAAGACACCTGTTTGAACTGATCACTTGTAGAAAATAAACCTGTCCACAGACTCAGTCAGACTCCAAGCTCTCCATCATGGGAAAGAGCAAACCTGCAGAAATTTTACCTTATTCGCTGCTGATTACCTGGATCAGGTGTGTTTAGCCAATGGGGAGCTTCAATGGTTGGTTGGTTGGAATACATGTAGGACGCTGGCCTTCGAGGCCTGGATTTGGACATCTCTGTAAGGAGAAGATTGTAGACCTGCACAAGACCAGAATAGAGTAAAAAAAAACACCAGAAAGAAGCTGGGGGTTACCGTGACAACTGTTGGAGCCAAAATACAAGAATATGACCATCATTCCACCTGTAGGTCTGGGACTCCAAACCATATCTTACCTGGTTGGGTTTCCATAATCATGAGAACAGTGAGAAATAAAATCAACATGCAGGAGTTAGTTGATGATCTCAAAGCAGCTGGGACCACCCTCCCCAAAAAAATCATTGGTAGTACTTTAAACTGGAAGGGTTTAACATCTTGCAGTGCTGGCAAAGTCTCCCCTCCCTAAGAAGACACACGTGCAGGCCTGCCTGAAGTTTGCCAATGAACACTGTCATGATTTAGAGCGGGGGTGTCCAAACCTTTCTGCAAAAAGGGCCAGATTTGATGAGGTAAATATCTGTGAGGCATTCAGCCTGCATTATTTGAATCTTCAACATTAAATGCAAATGAACTATTCAATGGACATATGAATACAATGGTATACTTATTCCTTCACGTACAACAGAAAAACAGCAAAATATATTTTTTTATCAAAATGACTCTGAATCTTATATTTAAAGACCGTTCATGGTTCTTTCCCAGTTAGCTTGGCGTAGTTAGCATGTCTCGTCTCGAAGTGCCTCTTTATACTGGACTCCTTAAAGAAACACCTGATCTCTTTGTATTTTAGGCGGGCACATATGTTTTGTATTTTTACTTCAAAGTCTCCAATTTTCACTTGCCCTGAAAGCGGCGGCTCTTGCTGTGAACTTTACTATTTTTAAGTTTACAGTCGATATTTCAGAACTGAAGGGTCGCGCAATGGTGTTGCCACAGGTTTAAAATGGCTTGTAACAATTTTTTTTTAATCACAACATCAAGATATTGTACACACAGTTTTTAGAAAATGCTGAGGGCCATAAATGACAGATTTTATGACAGGAGCCTACAGGCTGGTGGGAATTCGGCCCACAGGCAGGGACTTGGACATGCCTGATTTGGAGGGTGGTTGGGAGAAGATGCCACGGTCAGAGTTGACCAAAATTGACCTCTTTGGCATGAAGTCAACACGTCTTGTTTGGAGGCAGAGAAATGCTCCCTATGATCCCCAAGAAAACCATCCCCACTGTCAAGCATGGAGGAGGAAGCATTATGCTCTAGGGGGTGTTTTTCTGCACAGGGCAACTTCACCGTGTGGATGGGAGGATGAACGGGACAATGTACCATCAAATCCTGAATGAGAACTTCCTTCCCTCCAAAAAATTTGTCATGGAGGGTTCTTCCAACAGGATAATGACCCAAATCTAACAGCCAGTCAACCAAGGAATGGCAGAGGAAGAAGCAAGTTTCTGTACCTCAGTCCTATAGAAAAACCTATGGAGAGAGCTGAAGCTCAGAGTTGCTAAGCAACAGCCACCAAATCTTTAAGATTCAGTAGTTATTTGTGAAGAAGAGGGGACCAGAATTACTCCAGATATGTGCAGAAACCTGCTCATCAACTACAAGAAATGTCTGATCTCTGTGCTAATAAGGATTTGACCACAAAGTAGTAAGTTTTTCCCAACAAGAGGGTTCAGATACTTATTTCCCTCAGTGAAATGCAAATAATTGTATATAACATCTTTAACATCCTGATTTTCTTTGTGATTTTCTATCTCTCACTGTTCAAATTAACCTACAAAACCGTGACCCTCCCAAGTGTGCACTTTAATTTAATAAGCCTTCACATTTGGCTTAAGCTTCCTTTTTAAAGTTTTCTCCTTTTTGTTCAAGAACTTCCTTTTTCCGCGTAGTCCGTGTTCATTTTGAGTCGTGCAAAGCTCCATAACCCCCCCAAAAAAGGGATTTGCTGTTAAATTATCTACTTTTACATCTCCCCTCCGCGCAGTGCATTGTACAGTTTTAATTAAATAGGGCAAAAAGGTAGCTCTTCACACAGGAGTAGGTGCCGCTGAATTTACATTAGCAGCGTTGACGAGGCTTTGAAGCTGACTGAGAGATGTGTCCCGAAATTCACCTGAATATCAAAGAGGTAATGCTGCTCTGCCGAGCACAGCACTTAAAATTACAAGTTCTGCAAATACACCGTGCACATCTTCACATGTGGTTGTGGAATTGGCTGACTTTTAAAAAGAAATGTTAAACATCCTGAAAATGAGCTTTCTTTAAGCCAGCATTTTGTTTTAATCACCTGCTAAATCTGTTCCTTTGCAGCCACCTACAAATGCTGCAGTTTTTGGATTTGCTGTTGGCGTTCCTGCCTGCGTCCTGCCTCATCCGGCCTGCCAAATGCACAAGAGGTCAGAGGACGGCTCAAATGTTTGCCATGGCTTTGGAAAAGGAGGTGCTGGCTCTGAAAGAGGGCCTGTCAGAGCTGCTGTGTGAAGAAGATGAGCAGGCTGGACATTTGGTGAGCTCGGGTCCTGCGGAGGCGCTGCAGGGGCGCAGAGAGCAGTGGCAGCTGGACAGGGAGAGGAGCAGGAGGAGGTTGAGCCCCCTGGTGGACGTGGGGCGGTATCGTAACGTGATGCGAAGTCTCTCTCAGGTCCAGATGGGTTCAGATTTGGCAGCTGTTCTCTACACTCAGAAAAATCTCCTCAGCTAATAAGAAATCCCGTCGATAAGACCGCAAAGACAACAAACAGCAATGCATCAACTCCTCTATTGAGACAGGAAAAATCTTCAACGTGTTCCAGCCCATTTTTTCCCCTGAGAATTTCCAGCTCATATGGGTTCTGCCTGCATTTCAGTGTGTGTGTCCACTCCTAGAAGTGTCGTGGGGTTTAAGTTGTCAAATGTTTTGGAGAAAGCCTCATCCTTCCTTAGTTTCACCGCTTTAATCCTTGTGATACCTCTCGGCTTATTCCCAGCGGCCCCTTTCAGTTATAAGAAACCTCTTTAATATCTGTCTGTTTCCTCTTCCAGGCTGTTCTCCAGAAAGTTAAAGGTGATGGAAGCTTAAACCTAAAAGGATTCACTACCAAAGGAAAACTTAAATGCTACTTCTACAGAATTCACCCTTTCTTATGTGGAAGGGTTCAAAAAACAGCCTCAATCTGCAGCGCAGTGTTAGTTTAACACAACGTCACATTTTATTAATGTTTATTAATAGAAAATGGCCGTTTTTGTTGGACCCACCTAAGTTTGTAATGACCAATTTTCCATCCAAAAGATAAGACTATCGTTTTCATTTCTATTTTCACAGAGAGGAACCAAGTTTCTTTTGTTTTAGTAACAACTCCATCTGTTTCATTCTCATCTGTGCCAGTACCTGCTGGTCTTATTGCCCAAAAAATGATCAAGTATCCAAAAAAATACACAAAACAATGGATGATGCTGACAAGTGCTAATTAACAGTAGTCACACTGTTGAACTAACGAGTTCTGCAAAGGTGGTTTTCTTGGTTCTTGAACGCCTGCGACATGAACATTTTCTTTATTTAACGGATGAAGTGAGCAAATGGCCGTGGAAAAATGTTCAACATTGTTTTTGACATTTCCTAAATAAATGTGTTGTTTGTAATCCGATTACTTATCTGTTAACTTCTTTTCAGTGCTTGTTAGGGGCCTCCACTATGAGGTAAAACCAGAAATTTAAATGCATTTATCAAACTTTGAGGCAATCAGAGGGTCTATGTTGTGCTTTTAATTTAAAATAAGTCCACTGGTTATTTTGCGTTGTAAGTAATTTTAGAAACCCAGACATTTTTAGTGTTCCCACTGAGAGGGGAGGTTGATAAGAGATCAAAAACTGGTCTTTTTGTTTGGTAGCATTCATACTTGTTTTTAGATTGCAGTCATATTGAATATTAATTGATATTAATTTAATCTTTTCTTCATAGATTTGAATTATTTTTTATTTGTATGTACATTTCTGTTGTTGCGTATTCATCATCTGTCCAACTTGTTGAGAAGCAAAAACATAGCATAAAATATGCTATGTTTTTGCTAATATTAGTCTAAGATGCAAAAATATTGACTTGAGTCTTCAGGAAAAAACAACTTATAAAACAAAATTTACTGTCTCACTTTGAAACACATTGTTACCGTGGTGCAACTGTATTATAAATAATTAATTTTTAAAAAATTGCATTCTTTCAATGCAGTAAGAAGTCATTTAAAAAAATTGTAAACTACTAAGTGAGTTATCTTCACCGTAAAGTTTTGTAAATGAGCAAAAAGTGTTCGAGATGTCGTGGAAGCAGCCGTTTTGAAATGAGCAGGAAAAGCTCTTCTACTGCCTCTAGTGGAAGGATGATGAACTGCAGGGCAGAAAACGGACAAAGTTGTTTACAACGGGTTTGTAAGGACAGTTTGGAAGTTAATCAGATAGGGGTCTCAGAAATGCGTGTATCAAATATGACATTACTTGTAATAGAGACAAGAGAATTCATAAAATGATACTTATAACCAAGTTTAGCCTCTATATTTATTCTTACCTCAATTTAAAAATCTGTATATTACATAATGAATCTTTCACACCTGTGCATCTTAAAAAGGTTTGATTATGTAAAGTTGTTACAAATGCATTCAGTGATTTACTTTTCTTTTCAAACCTGATGATATGCAATCAGACGTTAAAATGTCTTCCTATCTGAATGTGTATTTGGCCCCAGAGCAAGAATAAATCCTGAGAACAAAGCCAATGGCTCCCGGGGCTGATGTAGATATATTGGGAAGAGGACAGAAATAACATAATAAATAAGACTCAACCAATAGCAGAGTCTTCCACTGGACAAAGCAGACCATCCACCATTTCTAAAACACACTGTGGTGAATAACAGCTTTATGCTTTAACCATCAACAGCAAATCTCCATGATTGCCTGCATTTGCATTTGAGCTCAATAAAAACCCATGCATGTGGATTACTTTGTCATTCAATTCAGATACAAATTTCAGCCTGAAATTTGAGAGAGTCAGTATTTTGTCTCATAAAGGTAACATTTGTAAAAAATAAAATGAATAAAGCAGAGCTACATGGTGAAGCTTTTCCAATTTTTTTAAAATCATTCTCTAAAACTGTTAAACTGTCTTCTAAGAGATACATGATGTTGAAGCCAATTGTTTTATTTGTAGTGTAATGCACCCTAACTAGGCCTAATTTCCACAAAGAGGTTTTATTTTTTTTAGTGGGCATTAAAAATAAATGTCCAACTAGCAATAATGAAATATGGATTTTACTGGCCCGGCTGGTTTTACAGCATCCTGGAGTTTATGGGATTTGAGCCTAACTGTAAGAATTAAACCAAGTAAAGGTGAAGTTCAAAGGAATTAAGCTTTGAATAATAAGCATTTATTTTTACACTATGAGGGAAAAGCAGAGGAGTCAATGTTTTTACTTTAAGGTTCCTGAGCAGCACATTACCTCTGATCTTAGCCTGAAATCGACTGTCACTGGCTGAGGTCAGAAGGGGTCAGGCCTATTGATTATATCTACAACCTAATGCATGCATGTGCAATGGACACATCATTTATTTATCAACGTAGCTGTAATATACGTTTCATTTAAAAAAAATGTAGAATAAGAACTCTTATCTATGGTGAGTGTATTTGTGTGTTGAGAAAAAACATTTTCAATCAAAATAAAATAGAAAAATCCTCTAAAAGCACACGTTCTTCACATATATCTTGGAGTACATAATATATATAACACTGAAATAAACTACAAATGCTATTAACACACAATTTCTTGCAGAAATTCATTATTGTAGCATAGAAACCACGATCGCTATATTTGGGGTGAAACACACGTGTTAGTGTTGCAAAAACCAAGAATGAATGGTCTTAACTTCATTAAATCCCTGCTTTTCTCTCACACGGGCCCTATAGGCAACTGTGCAGTTGCTATGGCAACCCTCATTTTACTCCCAGACCTTACAAAGCTGCTCAATAAAGCTTATGAACAATGAGAAGTAGTTTCCCCCCCTTAAACAGCTGGGCATAAGCTTCCCTTTGTACTGTTAAAAAAAAAAGGCACGATTGCGTCAGAGCTTTAAGTGATTGGTGTGAAGGTCCAGAAAAGAGCGAGTGATGGAGAGAAGGAAGCATCATCATGTAAAGAATATACAGTATTGTCTTTTTGGGTACAGCATGCCTGTGATCAGAAGAATCCAACTGTTGAGAGTCAGGAGTTTCCTTCAAATATAAATACAGATACTTTTGAAAATTGGTACATATTTGTGACACAAAAAATATCCTTTATTCAACAAATAAATTATAAATATGTCACTTTTGCTGCGTAGTGTTTTATAATCAAACATTTGTAAAAGAAGATCTGCATGATTTATTATTACCCGAGAAAAGGAGAACTAAATTGTCCCAAATTTTTGTTCTATATATCATTTCTTTTAGAGATTTCAAAAGGTAAACTGATCATGAAATTACATTTTGTAAATATTTCTTTAGCTTTTGCAGGACTTTTGAGAATAAATGAGTTCAGCTTGTTGTTCTTGTTGCCCTCAGAAATAAAGCAAACGCGTTTATGGCTTCTAGACGCTTGGAAAGCGGCGTTCAGCATGAGACATTAAACATTTAATATGCAGTCCTGCTCTGTGGTGTGTTTACAAAACGAAAGATTAGCAGAGTTCATGTATTTTTTTAAACATGTATTTCATTCAATAGCAATACAAACATCGATACATTACAAAATAGTTCATAAATGAAAAGGAGCAGAAGGAAGAAAACTTGTATAACTGCCCCATCACCCCAGTTCCATCTGAATGAAGCTGCTACACTATTCAAATATACCGGTAGTTGTAGAGTTAGATAAGCCAATTCCTTTTTAACAGTTCTGGTACATCGCCTGTCCGTCCTGGGAGAGGATCCCTCCTTCATGTGGACATCCCTGAGGTTTCATCTTTTTTTTTAGGAGTTTTTCCTTACTGAGAAGGAGGGTCGAAGCGCAGAGATGCCAATGCAGTTTAGTTCAATTTAGCAATCAGCGATTGTATTTTAAAACTTATTTAAATTTTTGCACAATTAGTGAAACCCGTTTAGATATCTGCAATTTGGGGCTATATTAACATCAAGCTGCTATTGACTCAACAATTGTATGTACTGAATATCTTATTTTTGTTTAGTCGTTGCTGTGTTTCTTTGTGTACTGATGTTGCACTTTGGTAATTTATTTGGTGAATCTTTTTTTTTCCAGCTTTGAAATAATAAGGGTGATTGTTGATGCTCCAGATGCAATTTCGTTGTTTTAATGACAATGACAAATAAAATGAATTTTGAATCCTGAACCGTTATATAAAAAATACTGTTTTGGTAAACAATTGTTTTCATTATTTTTCTATTTATTTGGGAATGTTGTTATTTAGAATAGCTTAATTAAAGGTTGGTTGAGTTTTTCTATATAAAACAAATGCTGATAATGAACAAAGCTCTATACTATACAATAAAAATAAGTTGTGTTTCAGTTTTACATGCTGAACCCCAGACTTACAATACAGTAAAATTAACTTGATGTAGATTTTTACCTTCCAGATATGATTATGACTCCTAAAGAAGTGGTTCCATTTCTCTTTTTAAATTATGAAAAAGAGAATGAAGGTGTAAAAAGTGTGACTTGGCCTACAGAAACAAAGTAATGCATCAGTCTCTCCAAACTTGAAATAATTTTTCTCTTGAAGATTAAGTATTTTTATACATTTGCTATGTAAATCTTTTTCTAAGACACCCTAAAACCTCTGAGTGGAACCAGTAAAGAATAAATGAACCAGACTAGCTAATTATTTACAAGCAAAGGTTTAACAATCCATCTCTTTCAAACCCATTGAACCCTTTGTGAGGCCTTGAGGTTGCTGGGGCCTATCCTAGCTACTCTTGGATGAAGGCAAGATAGCCTGGAGAGGTCTGTTTCAGGGCCACACATTCACATGTACACCTAGGGACAACAAGCTAACAACAAGCCAAAGCCATCGATTAACCTATAACCTATACATTTTTTTGGACTGGAATCCATAGTGCCTGGAGAAAACCCACTGATGCACGAGGAGAACATGCAAACACACAAAGGTTCCAACAGGGATTCAAACCAGGAATTTCTCACTGTGGGACAAGCGTGCTGATATATCACTGTTCTTTCTTTTTTTGGATTTATTTGCACCTTTGTAATACAGCTTCTGGCTTGAAACTCTTTTTTTTAACGTATTTCTGTTGTTAAATAAAATGTATTTACCAGTACTTTTCTGTGGCTGTTAAACAAAATGATCAGATCATCAGTATCTCATCTGAATCAATCAAGAGAGGCAGACGAGGTGTGTTTATCATGTTACCTGCAAGGTGCAACATCTTGAGGTCTTGCAAACAAGCGTCAAATGCAATCAAACGGGGCACAGCTGATGAACAACTGACGCAATGTGTTTTTCAGACAACTAGTGGGCAAACACCAAGTGACAGGATCTCTGAACTGCAATTCAAAGTCCATTATCCTCCATTCATAGAAGCCCCTCTGTCAGATTGAATCTGTGTCACCCCAGGCCACCCAGACACCCTCAGTTGGTGTCACCTCCAACCACGGAGTCTTTGTCACTTTCCTTGATCCTGATCGCAGTCGAGTAAATGAAAAACAAAACAAACAAAAAATTGAAACCATTTGTTGAACACGAAATGCAGAACAATACAAGAAAATTACTTTATTCTAAATGACACGAGGTGAAGTAAACATGGTGCACACTCAGTTTTATTGATGTACATGTAAATGATCTATTTTCATTCCAGAAAAAAAAAAAAAAAAAAAAAGAGTTCTTCACCACAGTTTTTTTAGGAGTGCAATTGCATTTAGCTGCTCTGTGCCACAAATGTTTTGTAGACTTCTTCTTTACGGAGTCCATGCCCAAACACACAAGTGAAGGAGAACAGTCTGAAGAACTTAACAGAAATATATAGTTTCATAAATGGAACCTCCCACTCAAACACAATAAATATTTCTTTGACTAAAGCTACAAAAAAAAAAAAACACTTCTTGGATGCTAAACCCCTCTTAAGATAACTGGATAAATATGGAGTAAATAAATACAGGTAACGACACTCAACAATGTGGTTCAGATATTGTGGGCTCACCTGTACACTTGCTCATGACAGAAGTAATTGAATAAAAGCAGTAATAAAGGAAACACTGACTTTATATGTGACATCAGATATCCATGAATACTAGAGAAAAGGAGGACTTTGGCCACAGAGAATTTCAAAGGGTTGGATGAGACCACGAGAGAAGATGCTTGAAAAAATAGAAGAGCACAACACTTTGTCTCACCAAGTCTCTGATATCTAAGGCCTCGGGTATTTCATAAAAATGCATCCTCCAGCTCCCGATTCTTGTATTGTTTTTTATCTGCTTTGCTTCTGGCTGACAGATTGATGCCTGTGCTCTGCGTGTGAAGTTTTCACAAAAGGAGAGGATATTTCCTGACTGTCCAATGTTATAAAACAGATTAACAACCTGGGTAAGAAGTCCTCTTCTCACAAGAAAAAAACCCCAAAATCCTAAGCTGTCCTTGGACCTCGGACGCCAAAGCAGTGTGATTTAGAAACATTCTGCTCCGTCTTCTCTACTTGATAAAACCGACTATAAAACTTTTCTGCAGCAGAGGGAATAAAGCATCTGGATCTCAGGAATCTTCACATTATCTGAACAAGAGCTTTGCTGTGTGATGCACTGTACAATATCCCTGAAGGAACACCTTCACCACGGTTCCTCTCACTCCATCGTTTCTCAGTCGGAGAAGGGAGGAGTCGCATTGACTGGGAGAAAACCCTTCACTACTTGTTGATGTCTTCATTGCGGATGATCTTGTAGGTGATCCAGTAGAAGACGTTGAAGATGAGGAAAGCCAGAGGGAAAGCCGCCCTTGAGATCGTGTCTATCCTCTTGGCTCTGTCCACAAATTTTTTCCTCATGGCGTCAATGTCCTTGGGAGTTGGTGGTTGAGGGTTTGGAGCGGGAGTCGTGTTCTTGACAGCTGAGCTGTTCTTGGTGCTCAGACACTGACTTATGTTGTAGCTCGCGTAGTTAAAGCGGCCGTCACGCATGTCCTCCTCCTGAGAAACACAGAAAAATTATACAGTTTTCCTCCGAATGACCAGAGGCGTCCAGAACAGTTATTTTATTTTATTTATTTTTTACATGACAATTAACCGTGAGATACTCCAAACACCTCTGAGTTAATTAAAAGTCAGGGGATAACTGGATGCAATTTAATGAAACGGCTCTAGAACGACTGCTTCGGGGGACAAATCCCAATTCCAGCCAAACAAAAATAAGACTACACTTCAGTCATGAAAACACCTGCAGCTGTCAGCAAAGTAACAAAGCAGAAAGGAGACTCAGGGACCGGTAAATAGTTTCAGTTATTCACACAACGTTCACTTCATGGTTAACACTTCTGAAGATTGATCCCTACACGGCTGCACCTGAATTATTCAGCAAAGAAAATAACAGAAGGAAGAACTGAAAATTTTAAGCGCACGGTTATGAGTCTGACAGGCCAGAGTTTGACTTAGATGAAGCATTTTTGAAATTTAGCTTCACTATCATTTCATGACTGATGATATAAATCAAAATGATTTAGATTCATGCAGGTTCTTCATTTGATTTAGCAACGAATGGTCTGCAAGATTCAAGAAATTCCTAAACATCTTCGTATACTTTGAGATTCCAATACTATACAACTTAAAAGTGTAGCTTCCTTTTTGGGAACTAGAAAGTAAAGAAGAAAGTTGATCTAAAATGTTTTCCTTTTATCTTTGCTTGTATGTCATGTGTTCTATATTTGAGAAGAATAGTTACTAAAAATTAACTGTATGCCTGGTAATACAGTCCATTCAGTTATGTGTATTTTACAAGACTTTTGATCTGTTTGTGAAGTTTTTCTTTGAATATGTGGCTCCAATGAAAAAAAGCAACAACTTTGTAATATTCTCCAAACCACACTGGAAAGTTAAGCCTTTCTCAAAAAGGCTAAAAATATAGAATACTAGATGTTTTTTCCTTGTTATAAGTGAAAGAATCTGCCAAAAAACTAAAATAATTTGTCCTAGGGAGATTCCTTAAATAAGCAGTGATGTCCTGCTGTTTTAATACAAATACATTTGGAAATTAGCCATAAAACACTCATATTTAGGTTTATTGCTCAGATAATTGGAAATATTATGTCTAAAATGTGTATTGCTCAAAAAAGAGATTTTTTTTTTATCTATAAAGTAGGTCTCTTAAACACTTTTGTCCCTAAATATACTCTAAAATTTCAATCACTGCATAAGTCCCACATTCCCTATGTCTCGCCCATGGTCAAAAATTAAACTTCTATCCTGGTGTTGTTAAATACATTTGTACAGTGTTAGGAGTCACATAAAACTTCTTATTGTCCTTAACTGCTGATCCTTTCCAAATCCAACTTCTGTTTTAAAACATTGTTGTCGTTGTTTTAAAAAAAAATAAAAGCTTGATTAAACATTCGCTTAGGATTATATTCATTCAAGGTCAAATGACTCAACAAGAAAATGAAAATTGTCTTAAATCAAGTTTGTTGCATAAATTTGAACTAAACTCCTTTTGGAAAAATAAATTAATCACTCTCTTCTGAATTGTAAAAATCTCACCTTCCCTGCAACAAACCTACATCATGATGCTGCCACAACCATGCTAGACTCTTTGATCTTGGAGCTGTTAGAATATAATATGATATATAATAATAATAATATAATTTAATAATGAAAGAGAAAATTAAATGCAGCAGCATCTCCCTTGTGCAAAAAGACTGCAAGAACAAGACTTGTAAAAAAGTAAAATGAAAGTGATAATTTCTGTCCACATCTAGGGCTGAGACAGCTCTGGGGTAAAAACTATCTTATCTGTTTGTTCTTGTTCGTGGTGTCACCCAGAGGGCAACAGGTTAAAGAGGTGACGTCCAGGGCAGAAACTGCATTTGGTGACATTTTGTGATTTAATACTGTTTAGACATGAACTTAAAACATTCAAACTGTTCAATCTCATCATTTTGTTTCTTTGTGGTGTTTCAGGCACTGGATTATATTGTTCACCAAACTTAAGTGTCTTTTATTGAAAAATTGCTTTTGTGCGATTATTTATCCACAACACATTTTGTGCTTAAGCTGCTGTATTGTTTTTGCTAATTTCCACATCAGATTTCTGCATTTAATCATCATAATTTGTCTGGTTTCTGTCTGATTGTTGAAAAATGTATATGAAAACTCAAAAATGTCATCAAAATGTTAGGTCAAAAATATCAGAATGGAGTTTGAGGTTGACGTTTGAGCCGGATGAGAATGCCATAAGCTCCATGATGATTCATCTTAGAACTAATGCAGAGAATGTGTGACGGACTGTTGATCGTGGCTTAGGCATTTCAATATGCTGCTGTGCCAAACAAAGTCTAGTCTGCAGACAGGATACTTGCAAACAGTTTTTGGAAACCAACCTTCTGATTCCGTCTTTGTCTTCGCCTCAGTCGGAGAAACTCTTTCTGTTGCCTGGAGACAAAATTAACCCCGGCGTACTCCAGTAATGCGGCAAACACAAAGAGCAGACACACGGCCATCCAGATATCAATGGCTTTTACGTACGAAACCTGAGGGAGAAAACAGAGATATTATGATTGACCACATAACATAAAGAACAGATAAAAATTTGACTTAAAAAAGTCTTTATTTCCATCAAACTTTCTTTTTTTGCATTTAAAATAAGTCTTCTTGTGCAGCGTCCCTGATTTAAATTCATTTTCCTCATATTCTGTTCACTCCTCCAATGAACTGTGACATTTAAATGATTGCATTTGTGCAGCAATATCTGTGCTTGGATAAAACGTATCTGTGTTGCCTGCAGTGTCAGGTACAGCAGAGAATAAACCGGTGGGAAATCTTTCAGCATCTACTAGACGGAAAAATGAATTATTACGACAGTGCTGGACTGGATTTGCTTCTTTCAGAAAAACATCTCAGCTCTTTGAGAACACGTCAAGTAATCATTTTCATGATTTGCAGGTCTCAAAGGCTTCTTTTGAAATATTTATCAGTGTACACGTCTTTTATGTTTTTCATGATGCAGCTGATGCTGCTTAAGACAGTGACGGCAGTGCTTCTTCAGATTGGCTTTGCTGTCAATATGCTTCATGACTGACAATAATAACCTTCTGCAGACTGGAGGTAGTGCTTTCATGTTAAACATCATTTGAATGAAAGCATCTCGTTTGCTCTGACACAACTGCTAAAGATCATGGGATGTGGACATGATATTGAAGGAGCTGCTTGGCTCTGCATTTGGTTAGTTGGAAAAAAAAAGGATGATTGACTGACATTTGAGTCTGACGCTGCTAAAGTCAAATATGATTAGTTTGAGTTAAAAAACTAAGGGCAGACATTTCATGGAAGGATTAGTCAAAGACCAAAAAGTCAAGGGTTTTTAGTGAACTTTCAGTTGCCCTACTTAGAAGTTAACGTCAAAACTTCAAATACTTTTTAAATGCATGTGTTTAATGTCTTTGTGAAATAAGCGAGGGCTTTTTCTGGGTTCAAATTCTCAAGTTTTCTCAGAAAACTTCAGTTCTGATATCTTGATCTATTTTATAATCGTTTCCCGTGGTTGTTTAACTACGGTTATGTAGTTTGTTTTGTTGATGTTGCCAAAATCAAAAATCAAAAATCAAAAATAACCTAGTTTCTGCAGAGAGGCAGGAGTTGATCAGAAGTTCGCCTCTGAGTTGTCCAGCCCCGTCCCGATTTCCCATCATCCTTTTGTTTACACTCTCTCCTCATAGCTCACAGCCCCTCACAACCCCAAGCTAACATTACCGGTGCAACAAAAATGGTGAGCCACATTGGAGTTATCCAGCTGTACAGTTTAGAGCCAGATGCCAGCTGAGAGTAGGAAAACAGAGATGCACATTAATATATTTTTCTACAAGTGGATGCATCAGAATCGAGTGGAGCTGGAATCTTGTGGCCCACCTACCGTAACACCTGCATCACAGCTACAGGCTTTTTGCAACCACATTTTTTTCTCATTCACAATAATCTGACCAAAAAACTAGTCAGAAAGGCAATTTTAAACTTCATTTCCTTAATATATATCCGCTTTCATCAGAAAAATGCCAAAAATGACATGTCAAAAAGACCAAAACCACCATTTTCGTTGGAGTTGGTCATCAAAAGCTATGTGAAAAAGATCCGTTTGAAGTGAAGTTTTTCTTAGACTTGTTTTTATTGAAATTGATTTTACTCATAAATAAACAGAAAAATACATTGCAAAAAAACCCTTAAAGGAAAATCATTCTCTTTTTTAAAAGGCAAGTGCTCAATATTTTTCTATATTGGGGGTTGATGCTGCTGCGTGTGCGGAGTCCGATAGATGGTTCTAGCATCATCACAGATTTATGATCTTTTACTGTGCTGTGGCGAGATTTCATCATCTGCTGGGAATTGGTAGAGCACAGCGAGCAGGTGGGGTCATGGACCTGGTGAGGGTGGTGTTCAAGTATGAAGATGCTGAGTGTCAATTGAATCTGGCCTGGGGATCCACAGAAGCCAAAGCAGAGATCTGAACTGTGGTCTGAAGTGTCTTTTTTGGGCTGCTTAAAAGGTGCAGCAACATTTTAGATCACCTAGGCGCGATAGAGTGGGAGCCTTTGTTGAAGAGCATAACAAAATCAAGCTGGGAGATGATGAACCCCTGCACAAGGAGTTAGGATGGCTAATCTGACTAATAGAGTCTGAAATACCTCGTCTAGCAGAGGGCATCACTGCATGTGCAAGAAGTGGTGAGGATGCTTTCGGCCCAGACCCAAAACAATGTTCTTTGGAGGAGGTGTGGAGCACAACGAAAAGCTAAAGTGAAGGAAAGAGAGCTGCTCTCTTTATTATTAACAGTTCATGAGGACAACACGTCCCTAGTTATGGATGAGAGCAGATTTTTGCCATAACTTCAGGTTAAAAGCATCAAATTTGTTTGAATTACACATCATTAAATGATGATGCCACTATTTTTTTCAAGTAAACAGGGCAGAATGAAAATCTCTCCACAATTATGTATCAAGCTACATAATAAATATCAAGGCACTGGTGTTAAATAATTCAAGACTGCAACAATACAACAAAATTAGCTCCAACACCATTCAACCATGGGAAAACTATTTAGTATGGTCCTGACGATTAGGCACATACATATTTTTCTTGGGAGCCTTGAGTGATAGATCTAACAGATGATACTTCAATGTTGGTGTTTATGCTGATCGTTCTGGAAACCAATGCTTTAAAGGGTTTTATTTTGAGAAAAACTGAACACAAATCCATATAATTGCTGCTTCTCTTTTTGTTTTAGAATGATCAAAAGCCATGTACACTATAACCGTATATGATAAGAAATAGGTTTTCTTCTTTACTATGAATAAAAATCAAAATCATACTTCATGTGTGGTAATCAAGTACAGAAAACCTCCAAAAAATACAAAATATAAAACATAAATTTCAGAAAACACAAGTTGAAATATCCATTTATATATAAAAGTTTAAAATAAGGGAATATAACAGCTAAATATATTCACATTACGGAACTAAGCTGTAACTTCAAGGTTTTAAAGTGCTTTTGCTTTCATCAGGTATGCTGTTTCACAGTTTTGGGGCCGCCATTGAAGAAGATTTATCCCCTTGAGTTTTGATCTGAGACCCAAGAACAGCCAGAAGGAACCGATTTGAAACCCTGAATGTTCCAGCTGTCGAATGAGTCCGTGAAAGCTCAGATAAACAGGAAGCTACTAAACCTTTGAAACATTTGAAGCATTTTTATGTTTTATTTTTAACTGCATTCGAAAAAAAGGCAGGGTGAGAATGAAAGGAACAACACTGGGTTTGTTTTAAGGCAGCAGTTGTACTTTGGACAGTTTGAGGGCATCTTAAAGATGACAGACAGCAACATAGACGGAGATGAAGGCGTCTCAATGTGCTGTGATAAATCCTAGTCATCTCTTGGTGGTTTAGCTTTCACCAATGACAGCGTTTGAGGGTAATAAAACTGGTTTCCACCACTAACCTTATTTGATTGTTGAACTTCAACTCCCAAATGACAACATGAATTTTTTTTTATTATTTGCCAAATTTGATCCCAAAGCTAAGGAGGCATATTGCATATATCACTAAAACAAAATCAAAAAAAGAAAATTACAAACTAAAAAACATGATGGGCACCAACCTCATCTGCTAATTAAAACAATTAGAGGAGCTTTAAACAAACGTAGAAAAGTCCCACTGTGTCCATTTCATAGGCATGACCTGTGTCTCTTTCTTTATGTGTTTGTCATGATGTTGCCAACCTCCTGTTTGGTTCTTCCTTTGTTGAGGAAGTATTAGTTATATTAACCAGACAAACAGTTTTAAGCTTGACAGAAATATGGAAAATTTGAAGAAATTGAAAGAAATACTGAAAATTTAAATGAAAAAAAAAACAATAAACCTAAAATTTGTCAGGGTTTGGGTTTTTCTGCCATTTTCGCTTCAGAACCACCTGTGACATCCCTCCTCTTATGTGGTGTACTGAATAAATGTCCCATACATTATCAGTACTTTATACCATAGTCAGGGTGAATGCTTGATTCTGATTGGCTGCTACGTGTGGATTGAGAAAGCGATAATGAACAGTAATAACGTACACCTAAAAATGGAGTTCCGGTAACATAGATTACATTTTCTACATTTTTTGCTGCCATCTTTGAAATAAACTTTTGCCTCCTCATCTGGACTAAAACACACAGTAGGAGGTGAACTTTCTCCCTGAATTGATGCTTTATTAAACCCATCGTGACAATCAGATCAGAGTATATATCGCTTAAAAGTGATTTAAACATAAAAAAAGTAACAAGAATAGAGTACTAAAAACAAAGTACAAAACATTGAATACTTATTTCTCTTCTAAGTGATCATGGTATAAGTGGGAGGATGCCTTTCTAAGTATCCATTATCAGGGAAACTAACAGACTTCATGAAAGCAACTGTTTCTCTGCTTCATGACAGGTTAATTTTTGATAATGGACACCTTGGCGGCATTATCCCTTACGTACGCTTACGTACGCCATGATGATGAAGCCAAAAAGAGAGGAGAATTCACCTTTGGAAGAGAAGCTCTGGATCCAGAGCTCTGAGTGGTCATGGTGAGCACGGTGGTGATGCCCAGCGCCACTCTGGCAGGAGCAGCATCCATGTTGATCCAGAATGAAACCCACGAGAGGATGACAATGAGAAGAGACGGAATGTACATCTGGATCAGGTAGTAGCCCATCTGGCGCTCCAGGTGGAATTTAACTTCAATGCAGGTGAATTTACCTGTTGAACCACAGGATGCAAGTGAGGCGTTAAGTTCAGATGGAAGAAAGCTGAAAATGAGCATCCATCTCACCGGTGTTGTAGTGTTTGGTGCAGTAGCCCAGCTCCTTCTCCTCCTTCATGATGAACTGAGGCAGAGTGAGACCTTCTGAGACCTGCACCGCGCCGTACTCCAACCACTCAAAGACCAAGTCATTCATGGTGTAGCCGACTAATGATGACAAAAGCACATCCGTCAGAAATGGGGCTGACTTGGCCTTCAGGGACGACATATTTAAGTGAATCCTTGCTTACAACTTTCCAGCTGCATCGTGCAAGTCTGAACATCCATCGGAAAGTTCTTCAGATCCATCGGGCATGACAGAATGAGAGTCAACCTGTGATGTGAGACAATATCAGGGGGGGGTTTGTAAGAAATGGATTTATTATGCATAGATTTTGAGTTACAGATTGAAAAAAAAAGAATTTAATTACATATGTAATTTCTTTTCTGTCTCTTCCAGCATCTCATACAGGATTCAATCACACCTTCATCACCAAAACTTATAGTCTCAGTGATGCAATTTGAGGGGGACAGTCTGCCCACTCAGTTGTTTCTCCAATGCAGGGAGAGCACGGTTAACCACTTTTCATTTCTCCTGTCCGCCAGCTCTACCTGCACACCTGTGCACCATCAGCTGCTCCCCACACGGACCTAAAATTGATCTTTGTCGCATCCCATCATTGCAGAGAAAATTGAAGGCTCCATGCTATACGAGATGCATGGAACTGAAAGACAAGGCATTTTCCAAGCTGAATCTTGCTTTAATGAAGGTCTGGCAGGGGATTGAAACACCACCTTGTTCTGAATGCAAGTGTGTGGTGGTTTTACTCAACCCTGACTCTTCAGTATTCACTCGATTCCATGTTTAGAGAGGCTATGAAGGAAAATACTCACTTCTCTCTTTGCTTTGGATTTTCAACCAAAGCCTGTGAGATTAGTTTCTCCTTTTAAACCTGTTCCTTTACCATTGAAAAAAAAACGATCGCACTTTAGAGTCCACTGATGTTCAGCATATTATGCTTTTTCGAAAGAGTGATTGTAACAGATAAAATCAATTTAAAACTGCATGCTTTGGACTCTTTGATGTATGAATGCAAGGAAAGAATTGAGTGAAGGCCACCTTGAGAAACCTTTGCATCAAAGCTTAACGTTTCTTCTCTGTACTCCCCCGGTTAAAACGCAATACTTAATATTCCGCACTGCAGATACACTCAAAAATTATTTTAACTAAGAACTGACTTTCTGTCAGTTTTCAAAGTTTAGCACTTCAATGAAAAAGATGTTTTGAAAATGTTCTTGTAGCGTTTTATGGATGATGAAGGACATAAAGAAATTTAAGCTTAAAATTGCTTTTCTGAGTATTTCTTTATTTATAGATTGTGAATAAGGAGCAGAGGGGAAAAAAGCTGTTTGAAAAAGAGCTTATTTGTGACCCCCGACAATATACTAGACGGGCCACATGCAGCCTGCTCTGTTCCATTCTGATGCATACACTTGAAGACAAATGGATCCCTGCACTGTATGTCTTTTTCTTTGTCCGGGTGGCTTATAACTGTACGTCATAATAGCTTCAATATCGCTCGCCAATCAATCAATCAATCAATCAATCAATCAATCAATCAATCAATCAATCAATCAATCAATCAATCAATCAATCAATCAATCAATCAATCAATCAATCAATCAATCAATTTACTTGTTGTCAACAAGGTAGAGAGTAACAGGTAAATACTCTAACACAGCTACCGTGTAGCATGTAACAAACATGTTCTAGAGTTACTGTTAATAAAATCTGACTGACATATCTATCTGACTTTTTTGTCTCCCTAAATACCCGTTATAGTTTGATGTATCTTATATATGATATAAGTTCATACGTTTTACTGATTTGCACAGATGCTTTTTTTTTTACACAACCCTGTATTTTATCCGGGCTAGGGACCAGCCCCCCTTGTGGCTACATAGTTGGGCAGTAGCACAAAAGGTCTTGCCCAAGGACCCCCACTAGGTGAAGCTTATCATGCCCCCTGGGAATCCTGATTTCCCTTGTGCTAGTCCTACAACTGAGCCATCCAGCCTCTGTACAGTGTGGAAAACATGGTAAGTAAATTCCAAATATGTTTCGTCCAACACCTCTTAATGATCCCTGTTAAAAGTGAAGCTACTTTTTAATATTCTGTATCTTGCATTTTGTGTTGCCTCATATTTATTGTCCACTGTACCACCAACATGTCAATGGGCAGAACCTCAATTTATGAATGCTTTGGTTGCTTAATATGACAGATTAACCCTTACAACCCGGTGCTTCACCTGATACTGTAGAGCACAGTTCCATCCTTGAAGATGCGCAGCAGCTTGTTGTCTGTGGTGACATCATGGAAATTGGCTCCCTTCTCATTGGCAAAGAAGAGGTCGGGCTTCCATATGGAGTCCAACATGGACGGGTCCAGGTCGAGGGAAGAATCTGGGTATTTACTGTACGCCAGCCGAGGGTCATTCCACTTCTGCCGCAGGAAGATGTTCACTCTGTAATCCTGCGGAGAACCAAAGCGGCTTTGCATATTTTGTTTTTGCAGAGGCTTCAGCTGTGTGAGAACGTGTGCTGAAGACATGGAGTCAGCCACATGCATCCAGTTTTATATCATATGACTTCTTCCTCTAAGTAAAAAAATTAGGAAAAGAGGTTAGAAATGACTAAAAATAACATAATCACAGTAGATTAGTCTAATAAAATATATATTTACTGAAGTAGCTGGTTAATTTGATAAATAATACAAATAGAAGCAAAAAGGAATACTTTATCTAACAATATTCAAATGTTTGATCAACAAAACGTACTTGGTATTTAAATTAAAATTATTTTTGCATCTATTTTTGACATAAAACTGTGTTGCATTCATTGCTGTCATAAGGAAATGAATGATGAGTGGAAATGCTTCCTGCCATGCTATCACCTGCATGATTTTGGAATTTGCATTTTAAAAAACTTTAAATTTTACGTCTTTTATTCTGTCCTGAATTTCACAAGAGCTGTTTAATGAAGTTTAAAAAAAAGTGACGGATTAATTAGACGTGCCTGATGAGAGAATGTTTTAATCCACTGTTAGCCGCTTAAACTGTGTGTCAAAACGCTCAATTGTGAGGCGTAATTGATGTGTCATGATGATGGTGAGAAGCCTGTGTGTTGTTTGACGTTTAATCGGCATATTGGCGGCTCCGACTATTTGTACTGAAACTGTTTAATTCCCTGGCAGTCTAACAGCTCTTTAAACATAAAATATCTCACATCTATCAACCATTTAGTTATTATGGCTCCTTATTTATCCTGATTAGTTTTAATTCAGCCTCCTAGGTTTTATGTTTTGGGGGCTGGATGCCTCCATAATTCACACATTGTACTTGTTTAAAAACTCCCCCCAACACCACTTATTAGCTCCACTAAACTCTGAATATCTTGTTTGGATTTGTTGGATAAATTATTCCACCAGAGCACACAGAGGACTACCGGTAGTTTGGAAAGTTGGTCTCTAAATTGATCGTGAAAAGAAAAAATGAGTTAAAAAGTAAAAGGTGGATGAAATTTAAAAAAAGAGCGAAGGGACAGCAGGTTGATTAAAAACACCTGCAGAGAAAAGGCTCAGGACTTCACGACACTCCACTCACCATTGTAGTTTCTGCTATTGAACCAAAGCTGTTGATAAATATGTTGCAGGTAACATTAACTGGTGGACCTGCAGGTTGAGGGATATAAATAATACATTGACACATCGTACAGTGAGGAAATCAAGCAAAATGCCAAAACAACTCACCATGGTGGTCTCTGTGACAGAGCCGAAACTGTTGATAAAAATATTGCATGTAACGTTTACAGGGGGACCTGTGAAATGGAATGAAAGTGACATGACAGGAGAAAGCCTTAAGCCAGATGTATCAGCAAGGATAGCTGGAATAGACATGGAAGGGGGAAAGGGAGGGGAGGGGAGGGGGGTTATAAGGAAAATTGGGACTGCTGGGTAAAAAAAAAAAAAGAAAAAAGCTGCTTCAACATGTATTCAAACATGCATCAATACAACGAGCAGCAGGTGTTGGTTAAATGGTGACAATGTTTGCCAGGTTTTCCTACATTCCTGATGAAGTGAAGGTGATTTCATGATTGTCAGGGGGGAGATTTTGTAATGACGTCTGCTGTCGTCCTTCCCAGTTGTCTTGTTGTTTAACAGGTAGGTTGAAAACACATGCACACACACACAAAGCCATGCAACCAAAGAAAAGGCAAGGTAACAGATAATTTATTCACTTGATCAGAAAAAAATCACGTCAGCAAGTCGGACAACTATTGTTGACAAGTATTGTATTTTTCAGAGTATAAGTCAAGAGGGTTTTTTTTGTTGCATAGATTGGGTGCAGGACTTATATTTGATGTTTGAAAAATCAATATTGCCTCATAGATTTTTTGTTTTCCCGCTAACAACTGGTAGCGCTTTAGCAGTTGTTTCCTGCTACACTCAAAAAAATGATTCAAGCCCCTCTTTCATGTAACACAAGTAAATGCTGTTTGTTTTATTTAAATATATTTATTTTTAAAATATGTATCTACATTTAATAGGCCTAACATAAAATGTATTAATAATTTCACCTATAAACTCCAGTTATCCAAAATAAATGGGTTCAATCAAGGGGGCATGCTGTGCACATGTGCTGTGGCTGCAACGGAATTGAGGCACTCCCTTTTACACGTGCAAAATCATTCTCCGATGATTATTCTTTTATTGGTTGAATGCCGTTTTCCTGTTTCTCTTTGTTTATTCTTTTTATAGTATCTTCCGCCATTTTGCGGGCACAATTTTTCCCCTTTTTTAACCATTCAACTATTAAAATGTTCAGCTCTTTCGTCTATTGCCTGCTATGACTATTAGTCCTTCGAATCCTTCGACTTTTTGAAGAGAGAAAACTGTCGTTTGTGTTTTTCCACGTAAAAAAACGTACTGTGGCTTGGAATCATTTCAACTCGGTTTCTCACAATAAGGTTATACGCGATGAACCTCATTTATAGAAAAATGATTATATGTCATTATACTGGCGAGTTTAAGTAGCCACAGAAGAGTTAGATCAGTGGATCAGTCAGTTGCATCTACATGCTGAGGTTCTAGGTGCGAGACTGATGTCACACAATGTTTTTTTGCTTTGCCTTCTTTTGCAGTAAGTATGTTTCATTAAGTTAATGGATTTCTTTCTGTTTGGCTTTTGTGATAAAATTGAGCTCAAGTAACTCAATCATATTTCATTACATGGAAGAATTTTCTTTGAGTTGGGGTTTCTCATATTTATTGGATGGAAATCCTGCCCACAATTAAATTGAGTTCATCCAATTAGTTATTTTTTTGAGTGTAGCAACCGCCAGAGGGATTTGTGGGTAAGTGAGTCAGTATTTGCTACTGACAGAAACGCAAAAGAAGAAACGTCGTCTAAATCAAACATGGAAGAGAATCTGATCATTCTCCTCCTGAACTTTATGATATTTTTCGTATTTACGTTGAGACATTATTATTCGTCTCAATTTTATTGTTTCCATCCTCGTACTACCGCGGGACAGCAAGTCATCAAGCTGGGTAACAGAGAGATGAAAGTACCGCTGGAAGCGCCGTCCTTTAGATGCAGCTCCTGCAGTAGCAGGTAGATCACCATTAAAAGACCAAACCCAACATGGAGACGTGTTCACAGATAATTCTGTAGAACTTTTAAAGATAAATAAACCTGCTCTCTCAACATCATCCGTGTCTTCTGTTCATTGTAAATGATACAGTCAATGCTTCCATGTAGCGATGAGGCTATAAACTTGACAGTAGCTTCTCCCACCCTCGACGGGAGTGTTAAGTTTATAAACACATTTTTAGACAAGCGTTTAGCATCAGATTTGATGCAAATTGATAGAGAGGCATCAGACGCGAATTTGACGTGTGAATCACGTTCAGAATGAACGCAGCATCACACTGAGCTTGGCAGATTAGTTCAAAAGTGTTGCACTTTTCTCCCGAAAGTGCGACCGATGCTCCAGAGTGCCATGTACATGATTTTTTTCTTTTTTATAGTGCACTTTTTGGCTCCTGTGACTCATACTCTGGAAAATACAGCACTCGTTTAGCCACAAGAAACTCTAAATATGTTTCATTTTGAATTAGTTCAAAAATAAAACACTGCCTTTCATAATTTTCTTCAATTTATACTTAAAAAATTATCAATTTTTACATGTTTGTTTTTGAAATACCAATAAAGTCAGGTCATTTCTTTTTTCAGCACCGTTGAATGGGCTTAACAAGCTGTTATAAATAATTTTCCACCACAGAACGGTCTGGAGTTTCATCTCCGTGGCTCGCTTTCCTCGTACAGTCACAGTAAAAAAAATGTTCTCCCCTCCAGCACAGATGTGGAGTTGTAAGTCCTTCCCGGTGCCCTTCCCCCTGTGTTTTTCTCATCAATATTGCATGACTCTCAGTATTAATATTTGCTTGAGTTTGTTGTCAGGTTGCAACATTTTAACAGCAGAAGGAAAGAAGGAAGGCAGCTCCTTCTCACAACAAACTCAGCAAGAAAATCTGGGTCAGACTTCAAAAGCAGCGTTCAAAACTCTTCAAAGATTGACTCGCAGGTTCCCAACCCAAAACCATCTGTTTACACCGCAGCCGCTCCATCAGGATCTGTTTGTTTTCTGTGTGTTCAAGACTTCTGGAGTCCAAGAATATGGCACAGATCGAAGCACAAACATCTAGGAGTGTGTGTGTGTGTGTGTATGTGTGTGTGTCTCTTAATAACATCTCCTTTCATCTGAGGTCCACCTCAGCCTTTACTTGTCATGCTAAATGGAAGGAAAGGATCTTGTGTTTTTTGAATCCCACACTCAGGTTGTTTTGCCAGCTGGAGTCCCCAAGTCCCACCCCACCTGACCCAATCTGGAGTGAGAAAAAGCTCTAGGCTCTTCACACTCAAAAGAAGCTGCGTGTGTCCTCTGCATGTCAGCAACAACAACAGAGGGACAGAGTCGCCTGCAGCCTTCCCACCAGGCCTCCATCCATAATGTGGGATGTCATGGGGGTTCTCCCTGATGTCAGAACCAGCCTTTGGGAGTGTGGCAGTTTTATCTACAAGCTCTGTCTTCTTTTCTATTTTTAAAGTGTAACCCATCCATCTCAAACAATCTGAAAACAGATTTGGAGATGGTTTATGATTTAAAAACATATTTAAAGTGAGAGGACTAATAATTCTTAGTGTTCTCTCACAGTCTTAAAAGTACATTTGTGTCCACACTTTCAGTGCCAGCTTTGTGCCTATATACGTTTATGCTAACACGTGGGAAGTGAAGTGTGTGCATTTTTCCTGAGACAACAATAAGGTAACAGACAAACCTTTAAAATTGGGTCTTATGCGTGCATCGTACCCGGACGTACGACCCATGAGCGAGTCCAGAAAGTCTGATGGCGACATGTTGGATGATCTGGAATCGTGCTCCTTTGCATTCACAAGTCTGGAAAAATGCATGAACGACAGGAGGAGGAGGAGAGAAACAGCTCAGAAGCTAGAAGATAAACCATATCTCTTGCCTAACAGCTGCCTGGGAGGGATGGGTGCGCACTGGAGAGCCAAGAAACGCGTCAAAGCAGAACTGGATCATTTTGCCTATAATTTATCTCTTACACAAAAAGCAAAGGGTTTTTGTTAATTGTGAAGGTGGAATCGCAGCAACATAGTTCAGGCCAAAGATAAAAAGATGATTAGCATTAAGTGCGCATGCAGCTACAGGTTCGTTATATCAAAAACACGTCAAATGCCACCGGGATGGACAATGCGATATTCATCAGGACAAACATTCTTACGTATGAAATAACATAAAAAATGACTAATTTAAATTAAAAATAATGAAAGCTGGGGCTAACTTTTAACGTTTGTCGGAACTTCTTTTATTTTTCCATAAAACAGCTTGAGAAAAATTAAAGGTTTTTGAAAAAAATGTTGTGTTATTTATGGAAAGGATTTGAATGAAAGAAATGATTAGTGAATACATGAGCTTACCCGCAATTTCTTGTCTCCATCAAGTATGTAAATAAAGCTGCCAAGACCTTAACGAAGGAGTGATTCATTCCCGATGGTTTCCCCATCTGTTCACTTTTTTATTTCTCCCATATGTTTACATTAGTCAAGCACATAATCCAAACAGGGGCGCCGCTTTTCTCCGGACCACGTTGTTTCGGCTGCCTTGTGTCACACAAAAATACAGGAGACATTCCTCGATGCAGCCACAGATCATAGTTTACTTCCATGAAACTCTGACTCCCCGAAGCGCATGGCAGAGGGATGAAGGAACAAGAGTCCACCGTTCACGCGTGGAGGAGACGCAACTCTCTGACGCGTCGGCTGGTTGCTCTCATCTGGCGTCGTTGGAGAGCTAAGGACTTGTTCTGTTAGAACCCCATCCTTGGCTTGGGAGAGAGAAATCTCTGCTCAGGTGGGGGACCGTCAAGGAATGGAAGAGGAACGCCTTTTTCTCAGTTCAGCACCAGGACAGCTCCCGGTTCCGTTACGCGCAAGCGCAAGATTTTTTTTTTTTTTTGGAAAAAAAGGTGGAGGGCGTGTGTTGGGTTTGAATACGTCTGATAAATGAAAAATGTAATCACTAGAAGGGTATCCAAACGTTGCCTCTGGTTACTGTTACATCAGCCGTGGTCACATTTGAATGTTGTCTTACGAGAGCGCGCAACAGGGAAACTCCCAGCGCGCGCAGATGCGCATTGGGATTCACAGTTTTTTCAGGTGTTTCGGGTTGAAGGAATTCAACATGAGCTTAGATAAAAATTACATTTACAATCAGGACATTTTTTTCCAAAGACGCATGTCATCTGAAATATACATCTAGATGCTGTAGGTGTCAAAGCGCACGATTGACTGGCTCTGTCCTTGAGCCCCTGAAATATCAGCTCATTGCAACTGTAAGTCATCATGGATATGAAAAGTGTAAACAAAGGACGCACCGGCAAGTCGCCGCTGGGAGAGTATTTGGTACCCTGGTTGCCGTGGAAACAGATTTCCGAGGCAATTCAACGGAGATGCTGAAAGGTTGGCCTCCTAAAGCGAGACCAGGGAGAGCCGACTGGAAGACGCAGAAGGAAGGGAAAATAAACTACAGGTCTGGCAGAAGCTTCAGGGTGAAGTCTCTGAGGTTTACTGGGCCACCATGCACACTAATTCATTTATTCCGTTTGAAGAATCCCTCAGTCTTGGTGCAGAGGTTGGATGGGGAGCTGATAGTTTAACAGTGTGGGTGGGTTCATGGAACGCAAGCCTGAGTGACTCATCTCACATGAACAAGCTTGTACGTGCAGAGGAGGAAGCAGCTAAACTTACAGTTTCATTCATTCGAGTCCAACCGGATCACATGCTTCACCGTTACCCACAGCTAACATTTCAGTCGGATTCTACATCTCAGCTCAGCCTCAGGAAGAGTCATCGTCCTCCTCCTCCTCCTCCTCATTACTTTTTGTCCAATGAAAGGTGTCACATTGTATCTGCTGCTCAGGAATGCCACCTAAGACCTGCTCCTAAGGGGATTTAACATCACAAACACAAGTTGAATGCATGTTTTTTATTTTCTACATGTTCTTAAGCATAAATTGTTCATGTCTTTGTTTATTATTCATTAGATCATTTGCTTTAAAAATAAAACTAAAAGTAAACTTTTTTCTTTTCGTGGCTACAAGGGAGCATGTGCATATGCAGAAAGTTAAGGCTCTGGGTAAAAATAACAGAATAATAAGAGCAGCTCTCTTCTTTAATGAATACAGCTGCTAAGACCTCAAAGTAGCTCAAATCCATTATTTCTCATCTCTAAGACAGCTGCAGTTGGCCTTTCTCTATAATGACAATTTGCAGGAGCTTCATTTGGCCCTTGGTTTCCACGAGGAAGAACTTTAAATCGGGGGGGGGGGGGGGGGGGTGTCATGTAATTATAGTAGAAAAGGTCAAACCTTCACAGTAATGAGGGGAGAGATGGAGGTGTGCCCAGCCCCCCTTCACTTTGAGCAGAGAGATAAAAACATAACAATCCTTTTGACAACAAGTGCCTGTCCCTTTACACAAAGCTATTAAAATGACAGTCTGAAGGCGGGTCAGCGGGCCATTTCACAGCTGCCCACACACAACAGAGATCTGTGCTGCCTGATTGTGAGCTGGGAATTATGGGATTTATATGATCTGGTTTATTAAGTCATCTGAAAGGATTTGCTGCTCGATTTGTAGCTAAGAAATGAAACCAAAGACTCTTGTTTTGGCTGTGGGAAGCAGGTTAAAGCGGTTGGTCTGCCACCAGCGCACAGGTGGTTGTTACTGATCCCCATCAGGATTTGATGACTGGACAGCTCACCTGGAAGCAGCAACAAATCAGCTTCACCGCGCTGGAGCTCGTGTGCGCTGGGCTGGAGACAATCGAGAGCAGCGATGTAGCCGTTGCTCCATCGATTCCCAGTCTTTATCCTGCCTAATGACTTTTTTACTCCATAATTCAACTTGTGGAGCTGGATTCAGGCCTGCCAGGGACATGTGGAGGCAAGGCCAGATATAGACATGGGCGGAGGGGGGAATGCCCCCTTAAAGGCTGTGACTACCCCCCAAATCCAAAATTAACAAAATAATTAAAATTTACAACAAAAAAATTAATAAATAAGCAAAAACCAAAAAAAAGAAGTATGGATGGACAAATGGGCAAATAGACAGACATAAAAAGGAATAAATAAATAAAAATAAATAATTTCAGCCTCAACAGGGCACAAACTAGTGTCCTGCTTGTGCCTGTCCCAAGCCCAGTAAATGCAGAAGGTGGTTTCAGTAAAAGCACTGAGCTACTCATGAAACAGATGTAAAAAAATGATCAAAAGATATATGGATAGACGAACGGATATGGTGGTTTTCTAAACATTTTAGGGGCTCAGAGGGATGTGACACCCCGAGCTCTCAGCACACCTACTAGCCCCCCCAATATTTTACCTGCACCCCACAGTGAGGCTGGCTAAATCTGGGCCTGTGTTGGGATATTTTTGATGGCAGCGTGCTGCCGGAAGAAAGCAGCGGATTTAATGAGAGTATTTGTGAGCAGAAAGAAGGATTTGGCAATAGTGTGGTGCCAAACGACTCCACACAATTATCATAAGCTCTTTGTCACTGCAAATTGAAGCTATTTTGAGGTTCCAATACAAGGGAGTGATAAACTCACTTAGATTGCACAGTGACACACTAACTATGGAGTAAAAACAACCGAATGCACATGAGGATGTTAGTCCTTCTCCCTCAGGCTAAGTGTAAGAGAGCAGCAGTGGTCTTCTCTGTAACTCGTCTGTCAATCACGCTGTTTTCTTATCAGTGGGAGCACTCTGACAGCCACAGAGCCTTTCCCCTTCACTGAGCACCGAAAACCCCCTGATCCTCCGTCTAGACCTCTCATACATCCTCCACAGCCACTCCGTCTCCATGGGATCAGCCAACACCCAAAAGAAAAAGAAAAATATTAGAAAAGGCCACAATGCTTTTACAGGAAATATACATCATCTTAAACGCTGACAACTCTGCCTACTTTGTTAAGCAATTACTCTTCAAGCGACAGCATCTCCATCATGTTCTCATCGCTGATCTACACGTCGGGATGTCTCCCCTGAGTTTGTGTGCTAAGAGCATGCACATGTTTCTTCTCCCACATCAGACGTCTGCTCCGGGTTGACACTGCCTCACAATTTTTCTATTTCCAGCTCACAGGCTGAGCGTCGTCGCCGGGGCTGTGCAGCTGTCAAACTGATGAAGAATAGATCAAAGATTGAACACAATTCCGTTGTTCGACTGGCTTCCGTAAACTTTTACTTTTATTGGAGCTTAGATGAATATTTTGGCCCAATTATCCATCAGAGGGACACTGGCAGAGCAGTGGTCTGTTTTTCCTGAGATTTTTCAGAAATCTATCCAACGCAGAGCGCCTCACTGAATATTGATGCTTGCTGATTTCCTCCGCCTTTTACCAGAGTTTTTTCGAAAGTTGCTGTTTGCAATCTCTCAAGCGGCTGTCAAACAGGTGGACATTGTGATTCATGTCACACAGAGGATGAGTGGGCTTTCTGCTGCAGAACCATGTATGTGGCACCTATTGCATAAACTTGGTTTCATAAAAGCGACAGGCGTGCGGGGGGGGGGGGGGGGGGGGGGTATATTAAAGGTGACATGCTCAAAATGAATCCAGTTGTGCTGAAATGAGCAGCATGCGGTCGTAAGGGAGAGATGTCTTTGCTGTTTCTGTCTCGCTGTGCATTCAAACTATATAGTGTCTGACTCTTGGAACTTGAATTGTCCCAGGATTTCTTTTTATTGATTGTAGATGTAGGTATGCATGGAAGGCTGTGTGTCCCTCACATAGTGCACCCCACCTCTCTAACAGTGACAGCTGGGACATGCTGTTGCCCCCCACTCATGACCCTGACAGGAGGATGCAGAGACAAACATCGGATGGATGGGAGAAGCAGAGGTGGTCAGATCACTGGTAGGCCTGAATAACAACATCTTTTGTCTTTAGTCTTGACTGAAAGTGGAGATTTTAATACATAATCAAACAATGGTTTTATTCAAACAAACTGTCTTTAAATAAAAATAAAACCAAGTACATTATATTTGGATATAGAAAACTGGAAAATATTTCTGAGTTAAAAATTGAGGATGTTGTTCTTGAAAGAGTAAATGAAACAAAATTTCTTGGAGTCATTTTGAATCATACATTATCATGGAAACCACACATAACGCATGTTCTCTCTAAATTGTCCAAATCATTAGCCATTCTACATAAAGTCAAGTATTTTTTAAACACAGCTACAAAGTATATTCTATATTTTTCCCTCATAATTCCTTATTTGACCTATTGTTTAGAAATCTGGGAGCATAGTTACAAGTCAAACACAAAACCTATTTTTATTCTGCAAAAAAAAGCAATTAGAATTGTAAACCACTCTTCATACAATCAATCCACAAAACAAATGTTTCCAAAATTAAGAGCAATAAAATTTTGGGATTTAGTTGATCTTAGTGCTGGAATTTTTATGTTTAAAGTTAAAAAACAATGTGTACATGCCAAAATACTGAGTTTGTTTGAAATAAAAGTTAATAATTATGATTTTCGGGGTAAAGATATGTTTAAAAAGAAAGTGGTCAGAACTAATGCATTAAGGAATAGTATTTTTGTTCAGGGTGTCAACATGTGGAATTTATTATCTGACGATCTGAAGAATGCTAACTCCATATTTCAGTTTAAGAAAATGTATAAATTTAAAATATATCAAAAATACCTTCTGGACTGAGAGACTCTGGTGGTTGTGAGGTAATTTTGTGTTTGTGTTTGTTTTGTTCCTTGTTTTTTTCCTCTTCCTTTTTCTTTTCATATTTACGGTTCTAACAATTTGTAGGTAGATGTGATGTTTGTATTCAGGGTTGGGGAAATAAGCCTTGGCTTCACCCAACACCTTTTTCGGTTAATTTTGTTCAATGTTCATGTTTTTTTTCAATGTTTATGTTGACATTGTTCAGTGTCAATGCCTATGTTGATGTTTTTTTAAGTTTTTTTGTTTGACATAACCGAAATAAATATCTCTAAAAAAAAAAAAAAAAAAAGCTACTTTTACTGCTACGCTTGAGCTACATTCAACTGGCCACTTCCAATAAAAAGTCTATGTCAATGAGCGTGATCACGCCACGTTTGGGGCTTCAAAACTCTCATGTTCACGCGTCGCTACACAAGTTCCTACGACTGATTTCGAGCTCTACAAATAAAGCGCACAGCCTTGAACGCAAGGTGCAACTTAAACGAGGTCTAGCTTTGACCAATCAGGGACTCAGATTTGGTAGTGACGTACTGATGGTATCGCCTATAATTCACAAAAGTGCCAGCCGTTTGAAAAATTACCATGGAGGAAAAAATAATAATTCTTGTTTTTGCCCACACGGAATTATATGACACTATCTCTGTCATTTTTGGGAATAAAGCTTTGATCTTTGACATTTTGCAACCAGCATCTTTCAACTGTAGGTGGCTGAAATGCGCTAGTATACAATAGAAAAAGAAGAAGAAGGCTTTCCCTACTTGTCCAGTGTGAACACCATTGGCTAAATACGTGTTCAAACATGCACGTTTAGCATGTTCTTGAATGTGTGTACGTAGCTTTAAGCTATGTTCACAACAACCTCACCAGAAAACGACTAGTGAGCACTTCCAATGAAAAGTCCACGTAAATGAGCGTAAATTAGTGTTTTGGGCTTCCGGGTTCAAGACTCTTGTGTTTAGATGTAGCTACACAAGTTTCTACAAGTTTCAGGCTCTAGGTACAGAATGTGTTACTATTGAAGGTGCTTTGCAAGGTAAACGAGGTCAAACTTGGACCAATCAGAGACTCAGATTTGGTAGTGACGTATAGATGGCATCTCTTTTTATTTACGGAAGTGCTAACCATTTAGCATCATGGAGGAGAAATTAATCATTTCTGTTTGTGTCTGGCTGGAATTACAGCATATGACACTAAGTCTTTCATGTTTTGGAATAAAGATGTGATAGAAAAAGCCTGGAGCAATATTTACGACATTTGCACCAAATGCTCTTCCAACTATTGGTGGAAGAAATGAGCCAGTAAACAGTAGAAAAAAACAAAACAAGAAAAAGATGCCCCCCTCCCTGCTTGTCCAGTGAATATGCACGTTCAAGAAGGCACATTTACATTTCACATGCCCTTTTCTGCTCATAGATTTACACAGAGAAGGGAATTTATTTGTCCTTTCCTCTATTTTTAACCCTTGTGCTATCCTAGGCACTTTACCATTGGGAGTTGGGTCATCTAGACCCACTAGACAGTGCATGAACCTATTTTCTTCAATGATTTGTGATCTTCACTGGTGTCCATGGATTACATGAAATCTTTCCACCTTTATCCACCTTTGACATGGTAGGGAGAACACGTCAAAGTAAGGGTGGGGTCATCTAGGATAGCACCAGGGTTACGTAAGAGCAAAATCTTTTATAGGAATGGTTCTGCAGCCTACTGAACTATTACCAAAAACAGGCATTATAGCTGAAGGGGATAAAACTCCAAGTTTCACATTTCTAAATGAACTCTCAGCGCACAAAATCAAACCGGGCTATGCAGAATTTTTGAGAACTCGGTAAAAAAAAGTCAACTTCACAGTCTACCCATTTAAAAAAAAATCTTTTCTGTGAAGTGCACCGTTTCTGGTTGGTATTCGTAACATCGCGTTTGGTGTCGTCAAAGGAGGCTCTCTGTGAGAAGAGGATTCGTGCTCCGAAGATTTTGGGGGTAAACATAGAATCTATGTAAATTCCTGCCTTAAGCAAACTTTAAGAATGTCACGTCTATTTTCAAATGTAATACCACAACCCCTTAAATAACTGCTCTTTAAATAGAAATTTGTCTTATACTTCATTCCATTCACGTATATAATATATATATATATATATATATATATATATATATAAGATGCTGGAAAAAGGTTACTCTAACAGAGCAAAAGGAAGATTGTACTTCTATATTTTACTTGCTTTATTAGTTTTTTAAAAATTTGCATTATAGTTGCACAAAATCAAGGATTTTAATGGATAGTGCTTTAATATAGCTATCATGAATGTTTTTATTTCATTAACAAATAAATTTCTAAAAAAATAGTTCAAATACAATTGTTAATCCTGTATTTTATGACTTTCCAGACAGTTTTGTGAACATGACAGAGGCTTGGATTTGCTGCTGTGAAAGCCACCTTCAAAGTGGGAGGTGGACACAAAAAGGAGCTGTCAAGATCGTCTGATAATAAAACCCGACAGCTTCCTCTTCTTCATTTTACTTCCTGCCTTTTATAAAGCCGAACTCATGGGTAATTTAAAAGGCAGCACCTGTTCCTCCATGCGGCGACGTCTCCACAACACAACAAACTACATAACAAATAAAATGTTGTTGGAAAATGTTGGAGACAGGCTATGCAGGGGTTTCACCGAAGCCCTGATGTAAACTTTAGTTCACTGCAAAGTTATTTCCAATCATTGCCATGGGAACAGGGCTGTAGCTGTCACTTCTCTGAACTGAAGATCGCCTTCCTATAAAGTCTTCATTCAGTGCTTAAAAAAAATTGTGCCAAAACTAACTTTAAGTAATGCTAAAGTCATTTTTTGGATTTTAATGAAGCTTGTTTGAAAACTTCTGCCATGTATGCCATCCTGAGATAAACATTCGGGAGGCTAAAAAGGAACATTTTGGAGCTGGTTGACAAAAACTTAAATTATTCCAGGAGAAAAGAGTATTAAATGACATTAGTTAGCCTTTTTAATTCCACAGTTTGGACTTCATACTGAGCTCTGTCTGCTGCAAGGCCAACCTCATTTTCGGTTTATAATTTGTATTTCCTAATGACACCCATCAGCTCAGTTCTCCTTTTCAGCAGCTGTGCTGAACTGCAGGTTATTTTCATAAAGAAAATAAAACGGTAGATTGGAAATATATATGTTTCTAAGCATAGTTTTATTTTTTACATCTAAAGATTCAATTTAAAGACGCCATAATGTTTGAGCTGATGGTCTCCTAAGCAGCATATGCTGAGGTGTAAATGTACACTGGGCACAATGTCAATCATTGTCATTGCTCATCACATCTTTGCACTGCTTTTCCCACTCCAGCCCTGTTATCACTTTGGAACCATTTATAGAACACTGTGGGGCAGTAAACACGGTTTCCATGGAAACATCACAGAGACACACGTTGATAAGCGGATCGGAGCATCTGCATTTCTCTGATGACGAATGAAACCTCAAAAGCTGGGAAGGTTTCAGCCGGCAAAGCAATTAAACGCAGCCTGCGTGTTGGCCAGTGTGTAATTTAAGGGATCCACGTAAACACAGACGCATGTTTGATTTCTCGTCAAGCGATAAATAAAATCAATCTTATCTGCTTTTGCCACCAGCGCACTCTGGCTTTGCCTGACCAGCTCGGCGGCCAGCAGGGCTGCTGCTGCTGCTTCTGCTTCTGTGTCTGAGAGAAGATGCAAATGAACAACAATCTCCAATTAGATTTAACCTCACAGATTGATATATTGATCTGTTGCTGCTGTTCTCATTAAGCTGGAGAGAAGCAATTACGCCCAGTTTCATTTGGCGTCATCATAAGTCTTAAGCTAGTGGAGAGGACAGAGTGATCTGTTATATTTTAACAGGAGTCATCCCAAAAATAATAGTAAAAGAACATACAGAATGAAAGAAATGTCTGACATAAATGGTGGCAAATTTTGCTCATTTTTGCTTACTTAAAACGTATTTCTGTATCTGGGTTTTGAACCAGAAAATTGCAAATATGGGCAGAATATAAATGAAAAAAGATTGCAAAAAATAAATATACTACAGATAATGCAAGAAAAAAAAATCTTTTAAGTTTTAAAACAATAATTATTTAAAAAATACATTTTGATAAAAGCAATAATGAAATTAAAAAAATTTCTTTATTATTTTTTTGTTACTTGGAGCTGTTTTTCATTTAAATTGATTAAGTTTTTCTAACTTCTTCAAGTTTATAAAAAAAAATATTTTTTTTCAGGCCTTGAAATAAATTAAATATGACATAAATAGCTCAGGAGATTTCCAATTATTGAAACTGCAATAAGAATGAAATCCTAATTTTTTGGTATCTTTTAAAAATGAACAAATGTACAGTTATGCTTTTTGAGTTTTCCCTTTTTGATTGAGGGTTTCACCTTCTGTCAGTAAAAACCTTTTAGGTTCTTTCTAACAACTCTGTAAAGTGCAGAGGACAAACATGGGTTTAGAGAATTGAGAGGGGGAAAGAAAGTAAAGTCCTGTCATGATGTAATCTTTGGTAAAGCTTTGATTTTGGAACTTTTCAAACCAGAAGATTCAGATTCATGCAAACAGTTTGGAGAAGCTTTTTTCCACCCATCATGATATTTAACAAATTGAACTGAACATCACTTTTCTAACACTGTTAAAGCTACATGGACGTAGCCTCGGACTACATTTGTCATTCTGTTGTGTATTGAGCTCCAATCAATGAGTGATGAACTCTTCCATTGGCTGTTTCCTAATGAAGCTAAGTCTCCAGGGGAAAACGTTTCTAATGGCCTCTGTCAGCAGCTCAAGTTACTGCCTTGTTTTTTTGTGAATGTGACCCAGATTTACAGAGGTCATTAAAGGCAACACATGTGGTGAATTCAGTGCGCTGTGTGTAGGTCTAGAAATGGCTCAAATGAATGTTATGGGGTAATTCATGAGAAGAAAAAACTTTTATGGTGCCGAACCACACCAACCAATCAGTAAACGCCAAAAACCAATATAAAGAACACTTACAAACGCAAAATAAAGGCTGAAAAAACAGCATTAGATTTTAGGAAACAAAACACAATTCCAGAAACAAAAACACAATTCCAAGAAAAAACGGAAAACAATTTTTTTTTTCCAGAACGATCAGTGATGGCCCATGGTACCTATCTTTTCCAGTTTCTTACTTTGTTTCATTTTGTTAACATTTAGTTTTGATTCTTAGAAATTACTTATGTTTTCCAAGAAATTTTATTTATATTTTGAATTTTTGTTATGGTATCTGGAATTGTGTTTTTATTTATTTAAAAGTGTAATGCTGCTGTTTTATTTTTTGTTTTTGCCTTTTTTAATGGTCCGAATTTTTTACATGTTTTGGCGTTGAGTGATTTGTTGCTGTGATTTGCACTTCAGGGCCACCGTAGCTTTGTCAGGTCAGCAATGAGTTAATCTAGCACCTGTTTAAATTGTGGAAACCCATTTTTTTCCCCATGATGCAATGGAGCCACGCACAAGAAAACATAAACAACCTCATCTGCATAAACAGTGTAACAGCAAAATTGCACGTAAATCATGTTAACCCCGTCTTGGGAAGTTGATTTACTGAGACAATAAAAAGGAAGTAGAAAAAAATGTGCAGTGTAATATGTAAGACAAAGAAATAAGGCCATAAATCTGCTCAACTTCCCTGGTTTTCACCATGACAGCCGCCAAGACTGCTTCATTTTACAGAACAAGAGCTGTGGCAGAACCTCAGAGGAACCTGTTGGAGAAAAGTGGCCAGTTAAGAAGCAATCACCACACCAATGGCTTTTCTGGACATTACGATGTGTCCTCTTCTTTGATGGAGTTAGCATGAAATCACAATTTTGAGGTCGGCAAAACTTGTGTGGCAACACGAGAAAACGGGTTGACAACGCCACCTGGGGCTGCTGAGCCCCAGGAAAATATTTTGAAGTAAGGCAGGTGCAGGTCCTGCTCTAAACCAAGGCAGAGGCTGTGGTTTTGTTTTAAAATATAATTTATTAGGATTCAGTTAAAAACAATGTTAAGAAACCTTTTAATAAAACAATCCTTGATAAAAGTCAGTTAAAAATGTTCTGGAGGAGGAGCTTACCGAGGTGGCTAAAAACAGCGTAAAGACAATGCAAACACCCTTTTGTGAACCACTGCACACGTGAGGGAAACCACACAGCACACTGGGACCCACCACCAGACACAGCAGTCCACCACCTCGGCCTCCTACCTCCTGAAACAAGAATAAAATTGGCAATATCAATAAAAGACACACAATTAAAAATAAAGATTAAAAAGATGATTAGTGTTCCGGGGCGCTGGTAAGCCGCCCAACCACCGCCGATCAGCTGGTGGGAGCCGTCCACAGTCCGGTGAGATGCCGCAGCAACGAGGTCTCCGTGAGCTGGGCGTTCGCTCCAACCGGTTCCGTCGTGGCGGGGGTGGGACCCGGACAGAGAAATCACCGCAAAAACGATAAAAGCAAAGCAGCAGCAGCGGGCTCCACCAATCACCCAGTCAGTGGGGGATATCACCAGGAACCGGAGCGATGCGCTCCGTTCCCATTTCGCCTCCACCCCAGTCACAAGCCCACCGGCTGTACGACCTGGAGTGGTGACATCCACGGCACTGCACTTCCAGGTGCAGGAACCCAGGGAGGCAGTCTCAGGCAGGAATGAGCAGAAGCCAGCTCCGTCCCGCTATATAGGTGGCCTGGTGCTAATTAGCAGCACCAGGACTGGAGTGCCTACACCTGGGAGCCCAATTAACTCATCCTGCTACACTTGGATCAAAAAATTCTAATTAATAAATAAAGAAATAAATGAACGAAATGAGATGCATTCATCTCTAATTGGCGCTAACAGTGTGTCGGGGGGACGATACAGCAGCGAAAAAACCTGCTGGAGACCAGAGGAGAACTATCACAATGTTAATGGCTTCTGGAACACACAGTTTTAATGAAACTTGAAAGATGCCTCATTACCTATAAGCACTCAGTTTAACAGAATGGATACTGAAGTTTGTATTTAATGTGTAAACATTTTTTCAAAAAGTACTGGCTGCGCTTTTTTTTTAAATTGGCAAAAATATTTAGCTCTGTCACAAAATAAATGAGAAATGAATGAAAATATGTAATCAGTTTAGTGGCTCCTCATAAAAATCAGCCATTAAGATTCTATTTCAAGCTTTTGAGTTCTACATCATCCCCCCCACTGAACTGAAGTAATTGATCTGAATGGCTCCTTTAATTTTTCATTGATTATGTTTGACAATTTCTATATTAATCCACCTTAAATTTGTTTTCAATCTTTAGATATTTTAATTTTCATTTGTATTTCTATGATTGTATTGTCATAGTTTATAAATGGGATTCTCCAGCCTCTGCTTGCACACGTTTCCCAATCCAGCAATCGACTCCAAGCAGCTTTGGTTTATAGTTTTCAAAACTGGGGATCTCAAGAGTTCAAAAAGCTGGGAGATGTGAGACGAGCACACAGGCACCTTAACACAAAACTACATGCTTTCATTCCTCAGTCAAAACCAGTGCAGCTGCTTGGATGTGATACCATTCAATAGACACAAGACGCCTGTTATCCAATAAATTCATAATTTCCCTCAGGTACAGTGGAGCTCACCACTTAATCTCACAGTAACACAACAGGAGCCCCGAGAGAAATATAATTTTCAACATTTGTGACAAGAAAAAAAATCACAAAAATGCCTTTTGTTAATTGAAAAATGCCTAGTAATCTGCTGATAAGTGAGCCATGCAGAGGCTCCCTACAGCTTTGGCTTCAACAATGAGCCGTCCAGGTTTGACTCTTGTGAGTGCTCGTCCCAGAGAAGCATTTTGACAAATGAAAAAATGTGATGGGTGTTCAGGTGGTGAGTGAGTGATAAAAAAAAAAGACACAACCCCCCCTGAAAGAAAACAAACGTCTCAACAGGCAAAACCGACAAACATCCGTCAGTTGAGAAATCATGGAAGGAGCTTAATTGCTGGAGCCCCTGCTGATCCCAGCAGGAAACTGCAGAGATTGTGATGGCACACATTCATCACAAAATACACAACGGCACATGACAACTTAAGGTATTAAAAAGTATTGTAGTAAAAAAAATATTATTAAACTACTTTATTATTACTTTGTGTGTTCATCTTTACAATAAATTAACAGATTCTTTAAGTTAAAGTTTAGATACGCTTAATGTTGTAGCTGTTAAAGTCTACGACTACATGTTTAAATAGTCCAGCAGGTGGGCTTTAACCAGATGGAATTGGGGGACGTGGATGCGAGACGAGCCAAAGGGGGGGTCCACGGCCAAAAACAGGAGTAGAAAAAAAGTGTTTCTAGTGGTCTTTTCATTATGAAATATGCCATTTTAGCCATTATTTAAAAATCTGTGTTGTTTTCTTGGACATAGTTTCTGCAGAGCAGTAGGAGTTCATCAGAAATTCAACTCGGCGTTGTGGCCGGGACTGTTGGCGGGGAGTAAGCCTGTGCTCATTTTCCATCATCCATCTGTATTCTCCTGCAATCATACAGCCCCTAAAGACCCTAAGCAAACATCACAGGTGCAACAAAAAGGTTGAGCAGCATTGAGTTTTGAGGCAGATGTCAGCCCACACGAGGAAAACAAAGATGTATTTGGATTTATTTGTCTGGAACTGGAAGCATCGGAATGGAGCAGAGCAGGGCGATTGTGGCTCTCCGTAGTAACTTCTGCGTCACATCTACAAGCTTTTTCCGACTGCATTTTTTGTCTGCTCCTGATTCCCAATGACTTAAAACAGTAAACACTAAGAAATGCAATTTTCTTAACTTTATTGCCTTGAAATGCAAAGAGGCAATTAACACAACTGCAACAAACAAAAACAAGCGTTGAGATAGGGCATATTCCAGTAGACATAAGAGCACATGTAAAAAGTATATATATATATTTATATATATACTCATACATACATGCTTTCACATCCATCTTTTAACACATAGTCACATGTACAAAATAGGGGCATTAGGACGGCGACAATCGTTCAATGACGTGGTAAACCTTTTTCACACACAGTGGTCACTCCCATCCATCATTTTGAAAAAAAACATCATTTTTTATTGTAGTTTGGCAGTCAGATATTCCATCATGTAGACTTAAGCCAATTTAGAGTAATAATCTTTCTTGCAACCATCAGTAAGACATGTAAAATATAACATTGGTCCTTTGTTAGAGAATTTTTGTTAAACAAATCTAAAAGGACTATAAGATGATTCATGGGTAGATCTGTCCTTCTTTTTTTTGTTCTCCCAATTTGGGACAGACCTAAAAGGCATAGAAATACAATTTTAAGCTTAATTTTCTTTATTTTTCTTTATGTATGTCTTCATGAGAAAAATGCTACAAAAACATTTTTAAAAAAAATGCTAAAAACAAAAATTTCGTTTGAGTGGGTCTTTAATTTGTAAAGCTTTCCCAGAGTAAACATGATCAGCTAAACGTCTGTTTTTGAATATTAGGAGTTTGATACTGAACAAAAGGAGATTTTTGAACCACAGCGAGATGGAAGATTTGGAAGATTTTCCAACTATGGTTGCATTGCTACTAGTACAGGTGTGCTGCGTGTTTCACTCTGTGAGTGACTCAAGTAAAAGTCTAAGCCAGAGGTCTGCAACCTGTGGCTCTGGAGCCACATGCGGCTCTTTTAGCCTTCCACTGTGGCTCTTTGATTGAAGAAAATATTTTTTTTGAAAGATTTATGAATTTATGGTTTCTATAACAGTACAAAAACTTTTTGACAAAATATTTTCACCCTACTGAAATGACCTTACATCAAGAGGCCTTGTATTTCCTCCAGAGTGCACACATTTCAAATACTGAAACATTCAAAATATTCAACTATGGTTCAAAAGTTTGAAATTCTTCAAGTTCTATTTATTATTAGGACAAATTTAAAGCTAATTGTGCTATGCTGTAAAATGCTGAGTTTAGTCCAGAGGGAAGAAGATAAATATATATATATATTTGCATGTACTTCATTTTTCCCTTTCAAATGGATCTGAAACCAATGAAGTGATATTTACATTCAGTTTAACATTAGTAAGTAGGAAAAAGGAAGGCTGCCCACTAAAGTACACCTAAAATAATTGGGAAAAAATGCCTTTATTAATTTATACTGTATTACATTTTTCATTGAAGTAAATTTGCTACAGCAGCTGTAGTCCAGGGTGTCTTATTTTTTAAAAGAGTAAAAACCAAAGTAATGAGTAGAATAAAATGCTATCTTCTCTTTGTTTATCCATTTTTTAAAATTTATGTCTAATAAGCTAAAGTTCAGTTATGTATATCATGAAAGAAAGTAACAAAATTACAAAAAAATCTTGATTATTTTCCAGAGGTTTGAAACAAGATTTTGTGGCTCCTACCAAACTGTGGTCAATGAGAAACCAGCCTGTATGGCTCTTTTTGTGTTGAAGGTTGCAGAAAACACTCGAGAATTCTGTAGTTATTGTTGTTTTCTTGCATTTGTTTGTGTAAAGTTCACAAGTTGGTCCACTAGGTGGCAGCAGAGCATTATTGGGAAATTTTCTGAAACTACAACTTTATAACAACTTAGTTTGTTACCAGTGACGCATAATTATGGTGTAAACTCAGCAATAGAAGAACTGAACACACATATCAGATATTTTGAGGAAATACTTTATGGGATAGAAACAAAGGGAGTATGTTTTATTCTGGGATCGATAAACTTTTTTTTGCACGTTTTTTCCTTCTTTTTATGCTTGCGTGAGTTAAGCATTTCGTCTTTGACTTTGTGAGTGTTTCCTTGGGGGAGCTGCAGTCACCCAGCCATTGCTGCAGGCAGAGTCACATGACTGTCTGTGTGGCAACTTTGTTTTTTAATCTCTTTGCTGGATTTTCAAACTGTAGCCACTCCCAACTCGTTTTATTGAAACCAAATAGGGGGCTGCAGATGGATCATACTTTGTTTAAAGTCACTCTTAGTTTTTTTTCTTCCCCAAAGCATTTTGAATACATTTGAAAATATGGCATTAGTATAGGAACTTTTTTGGCTTTACATTTGAGATCTGAGCAATCATTTTAAGATCTTCCAACTCCCAGCTGTGCTGCTTTGTGACTACCCTCCAGAGCCTCCTGGGTGATAAATCACATTAGTGCAGTGCTCCCTTTTATGTTCATATCTCCCCTCGGGTTCCTGCTGTTGGTCCGCTGAACTTTTTCAGGGTCTGCTTTGACTTCCCAGCAATCCGCTTTTTGCTGACCCACAATCCTTCCAAAACTTGACTTTTATTACATTAGGGTAAGCATACAAGTAAGAGATCCATTTAAATGGAGTCCCACATGTAAACAAGACTCAGTTTTATTGGGAAACTAAACCATATAAATCCTTTATAAAACTGTTTGTGAGCTAAACAACATCATTCTTTTCCACTTATTTTTGACTATTAAACCAGATGTTGGTTCCACACAAAACTTCATGTGAGTTCAAAGTCCTGAAAACAGCTGAACTGTTGTTTGTTTCAAAAAGATAAAAACGTGCATTTCTTCAGCTTATTGAATCAGCATCTGAAGATAAGAATGCAAAGTCTCCACTGCATTTTCTCTGGTGTATCTGCCTCTCACTGGATGACTTCTGGCAGTCTGAAGGTAACTTGAGCTTCTTTTTTGAGCTGAGGCACATTTTTGGTGATGTCTTTGGGTGTTTTCAGCCTTTCAACATTAGGTGACCCAGCCAGAATTAATCTAGTTCTGGCTTTTTCCCTTAGTATTGTCGGTCCAGAAGGGACTCCACCTAAGCCATCGAAGGCTTTTTTTTTTAGCTGCTTCTAGGGATTTTCTCTTAACGGGCTCGTTTTAGGTCAAGCTGCATGACGGTCCTCCACATAAACAACCAGCAAGCCTTTGCAACCCACCACAATGGGCTCACAATGTTCCCTCCACCCTGATCTTCCAGCTTCCTGGTACACGTTAACCACATGTCTAAAGTCCTACCAGACAACAGAGAGTTCAAGTACCAGGATAAATTTCCTGAAGTCCAATAAAGCACCAGGCCAGACTTTAATGTGGTAACCACCATGAAAAATGTCGGCCTTCTCAAGTCCATTTGCAGCTCCAAACATTCACGGCCCCACTTGTTCTTGACCTCAGCTCTCATGTCTTTAAGGGCTAAAATGGTACCTCTCATTGCTTTGAGCTTTGTTATAGCATGATGTTGTAAAAGCTCCTAACTCTTCTTGCCCCATTGCCGCAGTGCCAACCACGGTCCTGCACCTCAGCAGGACCCCTGTGCATCACACTACAGCCAGTTCACACCAGGAATCCCACAAGTCCTGCTTTGGAGTCCAGGTAGAGCAGCGTCTCTCCAATGAGTGTGACTCTGAACTCTTTCTTTTAGATGTGTTGTTTCCTCAACACGGAATTCTGCTTTGCTTAGTCTGCGTGGGAATCCCAGCTGCCTACAAAAGGGGATAAAGACTTCCCTTCATCTCCACCAACAACATCTTTTTGTATTGATATAAACACACACAAATGGAACTTACAAAAAGGATGTTGAAGAAGCCTCCAAGAGAAAAATAAATCACACTCGTGATAAAGTTTATAGTCTTCTAAACTACTAAACCATTAAAGAGGGAAAACGTTTAGTCATATCTGTGTGAAAGGCATTTTAACAACCTCTAAAGATCAAAAAAATTATTGATCATCAGAGGTTGAACTCTGGATAGACTGTTTCCCAATGTAGTGGTTATTAGTGACCCTAAAAAACTGATTGGGCATCAACCTTTGTTTTAGGGTGTGATAGATCTTTAAGATTTTATTAAGACTTTTTTTCAGGCATACCTTCAAACACAGGAACCTTACATTAGCTAAACCATATCTATCCAGAGCAATCTGTTGTGGGAATGTAAGATGATAACACCTGATGTATTCGAAATTATTACAAATGACCCTAATGATTATCATATTTTTACACATTTGATACGTTTCTCAACTTTCTTGACATTGCAGAAAGTGTTTTCTTTTTCAGATTTCTTCTCTTACAAATTAAAATCAAGAAATTCTTAACCTTTTTTTTCAGCTGTTCTGAAAAAGAGCAGAATAATTTCAAATCCAGATGGTTTACTGTGCTGCAGAAAAACACAGGCGAGAGATTTTTCAAAGCTTGGGAGATTTTTAAAGAATTTTTTTTTTCCTTTTGATTGATTAATTATATGTTGCATTATAACATAGCACATTTGAAAATGCCTGCAGGCCAAACCAGCTCATAGCTTCTGATTTGGTGCCAGCTTTGGCATTAAACTGCTTCTCATGGTGAGCTCATTCACACAGACCGCCTTTTCTTCTATCATCATTTTGAAACTATACTGGAGTTAGACGCCTTTAACTTTGTCTTTATCATAACTATCTAACTAAACTTACTTTAGATTTATTAAGAAACTTGGCTGTGGTCCTCCCCCATGGGTCGTCTGTGGCCCTGTACCTGACCGTGTACCTCATCTCTGACTCGTCTCTACTCCTGCTCCTAGACTTGGCTGTGGATCCTGCCACTGGCTCGCCTCGCACCCCCAGCTGTACCCCAACTCCATCTGGATGAAGCCCATCTGCTGGACTATTTAAACATGTAGTTGTAGAGTAAGATAAGCTAGTTCTTCTCTAAGAGTTCTGGTACATTGCCTGTCTGTCCTGGGGGAGGATCCCTTCTTCATGCGGACATCCCTCAGGTTTCTTCTTTGTTTCCGGAATCAGTTTTTTTAGGAGTTTTTCCTTACCGCGAAGGAGGTTTTATGGGCAGGGATGCCCAGTTTAATTAGGGCAGTTTAGAATTTTCCGATTGAATTCTATGTATTCATGATCCTTTTGATTTCATATATACTTTACAATTACCGGTACGAGGCCCATTGAGACGACTGTTGTTGTGATATTTGGGCTATATGCAGTACAGACCAAAGGTTTGGACACACCTTCCTATTTATTTGAATGAAAAAAAAAAATGAAAAAAATCTGGGACAGACATAAAGGATCATTTCTCTGAATAAGATAGTTTGATGGAAGCTTAAACTAATCAATCATCTCAGTGAGAAAACAAACGGTCAAGAGTCTGATGAATGCAGAACAGCAAAACTTCTTAAAGGACCTCTTCTGTGATACTAACTTAGTATTGAAACTCATTTTAATCTAACCTTCTAAACTGTTTAGAGTGTGCTGTTCGTTTGTGTCTTTTGAATACCTGCTGACTGCCTGCTGCTGTGGATGCTGTAGCAGCCAGCGCAATGCTGGAACATTCCCATGTAGATTGTCTATTCACCTACTCACATTGCTGTAGCAATGTGCACACACAAAAAAAGCACAAAATGACTGTGGCACTTTGAACTGGTGATAACAAAATTACCCGCTAGACTTCCAAGCCCACATGAGAAAAATGCTTGAACAGCCAAACAGAAGCAAAAATCTTTGTGGCAGGTCAAAATTGCATTTATTGTTTTTTCCTCTTGATTACTCTGAATAGTATTTTAGGTGATGCTTTGCTTGAACCAAAATCGGGTCACTTCTTATTAGAAACTCAATAACATCCAAACCTCTCACTCCTGGTTGTTTTTAATTTGCTCACGTTTCAGAGGTGTTACCCACTGCCTCTTCCAGCACAGAAATACAAACACTCTAGGGGAGAAATGTAAATCAACAGAAAGACGGGGGCTATAAATTCAATGTTTGCATTTTCTGCACTCCAGAATTGTCTTTTAATTTTGAAAGGCACTGGAAGAACAAGAAGCCTTTGTGGAAAGATGGAGAAACTGCAATTTTTAACTAAAATTATTGACACCTGACATAGGGTAAAGCTGCTGATGCTTTGTCTTTAATCCTACTTAATCCAGAATAGTACATTATAGTCAGCATAGTGTTACTTTGCTCAGTTGTTAGAAACACAGACATAGTTTTTGTTCCAGAGAATAACAAACTGCATCCACTGCTGTAGGGTCAAAATTGTAACTTTTTGCTAAAAAATAAATGAAAGAATTAAGAAATTGGTTAAAAAATTAGAAGATATTACTCAAAAACTCAAAAACAAACTTATTTTTAGCTTTTTGGCAAAATGTGTCAGGAGTTGACAGATCAGATGTTCACAGTTGGGCTTTTTTTCATTTGTCACATTGGGAATTTGCCCTGTTTGACCGTAAAACAAACCACGGAGATTTCCCTATATTTTTTTATTTTGCAGGGAACTAAAATAATGGATTGGATCAGGGGATGCTCTGACCTCCTTGGATACCAGATACTAACATGAGTGGATGGATATTGGCATTTCTCCTTGAAGACTTTCCAGCTTTGTGTCACCACCCACAGAAGCAGAAGAATTTAAGATAAGATTCAAATCAGAAAGCTCAAGCAAACACGCAGGCAAGTTTTCACAAAAAGTGATATGTAGGGTTCAAATACAAACATTCCAGACCTAAAGCTCTGAGTTCCTCCCTGAATTCATTTTGTTCAAATGTTCCTGCTCTTTGGTAACAACCTTTTTGGATCATTTATGAAATTTTTGAATGTGAAACGATTTTGTTCTTCCTTATGTTACTTGTGTCTGTTGTTTATCTCCTTTTACTGCATTGTTTTTATTTTCAGTTTGTTTACAAAGTTATAAATACTTGTCACTACTTTTGACACATTTTGCCCCTCTTTAATTAAGCTTTATTTAGCCAATGCAATTTTTTTAATGCTTCACTTTTACCGCATATTTTGCATCCATGTTGGTAATTTATTGGCTCATTTGTAACCTGAAGGAATTTTGTGGTCATTCAATAAAACTTTAAGGCTGTTATGGATTTCACTTTGGTCGATCGACAAATCTTTATGGTTGATTTGTCTTCCATTTAGCTAGATTTATTGTACATCTCTTGTTGCAATTTTTTTTTATCTTGTTTTGATCATTCAGCTTGTTGAAATTTGTGGCTATTTGGGGAGTAAGATAGATGCATTTTTTTATGATAAATCATACTTTTGGGATAAGATAAGAGGCCAAGTGACAAGGAGTCAGGGGGCTCCTGGGTCTGTTCCCAGTATTCAATAATATTTCCATGAACAGTTTGACTTGAAAACAAGGAGAAAATAAAAGTTTGAAATGAATTTAATTTTTAAAGAGTCATTTTACAAGACATAATGGAGCCAACATGGAACCTCAGAGTGTTTCTGACTAAAGTTCATTTCTCTGCTCAGGTTGTTGCGACAACGCTGGCGCGTCAATTGTGTTATGAAGGACTCTGATGGGATTAGAGGTGATGAGTAAACTTCTTGACGAGGACTGAGGAGGTGAGGAAGGAGGAGGCAGGATGAACGATCCTCCCATCATCTAATCCCCCTCCGTGGTGACGTCAGGCTGTCCGCCTCCACAGGGACGCGGCGGAGCGCGCGCCGAAGCAGCCTGCAGTCAGCGTGCAACCGAGGACGCGTCACCAGCCGAGCTGCGCATCAACTTTCCAGCTGGTCGCTTTTTAACTTGCTGGTTTTTCTTTTTTTGGAAACTCCTGAGACGCAAATAAAAAAATGGGTAAGTTTAAACATGAAATGCTGCTGTAGCTGTATGGATTATTGCATGACAGCGCGCGCCGCTCCAACTTTTGGAGCGCGCAGATTTGTTCCACGGCAGTGAACTTTTACTACTTGTTGAAGAGCTGCAGAAGCAGATCGCTGACCTGACCCGGTTTCAGACGAATCGGCATTAGATCAGCCTGCCGAAGCAACTCGAAGAGCGATTAGGGAGATTATGGAGATTCCTCCAGTCAACTCGGAACGAGTCAGTCTGCGGAGGTGTTAAGTCCAGGTCAGCCAGCCTGCCTGTTGCCTCCTCTGCACCGCCTCAAGCTCAAACTGCCACAATCAATCAAATCAAGTAATAACAAAAAGGTATCTCGCAAGTATTGCAGCCCGTTTCATAATCAATGTCATTGTTTGCCGTCCTCACTGATTGATGATCACGTGAGCGTCATGGTGAAAGGCTGGTATCCAGCTCCGCCTGCTTTCTGATCAAAAATCGCTGAATCCTGCACACAGGTTTTATAAAAAAGCCCTTTAAATGACTGTTGTGACCCTGCAGTGTGAGGAGGATTTAGGTGCTGTGGATATTCATTGAGCTTCAAATGACTCACAATGAAGGATGTCAAATTTGATCAAGTACTTAAAAAAAAAAAGTACTTTTTTCATTTTTGAATGTGGTCTTTGACATTATGCTCTGTCTGCTTCAGTGAAATTGAGGTTAGGGATGAACATTGTGTGAGAAAGTGTTCCAATGCTCATTAATTTGCCCTGGAACACACACAGAAGGTCTTTGTGCTCCTAATTTGAGGCTGTTTCTTTGTGTGACTTCGGCAGCTCTTAATGTGGAGGGAGAACTTTTCTGGATTGCAAGTTTTATAGCGGATGTCCCGTGTTAGTTATTCCCCAAAGACTGTTATTCACTGTCTCACAGCGGATATTCATCTGAATAGCAATGGAGTTTTGTGCATTGTTCATTTGCTTAAAACTCCCATTTCATTCAGACATTCTGTGAGGCCTTCTTATGAAAAGCATCTTTTTGAACATCAGGATCATGTTTAAATAGAGGTTGACATATCACTGTAAACCAGCTTTTTGTTACCCGAGCCCCAAACAATGCGGAAATCAGATGTAGAGAAATGAAAATAAAAATCCCTTCTTATCAAACTTACATTTGACTCATGTTTATGGGACTTTTTCCATGAATAAGACACAACTTGGTCCCAGAGCTTCTCCTCCGTTCGTGTTTGGAATGAATTTACAGCAAATTGGTCTGAGTGAATGCTGAGGGAGGATAACCTAACTTCAGCCCACCGAAGTCTTTTGATGTTTGTTCTGTGAACCCAGCTTCAGATCCACTTATCATTCAGCCCGGTGTTTGCGGAACATGTTGGCATGAAGAGCATTTTCTTTCAGTATTGTGGTCATGCACACACGGGGCAAAAGGTCAACTTAACAGAGTTCTTTCATTTTTTTCAGCTGAAATTCATGTCAGTTGAGTGCATTTTGGGGAAAAAAGGGAAATTGATAGGAAACTGAGCTGTTCAAATCCTGCAAAATAGTCAAGGACGTTGGCTATGTCCGAATTCCCTCTCTACTCCCTAACCCCTGAAATACTATCTAGTACAGGGCTATCTAGTGCCCTAGATTTTAATGGATATTTTATAAAAAATTGAAGCTACATTTATTTTTTCAATTGAAAACGTGAAAAAAAAAAAACCACTGCATCGTGGTCTATATATGCCAATCTAGTGAGCTTTGATGCTCAATAGTTTTTCGCAGAGACTTCTGGGAAATTTCTAGGATACTGGATTCAGACGCACCAAAAAACAAAGCTGATTGTCCTATATATTGCACAAAACTGCGAGTAAAGATGGAATTTAGACAGAGCCATTGTTGTTTTTATTTGAGATGAATCCAAATCACAAAAGCTATAGCGCCATTCTTCCTCATGGAAACTCATACAGTTGTCCTTCTTCAAATGTCCACAAGGGAATCAATCATTTAGGTTGGAACCAATAAAAGAAATCCAAATATTACACAAAAAAGGCACAAGAATGACCCAATTGAACAAAATTCAGAGGTTCTTATTTTTCCAATGTCACTTATTTCTGGTGTATCTTAGCAAGGATGTCTGGAAAGTGTTGCATCAGGAATGGCTGTCACCGACTCACTTGGTGAACCTTGTGCGTTTTGACCCCACATCCTGAGCCTGACAGGAGGAAAGACTCGTGGCTGCTGAGGCAGATGTGGCTTGGTACTCTCAGAATCGATAGCTCGTCGACAAAAACAAAGCCAGGTAGTTGATTTCCTACTTTTGCTTGACTTGTGATTATTTTGCTCCAAAGCAAACTGGAGGTCAAAGTCTTGAGTTGAAGATACAAGAGAAAAACAGAAGCCTGATCCATGCGTATTTTTGTTTTTTGTGGACTATAACCTTCATGTACAGCCTAAGCTCTTCTTTAAAGTCCCACTCTGATCATCTTTTGAGAAATTTTAAAGGTGTTCCCAGTGGTCTTTTAACTATGATGATGCCATTTTTAATCAAAGTCCCCCAAAACTGTGTTGTTTTCTGGGACACAGTTTCTGCAGAGCAGCAGCAGTTCATTATAAATTCACCTCTCAGGTGGGCGGGACTGTTGGCACGAAACAGTCTCGCCTCCCCCTGCCCGCCAGCCAAAACTGAAAGTTTTCTGTTTATGTGCTCTCACACAAGTTTACAGCCCCTCACCCCCCCACCTAACATTACAGTCATGTACAAGTGAATGCATCAGAATGGAGTGGAGCAGGGAGCTTGTGATCCACTCAGCACATTTCTATGTTAAGAAAACGATCTTTTTCAATCTGCATTTTTTTCGCCTGATCCTGATTCATAACGGTTTGAATAAAGAAATACTCAGAAATGCAACTTTAGGCATAATTGTCTTTGAACATGTCCTCCTTCATCAGAAATATGCCACAAGAACATGTTAAAAACACAATTTTGATTGGAGTGGATTTTTAATTGTCCATAAATTAATATCCTTCATAATGAGGTAGCCATTGTTACAATTGCAGCATTTCTGGGCTTCTTTTCATTTGGCGAAAGAAAAAACTGTGTACGACAGCAAAGTCCCACTCTGTACTTTCTAAAAGGAAACATGCTACAGTTCAGCGAAGACCTAATTTATCTCCAGCTGTCCCTCCTCCTCCTCCTGCTCCTCTCTTTTAGGGGTTCTCTCCTCTTCAGTGTGTTTCTCCTTGCAGGTCTGCTGAAGCATGCCTGTAAATTTGCAGAGTTAATAACTTTGCAGAAAAAAGATAGAGAAGCACTGATTATGGTTAGTTGAGAGAAGGAAGGCGATATTTCTGCGTGGGGATGCTTGCTTAAGCATGTGCCCCAACTGTGACAAAAGCCTAGGGACACAGAATGAAGAGCGTGGGGACGTGACCGTCTGCCACAGAAAGAGGATGACATTTAAATGTTCCCGCTTTGAGCAGAAAAATGAACTTTGATGACAAACAGAAGCAGCTGATTGTCTGTTGGATAAATAAAGCTGTGATACAGTCTGGCCTTTGTTGTTTGTAGACGTTAGAGTGGCCGTGTTTAGCAGGAAAACACGGACCTGCACAAGTTGATCTTTAGTTTTGCTCTTGGAGCTGCCATTCGTTCATGCTCGCTCAGTGGGGATGGCTGCATCAGTGCTTTGTTCACAGTCAAATGATTGTTCCAGAGGGCCTGCGGGAAATAATGGGTATGGGTCATCAAAGACACGCTGCAGCTGATGAACATTTACTCAGTGATCCAACATGGATTTTTCTGCCCACTGTGCAGCACTTTCCATAGCATGCCAATGAAAGCAGCACTCTGATATCCTGTTGATTAGGATAAAGCAGGTTGATGCAACTTGATGCATGTAGAGTTAAATAATGCTCTACAAGTGCACTGTAGCAGAGGAGCTCGCACTAACCAAAGCCTTCAATCTGTAGAGGATGGGATGTGAGAACAGGAAACCTGGGATCTCCTCAAGGCTTCTTTAAAGACCCACTGCGATGAAAACTGTGTTTTGGTGTTTACACATGTTCTTGTACATTAGGAAAAATAAGCCCAAAATTGCACTTCTGAGTATTTCTTTATTTAAAGTTTAGTGAATCAGCAGTAGATGGAAAAAAAAGCAGTTAAAAAAAGATCGTATTCCCATTTTAATGCATCCACTTTTAGACAAATGGATCCATGTATGTCTTGCTTTTCCTCATCTGAGCTGGAATCTGGATCAAAACTGTACAGCTGGATAGCTCAAATACTGCTTGTCATTTTTGTTGTACTGGTAATGTTAGGTTGGGTGTTAGGTGTGAGGGGCTGTAAACAAAGAGAGAGAGTAAACGGATACATGATGGGAAGGGAAGGGTTTACTTTATGCCAACAGTCCCTCATGTAACTCAGAGATGAATTTCTAATGAACTACTGCTGCTCTGCAGAAACTGTGTCACAGGTGTTTGGATTTTTAATCACAATTATGCCATTTTAAATATAAAAAGTAAAAGCCCTTAAAATATTTTTTCAGATGTAACCACTGATTTGTTTTTGAGAATGAAAAGAAGTCCAAAAAGCCTTTGGATGTGTGGATATTCAGACTTCTCTTCTCAGGATGAAACCTCTGTACTTGAAGAGCATGTCGATGACAGTTGTGTCAGTCAGTAGAAAGGAATGCTTAATATAGCCCACAACAGAGCTGATTAGTTTAAGCTTCTTCCTGTTGACTTTTATAGATTTTGAACTATTGCAGGCTCTTTTGTCTATTGTTGAAGTCATTTAAAGAGGCTACAGACGATTTAAACGTTGCTCTCTGATACCAGACTGGGTCTGTAGTCCTACATAAACCGCATCCATGTCTGTCTGTATGTGGATTTAAAAAGCCACATCCCTGAAGTTCAAACCTTTGAACAAAAATGACTGGGAAAGAAACAAAGATGCACAGTCAAAAGCTTTTAGCCATACGTGTTGCTCTGCATCCTTGCACAAAGCAGATTCAAATTGTCAGGAATCGGTATTTCTTTCTTGTCTTGCAGTTTTTTGTTGTTGCTTGGTGCAAGTACGACTGAATAAATGATGAGGAAAATGCACCACATTCCACTGATTTGATTAGGTCACCTGCTGACTTTTATATTTGCTTTTAATTAAATCTGCACTTAATAACCAGTTGAGCTGTATTTTTTGCATTATTTTATGGGTTAACATATATAAAATAGTAAAATAAATACAAATAAAATTTAAAATAATGTGTGGTTAAAATAACAGACTTGATGGTCATTATTAATTTTTAATTATTATTATTATTTTACAATAACTTTTTTTTAAATAACAATGTTCTGTTAGTTTTAATGTAAGAATCTAATCCACAGAATCCAATTCGTATACAAGTTTATTTGTTAACTTTACATCACTGGTTGTGTGAAAACTGTTCCTATAGCAATTTTTGGGATGAATTGATTCAGTGATTTGGCAGCGATGCACAGAAATAATTTTTAAAGAGATTTCTGTGTTCAGATTAGATAACCTAAATATACTCTGAACATGTTGGAGCTACTTTGTGACATCGACTCCCGCAGTTGGAGCATTTTAAATGCCGTGTTTACACAGTAACCGGGGCATTGCAGGGGCATTTGGAGGAGTTGGGGAGGAGACGGCGCAGGATGTAGTGATGCATGGCTGAACGTGCAGGTTTAAAAGCTCAAGGATAAACACTGGTTTTATTACAAAGGTTTGAGCTGCTCTTCACAAGGCATGAAAGGATTTTTAACTGATGAGAAAAAGCCCCAGCCTGTTTAACTTCTTGATCTTTTTGGTCATAACGTGCATAACAAAAAGTCATCCTGTTCCATCATTAGACTTTTGCTGTGCATAGATTATCTCATAGGTTTTTTTGGGGGGGGGCATTCATTCGGATCTTTTTGGGGCTGCAGAACCAAATTATTTTGGTAAAATGTAATCTTACAGCTGTACTGATGGATCTGCGCTGATGTTTGGGTCTGATGTATGGAGTTGTCTATTAGAGGGAAAAAAACCTAAACAGGTTATTTTCAGAGAAAATATGTTTTAATTTCACAATTATTTCACTTAAAACTATTTTTTTCTGCCTTCATTTATTGTGCTTCCATAAACTTTGATAGTGAAAATAGAAAATGTTTGGATTTTTTGTTGTGTGAATTCCTTTGCTGTCCATTGCTTGTGCAACCTTAGCCACGGTCAAATGACTTAGAAATAAGTCTACAATTCTTACTCTATTGGCAGATTTTCTTTAAATATGCAGAACCAAGAGTTCTTATTTTCAGAAAAAATTCTAAGATACGTTTTCTTAAACTAAGATTATTTTGTTGCTGAAAAACTTTCTTGATAAGCTTTTTTTTTTTTAAACAAGGACTTTTTACTTTCTTAAAAATTCCTTTTTGCAGTGTAGCAGTTGCCTATAAGACTTTGCACAAGTGAGGATCTTTGTAACCTAAATTAGGCACCGTTGCACAAGCAGGACTTCAAAATCATTGCTGACATGCTTCCATCTTGTGTAAATGCTCACTAATCTGCACTAAAGTAAACTAAAAATTTTCTTTGAATGAGGTACTTGTTGCAAACTCCAATTTCTCATATTTTATCATCAGACTGTTTGTGTTCTTGTTTTAATCTATTATTTCCTTCTATGGAAAAAGAAAAAAAGAATGCAGATTTTATTTCCAGATTCGGAAAGATTTGAACAGAAAGTGAACCAGAAGCCTGAAGTGACCGCAGCTCACATGTAGAAATACTTAAGTGAGCTGGGAAGAAATAAAGGGGCCTCTAGCTTATTCCCCAGTAAGATCCTCTGTCTGTGGTGAGAGTAGAATGCATTAGTCTGCTTTTCAACAGTAGGAGTCTATAGGATTGAGCTGTTGGCTGCGAGCCCACGGAGTGTATTCAACCCTCCACAGATAGGTCTTTGTCCACAGCCTTTAAACGCAGCTGCTAAACAACCCTAAGACAAAAGCATCTGGGGTACCCCGGCACACCAATGAGGAATGGTCTCCATATGAAGAGCTGTGCCAGACAGCCTGGGATCCCTGGGCTGCGGCCAAATTCAACACTTGGGAAGAATTAGGCAGCAATTTAAATGAATATCTACACCAAGCCTCTCATGACCGCTTGCACTCCACGGTGTCTAGAAATGTTTGCAAAAACCCCGTTGAGGATCTTCAGCCTCGGGCATCGGCATGGTTGACACGAGACGCTGGAAATGATGACTCATCGTCACTCCTCTTGCTGTGCTGTGGACCCACATCATAACAGTTATAGGAGTCACTTCGTCTTTCCAGTTAAATATTTTCTGTCCAAGAGGTATTAAAAGTTATTTACCTCCAGAGCAAAATCCAATACAAAAAAAGATCCATTTACATTTTTCACGCTGATGAAAATCTGCAATAAAAAAAAAAAAACTGGCTAGACTGACATTCATTTGCATAAGATGCACTGAAAGATATATATAAAAACATTTGAATTTTGAACCAGGCGAGAGGCTTGAACCGCATGCACATATGTTTTTTTTGTTGCTCAGTGTGGGTTCACTACAGGAGAAAAGAGAAATACCAGCTCAGGGAAGAGGAAATCCCAGATGTTTCTGTCTGAAAAACATGTTGGCCGCGTAAGCCACACGCAGACCAGGGCGCAGATCAGCTCACTGTATAAGTATTGTAACTGCACCACTGAGAGGCCTCGTAAGTCTCTTTGGCTTTTGGCCTCTGCACTATGAGAAAACAATACGGTGAAAGCTGAAATTCTGTAAGAGAGCAGCTCATGGACTGTGTGAATACTGCTTTATATTCTGGATTTTATCTGTGTAAATTCTGAGTATCTTAAAGTCCCACCCCGATCATCTTTTCATCTATTTCAAATCATTCCCAGTGGTCTTTTTATTATGATTTTTACCCTTTTAGGCAAAATCAAAACATCTGTCTGGTTATAGGGCACAGTTTCGGCAGAGCAGCAGGAGGTAATTAACAATTCTCCTCTAAATCGGTGTGGAGTGAGCCTGCCTTCATATCCCATCATCCCTTTGGTTACAAGCTCTCCCACATACCTAGAGCTATAAACGCCAAGCTAACATTACCAGTGCAAAAAAATGGCAAGCAAAATATAAACTGTAATATTCTCAGTTACAAGACATCCACAGCGCTTGGACTAATCAGTGTGGTCACTGCAGTTTCAACTTCAGGACCAGGTGGTTCGGTTGCAGATGCACTTGTGGCTAGTCACCCAGAACTGTTCAAAGGCATCGGGAAACTGAAAAACTTTCAGGTGAAGCTTCACATAAATCCTGACATCAGACCCACAATACAACCACATCGACGTGTACCCTTTCATATTCGAAAGAAAGTGGACGAAGAGCTTTACAAACTTGAGGCAGATGACATCATTGAGGATGTTACTGGACCAACACCAAACATGTCACACAAATGTGAACACCACATAAACAAGGAAACTAAATACATGGATCTAGTCGTCTACAAGTGGATGCATCAGAATGGAGAGGAGCAGGGAGCTTGTGGCACCACCAATTGTAGATTTTATGCAACAACTGCAAATTTTTTCCAACTGCATTTTTTTCGTCTGCTCCTTATTCACAACGATGAGAATGAACAAATACTCAGAAATGCCATTTTGAGCTAAATTTTCTTTATATATGTCCTCCATCATCAGAAGAAGGCCACAAGAACATCCTAAAACACAAAGAACACCAATTTAATTTAGTAAAACATTTTTGTTTGTTTTGAAATGAGTCTTTTCACAGTAAGAGTCGTTTTTTGTCTTAGCCTTTGCATGCACTGGTCACTGAGGATGTCATTATTTAGATGCCAAATGATGGGACCATAAATCTGTCAAAGGATTTCCCTAAAAACAAGCAGTAAAGGGACGAGTGTCCATCCTTTTCCCGTGTTTGTCACATGTCGAGCAGGTTGTGAGTGCAGGAAACAAATGAATCGATGCAGGGAAGATGAACCTCAATGCCCAGGATCCAATTCCAGGATGTGGGAGACACCAGAGGAGCCTAGTGCAACAATGGCATTAAAGTAATATAGGTATTACCCCCTCTGCTGCCACAGAGCTGACCCTTTCTGACTTGGAGGGGTCTACCCAGCTTTGGTGAGCGGGGCTCCATCTCATAAGGTTTGGAAGTCGCCGGAGGGTTTGTTAGGGGTTAAAGTCTGAGGTTAAGGGTGAGAGGTTGGGAGTGTGATGCAGCGGACAATAGGACAGACGGGGGAGAAAGCAATCCCAGCAGCTGAGATGGAGGGGAGGGGGGTATATGGGAAGGTGAGGGGTGCTCATGGGAAGAAAACCCAAGATAAGCCATAGAGCCACGTCTGCTGTCTCTGCGCTTCATTATATCTCTATTGTCTGGATGTGTTCACATGTCTTCATGCCGAGCAACAAGTGGTTCTCCAAACTCTATTTGCTGTTCAGGCAGCTGCACTTTGGAGGCTTTATCTGTGTGGAGTGGACATTTATCCATCCACTGTTTGATTTCTTCTTTAGAATGTCGTGCAGAAGATTTATCTTACGAAAACACAACAGCAGCACCTTCAGAGCAAATTGCTTGGGTCAGGCGAGGATCCATTCATTTGACTTAAGAATGGTGTCATGTACTTAAAAGTAAAAACTCTCTGTTTGCTTTCCAATCACTCTCCTCTCAACAGAGGAGGCAATTCAGTGGTCTTGTTGCTGAGCTCCTTATAAATATGCTTACATGGGAAGGTATTATCTTTAAAGGATTAACAACTCTAAAAGAGGACAGCTGTGATTTCATTTCAGTTATAGTAAATGCCTGTCATACATTGTTTTAATGTTAGGTAGTTCCAGTTTGTGATTTTGTTTGATTTTTTTTTTTTTTTATGTTGAAACTAAAAAGTAAGTAAGTAAGATTGGATCCACTCCAATCAAATTTGTGCTTTTGGTGTTTTTAACGTGTTGCCTTTTTCTGATGATGCAGGACAAATATTAAGAAAATTAAGCTCAAATTAGCCTGTTTGAGTATTTCTTTCTTCAAATTGTGGTGAATTAGGAGCAGACTACAAAATGCGTTTGAAAATGATCGTATTTGTGTCAAAGAAAGCTCCGCTCCATTCTGATGCATCCAACTTGAAGACGACTTGTCCTAGCTGGCAGCTGGTTCTAAACTGTACGACTGGATAGCTCCTGTATTGCCCGCCGTTTTAGTTGCAGCAATCACATCAATAGGGAGGGGAATGGAAACAGGGTTGCTCAGCAACAACTGCCCCCCCCCCACCATAACTCAGAGGAAATTTTGCAGTGAACTACTGCGGCTCTGCAGAAAATATGTCCTAGAAAACGACACAAGTTTTTATTTTATTTTTTAAATTTGGCTAAATATCATAGTTAAAAGACCACGAGGAACACTTTTAAAAAGGATCAAAAGATGATGAGAGAGGGTCCTTAGAAGGGCAAAGTCCTCACATATTGAGCTTAAAAATGTATACAAATAACTTAAAAGACATTTACTACTAAACTAAATCTTTCTGTAACACTCATAAGACTTTCCTGTTATTTAGATAAAAATTAGAGAAATATGTATCTTTGATCTATAAACATGAATTTACTTCACAAACTACTATTAGACTAATTTTCTACTGGAAACCTTTTAAAACTTTTATCATGACTAAAATCAAACATGAGCATTCCGTAGGAAAATCGTCTGTAAAGCTTTTTGTTTGGCAACATTCCCCTTTTTTGTTGAAACTTTTTACACATTGAATCAGCTAATTAAATATTCTATTTTTGGTTTGCTTGAGGATCTGATTAGTTTGTATTAAAGTCAAAACGTCCTTTTGCAGTGAAGAGACATAGAAACCAGTACAACTTTATCACAACTATAATCAGTCCTCAACTTATTGCCCTTTTGACAGTTAAATCAAAGCAAATCCGAGTAAGTGGATTATGTTTTTTGTTTAAAAGGCAGGCTTAAGCCTCATGATTCTTCTTACAGAAGACTTTTTTTAAAAAGATTTTTGTAATAACTAACTTTTCAGATCACGACTGTTTTCATTTAGTTTTAAAGACACAAAATAGTTTTTTTTTTCACTTAATTAAAGTTCTGTTCTGATGAAAAGCGTGTTTTTGACATGTTCTTGTGGCATTTTTCTGATGATGGAGGACATCTATAAAGAACATTTTTTTTTTTTTTTTTTTGTGAGTGGGCCATTGGCTCCCTGCACCACTCCGCAATGGGGAAAGAATAATGGGGGCGGGGTTTCTCCACAACTGTCCCGCCCACAACTCTGAGGTGAATTTCTAATAAATTACAGCTGTTCTGCAGAATCTATGTCTGAGAAAACAACTCAAACGATGGACAACTTTAGATAACTTCTTCTGCTTACTGTCGCACCAAACCAAGGTGGCAGTATCCAAACCCATGTAAGCTAGAGCGGCAGGATAATGGGGAGCATGTGTGCCTCTGCCTCCAGCTCACTTTGGCCCAAAACCGCAGCAGCAGCGGAGGTGCCAGAGACTCTGGCTTGTAAAGTCAATTTCAGAGTAACAAAAATGGCTGCCAGGCATCCCTGAGTGAGTGTTGCTTCTTTTCCAGTCCAAAACGCGATGGTAAGGCAAACATGCAATTAAAGGAGTGCTGAGTCAGGCGACCTGGCCATTGTTTGGTCAAACACTGGAGGGAGAAATAAAACCTGAATTCAGATGTAAAGCACGTCTCTGCTGGCGCTGTGTCGATTAATAAGAAACGATTTATTGGTTGATGGATATTTTATATCTCCTCAAATGGTATGGTGGTTGGTGTAAAGACAATATCTTAGAGGTTTAATAATATTGGGTTCATGGTTTACTTAAACTCAACAAGTGGAAACTAAAATTCTTCACATTGCTGAGCATTTTGAACCCTTGAACTAAAGCTGGAAGAAGACAGTTTGAGGTTTTTTGTGTTAAAACTGCTTCTTGCTTGATGATCAGAAAAAAACATCGACTTTGACCAGTTCATGTGATTGAAGGTCTTTGAGGTCACATTTAGATGGATTGTAAGGAGAAAAACAGCTTCATTTAGCCTTTGTTCTTTACTCTGCTGTGACACTGAGCATGGTGTCTGATTTTTTTTCTTTCTGTGTACCCAAAAAGGTTACAAGGAAAAAATAAATGAAAAGTTCCCTGTTCTTAGGATTGTGACTGAGCACAAGGATCATTATAAAACCTCAGTCCACTGTGGTTTCTCCTCTCACTCCACATATATCTCATCATAATGAAATTTGGCCTTTTTTCTTTTTTTTTAGGGATAAAGCTCTGAATTTTTTTCATAGAAAAAAATACAGCAATTGTTTTTTTTCTTCTACAAACCCATAACTGTTTAGCCAAAGTTTTGCATAACTTAAAATTGTTCTTCCACGGGCCTGAGGAAGAAAATGGGTCAGTAAACAAATGGATCCATATAATTGGTTTGTTGTGCAGAGTTCCAGTAATCAATGAGTCGGGTTCATACCGAACATCCCAGTGACACACAGCCCAGATCGACAGATGAGGAGATCTGAAAGTAGGTCAGCCTCAGTCCTCTGGAATGAAGCTTTGTGACAGCAAGAAATTGCCAAAACAATGTTTACAAAAATCTTTCGTCCAAATTCGGGGAATGTTTCTTCCATGAGTGCAGGAGAAATGTTCCAGGATGCTTGGGCAGTCATTCCAACTCTCTGCTGCAGGCTTTTTTTTTTTTTTACTCATATTAAACCTTGAGTTCTTGCTCACACAATCCACTCTTCCAGATTGGCTCGATCCATCCTCTCTGTCTGCTGCAGTGAGCCTGTTTTCTCAGGCTGTCATTGGGTTTAAGTGGTACCCGAGCTAAGGCACAGAACTCTGAGAACTCTGTCAGTGTGAACGAGGCAGAGTGTGGGTCTTCATGGATGAATGAGCACTGTGGAGCATTCAGGCCCCCCAGTTTCACAACTTTGAAAGGTTGACCCACAATGAAGCCTCCTTCATCACTATTCAGATTGTGTTCTCAAAAAAAGGGAGTGGCCCTGCCTCAACGCAAAGCCTGGAGCATGCAGGCTTCACTGCCTACATTCATTCACATTAAAGTTCTATTTTTCCACTGGCACCGAGTGTGTCTTGAGTTTTTGGCAAAGCCGAGGCTGATCCATCTGTATTTCTTTGGCTTTAAGTCTCAAGGCCCGTTCACACCGGGACGAATTTCGCCGGCGATTTTCGCCGACGTTTAACGCCTCGTGACTAAACAAAGGGCACCAATGAGAGTGTGCACACCGACGCGAAAAAACGCCAGGCGTCAAAGCGTCAAAAAAAAAAACGCCTCGGGTTCGTTTTCTTTTTTTGACGCCTCGCGTCGAAATCTATTCGACCAATGAGAATGGCGCTTTTGCACACGCGTCTGGAGCTTCTGAAGTTACAGTAAAACACAACTTGGGGGCGCTCAAACACAAAACTGCCTTTCTGAGCACACATACCAGCGAAGAAGATAGACGCCAAGTAGCGTCTACACTGCCGCGAAGAAATAATGACGGACATTCTAAAATATCCGCGAACCAAGCACCAGTTGGAGCTACTGATGCTTGAAATATTCATGTTTTCTTTGTATTATTCTGACAAGCGCGTAAATACTTGCTCTCTTCTTCTGAGTGAAAAGCGACTTTAAGAAGCGTAAAGTTGCGCAGCGCCACCTTGTGTACAGGAGTATTTCTGTTTACATTAAGCGCCATCTAATGTCAGGGAATGAAATTGCATGTTTGCTCGGCTCATCGTCAGCGAAAATCGCCTGGGTGTGAACACAAAAAACATGGCGAAAAACGCTGGCGAATAACGCCTGGCGAATATTCGTCCCGGTGTGTACGGGCACACTGATCATCTTTTAATCTATTTTCAAAGCGTTCTCAGTGGTCTTTTAATTACGATCATGCCATTTTTAGCCAAAATCAAGAAATCTGTGTGGGTTTCTTGGACATAGTTTCTGCAGAGCGACAGTAAGTCCTTAGAAATTTGTCCCTAAGTTTCGTGCGGTACCACTGATGTGGAGAATGCCTACCTCTACTTTTCATTGTCCCTTTCTTTACAATCTCCCGCAAGCTTGCAGCCCCTAACACCTGTAACCTAACATAACCAGTGCAACAAAAAGTGGAGAGCAATACAGGCGAAATCCAGCCGTACATTTTTGAGCCAGGAAAACAAAGATATTCATGCATCTATTTGTCTCGAGTGGATTCATCGGAATGGAGCAGAGGAGGGAGCTAGTGGCTTTCTTTCCATTGTAGGTTCTACGTCACACCGACGAGCTTTTCCAACAACATTATTTTTGTCTGCTCTTGAGTCACAAGGATTTAAAAAAGTAATTATCAGAAATGCAATTTGGAGCTTAACTTTCTCAATATATGTACTCCATCATGAGGAAGAAATGCCACAAGAACATCTTAAACACGCCAAAAACATTATTTTCTTTGGAGTCCTTAACTTACTTATTAAGGTCCAAATTTGAAAGAAAATTCATAAAAAAATGTATACATTTTTACTAATTTTGTTTACATTAGCAGCAGAGATTTTTTTCAGCTTTTTTGAATGTGGCGGAGTAATAAAGCTCTGGTCGTTCTTGCAGCTGTTGTTTCTACAGTGCCATTTATCCAGGTTTTCACAGGACTTGCACACGAAATGCTTCAGGATTAGTATAGCAGTTGTTGTTATGGGATCCCCATTAAGTTTTCTTCCCTGACCCCTGTTGCTCCCCTCCTGGGCTAACCCCCCCCCCCCCCCCCCCCCCCCCATTTCTGAGGTTTAGCATCCGTGAGAAGAGTCCTCTCCCCCCTGATCTGAAAGGCCTCTCTCATTAGCATGCCTCTGGGGCTTCTTGGCCTGTTGTTGCCAAACAAACACAGCCAAGATCCTCTTCTCCGTCTTCCCCACTATCTATTGTCCAGGCGTCTCTCATCATCACATTTGTCTCTGTTATTCTAGCTGCTTCTCCTCCTAACACCCTCACGTCTGCTTGCTTTTAAAATCTCTCAAAATTTAGTCTGCCTTGTTGAATCTGTTTCAGCCATTTTCACGAGGTGCTTCCTCTGTTGTCCAAGTCAGCCCAGAGGATGCTGTGCTTCCCTGTTTGGATCCGTCTTCTTTTCATGTGTCCGCTTTATGGCTTAGAGGTTAGCAGATGTAGGGGAGAGCGCGGTCAGGGGTCTGTTAATGTATGCTGCAGGAGCAGAGGGCATATGGTGGCAATCAGAGGATTAAGAGTTCACCCTCGACCACAACCCCACATAGTCGGCCCCCGCTTAAAGACTGTAGTCCAGTGGGAAAAAAAGAGCTTCCATATCCTTTTTCAGCACATCAGCTTTCCCTTAGCAAAAGGTAGTACACTTGAGGTTTATTTTATTAAGTATACTTGAGTACATTATAGCAATTAAACTATAGACTAGGGGTGTCCAAATGTACGCAGCACTGTGGATTTGATACCCATATATCTGTTCCTCTTGTTTGGCCCCTTCAGGTTGTTGCCATAGATTTACAATGACTCATAACATAATTTAGTCAATCACAATCAAGAAATTGTTCACACAGTTCCTAGAAAATGCTGGGAGCTGCATATTATTGATTTTATGACAGGAGCCTGTGGGCCAGTGGAATTTTCAACGCGGGCTGCATTTGGCCCACGGGCCAGACTTTGGACATGCCTGCTGTAGACCATAAGTGTATTGTAGGAAGTATACTAACTTAATACTTCTTCAGAATAAATTAGAACAAATTTATTTTTCATTATATAGATAATATCTAAGAAGTAAATGTCTAGTGCCTCACTTTTAGTATAGACTAAGGTTGTATCTGAATTTCTTCCCTATGCACAACATGCACTATATAGTGCGTACGCCATTTTAATTCCAAAATCCAGTGTGTTTGAAATTTCCCAGAAGCCTCTGAGAGAAAACGGTGAGCATCTATGCTTACTATATTAGCAAATATCATTATTGTGAAGAAGAACATGTTCTTAATAGCTTTCCTGGTTAAATAAAGGTTAAATTAAAAAGAAAAAAAATATATATATAACCACAGTGCATTGCAATCAAACAATTTTCATGTGAAAAAATATATATTTAATTAAAAAAAAATCAAGTTTTCATCTTCAGAACACAGTGGATTCCTAAATAATTTTGGTAAAATGTTTATATTTTTAGGTTTTCACTTCGGGAAATTGGTCGTAGTGAACATAGTGTCCGAATTGCACTATATAGTCCCGCACTGTAGTTTTTTAGTAGTTGGAGAGTAAGGAGGGAATTTGGACACAACCTTGTACACTTAAATGGAGCACTTTTTGCTTAGGGTTTACATGGAACTAAATCGAATGTCCTGAATTTCTTTTTACTGAGCCTGATAAAGCGTGACTCATGATCTACAAGCAGCACCTCGCATTGTTTCTACATGAAACCCAGCACAAAAATGCACCTTTTGTTTTAGGAAACCAGAATGAAAACAGGAAATACAGTGCGAAGGTGGAAGCAACAGGGATGGAAGAGAGAATCTGCTGAAAAAAAACATTTTCGTTGGATAGAAGGGAAACAGCCATGAAAACTGCACGCAGAAACCAAGACTGGAGGCAGAACAAAAGAGAAATCCCAGAGCTGACTCTGGGCTTTCAATGCTGATCAGACTTTCTTCAGCTTGATTGCTTTGTTTCCATAACAGATCAGCAGACATCATTGTACATTTGTGTTCAATATATTGTTAATTTAATAATAATTTAGTTTGTGCAAGATTGCTGTTGCTTTAGCTGCTTTGCATCCATGAGCTTTGTTTTCTGAATTCAATCAACGCAGGAGGTGTTGAGTATTGCCGCCGGTCACCATTATGGAAGAGGAGATCAGTCAAGTTAAACAGATGAGATGAATGGAAAGTGTAGTGATGCATGAACCAGTTTGAGTGCCAAAATACTTAGCCACAAGTTATTAAAGTTATTAAACACTTCTGCACTGAAACATTTACAATTAATTTCCCTAATTTGGGTTATTTTTATGATCAATTTAGCCTTTTTTTAAGCTTTCAAACAACAAACTCGGCAGAATGTGACTTAGATGGGTTGAATTAGTGGAGGAAAATGAGGAGCAGCGGCATCTGGCAATAAGCTGTGCTTCATGAGTTGTTGTTCTGTGCAGAGATTTGACGTGAGAGAGGAGCGTAAACAAAAACAAAAAATCATACAGTGTGTTTATCCATTTCTCCTCATGACATATCTAGATGTCACCAAAGCAATCAGCTGGAGGTGAGTCCTAGTCAATCCTGCATCCTTCTTTTAAACGATATTTTGGAGATTAAATTAAAATATGTTCTTCATTGGAAAAAGCATTTGAGCCAACAACATCCTGCACTTTTCCACCATATGTTCTCAAACATGGTTTTCTGACAGGTGGTTCTGATAGAATAATAAACACAAATGCTTAGCATTAGCTGTAAAAGACACATCTGCTTGTAATGAGCCAGAATTGGAACAGAATGCTGTTTTTTCTAATGGACCTGGAAGGCTGTTAGTGTTTCAGCTCAGAAAATGGAAAACTGGTTTTGTCTTTAACTGAAACGGTTTTTCTTAATGTAGATTTTTTCTCTTTACCCCTTGATGACTGAATTTATTAGCTATGAAAAAATGTTTTATGCTAAATGGAGGTCATTTTGGAGTTGAAGTGGTTTGATGCATATTTGCATCAATAGGCATTGATGAGTAAATAGATGTCGGATTGTTTTATTTATATTTTTCTATAAATATTGTAAAGAGAATGCATTAATTTTACTCATTGGAGGAAAATCTAAATTAATTTCTGCTGTAAATCCTATGGGTAGCATATTTTTCATTCTTTCATCTTCTAAACAGTTTGTTCCCTTTCGGGGCCACTTGAGGACGAAGGCTATAGGGACACTCTGGACAGGTCGACAGTCTGTCGCAGGGCCACAATCACACACCCATGCACACTCACACCTATGGACAATTTACAGTAACCAATTAACCTATGAAGCATGTTTTTGGACGGGGGGGAGGAAGCCAGAGTCCCGGGAGAAAACCCACGCATGCAAAGATGTTCTGTTTCAGGTCCCCCAGCCGAGACTTCAACCAGGGGCCTTCTTGCTGTGAGGCAAGAGTGCTAACCACTGTGCTACCGTGCAGCCCAGGCGTATTTTTGCATTTGCAATTTTCAAGTTATATAACTGAACTGATAGCCTGTTTTGTAATTCTGCATTTAAAGTTAGTTAATTAAGCTAACCCAAATGTGGAAATATCGAAGCCAAGGTCCCAGTGGGAAAATGAAGCTGTGATTACTCAATGACTGGGTTTCTCAAGAAGCGCCGTCAGCTGCAAGAGTTAACGATGATCCCGAGCTCCAGCAAGCTGCAGTGACGCACAGCTGTGATAATGTATTTAGAGGAACCAGGACAAACATTTGCTGTGAGTCAGCCAACTATGACTTCAAAAGATAAAATATTTCACAAAAAGACAACAAAGAAAACTGCAAAAAATATTAAATAAAAACATTTCTGTGGGGATTTAACTGGATTTAAATGGATATAGTGTTGTTGTAAATCTTTGGAACTTTTTTTTTTTTTTTTTTTTTTAAACTGCATTTTATAATCCCAGGAATATATATTCCTTTTTTCCAGCAACATCTTTAAATATTTATTTTGGTGCATATTTCCCAAACTTACGGCTAAACTTGTTTCATGTAGTTTTTCCACTACTTTTTTCTTTCTTTCTCATTAACCGTCTGTATGAGCGACAGATTTGATAAACAGGATCCTCTCGGAGAGAGGGTGGTGGCTTCTGTGGTCCATTGTAGCCACTCTGTGTGGAGGGGCACACAGGATGGAGCCCGGCAGTGGGCTTTTTACTGGACCCTTCAGCCTTTGGACCGGAAGAGCAGAGTCATGGCTCACTGCTGCTCTGAAAGGCCTCTGAGAGTCCAGTGTGATGGACAGTCCTGGACTTCACACACTGGCCCTTTGTGTTGAAGTTTCTCGGACCCTCAGTCTTTTTTATTTTTCTACTTCCCCAACTTTTTTTCCACACAGAAACTACTCTCCCTTCTCTCCCTGTGACCCTAAAGTGACAAACAAATGTTCTGCTTTCAGACCAGACACTGTCACAACCAATAGTTGCTAAACTTATCAATCTAACACTGTTTTGATACCGTCTGCTCTTCTTGCATTCCTGTCCTGCTGTAAGTAGATGAGGACTGAAGTCTGTTGAAGAGTTTTCAGTTCTACCAAGCAGAATTAGTCAAAGATTGGGAGCATGTGAAAGCCATTGGAGGGCCCAATGTGATTTTTTTTCTTCTCCCCCCCCCCCCCCCCCCCCCCATGCGCATGCTACACTGTGCTGAACAGGCCAGTAGGCTCAGGGTATCATTCACTCTTCTCATATCCAGCTGGGAATCATAAAATGCAGAGACTGGTATTTCTTTTTGGCAAAAAAGATAAATGGGGTTTTTCTTTTTTCAATGCATCTCTGTACTGAACAGAGCTTTGACAGCTTTGTGAGTTGTCTCCTTTAGAGAGGAAAAGCTGCTAAGGTAAATCTAAATCATATTTCTCGACTCTTCTTTTTAGTTTAGCAACTGCAAAATAATCTCAGTTTAAGAAAATCTTTAAGAGTCTTTTCGAAGAATTCAACTCTGCTTTTCATCAGTTTCTACCAGAATAAAAGTCATTTGTGTCCTTTTTATGGATATCAAAACTTACCCAACTTCTTCAGCTAAGAAAGATTCAAAGAAAGAATAAATTGGACATTGATGAGACATGTTTGCAGATTTCTGCTCACTTAAAAACTGGTTTGTGTTTATTAAAGTAATCTGATATCAGCACTGATCTGTAATAAAATCTTGTGTGCAGCGTTGCATGTTTGCGGCAGTATTTTCTGGTTGTGACATGATTAATCTGAGCCAAAGGTGTGGCCACCTGCCAGCTTTTTTCTTAAGAAAGAAAAAAAGCTGAAGCAACCCTGGAGACTAAAAAAATCAGACTTGATTATATAATGTCAGACATAATCCCAATGCTTACTGATCATGACTGTTTCAAAGCTGCTTTCATGGTGACTGACCAACTCAATAGTTGAGAAACAGCTGTTCAAGTTATCTCTTGACACAGGTCTGACAACATGACTGTTGATCTGGCGAGATTTTTCTCACCACTTAATATGTGACTCAAGATTTCTGCAGTGAGTCATCCCAGCAGAAATCTCCAGGCACTTTCCTAAGTGATGACTGAATATTTATGCTTTGGGTTTAGACATGTCCAGGCTGTGCAAACATTAAAACCGTACGCTTATTATTGCTTGTTGGCAGTTTGATTCTCTTTTATAGCAGAGCTGTTTAGGTTGATATTTCAGAAATATTATGCATTTTCGTGGTACAAGCACCAAATTTTGCATGGGTTGCACTTCAGGATCTCCTCTTTCGGTAAAACATGTTTGCCACGAGAAAAATCCAAAATGATGGCTATACGCTCAATTGTAACAAAAACTTCAATGTCTATCTGCCCCAGTCTCAACATGCAAATGCAATCTTTTAACTTGAGGGGTACCTATAGAATACTATGGTATTTCGGAAAGAGGGGGTACTATTAATGCAGTTTATAACTGTGCACTTTTAACTGTATGCAACTGTATTGTCTTGCATTCATCTTAGACCTGTTGTTCTGAAGTCTTCTGCTTCTTTTACTGTTTTGATTTGTGGAACATATTCATAACAACTGTCTGAACAATCAGTTCAGGAAGTTCCAGAGCCATCCCCAAAACAGAGCCAGCTAACTTATCAGCTCACTCAGAGCCGGTTTGGCTTTAACTCAGCTTGCTGCTGAAGATAATGCAAAGAAATATGAGCTCAAAGAAAATTTAAATATCGGTCTCTTTTGACTTTTGAGGATTTGTACTTTTTTTTTCTTTACCTCCATGATTTAATGTCTGATTTTATACCCAGTATGAAGTACGTTTTTTTTAAGACATCCACAAAGTAGTCCATCATTTATCTGTACGCACTGTACTTGGTGTTCTGTCCACCATTGATAGACCCAACAACTTCAGGGTCATCTGAGTGCTTCTGCAGCTGACAGGGGCAGGACTGAAAATCTGTGAATTGCACAGCTATTTTGTTCATTTACTTGAAAGCATCTAGACCGCATGTTAAATTCCATAGTTGGGATTAGTCAGAACGAGCAGCGCTTTCCTTCACAGGGATTTTATTTACTTAAAAGCTGGGCTCCTGTGGAACGTTGTGATCTGCAGCCCCCTCTCCCCTCTGATGTTCTCGCAGCAGAAATGTGGGCTGCGGCTGAAGTTAGTGTCTTTGCTGAGGGAACCCTTGTTGAGTTGTGGTCCAAATGCCTCCATGGCAACTCATCTCCGCTCAATGTGGGATGGAAATATTTTTCTATCTCCCGGTGCAACACAAACAGTCAGTGAGGTTTGCGACTGTGAAGGTATTGGCTCAGCAGTGTTAAAACAGTATTTATCTGTTCTTGTGTATCATTTTTAGGAGTGTAAACATGGATGAACTTTAAAAGTCGTTTCAGGCAAACAAGAATATCACATATTACCGAAAGAGGGGATCCTGAGGTACATTCCATGCAATCATTTCCATGTGTATGTAAGTATTTAACAACATACAAATTGGCAAATTATAAAGATAATTTAACAATATCGAGTATTTTTTGCCAAGGCACAAATTAAATTAACCGTTGTGCTATCTTAGATGACCTTACATTGACATGTTCTCCCTACCATGACAAAGGTGGATAAAGGTGGAACGATTTAATGTAATCCATGGACACCAGTGAGGTTCACAAATCATTGAAGAAAAAAGGTTCAGCCCACTGTCTTGTGGGTCTAGATGACCCAACTCCCAATGTTAAAGTGCCTAGGATAGCACAAGGGTTAAAGCTGCGAGCAGCGTAGTTTGGCCCACAGGACCCTCACTGGCTACATGCCCTTACTCTTCCCCTTTTTCCCTCCCACACTGATCAGAACTGCACATGACAAATTCATTAAAAAAAAACACTTTTTTCAAAATGACGGTTTTTCTATTGGCTTTATCTCCATAGCAACAATTTTATTTTTTGATCGCCTGGGGTGACGACAGGTCTATATACATTTTTTTTTAAATCAGCAAATGTGAATTTTTTCATTTCCATGGAAACGTAGGTTTTTGTCAACTACGCCCATGTCCCTAATATGTGCACATCATATGTTATACAGTATAGTTTCATTCAGCTTCAGCCAATGACTTGTGTTAACCTTTTTTTTTTACTATAATCTGCTAAAACGTCCAAGCAACAGGGGAACGCCACCTGCAAGCTTGTCGTTCAAAATCTACAACATATTTCCCAAGTAGCTTCCCAATGATGCTTTTTACACAAGTGATTTGGTCCCAATTAATCTCTTTGTAAAACTGTCCATCTTTAAAGTATAAGACCTCTTTAAAAAATGTTTTTGTTTTTATTTATTGTCCATGACATGGTACATTTTTATGGACCTAATTCTTCAGAGTTTGAGATCAAAACAGTTTTAAAAAGGGGCGAGGCCGTATTATTGCTGGTCTAACACTGGGTTGGCGTTTGGGAATGTAAACTGCAGAGCTTTGGCTAAACTAAAAACATCTCTTATCCATGCACACCTTTGGAGAATCCGTTGTGTTTTTGCACCTGTGACTCTGTGACATCAACCTGGTACTACGCTGCGACTGTTTTCTTGTTTCTGTAGTCACTGTGGTGACATTTCAGACTTCAGAAGATCTCATTGGACGAGGCCCACCCATCTGGGTCATTTCCCGCTCATTGCAGTTGGCTGACATAGATTTCCATTACAGAACTCTGACTGGCTGGACTTTCATTGGCACACTTTTAAGTGTGGTAATGAACTGTCAAATGCAACATAAAGGCAGTGGAGAACAGAGGCCTCAGGGGTAAACATGGCTCAGCTGGTGAGGTGTGCAAAGGAAGCTCGCTCCATGAAGCATTACAGGCAAATTTTGAGATATACCAGAACAAATTGTGGTGGATGTTGACAGCAGTTCCCCTCATGTCCGCAAAAGGCCGCAAAAGTAAGAATTTGCATTTCCATGTTTTTTGTCCACAGGTTGCTTTGAGTGCTGCATCAAGTGTTTAGGCGGCGTGCCCTATGCATCCCTGGTGGCGACCATCCTCTGCTTCTCTGGCGTGGCTCTGTTTTGTGGATGCGGCCATGTGGCTCTGACTGGCACTTTGACTATCCTGGAAACCCACTTTTCCAGGGTCACAACCGATCACGCCATGCTCACTGATGTGTAAGTGACAAAGCAGGCTTCAGGGCAGATCCCTGTAAACTCCCAAGAGGAGGATTTATCCGCAAACTGGAAAACCGAAATGTTTGTAACTTTAAAGTAAAGCCCAAACTTAACAGTTTTTTTTAGTGCGGTTTACATTATCAGCTGATATCTTCCCCCACATTCAGCTGATCTCAAAATCTATCCATATATGTTTTTTTTTTAAAGCAGGTCCATAAGTTCCAACAATAAAATAAGACAGTAGATGGGAGTTAGCACATGTTTTATAGATCAGGAAAAACTCAGATTCTCCTTATGGTGGACGATTCCCAGAAACAGGCATCAGCTGTCATCTCCACGTTAAGGTATCTCAGTTAATCACATTCATCTGTTTGCATTTAAGTGATACAAGTTCCTTCTGTTTAATAAATTTTAAGCAAAATAGTAGAGCATGTAGACATTTTCTTGTGCTACATAAATATTTAAGTGCAGCTTAGGCATTTTTTTCCATGTTATGTTGGAGACGGACTATTTTTGCCTCACAATTCTTGACCTTGATGTTCCTCTTTAACAGAATACAGCTGATGCAGTATGTCATCTATGGCATCGCTTCATTTTTCTTCCTGTATGGAATCATTCTGCTTGCCGAGGGCTTCTACACAACCAGTGCTGTCAAGGAGCTCCACAGCGAGTTCAAGACCACCATCTGTGGACGCTGCATCAGTGGAATGGTATGTTAAAACAACCAAGGAGCTGCATGGAACTTTTTAAACAACTCCGTTTTATGGCACATGTGCAAAGACCTTAAAATGTGCACAACAGATCTGATGAAGCAAGCGTTGTGCTGTTTTTTTGCGTTTTCAGTTTGTGTTCCTCACGTACATCCTGGGTGTGGCTTGGCTGGGCGTGTTTGGCTTCTCCGCCGTACCCGTCTTCCTCTTCTACAACATGTGGTCCACCTGTAATGCCATGAATTCTCCAACGTTCAACATAACTAGCATCGACTCCATCTGCGTGGATGTTCGTCAGTACGGTAAGAAAGAAAACGTCTCTTTCAGATCAACCTAAAAGTCCCATTACATGTAGATGATGAGAAAATTATGCATTTTGCAGAGCGACAGTTTTTCACCAAAAATTAATCTGAGTTGTGGGTGGAGCAACCCCACCCCCCTCCCTGTCAACCAACTCTAGGAGCTGTTTGTACGCTCTCCTGCTAGCGTACAGCCCCTGACCCTCCCAACCTAACATTACCAGTACAACAAAAATGGCAAGCAATATTGGAGCTATTCAGACATACAGTATTGAACTAGATTCCAGCTCAGACAAGGAAAACTAAGACGTACATGGATCTATTCTACAAGTGATGGAGCGGAACAGAGAGCTTGTAATCCGCCCAGTATATTTTCGAAGTCAGAAATAAAGTCATTTTTAAACGGCATTTTTTTCCATCTGATTCACATTGGTTTAATTATATAAAAACCCAGAAATGCAATTTTGAGCTCAAAGTCAGACTAAAAAGTCATTTAACCCAGAAACATATTAAAGATCAGAACAACAATTGAAAAAGCAAGATAATTAATAAAAAACATTATATTTTAACAAAAATAATTTACAGAAATCAAAATTATGCGTTAAAAAACAAAGCACAAAATGAAACCGGAAAAGGTAGGTACTATGGAAATGATTGAATCATGAAGCTTGATTTTGGAATTTTGAGTTTATTAAATGCATCTTGAATGTCTGTATGCTAATACAATTTTCATGATTAGTACAGATTATAGTTTTCAGTTGAAATGATGGACGTATGGCAGCGAAACCTCATAGTACTAACCTTTTGTCGTTCTCAATTTACCTTGGTTTAGCTTTTGGTTGTTTATATTAAAATTAAAAGTCTGAAAATAAAAAAATTAAAAATGTTACTAAAAAGCTTTTGTTGCTTTGTGTCCATCCAGATTTCCTCAACAATCTGTTCATTCTGAATATAGAGTTGAATTATAGCCTCTTAGAATCTATTTGTAAACTGTTATCTTCCAAATTTAAATGTTTTGCTTCTTGTAAACCTTTTGCTTAAGCGTGTTTTAGTTGCTAAAATAAATCAAAATTAAAAAAGAATTCTGTTGTTGCAGGAATCATCCCATGGAACGCCACCCCAGGAAGGGCCTGTGGATCTGCTCTTGGTGAAATCTGCAAAACCAGCGATGTAGGTTGACGTTCCACCTCTCCGTTTTTTTTTTTTTTGTTAAAGTGTCCACAGGGACACGTTTTAACTGTCAACTCTTCTTCTTCTCAGTTTTACCTGTCCTATCACCTGTACATCGTGGCGTGCGCCGGGGCAGGAGCCACCGTCATCGCTCTGGTAAGCTCCTCCCTGCTCCTCACCCTCCTCCTTTTAGTCCACCTTTGCACCGTTTGAATGAGCAGCATCAAATGCTCCTTTTCTCCTTTCTGTGTGGTCGATGTAACAAGACCGGAGATGATTATAGGCTAGATTCTCCTCAGCTTTATTTCCATTTGCTGTTTACTATCTGCTTAGCGTTTGTACTTCAATGGGTGGGACCAGTGTGGGGTTGCTATTTCAGCTTTAAAAAAAATTTTTTGGTAATTTTATATATCAGAACTCAGATTTTAAAACCGTTATTTTTTTAAATTTTTCAACTAAAAAGTGACTGATCGCTAACTTGTGGTTACATTATTGAGGTCAACCGCATGTTCTCTTACCACCTTCTCTGTTTTCTTCCACCAGCTGATCTACATGATGGCTACTACTTATAACTTTGCTGTTTTGAAGTTTAAGAGTCGGGAAGACTGCTGCACTAAGTTTTAGTCTGGTCCACAGCGTTTCATTTGGCTGTGCCGACGAGTAGAGACAGTTGCCACTGACGACAAACTAAAAAAAACAAAACAAAAAAAAAAAAATAGAAAGGTCAAAATCTCTTCATTAGTAATCCCATGACTTGTAAATAGCTGGTTGTATGCTTCCTTTAGCATTTGGTATCCAGGGATTTCGCCTGTCTGAGGGCATTTGGTGAAAGTTGTTGGGAGAGTGAGGCGTTGCTTAGTTCACTGGTTTTGTTTCGCTTTTCTAGACTCTTGTTTCTGGAGGTTTGTCTCCATTGTATTCTAGAGAAATGTGCACAGGCAGACATCCACAAAAGTGTTATTTATATGCGTTATGTGTGAAGCTGGTCCTGGCCTGTGAAAAGGTGCCAACTGCACGGAAAATGCAGACACAAAAAACAGTGTTTAGCACGCATCAGTCGGCGGAAGTCAGAGCTGAAATGCAAATCTGCATGAATTTCCCTTTAAGATACTTCTAAGACAGGGATGTCTTAAGGGCCATACTCCTGGATGTTCTCCAACATGCCCTGCTCTAACATGTTCAAATTGGCTGGACAAACCTGTACCAGGTAATCAGTCACGACAAGGGCTTGGTTATCTGGAAATCATGCAGACACGCCGACCCTCGCAGCATGGAGTTGCCTTTAGTTGGTCTAAGACATGGAGCAAACTCACACACATAACCAGCATTAGCCTCTGCTGTTCTGACAGGTGTCTGATGACAACCCACACTTTTATGGCTCCGTGTTTTTGATTCACAGATCAGCCATCTTGATGAGACCGTTAAAAAGTGACTTTGGTCAGTGCTAAAGCAGTAGTCGAGTGCCTTGAGTTTTCTTTTAATTTATTTCTGCAGCCTTTAAATCTACGGTGCCAACCCTTTCACAAGGAAAAAAATCAATATAGTATTTTTTTTTGCACAAATTTAAACTTAAATTGATTTTAAAAACCTTTTCTATATTTTGCTGATGAGAAGATATTTCAAACACAAACTACACCTGCCTACAGTGAAGCAGACATGATTGGGGAAGGTTGTGTAACTCTGCATGAGCCTCAAGCTGCAGTTTATTTCACATATCCTGCAAAATAAAATAAAAAATCCTGTTTTTAGTGTGGCATGAGTTGATTTCTTTTGTATTATGACAGCTGATGCTGGTATAGCTTCAGCTATGAAAATGTTTTCTTTTTATCTCAAAGTGCCATTAAAGAGCCATTTGTAATTTTAACCTTGAGACTGCATGCTTACAATTACTTATACTCCATATTTCATATATTTAATTTCCTCTTAAATGTTACAGAACTGTAGCTATTACTTTCTATATATAAAATAAACAGTCTTTGTTTACAAATGTACTCTTACCTTGTGTCTTTTTTTCTATTGAGGAGTGTGCAGAACTGTATGAAGCACAGACGGGTCGCTGAATTTCATGCTTTGCACTAACCTTCTGCATTTACAGCTGCACAATGCATGCATGCATGCACCACCGCTGTCTTTCTTCCATCACTTTTCCCCCCTATTAACGGTCACGTTCTGGTTTCCTGCAGTTATTGTAACGTCAAAAGTTACAAGAGTTGTCTTTCTGTCATGTCCGGAGATAATCAGTCTAAAAAAAAAGTGAACTGTATGTTCGTAGAGTAGCTCAGTCCTGTAGCTTGCTTTGCATCTCTGACATGCTCACCGGCCATCCACCTCACCCTTCTCTTCCAGATCCACTTCCTCATGATTCTCTCAGCAAACTGGGCCTACCTTAAGGATGCCAGTCAAATGCATGCCTACCAAGACATCAAATTGAAGGAAGAGCGGGAGCTGCAGGACATCACCGCACGCTCAAAGGAATGCCTCAATTCCTACACATAAGGATTTTTCATCCGTGCAAACACACGCTACGTGACATACAAAACACTGCGGGCCTACTACAGCAGCCTGTTTGGACCAACACTCTGCTCAAATAACCGGCTGGCTGTGTACACTGTGCAGTACTAACCCAGCTTCTAACCTCCTAATGCATCCGAGCTGCTTCCTGCACTAACTCAAAAAGACTTGCTACATACAGATTGCAGACTTTTTTTTTTTTTTTCCCCCCGATTTTGCAGGAAGAAACAATGCCGATGATCCTTTTGTGGTAGTCATTTTTCCTGCTGAACCTTGATGGGTTAGACTATTTTTATGCAGTGGATAACAACAGGTTTATTTTGTCTGTCTTATGACCCTCCAGCTTTTCCAAAGTAAGAGGTTTGGTTCTTGTTCTTTCCCTCGTTCACAGGCCTTAAACCAAATTCCAGTGTCAAAATGTATTAATGGAACAAATATTTAAAAAGTAGACAAAAAAAACCCTGCTCTAATAATATACTAAGAATTTGACTGCATGGCTGTTTCAGCAAATGTTCTAATGTTAAGGATGGGTCTGTAATCCAATTCTGTTTCACAGATACTCAGAATATTAGCCAATTTTTTCCATTAAAAAGGGTTTATTTGAAAAAGATGTCTCAAATTTGGGACAAAGGAGGAAAAAAAAAAACTCCACATGCAAAAATATTGCAATTTACATGTGAATGCTACTGCATTTATTGGCAACATAAAAAACACAATGTTAAAAAAGGAATCAAAAGTTTAGATGTAAATAGAAAAGACTGCTGAGTTCATAACACTGATAGTGGTTGTAAATTGTCATTTCTGTACAATGTTATTCAAACCATTCTGATTTCTAAGAAATAAAAAGCCATCCCCTATATATGGAACAGCAGGTTCAACAATGATTAATTTGTTTTTTAATGACTACATTTCTATTTCTTTTGATTTTCTATAATTGCATTTTTTATGTGCAATTGTAACATGTAAGAATTACTTATGTAATCTTTTTCTTAGTTACAGCGATAACTTGATGTTTTGTTGTTGCATGAAGACGACTGTTTCTGCAGAAACGTGATGTACAGTGAGATATTCTGACATCAGTAGTAGGCAGCTTTTGCCCTATATTCTTACCAATTAACTCCTTTTATAGCAATATCATCAGTGTAGATTCGTAGTAAAGTCTTAGTTCATTTGACTTCTTTTTGTAATATTTTGAATTATAGTATACACATTCTGTATGAATGTTGAGCGCCTCTACATTTTAATTGTAATGTACCATTAAAAAGAAAATTACACCACCAGTCATTGAAAAATGTGTGTAAAGTAAAAACAGAAAATGTAGCCAATGTATGCTTATGATACAGAATGTGTTATTGGGTGTATGGGAGGGAAATAAGACTTGTGTAAAGATAATGGGAATTCAGTGTTATCTTTTTGTTCCTTGTGTTTGAACCAAAAAAAAAGTAGTTTCTAAATCACCGGGAGGACATCAATCAATCACCGAGCACCGTCTGACTGGAAACCCCCTTTGTGACATGACTCAAATGGCCTGATGACTGTTTTTATGGAAAGAAATAAAACAAATGGTTGTACTTTTTTGGTGCTGATATGTGATTTTATTTTACAAGTTAGTAAAATGTACAGATCTGATTTAAAAAGCAACACATTTAAAAAAAAAAAAAAAAAATAATGTAGAAATAAAAATTGCTGTTGAAGATTTTCTCACCAGAAGTCATCTTCCATTTCTTTGGGTGAATGTAATGCAGCACTGAAAGGAAACCAAGTCAGTGAATAATAATTTAGAAAATGCATAAAAACGTGCATCTATAAAGATATTAAAAAAAAAAAAGAATACATTTAAGGTACATCTGTTGAAGAAACATTGTAACTTTTAACCATGATAATTAAGCTTTTTTTTAAATCTAAAATCAATTAAGCAGTATAGTATCTGTGATTGAGGTTACCTTTGTTCTGTGTCATCATTAAAACTAATGTTTTCTGGGCTTGTTTGTCCCGCCTCCTCTCTCTGAGGACTCTAAAGAGAGAGAGAGAGAGAAAAAAAAAATCAACACATGAAATGGAAACTACATCTTAAAAAAAAAAAATCACCAGGCTTCCGTCTACTTGGTGCTCCCCACCTCTTCACGCCGTTTCTCTCTTGCTTCCAGGACCATTTTCATGTACTTCTCCAGTGGATTTTCAACTTTTGACTCCTCCCTGCTTTGATCTGCCTCTTTTTTCTGCCCATCGTCCTCTTCTTTGTCAACTTCACTTTCTTTTTCTAGTTGCTCAACATTCTGCAAAAGCTGGTTTAAGCAGAAAAATCTTAACATTTATTTAAGGCTAACTTTTTTCTGAAACATTCCTGTCATTTTCATTAAAGACCCACTCCAGCAATCAAAGAGTCCCCAGTGTTCTATTAATGATGATTATGCTGTTTTTTAGCAGTTTTCAAGCACATTGTTTCTGCAGAGTGGCAGTAGTTTGTAAGATTTTCGCCTCAAAGTTGTGGGCGGGACAGTTTTCACGTTCCTGATTCATCAAGATTTGAATTAAATACTCAGAAATGCGATTTTAAGCTTACTTTTCTTAATATATGTCCTCCATCATCAGAAAAATGCCACAAGAACATCTTATCACCAAATACCCTTTTTATCGGACATTTACCATCTCTTTCTCAAGCCTCTCCAGTTCTTGCTGCTCTCGCTCCTTGGCTTCTTCCAGCTCCCCCTCTCGTTTTTCTTGTTGGTCTTTGCGTTCCTTTTCCCACCTCTGCTCCTCAACATCTTCCTCTTGGACTCTGGCAGATTCCCCCAATGTCTGTGGCATGTTTGGGGAACCTTTGAATTTAAAGTAGATTTACAGTCTTTAGACTCTAAAAGGTCTTGAATACCATCACGGATGCAAGAAAATCTAGACACAACAAGAAAATGTAGTGCAATATGAACCATAATTTGAGGTTAACAAAATGTGGGTTATTACTGGGAGGAACTCACCCTCTCGAGCCTCAGAGTCGCCTGGGTCCTCCGGGAGGTCCTGTGGGTGGGCGGTGGAGGGGCCATCGGGGGCCTTCTCCGAGTGAGAACCAGCAGTGTCCAGGAGAAGCTCTGGAATGTGGCTGGACTCTAAAGGGAGACACGCACAAAGAGGTCTATTATGCAGCACCATAATGAAACCGGGCCAGAGGACCAGCACAGAATTCATAATCAGCTGTCCCCTCATCTTCATCATTGTGCCAGACCGCTGAAAGGACACTTTGGAGGCCGGTCTCGCACTCACTCATTTAAACTAAGGGAAGAAATATAGTTAAATTGAAGCTCTGTTGAGCATTTATACATCTTATTTCTTTGTTTTCTGGAATAGAGTCAGTGCTTTTCTGCATGCAAAACCCACAAAAGCTTTTCATCTGTTAATGTGGTCCGAAGTTTATCTAAATAAAATGTATTTTCAATTCTATGTTGTTTGGTTTGAGCGTTTTTTACCAAGAACTTCTGTAAGATCTTCAAGTTTGATCTTCTCTGGCTGTGGGGAAGACTCTGAGCTGGAGAACACTGGCCTGGACTCCAAAGGACTGAAAAGAAACAGGAATAAACATGAGCCTATTAACATGCTACACCTTTACAGAGTGAAAGGCAGACACACAGCTTCACAGCGTCCTTGTCAAAGTCACGGCAGATGGTACCTGGACTGGTCTCGTGCTGTGCTCTTGAGCTGGGGACTGTGAGGTGGGCTAATCTCGGGAGAGAAGTCGGCGGCTGCAGCGGTGGCGGCGGGGGCCCGTTTGAATGATCCGTCACAGAGCGGCTGAGGGGACACAGCCGGAGACACGACTGCCTCTGACAGAGAAACAGCCTTCTGTTAGGAAACAACACTGCCACTGGAGAGTCATTGTTCTGACACTGACATGCAAGGATGTTCAGAAGAACTCATTGAACAGCACTTAAGCTGTGTGTGGAGTTTTTAATAGATTGGAAGCGATGGGTCATAAAAAAAAAAACATGCAAAAAAACATTTTCCAATACCTTCAGCCCTTTTTTTGTGAAGCTTCTTCTTGGTGGATGACTGTGATCTGCAGGATGAGTGCTCTGATGAAACCACACTTTCATCCTGGGGTTGTTCTGCTCTCATAAATAAGGGCTCAGCCAATGATTGGTGCCTGGGAACAGCTCTGTGGAGCTGGTTATAGTCGTCTAACGAAGTCAATCTTGGCTGTGGAGCAGGTGCAGGGCTTCCTGGGTCATCAAATACCAAAATGGAGGACAGGACTCTTTGAGGAGAGTGTGGGGTAAATGGAGACTTTGATTTGTGTGAATGGTGTGAGTCTTGTTGCCCTCTATGGGGGTTGTTGTGATGTGAGGGACGTGCCTGCTGTAGTAAAAAGGGTTTTGGGGAGAGTCTGTGTGAGATGGAGGGCACTGCCCTCTGCTGGTAGCTCCTGTACGCCTCCTCCAGGCTCTCTGCCTCCTTCTGCAGCTCTTGGAGCCGGGTCTTGGCTACAGCGACCAGCTCCATGTCGGGGTCATGAGAATCATACCAGGGCGTCTTGTGTCCTTGTGAGGTCCCAGCTGTTTTCCAATCATCGTGATAGCCTGGCCTGGCCCCCAGCAGACCCCTGTCCACATAGATGTCAGGAGGAACCAGCTTGTCGGGGCTGAACTCCAGCACTGAGCGATCAACAAGAGACGGCTTGGGGTTACGCAGCACTTCATTTTCAAGAGCTGTCGGCATCGATTCAAACCCACAGAAGAAAATGAGGAGGGGGGAGAAACCAAAAAAAGGATGCTGAGAAAACCCGACCACCATTAAAACATCCAGAAACACTAAAGAACAACTAAAGTCTTGAGTTTTAATGCTAGTTAGTCTTCACAATAACATTTAGGAGCATGTTTGACAATCAAACATTTCCACTCATGCCAGAAAATATGTTTACTATGCAAGGAACATGCACAACAGAAACTAATGCAGTTTACAGGGAATTGAGCTGTGTCTGAATTCATTTACTAAAAGTCTATCCAGTGCCCTGGATTTTAATCAAATGCTCATAACTTGAAAAAAAGATCCGTAAAACCCCTTTTTGTCCTTTTTTGAGCTCTTGTGAGACGATTCTCAGTGGTCTTTTAATTATGATGATGCTGTTTTTAGGCAAAAAAAATCGTTTTCTAGGAAATAGTTTCAGCAGAGCAACAGTGGCTTATTAGAAATTTACCTTTGAGTTGTGGATGACACCATTGGCATGGAGCAATCCCACCCCCTCTTCCCCTTCCTCATTCCTGAAAGCTTACAGCACGGACCTTGTGGACAACCGAGTGTATTTTCTACTTTTTCTCTTTTACAGATTGCATTTTTTCGTCTGCTCCTGATTCACAACAACTCTGATAAAGAAACACTCAAAAATGCAACTTTGAGCTTAATTTTTGAAGTTAATATGACCTCACCCATTTGCTGAAGTAAAAATCTAATGTTGCTGTTCACCTTTTGGCATATCCCTTCAGGGGTCGCTACAGCGAATCAGCTTTCATTGATTGCACAGGTGGTTTGGCAGTGATTTTCATGCTGGATGCCCTTCCTGACAACATTATTTTATCCAGGCTGGGGACCAGCACAGGGAGACCTGAGTCCCCTTGTGGCTACATACTTAGACAGTAGCATAAAGGGTCTTGCCACACTGGATTCACGCTGGATGAAGTCCATCGCGCCCCCTGGGAAACAAACCCTGGTTTCCCATGTGCCAGCCCTACATGCAGCCAACTAAGCCATCCAGCTGCTGCTTGAAGTAAAAACTAATTAACTTTTAAATTTTTATAAAGACAATTTAGGAATTCAGTGTGTTATAATAAAGAAAACTGGGATGATTTTCATAAAATAAATTTACATCAATTTTCTTTCCATTAAATTGTTCAAACACAATGCATTGTGGCGGCCATGGTACAGCGGTAGGGCGGTCAACCCATGATCGTAATATTACAGGTTCGATTCCCGCCTTGCACACCCATGTGTCGAAGTGTACTTGGGCAAGACACTGAACCCCACCTTGCCTCTGGTGGGAGGTTGGCGCCAGTGTTTGGCAGTGGAGCCGCCACCAGTGTGTGAATGTGTGTGTGACCGGGTGAATGGATCTGTGACTGTAAAGCGCTTTGGGCCTTGTAGGTAGAAAAGCGCTATATAAATATACGCCATTTTATATTTGCCAATCTAGTGAGCATCAATGCACACTGATTATTTGCAGCAAGTTCTGGGAAATTTCCTTTTTTCTGTCTTTCTAGCTTATCCTGTCCAACAACTGAGCTAACAGATAAGAGCTGAGGGCCTTTTGTCTTGGACAGATTTTAGTTATACAATAAGGAGCTATGCATCTTCTGATAGCCAAGGTGTATATTTGGATAAACCCCCCTTTTTGGTTTTTGTATTAGCTTGTATTTATTTATTACATTTTATGTTTTGAATATGTATTTTCTGTCTTTTACAGAAGGAAGAGAGAGGGGAAAAGTGTGACAAAGAAAGACAAAAAAGGTGTGTGTGTGTGTGGGGGGGGGGGGGTGTAGAAGAAAAAAGAGAGAGGGGGAAAAAGTAAGGGGATACAAGTGCCAAGTTGCTCATTTGAGAAGGTTATGATTTTAAGGTTTACATTGTTTATACTAAATTTAAGAATTCTGGGAAATTTCCACTGGATTTTTTGGAATTGCGGATGTGGACACCCTGACAAAATGGCGAACGCCCTCTATAGTGACTGAATTCAGACACAGCGTGAGACACTGTGCTCACACACGCCCCGTCGTGCTACCTTGCTGAGTGTGCCGAAGCTTCATCTTCAGCTCTTCAACGTGGCTGTTCATCCACTGGGCTCTCTCCTGGTGATCCAAGAGCTGAGCTTTGAGCTGAGCACAGCGGTCAGACTGCAGAGATCAGACAAAAACATCTTCAACTAATTATGTACACACAGTGGAAGATCTGTGCAAAGTACAGGACAAATGTTGGCAACAGGAAACACAATAAAGCTGCCAAAAAAGAAAAATGTCGCTTCCCACAGTTAGTTCACTGATGTGAAGGGACTGACCTCATTTTGAAGCTGTGCCTGCAGCACCTCCCTTTGGTTGTCAAAGTCTTCCTCATCCAGTCTGCGGGCATTCTGCAGGCGCTGCAGCTCCACCTGCAGAGCCAGCTGCTCTTTGGATGGCGTGGCCATTTCTGAAATGGACAGTCTTTGGCTGAAACCAATCCATACTTCACTGATTTTTAAAGAAAGAAACTTTACAAAGCTGCACCTCTGTCTTTAACTGAAAGGTTAAATACATAGAACTTATCGCATATTGGCGACTTCTTTTTTTTTACCCATTTCATCCTTTAACAGCAGAATGAATACTGTACCCCATAAAGAGGAAGACTTTTATGTGTCGTTGATAGAGAGCTCCTGTTCCTGCTCACAGTCATTCCACTTCTCAACAGACTTCTATAGCTGGTTGTCTGCAGAGCTACAACCGCCACACAGAGGCCCCCCATTGACAGGCAAGACACACTCACAAAGACTCAGCCAGAGGCAGGGGGGCAGATTACCATGAATGCTGCACAGTAAAACTGAACCTCCCAGTCATGAAAGACCGGGACTCTGAATACTTCATGAGATTTGTCATTGGAATGAAAAATATATTAAGAAATTTAGCTTGCAATTACATTTATGAGTATTTCTTTGTTCAAAGTTTTGCGAATGCTGTAAGCTAGCAGGAGAGCCTGTAAACAGAGAGCTCTCAGCAACAGGAGTAAAGGGTGGGCGGGTTCGCTCCACGCCACACTCAGAGGCGAAGGAGGTCATCGCCCTTCACCTGCATGGAGACGGCGGTTCTCCTCTCTGACTTCTTCCAGCTGCTTTTTCAGCAGCTGCATCTGCTCCTGCAGCTCCGTTCTTTCTCTTCTCAGACTGGGGTAGTCGCTGGTGCTCTCCAGTCTTTCCCTCAGCAAATCTTTCTGTTGAGTCAGCAGGGAAATCTGCTGCTGCGCTGTGTCAAGGTCAGCCTAAAAAAACCAGAGAGGACGTACGATGAAACAGCAAGTAACATCATCGAGGAAGCTTAAACAAATCACACAAGACAAAATAACGCTGGGTATTTCATGAACAGCAGCAGCCGTTCTTTCTTCCCCCCAAAAAACTTTAAGAATGTGAACTATTGTTTACCTGCAGCTGTTTCAATTTGGCACATGTTCTGCTGTGTTCTTCTGATCTGGCATTAAGGGCAGCGGATTCTTGCTGGATTCTAGCAGCTTCAACTGAGAAAAAATAAAATTGTGAAAAATTAAAACAGGACAAACAAACCAGTAATACGTTATTAGTTAAACAATAAAAATACTTGCCTCTGTTTCTGTTCTCGTTTTCGGTGAGTTTTTCTGTTCTTTTGATGAACTCTTCCTTCAGCTCGAGCTGATAACTGATCAACAACAGTTGATTGAAATAGAAAAACAGTGTCTCAGTTTACATCTAATAACAACACTCCTTCTGTTTACAAAATGACATGCATATGAAGTCCTGCTTTTATAGTATTTATGCACAAATAAAACCATTCCCACATGTGCCTAATGTTGATTAAAAACAAAAGTGGTAACAGTTCTACTGGCTAAACACAACAGCTCCATCCTGTGGAGCTAAACCAAACTATTTTTCTTATACATTAAAAAATATACATATGAAGATAAAATGTTTTTCCCTATACCATGAAAATTACCTGGATAATTCATTTTTCAGCTTTTGCTCATATGTGTCCTCCATGGTTTTCACAGCCAGTTCTCTCCTCCTCAAGAGCTCTTCAGCTGTCTTGACTTTCTCTGCATGAATCTGACAAGTCCTACGCAGGAAAATGCAGACTTTAAGTCAGCATTTCAAATGGGAAAAGGTCAAGTAGAAAAACAGAGAGATCGTACTTTTCAAAAGCTTCCATTCTCATCCTCAGTTCATTTTCTCGGTAACGAAGGCTTTCGATGTCTTTCAGCGTGGACTGTCTCTGCATATACATGTCTTTTTCTTCAATCTACCAGAGGGGAAAATAAAAGTTAACAGAGTCAAATAGACTTTTCAACTTCAGAGTATGGAGTATGTGCAATTAACAGCTTTTAGATATGTACATTCAGAAAAATGTGGCCCGTCTGACGTGTTTTCTATGAAACAAATAAGCTCTTCGTCAAACATTTCTTCGTCTGCTCCTGATTAATTTTGATTTAAATAAAGAAATACTCAGAAATAAATTTTGAAGCTTATTCTTTTAATACATCTCCTCCATCATTAGAAAAATGCGACAAAAGCGTCATACAAACACCAAAAAAAACGAGCATTTTCAAAAATCAAACTTGCTACATTATATAAAATTATTATATATGCTTATTACTCTAAATTCTAAAAACCAACAACAAAAATGAAAATATTTGTATTTGATACAAAACCTATGAGCAGCACATTAGATAAGGCTGAGTTTGTCCAACGGGAAGCGAAATGTTGCCTTTAAAATAAAAAACAAAGATTCCATCACATCTTTAGCAGTGCTGCAATGGAGCAATTCATCTTTTTTTTTTGCAACTTTTAAGAGTGGGCAGAAATGTTTCCATTGAATTGGCAAAAATTGACAAATGGAAAAAAAAAAGATGTTTGCAAATATTTACCTCTTTGTGCTTTTGTAAGCCCTCAATGGCGTTCTTCTCTCGTTCCATCAGTGCTTTTGCCTTCATTTCATAGTTTCTTTCCAGTTCTCGCTTCAGATTATCAAACTCTTTATGGAACTTTGACTTTTCTTCCAGCCTCACCTTAGCCATTTCAACTTCTTTAAAATGATGCAGCTTGAAAAAAAAAAAGACATACAATTCAGGTATGGGCGGAGCAACAAATATGAAATCAGAAACAATGCTTTGTGTGCACAAACCAGCATGCATGTAAGCGTGTGTAAGAATAAATACCTTGACATTCATTGAAGCCTCCATCTGTGTCTCAATTTCTCTTTTATAAGCAGCAAGTTTTGATTGAAATGAAAACATTTGGTCCTTATTGAAATGTTCATATTCCTTATCAATTGTTTTCATCTTCTCTACTGCAAATGAAAAACAGAAGCAAATCTTAAAACCTGTGCAGCACTTTTAGTGTTCACATTAGCAAAGCATCTTCATACCAAGAGATTCTCCATAGTTTGATGCTGTGGTTGTCTGAGCATCTGCATCCTGGCGTGGACTGGGAGCATTATGGGATGTCAGATGGGTCAAAAGGTTGAACAGGAAGCCTGTGGAATAGAGTTAAACATAATAGAGTTAAACCCAGAACTTTGGAAAGTGGAACTTTGGAAAGTGGAGCAAAACAAACTGAACATTTAACAAACCTTTGTTGTCGTTTTCCTTACATGCCTGTGATGCAAGAAAGATCATATAATGAGTAACAAATACACTTACCTTTTTTTTTTTTAAATAATGTTTTATTTAAAGGTGGGAATTACCACAGATTTGTACAGTTTTGACTCAGGGTTAATCTTGAGAATTTGAAGGAGGTCATCTTTCTTCAAAACCTAAACAAAGACAAAGATCTTCATCAGAAATGTGTTCTTCATGTTTCCAAGGCAACCACGTCGTTTACACGGGGAAAAAAATGAGTCACGTGTACCTTGTCTTTATTTAAACCGCTTTCAGGGCAGAACACAGATAGCGTGTACTCATAGCCCGATGCTTGGAGATGATCCGCTACGATGCTGTTACAGGCTGAAGCTAGTAAAGTATCGGTCTTCAGGGGGACCAGCCTGGGAACCGGTTCCTGTCCCGTTAAAGGCGGGTGCTTTAACTCCTGGATGAGCTGATTCCGCAGCTGCGCCTGAACAGGATCCAGAGAAAAACCACTGAGACAGCTTTCTAAATATAAAGAACACATAACGAAGTGCAACTTACTTTGAGGGAATCAAGAAAACCTTTGCTTTTGAAAGTTTGGTATAATCTTTTTCTAAGTTCATCTGAGGAAAACGCCTCTACTTCTTTGGAAGTTGACATAACAGCAAGGCGTGAAAAATGAATTGATCCTTGTTTCCAAACACAATTCGGGGCCTTTCAGTAAGGAAAATATAGTTTAAAACATTTTAAAATAACTTACAGTAACAAGAAAATAGCGCGGTAGCAAACAATCAGGGAAACCATTTAAATCTGTCAACGGACTACTCCAATTCAGGCGCATTGTTATGACGTCACAAAACAGACACCCTACCAAAGAATAAATAAATAAAAATAAAATAGAACCAATACCGTAGATCTACATATTTTAATGTATTAAATATTTAATAAATTTAATCTCTTATTCGTGATAAAATGTATATATGTATACATTAGCTTTTTTTTATTGACCTTTAAAATGTCATGTGATTACAACGTCATCTTTATGCGTCTTCCATCTGACTCCCAGGAAGCAAATTTCAACAAAGGTCTATTTGTTGCCGTAAAAACACAAGTAAGACTGTACTCATTATTTCCTTTTTTATTACTTATAAAACAATTTTAAGTTTAAAAACCATTCAATCTGCCCATTTTATAAGCGATCAATATTAGCCTGTGTTAGCTAAAAACCATTGCAGTCCTTACCGCGATATAAAAACTAAATCTCTTGACCCCCTCCTCATTGTTTTGCTTTTGGAAATTGATTTCAGAGGATTTGCAGGTTAGATATAAAGAAGACAAAACGATGTCGGCAAGTTTTTACTTCGTCATGGTTGGACATCGTGACAATCCTGTGTTTGAAATGGAATTTTTGCCAACTGGAAAACCTGAGTCTAAGGTAAACATACTGATACTCCAATTACATAGCATTCGTGTAAAATTAACCAGTTGAAGTTAGTCTTTATTGCGTACATTAATTCATTTAATTGGTTAGACTGGTTTTATAACTCGTTTGCTTCACGTGTGGTATTTGCTTTTGTTTATGTACTTCATATTTCATATGTAGACTTATAATTTGTCTCTTTTTCTTTTTTCTCCATTTTTTGTGTGGGTAAATACTGGACATTTGATTTTTCCCCACTGGTATTGGTAAACTCTGTGTTATCCTATTTCATTTTTGACTCCTATCGTTCTAATATGTCATAGGATGATCACCGTCACCTGAACCAGTTCATTGCGCACGCGGCCTTGGATTTGGTGGATGAAAACATGTGGCTCTCCAACAACATGTACTTGAAAACTGTTGACAAGTTTAACGAGTGGTTTGTCTCAGCTTTTGTTACAGCAGGTCATATCCTTTGTTTCTAATAATCTATTGACATTTCAAAAATAGTGTAGTTATTTCTCAAAGCTGTAACCTTGTTTTTAGTTGTGGTACATGTAAACAAAGTTTTCAAACTGCTTTCTTTAACTGTGTTCCATACAAATCCGATTTATCATGCTACATGATGTGCGACAGGAAGATGGCATTAAAAACTTTTTTAATGATGTATATGATTTATACATTAAGGTAAGTTCTTTGTGGTTAAAGTGCATCATATTTGATTGATTTGTGATATTTAGATCTAATCTTATTCCTTTATTTTTTGCAGTTTGCTATGAATCCGTTCTACGAAATCAATGCACCAATTCGCTCCACAGCATTTGAAAGGAAAGTCCAATTTCTGGGAAAGAAACATCTCCTGAGCTAATCACATTACAATGATTGGAATGCATTGTTGTGTAGTCTACCAATCACACTCATTTTTGTTCTTTCCTGTTTCTGCAAGTGTGAATTCAACAGGAACGCTGGCTTGTATAAAATGTCATCCTGTGTAAATTCTGATATCTTTAACTTGTCACTAAACATCTGATTGATAGCTTAGTGCTTGTTATACAGAAAACACTCATTAAAAAAGGGGGAGAAAAAAAGAACAACCTTGTACTTTGACATTATTAAACCTGATTTGTTTAAGGTGTTGGACTAAGAGCTGCCAAGATAAGGCTGTGGTTGATCACTGGAATAATGAGTAGTCATCAGGCTATAAAGCAAGAATGCAAGACACTTTCAAGGGTGTTTATTGATCATTCAGCATATACTAGTAAAACTGAATCTTAATTTGAACAAGAAACATTTAAACCAATAGACTAGTTCATGTTTAATCTTCTGTTTCAGACAAAGACTTTAAGCCATAAAACAGAGTTAAGAGTGCTTAATCGAGTTCAGATGAGGAACACAGCAATAATCATAACCACCACTTGATTTCAGTAAATTCATTCTGCGGTTGCCAATGGTTACTTTTTAACGTTAAAAGCAACTTAAAAAATATTCATGTTTTTCAAAACAAAATGCAATCTATTTAAGCTGATGTTTGCTTCATTTACAGAACATTCTCAACTTCCAACAGCAAATGTTCTGATGCACTAACAGCAAGTCTTCGTTTTTTAAATATTGAGCTTTCGTTTATTAGTCATAAAAAGCAGTGCAACAGCTATTTCATAACTCCAATGTTTAGAGATTTTTATGTGCAGGTATATTTTAAATATAAATATTTGTGATGAAACCACCATAAACCAAGTTCAGGATCCCTATAATAGACGCAGGTTCATCACAGTACCCGTCTAAACAGATTTGAGAAGCAAGTCATTTTTTTTATAAGGAAAAATCCATTTAAGAATACTTAATTTACGGATATACACATTTTTTTCTTGATTTAGCAAACAATCTCAACACCTATTCTAGTAAAGCTTGCCTTTGGGACTGTGGCAGAGCCGAAGTCATGCATCAGTGCTTTGAGGTTATGTGTGAAAAGAACATGTATGGATTTAGTGTTTCTTTTCGAAAGTTTCAGCAGAAGTCTTTGCCTTTAGCTTATCAAAAAGTGTCAGTAGCCTTGTTTGAGTAAGATACAGCAATGAACGCCAATGTTTTCCTTCCTTCTCACGGATTTTGAAATGGTGGCTCCTTTAACAGCAAGCAGCAGCAGAGCGGGGCTTTCGGTGGAGCTTCACTGTGTCCGTAGGGATGAGGTGAACTGTTCTTTCTTCCGCTGCCAGCACTCTGCGCACTGCTTCTTCAAAGGCTACTGCTACATTGGTGGCATCTTTGGCACTGGTCTCGTAATAAGGATAATCACCATTCTCCTGGCACCACTGCCGGGCCTCCTCAGTCGAGACCTGCCGCTCCGTCACATCCACCTTGTTGCCCAAGACGACGAACGGGAACTTTTCTGGCTCTTTGACATCAGCATAATAAATGAACTCTTTCTTCCAGTTGCCCAAGTTGAGAAAACTCTGGTGATCGTCCACACTGAAGGTGAGTAGGCAACAATCAGAGCCACGATAGAAAGGAGTCCTCAGGCTGCGGAAGCGCTCCTGACCCGCAGTGTCCCAGATCTGCAGGGTAACCTGGCGGCTGTCTACCTCGAGGTCTTTGTTTAGGAACTCGACGCCGATGGTGTGGAAAAGATGGGCATCAAATTTGTTGGTGACGTAGCGATTCATTATGGAGCTCTTTCCCACACCCCCATCACCCAGCAAGATGACTTTTAACAAGGAGGTTTTTGTTGTCATGGCTCTTCTTCAAAGCTTTTCACCACTCCTGAAGTAAAGCAACTTTTTAAAAAAAGAGGGAAAAATTATTAGTGTTATTTGGAACGAAAGGAGAAACATCCGTAACTGGAACACAGAATTTGTGTGTGTATGTGGTGCTTTCAACTCACCCCGGATTGATTTCGACTTCCCTCACTTGTCCAGATCATGTGCTGTGAGCCCCAGTCCAAAGTAAGTCACATGCTAATTTGTTAAAAGTTGATTTAGGAGAACCGTTCTCCAGCTTCGACAGCACAAACAGTTAGCCTAAAATGACAGACGGTTCAAGACATGATTAGCGGTCCAATCAATGACTTTCGAAAAAATAAATAAATATCTATACATAAAATACAGCTGTTCTGACCGAATAACTGCGTTATGGGCAGATACTTCAACTTTCTTTAATGAATTTGAAATCAAATGTGCAGATTTTTGTGTTTTAGCCTACTTGCTGTTAGCTTAAATGTTAGAAAACAAGCCAACAGCTGAGCTAAACAAGCTACAACATACAAACTCAAATTGTGCTACTCTGTCATTTTTGTCGTATGTATTTTCTTTTTACACGGTTAACCGATGTTAACGTACCTTATTGTTCGGATCGAGTTGCTGTCGAGTCGGGTCTGAATAATAAACAACCAATAAAACAATGCGGATGCATCGACTGACAGCTTGTTGTAGCGTCAGCTTCCAGCGTTTCCTGTTGAACTCCTATGCTAAAGCAACTAGCTGCTAACAACTAGCTAACGAGCTGCTTGGCTGTGGCTTCCGATCACGTGATCTAGTCAGGGTCCAGGCAAAAAATCTTTCAAAGTAAAATATTTATACTGGAAAAAACATCAAACACAAAAGTTAAAACACGTGTTTTGTTTATTTATTTTAATTTTGTTTTTAACACTACAAAATCAAATAAATTTTAAATTGCATCTTTCAATATCATCCACCAGAGGGCGCCAATCAATCCTGTTTTTAAATGGGCCAATTAACCAAACATGAATAAAACATGTGAATCTTATGTAGTGCTTTTAAGGTAAGGCACACACAGCGGAAAACATAAATAGAGAAACAAACTCCAAATCCAAGCAAAGAACTAAGATGAGAGAGGTATTCTGGGAATTCTCCCCAAATTAGATCTCATTAGAATTTGTTGTTGAGAAGTACTGTAGTCTGAGTTTCAGTTTACCATGTTTGTTTTGTTTTTTCCCCCAGTCTGTGGAGGGAAATGTACACGGTAAAAAGTCAAAACTGTATACATGTTTTTATTTTAAAGTTTGCAATAATTGAAGTGGTTTTCAATAATGTTTCGTAATAGGTGAGCAGTTGCGAGTAAATTGCAGTTAAATTCAGTCTTTCCTAATATATTCTGTATATCTATTTCTAAAAAAAATGGTTGTGGATTTCAATGTTAGCTTCAGAGATTGAACAGATCCCTTTCGTTTTATTGCCAGATAACATTATCTTAAAAGCATTGGTAAGACTTTATGTATATTTCACCTAAATATTATTCCATTAAAAAGAAGAAACAGAAGGAAGGTTGGCAAGATTGGAAAACAATGTTTAATGAGTGAATACATCACATATTTTATGCAATTAATTCACTGATTATCCTGATATTATAACAACAAAAAAGCCTTCAAAAATACTTTCTGTGATTATAGTTTTAAATCACCCTTAATTTCACATTCCATCTGGCAGAATACTTCAGTTGTGAACGAGGTGTGTGCACAATCGTGTTAAAGCCAATATTAAATGTATCCCCACTTTTTTCCTGAGAAATATGTCCTGTATGTTACTGTTCAGAAAATTAATTGTGTCCAACGGAGTGATGTAGCAGCAGGTAAATAAAGTCAGCTGCACTGACTGTACATGTTCTTTTTGAGAGTGGGACTGCACTGTTTAAGAACTCTGAAAGACTCCAGTAAGAAGAAGAATTCACAGGGAAAGGAAACTCAATCCTTGATGTGTCTTCTTTGGCAGATGATCTCATGGGAAGATCGTCAGAAGATTGGACTGGCATCCTCTTGACAGAGCCCTGAGGTCAGCGCAACATTATCCAGCCCTATTTCACCTCCAACACCTTTTCCACGCCGCGCTTCAAAGACGATCTATTCCAAACCATATTTAAATTAGAGACAAAAAAAAACACTTCCAAAATGGTCATTTTTTAAAGTAGTACTTGTGGTCATGAGTGTTGGGCTTTTGATGAAACATTTATGTCTTACACATTTGCAAATTTTTGGTTAAAGAAGTCTTAATACTTATGAAGTTAAAAAAAAATAAAAGAACAGGAACTCACAGACTGTGGAGCCTTTTCTGTCCAGGCCACAGACAGGAGCTCTGTCTGCCAACCTTCTTCTTTGCTTTGACCCTGCTCCCAAACCGGATAAGCGTTGTTCTCCAGCAGCACCTTTAATGTTCCCACATTTTGGCCCAGTATGCGGTAGTCAAACATGAGGCAGAAGCTGGCCTGCTGGGTCCGGTCACTGAGAAGCAGCTTTAACCTGGCCACATCCTCTTTTTCCCCAACAAGCCCACTCAAAGCCATGAAGTACCCACCTGAGAGAGTTAAATACTCATAAATATCTGTATCTGTGCATGAAAAAAAAGTGTGAGTGTCCTTGTTTTGTTACCATTACTATGGTACGCCACAGTCCAATCCATGTCATCTGTCTTGTCTTGGACCCATTCACATCCTCCCTGATCGAAGTTGCAGTCTAAGAAATACTCTACAGTGCATAGCAAGAAACAACAACAACATAAAATTACGCAAAAACGTCTCAATCAACAATCTACAACTCTGACAACATGTTGAATTACCATCCTGAGTTTGTCCAACTTGGATTTCCTTGATGTCCTTGGCTGGGCCAAACACAGACTCAAACTCCTGTGAAACTGTATGTTTATGATGGAACCAAAAAAGCAGTATTTGTCAGAAAAAAGCCATTGAGTTTTGAATAAATGCATCAACATGTATGTAATACAGGCAAATACAGAGGTACTAGAACTCTCTCATCTCTCATGTGTAACATTAGGAGCAACATGTTTGCTTGTGTGCCCATATTTCAACATTTTACTACTTTATGTTCATCACACATAAGGTACAATGTTTGCATTTTGTTTACCCAGTAATTGCTTAACCTTATTTTTAATTGAAGATCAGGTGAAGTGGTTTGATGCAATTATGCTGCTACTGCTCCAAACTTAATTTAATTTAGCATTTACAAGAAAGCAAAAATATTTTTTTCATAGTTTAAAATACATTCAGGAATTAAGGGGTTAAATGTTGTCTGTTCTTCTTAATTTACATAACATGATTAATATTTGGATGCTTTTTATGTAATACTTATATCTGCTGTTGCTTCTTTGTATTAATCCACCATCAGCTGCTTATTGTTCATATTAGTCAATGATTAAACTGAGTTGTTTATAATCATGCATTACCAGTCAAATTTTAAAAATAGCTTTATCTTCTTTATGTTAGGCCTTACATTCAACATTTTCTTTATAGATGTAAAGGTAGTTTTTTTCAACATTCATGTGTAGACCTGCTTCGGTCTAATGACCTAATATGCAACTACAACTTTAGGATTCAAGTCCTACCAAACTTTTAAAGCTTTTGCAGCAAATCACCCGTCGACATACAGCCTTTGGCACTCAGTTGATTGACAGCTGGTGGGATTGAACCAGCTTAGTTAAAGTGGGCTGGTGTTGCAGGGGTCTAGAGGCCTGATGACAGACATCCCCGCGGGGACTCAAATCTGTTAGCACAACAGCTGTTTTTGAAAAAAGCATAATAAAAGGCTCAGGGATTTTGAACCTGCCCGTCCCTCCCTCAGCCCCCTCTTGAGGGACGGTAAAGCAGTGAAGAGAAAAAAAAGAAGAATTTTGACCTTGAGTCTTCTCATGTCAGAAGAGGGAGATTCCTGTGTAGAGGTGATGAATGTCCTGGAACCTGTCTCCTCTTGTTAGCGGAGAGCTAATGCTTGCTCCATTTTGGTTTTTGGTCTTTTAGTTCATATTAAAGTTAACGTTTTACTCCAAGTAAAGACAAACTACTTTATGAGTGTGTCATTTATTCTTTTTGTCAATTGTGTTTTTATTTTCGTTAAATTGATGGCTTTTATTCAGATTTGATCTACTTTTTAGCCGGAATGAATGAAACCGCTCAGAGTTGGAGGGAAACCTGAAGTAACAGGTCCTATTTTTCTGTGTTCAAAAGGTTAAACCTGTGTTTACTTAATGTTCCAGGTGCTATGCAGGCAGGAGAACACAATCCCTGTTAAAACAAACTCAGTTTGGTCACCAAGCGTTCTGTCGGCCACCCACTGTGGATCCATTCCCCCCAAAACAACAGCAACTTACTGAAAACATCTCCCCTTGAATTGAGCTTGTTGTCTTCCACCTCTTCTTCTTCATCCTCCTCCTCCTCTTCCTCTTGAGGTAATTCTTCTGCCTTTTTATCCATGTGGTTGCCAACGTAGACCTCTCCATCATAGTCAAAAGGCTGCTGTGGGATCTTTGGAGAGGCTGTCGCAGCCGGTTCAGGTATGGCGTTTTTGATGTCCTCTTTGCTCAGCTCACCTCCCAGAATCACCGGCCTCACTTGGGAGTCTGGAATGGCTGCGGGCAGGAAAAAGGAATCAGATTACACACATGGATTCTCCATCATAAAAAGCGTTTTAGCAGCTGTGTTGTTTGTGTGTGCTGTGCGGATGTATTCTCTTATTAACATCCTTTCAGTTACTTACAAGTTTGTTGATTGAGTACTTTTCCACATTAGCTGCGCTCCTAAAGATGCACATTTGATGGCAACATTCAGGACTGCATGCAGAGGAAGCATTCCTCGGGATAAATTAGTCTTTTCAGTGCACAGACATGCACCCTCGGTCATGCTTTTGTGTTAAAGACCCACTCTGATGAAAATAGTTTTTGGCGCTTTTAAAATGTTCTTGTGGCCTTTTTACTGACATGTATCAAGAAATATAAGCTCAAATTGCATTTCTGAGTATTTCTTTATTCAAATAGATAATTCTGGTACAACAGAAAATGCCATTTGAGTAAAAGCTTATTTTTGATGTCGAAAATAGGTTGGGATCATGAAGGGGAAGGGGGGCGGGGTTGCGTCGTGTCAAGCGTGCTGCCCACAACTCAGAGCGGAATTTTTAATGAACTACCACCGCTCTGCTGCAACGATGTCCCAGCCCAGTTTTTTTCCAACCTTTTTAAAGCCAAGGTACACTTTTTCTTTGACAAAAATCTTGCGGCACATCAGCAACCAAAGATGAAAAAAAAAGAGAAACTCTTGTTGTAGTTTCTCCTCGATCTCACGTTCAAACAAAAAGTTTGAAGTTTCAGCTGTTTTTCCTTAAAGTTGCAATGGTTTTTAATAATAATTTTCAACTGAAAATTGGCCCAGGTGTTTTTCCCCCTCCTGTTTATTAAAATGCAATTTCATGTAAACTTCACAAAACCTAAATAAAAGGACATTCTTTCTAAACGGTAATTTAATTTTTTAAATAGACCTATTTTTTATGTTTGTGCAAAAGTAACTGTAATTTTTAAATAAATAGGTGCAGCATGTTTGATAAATATTAGACAAAAATTGTATTAAAAATCATTATATTCGTGTTTATAAGTTCAGTTGTAACTACACAAAAAATGAACACGCTGAAGTTTTATTTGTTTTTCTTTAGTCTAAATCAAAAATGTAACTTTAACAAAAATGTTGTTTTTATTTTTGGGTGATTAAATTGTTTCTTTTTAGTTAAATGTGTCTGTTGCCCACTTTACCTTAATCCCGTTTCTTTTATTTTGTTATTTCTTATATTTAAACGGAACCTTAAGTTTTTCAAAAGTGATTGAAGGCTAAAATTGAATTCCCTTCAAATAAACATGATCAGAAATCAGCTGTTTCTTTTACAAAGATGACTTGGACCAAAAACTGAAATCTTTGACTTTAATTCCTTTGTTCTCCAACACACAAATGCAACACACTTGAAGGAGGACTAAACTGTTTCTAAATTTCATTAAGAAGCTTTGCAGACTTTTAGAACAGATGTTTGCGCTTCTTGTGCTTCACAACAGCTAACAACAGCGCAGTAAGAGAAGCTGGAACATTAATGCAATGCATCATGGGAACTGTAGTGAAATGCAGTGGTCCTGATGCTGGAAAGTCTTACGTCTCTGAGCTTCTTAATTTGAGTCACTTTTTACACAGTCGGACACCGGAAGCTACTAGGGTTGCAGGGGTAATCCGTAGGGATCACTATCCCCGATTCTGCACAGAGACCTTTCACAGATTGCACCCCCTCCCTTCTCCCTCCCCCCCTCCCTCCCTCCGTGCGCTTCATTTAAATCAATTGTCTGTTTACATTGAATGCGATTTGCGCATCTAACTGCCGTCCTCCACCTTTGATTTAACACGCGTCAAAGTTGCTGCTGGATGTTTGTCCAAAAGTGCGTTTAGAAACCTGACGCCCCCACCGCATGTGGGAGGAGCTACCGTTAAACATTTTTTCCCGCCCTTATGAAAGACTCGGAAGATGCTGAGAGATCTGGTGCATTCGTTTTAAAGAGCTCCACAAAGATGTCGGCAAACTGCTTAGTGTGAAACCTGCGCCTTTTTTGACAAATGTGGTCATAAATGTTTTTGGATCAGTAAAAATGAGTAATTAGTCATTTCCGCACACATGATCATCTCACACGGAACACTAGTGTGCACACTGGTTGAAAAACACAACAACGACACAGGTTTTTAGATTCTGGCAAAAAATGCCATTATCGTAATTAAAAGTCTTCCGGAAAAGCTTTCAGATCATAGGTCATAGCTCAAAAGATGATCGGAGTGGGTCTTTAAGGTGCAGATGCTGTGTGCATTCGTCACATCCAGACACAGGAAGAGTAAGGAGGTGTTTGGAAAAGTAGGAATGAGGAAGTGAACAGATGAGGTTGCATGGCACTGAGTGGAAAAGTGAAGTGGCATTTTAGAGGCTCACCATTGAGGGAATAATCTGCACTGCCTTTGTCTCCATCCCACGGTCTCTGATAAAATGGCTTAGCTACAAAAAAATAAAGGCATCTGCATTTACACTAAAACCCCTGACCTGAAATACATGTCATTTGGAAACATCTGGCTCCTCCTGCTCCAGCTCCGTCTTTCCTCCAGCTTTTTTTTTTCCCTCAGAGAGCTGGATATTTGCACAACTGCATTTTCAATTTGTGTTCATCTAATGGTAAAGCCTGTAAAAGAGCAGGAAACCAGTCTTGGCAGGACTTGTATTTTCTAATGGTTAAAGAGTCTGAGTAAATTCTGCAGCTGTGAAACTGCTTCAGACCCGTCTGACTGACTCTGTCGTTTGAAAGAGATCTTAAACATGTGTTTTGATGTATTTTGCATCTTTTAAAAAATGATTTTAATCAGTGTTGCAGATCCTTAATCTCACCGGAGCATTCAAAGCCGTTCCCTCGGAAGCCAGAGTTGCACCTGCACTTGTAGGAACCATGAGTGTTCAGACAAACGGCGTGGCGGCTGCACTTGTGGGTACTGGACACACACTCATCTAGATCTGGAAGAGGAAGACGTCTGTTTTTACAGTCAAAGGTAGAAACTTCTGTAGATGTTTCCTGTTCATAACACTTCCTTGTGGTTCTTACCTAGACAGTCATATTTGCCATTCATGTATTTCAAATCATAGCCATCCTGGCACTTGCAATAGTAGCTTCCAAAGGTGTTGACACATTGTCTGTTGTAGGGACAAAGGTTCTTCCCAGTTATGCATTCATCAATATCTATTAGAGTAAAAAATAAAACAAGGTTAATTAAATTGAGCTTTTTTGTTGTTTGTAAAAATTCTCTTCAAACTGTAGGTTTATTTCAATTTTAAGTGTACACAAGGTTTACCAAGGTTCCCTTTTGGGAAACATAAAGTAAGTAGCATGGAACTGGCCTGTAAAAAAATGCTTTTTTGTAATCAAAGCTTTCCTGAAGTGTCTGATATTTCATCTCACTTCTGAAAAGACTTGTTTTCGCAATTCTTCTTTCTTACGGCGCCTTTGAGTGACATACTCAAAAACTCACCAAAATTTGCATGCACCTAGTACGCATTCAAAATACATTTTTGGAGTTGTAAATAAGAAAAACAGATATAAAAAATGAACATGATCCACAATCTCTTATGGGGCTCAAAAACAAATAGTTAAAACCCATAAATGAAACCCAAAGACACACGTTGGGGATATCTAAAGTAAGTTTTGAAAATATTATGGGATGACCATTGCTTTGCAACCATTTTGTGATAAAATCAGATATTTGTCTATTTTCACATTTTCCCACGACAATAATGACATGTCACACCCCTGCCACCAGGTTAAGTCTACGACCACAATTGACGTTTTGGTGACCTTTGACCTTTGGAGAGGCCGTCATCTTGAATTTTCCCCAAATGTTACAGTCCCCCCATCTGCTCAGCTAGTGAGGCCTGGTAAAAATGGAGGCAGTGCCTGTGGGCCATACAATGCTGCTCGGGAATTTAATTCCCTCCCTAGTTTCCTCCTACAACTCTGAGAACACATTAAAGTTAAAATTATATTTTATATATTTAAAAACAAATGTTTCAGTTATTCTTCCCCCCAGTTCACCTTAGGGGTCCTTTTGACCTCAGATGTCTCTATTTTTTATAACTGCACGACCTTATAGTCAGTTATGTTTTATCTGCTGCAGACAACATACTCTTTACTTGGCTGTAGCAATAACTGTTTGATAAAAATGTCAGTGTGTTCAGTTGATTAAAGTTACCCTATTCTTTTGCAGTCTGTTTGGCACTTAAGCAAAGTCATGCTCTTGTTTTGCTTTAAGTCTTTTTTTTTTCAAAACTGTAAGATCAATGAGAATATCTCTGGTTGAATACTTCCCCTGTGAGATCATGTTAATTTGGCTCCTTTGTAGTTTAGGCAATTTTATGGGAAGATATAAAACCTAATTACACCACTGATTTACAAGCCAATTATGCAAAAGTATGTAAAATAAACCCCAATTTAGTATTTTTTCCCAGAATACAAATGCTTAGAATGTACACAACACTGAAGCCAAAGTCAGCCTAATTTTAAATGTTTTTCTTTTTACAACAAAGTAATTTTGACATTGATCTAAATGTTGAGGCGTGTGTCCAATCATGCATTCCATTCATGCAAACTTTACTTGCATGAGACACATGAAAACATTTGTGAGGGACAGCTTACCCACACATGTCCTCTCATCTTGTCCCAGTTGCAGGCCTGCAGACGGACAGAGGCAGCGGATCTCCCCTTCTACTTCCTCGCAGCCGTACTGACAGTGAGCAAGAGAGCATGTCCTGGAATCTGCACACATCAACGCAGCACGCGCACATTTTCAGACACGCACAGAACAGCTGCTGCTTTATTTTTTGCCATGCAAACTAGGGACTCACTGGAGCAAGAGCCGTCCGGCATCAAGGTGTAACCATTGAGACAGTAGCACTTGTAACTACCGTAAGTGTTCATGCAGCGATGCTCGCAAGGCCGAGGTTTCAGACCACACTCGTTTGAATCTAGAAAAAAAAAGAAAGATTGGAAGTGTCATCTTCACCTGAAAGCAGACCGAAATTGTTTTAAACCACCAAATTAAGCAGATTAAAAGACTTCATTAAATAGTAATATGATAAATTTTGACATTTTGTCAAAATAGAGAAAAATATTCTAATAAATGCACATTTATTTCCTTTTATTTATTTTTTTGTCCTATGTTACACTATTTTGGTGCATGCCACCAGTAATTCTTTGTACAACTGAATAATGGATTCCGTATTAAGTATTTTATCATAAAATGGTATTATGGTGTTCATTTTCACACACAGAAAGTCTTTATTGCTCGTTTCCAAATAGTCTTAAATCAGAATTAGGCAAAAAATTGTCTAAGTAAAAAAAAAAAAAATCTACAAAAACAAGATACAGCTTTTAGCTCAGTTTTCTTTATCCTCCATCATCAGAAAAATGCAACAAGAACATGTTAAAAACAGAAGTTAAATTGGAGTGGGTCTTTAAAAAGGACAACAATGAGGCAAATCTCAAATTTCCATCTGTGTGTCAGCCTACGTGTGCAGCACTACTCAACCATTCTCTTAAAACAGAGACTTTATTGGATGCAGATGTAATATTTTCAGTTTTATCCAACCTCCCATCAGACATTCTGCTCATCTTTGCAATCGTTGTATTTCTGTCTATCAGAGGGACAGGATAAAAAAAATTGTGTTTGTTGACATAAACTAGTTTATTTGGAACTGGTTTTCTAGACGCCCTTTGACTGACCTCATTTGACCCACCTTGATTACACGTCTTTCCTGTGTATCCAGGGAAACACTTGCATTTGTTTGGGCCAACACACTCGCCGTGCTTGCAGCCGTGCTCACAATGAGCTGGTAAAACAGTTAAAATGTAGAAAAAAAAACAGTCATGAATATCTGCGGCATCGAGGAATGGATTTCAGTCAAACCACACATTTTTGGTTTAAACTGCCCCCCCCCCCCACTTTCTACTTGTATAGATCTTTGCTTCCTCAATTTTATGGTCATGAATCGAAATTGTTATCCCTCTAGTGAAACCTTAAGTATGTTTAATTGGTGGAGAGATAGGAACTTAAGAACATAATTGACTTCCTCTGATGAACTGAATTACCGAGTGACCTTCTAATAGTTTTTAAAATGCCAGTGCTTGGATTAGAGGTTTAGCTATAGAAGCATGAGACATCATTTTGATGCTTGGACAAAACACCAGAGAGCCGACCTAAACGTCCGTGGAAAAAGCGCTCGGATGCCACACAATCCTAAAAACTGTCAATACAAGTTAACTACGGTAGTCAGAAAGTGTTGGTGAAGAGTCAGGCTTTAGGGTCATTTCTTACCCTCACACAGCCCTTTGGTGTTCTTCTTCCAGCCATAGCAACACTCCAGCCTCCTGCCGTATCGACACACTCCGGGTTGGATTCCAGTGAGGACTTGTCGGTAGTGTCTTTGCAGAAGATGTCAACAGTAGAAAGTGAGACATGTGGCTTGTTATGTCCCACAGCAGTCCTGGACTGCAAGCACCATTGTTTTTACAATTCTTCTTTTTCAATTTTAGCAAGAATTTGGCCCCTGCCACATACTCAAAATTCCCCAAAATGTGCATGCATCTATTACCTGGTGAAACAAAATTTTTTGGCAATACCCCCTCCCCACAAAAAAATATGATATCACAGCAAAACTTCTTCATACAATATGAGAATAGAAAAGTTTCGCTCAATCGATCACACACACATGCCACGAGCTTACGTCTACAACCACAGCTGAAGTTTTGTTGACCTTTGACCTCAGGAAAAAGCCACTATCTTGAATTTTCCCCTTCACTTTTAGAACCTTCTACGAATTTAAACTGATTCTATGAATTTCAGTCTGTTACCTCCTAACTCGCTGAGCATCATTTGAAAGCTACTTAGGAAAACAATGTTGGTGTTAAAAGTTGTTGATCTTTAACGGCATTAGCGTGATGAGCACACTAAAGTGGTATTTCTTTATTGCTCGTACATTTTTACCGGAATATTCTGAAAACTCATTACATGAATTGTTGGCTCAAGCTGAAGGAAATTATATGACATGTGATATGAAGATATTAGAAATGTGGGCGTGGTCAACACAAAATCTCAGTTGTCAAGGAAATCAAAAAGTTTTTGTTGCAGATTCTTGTAAAAAACATTTTATTGACCTGTTCGTCACCCTCAGGCAATCAAAAAATAAACAGTTGCTATGGCGATAAAACCAACAAAAAAGTCTTTTTTTTAACATGTAGTTGTGTCATGCAACTATGACCAGGATGGCAGAAACAGAAGGGGAGAGTTTAACAGTCAATCAGCTAGTGAGGGCGGGTCAAAAGGGGGTATTTAGTGATTGCTGGGCCATTCCATGCCGCTCCCTGCTTTAATTTTTTATTTAAAGACACTCGGGTTAGAATGCAAAGCGTCGATCTACAAATCAAACTTTATTTCTGTGAAATATTATCTCAATTGCGGCGCAGAAACAGAGGTTTGTTCCCTGTTGTCAAGTCTTTTTGTATTCCTTTGGTTCACAAATACATCAAGTTCTTGTTTGCACAGCCTTTCCAGTTTCCCTTTTTAAATGGCCCCCCAAAGCAAACATCTGATGTAAAAAGTTTCATTGAAGGCTTGTTTGGTGATAGATGTGGTGCCCCCGTGGAGCAACAGCCAGCTGACAGGAAGGAGGAGCGGGAGAAAAACACACTAATCAGACACTTCCTGTGTCACACATTGAAGCCCCACACACCACTCCAATTTCAGCGCCTCTTTGATCTTTTACTCGGGTGAAAATCTTCATGTAGTTATTCTGAGTTGGGGTTAATTAGTCAGGATTACTTTATTCTTTGGAGATGCTGTTGCAGCTGTGTGTTTTCAGCCTGTTGATTAATTTCTGGAGTGGTGAGCGAATCCAAGGATGCAAGGGGGGGGGGGGGGGGGGGGGCTTGTTCATAATTCAGCTGTAGATCAAACTCTGATAATAAAAATGAAAAGAATCTGAATCTTTGGTCAGTAGGTCTTCAGGAATCTGAGACTTGATAGGAAATCCACCAGAATAGTCCTCGCAGGAGGAAACTCTGAAGTGCGACAGGTGCTCTTTGGTTATTTACAGTTGCCATGCCGCTTTTAGCTGTCACACACTCTGGGCCGCATGTGCATGCCATCAAAACAACTGCTTTTCTGTCATAAAAAAGTTTAGAAAACACTTTTACATTTTTGTGCATTGTGAGAAAAAACTGAGCTAAAGTTTTTAGGGGTTATCAGGTTCCTTGTCCTGATTTAATTGATGTTTTTTCTGCAATTGGAGAGGCTATGAAGCAGTAGATGAAAATGTGTCTGACTTGAGACAAAAGCTTCTTTAAAAGTATTTCCAGTTCTTATCCTAGAAAGTTGAGTAAAAAAAAAATCATCTCCAAACTTTCCTTCATCCGACCCACTTACCTGTGAGCGTTTGAGCTGCTTGAAATGTGGAGCAGGAGAAAAAGCACACCGATCAAAGTGAATGGCTGCATGACTGAAGTTTGTTTCCCACAAAGACAGGCTTTGGTCTGGATGTTCTATCTGTTCCTCCAAATGATTTACTGTCATAAAACTTTCTAGATGGGAGCAGATCTCTGTTGGGTTATTGCAAAAAAAAAAATCATAAAAAAAACCCTTTAAATCCAGACTACAAAATAAAACTTTTCTTTTTCAGTCTCTTTTCAGTGCTGCAGCTGAAGTCTGTGTCCCATAATTTGCTTCTCCTTCTTCCCCTCTGAAATTCCAGAGGTGGGTTGACGCTCTAAAATGACACTGCTCTTAGACTGTGAGACGGATAGGTGGTAACTTCTGGAGGTGGGTTTGTAAGGGGAGGGTGGGATCATACTTAGGGAGCTTTTTTCTTCACGTAAGCCTCACTGAATTCAACTCTTTTGTGGGGACAGCAGCAGATTTATTCATTTTGTTAAAGAATCACTAGGTATTAACTGTGACTTTTTCTCAAGTTCAAAAACAAACCTGAAATGCATTCGGCGTTCCACCCCCTAGCTTTGCTTTTATGCATATTTGGTAGTATTTGCTAATTGTGGATCTGAGGCGCGTCGAGGCCTGTCTTTAACAGATGCAGCCCTCTTTGATGCACACAGGTAGCTTGTAAAGATTCACTCTCTCATGCTTGTATACTGCAGGCTCAGGCATTAAAACGTTCTTAATGAGTTTGCACATTTTCAAAGCCAGCTCAAACATCTGGGCTTGTTTGCTTGTTCTCAACAATGTGCTTTGGGGGCAGCCACACCATTTCATGCTTGTTAGTTTTCATGTTTTATGTTAAAATGCTTTGGTTGGTTTTGCCCGAATTGACAGTTTCTGTCATGGAGTTTGTGGTGTCTGTGCGGTGGAATAGCAAGAAAAGAGTCGGAATGTCTACGATCAGACAATTGCAATAGAGTTTGGATGACAGGGAAGCCTGTGGTCAGACCCTGTAGTTGAAACTTGGGAGTGTGTGATTATTCTGCCAGACCTTCAGCTCTCGTCTGGGAGGAGAAAAGTTCCAGCTGTTGAAAGGTGCTCAGACGTCAGTCAGTTTGATACACAGAGAGATGACGGCTCTTTTGAAGAAAAAAAGGTTTGATCGATGCTTTGATTTATGGCAGAAAATATCCAGATATATGTCAAAGTCCGTGAAAGTTTGAATAAAAGATAGTGTAAAAGATGCACGGGTAAAATCGATTACTTGATGACAGATGGATGGATAAATAGATAGATGGATAAATAGACTGATGGATACATAGATGGATGAACAGATTAAAAACCTTGTCAAAATTATGATATACTGTGGCTACATCTGTTTATTATTAACAAACCATAGGAAAAAAAATACAAATAAATTATCGTTTGTGCCAACAATGTCAAAAGAACAACAAGAACAAATCCATAACTTGTATCAGTTAAGTTAAATGGGATTTTTCTTGCTTAGTTGCATAAAATGTTAGTAAAAATTGCAAGATTATGATTATGAATCCAGAAAAAAAACCTTTTTTTTCTGCGTTTTCAAAGCCTGCACACATTTGCTCGTATGCTTTTGCTTCTGAATTTGTTTAGTTTAGTTTATTAATTTATCGGGACAGCATACAAATACATTAAGCTTAAAAAGCAAAGATGCTTGCACCAGATTGTAGCTTTATAACAAATTTCCGTGTTTCAGTGTCGTCTGTGGAAAACGTATTGTTTAAGTGATCATACAGAGTAAAAAAAGCTGCCCTGCCGAGAAACGAGGAATTACTTAGTGTTAAAAATCATTTTTTACAGATCATAACTACAGTCAGGACCATAAATATTTGAACAGAGGCACATACTTTCTAATTTAGTTTCTGTACATTACCACAGTGAATTTTAAATAAAACAACTCAGATGCATTGAAGTGCAGACTTTTATCTTTTATTCCATGGGTTGAACAAAAAGATTGCATAGTCATGTCAGCTGGCTGTTGCTCCATGGGGGGCACCACATCTATCACCAAACAAGCCTGCAATGAAACTCTTTACATCAGATGTGTGCTTTGGGGGGTCTTTTAAAAAAAGGGAGACTGGAAAGCCTGTGCAAACAAGAACTTGATGAATTTGTGAACCAAAGGAATACAAAAAGATGAACACTTGACAACAGGGAACAAACTTCTGTTTCCGTGCCGCAATTGAGATAATATTTCACAGAAATAAAGTTTGATTTGAAGATCGACGCTTTGCATTCTAACCCGAGTGTCTTTAAATAAAAAATTAAAGCAGGGAGTGGCATGGAATGGCCCAGCAATCACTAAATACCTCCTTTTTGGACAATTGACTTCCATGCAATAGCATGGAAGTCAATTGTCCAATTACTTATGAGCCCATGAAATGAGGGGATTGTGTTTAAAAATGCTTTAGTTTTTCACATTTTTATGCAATCTTTTTGTACAAACCATGGAATAAAAGCTGAAAGTCTGCAATTCAATGACACCTGAGTTTCTTTATTTAAAATTCACTGTGGTAATGTACAGAAACAAAATGAGAAAGAATGTGTCTCTGTCCAAATATTTATGGTCCTGACTGTATATTGTGATAAAAATAAACTCCTGCGTGCAGTTGGCTTTTCTAGGTCATTGTTTCATAAAGTATTTAAAGTATTTACAACATCTTTGTTCTTCTACATACATTTTGAGTTATAAATTTGACATTTAATGTATTAAAATATATATGGAATAGTGGAAGGTGGCCAACAACCTGCAATCTTGCACTTTTATATATCAATGGCCTCTCTGATGTTTAAAAGTAATCTATTTCTATAAACATTTTTGTCAATAAAATGTAAGACGAGGTAGCTTGAGCTGTGGAAAAAGCACAGACACCTGGGCATTTTAAATGACATTGTATTTTATACAATTGTTCATGATATTTATTTTACAGTCCGTGTTGTGAAAGATCAGTTAAAAGATGATAGAAAATGAATAGAGGATTTTTGTACAGTGCATTTTTGCCCAATAGTGTCTAAGGTAAACCTATTGAATATGATAAAATATGTAAAGAAAATACATGAGTGGTCATATATTTTCTTGGCTTATCTGATGTTTACTGCCAACAAAACTTTTTTTTTCAACCCTTGTGCTATCCTAGGCACTTTATCATTGGGAGTTGGGTCATCTATACCCACTAGACAGTGCTCTGAACCTTTTTTCTTCAATGATTTGTGATCTTCACTGGTGTCCATGGATTACATGAAATCTTTCCACCTTTATCCACCTTTGTCATGGTAGGGAGAACACGTCAATGTAAGGGTGGGGTCAACTAAGATAGCACAAGGGTTAAAAGGCCCTTCTGGTTTGCAGCACGGAGTACTTTGCAAAGAGTCCTCCTGACAGTCTGAGAAAAAGCTTCTGGCTGGCACCATTTGAAATTCAACACTGAATCAGTAGATGTCACTGCAGCTCCCTCCACTTGTCTGCAGACAACCTGAACCTGCAGAACAAGCTTTGGTTAACCCGTTTCAATTATCTAAACCTTCAAAAAGGTTTTCATAAAATACGTTACAGCGTTATTTGTAGATTAAAAAAGCGATAAAATAAAGATGACGCCTCACAATTTAATTTCAATCCCTCATACTGTATATAATTTACCACATTCATTCACATAAAAACTAATTCACTTATGAACTTTCTTGTGTTGGAAATCTATGTGAAAATGTGTTTTTGATCCCCAGTTACTGTGCGGACCTTCAACTATGTCAGGGATAGGTGGTGTAGGACTTGAACATGTAATAAAATGACCAGAACATGACCAAAAAATATGTAGAACTAAAAAGAGTGAAACAAAAGAGTGGCGCACGTGACACCTGACAGCGACAAACTGAAAACCAGACACTTCCATAGGCTGAGGGCAATTAACTCAAATGAAGGCAGCTGTGGACCATGATCAACCTGAAACTGGTGACAGAACACGACCAAAACATAAAAATCAAACTAAACCACAGTACCCCTCCCCTAAAGGGCAGATCCCAGATTCCCAAACACCTGACAGGAGGGGACCTGGAGGAATAAAACAAAAGTCCAGATATTTGTTTGGGTTCCTGCAGCCCAGCAGAAGTGAGGGATGACATGACGAACCCCTCCTCAGAAACAGAAATTAAGAGGAGGGGTCCCGACGACTCTCCCAAGGGACAGGATACATGAAGGGGAGCAGCCCTGACCCTTCTCAGGAACAGTCATGTGAAGAGGAGCGGCCCTGGCGACCCTCCACAGGAACAGGATAGGAAACATGAAGGAGCTGTCCTGATGACCCTCCTTAGGAACGGATAAGGGGAATGGCATAAATCAAACATGGCTCCAGGAAAACCCATCTGGCATGGCATAGCATGGCGTGGACTGCAATGGCAAATAACCCTGCCACTGCAGCAAAAATTCTCCTTCTGGGCCCAAGGTGGCCAGGTCATCTGCTCTGTTATACTCTACTTTGTCACTTCTTTGTTGCTCCCAGGGTTTTGTCCCGTTTCAGTTTCTTTATTAAATGTTTTAAGTTTCTCTCACCAAGCCAAATCTCCTGCATTTTGGGTCCTACACCTCCAGTTCCTGACAAACTATTTACAATGTCTGAAGAAAATTCTTTGTTTACATACTAAGTTTAAGGTCTGACATCAACTTTTTATGTTTGCATTCTAAACTTGCAAATATTTCCAAAAAACTTGTACTGTGAAGTTATTTTATCCGTCACCAGGTGTCTCTGTTGTCTTGTTCTGTGAAAGGACTGAAGAGGAGGCATCACATCCTTAACTAAAGTGACTAAAAAAAGTATCTCCTGTTTGAACAGCCGTCTTCAAACATTGGTATTTATTATGCCAACAATGACAGTCTCCTAAATCTGGAGCCAAGAAGTGTGAGACTGCAGTTACAATGGCTACCCATTTCTGCACCCACAACTAGCTTGTAATAATAACACTTATTAATAGTCCGCTGTACTCCTTCATGACTGTATTTTCTTATCAAAGAACTCTGTCCTGTGTGTGAACATGGGTTGCAAAGGTTTTTCCATCCAGACACTGACTGAGGATTGTGGTGCATCAAGCAAATGTCTTTACTATAAAAGGGAAATGAGGCTGTTTGAGAGTTATTTTGAAAGTGATGTATGTGCACAACCACATCCTGACCTCAAAGGGAGATGCAACCAAGAGCAGACTGCAGACATCACTGACTGCTTTGGCAATCGGCCACAGCCCATCAAAGATGGAGTTGCGATGTTTGACAGAATGTTATGAGCACGGCCGTTCAGAGATGTATGTAACATTTGCTGTTAAAATCACTCTGCTCAGCTTCGAAGGATGTGCACCACTCGAAGATCCGCTTCATCGGCCCGTTTAGCAGAAGTGTCAGACAATGCACTCTTTGTTTTAAGTGTACTTGGAAGTTGTGATGGTTTCAGGAAGGGGAGCTGTCAGTTCCTCTTGCAAAAACAGAAGTGACTGAAACAAATGCAAAGAGCAGCTGGTGGCACAAATACAGTCAAACCAGGTTACTTAAACTTCTTTTGTTGTTACTTTTCGTTTAGTTACTGAATCAAACAGGCATATCTTTAAAGATTTAAAGTTCTAGCTTTTTTTGATTACCTAAAAAATCAAAAAGCAGGATTTGGCCTCAGGTCTTGTCTTCATGCAATGATAAGTCAAAAGCACTAATGTCAGAGCTGTCATGGCGGTTTTATGGGAAACTCTCAGGCAATGAAGAAAGTTAATGTGGTCACTCATTACACATTAATGAGATTTAAAAACATCGCAGTGCATTGTTCCGTTTATATAAAAGCATCACTGCACATGTTCACAGCTAAGCACCAGATAGTTTTTTTCAAGCTTGCATTTCTCAGACTTTCTTTTTTTGCTTTTAAAGTCTGCTACCCTGACCAGGGAATACTCTTTTGTGTTGGCTGCTTGTGAATCAAAACTGTCAGTAATGCTGTCTTGCTGATGCTTATTTCGGCTCTAATCTTTATTTACTTGCTTGTCTGATATAGCAACACTGATAGCCCTACAACAGACTGGCGATGTGTCCAGGGTGTCCCCGGCCTTTGCCCAACAGTAGCCAGGATAGGCTCCAGGTATTAAGCCGGTTTGGAAGATGAATGGGTGGCAACACTAATATGGCAGCTTTGAAACCCTGCCACCATTTCTATGTGTTCATCTGTTGTGAACATTTTTTCTCAACAATCAGATTGTTACCTGATCCACCTAGGGATTGCTGGGGTTTGTTTGTATTAGGTTTAGTTTTACACATTTGTTTCTAAAGAGTCTAATCCATTGTAGTGGATCATGCAAACTGCATGTTTAACAGAATGACACATGGATCCCTTTCACCTACTGCTCCGTTTCAGCATGAAAACATTGTAGTTCTTGTATTATGTCAGGGATAAAGCCTCTTAATTTAAGGGTTGCTATAATGATATTACATACCTGTTTTGTTATCACCAAAAGCCAATGAAAATGAAAACAATAAGGTTTCATATCCTGTTTTTAACCATAAAGTGCAGTTTCTACTGCAAGGAGGAAGCATTTAATCCAAGGATGATAAATACCCAGACATGGCATAAAGTGTATAGTTGCTGTAGATAAATTTGATGTGAATGTATTATATTCTGTAAATTTCAAATTAATTGTAGTGCTGCCAATGCATTGCACAAAAGTAGAAGCAGCAAAAGGAAGTGATAAAATGTCATGAATAGCAGAAGTAGGAAGTTCTGCTTCCTGCACAATCCCAGATATTTAGTTTATATGCAGGGTAATTGCATTGTGTCATGACAAGCTTTTTTAAACTACTCTAAATTTATCCCATATATTACTCCCAAAAAAGCAGTTTATGTGTATTGTAAGTCCTGTTGAGACATGCTGCATGCCGCCCACAGGATCCATTTGCAACTGTCAGAAGAGTTACATGCATCCAGCATTTATCTTTGGAATGCAGCGTGTCAGTGCAAAGACATAGACTTGAGTTTAGTGTCATCACAACAGTATCTGTCTGCATCGGTTGTTCTGACAGTTTTCAAGCTGTCATATTTCATATCCTCTGCTAACACATCTGTGTGTTTTGCACCCCTGAAAGACTCTGTGACGGAGCATGCATTTGCCACACACGTCCCAAGTACCTACTGATAATGTGATACAAAAGAGCTGCTAAGAACAACCGGATCAGTGTTATCTATTTACAGTCCATCTGTAAATTCAAGTGCTGTTCTTAAACCTGCACCTCTCTAACCACATCCTCCTTCACACTTTTGAAACATTTAGAGTCAAAAATCCAGTCATTCGGTTCTTGATTGCAATGAGAAACAGATTTGACAGGCAAGAATTCATGGCTGTTCTTTTTTGTTTTGTTTTAATTTAAACTTAAAATAATGTGTGCGCAATGTAGGAACAGGCATCTGTAATTAGGGAAACATTTTGGAAAAGTGTACTGCAAGTTAAAGAAACATCTGACTGTGTATGAGAAAATGGATGGAGCACTGTCTGGAGATGATCTGTACAAATAAAAGTACTTAGTTACAAAATATCATGTGAAGCACTTAAGCTCTTTGAATCCATCTCTATCCTGCTGGTCTCTTCGGGGTTTTCTTGAAAAATGTTCAGAGATCTCTACTGTAGACTTAACTTTTGCATGAGAACCAAATACAAACCCTGTGGTTTATTACAAAAATACAGTTGTTCCTTGCAGTGCATGTGACCCACAACAACTTTCAGGCCAAAAGTATGACTTTCACAGAGCATTAGGCTCATAGAGTAAACAAGTGTATCTAAAAATACTGCCAAAAGGTATTCATTCTACTCTCTCATCCTGTTTCTACTCACACATCCCATGATTTCTGCCCTCTGAACTGTCTGGACTTTTAATTTAGGCAAACTGATGTCTCACTTCATGCTCATGTCTCTCACTTCCTGTCTCCTATGTTCGACATGATCACAGCCTACAAATGATTGCTCTTATAAAACTAACCACCACTTTGTTCCCTGTGCTTTGCCTGTGTGATGCTGTAGTGGTCAGGAAAAAAACAATGTTTCAGGTGTAGTCTTTTAATGCCCCAGAAGCTAAAGGAAACCTTTTAGAAGTTAAACTCACAGCTGATATGTTTCTAATTTAAACTAATCTAGCAGGTCACTTTGAATTACATACCAGTCCAAAAAAGAAACACGTCCATCTAACTAATAAGACTACTAACGAGTTTTCCATTAAATATGAAAAATTACAGGCCAACTCATTTTGTTACTAGAGTATAATGTCATCAAGACACTAACATCAGTATTTAAATGCTGAGGTCAAATGACATTTATGAAAAAACTAAAGGGCCTATGTCATGCTTTTCTTAAGCCTTACAGAGGATACTATATACATATGTATGATAATATATAAAATTTGGCACACTGAAGAACAGAGTTTTTATGAAAAATGAGTGTTTGCAGCCTGTTTACCTACCCTGAAGTAATAAGGCTCCGCCTTTCGCTCCATGTGGGTGGCACCCATTTCATGGCGTCAACCCAGAGCCGGCCTCAGCAGAGTGTCTGTGTCTCTCCCCCCCCAAAAAAAACACCATCGGAATTTTTGCAAAAAAGGATGTGCATATATTGCACATAAAATGAAAAGTGGTTTGCCGATCACTGCTAGCTTCCGTGGAGAAAGTGGGCGTGTGTGATAGCCCGGGGGCGGTGCTGGCAGCACAGGCTCTTCCTGGAATGGGCTGTTCTCACTTTCATATGTATGAATGTGATAACCAGCTCGTTTTAGCGGATGGGAGGGGGGGGGGCTTCTGCTTAGAGCACAGGTTTTAAGAGGAATACTCAGAAATACTCCAATATACTCCTGGATCAAAAATACAGCATTGGGTTTGTTTGTTTTTGTTAAGAAATTCATTTAAAGTTTATTGGTGCAAGATATAGGCCAATTAAAGTAACCTCACCTGTGGTTGCCAGTCCACCTCTTAATTAACTTTTAGAATAGTAATTTTGAAAGGAAAGCATCCCTTTACAAAAAGAGTACACTTGAAGTGTATTTTATTAATTATATCTGAGTTTAAGTATAGCAGGAACAGTATACTGTATATAGACCATGTACGTGTAGTATAGGAAGTACACTAACTGAATACTTGTTCAAAATAAACTGGAACATTATTAGTTTACAAAATAGTATCTAAAAAGTAAAGTACAGTTAAACTGCCTCACTTTTAGAATAGATGAAGTATAATTATAGTACACTTAAATAGGCTACTTTTTGCTAAAGTTTGTCAGAAATCTGATGTTGTTTTTTTCAAGGTGGAGCTAAAGACATGCTGCGAGAATTTAGTCTTTTTTGTGTAGTATATTTTTTACAATAGAGAAAAAGAAATGCGTGAATTCAGGCAGAGTGAGATTAGAAAAGCAGAAATCCTTTTTCCTGACAGGTGTTTGTTCCTTATCAATGAGGCCTTCGCATCTCGGCAGCCTAACTTCGACTTTTGTGATAACTTTCCACTTTCAAAACAGTGAACTTTTTAACAAAATTGTATTTTCTTGTTTAATTATGGGTTGATAGCGGTGTATGAATAAAGTTAATTTATTGATTTGTCCTTTTTCATTTAGTTCATGTCAAATGCATTCCCTAGGGCAGGGTTGGTCAACCCTGGTCCCCAAAAGCCTCAACCCTGCCTGGTTTCCAGCTCTCTCTGGACTTCTTGATGCTGACTACCTAAACCAGGTGTGTTCAGTCAATCAGGAAGTGGAATCACTAGAGTCAGCCAATCAGCAGAAAGATGGTCAAGGAGAGCTGGAAATCAGGCTCTTGAGGACCAGGGTTGGCTAGCCGTGCCCTAGGGAATCCAGCAAGGGTGCAGCCTATATTGTAAAAGGAGTAAAGCAACAAAAACAATGTGAGGTACTATAAACCTTAAAGATAGATACTCTAATTTTCACCAAAGTAGAAAAAACAAGCTAATATCAATAAATTAATGGATGCTATCTCATGAAATAATGTGAATTCTACCGTCTTTGTTTTTCATTTTTTACCCCCACAACTCTTTGTGTAGAAAAACAGGTTAAACGTTTGTGCCTAAAGACTCAAGTGACTGCCCTGCAGCAACAACAGCAGTGCTGTGTCGCTGCAGTTCAGCTAGGTCACACCCTCAGCTTTTGTGCCTGTTTTGCACAGTGACAGCTTATTCCTGTGGGTATGAAAAGGAAAACAGAGGACTTTTGTGCGCACTTTGAGAAGTAGAATTATGAACCTCTTTTGTCTATTTTGCGCACTTTAAGAACCTGAGTATGAACTTAAATTAGACAACTGCAAAGATTGTGTTGCATTGCATGAGGTAAAAGGTGATCACATCAGATACTGTCTGGTTCTCTGAGGCCTGTACATTTTGTGTTGGAGTATCTTGACAAAAGACAAGCGCTCACTAATGCAGACTTGTGTTACATTTTTTTTTAATCTTTTGTTTTTAAGGTTGGGAGTAAAAAACAAAAGTCTTAAAATTTTCTTTTTGAGTGTAGAAGTAAAATAAAGGACAACAGCAGTGCTACAAATCACATGGCTCTAAGTATAAAAATTGATAAAAGAATGTTATACTTCAAAATATTTTATAGTTTTTAAAGTATGAAACTGTTTAGTGTTCATTTGACCTCTGCTGTGAAACATAGAATGAACTTCTTCAATGAGGAATTAACTTTTTAAATAATTTCTTGTCAGCTGAAATTAGGTAAGTTAGTATATGGCACCTTTATCAGACAAAATCACAAAACCCTTCACAAAATTAAAATGAAGGACATAATCCAAGAAAATGCAGAAAAAGTTATAAATAATGTTTACATTCAGCGGATTAACTGAAATAGTCACAGTAAGGACAGATAAAAATAAGGAAGAGCTCTTCTGAACAAAAACTTCTTCATCTGTCCTTTGAAACACTCGGCAGAGTTTATCTCTCTTAATGACAAAGGGAGGAAATTCCAATGTTTTATGGCAAGTTTTAGCGATGGTTAAACATTTTTGGTTTGCAGACCTCATCTCTTGTCAGGTCTGAATATAAGAAACAGGCAAAACAAAATTTTTCTCTTCAGAAAAAATTCAGGTAATTTCTAAACCACCAGCTAATTCACAGAAAATAGGAAAAGAGAAAGAGACGAGGAAACCTCTGGAATATTGCACATATTTACTTTTCTAGAAATCGCTTAACTGCCCCCGACTTAAAAAGAGCCAGAGCTGATTCTTTACTAGACTAAAAGACAGAAAACATGGTTTAAGAATTGAAAAAGAGACAAGAATTAAAAAGTGATGCTCCAAGAAATGTTCATTGGTCATTCTGAGTGAACATGAGCCTGGTGTCAGTTTTCTCATGCCTTGGCTTCATGCAGTGCAAGAGGTCTTTTCTTCGTTGCCTGAACCACAGCCACCCTAAACAATGTCGCTGTGTCTTATGCTGACCACACCACAATCAGGGACTATTGTCATTTCAGCCATTGGAATTGTTCACAATTCTGACAGTTAGCTTCATGTTTTCTAGCAACTATTCTCTCAACTTGACTTCAGCCTTCATTGAGTTTTAGTGTGTGGAGTGAGAATAGAAGAGTACTATCAGGTACAGTTGATGAGGCACACACAGAATCACTAAAATACAGCTACTCAGCCGATGGTGACAAAGAGGTCATGTCACAGATCTAAACATGGCTGCTCCACCATCCTGTGCAGTAGTGGGAAGCATTTTGTTGTACCAATGCCCCCACAAAGTCTTTATAAAAAAAAAATAAAAGTCACAGAACAGCTACCAAAGAGTGCATGTTTCACAGGACAAGCTGTCAACTGGTCAGTGATTTTGCCAGAGGTCCAACATTGGAAGGATGAGATGTTAGAATAACCCAAAGTTAAAAAGCACACCTGAACTAAATTGTCATTTTTAAGACAATCCTTTATGCAAGCCTGAATAAGCAAATGCAATTGGTTACATGCAGCACAGTTTTCTCTTCTAGTAACAAACCATTTTAAAGAAAAAGCCCATTAAAAGCTCAACTTTTATCTATATAGAACTGGAAGGGAAATAAAACCAAAACTGCAAGACAGTTAATTCCATTTCATTTTTAATATCCAAGTGTGAATTCCAAATTTACATAGACACCTTAGTGAGCATTCAAAGGCAGCCAGAGGTTTTAGAAGAGGATCACATTGTGCCAGGTTCTTAATGCCACACTGAAAACGAGGCCCGAGCGACAGGTGACCCAAGCTCCAATGTCCACATGAAGCCAGAGGACCATGGAGTGAAGCTGGAGATGATGGATGTAGAGCCATTATAGTTGAGTGTTTCAATGCTGAAAGTGGGAATGGATCTATCCTGTGGCTGAAGAGTGACTGGGAGGTTTGATCTTCATGAAGTAGACACTGCCTTCTCCTGTTCAATGGCTGCAAGGAGAGCAAACATTAGAATGAGAAGCAGTTTTACAAAGAAAAGGGGAGCGTTTGTGCAGATTTCAAGAGGGCAGCTTACTTTCTTTGGAGGGCAGTGTGTTTTTCTCTTGCGTCTCAGTTTTCTTCAGCTTGGTTTTGTCAAACCGGCTCACCTCAGTGATGTCGGGTTTGTCAGCCATGTTTCCAGAGAATCTAAGAAAACAGAACGCAGTACATTTTAATGCAATTCATAAAATAAATCCCATCAGTTCACATTACAAGATTTAAAAAAAAATAAAAATAAAGCTAAACCTCCAATTTCTTCTTGCAATACTAAATCCAAGCATGTAACATGTCACATTTTATTTTTATTGGGGAAAAACAAAGTAAATTAATCTGTCACAAATTTAACAATCACCATTTCACAAACTACCTAAGAGCTTAAATGAAACAAGTCAACCCATCCACCTACCAGGAGTTTGCTCAGAGAGACGACGGGACCACACAACCCTTTCCTACAAGAGCAGAGTACTGAACTGGCGCTCCATCGCTCAGTAAATACCATTCTGTATGCTAATAAATTCGTGACGTCACATCCGGAACCGAAAAACTGAAAGGTCATTTTTCCGCTTCCTTCTGGTTTACAGAAAAAATAAAACGAAGCTTTAATTCTGCCCTATACTTTTGAGGAAGCGGTTGTCATTGTATTTTAAACTTTAATATTTAGCATAATGTGGATGTATGGAGTGAGTTTATTTAAATTGACACGCAGTGGCTCTGACACGCAGTGGCTCGACTAACACGAAACTAGTTCCAGGCTTTGCCATATGCGCCATCTTGTGGGAGGACACTGTTAGTTCACTTGCAAACATTTTGCATCTCAACTTTCAACAAAAAACAGAAGAACTTGGTATAATTTTTTTTCTTTTCATATGTTAAATAATTATATACGTTCACATAAAAATAAATACCATAAGGTCAAATGCAATTTGTAGTTTTATTCAAACCCAGCAGGACCATTCCAAACATTGCAGTCTCAACATGTGTCAAAAAGAAAAAAGGTAAACCATTCATAAATATATATATATATATATATATATTTCTATACACACATATATATATTTATTAATTAATTTTTGCACATGAGTTATCAAATTTATTTTAACTACAAACATTGAAGAACAGCTCACAGTGGAAAAACAACCCATTTTATTGAACAAAAAAAAACAAACAATTATCCTCTGCTTTATTCATTGGTAAAGTATTTGGAATATGTTTTGTTGTACATCCCTTGATTATCTTTTCTAATGACAGTTTTGAGGTTTTGCCAGAACCAGGGCTCTGCAGCTGCTGTCCGTGGCCATTCCACAACACTTTTCCCACAGAGCCTCTTCCTCAGGCGCAGGAAATGAGAGTGCTGCAGGACGGGCTCTAGCATGAGCAGCACAATCACATCGACATTTTCATCCAGCAGTCTCTGGTGTGCTAGATACATTGCCATCTTGAAGATTCCTGTCTTAACATAACCCTCTGTTAAAACAAACAGGGTCTTGCGGCTGTATCGGATGCTCTGCATGAGGTTGTCTACCAGCGGGACTCCTGGGGGCCAATCTCTCTCCTCCAGACACATAGGAAGATGCTTTTCTCCGTCTTCTTCCAGTTTAACCCGCAGGTTGCTCATCACCCATTCAGATACGTGTGAGTCTTTAGTGTCATATGTCACAAAGACATCATAAGCATTGTCTGGGAAGTTCAGGGACTTGTATCCCATCAGTTTAGCTTTCAAATAGTGTGTGATGTACGAAAAGTCCCAGTAGAATAAAGGAAATGCTGTTACCAAAAGCATAAAAACAACAATTATAGATGTTGTGACGATGTACAGCTTCAGTGCTAGATCGTCATTTACACACTGCCTAATGTCAAAGTAAACTAGTGGTTTTCCCTTTTGGTTTTCTGGCGTGTCACAGGTCACTGCAGTTGTCAACCTCGGGATCTTGATGGGACTGCTTTCGATCCATAAAATGAAATCTAACGAATCACAAATACATTGGAGCGGATTCTTGTGCAAGAACAAAGTCCTGATGTTGTTCTCATCTCCGAAGCTCGAGCTGTTAACCAAAGTCAGTTTGTTAAAGCTCAGACTCAGAGTCTGGAGACTTTTTGGACCATTGAACAATCCATCTTTCAGGTGGAAAATGTGGTTGTGACTCAGATCTAGTAAAGTCAAAGACTGCGTGATGCTTGAATTGATTCCTGCAATGTAGGACAAAGAATTGAAGCTCAGATCTAAGATCTGAAGTTGATGGAAAAACTTCAGTTTGTCCCAAGAAAAATCTGTCAGCAAGTTATGATGAATGCTGAGTTTGGTGAGGTTACGAGGCAGAGATTCATAGACATTGTCGGGGATCTTACTAATTCTGTTGTGCGATATTTCTAAAACAGTTAAATTGTGAAGATTAGTGAAAAGTTTTGTGTACGAACCGTCTTTTTCTTTCCAGAGAACGCCAAGGGAATTATATGCAAACTGAAGTTCTGTCAACGATTCGCTGTGCAGCTGCTTAGTTGTTAAAGTGTGAATGGAGTTATGACTCATGTTCAGCACCTGTAGGTCAGGAAGATTCTTTAAGAAATTCAGATTATGCGTAAGTCCGAATGCTTTAAAATAGTGTGGATTGTAACTGAGGTCGAGCACTTTTAGTTTTTTTAACTCTTTGAAGGAGTTGTCATATGCCAGATCAATCTTATTGTAGGACAGGTCTAAATATGTCAGATTAGGCAGTGAGGAGAACTCTGTTCCATTAAGAGCTGCTGAAAATCCATTTCCTGAGAGGTTGAGACATGCGATATCTCCATATCCTTCAAACTGCTTTGGAGAAATAAAGAACAGGTTATTAGAGCTGAGGACAAGAACTTTTCCGGAGTCAAAACACTGCTTTTTGATAAAAGCATGTGTTATCTCATAACCTGTAGGTTGTGAATGTTGCGTGAGCGGTTTGAAGGAAAGCGGGGACCTCTGGTTGTATCCATTTCTTGGGGTTGGCGTGCGTGTCACCGGAACGGGATAAAGTCGGTTTTCTGCGAGGTATATCATTTTCAGGTTTTGGAATTTGCTAAACACAGTGGAATCAGAGTGAATGATAAAATTGGTCCCCAAATTCAGCGCAGACAAGTTTTTAAGCCCATACAGAGATTTCAGAGTGCTCTGTTCAATGTTCTGAAAGACCAAGCCCTCCAGGTGCAAAGTTCTTAATGATGTGAGGTTTGAAAACTCTTCAGAAAGATTCAGAGTCCTTGGATAACTCTTCAAGGCATAGTTGAAAGACAAGTCGACTCTTACAAGGCTGGGGAGGTATCGGAGGAAGGCTGCCTCCTGGGTGATTGCGTTTACTAAAAAATTAAAAGAAAGAAACAGCTCTCTAAGTTTGTGGAGCTTTTCAAACCAGGAAGGTTTTAGGTACTTTAACGAGTTTCCTCCTAGATTGAGAGTTACAAGATTTACTAAATTTTGAAATGCATCAGGGTGGATGGTGAGAGAAATGTTAATGCAAGTGACACAGGGATATGGAGCGTTCTGGCACCTTGGGCAATTTCCCTGTAGCTCAAGTTCCTTCAAGTTGGTCAGGTTTTGGAAATCATTTTTATGGATTTGCTGTATATAATTAGAAGCAACAGACAGGTTTTTCAATGACTCTGGCAATCCTTTGGGAACTTGGGTTAAGTTGTTGAAAGATAAATCCAGAGTTTGCAGTGAGGTCAAGTCAGCAAAAGTGTCATCTTCGATTTCAACCGAACGTCCACACGGGTCCCACATGTAGCAGTTTTGAGACAAGAACAGCTGCGTGAGATTTTTTAAGTTAGCAAGCCTCCTCCTATCCAGCAGCAAGATCTTGTTGTGGTCCAGCTCCAGGGTTTCCAAACTAACAGGGAGATTTGCTGGTATTTCTTTCAGATAAATACCTGTTAGCTGCAGCTCCTTAAGCTTTGTGAGGTTTTTGAAAGAATCTTCACCAATCGTCATATTCTTGTTCTTGTTTGCCCAACTAAGCTTCAGCCAAGTCAGATTTGACATGTTGGAAAATTCATTCCCCTTAATTGCCTTAATAAAGTTTTCTGATAAGTCAAGATCAGTCACATTATGCGTTATTCCTCTTGGCACTTCCGTCAGAAGGCGGCCTCTGCAGTCAAATTTGACTTTTGTGGTATTATAGGCAGTGACATCGCAGGGGAACTGTGCCGACATCCACCTTGGCTTGCACGCAGCGTGATGGACTTCATGATGGCAGAACAGAAACAGGAGAAACAGGTGACTCCAAGACCTGAGGGTCTGCAGACAAATAAGGAAATCAGACACTTGTGTTGAAGTCATTGCTTCTGCAGTCAATCTTTTGGATTTATTCTGGGGACTTCCCTTTTCTTTTTCTGAGTCAGAAACTTCATGTAGACAGGCACTTCTAGTAAAATAAAGTGCCAGGGTTGTCTGTATGCTCCTTCAAAATTATTTAAAAAATGCACCCATCCCCCTTTTTTGTAAAATGTGAACATCAATCGTATTTTTAAAATATCAGAAAATGTTGTTCCCCACTTAACCAGCAGGTGCCAGTAGCGTGCAACAAAAGGAGCCACAGACAGCTCTGTCATAGGAAATCTGTTTTCATTATGTCCCAGGTTTATAAAATATCTTACATACATAAAAATAAAATTTGAAAATACTTTGAATCATAAAAGTATCATAGGAACAGAAAGTATTATAAACTAAATAAAGAAAACTGCAACATGCCTAGTTTTTTTTAGTCCATTGGGATTATCTATGTTTATTTTTTGTAACAATGCTTCAAAACTGTACATGTTTAGTTCTTTCTTTTAATATTTACTGTTAAATATAGCAAAATATTGTCAAAGACTGTGCATTGTCAAAACACTGAAAATGTGTTTTTAATGCCATGTTTTGTTTTAAACTGCGATATAGTTCATTTAGCTCAATTATCGGAAATTACTTGTCTTCCTGTAGTCGAATTAGCGTGTTGTGCTTTGCTGCGAAGATATTGAAAATTTGCAGGAAGAAGCTAAATTTGTAATAAGACATTTGTTAGATACTTATTTTACAGCTTAATCTAGTTCAATCAAACTGACACCACAAATAACTGTCAAAAGCAAATCCTTACAAACTTCAACAAGGAATGTGACAACATTTATTAACATCAGGAATCAGATTGAACACGTTGTATTTGAATTCAAACAACAAATCATTCTTTAAAGGTTCCAAAAAACATCAAAACAGAAAACCAAAAGCACAAACTGTACTTAAATGAACATATTAAAGGAAAACATGTAAATAAGAAGATACCAATTCACTTTCATTCACAAACATTAAACAGAGAACTGGATTACATGGGTTTTCCTTTTGTGCGCAATAGTATTGTGTTAACAAAACTTACCATTGTGCATGGAATATGTGAGTCCTTAGTAAGATTTGAAGACAGTTCCTAACCGGTTGATTCTTAGGCACTTACAAGTACTGGAAACGTGCAAAGAAAGAACATAGTGAAAGCTGCCTTTATGTACATCTAAGGCAATCGTGGTCAAACTAATCTTGCTTAGCTTCCTTGTTCTTTGCAGCCCCATGCTACAGAGCAAAAGTCCCCATGGCAGGACTGCAATCCGAAACTAGCATGTTTGTACAAAACTCTGTGGCAGAGAAGCTGTTTGTAATTTGCAGAAGTGCTGTTTACTTCTGTTTCATTTCCTTTTTTTTCCGGCATGTTTGGAGTTTTTGCTGGCAGCTGATAAGCAGCAACATTAAGATCATATGGGAGGTCTAACAAAGGGTGCAAATCATTTTCTAGTAATTGAGGCAAAGAGGGAATTAGCCAAAAAGACAGACTTCTGCATCAGTTCTCCAAGTTCTGATATTTTAATCCGTACAAGGGATTAAACATGCTGTTATCTACAGTGACACAGAGAACAATGCCATTATATTGTTCTTTTTTCACAGTGTTTCTTTGAAGAGATTGTTGTATTGTTTGTGGCTTTCAGTGGCTAAAACACTCCTTAGGCTAAACCAGAATAACTGCTGTGCCTGAGGGTTTGCTGGCCACTCGAGGACAGAGCGCCTATATAGCCGCTTTCGTAATTGCAGATACTTTGAGTTGCAAGATACTTTTTCCAGGAAAATCAATACGATAACATCGTTTTTTTCATCCATTAGTCTTTGGTGGGCCATGTAGAAGGCCGTCCTGAAGTTCCCCCCTTTGATGTATTTTCTGGTGAGAATAAAAACAGTCCTCTTGCTCTTGTGGATGCTTTGGGAGAGGTTATCAATCAAGGGGCATCCAGGGATCCAGTCTCTTTCCTCCAGACACAGAGTCAAGCCACGGTCTCCACCCTGCTCCAGCTGAGTGCACATCTCCTTCATCACCCACTCAGACACTGCTGGGTCTTCTTTGTCATAAATCACAAATGCATCATAGATAGCACCATGAGAGTGCAGCCGGCGGTATCCTTTTAGCTTAGCCCTGCAGAAGTGGTAAATGTACCAGACGTCCCACATGAAGAGATGGCTGGAGATGGACAGCGTCAAAAAGCTGAGGACAACAGACGTCATGAGGATGTAGAGGATGATGGACAGGAAGGGATGTTGACAAGCCAGTAAGTCCACGGAGATCACCGGATGACCTCTTTGAACACCAGGAGCCACACAGGTGACGTCGGTGCCAAGTTGAGGGATGGTCACGTTGGTGGTATTGAGCCATTTCACAAACCAAGTGGCGTTGCAGGTGCACATAAATCTGTTTTTGTGAAGGAGCAGCATGTCCATCTGTGAAACAACATCATCTGGAAAGCTGGATTGTTCAATGTACTGGATGTGGTTAAAACTAAGATCCAGATACTTTAAATTGAAGGCATCCATGAGAAAATGGGGTGTAAGTCTTACAATCTGGTTTTTATGTAGTATAAATTTCTCAAGTGATGTGGTACAGTTTGACAGCACGCGTGGGACAGTAGTTAGATGGTTTTCACTGAGGTCTAAGACCTTTAAAGAGCGCAGAAGCTGTAATTCTCCCCATGCAAAGGATTTCAGTTTGTTTCCTCTGATGTAGAGCTCAGATAGCTTGTCAGGCATGCCACCAAAGACTTGACGTGGAATAAAATTGAGATTATTGTGAGAGATATCGAGGACAGTCAGGTTAAGTAGGTTTTTAAAATAATTAACATACCTAGTGTCTCCATCTCTCCACAGCATATCTAAGCGATTATCCCTGAACTCTAACCTCTCCAGGGATTTGCTCTCCATCTCTGTGTTGGTGGATGTAGAGATTTTATTGTGGTTCATGAGCAGGGTCTTGAGTTTTGTCAAATTCTTTGTGAAGTTAAGCATGTGAGTCACGCCCTCCGACTCAAAATAATGGTTGTTATTACTAATGTCCAAGATGACCAGATTTTCAAGCTCTTGAAATGCAGTAGAGTAGAGAAGGTCCAGGCGATTGGATGAGAAGTCAAGGTACTGTAGGTTTTTTAGATGAGTAAATTCTGATCCATTCAGGCTTTGGCTCATTGCATTCTCAGAAAGATTCAGACATTTCAGATCCTTGAGATTCAAAAACCTCGAATGCAGGAAGAAAATGTTGTTCCTGCTCACATCTAAGGTTTTACCAAATTTACTGCACTCTTCTTTAACAAAAGATGTGACAACTCCTAGTTCTTTATCTTTGTACTTGCAGCTGCGCGCATATTCGTCGTATCTGAAGTAATGTATCTCTCGCACTTCTTTGTTGCGGTACTGATCACTACTTGGCATTGGAGACCAGAGCAAGGGTTCTCCATCAGGGAAGACAATATCATCTTGATTGTCAGATGGAGAAGATATTTTGTTGTCAGATAGACTGATTATTTTAAAACTTTTTAGTTCCATCAGAATGCTAAGGTTTGCCATTTTAATAAAGTTTGTACCAAGATCTACAACTTCCAGGTTAGGTAGATGTTTCAAAGGAGCAATACTCTCTGGCTTTAGCTGCTGAAACACATAGCCCTTCAGTCTGAGGATTTTAAGTGACTCAAGCTTGGAAAAACTGCAGCTCAGCCTCAGCATTTTAGGATACCGCTGGAGCTCATAGTTAAATGACAGGTCGAGCTCTTCCAGTTTCCCCAGGAACCGTGGGAAGTCAGTGAATGCAATTGCTCTAGCTAAAAAGTTGGATGACAAATCAAGAACTCTGAGATCTTTTGTTGTGGCAAACCATTCCGATGCTACATGTGTCAGGGAGTTACTGTGCAGACGTAGAATCTTTAGCTTTGTCAGCTTCCCAAAAGCTGTCTTGCTAATGTGAAGCTCTGCATTATTTGGGCACGGGGTGCAAGGGAAAGGCGCATTGTAACAGCGAGGACAGTTTCCACTAATGTCAAGGATCTCAAGGTTAGTTAAGTTCTTAAAATCTTCATCAGTGACTTCTTGAATGTTGTTGTTGTACAGGTAAAGCTCCTTCAATCTTTTGGGCAGGTTATGTGGGATGAAAGACAAGTTGTTTGACTTCAGAGACAATAAAGTTAAATTGGTAAACTGTTGAAAGGCACCATCTTCAATATCATAGGAAGCGTTGCAGGGATTACGGTAGTAGCAGTTTTGACCAAGGTAGAGCACCTGAATGTTTCTTAGTTCAGAAAGGTTTGCCTTGGAAATGTAGAAAATGTGATTCACTTCCAAGCTCAGAAGAATCAGGTTTGAGGGTAAGCCTTTCGGGATACTGTTGAGCTGGTTTCCATCCAAATACAACGCTCGCAGTTTCTTCAGTGCCGTGAAGGTGTTCTCCTCAATCATCAAACTTTTGATGCACATGCGGTCCTTGGGGCCGATTTTGATGGGCACACAATTGCACCTCATATCAATCTCGGTTAAGTTGTCCAGGTTGTAAAAAGAGGTGGAGTTCAACGTCGGAATGTGGTTGATGGTGAGAGTCAGGTTGGTGGTGTCCCTGGGGATGCCAGGGGGGATTTCCTTAAGGTTTCTCTCCGTGCAATCCACCTTGAGCCCCGAGCCATTGTTGGCCTCACTGACATCGCACGGCAGAGCTTTTGGGTAAGAAAGGCCTGTTGTCCATAAAATGTCACAACACCACAGACCCAGGAATGCCAAAAACATCTGCACAGACAGATACAAGAGATGTGTGCATTAAAAAAAGCTGACGATCAAAAGGCACAAGATCCACAACAAATAGGCATCATTGCTAAATATTTTCAGCTAACTTAGATATTCCATGGTTTTCCTAAATGTACATATTAATGTGTCTTTTACTCACCAGATGGACGGGCATTCTGTTGTTATAAGGAATGTGGAGAGAGATCCTGCTTCTGTTGCCAGGTTGAACATAGTAATAAAGAGGTGTAACGCTGACAATCAGTTCTTAGATGATGACATGAAAGTAACAGATGGCTGTCTTAGCTCTGTGTGTGTATAATTATACAGAATCACTTCCTCTTAGTGTCTTAACACATATATGCAAAGCTTCTATCTTTTGTTAAATCTGTACGGGTTGATTGGTGGCCTAAGAATGATATTTTATGTTTTCCTTTAGCCTCATACAGGAAATACTGATCTAGAGTAAAGCAGAACATTTCATTCTGGCATGTTATTCTTTTCAGACTACCAATAAACACTGAGTTTCATTTCTCTTTAAGCTGCTGGGGAAAGTAAAACCTTGTGGGAATGAGGTTTGCAAGGGAGAAATCTTTTTTTTTATGTAACTTGTGGCTGTTCTTTGGTTGTGAGATTTGACTTCCATTTGCATTCAACTGTTTGTGGTTTCTAGATACAAATGTATCTATTTATACATTTATTTTTGTGTGTTTTGACTTGCTTTATTGACTAATAAAACTATTTGTTTTTAGTTGGATGTATTTGCTTGTTTGAATAAATATGTCTCAATAAAGAGAATACAAATATAAAAACAAATGTTCTTATAAATCCAAATTAACCTTTGTAGATCGATGAACAGCTGTCTTTTCCTAAAGACATTTGACAATAAAGAAGCCTATTTATTTCTGTTTCCACTTGACCACATTTCCTTTGTTTTAGGGGTGTAACAATTAATTTAAAAAACAATTTAATATCATATCATATCATAATTTTTGGTTGCTGATATCATTTTTAGTCTATATCGGTTCACCTGGAACGATTCGATTCCCTGACCTAAAATCGAATCATGACATATTTAGCCAAAACTTCAACCAGTGTGACATCAAAATGGTACAAATTAGAACATTCTACCACACTATATGGTCACATGTCTTTTCAAAGTGTTTCCACACATTGGCCTGTAACGATAGTTTGTTAATCTTTTGGTGCATCACATGTGTGTTGTCCACTGTGATGCACTTAGTCATTGCAGTCAAATAAACCTACCATATCTCAATCTAAATGGTGTTTTCCAATATCGATAGAAAAAATGTATTTCCCTTTGAAACTTTTGAATGGAATAGGCCGATTCGATTTGATTAAAATCTTGCCTCAGACAGACCCATCTGATTGGATCTTAAACACATAAATCGATTAAACAATTAAGTAGATTAATCGCAGCACCCCTTCTGGCCATAGTAACATTCCTTTGCACAGCAGACATGTCTGCAACTACAACAAATAAACATGTTCTGACACACGACCTGTGTGGACGGTTTACAAGTCATGACTGGAAACTGTTCCAGTTGTAAATGCAGCACTCATCCGATTCTTTTATAATGCCAAAGATGTTATAATTTCTGATATTTTGACAGCTAATAATCAATTTAAGCCTCAGGTTGAAATTGAAACCAGTCCCTCCTCTCTGAAATGGGAAAGTGTCAGTTGTAACACCTCTGCCAATTGAATAAATGACAAATATAAGTTAAGTTCAAAATCCTTTAATTTTTTTAACTTGCTCCCTAGACAATGCACCGCAAAACATTTGATCTGCAAATCAAAAAATAATACACGTAAGAGGTGGCTGATTGTATGATATAGTGTTTTGAAATAATCTCTCAGAAATAAAGCCACATTTCAGAAACAGCTGTCAGGTAGCTCCTGTTTTTTATGCTCCTGACTATGACTGTCATGTCAGGAGATGTGATGAAGCCCTAAGACTTTGAGGTTTGAGGTTTCACAGCCTCTCCTTCAAACTTCATGTCTGCAAAACTTTTCTCACAGGTGGAGATTTCTCTCACTTTGAGGAGATATGTCCACACATTTCTGACTGTAGAATAAATTTGTCTTATTCTGTCTCTTTTTCCCCTCTCTCTGCACACTAGATAGCACAAGCAGCCCATCAGGAAATATCCACGTTTCACGTTTTACGTTTAGGCTAGCTACAAATAAAGATAAAACCCATCTTATCTTTAAAAAGTATTGGATGTTACATTTTCGTTAGGTTTCTGCTTTTGGTTTTCCAATTAGTTTTCATGGTAAGTTTATAAAAAGCCTTCATCTGGTCCCTTCTATAACGTGTGAGAAACTTTATTGAATCCAAAAAAAAACATTATCATGTAATTAAATATGACACAGCATAGTCATGCTTACAATAGACACTAATTCTTTGCCCTTTGTGTTAAAACTAAAGCTCTGGAATCCCTACGGGAATCATAGAAACAGTTATGAGTAAAAAGCCCATTTGCTGAGACTTTATGGACCACTGTCTTTTTTAATTTTTTATTTTGAGATGAGTTATTCACCACAAAAATTGATTATAAGCCATTTAAATTCTAAATATGACTATAGTCATATTTAGAAATAGACATTTGCACAATCTGAGGCCTGACTGTGACTGTGCTCCCAAAGGAGCCTCAAATGTCCATGTGACAAATTTAGCATTTTAAAGGTTTGTCTTCAATGTAAACTTAGAGAAATAGTGCAAAGGTGTGGCTGTTTTGGAAGAGCTTCTAAGGGAAAGCTCCTTCTCTTCTGTGGTTTTGCTTTTTATGGTTTTGCCGTTGAATGAACGGACGCAATTTTAGGAAGTGCAGCAAGACTGAAGCACAAAACACGGCTACAGAAATAAATCAATTTGTCAAACAAAAAATATGAACATTTTTAATGTAAATCTGGTCCCAAGACTATTACTGCAGTAGTTGTTCTATGGTTTACTTAGTTTTCCACACACTTCTTTATATGTTTGCCTATTTTTGTGTATCTGTAAAACACAAATGCCTTTTTATCATGTGCTAATGAAAAAGACAACAAATTAATTTGTATTTAGTTATTTTCTCACAAAGTTGTGCCTGTCAGCTATCAGCTTATTAGCCTTTTCGGTCAGAAAAATTAGAATTTAGTTCTGTGAATAACCTTGACAGGTGTGTGTCAACAGCCTTCCCTTCTTACCTGCACAGTTGTTCTTTTTAGTTATCACAGAGAGAGTAACACTGTTCTCATTCAATGCATCTTGTGTCAACACAATGAAAAGCACTAAGGTTGAAATTCAATATTATTTGGGAAATGGCTGAATAACTGGTTTACATGTGCCACTCATAACTTCGCTAAAAGTGTGGTGTTGCTATGGTAATGGAAGATTTTAAAGAGAAAAAAAACAGAAGCTGACAAAAATCCTTTCTGTAACATTTTTGGGATTTTATTTAAATCTTTATTGGTGGTGACAAAAATAACAGTAAAGTATTCAGTATTCATGTGGAAAGTTTTCATTAAATTAAGTGACTTAGAAAATGAAAAAAAGAAATTTATGCATTGCCATATTTTAATAACAACTTGTGAAAATTATTTGTCTAGAGCTTCATATAGCATATATATTTGGCCAACATCATATATATATATATATATATACAACGTAGCACTGTGAAGTTATATATATATATACCGTATATATACAGTATGTATATATATATATATGTATAATTTTTACAATTTATAAACAAGGCTCTTATAAGCTTTCTAAATAACGAATGAATGATAAAATAATTGTTGGTATTTGATAATTTATCCAAGAGGTGATTTTGATAGAGGCCTTTATATAATCTATCAAAACTTCAATTCATATATATTTTTTTATATTTCCTTTACATAATAAAATACTGTATTCACAAGGCAAGGTTTTTTTGTCTTCACAGCAGTTCACATTGGTCGTTAAACCCATGTTTCAAATGTATGGCTTTGAAATCAAAATAACAGTTTGCTGTTGAGCAATGTTTCAAGTGAGTGAGACAGTGTGTTTACAACGACAGACATGGTAGCAGAGTAATGTGTCAATGCATTCACAGTTTGGTCACTGGGGGAACCTGCTGCAGCCACCTCGGCTGCTTTTAACAGACACGCGTAGTTCACGATGACCTCGTCCACTTTGGCTACCACCTCTTGCCTTTCGCTTTCAGTGTTTAGGCTTTCCATGAGTGACATGCAAGCTTGCATTAAGCAGCAGAGTGAGTGGAAGCTGTGCGTCAGTGTGAGTAGCAGCTCCTCCGGGCTGCTGTACTCTGTGGCCATTCTACTGCAAGCTCCACTCAGTACTTTGGCCTGTGCAAAAAGCAGTTGGGAACATGTTTCTGTGTCAGCCGCCTCTGGAACATCACATGTGGATTTTTTGTTCTCACTGTAGTGAAACACCCCCATCATCTCTAAGGCATCCTTTCGTGCAATTGCAAACCCTGTATGAAGACTATAGGTTTTTCCCTTCATGGAGTGTATATGAGCTAGCCTTTCTTCAAGGCTCATGTTATCCATATGCACGGTCATGTTGCTCTTTTCAGATTTACAGTCAGGATTTTCCTTTCCCCTGACTGAAACTGAGCTTTCAAAGACCGGAGCATGTGAAGGCATATCTCTGTCTTTATGGCCACCTTGAGTGTTTGGCTTTCTCCTGAGGAAGCAGTGACTGAATGGCCCTCGGCACTTCCACGTTCCCACATCCAGCCTGTGCGCTGTTGTCTCCTGTAGCAACACTGAGGCTCCTGTTGACCCACCAGGTGAATCAGAGGCAACTGAACCCTGGGACACACTCTTGGGTAGGGTTTTGGCTGAAAATACCCGTTGCATTTTCTGAAGATCTTGTGACTGCAAATTCAGATCCTCATTCTTCCCCGTAAGTGTGGCTTTGGTCTTCTCTATCAGTGCTTCTAAACTCCGGGAACCTGGCATGAGGGTGCTCCAGCTCCTCCTGACCATACGCACCTTGTGTGGCTTCCTGAGGTTACCTGTCGTCGGGTCGTCTGAAGATCCGCTTGAGTGGGAAGCCAGGGCGTGAGGGTCGGACTCAGGACTGACCAGTGTTAGCCCGCAGGCTTCTGTGCTACGTTGTAATGAGAAAGGTGACATGTTTGTGGTGCTGGTACTGGTCTTGTTACAGATGGCTAAAGATGACTCTTTCCCAGCCTTCTTCAGCTGTGTGCAAGCTACACTAGGGGTAGTAGGAGAATGAAGAGAACCGTTAAGCATTTTGATAACATTAGCAAAACGTACACCTTTTGATTATACATGGAGAAACAGTAATGCCAGAAACTCCACAGTTTTATGAAGGTCAGAAAATTAAACAGAGAAATAAAACAAAAGTACACATCCTTATTTACAGAAATCTGATGTTTTTGATCATTTAATGTTTTATTCATCCCTGATCTTATAGGTTAAGTATGATTATGATGTGTTTTTTAAAAAAACATGTTTTGTGGCATTTTTTGGATGGTGGAGAACATATTAAAATAATTAGGCTTAAAGTTTTATTTCTGAGTATTTCTCTTTTCAAGTTGCTGTAAGTCAGGAGCAGACGAATAAATGTTGTTTGAAAAAGAGCTTATTTGTAACATAGAAATAACGCTGGGTGGGCCACAAGCTCTGAGCTTTAAGCAAAGCCGAGGGGAGGAGGGGTGGGGTTGCTTGCCCCAATGTTCCTGCCCACAACTCAAAGGACAGTTTCTAGTGAACTACTACAGCTCTTCAGAAACTATGTCCCAGAAAATGACACAGGCATTCAGTCAAACTGTTACTGTTTGAGAAGTTTTGCCCCAGATGGATTTATAGTTTTGTTATAGCCATAATTTGGATGATTTTTTTTTTTTACTTTCACTTCAAGGTACTGTTTTGAAGCAATGCTACTCCAGAAAGAGTAAAAGTTCTGGATAGTCCACCTGCCTCTGATAACACCTCGTCAGAAGCCGTCCAGGTGGTGGCATTCTCATCAGATGTCCAAACCACCTCACCTTTCTTATCTTGAAGTTCTGGAGTACTGACTTTAGTCCCAGTTTTTATTGAATCACTAAGATTCAAGTCTTGTCTCTTTAGGATAGTTCAGCTGTCCTGCAGAGGCAGCTTATTTCAGATGCTTCTTTTATTCGCTGCTTTCACCCATAGCCCTCAGCTGTGGGTGTAGGCAGCGGATGATGGTGACAGGTAAATCTGTCATCAAGAGGCTTGCCTTTTGCTCAGCTCTCTTTTACCACAATGTACCAATACAGTATTTGAATTACTGAGCAGCTGCACTGATCTGTGATCCAATTTCATTTGAATTCTTTCCCAGAAGGCAAACAACATGCTAAAAAACTGCTCCACTCTTTAGAGAAATTTCTGTCAAACCCAAAGAGGGCACTGCAACTTTTTTCAGGCAACCCTAATCATTAGACCTAAAGGTATTTTCCACCCTGGTCACTAAAATCTTAATTGCAAACCACTGTTGCTTGAGCTGTAGACCATGCCTTGATGAAGAGACCACACCAATGGTAAAGGTAGCGACGGTATTCTTAGGCTTTCAAACCAGTAATCCCTCTGCCACTTTGGTGTGCTACAAAATTTGGTCCTTAAACGTTTTGAACGGAATCTTCATCAAAATGAATCCTTGGTGAAGTCCAACTATAACCAACTGCAACCGTTTAACTGCTGGAGATACAAACCATGTTTCTGCTCTCTTTGTAAAGTAAAGTGGTCTACCGGTTGTGGACTATGGACCCATTATTTGCAAATCAGACCCCAACTAGGATATCTAGAGTAACACACTTAATTTCACTTGTTTTATCCAGAAAACATTAAAATCAGATGTGCAAACTGTACTGTTTCTTGAACTCTACAAAGGATAATTAAAGACGTTGCAGCCCTCTTCACAATCAAGTGGAAGAAAGTTCTCTTTGCCATCACAAAAATGGCCACCTGGCACAAAACCCCTTCCTACAGGGAAACGTGGTGACAGAATATCATGCTAAAGGAAGGTTTACTGTCAGAGCCTTTATAGAATTCAGATTTGAAAGTAATTGTGCTAAATTTGAAACAGTTTTAAAGAAAAGCTGATTTTCTTAACCCTTGTGCTATCTTAGATGACCCCACCCTTACATTGACGTGTTATTCCTACCATGACAAAGGTGGATAGAGGTGGAAAGATTTCATGTAATCCATGGACACCAGTGAAGATCACAAATCATTGAAGAAAAAAGGTTCAACACAATGTCTAGTGGGTCTAGATGACCCAACTCCCAATGTTAAAATGCCTAGGATAGCACAAGGGTTAAGAAGAACAGAACACAGGCCTAGTTACAAACACTTGGAGATGCACTCAGATAATTTTTTGATCTATTTTTAAAGCGTTCCCAATAGTTTTTTAATATGATTATTCCCCCCACAAAAAACAAAAAAACTGCGTCGTTGTCTTGGACATGGTTTTTAGCGTATTTTCTACTTCCCAAATTAACTCTTTTCAAATGATATTTATTCCTCCTCTCCTGATCCACAATGATTTAAATAAAAACATATTGAGCTTATTTTCTTTATATATGCACACTGTTAGCAGTTGGATATCCAAAAAAGGTAATTTATTCCCAGTGACTGCATTTGGGAATCGTATACATTTTTAATACTTTAAAAAAAGTTTTTTTCCTAGGAGATTTGGACAATATCTTCACATTCACACTTAATGCAAAAATATGAACCCAAACACCGTCCTGTTTAGTCTTACCTGTGGTTTCTTTTATCTTGGGCACTCTGTGACTGCTGTCTCTTGTGCTGCTATGCCCAGGCTCAGCACTTGTGGCTGCATGGATCTTCCGCAGCAAAGTGGGGTCCATTTGGTGCCCAGATTTACCCTGCATGGCGGGACCGTACGCCTTTTCATCAGCAGCGATGTAATTCAGTCCCTTAAGGGAGGACTCTGAGAGTACATGCAAGTTGTCTGTTGTGCAAAGTGGGGAATCCATAGGGGTGACACTACTGCTGCTGCCAGTGCTGCACCCAGCATCTATAGAAGAGCACTGCGAGCTTTGGAGAACATGAACTCCCTCACCTTGGATAGATGACATGCGCTTGTTTACATGGTATTCATACAACCGTGTTGGATCTTGCTCTGCCTGCGAATGCTTTATCTGCTTCTGCTCATTATCCTGTAAAGTGGCATCAGTCTCTGCAGGGATGGGCCTTTTGGTTGTGCTGAGGAAATGGGCATTTAACTGTTGACTTCTTTCATCTAAGTCTTGTTTCTCTCCCTTTGCCGTGAGTCTGTTTGCGTGGGAAGCCTGTGAGTCATTCACACATTCTGGAGCAAGATTCTCTGCCATTTTGTTTCCTGGTGCTCTCTGCTGCCATTTTTGCTGTCTGTCCTTACAGTGAATTCGTCCCAGATCAAGCTGGTTCACATAGAAAGAATCCCTCACCGTAAAGGTGTTGTACCTCCCTACAAGGTGAGGGGGTTCCTCTTTAACTGAATCTTGAGAAGACTTGAGAGATTTATCTGAGGAACTGCACACATCTCCTTGGATTCTGCTCTCTGTCTCCCTTTGTTTTCCTTTCTGCCTGCTCGTTACTGAGCCCATGTGCATCTTAGTGAGGAACTCACTGACAGACTTTATTTCCATCGTTTCTGGCTCCATCTCACCGCCATCAGAGGGAAATATCTGCGAGGAGCCGACAGCAGAGGATTTAGTCTCCTCCTGACGATGGTCATCTGCCGTGCTCCCGGTTGTCTTTTCCTCACAGGCATGGTATCCCTCTGCAACATGGATTCTCAGGTGGTTCTCTGAATGCCTCTGAGCAGATGCCAGCTCGGAGCTCTCCGTCATCTCAGAGGAGTTTGTCTCATTGCCAGAATCTGACGAATCTGGACTAAATGCACGTGATATTTCTACACCTGTGTACCACAGAAAGACAAACACCTCGTTAACATTTTTAAGCCAAAGCAAGAAAATCAAAGAGTAAGTCACTTATAGTTGGTGACGATGATGGGAAATTAACAGGAGGGAAAAGCTGAATGACACACAAAGATGAGCTGTTTTGTCTGACGAAAACAGCACTGTTTTGTGATGATATTTCAGGCAGATAATTGTCTTCAGTTTTCACTGAGAGTTTTTAGACCTACAATCAATCAAAGTCATTTTTCTATTCGACTGCATTTAACGGAAAAGCAGTCGTTTAAAATTTCCTCTTGTCTAATTCTTTCCTGTACAGTGAAGAAGGAAATAGAACGAAGAAGTGTGTGTGAGGAAAAAAAAAAGAGGCAGCTGCCATTTGGACAAAACCGCAACTCAGCAGCTTGATGTTCCTGTGATCACAACTGCTAATGTCCTCCGGAAATCCAGGGTCCGTGGTGTGTAATCAAACCCTTTATGGTACTTTAGATGATTATTGGTCACATGGAAAAAGAACCTCAGTTACTGAGCATTACAAAAAAAAGTTGCATTTGAATGTCAACATGTCACTCTGACTCTGACATCTGAAGTGAAGCAAAACGAGAGCATTCACAAATAAAAAATAATCATGCGGACTGATTTCTCCCTCTGTGAGACTTGCAGGAAGCCTCTGCATTGAGGACAGGGTGCCTCGACACTCAACTGGATGTAAAATCATATCATTCAGGCATATTGATCATTTTTTCTCACATTCTTGTGAAGGGTTTCTCAGGTTATAGCTCTCCCGTCAGTTAAACAGCACAATTATGGTAACTGGAAATGTTTTGCTCTCAAATAAGAATCAAAGAGGTAGGAAAGCAACCATCAAACTTGGAAGAACTGGCAAAGTACAGCCAAATTATTAAAGAATGTAGGACAGAAAATACTGTTTTATCTTATCAGCCGCATCGTTTCAAGTAGTAAACATGTAATGAGAGTGAAAACTACATGACAAACAAAAAAGAACACAAATGTTTAAATGAAATAACCAAAACTCACAAACTGAAACATGGAATAACATGAGCTTTATTGAAAAAAACAAAACAAACAACAAAAATAAAAGTTGAAATGAATGCCAGGGGATTGTGAAATGTTAGTGGATGAATGTTACAATAGTATAAGAAGAACCTCTGCTGCTCTCTGACTGCGCTGGACTCTGCTCCTCCGAAGCAGCGAGGGCCTCTAGTGCCTGCAAGGTTGACACCACTGCATTGTCCAGAGGCTGCCCGGGGGCCTCTGCTCCATGGGTGGGCACTGAATCTATTAGAGACACTGGGATATCGTTGCAGCCCTCCTTGGCTTGAGCTCGGGCTCCCTGCTGCTCATCTTCATCAGAGCTGTCCCTAAAACCGGGAGGCGGAGCAGCAATGGCCATGTTAAGGGAGTGCAGAAGCACGTCGTTGTCCTCGTCGTCGTTGGCTTCCGGAGGTGGGGGTAGTGAGGTCAAGTCGATAATGTCGTCGCTGGAACCTGAGAGCGAGAGCAATGTCGGCTTGTCAATGTCACTCACTACCATGTCTTCCTCACAGCTTACGTCATCGTCATCCTCTGCATCATCTGTCGTCTCTGCATAGCAAATATCATGCAGCAGTGGCTCCTCAATGCACTCAGTAGGACCAAAAATTTTGGTGGAGTACTGATACCCTTCCTCTATAGCATCCATCATCTTATAGTCCTCCTCGAGGCGCCTGTACATCGGGCTGTGATTGTCTGCAAGCTCTGGGCCTTCATCCATCAGTCTCTGGTAACCCAAATTTTGGGGATTCACACTGTCCAAGGGAGGATCCCCAAATATGAAAGAGACCTTTGCATTCCTGGAAGATTCCTGCGGTTTAGGTCTGGGGATGTTGAGATAAGTTTGGGAGCAGGGCACACCGCAGCATTGTGCCCTCTCCATCGAGTGAACAGAGTGCTGGGGGTGGTGGATCTCCGTTATGTACATGGGTTGGCCTTCACACCTGCTGTGGTCGAGGTATTCACATTCCTGGTCGGAATAATCTTGGCTGAACCTCTGATTGTTTCTGTCTTCACACCCTTTATGGGGCACGCTGTACGTACACTCAATGGCCTGATAGTTTTGCTTCACTTTTGCTGCATGGCCTGCAGAAAAAAAGAGGAAGCATTAAAATTAGACAGAGAACTTTCCGCTTAGTCATTATGTGACAGTTTGAAGAATAAAAAAAGTTGTTTCCTTACTGTTTGTATTTTTGGCCACATTGAAGATTGAGCGCCGAGAGTCCACCAGTAACCTGTAGTAGCCGGCTGTTAAACAGGCCAGATTCATTGCATCAACAGTCTCCATTAGAAGAGTTATGGGCTGTAAAAGATACAAATCATCATGTGACAATTATTTGTGTCTGGTATCCAGTTTAAACATCTGTTTACACTCAATAAAAGACTAAACTAATGTATCAGTGACTCTTTAGTAAGATGTAACAACTTGCTTTAAGACAATAAATCTTGTTGAGTAAATTGATATATATATATAAATACTGTATATATACATTCTTTTTTTAACAATAAATGGGAAATAAGGGTTTGATTCCCAGGGGGCCCAAAGAGTTTCATCCAGTGTGGGTCCTTGGGCAAGACCCTTTCCGCTAATGCCTAACTATGCAGCCACAAGGGGGTTGAAGTCTGGGTCCCCCTGTGCCGGCCCCCAGCCCAGATAAAATACAGGGTTGTGTCAAGAAGGGGATTTGGCGAAAACATCTCCGCCAAAACACCTGTGCGAATCAGTAAAAGCTGATTTGCAGTGGCGACCCCTGAAGAGATATATAGCTGGATTTTTTTTCACTTATAACAAGGGGAAAAACATCTTGTTTATTATATATATATATATATATATATATATATATATATATATATATATATATATATATATATATATATATATATATATATATATATATATATATATATATATATATATATTTTTAGATGGTCATGGTGAAAAAAGTCCACTAACCTTAACATCCAGAACGTGCAGTTCCACTCTAACCCTGCTGTCATCTTCTGTATACATTTCAATCCGGTTGACATGGCTGAAATCAGCAAGAAGTGCCACCAAGTTTGTTTTAGTGTTTATAACATGACTGATGCCATATTTGGGCCCCACCAGCAAAGTCACTTCTGTGTGCTTTTCGCCTTGCTGTGAAGGGGAACAAGAAAATGCAAGTGAGTTCGTGGGACTGTGCAGCATGGTTTTTACACACATTCAACGGCTTTACTCACAACTAGTGTGGATTTAAAGACACGTCCTCCATAAAGCCTCAAGTCACTGAGATACTTCAGGTAATGGACCTTTGCCTGCAAGGCAGTCAGCTGGGAGGCAGAAGGACAAGTGAGGTAGAATTAATATTATAAAATTACCAAAATATAACAACAAAAGCACTAGACCAGGAGGCTGCAACCTACAAATTTAAGAGCCACTTTGGTCAAATTCTCACTGACCACAACCCAGTAGGAGCCACTAAGTCTCACCCCTTTAGAGAAGTACGGCACTGCTTTAAATATATGTTGTCACTATTATGATAAAAATAAATTAATATTTTTGTTTTCAGAATGAAGAATATAAACATAAGTACAAATTTAAATGTATACATACATAAATATACATATACACTTTAAGATGGCTTAACTGAAATGAAACAGCTGGATGAGTCAAACTTGATTTACCTCATTCACACATAGACACACAAAAAGCATTTCTTTATGAAATTAAAATCATTTCATTTTTTATTTCAACTAAAGAGCCACAACACAGGGTTAAAGAAGCTGCATGTGGCTCCAGAGCCTTAGGTTGCACTGCACTAGACTGTCTTTGAATGCAGTCATTAACACTAATTTGGTTTTCCACTAGGTGGTAGACGTGAGTCCTTAAGTATAAAATGCAAAGGAAATGCACAAGTAAAAGACATTTTAGATGATGACCCTCATTGTAAAAACAAATAAATACACCTAAATCTTAAAAATAACATTACATTATAAAAAGTGAGGCATTTGATTGTTGACAAGTTAGATGGATTACTTGAAAATGCTTTGAGTAAATCTAATTCATACACAGAAAGTAACATAAAACATTAGATATTTACCTTTTTACCAGGTGGGACAAGATTTTGGTTGGTTTTGAGAATGTGGGTAAGTGCCTTTTTGATATTTTTCTCTTTCATGCTAGACAGCACAGCAGGAGGCAGAAACAAAGCCAAACCCCACTCTTTCCTGCAGGGGCACAAATAATAAACAATGCTCTTTATGAATCTGACCAGCAACCAATTTACTTAAACTAAAATTGATGCTTTCATTATTCAGAGTCAAGGTTGTAATCATTCATATCATAATTTTTGGTTGTCGATACGGTTAATAGTTGATATTACGAACGATCCAATTCACTGACCTAAAATCGATCCAGGACATCTTTAGCCACAAATTCCGCTAGTGTGACATAGAGATAAATATGGATACTAAACAGTGTAGGTGAAGTTTTTCTAGATTATCTTCCTCGCAAGGTAATCAAGTGTAAATTAAATATGTGTACAAACAAACAAGTAAACAACAATTAAAGGCAAATCCATTCACATTTTAGTTTCATAAAGTAGAGCCTATTGTTGTTTTTCCACACCTAAATGATACAAATTCTTAGAACATTCTAGCACACTGTATGGTCACATGTCTTTGCTAAATTCAAAGTGTTTCCACACATTGGACTGGAATGATGACCTGATCATCACATGTGTGTTTTCCACTGTGATGCACTTGGTCGTCATACGTTATAGTAAAATAAACCAACCACGTCTCAATCCAAATGGGATTCTCCAATATCAATATAATCAATTTGATTCATTTAAAAAAATACATTTCTTATGGTATAAATCAATTAGATTAACAACTTGCCTCAAACAGATCTATCTGGTTGGATTGTAGGAGTAGAAATTGATTAATTCATTAATAAATTAATTATTACACCCGTAATTAGAATAAAATATCTTTTTGTTGAAGCAAACACAAACACGGCTGAGGTGCTTCTCCATTTAACATGACTCAGCAATATCTACTGCTGGCATCAGTGTGAGGAGACACACAGTTTGACCATGAAACCCAATCCACTTACTCGATGTACTTCAGGGAAACCTTCTGGGTCTGCTTGGTATTGATGGTTAGAATGTACATCTGCAGAGCAGCCAGGCGGAGGGCCATGTCGTATTTCAGCTCAGACCCAAATCTCTCCAGGACCACGTCATTGCAGCTCTTAATGTCCCAAAAGATAAAAAAAAAAGAGGAGGTAATGCTCTGTAAGTCACTTATAGCTGCAAACACTATATTATGTGTTTATTCACCTGAACGTAGAGATACTCAAATGCTACTGCATCTCTCCTCAGCAGGTCCACGGGGTCCTTTGGGACAAAGGTGATGCGAAAAAAGCACTTCATCTTGTGGGACCCAGGTCTCTGCGTCACCTGAAGCAAAAGCCAGACACATGGGTGAGTCATATTTCTTCACATTTTGTTTAGTTCAAATGCACTTAGATCACAAAAAAAGTACTTCCTTTAGCTTCATCCAAGAGTTTGCCAAGTTTTCTACTGGCTACGCCTTAAAAATTTATGTCCATATAAAAATATATGTGCCTATAAAAGCTAATCTCTATGATGAGTAATCACATTTCGGAAATTAAATTTACAAAAAAAAAAGACTAGATTAACTTTGCAGAATGAGTTTGGAGATGTGTGTTTAGTGTTTTGTAGCATCCAAGAGAGCACTCTGACCTGAGTTAGCATCTCCTGCTCATGCAGAAGCATGAGTTTGCTGGCAGATCCCTCAGACCTCTGCTCCAGCATCAGAGAGAAATGCTCAATGCTCTTAATGGATAGCTTTTCTTGCAGGGTCAAGATGACATCCTTTCACACAGACAATGTCAAAGTTAATCCACACTCAGCAGCAGCGGCAGCATCCCGGCTCAATGCCATAAACATAAATCAAGTTTTACATAACCCTTCATAAAGACATTTTCAAACTAACAATAAAACACGCAACTTCACTACAAGATAAAGAAGATAACTGTAAATGTTGCAAATTTTTTTGTTCAAGGATAATGTTTTTAGTTCAGACATGAGTTTGTCAGTCTGCCACATGGATGCATGGTTGCGCTTCATCATGTGCAGTGCAACTGTGAATAACATTTAACTTTAAACTGACATTACATAAGGTTACGTAACAACATTTCTAAAGGAAAAGCAGATTCTTCCCAGCACCTACCTTAATGGATGTTGTGCTGTCAAATTTAAATGATTTAGTTTGTCCGTTCTCCAGGTATACTTTCAGGACGTTTGGCATAAAAAGAAGAGAATTGTCCTTCACTGTTTCCTAGGTGCAAAACGAGAATCATATCAGCAACAAATCTCATCTTTTCTAACAAGATTTTTGTAAACTCGATTTTGTACATCAGAAGTTGACATAGACTGGAAACAAGAAACCTCAAAGCTTGCTATGTTGAGAGATAACCCATTAAACAGCTGTATTAAACATCAACATCAGACATAAGACGTCATATTCCCCTCATATTTAGATAAAAAGTATACTTCTTTTTGTGCAAAATTAACTCATTTATTTTTTTGACTTTCAGACCAAAGTAACTTTTTTCTGTGTACATTATTGCCCACGAGTACTAGAATAATAGCATTTTGTCTTGCTTTAGTAAAATTCCTTACATTATTGCAGGTTTCACACAAAATGAAAGTCATTTTTATTATAAGTATAAAAAGGTATATGTAAATAAATAATTAATGTATATTTAAATAAATCACATTACATTTTCATAAATCTACTATGATTAAGATGTAAAGCCTAATTATAATGATTATATTACCTACCTATAAATATGTGAATCCATACATATATACAGTAATAATTAGGCACACCAGGTTTCTGAATAAGTGAACCATGTCATATGATTTAAAGAAAATCATTAAAGGAATGTTTATATATTTTTTAAAGAGCGTACAAGAGAAAAAGCGTCATCGTTGTAATTAGCTGTTTAGTGATTGAATGGGTCAACACACAGTGCTTACAGCTATTATAATGAATAATAATAGAGGAGGTGATGTTACTCTGACAAGCTTTTAACTGACCATTTTGTGTGTCTCTAGTTTCAAACATATTTTAAAGGCCGACTCCAATAAAAACTGGTTTTGTCGTTTTTAACTTGTTCTTTTGGGATTTTTCAGATGGCTGAGGACATATATAAAGAAAATTAAGCTTAAAATTGCATTTCTGAGTATTCTATATTCAAGACATTGTGAATCAGGAGTTCAGTAAAGCAGAACTATCCGGCTGGATAGCTCCAATATTGATGGCCATTTTTGTTGCACCGGTAATGTTAGGTTAGGGGTGTGAGGGGCTGTAAGCTAGTGGGAGAATTCGTAAACAGAGTTTTTAGTTATGGGTGATGGGAAGGGTGACAGGGTTGCTCCACACCAACTGTTCCATCCAAAGCTCAAAGGTGAATTTCTAATGAACTCCTGCTGCTCTGCAGAAACTATGTCCTAGAAAATGACACAGGTTTGATTTTGACTGAAAAGGGCAAAGAAATAATTAAAAGACCACTGGGAAAGCTTTTACAATAGCTCAAAGGATGATCGGAGTGGAACTTTAAGCTGTAATAGTGGTGAAAGTCTTTCCAATTAATTAACTATGTTAGTTTAAATTTGTTCTGTCTGTGTGACTCCTTCAGCATTTTTCTGTCAATCGTAATCACGTAGAACATGTTTTTAGTGATGGAATGTGCCGAATGTGCCGAAGGTGGACACAGTTATAGTTGTGCTGATGCGCGTTCCCTTTACTATTGGTGAGTTGACATGGCGTTTCTGGTTTCCAGCCTAAAGAGTCGTCTCCACACATTAGACGTGGACAGGATAAAGCTTTGCTCAGTGTGACTTACTGGAACCTGTCCATTGATGATGACCTCTTCAGCGAAGCGAACCTTAACAGGATTAGTCTTTAGCTTGGCCTTTTTAGCTGCGCTGATGAATGCCGACTTGGGTGACTTTCGAAGTGATAAAAGGAAAAATAGTAGAGGACAATGAGCTATTTCAAAGATGAGTCATGATTTTTATACTATATTATACAATTGAAGGACACTTTTTCCCTCTTGAAGGTTGAGATTCTTGTACTCCTCTCCTGCCATAAGAAGAAGACACGTTTCTTAAATAAAGTCATAAGTCTGCAGAGGAATTCCACCCCCTTGCTTTTTGGACTATTTAGGAATTTTTCCTTCAACTTTTATTAATCTATCATCGCTTATGGTTTAATAAGACACTAGTATCTGAGAAAATGACAGCGCTCGAGTTACCAGCCACTCTGGAAATGCAAGTGCTGCTGTTTTGTTCTACTTTCAGTAAGAATGCAAGAATTATTCAGTTTCCACTTCTGTGAACTACATACAAAGACCTCATAGAGCGTTTGCTCTTGGCAGTGTGTTTTCATCACCATCTGGTGCTCTGTGACTTGAGGAAATGTTTGTGCGGCGGCAGGTTCGTATGTGGTTTTGAGAGGATCTGAGGCTTTAGGGTGAAAGGGATCTGAAGGAACGCCACTCCAATGCCAGACTGACGCATAATTGATCCTTCATCAGCACATTAATTGTATGTGACGAGTGATTTGCTTTCAGAGAGTCAACAAAATCACGTTTTAAATGCCATAAGTTCATTCATAAAAGAGAAACCTACTGGGTATGGCTGAACAACGGTCAGCAAAATGGACTCCTTGCAGCTCCTGGAGAAAAGAAAAAACAAGAATACACAGTTATTCTTATTTATTTGGTTAGTTTGATGCTGTGGAAGAGCTAGAACATTGTATTTGGGGGTAGGAGTGGACCAGAAGACTCGGTGTGATGGAAGGCCATTACAAATGAAAGGATTAAACAAGTGTAAAAAAAAATGTGCACAAGATTTCATTTAAAAATCTTGCTTTCGTTATTTGTGCAGTTATTTAAAGACGCTTGTGTTGATGACTTCTTAGTCTTTGGCAGTAATATTAATATTAACTCGAAAATTGCGGGGTAAGTGGGGAGCAAAGGTTGTTTCCCTCCTGCAGCTCTGTCACTGGTTTTAAGTAAAAGAAAGAAAAAAAAGGGACAGGGGTGAAAAAAAGTCTTCTAATGTGTCATTTTGTCATCGAACCGCTGGGATTTACAGCACACAGACCATTCAAGGCCACAAGAGTCACTATGGCGCAGCTAGATGGGCGCCTCTCCCTGTACTGTTTACAGTTTTCCACACAGGCATGGTCAATAAGCCACCCAGCTCTGTCACCGAAATGAATCTAATGAGATGCTTGGAAACACATCAACATCAGCCCTCGACTAAATCACAGTTAATGGTGCAGGTGGCTGAAATTACCTATTTTCGCTCCAGCTGAAATATTTAGAATAAATTTAAGTAAATGCTTCCAATGGAAATTCAGATTCACATCAGCTAGAATTAAACATGTTTCGTAGTTTCGTTTAATTTTATGAGGTGTAAATTCTTACCTGACGAGGTCGATAACCCTCTCCCTGGGTGCTGAACTGACTTGCTCATCATTAATCATGATGATTTCGTCTCCTGGGATCAACTTGCCTTCTGACGGACCCCCTACCCAAACAACAAACAAGACTTCAGGCGGCCACATTACAACATCAGCACTAGCTTGATTCTGTTTATTTCTTCATGATTCAGTCTTCTTTCTTGTGGCTGAAAGCTTTAATGAGAGCTTACTCATCGAGGGCTGTTAAAATCCATGAATCACCAGCTTAAACTCCTGCCTTAGTGGATTTTCCTCCCAGCTAAGTTTCAGGAGGATTTCATCTAATGTTGATACTGTACAGGATTGCATGAGTCACTGTGATAGGAAAGCTGATTGTGCAGTCGCGTCACGTTACCTGGCGTGACTGAGCGCACCACCACAGGTTTTTCACTGCCTGCAACAAATCCAAAGCCAAGCACGGGGTCCCGCCGCATGTCCACTTTCCGGGGCGCCGGTGGGACAAACCTGTCTCCGTCCAGGCGAACTTCCTCCAGGGAGTTGCTCTGGGATAGTTGGCTGACGGAAAAATAGAAAAAACGTTTATTGCTCATTCAGGCAAATTATAAATATTTTGTGTTATTCTCAAGTCAGAATTTAGTTTGGGGCAACATAATTCCACTGAGACCATATTTTAGAAATGTGGTTTCTAACAAATGGTTTGTTAGAAACCACATTATAAACCACCATACAAAGATTCTAGTTTATTTGGTTTGTTAGTTAAACAAAGTCATCAACTTTATAAGCAAAATATTAATAACTGCTTTTCTCTCCTATGTTTTAGGAATTTTGGTAATAGCTTTTTTATCAATGCTTTGTAATGCATTAAGGTTGAAAAATAAACATTAGTTAACTTCTCACAACTGCATTAATAATACATTTAGTCATGTAAAGTAACTTGTAAAAGTAAATGTTAACATTTGATTTAAAAGTTATTTAAAGCAGTATCTATCATTAACAAAGGGACCCCTTATATAAAGTTAATATCATATAATTTTAAACTATCAATTAAATCACCACAGCTTTATTGATACCATTTAAAAAACTCGACTAACAGATGTCTTATCTTGTATTATTTTTGGGGATTTTTCCTTAAATTTTGAATCTTTGAAATATAATAATTGTCACATTAAAAATGAATTGCTTGAAAAGGAGTGGGAGTCATGCAGGTAAAAATGAAGGATATTTATGACCATGAGAAAGTGACAACTGTTATTTTAGACATCTGATAAAACACTATTATAACACATGCCAAATGGGTTTGAGATGAATATAAACCAGTGGACCAATCGTATCTTTAAAGTCCCTCTCCAATCAACTTTTTTTTTCAGTTAAAAGCGTTCCCAGTGGCGCTATAATTATGATTATGCCATTTTTAGCCAACAAAAAAAAAGTGTAATTTTTCACACCTCCAACCTACCATTATCTGTGAAATAAAAATGGTGAGCAGTATTGGAGCCATTGAGACGTACAGTTTTGAGTCAGATTCCACTTTTGACGAGGGAAATTAAGACGTACATTCGTACAGTCGTCTTGATCAGAATGGAGTAAAGCTGGGAGCTGGCCCGCTCGGCGTATTTTTTACATCACAAATAAGATCTTTATCAAACGGCAGATTTGCATATGCAACTGTTTCACAACTATTTGTACAAAAAATACTCCAAAAATGCAATTTTCTGTTTAATTTTCTTAATATATGTCCTCCACCATTAAAAAAAAAAAAAAATGTTAAAAGAACAAAAAATACTCTTTTCATCGGAGAGGGTTTTTCAGATTTACACTAAGAAACCAGAACATCTTGTCTTTTGTCAGCTATTTTCTTAATCAATTGCAACTAGAAATGGCATAAAAACTTTTCTCTCTACTTTATTAAAGTTCTCTGTAATCATCCAGGGCTCCGAATACAAGCACAGACTGCATGCAGGCATTGCTTTGGGTTTTTTGGATCTTTCTCTGTCTTCTCTCCTCGGCTGCAAAAGCAGCAGCAAAGGCAACTCCATATGGTGCCAACAATGCTGGTTAATTAAAGCCGTGGGCGGGCAATGTGTAATTCACAGTTATTCTTGACACACGTTCTATTCAACACTAAATACTAACAATTAATCTTTCATGGCACAAAGACACATTGAGATCTGTCATTGGCATCTGCAGTAAAATAGAAAAAAAGGGATGAAAAAAAAAACAAGTTCAGAAATGTTAAGTAATTGTTGGCTGAAAATTGCAAAAAGAGCTTTAACCCCAGCCTTGAAGACAAAAGGCCTCCTGATGTACTGTAAAATGGTAAATACTCAGGCTAACTTAGAGTTTAGATTAGATTTTGAGTATTTTAAGGACATAAAATTAGCAATAAGTTTTCAAAAAGAAGAAAAGAATGGAAAGATAATAAAAAAAACTATAAAAAAGAGTTAAGGAAGAAGTAGCAGTAATTTTTAAAAATGTTTTTTCTTAATTATTTCCTATCTTTATTGCCTCATACATATTTCTTTTACATTCTTAATGGTTAATGCAAAGCTGCATTTAAACAACAAAACATAAATGTATTGATCACTCAAATCAAATCCAGCAGAGTTGTTTAAATTGGGATTAAAAAAATGCAAAGCAGAAATCCTTTAAATTCTGCATCTAATGATCTAAGATGCTGTATATAAAACATGTTTTCCTCCTTTAAGTTGATTTAAAATCCAACAAACTTGAAACCGCTTGCGATCAAAAGTGCATTCACAGATGGAGATGCTGCTGATGCTGAGAGGATGAATATTTTCCCCACATCTTATTTGTTCTAAAGTAGTAATGTCATTAGAATGATGCTCTGTTCTGGTACTGCAGTGTTGCCTCGGGTCCCAATGCTTTCAACACCAGAGTTTTGATGTTGTCCTGTGCATACAGAGATTTCCTCAGATTTCCTACCCCTTTCATTTAGCGATTGACTGCAGATGAATTTATGGCATTCTAGTTATTCCTAAATTGTACAAAAAGAAATTACAAAATTGTTTTAGACTGTGAGGTTGTAATTTATTGTAGATTTGTATAAAAAAAGCTGTCTTTACGGAAGATTTGAAAGTCTCATTAAACTAATGAGAAGCAAAATGTTTCACTCCATATTTTAATTTCTCAAAGTGCATGTGTTTTGTCAGTTTCACATACTCTGTTTGAAGATAGTTTGTATTTTACAAAACTACAAATTACTTCCAATATTTTGATAGAAACTTGGAATATCACCAAGTGTTTATCCAAAAAACATCAGGATAAAATCTTATGTACATGAAAACAAATCTGATAGGTAATCCTGTTTGTCAAAGTTAGACCATTACCATCAATAAAACAAACAAATAAAGAGCACTTGTATAAATACAACTAGTGCACAGTTTACTGTATCCTTTAAGAATTTAGAAAAAAAAAACACTTAGATTAAATTTCTGGAATATTTTTTGCATTAAAATGTCAAAGTCAACAGATTGTGTCCCAAGTGACAACCATATGGACTTATTCATTCAGGAAGAGTGCTGTCCGTTCCCCTGTTCGGCCACCTGCTAAATATGGCCAGATTCCCACTGTATAGGAAGCAGTACATGTAATTCTCTCCAATTGAAACCATTAACCGCTAGCGTTTGCTTCACAACATCCAATGTTCATGCCAAAAGCCAAACAAGGATGGCTACAATAGACAGCATGAGATCCTGGACCAGAGTCATTGTATGGGGAGAATTTGCCACTGTTTCCTACAGCATGTTTGGATGAAGCGTAGTAAGCCTATTAGCAAAACAATATCCTGTTACTCTTCCCTGAAAGCCTGCTTTGATGAGGTTCACAATTTGTTGGCGCCGAGGGGGTAATGTGTGTCTCCCATGGGAAACAAGCATCTAAAGCTCTCAAATCTCTTAATCTCAATGTCTCAAATCTCTTAAATACTTCAATAAAGTCAGTTTGGATAATGAGCTCATGTTCACTTTATTTGGGAGACAATGCCATCCTGCTGGGCTAAGATGTATACATGCTGGAGTCTTATGGTTTTAATTCATACGATAATATTTTTTTTGTTCAACTTTTTAAGTGATTTGTGGAATTCAAAGACTGCCAGTCTTTGAATGTGGAACACTTTAATCATGTCGTCCTCTCCCACAGATGTGTCCCACAGAGACACAAGGCAGTTCAGTGTCAGCATACTGGAACCATAACAACACGAAGCGAGATGGCCACAGACTGTCTCAGGAAGACGCCTTTGATTATTTATGAGTCTTTCTCGAATTTAGAAAGGAAAAGCTGAAGCCCAGCAGCCTCTAGGAGCTGCTTCATGCAGACACGCTCTGCATCCAGCACTCTCACTGTTCCTTACGTCTTATGTAACTCCGCTGACATCACGCTTCTCGTGCCATAACCCATGTGTGACAAGTGCTCCACTCCTCTTGTGTTACAATTATCAGGTATGCAGTTTTCTTTTTATTTCACAAAAAGATGCAACAAAACTGACAATATTAATTTTCTCATGCAAGTCTAAACCATAATTTTCTTTCCAATTCTACTTTTTGTCCAACATTATACAGATGCAATGCTTTACAAGAAAAAAAGCAGTTAAATATTTTGTGACTGAAAACAACCTGCATTTTAAGGATCCACTAATAGCAATTTTCTCTATGATGTTGACTTATGTGACAAATAAGCATACGACTGAGCCAAAGCAGCAGATAAAACAAACACCCACTTGTTACAATACAGCACTATCAAACATGTGAAGAAGCAAGCGGTACCTGCCAGCAGAAATTCCCGGAAGTGCCAGTTATGAAGGATCAATTAAGCTAAAAGGTTGTGATGACACAGTCATCCAGCATCCTCTGAGGATGAAGACCTCTTGATCAAAATGAGCCCCTGTGCAGGTGAACATCATCTTGCGCAGCAGCATGCAGACTCACGCTCTCTAAAGTCGCTTTCTGCATTTTGTAGACTGCTCGAGGAGTGTTGTGGGAGTATGAGAGGGTGAGAGAGAGTGAGCGATGGCAGGGGCAGAGTGTGCGCAGCAGCAGCAGAGGGAGCATAAAATCAGTATTCTGAATGCACCGATGGAGACGACGTGGAGGCAGTGACGTGGCCGGAATAATCACAGGTTGGCAAAAGATCTGAAACATCTGGGACGGGGAAAGCTCCCCCTCGGTTTGCTTAAACACAGGGCACTTACTTGATGTAGAAGTCACGCCCCTCTCTGCTGGTCCCCATGTCCCATCCATTTGGCGGTCCCTGAGAAGAACTCCAGGTCCCTGACGGGGGTGGCCAACCAGAGGATTTTGTCCTGTGGCTGTAGAGGAGAAAAAAAGAAGACTTTTGCCGAACATAATTTTGACTTAAAGACCCAATCCAATGAAAATCAGGTTTCATTTTTCTCATGATGGAGGAGAAGCAGAGAGGGAAATAGGCTCAAAACAGCATTTTTCTGAGTATTTCTTGACTCAAATGGGAATTGGAAGAAACTGTGGCAAAGATTTAGGTGATGCAGTCAACAGGCCACGAGCTCCCTTCTTCACTCCATTTTGATACATCCACTTTCAGACAAATAGATCCATCTACATCTTTATTTTCTGAGCTGGCATCTGGACCAAAGTTGTATGTCTGGAAAGCACGGATATTGCTCACCCTTCTTGTTGCACGAGTAAAATAAGGTTGGGGTTGTGAAAGCCTGTAAGCCATAGAGAGAGCGTGTAAACAAATGGATGATGGGAAGTGATGGGAAGCTTACTCTGTGGCAACAATACCGCCCACAGCTCAGACGCAACTCCTGCCGCTCTGCTGAAACTGTCCTAAACTGCACAGATTTTGTGATTTTGGCTAGAAACTACATGAACATAATTAAAAGACCACTTGGAAAGCAAAAGAAGAAAGCGGTTCCAGATCAAGTTCAAAATATTATTTATCATGAACATCTTTAGATCTTTCAGAGTTCTTATAATTAAATCATAATGAAATGGCTGTATTCAGGTCAAGCGATATGAAATTGTCCGACTCCAGTGTGACAAACAATGTTCCATTAGCACAGTTCAGTCACTGATTTCAAATCAAATTAATTACATAATCTAGCCACACAGGCTGAGTTGCTGTGCCTCAGTCTCACGCTTTAAGAGGCATGAAATTGGTTTACTTCTCTATGTCAGCACATTAAAGAAGCCCAGCGACATTCTTCCAGTAAACTAAAATAGGTTTATCAATACCAACATGCTTCCTTAAGTTTTATTTGACACTTTTGGAGTATTAAGGACCACATCTTTGTGCCATCTCATTCTCTCCTACCATCAGCACACTGCAATCGTCCATTTCACGGTGCCACAAGTTGGCGGTGAGCAGAGAAAAACCGTGATTAGTTCAAGGTTTTTTTTCTCTTTCTTTTTTTGCCTGCTGAACCTCCATTTGTTCTCTTTATCATTGTCTTTCCGTCTGCCCACTGGTGATGCCATGAAAGCTGTGGCATTAAGTCATGTCGCTTCAAAGGCTTGTCTGCTGTGTAACGGGGCTCTTTGCATTCATTATTCAAAGCTCCTCTTTCTTTCCCTCCAAATGTTCTTCCAGTTACTGTAGCGGTGACAAAAACTGTATGCATGTGTGTAAACACAAGTCTCAGTATCTCAAGTCACACACATAAACCAATGTGCATGCATTGGTTTATGTGTCTATCACATGAGAAAAACTATGCCATCTCTGCGTATGAGCCAACACAGTTTACAAATATGTTCTATAAAGGACTAAGAGAGTTCATAACACTAATATAAAAGCACTTTTGGTATATTTTAACTAGATTATATCATCATCAATTCATGAAATAATAACCTCTGTAGTGAAAAATGCTTTTTCTTCCTCTTTTGCACTCATTTTGAGGTCTCTAAATACATCAAGCTAATTTTCTCTCCAGTGTGACAGTTTGTTTGGGGATGTGAGTGTTTCCACTCGGGTATAGATTTATTTGACCTACAGTGCATCAAATGTGTCTGGGCTTTGATGATGTATATTTAGAAAAGCCCAAACGATGCCGTCGGACAGAGCTGGAGTCACCAGCCTCTCAGAACACTAAACCGACTGTCATGTCAGTGCAAGCATGTCACCCATTCAGTCAAGAAATTAAAGTTCTACTCACTATTTTTACGGGTATTATGTCTAATTGACTAAATTTAGCTTTGACATTTTTCAAATGACTTCAATTGATACTTACATAATCAGATGTAGCACCTGAAAAATGTTTTTTGGAGCAGACAAACTGTTGCAAAAAGTCCATTGTCTTTCAGCTTCAGTGTCCCCTCTACCTTAGCAACACAATCATGGACACTGTGATCTTTGATTTCTTTTGTCTGCAGATGGGAGGTGGGTCTTGCTCCTGACTCTTAGCACTCCAGTGTGACAGAAAGAGTTCACTCGCTGGTGGACAGTGAAACTGATAGTCCTCATCCAGCATCAATAAGTAATGTCCCGCAGAGTCACATCGGACTAAATAATCAAGTGCCAAGTAGGTAACCAATGCTGCACAATTCATGAACAGGTTATCCAAGAGTCAGAGTACGGCAATTAGACGAAGTAGAAGACACAAATTAAAACCCAAAAGATGCATAAGCAATTGTCTGCAACTTGTACAGCAACTAAAACACATTTTTCGAGTCACCAACTTAAAAAAAGCAAAAAATAACATCAAATTTATGGACATGTGTGGTTTTTCTGAAACAAATCAATCATGCTAATGCATGTAAGATGAACAAATATAAAAGTTACTGGTTGAGAAACAGTGAAAAGGTCACTTTCAGTCCCACATTAAAATTGCATGTCTTGCATGATTCTTACCTTATCATCTTAGTACACTTTATTTCCGTTTCTATGAGTACATGCAAGTGAGCATCATAGACAAGGCCATGACTAACAAGAGTCCATTCCAGCACAGACACTCTAGTTAGCTTGAATAATTTACAGTGACAATCTCCACCAGGGTTGGCCATACAAAGCCACACTCCCACACCACATGTCTGCCATTACACATGGAGGACACAAGATGTATTTTTTTATGATATACTTATAACATGATTTCCTTTGACAAGTGTTTTGCATCAGTGACTCCCTTCAGAGAGTGGCTGTACAGTTCATGTGACTTTATGTGCCGATCGCCAGAGGTCCAGGCTCTGCCTTTGCTTTTAGGATCTCACTGCATTCCCTGCACGCTCTATAGAAATTGACAACATCTCCTTAGGTCAAAAAACAGTACTTGATGCTTCCTTTGGATCCTCGGCTATAAAAATCCTATTTTTCGGTAGGAGGTTTTTTTTCACAACTCATTCGTACTAAATTAATTTTTAGTAAAAAAAGTCGTGACTATTTTCTCCAATCCTCATGACGTTAATTGCAGGACAAAAAAAAAAACAAATATGACTTTAGATTCAAAGTGATGCTCGTTTTTTGAGTGTTTTTCAATTCACCAGAAAAATGCAGATGTAGAGCACTGATGCCATTTTGTTTAGATATGAAATTTGAGCGTTTCCAGGGAGGAGGTTGAGGTAAATGCTAGTTAAGTATCTCAGACAGAGAGGAAGCACCCTGATTAAAGGATCTCTTCCTCCACTTCTCTTCCAGAGGCATCCCTCATTCTGTTGAAGACACCTACTACTTTCTGTTTAAAAGCATCTGCTCCCTACTTTCATTATGGTCATGAGCCTTGGGTCCATGGAGGAGCACATTACAACATTTGAGCCTTTAAATGTCAAGGTGCAAGTGTAAAGTGCACCATCTGTTTGTGCATGCTCTCACATAAAGCATTCCCACTTTAAGATCAGAGGAAAAAAATGTTTTTTCTTCCTCATTTGGCATCAACCCAGACAGAGGACAGAGGGGTGAGAACATTTCCTTCCAAATCAGAGAGTCAGCTTTCCCCATTATTTCAACCACATATTGTATTTCTGTGTTTGTCTTTGTAAGCACTGATGTTGTTGCCATGGGCAACCATGCTATCCTGAGCAGCTCTCTGTTGCCTCTCTCTATATAAAGGTTTTTTGGTTAGTTTATCTATTCTGTGTGGAAATAAAACAGCATCTGGGAAGCAGCCCGCCCACAATGATTCTCCTGCTGTTTTACGGTTAGCTAGGGAGCCTTTTTATCCTCCATATTTACATTGCAAACATTACATCTTGTTTTTTAAAAAGACTAAACGCTTGGAACGTGGATTTCTTTCTTTTTTTTCTTTACTGAGTAAACACAGTAAATCTGTATCAGATTAGAAAATTAAATCTGATTGCATGGACAGAGCCATCTCATTACCTCAGTGGTAGAAATTTATCCTTTTGATTAATTTTGAATTGCTAAATTAAGTTTAAAAAATGCAAATCTGAATCAGGAAATGTGTGTTTTTCTGTTCATGTCATTATTAAAGTGCATTTTCCCTCGGCCGGTTATGCAGCGTACTTTACTTTGCAAAATGTTAAGCGAATGTAGTGATGAACGGAGCCTGGAGGCTGCAAACGAGACCCAGGGTCTCCTGCACCTCTTTGTGCTACTCACTGCTTTCACGCTAAAAGCTCCAAAGGACAGAAAAAAGATTAATGCTTGTGACCTCATCCACCAGCCAGCTGGCTCACGTTTCTGACCCAGAGCTGTTTCTGATCTGCTCCTCCCTGAAAGCTTCTGATTTCAGCAGCTAAGTATGACAGATCTGTATGTCTGCATGGAGTCTGATGAACATTTAGGCTAATCAATTTCTATCCAGACAAGTGATTTCCTGTGCAAAAACATTCAGAACAATGGATTAAACAATGGATTTTTCTGTGAGCTGAAGAAAGTTTGTAGAAGACAGCAAAAGTCACAAATTTGATCCCAGTACTATTTAGAAAGACTTAAATTTACAGTTATAAGCAAATATTTTTGAAAGTCCCACTACCATCATCTTTTGATGTATTTTAAAAGCGCCAAGTTTTTTTTAAGTTATGATTATCCTGTTTTTTAGCCAAAATATATTTTTTTAAAGTGCAGTTTTCCAGGACATTGTTTCTGCAGAGCTGCAGGACTTTATTAGAAATTATTAGAAATTTAACTGAGTTGTGGGCACTCTCCTGCTAGCTTACAGCCCCTCACAACCCTAATCTAAGATGACCGGTCCACCTGTGCAAGAAATACTGGTGCAATCCAGCAGTACAGTTTTGAGCCAGATGCCACCTCAGACAAGAAAAACAAAGACAAACATGGATCTATTTGTCTCCAAGTGTATGCATCAGAATGGAGCAGAGCAGGGAGGTTTTGGGCTTGCTATTGTTAGTCACACCTACAAGAGGCACAGGAGCAGACAATGGAGTCTGCAACGGGAGAGCTAAAGGGGCTAAAGCAGTTACACAACGATTTAAGAAAAAGTTTAGTTTTCCTCACAAACTTAAAGTGGTATTTCTGTACTGGTCATGCTTAACAATATTACTTCTCCAATAGCTAAACCTCACATGCATTACTAGAAATAGAAATCCTCAATAATTATGTTAAATTCAATTTAAATTACATTTTAGTTCATTAATATTTTTCTGCTCCACAGAGATAGCTGAAATGCAATAATAAATAATTACAGCTGCTAGAAAGAAATCACATTCGTTTTTTTGCAAACGAACTTACTAGTGTCAAAACGAAAATAAAGTGTGCCATTACACTGAGAGCTTACAGGAAGTGTTGCATAAACGCTCACCACTTCTCTGCTGTTGTTAAACCACATTTGTGCACATAGTAAACATGCAGTCTCATTAATGTCATGCAGGGTTATGCAAATTGTTTAGCAAATGTTGAGCCGACATGCAATTATTTTCAGCTGACTAACACTGAACTGTAGGGTTGTGTATTTTTGTTTGGCTTAAATGAGCTCGTAAGATTCTTTTTCTGTTTTCGTTGAATTTGATTTTGATCTAACGCTTATCAAATTGTTCAGAATTTATAAGAGATAAGACATTAAGCTTTAGTATTTATATTTTGTTGAAATAAAAAAAAAATAAAAAAATCTAATACTATAAATAAGTTAAATCAAACTGAAATAATGACAATTTAAATGGTAAATGGCGTATACTTATATAGCGCCTTTCTTCCTACAAGGACAAAGCGCTTTAAAGTCACAGACCCATTCACCCAGTCACACACACATTCACTCACACATTCACACACTGGTGGCAGCTCCGCTGCCAAACACAGGCGCCTGCCTACCACCAGAGGCAAGGTGGGGTTCAGTGTCTTGCCCAAGGACACTTCGACTCATGGGCATGCAAGGCAGGAATTTAATTTAACCAAAATGAGCGGATTTGCTGCCCAATTAAGAGGAATGTGTGAACCTAACTATTAGAGTTATTATGAAGTATTTAACTCTGGAATGGAAACCTCATAATAAAGCATGTTCAGTTTAGTGCTATTGTAAAAGTGAATGTTTGTTTGACACCTTAAAGTTTTACGTCATAAAAAAGAAGTACTTAAACATGTTTTTAGGGAAAATCCGAATCGTTGAAAACAACAACACTATTTTTGGAGTTAAAACAACTTAAAATATCTTCCAAAACTAAAACGGAAATAATTCTATGTGAAGAAAAATGGTTCAAAGTGAAGATGCAAGAGCGATAAAGTTAAATATTAAAGAGCATCATGCAGTTGCTGCTACAAATGAATCAACAAGCTTTAAAATCATGAGCATCAGTCATTGCAAAAAACAGTCACTGATCATGTCATATATTACAAAAGGAAAAGCTTTGTAAAACCTACGGCATGTCAGGAACTATGATAGAGCATTACATTAAGATGTACCTCTCAGAATGTACATGACTTAACGTTTTAGTTATGCTAAATCTGTGCCGCCGTCAACTTTTTGGGGCTGTGATGCAACTTTGAAGGACCATCTTTTGGGCAAAGAAAGGTGGATATGCATGTTTGATTTTTATTAAAATAAGCATGGAATGAATCAAATGGGTTAATAAAAAGTAATAATAATAAAGATACAGAATAATAAACTTGAACTCCTGAATGGACTTATTTAGAAAGTTTGCCAATACTGTCTGACCCTAACAAGTTTGAGAATGGGTCAGGGTGATTTTTTCTTTTAAATAAAATTCCTCACAAGTTGAAAAATCACAATTTGACCAATGCTACTTTATTATATGGGAAATGTTTCCAAGAAAACTTAGATCAACTAGGTCTTAAAAAACGTTTTAATTTTTATTGGTGTCATGAAAGAACTTACACAGTTATGTGGGATAAAAAAGTAAAACTTTTTCTATATATTTTTAAATTGTTTTGGGTTCATTCTGTATGTGTCGAAATAAAAATATAATTATATGTTTACACTGTAGGCTAATATCTATAGATTTGTTTTGCATAGACAGGGAACACCAGCAATGTTGACACTTTTCTTTGATTTCAAGGAAATCCCTAGAAATGTCACACAACTACATCTGCGGCTTGTTTGGATAAGTGATGCCCAAAAAATACTCTGACCACAAAGAGTCTTTTTTTATTAATTTATTTTAGAATCACTACGTCATATTGATTTGATATATCTATGTTTTTTTTTTAATTTTATTGTCTTTTTTACAACTAGCTTTGAATAAACCAATCAACAACAAAAAATTCATCAAGAGGAAAACTTGCCAGTCCCGCTAGCCTTCTTATGCCTTCACCTGCTCATCACACCAAGCTCAATGGAAAGACATTTGCTGTTTTTCTGATTAGCATTTTGGCTGTGTTACCGTTTTTACAAAGGCCCTTAATGTTTCTTTAGTTTTGTTTTCACTCTTTGCCTGGTTGGAAAGTTCATGTGGATTCATGCTGACGTAAACAACCCCATGGTTCACTTTCAAATAAACTAGGACCCTTTTTACAGACAGCAAAGTTTGTTTGTTTGATCCACATTATTTTCAGGCGAGCTTAAACTTTTGACAAATGTAAGGAAACAATCTGAGGAAATAAACTCTAGTAAGAAATAAAAAACATTCTACTAAATGGATACAGTAAACAAGTGTGTTAAAATATTTCTCAATTAAATTTATGCCAACAAACAGAAAGGTAAAAAAAAAAAGTACACAAAACAATATAACAGAGGTGCTGACACACAAACAGAGACATTATTATAGAAGATCCCTCAAGGTGATAGGATTCAGTTTTGATCCACATACTGCTATGACGGCAGGCTAAACAATGAGAGTAGTCTGTGTTATATAACAGAAAATTACTGCCACCTGTTTAGATTCCCTGCAAGACTTGTTTTATCACATTGAAAACTCAGTCCTTTTTTGGCCAGGAAACTGAAAGACTATGACATTTTGTTGGAGCTTTAATGACTCATAAGAAATATTGATACACTTGACTGTTTATGATCAGATGTTCCTCCTGAATAATGAAGGTTTTGGTGACAATAAATCTCCAGGCAGGATTAATTTTTACCAGCAGATCTACAGTTTGTCTGCATAAAGTGGGCTATCAGGCATAAAATAAAAGCATTATTTCAGAATTAGTTTGTGTGATGTTCTCACACAGTGTTATCATGGTTAGTAAACAATTAAACCCATCATAGTAAATGGAAAAAATGTGTAACATAATTCAGTTCATTTTTTAAAATGCATGTTTATATAGATTTGACAGTAATTCAGTATAAAGACACTTTCTGCAGAACATTACACATGTATGAACTTAGACAGAGTTTAGATGGATGAATAGCTTAAGCTATTGCATCCACCCCCACTTCTATGCATCTTACTTGCTCATTCATTCCACATCATACATGACTGCACAACTTGCTTCCTTGAACGATCAGTAGCATATTTGTTCCCACGGCTCCACACGTGAGCGTCATGTCACTCTGCAAATCGTGCTCTGAACATGAAAAACATTCACCGAACAGGCACACACAGCCAAAGATAAGCAATAAAGCAAAGCACATAGCAGCATTTGTTGGACTCACCCTGACAGCTTCGGCATCTTTACAAAGCTGAACACATCCATGTGTGCTGCAGACTGCAGGCAAAGCTACACAAATTTTCCTTCACTCCGATTCCATTGTCGCACACTGTATTAGGCAACAGGGAATAGATAATTCAGGGGGAAAAAAAGTGGAGCTTCCACAAGTCAGGTGGAGAGATTAGTCCTGTTGTCTGAGCCTCTGCATGGCTGAGTGATTGCTGTGTCCGCGCCTCAGTAGCACAAATCCACAGCCCATAGAAAAGGATCTGGCAGTGCAGCTTCCCCCTGGTTACATCCTTCAAAGCATGCCTATGTTAGCTGCGTTAAGCCACCTTCATTTAATTTCTAACGCTGTGGAATGATGTGCAGGAGCCGCACAGTAACAACGGCTTTGGAGAGAGGCAGAAGGGAGCATAAGCGAAAGGGAGGGAGGAACAGGGGTGGCGATGCTGGTGGGAGATGTGCATCAGACTATATAGGAAGGCACCGTAATTACAAACAAGCAAGTGACAAAGCAGTCACCCTAGAGGAATGTCCCCCCCCAAAAAAATTCTCTGATCCATCCTCAAACTTGTGCTCTTTTTTCCAGGAACAGACAGAAGCACAAGGGAGGATATGACAGATGCTAATGTGACTACAAAAGCAACACAGGAGCAACAAAAGCAGCTGGAGCGATGGGAGGACCTGATGTGTCTCCTCTCCAGCTGAGCTCTTTGACTCACAGTTGCATGTTTGGATACCCAAACTGTGCAGTGCATTTATGTTGACCTTTCAGAGCAGTTCAACTGCTGCATACTCTATCTCAATGATGGCATTCATGAGAGGCCTACAAACATTTCATGAACCCACCCCAAAGTGGTTTGAATTGGACATGAAAAATTGAAATGCATGTGTTTTTTTTTCTTTTTTTGTGCCTGTGCCTCATGGTACAAGTTCTTCTTTAAGATAAAAGTCCCACTCAACAAACTGTCACTTTGTTAGGTACACCTTTCTATTACCAGGTTTGACTCCCTTTTGCCTTCAGAACTGCCTTTATTCTTGGTGGCATAGATTCAACAAGGTACTGGAAACTCAGAGAGATTGGTCCATATTGACAATATCACACAGTTGCTGCAGATTTGTCGGCTGCACACCCATGATGCCAATTTCTCGTTCCACCACATCCCAAAGGTGATCTATTGGGTTGAGATCTGTGGAGGCCACCAGTGAACTTATCGGTACGTTCAAGAAACCAGTCTCAGATGAGTCCAGCTTCATGACATGTAGCCTTATCCTGCTGGAAGTAGCCAGCAGAAGATGCTACACTGTGGTCATAAAGGGATGGACGTGGTCAACAATACTAGTAGGCTGTGGGGTTGTAACCATGCTTAATTGATACTAAGGGGCCCAAGGTGTGCCAAGAAAATATCCGCCACACCATGACACCACCACCACTAGCCTGAACCGTTGATACAAGGCAGGAGGGATCCATGCTTTCATCTTATTGATGCCAAATTCCGACCCTGCATCATCCAAATGTTGCAGCAAAAATTCAGACTCATCAGACAAGGCAACGTTTTTCTAGTCTTTGAGTCAGTAGTCCAGTTTTGGTGAGCCTGTGTGGATTGTAGCCTCAGTTTTCTTTTCTTAGCTGACAGAAGTGGCACTCTGTGTGGTCTTTTGCTGCTGTAGCCCATCTGCCTCAAGCTTGGACATGTTGTGCGTTCAGAGATGCTCCTATGTGGACCTCGGTTGTAACCAGTGGTTATTTGGGTTTTTGCCTTTCTATCAGGTGAAACCTGATAGACCATTATTTGACCATTCTCTGTGAACCCTAGAGATGGTTGTGGGTGACAACCCCAGTAGATCACCAGTTTCTGAAATACTCAGACAACTACGTTTGGCACCAGCAACCATTCCAGCTTTCTTCCCTATTTGATTGCTCGGTTTGACCTGCAGCAGATCGCTTGACCATGTCTGCTTATCTAAATGCATTGAGTTGCTGCCATGTGATTGCCTGATTAGAGAATTACGTTAACTAGCAGCTGGAAAGGTGTGCCTACTAAAGTGGTTAATGAATATTTTTTCCCTAGATGTATCAGTTTCAGACAAAATAAAAATTTTAGTTCATTCCCTGGAAGAGGAATGACCTGAGTTCTAAGGTCCAGGAATCACCTTCCATAAATCACATGTAACCCTACTGTCAAAAGTGATCAGGAGCCAATTGACCTCATCTCTAATGCAGGGTGGTGTAATATTTTTATCTGGTCTCTTAGAGTTTAGATAAAAGGAGCTTCACAGGCCATTCAAACAGTGTCACTCTGATTTCCTGCTTAGTGAAGCACAAGGAAATACTAACATCAAACACATTCTTATATACTTTATACATAATCGTATTTATGGAATTTTCTTATGAAAACATAAAAAATGCATGAACGTTGAGTTTGAACCTCAGCTTGTAGACTATAAAAATATAAATTAATCCAGTCAATAAACGGATAAAAGAAATTGAATGGAGAAAGAAAGAAATCGTACTGGTTGATTTTCAAGAAAATCCAAACCCTAATTTGTGTTTTCACTACTAAGCAGCTACTAGTTTGTTGAAATGTCACAGCATGTGAAGCTCTGTAGAGTGAGTCAATGTGCCTTTGCTGTGAGTGATACACACAATCAGGGGTGTTGTCACTTCCGCTTGGGGTCAGGCTTAAATTTGTTGCTGCACAAAAAGACGCAAGTTGAGGGTCTGAATCTAAAATGAGCTGATTCACTCATTTGTTTTGATGTTGACGTAAATCATTATGTTATATATAATCTGAGGCACCAATATTTTAAGAAATATTCATAGAGGTGTGATAAATGCACCAAATAGTAAGATCATACTAGAAACTGTGGTGTCCTGTTGGAGGCAAACCTCAATACTTGGTGTACTCTGAGCCTGTACTACTACGTGTTAGGATTTTTGTCTTAGAGACCAGCGTGAGTGGCAAAGGATACAGGGTTGGATAGAAATGTGATCCAAAAGCAAATGTGGCTGAAGCTTTTGTCGTTTAAACCCGGCTGATCTGCTAATCCTCCTCTCTCTTTGCTCTGAGTCCATTTCAAAACAGTTAATTTTAGTCATTTTGGAGCCATTTGCAAACACATTTGAAAGTCAGCAAGGCTTCAGTTCTGCAGATTTGAATGTTTTATTTGACTTGAAGAAGAAAAAAACGAAGCAATTTGGGAAGTTGCCATTAAATATGTACTAAAAGGACATTTGAAAAAAAAAAACATTACCCACTTTGACCAACTAGACTCCTTTATAACTGCTTCAGAGATGTCAGAGTAATATTGTATGCAGTTTGGGATTTTCATGTAAATTTAACATCTAACTTAGACTTATTTTATCATTTAAAAATATGCTGTAATCATGCCCTTTCTCTTTATCTGTACTTCAATAACCTACACAAGATTTACAGTTAAAAAAAAAAAAACTCTTGCCAGACATACTGACATGTCTGAGTCCAGACCAAAAGAGCCTACATCACCTCAATTTATGGTCCTATTAATGATTATAAATGAATGAATCCGTCAGACTGAAACCCGTCTGACTGATTAACTGATTCAGGATTGTGAAAGGCGGAGGGTGGCCATCTGTCTCACCTGTCATTTGATCAGATAAACTTTAGGAAAGTTGCCATTTTGAAAGTATAATTTTACCTTTAAATGTTGTCATTTCTACATTTATAATGCCATTTAGGTATGTAAATACCATCTTGTTCAATCAATCCATGTTTTACTTTTAGTTTCCTGTTAATATGGATCTTTAACTGTGTGTTTTTTTTCAGATAGTGTAAATGCATTTTTTATGTTTGAGATGTGCACACCTAATGAAACATTTGGTTTATATGACATTTGGATACTAAATGCTATAGAGAGCACAAAGAGCACATTAAGCTTCATGCACACAAGAGTACTTCGTAATCCATATTTGGATGACAACCTAAACCAACCGCTTTGCAGAGTTTTGGTTTCTTCTGCACGTTTGTGAACCTGCATATGCCTGTGAGCCACCTCCACACATCCCGTTCCCAAACTCTCAGTGTGACACTGATTATGTAGAGGCTGCAGCTGATTTATTCAGCGAATTAAACAGCTTTTTGGAGTTTGAAGCACTGAATACTGCTTTGTCATGAATATTCAATGGTGTGACTAATTTGGATGCAAAGTGACGTGTTACCTGGCTGAGCTGTAGTAGGCTTGGCTTTTAGAAGATTATCAAATTGGTTTTCAGGCTTTATTACACTAGCTAATTAATGTTCCCCAGTAATACTGAGAGACTGACGTTCATTTCAGATGGAGCAAATAGGACTTTGAGGACACTGTTAACTGCCCGCGGAAGACATTAGACACACAGAAGTAACTGTGTGTGTGATTACCTTTTTAAATGTGTGTATGATGGGCGTGTTTATGTATTCATCCAAGTATATTTTAGGGCAATATATACAGTGGTTTGAAGTATGTAGTTGTGATGATTCTGCATCACTCACTGCCTGTGATGGCTCCAGGTAATCAACCTCATGCTTCCCACCTGCGTTACTCCTGTTTAAATAGACTACACACAGAGAAAGCCCTATTCACATGCTGTGGGTTTTTGGGTTGGGTTGTGGAGGGTCGTATAGCGGATCTAAAAGGGGAGCACAGGTGGATCTGTCAGTTCCACTGAGGTTTGTGTAGCTATCTTAAGAGACATTGTGACCATGCAACAAACGATTGTCGTGCGTGCCGTAAGTGTAATGTAAAGTATTTGTAAGGCTTATGTAAGCTGCACACACTCATGATATTCCGGTGATGCTGTCGTATGGTACCTTTTTAGGAAGGTGTGACTACTGAGTCCTTAATGACCACGTGGCACTGCCGCACGCACAGATGATACTGTGATTCTAAGCCCATTGCTCAGAGATGACCCTCCCTCTCTCTACTTGGATGAAATCTCTTCTTTTAAAATCTGCTGCGATAATTATCATCTTGACATATGAGAGAAAAAGACCAAGAGGATCATCTTTGATCCTCGGGAGGTGAAAGCATTCAGCCCTGTCACCATTAATAACAATACTATAGAAACTGTCACATCCTTTAAATGGGTGTACATATGGACAGTCTGCTAAACTGGAACGTTCACACTGACTTTCTCTGTGCCCGTCTGGCCCAAGGGATGCACTTTTTATGACGTCTGAGGCTCTTTGGTGTCAGTAGCAAAATAATGTGGTGTCATGGTTTGGGTTTCTTTGCCTTAGTTTTTGCTTCCATTTTGTTTCTGTCATGTTTGAGTTCTGCTTCCTGTTTTATTTTGAAGGTTTCTTGTATGTATTAGTTTTGAGTTTTACTTCCCTGGTCCCAATCTCTCTGTGTCTTGTCAGTCCTGTTTGTATGTACAGTATGTCTTGTCTCTGCCTTCCTCTTGTTCTGGTCCCTACTATCATTCCCCTGATTGTCTTCTCCCATGTCTGTCTGGTTACCCTGACGTTTGGTTTTGTTTGGTTTGCCTGCTCAGCAGCGGTTTTTGATTGGTATTAAAGCCCTTTGCCTTGGAACCTTGTGCCAGCCCGTCTCTGCATTTTGGGTCCATCATCAAGCCTCGGACCAGACATGTGGACCTTTTATACATCTGCACTTGAAAGTATTATCCGCTACGCTCTGTGTGTCTGGTTTGGCAGTTTGTCTGCTGAAAACAAAATCAAAATTGGTAACATGGTAAAAAGAAGCTATGAAGGTCACAGGTACAAGCGAAATCCCATCTTTGTAGCAAATTTATGAGTGTTCTGTGACGCATCTTGCTTATAAAATCATATTCTGTTTTCTGACTTGAAATTATTACCATCCGGACGACGCTTCAGAGCAGCCAAATATAAAACCAACTGATATAAGAACTCGCCAGCCATAACACTGCTGAACAAATTGTAACAGTCTAGAGCAAGTACCTCTGGTTGTTATTTTTGTGGGTGTTCTTATTTTTATGGGTGTTGTCTTATTGTGTATGTTTATTCTGTTGTATTCTTTATGTTGGAGCTTTGGGCTTTAGCCAAGACAAATTTCCCTCACAGGACAATAAAGTATTTTATTGATTGAAGATTGACTTTAAAGGGTCTATACCATTCAAAATATTTTTTGGAGCTTTTAAGTGTCTTAAAATGTTCATTTCTCACAAAAAAACAACCCCGAAGTGGTATTATGATCCATTCATGCATCTCTAAGTATTCCTCAAAAAACCTGCACGTCGAGCATAAGGACCTCCAAACCCACGAAAAAGAGCGGGTTCTCACATTGTGACATAGAGAAGTGAGAACCGCTCCTTCCAGGTGGAGTCTGCACTGCCAGCACCGCCTCCAGGCTAACACACAAACCCATTTTCTCCGCTGAGCTAGCTGTGATCTGCAAACACGCTTTTCATTTTGTGCACAATATGTACATCTTTGCAAAAGTTTGGATGTTTTTTGTTTTCGTGGGCGAGGCACGCTGCTGTGGCTGACCTTAAGTTGAGGTCATGAAATGGACAGAACCAACAAGGAGGGAAAGGCGGTGCCTCAGAGATCGAGTCTTCTTACTTCTGGGCTGAAAGAAAGCTCAGGAAAATAACTCATATCTGATAAAAAATATTTTTTTGTGTGCCAAAGGGAATATGTTATTATGTACATGACTATAATTTACTATAAAAGGTTTAAGAATAGCATGATTTAGGCCCTTTTTGTGTTTTCCTCTAGTTGCTTTTTTATTCAATTATTTCTGATCAGTGTATACTCTCATTTCAATCATCTGCTGTTTGATATTGGTCTACTTAGGTTTTCATGTGTTGGTACATTAAAAATAATTTTTTTAGTCAATTACATGTCTGGAATTTGTGCAGGCCAGTTTAGCAAACACCCTTATTAATTTCTGAGCAATGCACTTGCTTTCCAACTGAAATCAATAAAATAAACAGTGTGTACTGCAGGTTTTTTTTTCTTCCAAATTCTGCACTCTGTACACCAGAGTAAATAGGGTATCTGGTCATGCAAAAAAAATGTAAATCTGTTATTTTTATTGCTGGTACTTCATCTTTGCAAAGAAGCCTTTCAGGACACAGTGTTTCTGCTAAATTGAGCCAATTTTCCTCCCAAAGGGCATTGCATACAGCATAAAAAGACACGATGTCTCTGACACTTCTGAAACAACAAAAACAAAATTGTGAGTGACAAAATCGAGATGTCAACTGTGCATGTTTTTATTTAACAACAATTAAATATTTTGCCTTTCATGATTAAAAAAAACAAGTCCCTTAAGATTTATTTCATGAGAAACTCTTTGACAAAGTTAATTTTACTGTTTGCATCCAAATGTCACATATTATGTTATGACATAAATTGCAACAGCTATGTCAGTAACCTTTAGGACTATTTAAGCTACATTAGATAAACCTTAACCAGCCAACCACATTGATGCTTAATAAATTTAAGCTACTTCATTTTGAGTTACAGCGCTCTCATACTGCGCTGGCCTCTGTTAACTTGCAAGTCAACCCACATCACAACATTACAAATGTACACAGACATCTCAGCACATCAAAAAGATTATGTAGAGACGGGAATGTAGGTGACACACGTCTTACGTTTAGAGAGAAAAAAGGAAAAAGCTCAACATGTAGCGCCTGAATCAGGTTAGATTTGAGAATCTATTCTTATTTATTGTGGAGTAGAGGAAGCTGAACACAAATCTATGTGTGATAGTCATTGTACATACTGTACCAGCTATTCTAGTTCTGTTTTGGTTCTGGAAAATCTTTCATCTGTGACTGTGATGCTACCAGGCTCCTGTCCCTGCTCTGATTTTGAGAATGCAGTGCAGGAAAAAAAAAAAAACTAAATCAAATGAAAGTAAAGTACGCAGATTTTGGAGGGATTCCCCACTCCATCAAAAAGCTAAGTGTGTGTGTTTGTTCTTTGTTTTTTTGTGGGTGAATCTGTTATATTATAATAGAAAAGACCCAGTTTGATGAGAATTCTGTTTTTGGTGTTTTTAACATGTTCTTGTTGCATTTTTCTGAAGGTGGAGGTCATACAGTTTACATAGGGATGAATAATATAAAAATTGCATTTCTGAGTATTTCTTTATTCAAATTGTTGTGAATCAGGAACAGACAAAAAAAAAAACACAATTTGAAAAAGATTGTATTTGTTATGTAGAAATATGCTGGTTGGACCAGAAGCCCCAGCTCCGCTCCATTCAGATGCATCCAGTTGCAGACATGTCTTCCTTTTCTTTGTCTGAGCTGGAATCTGGTTCTAAACTGTATGGCCGGATAGCTCCATTATTGTTCACCATTTATTTCACCATTAATATTAGGTTGGGATTTTAAGGGCTGTAAGCTAGCTGGAGAGAGTGTAAACAGAGAGCTTTCACTAACGGGGCGGGGAGGGGGGCCGGGGTTGCTCTGCGCCAATGGTCCTGACTCCCGCCCACAACTACAAAGCTAATTTCTAATGGACTACACAGCAAAGACCGAATCTTAAAAAAGTAAAAATATCCTTGTTTCAAGGGATTTTTAATTTTTAATAAAATATGTCTCACTGAATTCAAAGTGAAGCCATTTTTCTTTCACCATTGGCAAATTTTTGTTTATTTAGTTTTGCCACTTTTAAGAAATTTGAACTATTTCTAGGGGGCATGTTTTTACAGTATACTCATGCTCTCCAGAAACTATTTTCTAGACAATATCAATTTTTTTTATTTTGGCTAAAAATGGCATAACCATAAATAAAAGACCACTGGGAACCCTTTGACAATATTTTGAACGATGATGGAGTGGGTCTTTAAGTCGCATCCAAAGTTGGGTGAAATCAAATGAGTAAACTCCGTCTATCTTTTGACAGGATACTAAAACAAAGTACCTCAACACGAATTCAAAGAAAATAAAAAAACATCAAAACATCAAAAAAAAGAAGTATTACAATAAAAACAATTATCATACCTAACAGGCAGCTTTTACTGCATGACTGTTAAGGCGGCTCTGTCTTCCCCTCTGGTCACCAGAGTTCTAGACCCATTACATCTCCCAGCAACCCCAGCGAACAATTTCTGGATGCCACACACCTGACTTTCATTTACAACCACTAGTATACGTAAGCACTGTACTGAGCTTCACTCAGTGCGAAGTATTGTTTGTGCCACTCTGCCTGCATTACCGAGCGTTATATCTGGACCTGATCTCCTGATTTCCTGACCCTGTTTTGTCTCTGACTCCACTTGCCCGGAATCTGACTACTCCTGTTTTTTCTCTGATGCTCCTATGCTCGTTGTTGACCCCTGCCTTCCTGATCCTGATTTAGATTTGTTGACTTTTAGCTGTGCTAATAAACCTGCTGCAATTGGAACCAGGCGTCTGCCCGTTTTGTGACAGATGCTCCACCCTCAAAAGTGAAATGTGAGGAGAAATCAAACCTAACGAGGGCAAATCATTCATACATTTTTTTGCTTTCATTTTCCACCAAATTAAACAAGGTTTGGTCCTTCAATAACTTTATTGCTTTATTTCTCCACAAGGTTTTCGAAGCTAAACCATAATTTTAAATACTACAAATATATATCTACCATATGTACAAATCTTTACATACTGCTTTGCAAAATTGTCTTTCAAAAGTGGTAATTTACATAAATGATCAGTCAAACACAGTCACAGAAGATCAAACTTATTTTCAAAGCAGCAAGCATAATAAAATTCTTTGTTTTTTAACCGCAATTATGAAAGAGCGTTTCAGCCTGTAAGACTGATGCAGAACCTCCAACTCATAGAATAAGTCTAAAAAACTGCATTGTAAGAAGACACTGCACATACATAAGTAGAGATCTACTCACTGAATCACAGTAAAGATGCCAAGATTATTGTCATCTGGGTCCATTGTTGGTGAAACGTGTAATCAGACTTGACGCCAAACTTGTTATTGTTTTTTCTTTTCTTTTTCCAGACCTCTTCAAGCGTTTTTCACAGATGAGTAACTCTGTCCTTCTGTCTCACTCCAAACTTTCTTGCTGGTTAATTTTGACTCAGTCATCAACTGAGTTTGTCTCACTTGGCTGTTCAGTTATTATTACGTACAGTGCCTGTGTCCTAGTGAGTGGTCAGTGCCCTGAGGGAGGGGGGGGGGGGGGGGTGAGCTTCTCGTTCCAGCCTCAGTAATAAAATAGCATCACATTCCAGGCCAGTGCATTAGAAAACACAGAGATCAATGTTGAACAGCTGGATGTCAATGAATTGCTGTTCTGGTTCGAGCTATCCCCACTTTGCAGAGCGTTTATAAAAATAGTGTTTGCCTGAAATGCTGCATGAAAGCTTTCAAAAAGGTTAGTGCATTTGTGTTCATCCATATGACATTTATGTTGATTGTGTTTTATTTGCACTATTTCATCCCAGAAAATGTCATTTCCTTGAGTATTTCACATAAACACTGAACAAATGTTTGGAAATGCCATGTGTTTTATCATCCATGAGAGCTTAAAAATTAAGCCTTTACCGTAATCTCGACTCTATCACTGTCTGCCTGCCAACTGTCACCCCTAACAGGGCTCAAACTAAATCCTATATAAACCACAGAATTAGGTCTTAACTTTAATATTACACAGCAGCACCAGGTATTATTTTTACTTTGCTTTTCTATTCTCCTTCATTGTTTGTTTGCAAACATCAGATTGTCATACTGAGCTTCTGCCCCACTCCAGTCTATTTGTTTATGCACTTTTTTTTAGTGCATTTTCCCAAAGCAGTGCTATTTTAACATCACGGTATTTCACACTGGATTATTGCATGTGATTCTCTCATGCATGAATGGCATACACAGTCTTCCATTAGTTATGAACTGAGGCACGTGGCTGCCTTTGCAAGCAAATGGAGTTGCTTGTGTAACACATCCCATGCCGTGCACAAAGAGCGGAGTATGACAAATCAAGTTCAGCTTGGTTTATGACATAAAAGAAAGCAGAAGAGCTCTGAAAAGAGCACTTTGTTTCACCAAAAGGCGCTACACCTTGATGAAGCTGCTCTCATTTTAAAACTGCACTAATTATGTAAAGAGTTTCTGTTTATTTGTCCAGTGGCTAAGCACGGCCATATGGCCACAATGAGATGTTGTGTGATGTTCAAGCAAACCTTTCTCTGAGATAAAGCTGCACATGAAGCCATCCAATCATGTGGCCCGACGCTCGCCCCTGGGCCAGAGAGCGCTGCATCAGTGGCCTGGTTTTCTGAGTCACACAGGTCGCAGCGCTCAGAGTGGAGACAAGCAAAACACGCACTGTGTATGCAACCACGAATCACATTAAGCTTGTTGTGCTGGGATTACAATGGCGGTGATTTAAGATGGTCATGATAAGGCATCTGCGTTCCTGTTCTCATCTGATGTCTCTTTTGCTCTGAGTGGTTGTACGGCTCATTTGTTTCCTTGGAACACCGTAAAGCTTCATGGAAAATTCCTCAGCTTATTTGACGTCAATACAGTTTTGAATTTCAGATTAATAAGTGAAATGCACTTAAGGGCACGCGAAAAAAGAACATCAGAGAACAGCAAATGACCAGAGCAAAAACTGCCTCCTTCTTCAAGAAATAATGGAATGAGATCCAAAACGATCTTCACTCCATTAAAGGCGATAGGAGCCTCACATCATATCCCTCCAAGAGACTTTTTCATTACTTTATAGAGCACAGCAAACAGGAAATGCAGTCATTTGCATAAAGTGATGAGAGTCACTCCATGCAGAACAGAAAACGCAGATTAATATAATGTGAGCTGCTGCTTGGCCAACACAGAAGCTTACTAATGTGTTTGTAAAAGCAGCGTTTTCTCCAACATGGCTATTAATGCTGTTTGCTTAAAAATATTAAAAAATGATTATCTCTGCTCTTGATGTCAGAAATGTCCCATATTTGTAATTAATCCTGTTTAATAAAACATGTCAGACAGTCGTAGCGGACGATTCATCTCTACATTTAAAAGCACAGACTGCACACTTTCCCATAACGCATACTTAAAACACGCCATCATGCTGCACTAAATTCAGCTGCAGTCAATGAGATCCCAGAGTTTTTACATTCTTCAAATCAGATAGCTGCCTCTTGTGTCAACAGACAACAGACGCCCCTCCCTGCAGCCGGGGGAGGATAGGATTCACTGCATCCAGCAATTATCTGTAATGCTGGAGAAAAATCAATGTGCCCATGGAAAGCTGCTAAGGTCACCAAGTCGAGACTGTCACTTGAATCAGAGGCAGCGTGTTGCTGAGCTTCAGGCTGGGCTCCAAGGCTCGAATGGATATCACGCATCCCTCCTAATTGCATGGATTACGCTGATTATTAGCCTAACAATATGGAAGATAATTGCTTTTCACATCGCGATCATGTTAGAATGGAAAATGATTTTAGTCACCCATTAATGAAACTGAAGTATCACATTAAAATCTTTTCACACTTGATTTCATTTGGCTGTTAATTTTTTTTGTTACTGTATGCGTTCAATACCTTTTCACATGTTATTTAGTTAAGTCACTTTTTTATTTACTTTCGATTAAAAATGTGATTAAAAATCTTTTTGTTGTTGCTGTTACACTCTCTTAACTCATATTTAAAGACTACACTCTTTAAAGGCTAAGTTTACCTGTTATGATAGCAAAGGAATATATTGTATTGGGTAGAATCCAATGCAGGAAACTATAGATATTGATTTGATAAAGCAGTTATTCTTAGATGGCTAATTTGGAATAAATAAGAGAGCTATAAACTCACCCTGGCTCCTCCTTATCCAAACACCTGGTAAGACAAATTTCGTTTTTTCTTCTGCCATCAAGAGCCATGTCCTTTCTCTTTGGTGGGCTCTCACAACTAGAGCTAATGAAGGAAAAGCTCAGAATGTGCCCTCTGAGTGGCTGAGAAGATCCCAACAGACGGTAAAGGGAGGGGAGGCCTACTTTAAACAGTGAATATCTGCTGTAAATTCTATTAACTGCAAGGGGATATTTAGAAGAAAGGGAAATCAATACCCTGTGGCCAGTAATACTTAAAAAATCAGGCTGGGGAAGGGGAGTGAGAAGCCATAGCTTAGCCCTAACGCACAGATTGCGTCTATAAGTGGTTAATCAAGTGCTTGTCTGACATCTAGATTGCATTTTCTTCTCACCATTACTCAGATTTTCCTCCTTCACTGCAGAGAAGATGGGCTATCAAATGTGAGACGTGTTGATCTGAGTAATAATGGCACCCACGAATCTCACATGGAGGCACTTTTCTTGGAAGATTGAAAGTGATGTTTCGTTTTTGCTTCTCCGTTTACAGAAGACAAGTGCGCTCCGTTTCAGTTTTGCTCTAAGTGCATCGGCACAATGCTCACGTGCACGCAACTCTCAAAAGCATACGATGTAAGTATCTGCAAGGATGAAATGGTTCAAATCTGCAGATCCCACTGTTTGCCTGTGTAATCGGAGGTTTACCCAATGTCAGAGCTTTGCAAATAGTCACTTTGTGATACAACACTTTAGGAAAAAACGATCACAAACAGCAAAAAGTAGGACGACATTTCCAAAAGTCTGTGTCACCGCCCGCAGTGGCCCTATTAGTCATTACAGGTTCGTGATGTTTGGCTTGCTTGACAGCACAGACAAGTGACAGAAAAGAGACACTACAGAAGGTTTGGACAAATTTAAGACAAATTTTCGATTTAATCATGTTTTCTATGTCTTACAGAGTCAGCCGAATGTTAACCAGTCATGTTTCAGCAGATATAGTTCTTGAAAAACGGCTAAAGTGAAGCATCTAAAGACTCCCATGTAGACTCTCAATAAAGAAATAACATGAGAACTAACAGGAAAAACAGCACATTCAGTGAGTAAATAGGTTTCTTCCTGCAATAGTAAATAAATAAAGCAAATCTACCACAACCATTCCCAAAGTCCAGAGAACAGGATTCCCAATTTCAGTCATCCACATGTCCCCTCCTGTATGTTAAACCTTCATTTCAACAAGATCTGGGTCCTTAGATGTTCAAGCAATTTACCAAGACTTTTACATCTATATTACATTTTTAACCACATCTGACAGAAGTCTGTGGTAAATACAACAGTCGTGACAGAAAAGTAAACATCCGCTGTTTTCTTGTTTGTGATCTGCTACCTAATAAACAAAATACTGGAATCAAGGAAATAGCCCAACCAAACCAGCAACTCAAGATCTTTAGATAGTCAACTCGATCATACCTTACAAAAGACTCTTACCTCCGTTTTAACTCCAGCTACTTTACTATGCAATCAATACATTTGACATAGAGGTGACATATTAATGTTCTTAGTTTTTAAAACAAGCGTTATTTTTAAACAATTTTTTTGTTTGTGGCTAATTGGAAATATTTAGGATTGTATTTAGAGGAAACATTGACCAAAATGCAACCAGATGGACGTATCCAAAATTAAATAAGAAAAAAAGAAAGAAAAAAAAAGAGCAACACGCAAGTCTTTAAAAGTGTTTCTAAAAAGTTGTTTTTTGTTGTACTTTTCTCATGTTTAACCCTTGTGCTATCTTAGATGACCCCACCCTTACATTGACATGTTCTCCCTACCATGACAAAGGTGGATAAAGGTGGAAAGATTTCATGTAATCCATGGACGCCAGTGAAGATCACAAATCATTAAAGAAAAAAGGTTCAGCGCACTGTCTAGTGGGTCTAGATGACCCAACTCCCAATGGTAAAGTGCCTAGGATAGCACAAGGGTTACATAAATTGCATAGGGTTTGTTTTTACATGAGTTCAAAGTTTCATTTCGTTTAAGTCCCACTCCAATCATCTTTTGATTTCAAAAGCGTTCCCAGCGGCTATTTAGTCAGGATTGTGCCATTTTTAGCCAAACTCAGAAAATCTGTGGGGTTTTCTAGGACATAGTTTCTGCAAAGAAGCAGCAGCTCATTTGAAATTAGTCTCTGAGTGTTAGGAGAAACTGTTGGCGAGGAGTAAGGCCTTCCCATTTTCCCATCATCCATCTGTTTACACACTCTTCCGCTCGCTTACAGCCCCTCACACCCCCAACCTAACATTAGCGGTGCAATTAGAATGATGAGCAATATTGGAGCTATCCAGCCGTACAGTTTTGAGCCAGCTACCGGCTCAGCTGAGGAAAAAAAAGACGCACACAGATCTATTTGTTTACAAGGAGTTTGTGGCTTGCTGCAGCGCTGCAGCGCTTTGACGTCACATCTACAAGGTTTTTCCAACAGCATTTTTTTCTGCTTTATGTTAACAATAATTTTAATAAAGAAATACTCAGAAATGGTCATTTAAGTTTAATATTCTACATACTGTATGCCCTCCAACATGAGAAAAATTCCATAAGAACACATTAAAACATCAAAAACACAATTTACATTGGAGTTAGTTATTACCAAAGCAAGCTTTCTATTGATATGACAGGCTTAGCCTGACTCCTGGTTTATTATTTTGAAAACACTTTCAGTGAAGAGTGACTGAGATAATGATGTTGATGCTTATCAAGCGTATCACTTTTGTTCAGTCAGATTACAAGGCCATGAGAAATGCTATAGCAGAATGACACCGAACAGAAGACTATATGGACAATTAAAGAGCTGCTTCAGAAGAAAGGTTTGATAAATGCTCCAAATTAATTGTTTGCACTGCAACCGTTCCTCTCTGTTGGAGTAAAGTGAGTGTACTAATGCCACCTAGTGGCTTTTTACTAAAAATAGACCTTTTTCTGAGTGAGTGGGTAGTGATTACACCCGCGCTGACTCAGACTCAAGTGACAAAGCATATTCTTTAATGTCTTTCATTGACCTAAATGTCCTCAACATGTTAAATTAAATTTTAATAACACAACAGTTGCACGTCTAATGTTTTAAGCCAAGAAATCAACTACAAAGATAGCCTTCCACGTCTTTTGAAACCTGTTTGGTGTGAGACATCTCTTTGTCAGCAACTGTTACTCATTTTTATCTCTACTGTAACTCTGCACAAAGCCATTTATCAGAGTTTTCATCATTTTCGTTCGATGATGTAAGCTTCACGGGGTCACAGGAGCAGTATTTCTGTCATCCTAACGGGGTGAGTGGATGTGTAACCTGCACCTATCCATGTGAGACACGACAAAACAGGAAGTCTTACAGGAATCTGCCCTCCAAACCTCACCCCCCCACCAAATAAGTGGATCAAACATACAGCCGCCCAGTTATCACTACTTCCCCTGTCTGTTTGGTGGACTCTGGTATCTGATAAATCCTTATCGAGGCCATACAGTGCTGGTTCACATGTCATGTTATCACATTGGTCTCTTCCCCAGGGCTCCCACAGGAAGGGTCTGTTCAGAGGGCATTGCATGCCATGTTTCTCAACTACCTTAAAATGAAGAGAAAATAATGCAGTGTGACAAAGTAAGGGCAGGAACTTCAGGCAAACTCTGGGCAGCATTTTTGTCACCATGTCTTGGGCATGTGATTGTTGATTTGGAAGGTTCAAGTTTCATTCTGCTTGATTAAAAAAAAAAAGAGAGACTTTTGAGAGAAGCAGCATACGGTTCCCAGAGGTTGCAGAGTTTACCGGTAATCAGCATTGATACATATGTCATACATGACATACATGCTGATTCATGCAAACATTCTACATCCAGCCACACTCTCACATCTGGCACATTATTAGCAGAAACATATTAATGTGCCTGATAAAAAAAAGTTCATTTTTTCCTTAGTGTCAGGATAGTAACAGGACATTAAAGTAAATTTTAGCCTCGACTTTTTAAATTCGTTTTGTGACTTTCGATTCTTTGAGTGCTGATTTAAGGTTTATTTTAAAATTTCTAGACGTTCTTGAAACAAACAAAGTAAAAAAAATAATAATTTCAAGAGCTTTAGTAGCAAATTTAAGCTTTTTGTATTGGTAGATGCCTGAAGACAATCATCTATAAAAACATTGGTGCTTGAAGTGTACCGGATGATGTGAAGGACCCAAATGCAAGAGAATGGTTGAAAGGCAAAAACTTATTATGGTAGATAAGCTAAAACAAGAAAAAAAAACCCATTTAGGTTGACTGTAATATAACAAAAACCTTCAACATTATGTGACAAAATAGATAAAGACAAGATAATCTGGCTAAAAGTGATCATAAATAAAAAAATAATCATCAGAGGGATAACAAAAATCTTTAACTGATTCATTTTAGGCAGTAAAGATGATCAAATCTACAGTTTCGCTGCATTGTAAAAACTCGATGAATGGCCTCTCAGCTGGGAAAAAGTACCAGCTTGAAAAGATCCACAATATGACATTCTGAAGTACTTCACGGGTCCAAATGATCTGTGTTTTAGAGAGATGTCTGTTGATCTACTGAACCTAAATTTGACCTGGAAGGTTTAAAGATGGCTGCCAGCCTGGATGAAGAAGGGGACACTTTCAAGCAGATGTGAAGCACAGCAGTGACAGTACCATAATGTGGGGCTGCTCTGCTGAAACAGAGGGTAAAAAGAAACAGATGATGACATGAAAAGTACCTCTTCAGTACATACTGAAGACATGCCCATCACCAAACTCTGGCGTCAGCTTTGTGGGGCGACTGCAGTAGAAAGGCATGTGTAAGCAAAACGGCTCAAATGATTGACTCACCTGTTAGGAAGAATGGGAGAAGTCCAAATAAAAGACAGGCTCTTCAGCTTTAGTTAGATTGTTTTTCTTTTTCTGTGGGAATCCTGGATTGGTGTTTAAAGTCTTTCAGCGATTGTATTTTTTGTTGATCCCACATCTTGTTTATGCAACTCCTAATCATGATACTTCCGCCAAAAACTTATTTTATTAGACTAAGAATTTACACCTAAATGGCATTGTAAAGCAGACTAGCAGGACATTTAAAGGAATCTAAAGCTACTCACTCCTTCAGCAAAGACTAAATAACTTGTTGGCAGCTGAAACACATCAATCACTGCAGTACTTTTCCAATGGGAGGGTCTTGCGTGTTTGCCTAATTCAATGCAGATGGTAACCTTTTTTAAATGTTAATAAATTAAAGTTAAGAGTAAAATATCTAAATATTTAATTTCTCGTTTTGACTTGGTGAGTGTTTGTAACTTCTAACACAGTTCCAACTAACTAACGCAACTAACCAACTAACGCACCAATCATTTCTTCTCCTTTGGAAAGCGCGTTTATTTGCAAAAGGTGCGTAAAAAAACAAAAAAAACAAAACAAAAAAAAAAAACAAAGAAATAAAGAAAGAAAAAAGCTTTTGAGTTTAACTAAGCAAATAATAATTACAAATCTATTCATTTGAAGTGGATTAACTAAGTGAAATGATTGGGCTGCAGGCGCACACACCATTCCCACATAAATCAAGAGTCGCTCTAATCCAGCCATGTTCTGTTTGTTTTTAGCGTTTTGTTGGGTGTTAACATCCATCTTTAAACATTTTTTGAGATGTTGAAAGCAGGAAGCTGTGAGTCAGAGCTGCAGGGAGGTGGAGGAGGCGATCTGAGGAGACAGGCGCGTATTTCATAATCCTGGCTGCCTGGGACCGTGCGCGCTGGGCGTTTTGGAGACCATCTGTGGAGCGCCATCAAGTTCGGATTGGACTCATGGCAGAGATGTGAACGTGACTTTTCCACTTCTTTGTTGAATACGTGGAAAGTACATGAGCCATGTCCGCTCATGGACTGCTGAGCAGTGTTTTTTCGTGCTCACTGAGCCCCAAAAGTATTTCCAAGCGGAGACTGACTCAGACCAGGAGCCTGGACTCTGCTTTGACGCGGAACTGCGGCACAGAAGCGGAGGAAACGTCTTACGAGGTGAGCAGCGTTCAACTGCAAACTTCCCAAAAACTGGTGTGGTCAGCCATTAAACAGATTGTTGGACTTAGGATTTGTATTGGAAATGTGCAGAATGCTGTGCTGCAAGAAGGGCACAAAAAGTTTTTTACGCACGAGTTTTCTTTGATCATCTCACAGAGTACCGCTTTGAACCACAAACTCTTTGGGTAACTATCTTATTTACTTGTTCTCATTTCCGGCTGTGGCTTGAATTCCCAGTGGATGATGTAGTCGAGGTAGGATTAAGAGTTTTTTTCCCTCCTTATATTGAATGAAACCTTCTTAAAAGTGTCCTGGAAAAAGTTTCAAATCAGTTTTGCAATAAAATCAAGTTAGTGACGACTATGAATCGCTATGTGATTTTGGTGCTGGTGTATTAGTGTCACTTTAAATGGTTTATTGCATTCCTTTTGAAGTAGATTGCATCTGCAGCCCTTTTTAGTGAAAAAAAAAAAATAAGAGTGCTTAGAGTTGCACGCCTGACCTTTAAGGAGAAATCTGCATGTGGGGCTGCTCTTTAGCTGTGAAGATGCCTGTCCAGTCTGCAACCTGTTGGTTTGGTATAGATTATGAGGTCATCTATTTGGTGTTCATGCCATCTGAATCTGTGCATGTCCCTGCAGGACTTGGTGCAAACGCTTCCAGCTCAGAAGGGACACACTGGACTTGAGCCAGCACTGTAGACATAAATGAGAAAAACACAGGATATCAGGGAGAAAGATTGAGTTTGTGGAACTTGTTGTGGTGGTGCCTTTATTTACAGTTACATTTTCAAACAGAGGGGAACTGCAGCTGAACTCGGAGGCCTGAGATCCTTCCTGGAGCCTCACATGACCGTGCTGTCAGCTTAAAGCTAGTAAGCGCCTTTGTATGCAAACCTTCCTCCAAGTCACTAATCAAAGTCACATTTCATGGGCAAACACATAAATTATTCAAGCTGTGCTTTATTGATCCACAATAGTATCCAAGTAACCAGCGAACAACAGCAGTGAAATCAGAGTCCCCGTTTCCACACAAGACTTCCAAGGATCCCAGGACGCAGAAAAATTCCCAATTCATGAGACATGCAGCTTTTTCATCACACTCTTAAAAAAATCTGTCCTACTTCTGTCACTATGTAATTAAGGATAAGAACCAAAGATTTTGCTGAAGGTGTGTCAGGTAATTGATTGAACATGTTGCAGTGGGATGCTAATGTGTTCCTGTGCTGAAGCTTTTATCACAGACTGACATCAGAAAATTAAAATAAGGCGTGCCCAACTGGTATGTTTGATCTATGTTATAATGTACTTTATATGTTCCATCACTGTTCTTTATTAAGAGCTCCAACACAGTCTCTGCAGTCTGAGCCGAGATGGAAAGCAGAGACATCTGGTTTACATGAATAAAGCCTCAACTCTTATTTCTCACAGTACAGCAGCCTGACCTGATCCTTGGCTACAGTCCCTGCAGGCACATATTTTTATCCACCAGAGACTGTCCGTTTGCATGACATGGGGGTCAAGTTTGCTGATTTGCAGCTGCTGCACCCTAAAATCAAGTATTTGTCAGAAAAATGGAAAAGCATGTTGGTTGTAAACACAAGTGTAAAATTACTGTTTAGCTGCAGTTCATCCAAAATGACACTTGAATGATGTCTTTCCCAGTTTACATAACAGACAGAGTTGGTTGAGGTACAGGGTTTTCTCAGCCAAAGTACAAGATGCGTTCTGTTAGAATGCAGAAAGGCGAAACTGAGTCATGGAGGTGTCAGAGGGCTGTGAGAGACAAAGCAGCAGTCAAACACTTGTCCTAACTTGATTTGCACTGCTTTCAGTTGCACATCTTACCAAATGGCACAGAGACTCTCATCTCGTGGCATCTTGGAGATTCTGCAATAGTCAATGACTGTGCCTTTTGGCCTATAAGTCGATTCCTTTTTAATGTGACAATAATCCCATCTGATCTTCTAACATGCTTAATATTGTTTACAATCATGCAAAGGTCCACAGTTCCTTCAAGACTCGTCTGCTTTGGTTTTGCTTTGTTGCTGGGTAAGCTTCATGGCTTTGTGAGAAACAAGGAAACCTTAGAACTTGAATTTTTGATGCAAAAATCATTTTAATTATGTCAGCTTCTTTTTTTCCGATTTTAATTTCCTCATGAAAGCCATTTGTAAGCAGGAAAGTGATTATAGATGCATTAGTGAAAGAGTAGCTGTGCAGGATGTTCTAAAGAGCCAAATATAAGGGTTTTTTGGAGGAACCAATTGTAGTCCTGTTGTAATCTTGAGAGGAAATATGAAAGCCATAATAAAAAAAATAAAGACTTCTTTTTTTGTAACTTTCATGCAAGAGACAGTTAGTTGTGTACTTGTTTCTGTGGATCAGTCTCCCTTAATTTAGAAAAGATTTATGATCCTTTTGCTTATTTATGAATTACTGACTGATTGCTTTAGTTTATATCTGTGTAAACAAACTTTAATTCTTCATTGGAAGGGTTTAAAACTAAACATTGTCAGAAGAACAAGTTAGGCATTTAAAACATCTTTAATTGCCACAATGTTCCAACCATGCTGTTTTTAATAGTATGATGTTCCATAGAGTTGTGTTGGGCTTCTGGAATCTGACATGGTTCTGATCCCCAAAACTGACTTATGAAAATTAATAAATTTAATTAATTTAATTTAATTAATTAATTAATTTCTTGTTAGATAATTGATTGTTCTTTGACTGCTTTTGCTTTAAAGAATTTTTTTGTATTTTTCTCAGGCAAAAACTTATTGGTTCATTTTTTTTCTTTCATTTTCCTTTTTTTGGTCCCTTTCGGGGTCACGGGGCTGCCGGAGCTTAACCCGGCCACTCGTGGGCGAAGGCAGGGGACATCCTGGACAGGTCACCAGTCTGTCGCAGGGCCACAAATCACACACCCATGCACACTCACATTCACACCTAGGGACAACTTCGAGTAACCGCTTAACCTATGAAGCATGTTTTTGGACGGTGGGAGGAAGCCGGAGTCCCCGGAGAAAACCCACGCATGCACCGGGAGAACATGCAAACTCTGGCAAAAACTGCCTTCTGTTAGTTGTTAATGTCAAAGTTGATGATTTTTTTATATAAACTTTCAGCCTTTGTTTAGTTTATATTTATTGTTACTTTAAAATGTTTATCCGCTAAACAATGGAATGGCTTTGAATGGAAACTTAAAAAAAAGAATTCTTGAAAATTATGAACAAATAACAGTTCTAAATATTATAATTACAAATAGTTCTACATTTAAATGAGTTGAATCAAATTTTTAGTAAAAAATACTCATGAACTTTATCTTTTAGAATGAGACCCTGCCTTAATATTGACAAAATGATAGTTTTTTTTATAGGCTTTAAATCTCGCCATAACTCTATTGCTTTTACAGTCAATACATAGAAGTTAACTGTGATCAACTCAACAAATGAGAGGCTGCCAAAGCATTGTGTTTCCTTTTGCTGCTGTGTGAAAGAAAACAGGATTTGTCTTTTTTTTTAATTCTAAATAATAAAATGTCTTTTCACACAATTGAATAAATTATAATATTAATTTTACCTATTACTATCATGCCTTTTTTGTGCAGATTTGCCTTCAGTGAGTGCAATAATTGACTTAAAAATATCCCACAACAAAAGAAACAAGGTTTTCTGTATAAAATATGATTTTTCTCTTTCTTTTTATCACTTTAAAGCATAGAAGCTTCAACAAACACCAAAATGGTAAAAAGTTAGATAGTTGAATGAGATGGTACAGGGCAGGATCCCCTTTTTTTGCTGTTTACACCTGAAACGCTGACTCGTTCATGAAAAGATACCAGAGACGATAAAACGCCTAAAATGATCTTTATCTAAAAATAGAAACGGTCTACTTCTCCTCCTCCTCAAGCTATTACATAGTAACAAAAAACCCTAACCGCTTCATTACACTGGTTGTCCATAAGCCAAATTTCAATATTTTATGATTTGAGCTTTGATGTGTTTTTTTTTTGTTTCTTTGCTTTACTTAAAATATCTTTAAGGAACGATGCTTGCGTCACTGACTTTCTTTGATTCACACAGCAGGTGAACGGCTTCAGGGTGCATTTGTGAAGATTTGCTAAAATGTTTTTGTTAGTCATCAGTGTGTGAAATATGCAGACCAGCCTGTCTAGCACTTATAGACAGACTTAAATCTGCTTAAATCTTTAAGTCCCACTCCAACTACATTTTGGTCTATTTTTAAAAAGCGTTCCAGTGGGTTTATATGCAGTTTTTGGCCAAAAAACAAAACAAAGAACGGTGTAGTTTTATTTGACATAGTTTCTGCAGAACAGCAGTAGTTCATTAGAAATTCACCTCTGAGTTTTGGGGGAGACAGTTGGAGCGGGATTCCCTTATTTACACCCTCCTTAGCTCACAGCCCGTCACAACCCCAAGCTAACGTTATCGGTACAATCATAATAGCGAGCTATATTGGAGCAATTCAGCCGTACACATTCCAGCTCAGACAAAGAAAATGAAGACGTATACGGATCTATTTGTCTGCAAGTGGATGCATCAAAACGGAGTGGAGCAGGGAGATTTTGCCCCGCCCATTTCAGTTGCTGCATCCAAACATGAGCTTTTTCAAATGGTGGGTTTTTCATCTGGTCCTGGCCCATCATGGTTTGGAGTGGGTCTTTAACCCTTGTGCTATCTTAGATGACCCCACCCTTCCATTGACGTGTTATTCCTACCATGACAAAGGTGGATAGAGGTGGAAAGATTTCATGTAATCCATGGACACCAGTGAAGATCACAAATCATTGAAGAAAAAAGATTCAGCGCACTGTCTAGTGGGTCTAGATGACCCAACTCCCAATGTTAAAGTGCCTAGGATAGCACAAGGGTTACATCTTCTTTGCTCCTCCTTTGTTATTTCTACTGATTCTACATTGGCTGAATTCTTCCTGTGAATCTTCTTTAAATCAGTTTATGTTGTGGGATTTCATTCTGATGTTGTTGTTCTGAAACAGATAATCCATTCAGTAAAAGCTTGTCACCTCTGGTCAAGAGGCATGATTTTTATTTCTTCAGGACAAACACAATACATTGGAAACAGACTTCTTGCGTTTGCACAATTGCACATTATCCAATATTATTGTTCTATTCATTCATTCATTCAAAAAAAAAAAAAAATGAATGAATGAATATTGTTCTACTGTGAACTTTTTTAGACGTTACAAATTCTGCGATTTGATTCTGTTACCAAACGTTAGGAAATTAATTTATTTCTAATTTAGTGTAAACTGTGTGAAATGTTTACCCAAAATCTAAAATAGATAAATAAAACAAATAAATAAAACACATTAGAAAACAGTCAATTCAGTGTTTGAGTCTTTACCTCTTTTATTACAGATAATAAAGTTTTAAAAATTGTTATTAAAAGGCCTTAATGCAGCTTCAGTGAACATACCTCTTCTTCATAGTTGCTTCTCATCATGTGTTGAAGGCACTAAACTCCTCCTGCCAACTCCTCCCCAAATCTGGGATTCATGCATCAGGGGATAATGTGAACAGGTCTCAACTTCCCCTCATATTTCATTGCATGCAGCGACACCTGATGGCTGTCCTCAAGCTAGGAAAATATGAAGTGTTTAATGTGGAGATGACGCTGACTCTATTCATTTGGAACTAAGGCTTCTCCATGTTTGTGGACTGTGGAGCGGAGATGCAGGATCCTTTTGACAATCATTTCGTGAGTAACAGACTGTATAAATGAAACTATTACCAGTAATTTGATGTGACAAAAGGCTTAATATGGACTGAAATTGTTAAAATCTTCATATTTTTCTCACTAATGTGACTCATTTTAGCAAAACCTGTGTGTGTTATTGTGCAATGATCCCTACCACCGGCTCAGACAGTGGTGCCATGTTGCTTTAGCACTCCAAGCATCCTCTGATGATAAAGAAATCCTAATCTTTATGTAACCATTTTTAATTTCCAGAGAGATTACAGCAGTCGTGAACAGTTTTTGGACAGTAAAAAACTTTTGTGTTGTGTTTTTTTGTTGCTTTAGTGCTCCAAGCATCCTCTGATGTTAAAGAATTCTTCAGTTTTAAGTAAAACCTTTTAAAATTCAAAGAAAAACCAGCGGTTGTGAACACTTTTTGGACCAAAAAGACTTTAGTATTGTGGTTTTTTTTCTGCATTCTTTTTTAAATAGATCTGCCAGCTTAAGCAACTGGGGGAGTTCCAGATGTTTTCTTTGTGTTGCATAGAATAAAAGTAATGCCAGCTGTGTTATTTTTGCAAATGAATGCATTTTTTCCACTTCTAAAGTATAATTAACTGTGAACTCTGAAGTAAAACAACATGGACAAAAGTGGGAGGGTTCCTGTGGAAATCTCCTTTTGTACTGTGGCACTCAATGGTCTTTTGGAGCACAGAAGAATATTCATTACCTCGCTGGATCTCGTTTAAGTGGTCTTGATCGGTGTAATCTGAACTTTCCATCTTGCCATATTGTATGAGCTACCCTGTAAGTTTCCTCTCATTGTATTCTAGGAAGCGTGTGTGTGTGTTTGAACAAGTCTGTGAATTAAAATTAGTGCACAGCCGAGTGCACCTGTATTTAGGAATTGTGTTTAGTGAAAGGGGACAAGGCTTGCATGTCATGCCCTTTCATACATTTCAATGGGAGGCTTGACTATACTATTGGAATTCTGAGAAAACTTTGTTTTCTTAAATTTTGTTCATACTAGTTAGGCTGGAGACTAATTTTTTTTTTGAGCCAAATATATCTCAGCTCAGGTCTTTGATTCTTTTGGAAAAATTTCCCTTTTATGGTTCCTTTCTCAATGTAAAGGTATAGACTATAATCTGTACTAATGACATGCCGGGGCAAAGAAAATCTTACCTGCCCGGGAGGGGGGAAGGAGCTTAGAACCTGGAGTTCCACACAGAGAGCACTTAGTTTTTATTTGAAGATGCCACTTCGCTGACAGAGCAAATCTGTGGGAACTCGGCTCACGATCACATCAAATATGGAGAAAGTTTCCACTCCCTTATAGTCACACAAGAGGAATGTCCAAATGAAACGGGTAGATAACACCAAGCATGACTCGCTCACAGCATTTCCTGTTATCCGTGGCATAAACAACACAGGCTTTTCGCTTTTTTTTGGGACTGCAGATTGCCAATTCTTATTAGGCATTTTTTTGTCCTGTGGAAAAAGCCAGAAAACAAAACAAAAGAATAGACAAACTTGTTATGCAAGCTGTGTCCTCTGTTTCTGTTTCTGTAGAATCTAGAGCACTTTCTGCAGCATCAGCAGTACATTTTAGGAATAAGTCTCCTAAAAGACATACACAAGTACATATGTTAGTTCAGTTTCTGTAAATAATGGTTAAGGATTCCTTAAAGGGAATAGTTAATGCTTCTTTATAAACAACTACAGAACTTAGATTGTAGGATCCTGACAGGTATTGTACTTCTGGATAATGTAAAACATTAAGAAACCATCAATTTTATAATTTTTACAATAAAAAGAAAGCCTCAAATTCATTATTAGTTAACTAAAAGATGTTATCTATTACAAATAGTACATATTAAATTATTGAAGTCTTATTATTTATTATAAAAGATAAAAGTGCTTTTGTATTTTAATTTATCCAGAACAAGATTCCTTAACTAAGTTAAAAAATATTGATGTCTCTGGCAACTTTTACAGATTAAAATGACAAAAGTACTTATTTTATAAAGAAACCAGGATGTAAACCCCTTCAACGTATAGTTACTCGTACCATTTATTCCAGGACTGCTGCAGAAATGTAGAAATACCTTAAAGGAAAAAAAAAATATATATATATTTATATATTTTTTGTGTGTAAAATTGGAAACAAATTCAGGCATGAATGGGTTAAATGATGTAAATAAAAACAACATCGTGAAATAGAAAAGATTAAATAATTATGAAACTCTAATCAACTGAAAGCATTCTTGAATAAACTGTCTCTTAATGCACTGTAAACCTCTGACTTAACTTAAGGCCATAAAATCTGTTTTCTGATGCGAGTAGACAGATGTTTTCATTTGAGCAAAGCTCATGTTTCTCCTCTTAGTTACCAAAATACAAACTATTTAGTAACCCCCAACCTTTGTCCAGTAAACATGAGGCCTTGTGTTTGTCATACTTTGTATATCGTAAAATTTGCTCAAAAAATAAACATAAGGATAGCAATTTTTAATGTTTTATTTAGCTTTTAGTTTGTTTGATAAAGTTTTGAACATTTTTTTGTATTCTCTCGTAAAGTGTGTTTTTCCACCTGGAGAGTTTGCCTCAGTTCCCCAGGGGATTTCACCCATCTCAGATCCTCGTGTCTGTTTTTTTAATCCCAGATCGGAGTGATGAAGTTTAGATTATGGCTCTGTGTGGGCCTCACATTCTTGCACAGAGTTGTTCTTCTCCTTCGTGTGCGTTTGGATTGTTGTAAGGCTGCACAAAGAGCCGTGACAGATACTTCCTCGATCACGCAGTGTGTTTTGTACCACGCTGGGTCGCATCTTATGTATTTTAGACGGTGCGTGCCACTGTAGCACAGAACTAATACCTTTATTTGATGGAAGTGAGGGACTTCGGTGTAAGCCTTATCCCAATAATGAGTCACTAAGCCTCTTTAAAACATGGCTCATATGATTGGCTCAACAGTGGTGGATCAAAGCTCTGTAATCTCCAGCGCAGTGATGCTCGAAAGGTTGAGAATTTCAGATCAGATTATTTGCCTCATTATTTCCATAGCTCCAAATCCTTAGAATATCTGTGAAATATTTTATAGTTTATTTTACTACACACTGCAAAACGTATGCATCACAGGAACGATAAAAGATTAAACTCACTAATTAAGGGTTGGCATCAATTTAAAAGTCTATCTGGATAGTAAAATGATTCCAACATTTTGTCTTCTATTTTAACTAAAATTAATGCAACTATTATTGATGATGTGTGTGGCTGAAATTGAGATTTAAAAATCCCCTTTATGTGAGGATTTTAACCTTTTGATCACAAAAAAAAGGAAAAGTCACGTTATTTTATTTATTTATTTTTACAACAGCAAGTATGAATTAGCAATGACAGTTTTTAGTTGTGTGTTTCAGTCTGAATTTTTGTATTAATGCCCGCCCGCATTTGTTTTCAGGGTGATTTCACCTGGAACAGTGCGTTAGGATATAACGTTTCCCTGAAGGCCGTCCCCCTGCAGAGCCTGTCGGAGTTGGAGCGGGTTCGACTCCAGGATGTTGCTTTCAGACGCCTGCTTCAGTGCCACGATCCGGGCTGCCACATCACCATACCAAAATGTACATTAGCTCCTCAAAGTTTTGCATTCACAGCTGCTTTCTTCACCGTGACGTACAAAGATGGATTGGGATTAATGTTGTTTGACATTTTCTGCACTATTTAGCCGTTTGGATTGCTTTATCGTCTTTTCAATCAGCCCCCAAAAAAAAAGCAAAGTAAGCATGACCAGCGATTACGTAAACCAGATGTTTTTGTCTTTTACTTTTCAGATGGTCACAAGCACAAGAAGTCTCTTAGGAAGAAGTTGGATTCACTATCTAAAGAAAAGGCAAAAGACAAAGGTAATGCTGACGTTAAAACAGTCATTTTTCAAGTTTTCTTCTGGCTCTGTTAATACAGAAATTTGGCGCTCAAGGGGTTTTGACTGATCAGAATAGTACAATGTAGAGGAAACTGTGATATCCAGGCTGCAAAAAGCCCCACCCTTCCTAGCAATGTTGCAAGAAAACGATCTTCTCTTACGAATAGTGGCAGTCGAGGGAAATAACTAAAACAATCTTGAGTGGCGGCTCTTTCGCTGCTGCCTATCCTTCAGCATGCCCAGCCCCCTCCTTCCTTTTTTTCCCCTTTTGTTTACAGAGGCACTTGTTAAAGTATGTGCACTCTGTGTATCAAGTGCACACGGCAGAACGCCGCTCTTGCTGTGCCTCCTGCATTGTTTTAATTTTGACCAGGATTTATTTAAAAGCTGAAGTCTGAGAGAATTCGCAACTGCCTGGTTTTAGTTGCTTCCAATGGAAAATTGGTTTGAAAAGAGGAAAACAGACCAGAAAAGGGTCATTTAGAGGATCTCTGATGACACAAAGATAAAAACTGAAGCATGTGAACTTTAAGTCTCCCTCTTTTGCTTTTCCCCTCCTCATACAGAGACTGCCCCACAGGCGTTTGGCATACCGTTGTCTCATGTCATATCCAACGACCGCAAGCACAAGCTGCGGCACGATCACCCAAGAGAGGAGCACAGTAACCCCAATGAATTGATGCTATCCCTCCCTCACCTGTCCTCTAGCCTGAAAAGGGTTATCAGGGAACAGTCCAGCAGCAACTCATCGCTCAGCTCCACATCAGAGACCCCAAGTGAATCGCCTCTGCAGAGCACACCAGACACAGCTCCGAGGACGTGCAGGAGGGTAGGCTTTCCTGTCAGAAACTCGGACACACAAATATAGAGCAACTGTCAAATTACACCCTTGGTAGATTTTTGTGGGATTTTGTTTTTTCCTTTAATGTGTGCAGATTAGGAGACAACTTTAAAAACAAAATGACAAATTCAACCACTTAAAGTCCCACTCCAATCATCCTTTGATCTATTTCAAAAGCGTTCCCAGTGATCTTTTTAATTAGGATTGTGTCTTTTTTAGCCAAAAAAAAAAAAAAAAAACCTGGGTCGTTTTCTAGAACATAGTTTCTGCAGAGCGCAAGGAGATTAGAAATTTGCCTCTGAGTTGTGGGCAGGCAGGCCTATTGGTGCGGGTGAATCCCGCCGCTCCTTCCGAGCTGAGAGCTCGAAGCAGGGAGGTTACAGCGCCTCACAACCCCAAGCGAACAATATCGGACCTATCAATCCGTACAGTTTTGATCGAGGAAAATGATTTAAATATACCGTACTCAGAAATGCAATTTTAAGCTTAACTCTCTTTATATTTGTCCTCCATCATGAGAACAATGCTACAAGAACATGTTTAAAACACCATTTTAATTTTAGTGGCTCTTTAAAAGCAGCACAGGATCACTTGCTTCTCCAATCACTGCATGGTTGTCCTCCATCTGTTGGCCAGGGCGGAGTGTCTGTGGATTGCATCACAGACCTTGATGATAGCCAGTCTCGGCTTTTGGAGGCCCTTCAGCTGTCTCTCCCTGATGACGCAACCACCAACAAAAAGAAGCAGCAGGACAAAAAGCTCAGCCTTAATCCCATTTACAGACAGGTGCCGAGGGTGGTTGACCTCTGCTGCCAACATCTGGAGAAATATGGTACAGATTTATAAGAGCAGACAATAAGTTGCAGCTGTGTGCAATGATTGATGATGTGCTGGTGAACATTACTCACCATGTTTGCACCAATGGGGTTCTCTGTCTTTGTTTAGGCTTGCAAACAGTTGGAATTTTCCGTGTTGGGAGTTCCAAGAAGAGAGTACGGCAGGTAAGAATCTGTGCACATTGAAGCAGCTCCTCGCACTGATAAGTTGCTCGCACTGAATAAACATTTAAATTTTACGATATTCCATGCAGCTGCGAGAGGAGTTTGATCAAGGCTGGGAGGTAATCATGGATGAGGAGCACAGTGTTCACGATGTTGCGGCTCTGCTGAAAGAATTCCTCCGAGACCTGCCTGATCCACTTCTGACGAGAGAGCTCTACACAGCCTTCATCAACACAATATGTGAGGAGCAGACGTGCATACTGTTGCAAACAGTTCATGTTGTTCGGATTTCTTAATTTATAGGCCACAAAAAAACTGTCAAATATTTTTTTTTTCCCGCAGTGTTGGATGACTCAGACCAACAGAGTGCGATTCAGCTCCTGATTTTCATGCTTCCTCCTTGTAACAGCGATACACTACAGCGCCTCCTCTGCTTGTTGTCTACTGTGTGCACACATGCAGACGACAGCCTTGACAGTGACGGAAAGGAGGTAAGAGTAACTGAGATAGAAAATGATGGAAAAAAGTTTTTTTTTACTCAGAAAAATCTTTACTCCATCGTACTTAACCCCATTTTTGATTTTCTTGGTGATTGAACAAAAAATGTCTTTCAGAAAAACTTTCCCCAAAAAACACAAAACAAGAACTGCCATATCTGGTGAATTCGATCATTATACAGATGTCCCATCTCTAATTTCTTATTAAATGGTGTAAAAGGAACATGATAATGTCACCACAAAAGGGCGGAATCTAACGGTTGGTTGTGCGAGTCCCAAGTCTGTGTGAATGCATAGGGTTGTATCAGGAAGGACAACCAAATTAAATCACAGAAATCACAAACATAACTTTATACCACATTAGTTGTTGCCCAGGTTAACAACAACCCCCACAGGGGCTGTTACAGGGTGCTGATGGGAATTGGATGACTGTTGGTGGAAGAAGGAGAAGAGGAAGGTGTGTTTATAAGCAGAGAAAAAAAGGAAAGGCAGAAATGTAGGACTTAGAGTTGGAATTTTGTCAAGGGAAACTAGAAATCTGATGGAAAGATGGATATTCTGTGTTTCAATAGACCATATGGAAAGGGAGCATAGGTCACAGATTGGGAGCAGGTTCAAGCTGTTTTATCATGAGGACTTAAAGGACAGGTTGGACACAAAGGAGGAAGAGGTGGATCTGTACAGGTGATGCAGAGAAACAGTTCTGCAGCACGTTACGATGAGAAAGGACAGAGATGGAAAAGGGTTTAAGAGGTGAGGAGAATTTTTGAAGAGTTGATGAATGAGGAAAATGTTTGACAGCACAGTCAAACACAGAAGTAGCAAAGATTAGAAGTGAGGAAGACACTGAAGATGATGAAGAGTGGAAAAACAGTTGGTGCTGGCAACATACATGTTGAGGTACGGAAGTGTTTAGGACAGGTGGCAGTAGAGTTTCTGATTTGAATGTTTATCAAGATCCTAAAGTGTCAGAGGATGCCTAAGGAATGGAGGAGAACGGTTCTGGTGCCCATTTTTAAGAAGGGAGACATTCAAAGTTGTGGAATCTACAGAGGATCAGAGCTGATGAGTCATACAATGAAGCTATGGGAAAAGGTAGTGAAGGCTTGACTGACGTCAGAGGTGAAAATTTGCGACCACCAATAAGGTTTTGTGCAAAGGAAGAGAAACCCAGATGAGGAAGATCAGAAGGAGTTGCATTGTGTGTTGCATTAGTTGAAGGTGGAACTGCACCAAGGATCACCTTTGAGCTCCTTTTTGTTGCTGTGGTGATGGACAGGCTGATAGATGAGGTTAGTCAGGAATCGATGTGGATCATGATGTTTGCAGATGACACTGTGATCTGTGGTGAGAGCAGGGAGCTGGTGGAGGAACATGTAGGGAGGTGAAAATTTCTTCTGAAAAGGAAAGGAATGACAGTCAGCTGCAGCAAGACTGAGTATCTGTAAATGAGAAGAACTCAATGGGAATGATGAGGTTACAGAGAGCAAAGGTGAAGAGGGTGGAGAACTTTTAGAACCTTGGGTCAACAGTCCAGGGCAACAGAGAGAATGTGGGAAAATTGGTTATTTGGCGCATGTAAGCAGGATTGAGAGGACAGTTTCAGGTGTAATGTGCGACCAAAGAGTGTCAGCAAGAATGAAAGAAAAGGTGTAGAAGACTAAGGTGAGAGCACCCATGTAGTTGGTTTAGAGACAGGAGGCAGAGCTGGAGGAAGCAGAGATGAAGATGCTGAGGTTCTCTTTGGGAGTGATGAGGATGGGTAGTATCAGGAATGAATGTTCGTAAAAAGGATGCTGAAGGAGGTCTAGAGGAAGACAAAGAGGAGGTTCAAATTTAAGGATGACGTAAGATTTGTTGATGGGAATCAGAGGGATGCAGAGGAGAGGAGATGGAGACATGATTTGCTGTGGTGACCCCTAAAGGAAACTACTCAAAGGAGAAGAAAAATAAGTTGTAGCACAAACATGATACATGATGATCTCCTAAGATTTCCTAAAAATATAGTTAAAGATCTCTCTCATTGCTGCAGCTGAAGCACACAATGTTCCTCTGTGGAAATAAGTGTATATATTGTCAAAATGTGTTTATACTGTAGCTGTTAAACAGCACAGGGCATATAAACACATGACAATCGAGTGTGCACATTTTATAAACAGCCCACATCTATTTATATATATGTCTTGGCACCCTGTTAGTCACAGATGTAATTTTAATTTTATAGTTGATACTTAGAGAAGAAAATGTACTGTAGTGATGCTGCATTTGGACATGTTCTGGATTCAACCGAGATCTTTCTGCACAAAAGTAATTTTATTTTATTTTAGTAATTTTATTGATGGATTTGAAATTTTGCTTCCTCCAAATATGTTAATTCTTCCCTCTGGTCCTGAAGCATTAGGGACACTTGGGAAAAACATTCCCAAGTATTTTTTTGGGAACCCAAAACATGTTCAGTCCTATTTTCTTGTAATAAATAAACTTTTCAGTTGGTTGAATTGTTTTATTAAAATTGTATATCTTGTTTTTCTTTTAGATCCCTGGAAACAAAATGACGTCGCTGAATTTAGCCACCATCTTTGGACCCAACCTGCTGCATAAGCAAAAAAACTCAGACAAAGAGTTTGCGGTGGAGAGCTTTGCTCGTGCCGAGGAGAGCTCAGCTGTCATCAGTGTGGTCCAAAGGATGATTGATTCGTACGAGATGCTGTTTATGGTAAGTCCTGCTCAAGTCAAACCAGAGAGCACAGCACCAATTAAAGGCAAAGAGTTAATGAACAGTTCCCAGGTTTTATATGAAACAATCCCTGCTTTTTAAATTGGCCTTTTAACAAAAAACAATGGAAACCACCTAATGAATTTAAACTTCACCTTTTAGAAGCTTTTTCTTAGTCTTTTAAGACAGAAACCTCATAAAATTAAGTTGCATGAACGCTGCTTGCTGTGTTGCCAAATGAGAAGCCTCGCTGTAGGGGTCTATTAGTGTGTTTTCCAGCCTCAGCTTTGTTTATGGAAAACAACATTCACCTCTTCATTACCTTTTCTGCTTTCACCAGAGGAAATTGTTCTAGGGAAACATTCAACACAGGCCACCAGACATTTACTTTACTGGTGAATCATTACAGCTGAGATTTCTTTATTAAGACATGTCATTTTGTCTTTATTACGACATTCCTGCTAATTGCTCGCCATGATGCGTCTGCTCTTTACAATAAATGAATGTAGCGCTCTAGTTGTAATTTTCTTTTAACTATCTTTCACTAAAGAAAACGCTTAGGACCCACTCCAATAAAAATTATATATATATATATATATATATATATATATATATATATTTATATAAATATAAATATATTTATATATATATATTTATATAAATATAAATATATTTATATTTATATATTATAATATAGCACTGGAGCGCTCATCCTGGCAGCTCAGGAACAAGCCCTGAGCACCAGAGCGATAGAGGCTCAGATCTACCACACCAGACAAGACCCAAGGTGTAGGCTGTGCAAAGAGGCACCTGAAACAATCCAGCACATAACTGCAGGGTGTAAGATGCTGGCAGGTAAAGCATACATGGAGCGCCACAATCAAGTGGCTGGAATAATATACAGGAACATGTGTGCAGAATATGAACTGGAAACCCCAAGGTCAAAATGGGAAAACACCCCCGAAGGTTGTAGAGAATGAGAGGGCAAAGATCCTGTGGGACTTCCAGATCCAGACTGATAGGATGGTAATGGCAAACCAACCAGACATTGTAGTGGTGGAAAAAGAACAGAGGAAAGCCGTTGTGGTGGATGTGGCAGTGCCAAGCGATGGAAACATAAGGAAGAAGGAACATGAGAAACTGGAGAAATACCAGGGACTCAGAGAAGAACTGGAGAAAGCATGGAAAGTGAAGGTGACAGTGGTGCCTGTGGTAATTGGAGCACTCGGGGCAGTAACCCCCAAGCTGGAGGAGTGGCTACAACAGATACCTGGAAAGATCTCAGACATCTCAATCCAGAAAAGCGCAGCGCACAGCTAAGATACTGCGCAGAACCCTCAAGCTCCCAGGCCTCTGGTAGAGGACCCGAGCTTGGAGGAGAAACCACCCGCGGAGGGTGAGAGGGGCGTTTTTTTTTTTTTATATATATATATATATATATATATATATATATATATATATATATATATACAATCACTAAACAATAATTAACTAATATATATATATATATATATATATATATATATATATATATATATATATATATATATATATATATATATATATATATATATATATATATATATATATTAGTTAATTATTGTATAGTGATTTTTTTCTTTTTTTTTTAGGTTCCTGCCGACCTGCAGAACGAGGTCCTGATGAGTCTACTTGAAACCGATCCTGACGTCGTGGACTACCTGCTGCGGAGGAAAGCCTCTCAGTACTCGTGAGTTTACTATGCAATTGTCTTGAATTGTACTTAACCCTTGTGCTATCCAAAACACTTTAATGTTGGGAGTTGGGTCATCTAGACCCACTAGACAGTGCTCTGAACCTTTTTTCTTCAATGATTTGTGATCTTCACTGGTGTCCATGGATTACATGAAATCTTTCCACCTTTATCCACCTTTGTCATGGTAGGGAGAACATGTCAATGTAAGGGTGGGGTCATCTAAGATAGCACAAGGGTTAAAATGAGACATTTTTCATCAAACGTTCATGTTTAAATGCTTAAAAAGTGATTTTAAAGTGTGTTTAACTTGTCTCTGCAGAGAGCCCCGCCATCTTAGACCAGAGGACCCTCTGCCTCTTACTGAAAGATGTTTTTCCAATGACTCTCTGAAAGCATCCAGCGGAGAGGTATCTCCTTATGACAATAACTCCCCTGTGCTATCAGATCAACTGCTGTGTAAATACTCAGGGGACAGCACACATTCCAGAGACTCCAAAGTTAGCGCTCATTCAAAAGACGGATCTGGAAGCTCCTCTCCTGCTTTTTCTATTGACAAAGGTGAGCTTATTTTTGTTCAAAATTATAATAGCTTAAAGATTTAAATTCACATGTGAAAACTTGATAGTCAAACTTACAGATGGATAGTGGTAAAATGTTAAAATAATAAAAGAAAGAAGTTTAAGGTTTTTCCTGAAACAGTCGTAGTTACAGACTTTTTATTTAAACGCCTGAACACAAGTGCATTTCTGTGATACATTCATGTCCTTCACAATCTGTGGGATAAAGCAAAGAACCTGAGACATTAAATCCAGTTTTTCCCCACAGCCAGTAAGCCATAATAGAAATACTAAAATAAACAAACTGAAACTGTAAGGGTTTATGTAGAACATATGTGAGGATCAGGTCAGGGCAGTCAACCTAAGTGCAGGAGACTAGGGACTGGCAGGTCACAAAGAATTATTAAATGAAGAGGAATAAACAAAAGCTGTTGGACGAGCCACAAAATACTTAAACTAAATAAAAAAAATTAAACTTTATTAAAACAGGATTAAACACAAGAAACTACAGGAAAAGTGACAGGAATAGGGTGAAAATGTGACTACAAGAAACTTCCCAAGGCAAGAGAATCATATATATGGGACTAAATATTAAACTACATGATTAAATAAATACATACAAAATGTAATAGAAGTTACTTTTATTACAGCCTTCTGGAATGTGGAGAAAAACTTTGAGCTAATTTGAGATCTTTTTCACTTAGAAAAGGAAAATAAAGGATAAAACGAGGGTTGCACACTGAAGACTGGATTGAGGAACTTTTTTAATTCAAACTGGGCGGCTGAGTCCAAACCATTGACTGTACATGAGAACTGGACTGAGTAAGTGTGACGTCATGGAAAATGGTTTACTTCCAGCTCCAAACAAATGAAGTCAATTCGCTCGCCATTTTTCTGTGACACGGACGCTGCCATTTGGAGCCAGACGACATTAGTAAGCAGTGATTGGTTCGAGTTGGTCTGAGGCAACGTTTCCATGGAAACTAGAGTCACCAATCAGGAAAGTGGGCTCTGGAGAAACTGTCAATCAAACGTTTCAAACATTCGGTGTTGGGGCCAGTTTGTAACTTGAGTAACTTGTTTAAAAAAAAAAAAGGTAGCAGAGAATAGTGATTCTGACTGAGTAATAGCTGTTTATTTCTCCATAGAAGTGTAAGTGATTTTGACTTCTTGGAGCCAGTGGGTAATTCCTGTTTGGAACACCAGAGGAGAGGGGTCACTCAGTTCAGCTCTCAAATACAGTCAATGGTACAAAACTGCACCTGATTTTAAGGGAATTCTCATTTTGATTCACGTCATTCCTCTGTTTTGTCTACTTACTATTCTGAGTGTTTAAGTAGTCAAATTTTCAAATGTTAATTCATTTTATTCAAGTTTTAGCTGTTGCTGCAACAACAAAACCTTTAAAATGATGCATGATTTTAAACCTTGGTTTGCATTCTTTCGTAATCCTTTTAAAATTCTCTAAGGTCCTTAAATTTGACATCTGACTTAAACAAGTGCAAGTCAGTTATGATGATTGTTTGCTTTGACCTCATTTCATACCCAAATCATCCCACACTAAAGCAGCAAAAAGCTGAGTTTTAGATTTATAATTTTTTTAGAGCAGGTGCCCGGAGGTCTGAGACAGACAGGAGGGCAGGTTTGAGTCTGACCGAAGGTAAGACAACAAAGGTGCAGGAGGAACAAGTCATTTGAAAAATTTCTAGCACGAATGAAAAGAAAGTCTGAAGTGACGAAACCGGGTAAGCCGATACAGCAGCAGGACAATGGGAGTGATACTCTGTTGAGTATCAGTGGACTGAGTGACAAAGAACAGCAAAACCAAGGATGTGCTGGACTTAAGAGTTTCAGAAAACACTGAAGGGATGAGCCAAGGATCACTTAGGACACCTAGTGGAAAAAGCAGGCAATGACAGGAAGAAAATCCAACATGTAAAAGGTCAAAATAATGAATAGAAGAATCTTTTCTGACAATTATTTCAAACTTTAACCCACTTTATGGCTCTCCTGCCTTCTATTGGAAGCAAATAAAGGGAAGTGTTTGCCCAAAGCAAAGATTTTCAAATCCCACAGTTAAAAGATGCACATCATGAAAATATTTGAGTATCAGAATCTCGGAGCTTTGCAGATGGACAACGTCGTAATACTTATGTGATTGAATTATTGCTGAGGCTAAAGGGGAAACAAAAGTCAGCTTAAAAAGAGAGGCATGACTTTGCTTCTGTTGTACTTTCATCATATGATCACGTATTAAACCAAGGAATCCAATCCTCTTAGCTCTTTTTCTCCTTCCACCCCCCCAGAAGCTTTAACAGACTCTTTCTGGGAAACCTGGCAGGAATTTTGTGGGAAGGATTTTACCGGCCATCACATTTCTGGTAACTGACCCCTTTAAAAAAATAAAAAATGTTGTTCCAGATGGCCCTGAGAAGTGAAATTAATGCTGGGCTTTAATAAATGACTTTTCTCAGGCTCCCTTGAAGATGCATCAGAATGTGACTCATTTGGATCATCAGAGGGGCTGAGCTGTCACCAAGGTAACAACAAGCTTCCCGTCAGACCAACGCAAACGTCATTGGGTGTTTTGGAGTCCAGGCCCCACCTCCCTGTGTCTCGCAGCAGCAGCGGTCCTCATGACCAGAGAGAGCAGAGACAGCGAGACTCATCCTTACATCACTCCCACTGCAGCCAATCGGGTGCTATTAGCTCAGACAACTTAACACAAAGGACAGGATGCCCTGCATGCCCTTTTCCAATGAACAGGATGGATAGTTGTTCCCCATTTCCCAGTTTCAGACCCGCAAGAGAAACGTCCATTTCTCCCACCATCCCCTTTGTTCCCAGCCATCACCCTGACCTCCAAATCTCACCACCGGCCCAGCAGAGCCTCTCTCTCCGGACTGCAGATAAGACAGACGACTCTCGGTCTGGAGGGGAAAAGGGCGCAGATACCTCGAACTGTCCGACAGTGGAGTGGCATGTTTGGCAGAAGCTGCCTTCTGAAAACCAAGAACCTGTGCCTGAAACTTTAGTTTGATGCAGCCTTCCCTGATAGGACAAGGCCCTCTCCTGTTGAATCCCCATGCTGGCATTGTTTGTAATATGGCCTCTAATCATTTATCCTAAGAAAGATTTTGCATTAATGGTCAGTTGTTTATATATTTTATAGTAACAACTCTTTAAATGTATTGGGTTTTAAAAATAGAGATTATTTGCCACGCAGCCTTAAAAAAACTTTATTTAAACTTGAATGTCAAAAATAGACTTGAATATTTTTTTTTATAATGCTGAGTGTAAAAATACAGCTTCTCACTATCTTATAAAATGTAACATTATAAATGAGTTTGTTGTAGGCACATCATTGTAACAGATGCAGTTTATCCATTGTTCTATTTTTTTTCTCCTCCATAATATTAAAACTGGATCCTTTGTTTGGATACAACTCACTATCAAACACCTATTTCACACACATCTACGCTTTTTGCTGTTACAGTGAACTATTCCTTTAAGTTTGTAGAGATGGATATACTTATAGATATATATTTTTGTATCTTTTCAGTATTTAATAAAATCATGTTTTCCACTTCTATTTTTGCTGCTATTTAATAAAAAAGGAAGATTGATCAATTGTAAAAATTATTTTAGAGTCAAGTCAGTCTTTCATTTTTTATTTTAGCATTCCCAGTTGAATACGTCCCTTATTAAACTAAACTGACATCTGAGCTGCAATGTCAGGAGGATGAAACTTTTGAACTTTGTGGCTGTGTTGCTGTGGAGCTGTAATTTTCAGCTTTAGCTTTGAATCAATGCTTCTCTGCCGTGTTGGAGCCGGCTCTGAGCATCTCCTCCCTTTTCTTTGATCCCGATTGCTGTATAGGGAGTTCATTTGTTAGGCAGCCAGCACCACACACTGACTTGACCTTTGTGTGGATGGCAAAAGGGCAGGCATCACTCACTGCTCACACTGCGATGCAGCCAGTGCGGATAAACCGTCCAACCCAGAATAGGCCAAGTATCTGCAACACCGTTTCAGTTTAGGTTTACTTTGCCCGTTCCTAAGGATTGTATTATAATAAAAACCAACCCAGCAGGGTGGAAGGATGGCAAGGCACAATAATTGTGATATCGTTTTGTGCAATATTTTAATAAATGCCTTTATAGTATGGAAACATATTTCCCTCATTTTTTTTCTCTTTGTGTTTTGATATCTATTCTTTGAAGAATGATATGCTCAACACACACCAAGGTATATGTATGCATTATGTAAGTTACATGCATAATGAGGTAATCATAGCAAAAAGTTTAGAATCAGGTCCCTACCCAAACTGGCCACAAGAGGGCAGCATAAGACCAGCAAACTGTTGTTTTATTGTTCTTTTCCCCCTAAGATTATTTAGGTGCTGATGTAGATCTAGTGAACTTTAACACTTCAATAAAAGTGAAATATGTTGCTTATTTTAACAGATCTTTTTAATACAAAAGAAGTTATAAGATCAAAGTATTTAATGGTTTGTTTTTTGCAACAGTTTGTGTGCACTTTGTTTTTAAAGAACAGACAAGGTTTTCAGTAAACTCAGGACAATTTATAGAACTGCAGACAGTAAGCATTGCAGTGTATTTGTAATGTTTTAAATGTTTAATTGCAATACATCATAAAATTAATTAACTGACAACATGCCAAAGGTAATAACCACTCATATCTTAAGTTTTTATGGAATTTAAACGTTTAAAGAAGCACAGTTGTTGGAGCCAAATTCCACATTTATACCTATAAAATGAAAACGGCTGTAATATTATGTCTTAGAAAAGAAAATCTGCCTTACTGTAGTTTTTTTTTTTTTTACTTGATTTATTAATAAAGAACATAATAGTTAAATCCTTTGAAGTCAGAGACTGTCAAATCTATGATTGAGAGGTGAAATACACAAAGTTCTCTTATTTCAGATACACATACATTTTTTTTCTCCAGTAATCATCGTCTGCAGCTATAGAAAACCGTTTTTTTTCCAGAGTCCCCTTTAAAAGTAGCAACAGCTACATAGAGGACAGAGGAAGGTAGCTCCTAAAATGTGAAGCACTGTTCCTGCAGTTTCAAGGACAAGATTGACAGAGAGGTTTCTACAGAGGTAACAGAGCACAGTGGAGCTCATTAAAAGTGTTAGTCATCCGCTATTACTTTCAAATAAAATATTACAAAGCTTCAGTCCTTTGGCTGTCATTCCAGGCTCCAAATCTGGACTACTTAATATGCTGCAGCAGCACGGTGCATTTTTTACTTTAGAAACCCCAGAGACTAAAATTTTGATTTCATTAGCAACCAAGTTGAGAGGCCTTGATCTAATTTTTAAAAAAGTTTTTCCAAAATCAATCAGGATATGTCTTTAGTTGATCTTCCCAGAATTAAAAAATACTTCTTATGGTTTCAGAATTTTTCGGTTTCTTGTTCTTTTTTACGTCTGTGTAGGGCGTCTGCGGATTTTCTGTCATGTCGTGAAAGCTTTAGGTCAAGCTGTTCACTTCCCACTAAGTCCTTTAGCAATTCAAGATTTGACCTCTGTCTACATGTTATTTTTGGGGGGTGGGAGGCTGGGGGATTTAGGTCAGGACATCCTGGCAGAAACTTTGAGACTACCCAGCTTTTTTCTTTTCTTTTTTTATTTTCATTTGAACATAAAAAAAAAAAGAAACGTTTGGCTTAAGCAAGAGCGGCCCCATATCATAATAAACCCCCCACCATGTTGGTTGATGTGACTGTTTCATTTGGGAATTTTCCACAGCATTTTTGTTGAATCCTCGACTCCATTGGCTTTTCAGTCAATACTGGATTAGGTTTTTCCATCACAATCCCTCACAAATAACTTTAGCTGTAATGTAAGGGAGAAAAAAAAAGGAATTTTAGGAGGCCTTTCGCTTTAATCCAAAACATTTAAATCACAAGCAGCTGGATTTAAGATCTTGAAGGTCCTTGTAGATGATTTACCTTTGATCTAAAAGGTCAAAAACTGTTGGCATCCCTACTCTGGCATCACGATATTTTTTTTATTCTAAATAGCATCCCCCGAACAGAGCGGTTAAACTTGGTTAGCAGTTGTGTTGTTGCATGAAATGTTTTGTTAGTTTCCTAAGTAACAATAGCACTTATCAACCTATGGTAAAAAAATTGATGCGACAAATAATGGTTTGGATCAGTTTTGGTCAGATTCGAGAGTTATGAGCTTTTCCTTAGCTGCACACTGCAAAAACTGAATCTCAAGACAATAAAAAAAGTCCCTTGCTTTAAAAAACAATATCTATACATAATATCTATAAATATCTTGCAAGAAAATAGTCTTATTAAGAAAGTTTTTCAAAAGCAAAATAATCTTAACTTGAGAAAACATGTTTTAGTGACTTGATATTTTTTTTTTCTTTAAAAAGAATTCTAGGTAGAGGTCATTAAAGTTTGAAGAATCAAATTTGGTAAATAAAATAAAATAAAAAATAAGGATATCATTGAAAGCATAAGGATAATTTTAATTCTTACCCTTTTAGTTTAAGAGTGTTGAGCCAAACAGATCAAATACATGTGATCATATTTATGACCCATAAGTACCAAAATATGTGTAGCTTAAAATTCTGCTTTTGTTTTTTTGCTTGAAGTCTGAACAAGAATTTCTTTGCCTTTAAGCAGCACTGCTACAAAATATTGAGAACAGAGGAAATCAATACGCTGATGAAAAGATGCTCAAAGACATCAGCAGCAGAAACACAAATGAAGTAGGTGGTCATATTCAAAAGCCAATATGAGAATGTTTTGAGAGACAGAGTCATAAATGGATCAAAAAGCTGATTTATAAAGATATTGTATTCTAATAATATATGATATCATAATATATAAGTATTAGATCAAAATAAATAAATATAAACAAGGTTAGTTCTGATTAAAAATCAAGAACTAGTTTATAAAAAAACTATTAAATGAAGTTCCAAATAGGATGCGGATGAAAAGAGGTTCAAGCTGTTTAGTGTATTCTGAAAATGCATTGTTCCTTCTAAAGATGATACCTTTTGAAGTAGAGCTCCAAGTCATTCATTGCAGTTTGACTTTTCTTCTTTCCATTCGATTCCACCATATGCTGAATCAAGTGATTTTGATCATGTTAATTTGATCACGCCTTCTTCAATCTGCATGGAGCCACACAGGAATTCTTCTGTCGCAGAGCCCCAAAAGTCCTCACATTGGTGCCATCTGCTCAGTCTCATGCTCCAGAAGGTAAAAATTGGATAAACGTTCTTTTATTTTAGTTTTTTTTATTGAGACACCATGCTAAACAGGTAGAAAATTCCTCAAATGTGGTCTTTGTCCAAATGTTTATGATGCTCAGGTGTTTTTAGATGCAAAGTCTCAGTTTAGAGCAATTTTAATCATTTATGCAAAAAAAAAAAAAAAAAGTGGTTTATCAGGTTAAAGATGCATGCAGAACAAACAACAGAGTACGCAACAGCATAGTAGGTCAAATGAAGTCAGCCTCATTATGTCAGTTTTTTGGCAAGTCCAGGCAATGAAAAAATTCTGGTTCAAATTACCTTGGAAGGACATTTCAGTACACTAACAGGCAGCTTTCAACAGGCAGCTTTGCTCATTCTTCAAACTTGTGCAACACACAGGAAAACATGTGGCTGAAAAATGACTCAACCACAACATCAGGACTCACAGCCGCCAGCTGTTTTTTTTTTTTTTTTTTTTTTTTTTTTAATCTGACTTGTCACAAAAACCTGTGCACTCACAGATTCCTTTTAATTCTTAGTAGAGACTTTGTTCCACTGAACAATCACCAGGCATATGCTCGGAGAGCTGATATTTCACAGCATATGTTACGTGAAGATATGTGTGACAGACAGACATATGGTTATAAAAATGAATGTGCCACAAGTGCGGAGTTCCACCAACACTGTGGCAGTTTAAATTTTTTTTTTACGGAAGACCTATCAGAAACAAGTTTATTATAAATTTTTTAATCTTATTTTATTGACAATAAACATTTGTAGAGTGGCTTTGTTAACAGTCTGTTTACTCTGATTACAGAAAAACTAATTTTGCTGCAGATGAAATATATGGAGCCCTGGATATGACATAAAAAATAATACATTGTTCCCTCAAATAAGCATTTTGTGCACACAAATTACTATTTTATGTCCGCAAGTTAGTATACTGTACACACAATTTAGCATTCTTTGTGCACAAGTTAGCATTTTATGTGTGCAAGTAAGCATTTTGTGTGCACAAGTTAGTATTTTATGTGAGCCAGTGAGCATTTTGTGTGCACAAGTTAAAATTTCGTATGCACAAGTTAACATTTTATGTGCACAAAAATACTAACTTGTGCACACAGAATGCTAACCTGTGTGAAAGAGATGCTAATAAAATTATAATTTGTGTCTACAAACTACCACACGAAATATAATTTGTGACCACAAAATAGTAACTTGTGACTACAATATACTAACTTGTGCACACAAAATGTCAACTTGTGCATACAATATATTGATTCGAGCACACAAAAAGCTAACTTGTGCACAGAAAATGCTAAGTTGTGCATACAAGATATGAACTTGTGCACACAAAATGCTAACCTGTGCACACAAACTGGTTTGCAGAAATTGCTAACTTGTGCGCCCATAATGCTAACTTACAAGTTAGCATCCTGTGTACACAAGTTAGCATTTTGTGCACACACAATGCTAACTTTTGCACACAAAATGCCTATTTGAGGGAACAATTTATTTTTATTTTTTTATTCTCATGTCCAGGGCTCCAAGCGAAGTATTGTTTGGGCCACTCTGCCTGCATTATCGAGTGTTACATTTGGACCTGATGTTCTGTTTCCTGACCCTGTTTCTGACTGTTTGCCTGCTGCCTGCCCTGAATCTCACCTGGATCCTGACTACCCCTGTTACTTCTCTGATACTCTTATTGACCCCTAACTGGCTGACCCCGATTTAGCTTTGTGGACTTTAACCCTTGTGCCATCCTATGACCCCACCCTCACGTTGACGTGTTCTCCCTACCATGACACAGGTGGATAAAGGTGAAGAAGATCACAAATCATTGAAGAAAAAAGGTTCAGCGCACTGTCTAGTGGGGTCCATATGACCCCACTCCCAATGTTAAAGTGTCTAGGATAGCACAAGGGTTAAGCTAGGCTGATAAACCTGCTGCATTTGGAACCATCCATCAGCTTGTTCTTGTGACAAACATCTTATTTAGTTATTATCCTGTCAAATTCATCTTCTTTCTCTCAAAAGCAGAGCAAAAAGGTTAAACGCTCAAAGGAGGAGGGTAAAAACAAGGACTTAGATTAGAATGTGTTTTAGAGTTTTGTGGGATATTTTTGTCCATGAGGTGGAATTTTTTTGTTCAGATGATCAGCACCTCTAAATTAGGTTCTTCCTTATACCCTCACTCCGCCCTCTACACATCTGGTTTAACGGCTTTAAAGTTACCTTACAACCTTGTATAGAGATGGCCTGCTGGAAATGTGCTGATGTTAGGCAACTCGTCATGCCCAGAGGAAGCACAAAGGTATAATCATCCCGCCTCAACAGGTGTGAAAGTCCCCTCTCATCAAACTATACTTCTTTTTTTCCCTACGTGGAAAGAGCCCATTGGAAAAAGACTGAGAAAACAGATGAACAGATCCTCACCTTTTTTTCCTTGATCTCTACAAAACTATATTACTACAGAGCCCGTGTCCTGACATTAAAAAACTAAAATATAACTCGTTCCCACATAGTAATATCTTGTTCCCACAAATTAATATCTTGTTCGTACGAAATAATATTCCGTTCCCACAGGATAATATTCCGTTCCTACGAAGTACTATTTCGTTCCCTCGAAACAATTAAGTTGTGCGAACGAAATAGTGTCTTGTTCCTTCAAAATAATTTTCCGTTCCCACGCATTAATTAATTCGTGCAACGAAGTAATTATTTACATCATAAGTCATTCATAAACATGGATTGCTGCTTCGCCTACCGGACATAGCTCCTAGCTTCATAAATACGGATGTGAGCAATAGTTGGATTTACAGCAGATACCTTCACATATCTGTCTGTGTGTGTCTCATTACATTGGATTAAAGACACGGAGGATGTTTAGAGATCAGATTTATTTATTTTAAAAAGCTCTAAAAAAGCATCATACTCGTTAGCAGTCACTTTACATCCGAAGGCTAGTAGGCTGCATGCTACGCATCCCATCATGCATCACGCATCACAACCAGCCAATCATTTGTCTTGTATAACTGTGTCCCTATAACTGTAGTTATAAGGACACAGTGATTGTTCTTGTTGCAATATGGGGAAAACGTGATGCACAATGGGACACGTAGCATGTAGCCTTCTGGCCTTTGGATGTAAAGTGACGGCTAACGAGTATGATGCTTTTGTAGAGCTTTTTAAAATAAATAAATCTGATCTCTAAACATCCTCTGTGTCTTCAATGCAATTTAATGAGACACACACAGGCAGAAATGTGAAGATATCTGCTGTAAATCCAACTATTGCTTACATCCGTGTTTATGAAGCTAGGAGCTAAGTAAGTCCGGTAGGCGAACCAGCCAGCTTGGGCACCCCTAGATCTTATGATGTTTTTCGGAATTTTATCGAGACAGTAATAGATCGATAATTCTTGTTTTTATTTTCCCCCTCTTGAACAAACGTGGGTCACAGACACGGATGTAGCGGCAGAAAGCGGTTTTTGCAGCAGGATGGACGGAGAGGGTACCAGGATGTGAATGAACCCAGACATGAAAATGTGATTACCGACGCTTTTGTGCTTTTTAAAATAAATAAATTTGATCTCTAAACATCCTCCGTGTCTTCAATGCAATGTAATGAGACACACACAGACAGAAATGTGAAGGTATCTCCTGTAAAACCAACTATTGCTCACATCCGTGTTTATGAATGCCTTATGACGTGAATAACAGGTTAATGATGGGCTAGGTAGCATGTAGCCTACTAGCCTTCGAATGTAAAGTGACTGCTAAAGAGTATTTTAATAAAAAGACAAGTCCTGAATATTATTATTCCTATTCGAACCTAAACTACAATATCCATACCGCACCCGAATGCCGGCAAGACAAGCTAAAGAGCTCTGCGGCGGAGCTAGGTGCTATATCCGGAGAATCGCTGCGGTGTGGCGAAACAGCAAGCTTGGGCATCCTGAATCTAATGATATTTTTCTTATATTCATTGAGACAATAATACATTTATCATTCTTGTTTTTCTTTTTCCTTTCTTGAACATTTGTGGGTCACAGAGACACGGAAGGTACCGCTGAATGCGGCTTTTGCGGCCGGATGGAGAGCATATCCGTGTTTATGAATGACTTATGACGTGAAAAATTATTATCTTGTTCACACTAATTAATTATTTCAAGGGAACGAAACAGTGTTTCGTGGGAGCGGAATATTATCTTGTGGGAACGGAATATTATTTTATGCGAACAAGATATTAATTTGTGGGAACAAGATACTTTTTATTTTTTTAATGTCAGGACACGGGCTCAGTACATTTCCATGTGGTTATATCTTTTATACCGATTCAGTGTAAACAAATTTACTGTTTCTAACAAGTTCAATCTTATTCACATTTCTAACAATCTCAATTTAAAATAATGATCCCACGTTTAGTTTTGAACATTTTGCTGGGAATCTGTATTTAAAATAATTTGACATCAGGCAAGAAAGAACAAGACTTGGGTTCAAAACTATTTCAAACTTTAACTGCTATGTCCTCTCATGCAGAGTAGAAACAAATAAAAGTAATACAAATGTAACTTTTTAAATAATAAATACTTTAGGAGAGAATCTACATTGTTTTAAAATTCTGGAGGTCATTTTCATCACTTTTGTTTATTTATTTGTACTGTTTTTTTTGTGCGAAGTAACCCCTACAATGAGGGAAATCTTCTAAAATGGTGAAACAAGTTTCTTTGTGTATCTCTTCATGAAATCTGGAAGCATTTCCGGACAGCATGGGTTTCATCCACGGTGGGTTTCAGTTTAAAATCTTTGTAACTGCTTCACATCATACTTATTTAAAACCAAACATGTTCGCCTTTGATTTTGAGCTGAAATTAGATCAGAGTTTTGGATGTTCAAATGTCGTATGCTCCCCTCCGGCAGCTTTTTCATCCAACTCCCAGAGGTCGGCCAACAATGGCAGGAACGAATGTTGTCTGAGGCAGTCGAGAGAAGAAGCTCTGCAGCCGCTTGTTTTCATGGATTAACAGAGCATCCAAACCCAAGATGACATCCAGGTGACATCTGTTTTAGACAGATGTCTAGTTTTCATAATTAACTGTCCTCAAGAGGTTTTGCTCATGATACATAACCTAATTTACTGCTTCCCATCTTGTACTATTATTTAGTAATAAAATGCTTTTCAGCTTCATCCGTTGGGTTCTTCGTGTCTGCGTTCAAAACAACCTGCAGGCAGGGTTTGGGAAGTTTCACAACAAGTGTCACAAGCCTGTTTCTAAAACTTGTTTGCAGACAAAACTGCAGGGTATAATTGGAGTCATTGTAGAATGGGTTTGTCGGCGTTGGTTTTAGGACTCCTGCTCTCCTGGGGCACCTTTTCCTAACGCTTCTGGATGTTTTTCACAGATATTAATATTCAATAATTTATCTAGGAATAAAAAAGGTCCTACTTGGCTGAAACATCTTGCTTTTTCACTTGAGGGATACACACCCAATTTCTAAGATATGATCTCGTTATAACAAGTGGAGAATTGTTTTCCGACTGACTCATCTATCTTGTAGGATGAATTCTCATAAGGGTGGAGAAAACCAATTCTCTTCTGCCTAATCATGTTTTTAACCTAACCTTCACTTTTTTTGTCTGACTGCTGTGAGCCTCAAGCATTCTTAGTCTGTAATAAAACAACAAACCGATGCACAAATAGTTTGCGTGACTGAATGAAATGTTTCACATGTGTTGGTCTGAATACATACGTATATATGCAAATTGTATACGTGTGTGAACATTAGTTGTATTGTGTGCATGTTGACATGTCTTGTATTTGAACATTATTGGAGCCAACAAGTATGTTTATAACATTTGAGTGTGTGTGTGGACAGGTCCCGCCCCTTTTAGATTTGTTTTACTTAGGAACCTGACTGTAATGATTAGAAACATCCAGCAACTTGTTGCTTTATGCTGCTTCACAGTTCTACCCCCCCCCCCCCTCCCTTCTTTAATCACCACCCCCCTCTCTCTAACATCCCTCTCTCTTCTTCCCTCCTTTTCTTTTCCATCCGGTCCAACCAAAGATTGTTACAAATATAAGTGAAATGAATAAAGTTTAGCCTACATTACAAAAGGGGTAAATTCAAATATACACCCAGTGTGTCAAAAGATTGTTAACCCTGTTGTAACAGTAAAATATGTCCTACTCAACAGGCTTTAAGCTCTCATCTCTGTGCTCAGCTGTTGGACAGGACAAGTTAAGAAAAAAAAAAACCCAACAAACCGAAAATGTAAAATTAAAAATAAAAACATATTTCTATCATTGGCCAATCACATTGGTGGTGGAAAATTGTGTAGGAAAGGCAAAGTTTGGTTTTTAAATTCAACGGGAAGGTTTAAAAAAGTGTTTGCTTTGAAATCTTTGATTTAAAAAAAATAATTCTGACACAACATTGTGATTCCCCTTGAAATAAATCTTTGTAATTTTCAAAAAGGTTTTAAAAAGTTGTAACATTTTTCATGATTTTTGGACCTTGTCTTTGCCCTTTATTTTTGATCTATACATTTATTATGTCTTCACATTTTTGAACTTTGATATAAAAATAACAACCTATAGTTTGATCTTATTTTTTGTGATGTTCTGCAGTAAAAAATACAAAATTTACCACTTGGAATGTATTTTTTTTTTGTCCAGCTTCAATTTTGGAATTATTACGAAATATAAAGAAAAAATATTTATAATAAAAGGAGCTGGGATTGTACTACTAAAATGGATTTGAAGCATTGTTATAAAAAACGATTTTAAAGATAAATTATTAAAGCAAGTTTGTAAAAAAAAAAAAAGGCTCCTAAAGGTCCTGCATCATAAGGGTTAAATTCAGCCTTTTTCTGAATGTGACAAGATTACCTCGTATTGTCACTGCAGACGAAGAAAAACAGGTGGAATACCTACTTTTTTGGGGAAGATTTTAGTATTAACCTCTGTGGATGACAAACAGCTTCCTACTTCCTTTCAGTGACAGCTTACGGCCGGATTAGTTCCTGCTCTCATTCTCCTGTATAAACCTGTAAAGCAGATGAAGGTGCAGTGTGTGTCAGGGCTGTGTGTGTGTGTGATAGTGAACTCCACTAAAGAGGTGTGTACATACAGAACACCTTCAGTTCTCTGTCTCCTGTCTGTCCTACCTCCAGGGAATTATAAGCTGTCTGAAAGTGGTTCTCTGTTTTAGTCTTTTTTTCTTTCAGCAGAGAGACCCAGAAGCCTTCACAGCTATGGAGAAGAAGGTAAGATCAGTTCAGGCATTTTTGCCCGGCTACTATTCAGGCTGATCAAGGACGAATGCGTCTAAAAATGGAGATTAATGACGGTAAAACGCTCAATTTATGTAATTTAGCAGGCACAAACAAATGGGTAAACAAGTATGAAAAGTGAAGACAAAGTACTAGAAGGTATCTTTGTCACTCTTTTTTAAAGCCCATGTTAAAAGTGGAGCCAAGCATATTGTCTTTGTAACACGCACCCTCTTGTTTGCACATGCATGACATCTGCTGACAGCTGAGTACAGCTCTGTTCCATCAGACTCCCCATAAAACAGCTGCAGACTGAGTTATTCATCTGGCAAACAGTTACTATAACGTTCTCAAAGTATAATAAAATGCTCAGTTTTGTGTATCTTTGAAACAATTGTTTATGGTTTTAAATGAGAAGCATTCCTTTGCTGTGGTGGGAAAGTAATGTCCCGGAGAAAACTGGGGCTCTGGGTAACTCATTTGCTTCTCTCTTTTGGTGAGCGTTTAGATCTGCTCTAAAACAACATACTTTTTGGAAGAAGACTTTCCTTGTGAAGAGATTTGCCCAGAGAACTTTCTTTGGAATTCATCTCTGATTTGTTGTTTGAAGGTAACCCCACCTTCCTGTTGATATTTAGCTCCTTTTTTCTTTAGGATCCACTCTGACTAATTGAAAACATGTTGTCTCTTGATGAACTGCTCCTTCAGCAGCTGTGAGTTCTCCAGGTTTGGGTATTTTGACAAGCTGCAAGTCGATTCTGGATTGTCCAAACATGGGGGGTTGTCTTTGTACATCTACAGTGTAATTCTGAAGGTATGTTTTCGAAATGTAGACTAAAGCTAAATACTATTAATGCAATGAAAGATTTTGGTTATTCAAGTACGTGAGTGACCACGTGTGTCTGCTTGTGTTTAGAAAACTGCTTAACTGTTATTTAAGGAGGGTTGCCTCTACAAATGTTTCATTTGTATCCTGAGAATGTCTCAGATTTGTGGAATGTGTCCAAGCAGTCCTGAAGGAATGCCGTGATGGGGGGATAAGTATTTAGCTATTCCACATTGGGTCAAAAATTCACAACAAAATATGTGAAACATTAGTTTTGTTTTAAGCTTGCAGGATTATCATTAAGACAGAAGGACCTTTGTGTGTTTTAATAAGATAATAAGATGTTCTGCATTAACAGCAGCATCAAAAATGCCTTGGACTGAGCTGGTTTGGTTACACAAACAAGCCTTTAGCCTGCACACAGATGACCCAGATTCAAACATCTGGGCTTCTGCCTTTGGCTTCACCAGTCTCCCTGGACATGTGGAAACAGCCCACTACAGTGAATGTTTCAGTCCCCACAATCTTGTTGAGATCTGAGAATTTGGAAGTACTCTCATGTCAAAGAAGAAAGAACATGAATATATGAAACATCTTTGTTGAAAAAGTGGACCTGCTCTGGATACATGGCATATTTAATCCAGCCTGGCCAGGTTCAGCATCAGTTTAGTTTAAGGGTTAGGAGCTAGCTTTCAGACTGGACAGAGACGGTTAGGGCTTCATCTGCCTCATCTATGATAAGATCTGATCATTCATAGTGAATATGACACTGCGCTTCTGCAGCACTTCCTGCAGAAGCTGGAAGCAATTACAGACTCCTCCAAGCAGCAAAAGAATGCAGAAGGAGTTCACCCCTCTCCGCTTGTCTGGGATACATCTTTTTTTCTTCCCTCTATTCCTCAAAAAGAAAAAAGGAAAGGCCACTGCAGTCAGGCAATGCAGATGTGGTGTGGACCAAACACAACATATGACTTTTTTTTTCTTTCAAAACCCCTTCAAGGATTTGTCTCAGTGAAAATGCAAAACACGGTTAAGTGTTTCAGACTGTTGTTTTTAACCATAACCTATCTGTATTTGTAAGTGATAAGGAAATGTGGCCATACTTGTTAATACTTCATGACCTTATAAAATGACATATATTTTGGAAATTCCTGTGCATCCTCCTTTTTTTAATGGCTTTCTGGCATTTGACAAAAGACCAACTCCGATGAAAATTGTGGTTTTAATAAATTGAAAAATTCAGCTTTAATTTGCATTTCAGAGAATTTCTTCATTCAAATAAATCGTGAATCAGCAGGAGACGAAAATATTGAAAAAGAGATCATTTGTTATGTAAAAAATATGCTGGGTCGACCACAAGCTCCCTGATATGGTCTATTTTGATGCATCCACTTAATTAAAAAAATTACATCCATGTACGTCTTTGTTTTTCTCGTCCGAGCTGGGATCTCAATCAAAACTGTACGACTGGATTGCACCGATAATGCCCGCCATTTTTGTTGCACCACTAATAGGGGTGTGTATTGGCAAGAGTCTGGCGATATTATTTGTTTCAGTCAGACAACTCTTGCACTAAGAAACATTTATTTCACAAACTTAATTTTCACATTCTTTAAGTTGGCATTCACATCTTTTTCGTTTTGGCATAAGGCTCCGTTCAATTTCATGAGATACTTTCCATAAAACTTTCGGGTAACAAAAGCCCTTAACGGAGCCCACAGGTGGAAGCCGGGGAGGATGGAGGGTCGAAGAATGAGCGCGGAAGGTAAGAAAGAGAATGAACAACTGCGCACCTGGGCTTAAATAGGACGCTGAGCAGGTGAGTTAATTGACTGAACTGCCCTAGGGAAGTAATCTGTAAAAACACTGCCGAGTGTGCCTGCCTGAAAATCCGACGGGTCGCTCATTTCACCACAATTCACCACAATTTGCTTTTCACATGGTACTGGCAGCAATGTGGCACCGAGTTTCGGTTGAGTATCCATCCCAAGCAAAGTAGTACATGTCTCATTACAACAAAAACTGAGAGGCTGACTGAACAAATTTTCTGTTGTTTAGTGCAGTGTAGAGCTGCTGAAAGAAGCTCAGTGTGCTGCCAACTGGGGGTTCAAGTGGAAAACAAGAATCAGACACTGAGGGGCACTCTCAAATAGTTAAATAAATATGGTCAAATGAATATTTGATCGATTTGGTGATATATCGCCAATTTGATTTTTTTTCCCCCCTACAATGTTAAGTTGGAGGTGTGAGGGGCTGTAAGATAGTGAAAGAGCATGTAAACAGAGAAGTCTCAGTTATGGCTGATGGGTAGGGGGGTTGGGGATACTCCATGCCAACAGCCCTGCCCACAACTAAGAGGTGAATTTTCAATGCAGCAGCAAGCTGCTCTGTAGAAACTAGAAAATAGACAAGTTTATTTTTATTTAAGCTAAAAATAGCACAATCATGTAAAAAAATAAAAAACACTATGAATACTTTTAAAAATAGCTCAAAAGACAATCAAAGTGTGTCTTTACCACTGTGTTCTTCAGTATCTTAAGTTGAATTCAGCTTAAACTCTGAACTCCAAAGGGGTCAGTGGGACAGACCAAATAGTAGAGAACAGCAGTGACAGCTGATTCTGCTGGTAGCAGAACCAGGACACATCATAACTAGAGGAAAGGAATCAATGTCAGGTCACTGCCCACAGCACTTCTGCAGGCTGTGCCAGCTAATCATGAGGCACAGTAAATCCATGCAGACACTGGCTGATGTCTGGAGAGTGTGATAAAATGCTCCAACAATGAAGACGGATGGAATCTTCTGCCTATGCTAAAAAGCAGCTCTCTCTTAAATCGAGTAGATAAATGGCAGTGTGTGTTCATTTGTTGTGCTCATTCATCTGACCGATCCGTGGATTGATAGCGTTACTTAAAATGGGTTCAAAAAAACAATTGTATGTATCACACAATTAGATTTTGTTTTTGATTGTTTTTTTTGTTTTTTTATTTTTTCCCAATCTTAGTGTGCAGACATTACTTTCATCCTGCTGTTGTTAAAGTGAGGAAGACTTTGGACAATCCAGGTGACTAAAATCATAACCTCTGAAAAAAAGTCAATCCTAAAGCACGCTCATATAACTCAATTAAGCACACACGTTTACATTTTGATTTGTTAATTATCTGTGATCTGCTTTGTATCACAGATGGAGTGAAGGGATAAAGAAAGGATGAACAGAGCTGTATATAAAATGTGACAATGCACCATTGCCCTGGAGACTGGTCCCATCTGTTTGAGGCCTGCCTGTGTAGTTAGAAACTCATCAAAATTTGGTCCCTGAGGTTTATGCCCCCCCCCCCCCCCCTTTGTCTCTCCATTTGTTACCCCTTTGTCTTATCGCTGAGAGGGTGGGGAGTCAGGGGTTACCTCAACCCCAGAAGGGGGAGAATGATGGGTCCAAGGCTTAATGGAAACCGTCTTCATGAAATGGCCCAGTGGAAGTGACGCTGCTTGGGCATGATTTATGCTCGCATGAGTGTGCGGTTGGGTGGGGAGCTTTAGCAGCAAGGGTGGGTGTGTGAAAGAGACCAGCCAGGATGCTACTGTATGTTTTGTTTGTTCTATCGTCCATGTGGAGCAGAGGAATCAGCTGTCAATAAGAGTGACATTTTGGACCTATGGTTCAGAAGATCACTTTGGATTTTACCATGTAAGTCTATTTATTATGTTTTTTCTACTAGTGACATCCAATTGTTTCCTTCTGGTTGTTGTAATGCAGCTTGTTCTTCAGCAATTCTTCAATCTTGTGGGCTTCTTTGCCAAAAGTGCAATATCTGACAGGATTTTGGAATTTCTTTGTAAACCTTGGAATGTTGCTAGTCTCCATTTGGGCAAACGCCAAGCATAAAACTAAAATCCTACCTTGACAATTAAGAAGAAGCAAGGTAAAGATGTTTAGTTTCTACTTCAAAAAAGTACATTTTTTTTCTCAGTCAAATTACATAACATTATAATGAGTCTGTTTTGCTGCAGCTTCTTCCAGCAGGGCGTGCCTGGCCCCTTTCAGGCCTTCCCTCCAACTAATGCAGCTTGATGTCCCAGCCGTCACCAAAAGAACTGCCTCAGGCACCATGCGGCCTTATTTAATGGGAATGAATATTCATTTGTCTGGAATAATTGTTGTGACAGTGCTGTTATTTATTGATAAGGGAGGATTCTGGGATGTACAGTATAATGCAATGTTTTGCCTTGAGGTCATTTTATGAGAATTACACCACAAATATCAGCATTATCACTGCCACTAACACAAAAACATTAAAATCCTTTGTTATGCGTAGTGGAGCGGATCTACAGTCTGTTTGTGTTTGTTTATGACAAATTGATCAATGTAAAAAAAGCTAAAAAAAACATTTTGAGGAACTAATTAAATGCAAAATGTAGTTTTACACAGAATTTCAAGGTTTCAAAAACCCAACACAATGCAATTCTAATCCAGGATCAATTTCAGTTTCCAGGAGACGAGGTGGGGACAGTAGCTAAAACCACAAACCAGACAAGTGGTGTTTTATAGAGGATAAAAACAGAAGCAGACAGTTTTTTCCCCATCCTATGTTTATTACAGTTCAAGGAAGGGCGTGACTTTGGTTTGACCTAAGAGCGTCAGACTCTTTTCATTGGCTTTTCATGCCATGGTGACTCTATAGAGTCCATGTAAATGTAAGCTTTATGACATCCTATTGCAGTGAAATGAATCTCTGAGTAAGAGCAATACACCGAGGCAGACAATTTATGGATGTTAAATGGCCTTGGGCACAGGCTGCAGCAATTCTCTTTTGATTTTCCTGCTGATGAAAATGACAAGGAAGGAGGTGTACATTTTAAGGACTGATGGGAGAATCATGCACCTTTGCTGTCTGTGTGTTTTACACGTAAAATGGATTTGGGCTATGCTGTTCACAAATCCATTATTCCGTTGCTAATGAGTGCAGGTTGAACCAAAGCATGGGCGTTTTATTCTGCAGTTTGTTCTCATGTCTCCTCAGTCAAAGTGTTTTGTTGTGCTCAAAGCAAAGGCGAGGGATCTCTTTCAGGTTGTCGAGCTCGCAGTGTCTCCTCGCATTTTCTTGGGAAAGGCAGAAGACTCTAGATTGGCACTGGCCGTTTAGAAGGAAGTGTGTTGTGAGAGAAGGCAGTAGGCTTGACTGAGAAACAAACAAGCTGTGAAGAGAGAGCTGAGGGTTTGCCAGTGAAAAGATTAGAGTGGCATTTGGCTCAAACTCCAAAATGCATCACTGCTCGTGCCACAGCACCATGGCAACGAAAGCTTTATGCTTTCTTCACAGTCCCCCCGCTGAGGGTCCAGATTGTTCCAAAGAGTCATTTAGAGATCACTCAAGCTGACCACAGCATTTATAGGGTTGCACATTCTCAACAATAATACCTTATTCTTAAATGTGTTTGAATGAAACTGACATTTGCTGTAATCTGATTAATGCTTTGTTTGTACATTTTTTAAGTAAATGTGAATTAGTAAACTGGATAAAAGCCTATTATGGATGTGCATGTAACCCTTGCATGGCTCCTAAACGCAATCCATCCCAGAGCGGGGCACCTCTGGTCCTTGGTGACCAATCAGGAAGTCTTCCTTAAGCAGCCCCTCACCTCATCATCAAATGTGACTGACAGTCCCCCCATACACACACACACAAACACACACAACAAAAAGGGGCTATTTACCTCCTCATTTTCTCATGGGACTAAGTTAATGATCCTGGCCAAAAAAATAATACAAAGAGGGAAAGGCATGAGAAGTCAACGCCTGGTCGAACCATTTGGAACACTTTCTGCTTCCTTTTGAGAGGATTAGAGAAGAGGAGGCTGCACGAGGAGAATTTTAGAGATAGCAGGAAGGCAGATGAAGCAGCAGAACCCAGACAGAAAGTAAGAGGTAAAAGAAGGCTTATGAAGATAGCTGGTACTTTTTTATGAAATCTCTCTTCTTCATTCATCTGTCACTCTGGCTGTGGACTCACAGACGTTGAGGTAAGGTAAGGCAAACTCTGAATCGCTTAGAAAACCTGCTGAAATTTTTTTGTTAAACTTTGAGACAACATATGAGCATTTTCTCTGACTTAATTCAAATACAAGCACACACAGTTACACAAATATCCTCCTTTTATTTTCACTGCAATTGACTTATTTTCATGCATTGCTGCAGGAGTTTTCATGCTGTAATCATGCTGGCCTCACAGCTGCATGAGCATTGGCCCCTCTGCAAGAAATTAGCATGGTTATGTTATCTGTCAAACCACACCTTATGGTCTCTTTTTTATTGTTTTTCTTTCTCTCAGATTTCTTTCCCAACTCTTTTGAAGGCTGCAGGCCAAACTGAAACTCAGGGAGCTTTAGCTTACTTTTGATCTGAAATGAAGCCATGTCTTATGTGCTGTGCACAGCGGAGGCATTTGCCTTTCAAAAAGATATATTTATGCAAAAACTCACAAGCGAAATTGTGGATAATGAGATGATGGCACCGGTTTAAGAGTGAGGTGAGAAACTGATCAGACTTCATGTAAAGAGTCTTTTGTTGGGCTGCCTTCTGTGTCAGTCTGTGCTTATTTGTGTTTGGTGTAATCTCCGCGCAGCTGTGGACTGGTGAGCAGATGACAACAATCTGAGACAACTTTCAAGACTTTTTGAGTCAGGCATCACTAACTCCATACATTCCTTTCCATTTCAGTGATTGAATCCACACTGACAGGGTGTGATTGCTCAGAGAAAAAAAATATTATTGACAGTTATCTGCCTAAAGCTATTTTTTTAAGCAGTTCACTTGTCATTACTGTTGAATGCCAAAAACAATTGACTGTTAGTTTAGCCGTGGTAGAATTTCCACCACTCTATTGACAGTGGATCACTATTGTATTCTCCAGAGATTCACAGAAATCCCATGTTTGATTTGACTTTATTGAATTTTCCCTTAAGCTTGGAAAGGTTTCCAAATCCAAAAGTTAGCTGAGGACAGTGACAAGCAGTTCAACTTGTGCCTAAATATGGTCACACTCTGTGGTTCTTTGCGGTTTAGCCCTCCGAGCCCAACAACGGAGCTTTGTTCAAAGTTATGGCAGCACGCTATGCTCTGATAGCCCCTGAGTGATGGACCCAACGAGCAAAAGTTCAGCCCCTTTCACACCATTGGATTACAGAGCAGTTTACAGCCTACTGCATTTATCAGGACACTAAGTTTCTGACCCTCCTGCAGGCTTAGGACTCAGAAACTAAAGTTAGCAGAGGAGACAAAGGAGTAAATACAGTTGCATTGGATCATCTTTACAGAACTTAAACTGGGTGATTATAACAGATCTTTTCCTTCTGTTTGACTGGAACAATGAGGCAGGTAAGTCAGATCCTAAGAATATCATGTTCCTGCATATCTGTGTTTTCTACTAAACAGTGAGTCATTATGCGTTTCCAGGCAGGGATCTGTTAGTCAGCTCATTGGATGTTAGGGTTTTTCCTGATGTTTTTAACTGTGAATAATTCTTGAGGGATTAAATGACTTTAAAAAAAAGACTAAGGGGGTCGTATTTTTAATCAAAGGGCACAGAAGAGAGTGGATTTTCCAGAGTCAAAGAAGTAGCTTTGTTACATCTTTAAAAGCACAAGCTTTCCCCTTTGTTAAAGAAGAAAAAAACTTTTCTTCTTCTTGAAAGCCTTTCCTTTTCATTTTGGCAAATCAGAATAAAAAAAGTCACGAAAGAAACGGAGAAAAACAAGCAGACCCTGAGGTTTTACTTATTAATTAGTAACTCCTCCTTGTGAGAAGGAATGTTAGACATCCTCCCACCGGTGCACTAGCTCTGATCACTGGTGTGACTAATAAATATCAAGTTGTCACCATGGCAACACATATGGAGTCCTTTACAACATTGTTTAAGTGAAGAATCAGAAGGAATATGGGAGCAGACGCATTTGTGTGAGTGATTAAATGAATACTGCTTTTGGAAGCATGCTCACTTCAGTAAAAACAGGAAACTTGAAGCTAAGTTTCCTCTGTGTTGTTTCATGAAGCTGCCACATGGTGTCACTCTTTGAGCTTCTTTAGTTGCAGCAGGGCACGCTTCTGCAGAATCTGCAGAGTTTCCATAACATTTTGTAAACGTAGAAGCAAGATGAGATTAAATTTGTGCATTTTAACAGTTTTTAGATTAGAGATAGACCTCCTCTGATTGGACTTCAGGTTAGAGCTGCATGTTTGGAAAGTCACATTCCGTGAAGTTCCTGTGGTTGTGGAAAGGATACGGTGCTTTCCCGTTGATGTCTCCTGCCAAGCTGTGGGGAGGAAATGAGAGTTTATTGCAACTGGTGATGCAGACCAGGATGACCTGTGAGGTACAGACAGTACGAGCAGTGAAAGTTAGGGGAAAATAACTTGAGGAAGTCGGGAAGTGAGTCAATTAAAAACAATAAAAACACATTTTTGTTTCTGTCTGAAAGGATACTTAAGCCAGGCTTTAATTAAAGCCCCAGCAACTTCTGATTCCGTTTCTCGCCTCCATGTCATCATATTTGACAGATGTGTTTTTAATTCAGTCGCCAAGATGTTTAGGTTGGTAATTAACTTGTCCTCCATAATAATTTATACAGCAGCATTGGTGGCTGTTTTATTCAGGGCCAGGCTCCATTAGGCTAATCTGGGTAATGTGCGCAGCTGCAGATCAGGTGGATTTGTCAGTCTAATCAGCTGGCTGGAGCCTCTGCAGCTGTAAATCACATTAGGCCTGAGTGGGCTGTGCAGAGCTGCCTGCTGCAGGAAGCTGTGACCGGCCACGCTTTGGTCACAGCTACGCAGTCAAGACCGGATTACAGATAAATGTGTTAGGTGTCACCCGCAGGAAAGAAGACAAAGAGCTATCACACTCTTTCAGACTCTCAAAAGCCAACATGGTTCAGAGCTATTATTAAGGATGATAAAAGACCATAACCAAAAGGATTAGAGAGTGCTTGTGCAGGAAATTGCCTTCATATCTGAGGCACTGTAATTGTTTCATGTCTAAATTACCTATAACTTCCTCGTCAAGATATGAATGTTAAGTTAGTTACCAAGTTTGTCTTTTGAGAGCGGGACAGTTAACTTTATGTAACTTGTTTTAACATAACTGCTCATGTTAGACACTGACCACCCCTCACATTTTATCAGCTGTCCAACATTTAAGCTTTTAAATTTGATGGACAGTAAAGGAGCATTTGGGGGTAACTTTGCCTGAAGCAGTTATTCAAACAATCATATAGTGTGATTTTTAACTTCAAATGGGTCTTACCCTGAGCAGAAAGTGGTCTACTTAAGTATACTACAAGCATACTTGGTCCGTGCTTAAATTGAGACATATACTTGAAGTTTACTTTTTATATACTATCTTTTAAACTTGAAATGTTCCAATTTAGCCCGAAGAAGTATTCAGTAAGTATACTTCCTACACAATGTCTGTAGTAGGGTTATGATTAATCAACTTAATCGTTTAGTTGATTTATATTCCTACGATCCAGCCAGATAGATCTGTCTGAGGCAAAGTGTTGGTTGAATCAATCTATGCCCTTATAAAATCTACTCAAAATGAAATGAATCAATTTATAATGTATAGAGGAAAATACCGTTTGGATTGAGGCACAGTAGGAGAAAACATAAAAACGACAGAGTTCCATCACAGCAGACAACACAGGTGATGGCAGCAAAAAAAATGATCAAATTATCATTACTGTCATGTGTGGAAATACTTTGAATTTAGCTAAGACCACCAGTGTTGTAAAACGTTCTACTAATGTTCTGTTTGTATTGTTTTGATGTGGGAAAACAGCAATGGGCTGAACTTTATGAAACTATAATGTGAATGGATTTGCCATTAATTCTTGTTTACTTGTTTGTTTTTACACATATTTGAAATACACTTGATTATCTTGCAAAAAATACAACAAAACTGAAAACTTCCCCTTCACTTTACATTAACCAGGCATTTATCTTTGAGTCACTCTGGTTGAATTAAATTTAGGTAAGTGAATTAGATTGAATCAGATCCTTCAAGCTGAATCAATATTGACTATGAATTGTATCAAGAAGCTGAAATTAATATGACTGAATTGAATCATTGTTAAAATGAATCGTTACACCCTTAGTCTATGGTACTTGATATACTTATTCTTATAAAAGAGCAGACTTGTTAAAATAAACTTTTTGCTAAGGGGAAAAAGGTTTTTGGGCTTTTTTTTTTTGTTTATTGACAAAAAAAAATCCTAAATATTTTCAGAATCTGGCTTAGAAAATCATTCGTGTCTGTTTATCTTTTCAGTGCTCAAAATTTGCAGGGAATGCGACCGGCCACATTTTTCTATGATGAGTGATGTTCTCGTATATGTTTGGACAGCTGATATGACTCACAGTGGTCTGACAGATATTCAAACTTTATTAAGAGAACACCACAAAACCCTGAATCTGAGGTTTGATGCTGTGTACACAGTAAAAAAATTCCTTTTTCCCATGATCCACCAGCAGGAAGTCATTTGCCAAGTCAGATTTGATACATATGTAAAGTCTTTCAGTAAAACTGTAAAGAGAAATTGGAAGTTTATTCTAAAGTTCTTCCATAAATCTTTTTCAACATCATCTTTCTTTTTCCACTCATAAAACAGAAGTATTTTTGGATGGTTTTCTGACAGCTGGAATTGACAAGCGTACTCACTGAAAAAGCAGACTAAATTGAATCCGGGAGATGATAAAAGAAGCTCCCAGGCAATGGCAGTCACATCTGTCTGTCACGTTCTGCAGCTTGTACCCACAGGTTTCTCTGAACTTTAGCATGCTTTAATATTTACAGTGTCTGTCTGTGTCGTATGCTGGATAGTCTCTCTGGGGACTCCTTGAATGACACGGGAATCGAAAAGGAGCGCAGCAGGGATAGAAGCACACGGTAAGCAGATGGCACCTCGGTGGCTCCCTCAGTGGTGTCAGCTGGGATGGACATGGATGTTACAGATGATTCTGTTGGTTCTGGATCCATATGTGGTCTTAGACCAGAGGCTCAGTGTAAGACAGTAAAGTTTCTTCAGAGTCAGTTAAGTGATAACGTGGAATCCATACCTTGAGTTGCTGAAAGGAGCTTTTCTGTGTTCTACATGGCTGTTAAAAGGAGGAGGATTAAGCAGATCGGTGTCTGACCTAGAACTTTCTTTTTCTCAGGTGTAACACAAGTTTTTATTGTCATTTTCTTTTTTCAAATCTTTGAATGCCTGATGAAAGTGGCAGAAAAAGTATCATTTCATGGCATTGTGATCAGTGGGACAGTGAGACGAGGAAGCCTGAAACTGATCCTGAATGCGTGGAGTTTCTGAATGGACAGGACAGGGAGGACACTGACCTGCATGTGAGGTTGTGGGCTCTGCACAATCTCGTCCCTCCACTAATTTGCTGATTTTGACTCGCCCTCTGCTGCTTGCCGTTGTCTGCCTCCCCTCTTCTTCCAGTACTGGCCAGAGCTCCTGCTGCATAGGTGGAGCTGGCTTTCCTGGAATTGTCGGGCAACTTTTCCTGTTGTGCTTGCTACCTCTTGCTCAATCTTTTGCCTACTTGACAGCTCAGCTGCAGGATTCTCGTGATTGGGAAGACTTGTGCCACTCGGATGCATTTCTCCACAGAATGTCAGAGTTTTGTGCTGTTGCATTAGTTGTAGGCATGTTTTTATGACTCAGGTCGGAAGTTTTCCTGCAGCAAAAATGTCTCGGCAGTGCTATGTTGGGCGAAATCCATCGGTGGGTAAAGTAAACTGTGTATGAATGGGAGAGCTTCCAGGAATGTGTAATGTTACTGTTTGCAGTGGCATCTCGCCACAGTCTTATTGTACAGGCTTTTTGTGAGTAGACTACATGATATTCATTTTATGGCCACTGGCTAAAAGGGGTTTTCCTCTTTTCTTTTGTGCTTAGTAAACTAAGCTTTTTAAATGCTTTTTATATTCAAAAAATGCATTTGAACCAACTGACAAAAGCAGCTTTTATTTTGTGGCTTGGCTTGAATTGTGTGCTCTTATGTTTCAGCGTTTTCTTTTGGCTCATATTTTAAAGATTAGCAATGATCTATCAATGTGTCATGTAAGTTATTTAAGACTTGAGTGAAGAGGCTATCTTTGATTTTCTGAAACATTTCTCGGGCAAATCTGTTTCTGAATGTGCAAAGCACGGAATAGCAAAAACAAAAGCGAACAATTGCATTACATTCCCAGAGAAAATCTTGTAACAGAATAGCAGAATAGTTGCAAGTTTCTATCTTTGAAAAGAAAGGAAAGAACAAACCCAGGTCTTTTCCCGAGAGGTAATTGCTGGATCCTCGCAACATCAAAAGGCTGCTTGTGCCCGACTGTCCTGATAATCAGCATTTGCCCTCTTCACACATAATGAGTGAAAGTAGAGAGTTCACATAGAGAGGCGCTGTGAACACAGTGAGTCCACTTGCAGCTGGGGTGTCTGAGTGGCCAGGAACAAAGACTCAGTGTGTGAGATGCTGTGGAGCCCCAGCCATCAGCAAGCAATCCAATACACTTCTGCTTGGCTGAGCTGTCAGTTCCAACCGGCCTGCTCACCCGTGAGCTGCAACATAGAGCAGAACACATGCAGACTACTCCAGATGAGCCCCTGCTACAAACTTAGCTTTTCCAAACTGACACAGTGCATCTATTTTTAGTGCACAGGATTTTACTTCATTGGCTGCCTGCATGCTTCTAATTTCTCTGATTTTAATAGTATATCAAAAAAGTTATTCCAAAAAATCAATATATATATTAATATTTATAAGAAATTGCAGACACTCTGTGTAGGACCGGTTGTGAGTGTGCTTAGTAGAAAAATCTACAGCCTGGGAAACTCAAGTCATCTCTACAGAGACAGAGTATTGTTTAATGTGTTTTTTATTATAATTTACAGGTAAAACACTGATTTTCTGTTAGAGTTTGATGTAAAAATTCATTATTTTATTTAACGTCCCACCTGTGTTCAGTTGAAATATCTGTTTTTCACAAAGAAAATAGGTTAAGGAAAAAAAAATTGATATTGTGAATCTTGAATTTCTTAAATTGGAAATTAAAAATAAATCAATTTCTTATTTTCAAATGGATACACAACCCTAAATAGGTGTTAAATTACGCTCTTAAAACACTTGGGCTATTTCTCCAACCCAATTTTTGGATTATCCATGTTGGAATGTCTTTTTTGGTTACTTCTTGGAGCAATACTGACTTCATTTGAACACAATTTATGTTTTTGTTATGATTTTTCTTAATTGTCTCTGTTTTTTCTAAGTAAAATAACTAAATCTAATCCCTTTTTTTCTAATCCCATTATTATTGTCTAAGTTAATGTCATTGTCATTTTTTACAGATAGCTGATCGGCTTCCCTGGATTTCGCCAACATTTCTGCCTTGTTTTTCCTGAAAATGGAAACACTGGAGTCAGAGCTGACCTGTCCAATCTGTCTAGAGCTTTTTGAGGACCCGCTTCTCTTACCCTGCGCTCACAGCCTTTGTTTCAACTGTGCCCACCGAATCCTGGTATCCCACTGCACCCCCAGTGAGCCAATTCAGTCCATCAGCGCCTTTCAGTGTCCGACGTGTCGCTATGTCATCTCCCTCAACCAGAGAGGCCTAGAGGGACTCAAACGCAACGTGACCCTGCAGAACATCATTGACCGCTACCAGAAAGCCTCCCTGAGTGGACCCAACTCTCCCAGCGAGACTCGCCGGGAGCGAGCCGGTCCTGAACAAAAAGCCATGTCGTCCCCCGCTGACCGGGTTCAGTGTCAGTTCTGTGAGCAGGACCCTCCGCAGAATGCTGTGAAGACATGCGTGACCTGTGAGGTGTCCTACTGCGAGGAGTGTCTCAAGGCCACCCACCCAAACAAGAAGCCTTTCACAGGCCACCGGCTGATCGAGCCGTTCCAGGATTCCCACCTCAAAGGGATCATGTGTCTGGAGCACGAGGATGAGAAGGTCAACATGTACTGTGTGACGGATGAGCAGCTGATCTGTTCATTGTGCAAACTTGTCGGCCGGCATCGAGATCACCAAGTGGCAGCTCTCACTGATCGCTATGAGAAACTCAAGGTGAGAAAACAGTTTTTTTGTTTTTAAGGAATACTATTGGGATGCAAACATTCCCATCACTGCAATTCCCTTTAGAATTCAAGATTATTTTTTTATTTAGATCAAAAAACATCCGATAAAGCATCTCCCTATTACATGATACACAATATCACACTGCAGCTGTAAAAACCCTGCTCTTTCATATCATCATCCGCACATCCTAACTTCACAAGCAAAGTGATAAGGAACTGTTATAGCCAACGTTATATAAAAGTTTTATGTTGCCTTTCATGTGCAGTGGAAGTGGAGCAGTGGCTTTTAAGAGCTGGTGTTAAAAAAACTTCAGAAAAAAAGTGAAAAGAATATTCTTAAGAAAAGATTTGCTACCCCTTTCAAAGTTCATGTTTTACTTTACACATAAATGCTCTTCAGAAATCTGTGGAAGTCCTTACATCTCGCTGACAAATGGGGGACTTAAGGAAAGCGCTGCTTGAGAATATTCTTTTGTTGCTAATTGTCAGAGAAGCAAGGGTTATTTGTAAGCATTATTTATTGCATTTTGCTTTCTGAGCTCAACAGTTTGAACAAAACTGATTCATACTATTAATTTGTGCTTTTCTGACTCAGACTGTAATATTTAGTGTCTGAGTTAAAAGCTGTCTGTTCAAAAATAGACCCGCATAATAGTCAAAGAACGTTTTTATGCTCAATTTGGGAAGCTGAGATGGCCTCGATAAAGTATGGAAGCACGCCACCTGCTAAAGCATAAAAAGAAGGATCAGATTATAGGTTTACAACAAGATCAAAAATTTGCAAAAATCACTGATCATTTCATAGTCATGCACAAAGCACTTCTGCCAAAGAGGTTTTAAAACCTGGGAGCACCAGGTTAGCTCTAAACATGAGTTTTTGTAACATTTGTTGGATAAAATTGGAACTGGAGTCACAATATTTCTTTAACAAGCTTCCTCAGCCATCTGCATTGCATTCGACTGCACAAAAAGCTGTGTCCTCCTTACCGTCTCACAGTCTCCACGCATGACCCCACAATCAGTGGTTTAATGTATCACGCTGAACACTCTGAACCCTTTTGTGGTTTTCTTTCTCAATGCTTGCCGGTCACAGTGGAATTTTGGGGACACTTTGGGGTCGGTTTTGTCTGAGGAACGGTCTTAACTTTTCTCCTTTTGTCTGATCGTGCTGTCATTGTACAGAAACCCCCCCACCGCTCTCTCTGCATGGGGCCTGATCGCTCACAGCAGGAGGCAGACCAGGTGATCAGCATCATTTCTTTAATGGAACGATCAGTCGCAGTCATCTGCCTGAACAAACGCAAGCAGTCAAGTTAAATTGAAATATCATTTGAACCAAAGTCCCTAATGAAATATGGTAATGTGACCTTTGTTGTTATTAATCTACGAGTTCAAGATTTCATTGTTGTGGGAGTGATTTGATTATTTTAGCTACTAATTAATGTCAGCAGAAGCATTACTTAATAACATCCTTCAGATGATTAATGACACAAGATTCAAGGGGAAGGAAGTGGAGCAGAGTCCCGTCTTCCTTCTTGTAGATTGTTGCCTAACATCAACAGCCTACTTTCCACTTTCTTAGTGCCCTTGAAATGAAGCCGGTGTTTTTCTTATGACCCCATTTATTTTCATTTTTTATTCATTATATAGTTAATTAAACCATTTTTTACTGTTAAACACCCGAAGCTAAAGAGGAAGTAGCTGTTTTTATTCTGGGGAGAATTTATTTGAACTTGATACGACCACAGTGGCCTGCTGAGTGCAAAACTCTCCTCCTATTTCACATCTCTAACGTTATATATTTCAAAGCAAACGCATACATTTTCTCGCAAAGTCTGAAGTGGAACTGTACTTTTTTTTTTAACCTGCAGGCGACACAATCCTGTTTTTTTATTTCATTATGACAGTAATGGTTTTTTAATCACATTTCTACTTTCACACATTGAATGTAAAATTGGGAACAAACACTTTGAACTAAATTTAAATGAAATCTATTTGAACAGCACGAGAGAGACCACAGAGTTCAAATGAATGCGAATAAAGCAAAGTAATAAAGACCTTATATTCCTTTTATAATGAGATGACTGTAGCCACCTCAATCACATTGCTTTCTTGATGTAATATATAGAAGCAGTGTAATAACATGAACTGCAGGCGGGAACCCCTGTGGTCTTCTTTGACGTTGTGACTTCGGTGTTACTGAATTTAATTGGGTTGCCTTTCTGGATTTGTTTTAGTGAAATCCACTGAAGCTCTGTCAGATTCGTAAATTGGGACTCGAGTTAGGTTTGTGTTTTGAGCTTTTAAGAGTCTTGTTAGGCTGTCACTCAGGAGTTTTTTTGTGGTTTGCCTATTTTTCTGCTTCTTTCTGGAAGGGTTATTGCATCAGAAATGGGGTTATTAAGTGTTGCTTCTTAAATAATCTCCTACATAAACAGACAGCACAAGTTATGCGAAAGAAGGCGAACATTGAAACACCAAAAAGGCAAAAAGAAAGTAAGGGGGGGGGGGGGGCACTATTGGTACGGGGCAGGGGGGGTTGACGGGTCGGGGTCTCCGCTGAGGCCATCGGCGGTTTCCCCGGCCGGTTGGCTGCCTCGGTCCCGTCGAGGCCTGACCAGAGCTCTTCTAGGGCCGGCGTTTGGGGGTGGGGGCCTGGGCTTGCTCCGGGGGGGGCCGGCGCTTTCTGGCTCCCCTCTCTCTGTGTGGGGGTGGTGGTGCTGGGCCTGGGGTGTCTGCGCCTCCGGGGGTGGGGCCCCGGGGCTGGGTGGGCCTGGCCCCCTTGCTGGGGGGGGGGGGCGGGGGACGGCTGTTTGACCACCGGGGGACAGTCTATCATCTGTCCCCAACTTACCCCCTTCCTCATATAACCTCATAATAGGGTGAGGGGGTGGGGGGCTTAGCCTGCGATGAGCCTTGGGGGGGGGGTTTACTAGGCAGTGACCCCCCTCCTGTGGTTGCCGTATGGAGTGGGCCCCCCCTCTTTCGGTTTTATTTGCACCTTAGACATGTAGGGCCCTTGGTAGGGGGGGTGCTTGGACATCACTGCCAGCAAGCAGCGGATGTCCTCCTAGCACCCTACCCGCCAATTTTAACCGCACCTTAGACATTTAGGGCCCCTTGGTGGGGAGGGTGAGGGGACGTCACTGTGAGTAATCAGGAGACGTCCCCTTAGTGCCCTACCCACCAATTTTAACCGCACCCCCCTTAGTACACACACCCCTCCCCCCTCAATATATACATCCCAACATAAACACACACACATGCACACACACACTCTCTCAAACACACATACACGCACACACATTTTGCAAGGAAGGTGGGACCTAGGACCATCTGTCCCCTGCCTCTTCCCTGGTGGGGGGTACGGGCCCCTTTGCAACGGCGGCTGTGTCCCCGGGGTGCCGGCTTCCTGGGCCCGGCGGTGCTCTCTCCGCGCGGTGGGGGGGTTCACATTACATCTGAGCCGGGGGTGTTCGTGTCCCTGGGGGGTGGGTTCTGGTCCTTGCTCCTGAGTGCTGGGCCCCGCCAAATTTCCAACTGTGGCCGAGCCTGGTCGGGCCATATTTACAACACCCCTTGTGGGCCCTCTTTTTTCCCCGGGGTTCCCCCCTTCTGGGCGGGGGCGGCGGGCCCCTGCCTCGCTCCTCCCTGGACCAACCGTGGGCCGGGCGGATGGCTGCCTGGAGTGCGGAGTGGGTCTCCCTTGGGGGGTCCTGGCTCGTACCTGGGGTTGGGGCGGGGGGATGCCCGGAACTCCTGGGTGGTGGTGGGGTGCTCGTCTGGGGCTGTGGGCGTCCTTCTCCGGTGGGGCCCTGCGTTGGGTTCTCCCGGCGCGGCGGGGGGGCTGCTCTCCTGGTTGGGCTGGGGCGGCGCCCTCTTTCCCTCCGTGCCTCCCTGCTCTCTGGCTCTGGGGGCCTTGCGGCGGCCCTGCTGGCCCTGGCCTGGGTGGCGGGCTTGGTCGCCCGGGCGGCGGTTGTTCCCTGCCGGTTCCCGTGTGGCGTTGGGGGGATTCCGGCTGCCGCTGCTGGTGCGGTGGGGGTCTTGGGGTGGGGATGGCTGGGCACTCTCCCTCCTTCTTTTCACGTTCCACCATCCATTTTAGAAGAACATAAACACTCACCTGAGCACAGGTGTTAGCTCAACGGACTGAATGACTGAAATATTTCACACTAGTTGGTTTTAAGGCATAAGTATGCGTGTGAACACTATCTGTTTTGTGTACATGTCGACAGGTGGACATTTTTGCAACTAACAGGTGTGTTTATAACATTTGAGTGTGTGTGTGGACAGGCTCCGCCCTTTTTTTTGTTTTTTTTTTACATTTGAACCTTACCATAATGATTAACAACCAGTAAACTTGCTGCTTTATGCTGCTTCATGGTCTTATCCCCCTTCCCCTCCTATTATCACCCCCTACCCCCCCTCTCTCTAACGTCCCTCTCTCTTCTTCCCCTCTTTCCTTTTCCGTCCGGTCCAACACCAAAGATTTTCAGACATGTTTGAAATTAATAAAGTTTGGCCTCAATTACAAAAGGGGTTTATTCAGACATACCTTTGGTTTGTCTGAAGATTAATAACCCCTCTTGTTAAAGTAAAATATGTCCAACCCAAGAGGCCCTCAGCTCTCATCTGTCTGCCTAGCTGTTGGACAGGACAAGTTAAAAAAAAAAAAAAAAAAAAAAAAAAGAAAGTAATTCAGAACAAAACTAACAAATCAAGTGCCATTATGTGTCTAATTCATGCTAAACTTCAACCCATTGAGTATATAAGAGCGAACTGGAGAGAGTGTAACGTCACCGACAGAATCACCATTTTCTGCGATACGGACATCCCCATGTTGGAACCACGCAACAATAGTTAGCGGGGATCAGTCCAAGTCGGTCTGAGTCAACATTTCTATGGCAACCACTCTCGCTAGAGTGAACTTGGGAAGCCACACCCCTTCCACTGAAAGCAGGCTCCGGAGAATCTGTCAATCAAATGTTCGAGGTAGGGGCCAGCAGGCACCACATGCTTTTATTGAGGCCTCTGATTGGCTAGTTTATAACTTGAACAACATGCAATAAAGAAAAAATATATCATGAAAAAAATTAGGATTATCAAGAACATGTTCAAAAGAGGTATCAAAGCGATCAGAGCAAGAATGATTATTCTGACAAATATAATTACTGAGTAATAGCTGTTTATTTCTCGATAGAAGTCTATGGGATTATGGCTTCCTGGGACCAGCGGGTACGTCCTATGTGGAATTCAAGGGTGGAGGGGTCATTCAGTCCAGTTATCATATACAGTCAATGTTTCAAATGTAAATGCCTAACTGGACACGTGCCGCTCAAAGAACAATGTTGAAGCCAAACAAGAAACGTAACGCCGACACAGGATACAATGTTAGATCCTGGAATCAACCTGTTAGGATTCCCTGAGGAAGGGAGAGCATCTGATCTGTGCAAAGGTGTGGCACCAGAGGCATTCCCATTCAAAAGGAAATTGCTATTCTTTCCTCTCATCAGGTTCAAATGACTTCAGGAAAGAGACGTCCATTAGAGGGAAATGTGTGACTGTGCAAGAAAGATAAATGGGGTTGAAAGAGCTGTATTTCATTCTTTCTCTCATATCCATCTGCTCTTTATGGCTTTATTTGTTAGTCACTTCCCATAAATAATAACAAACCATTTGAAAACTTTAAAGCCCATCCATTTGGCTCTGTTTGAAATCCTAAAGATGAATATGTTATGGTCCATAGACCACTTCAGAAATGTGGAACTCAAGACTTGCCTTTACCTGCATCTGAAATGGCTTTCATCACTTTCTTTTTGGTATGAATAAATCATATTCACCAAAGCAGTAAAATGAATTCTGCTATTTTTGTACACAGTGACGCACACTCCTTATGAAATCACAATGTGACACACCTAACAGCCGAACATGAAAGTGGTCCCTTCACTGTTTTCCTAAAGCTTCGAGTTTATGCAACCCTTCTGTTAGCAATCAAAAAGACGGTCACTAAAAAAAGCAGAGATTAATTTACATACATTTCGGCTATCAAATTTGGGGAAAAAAAATAAATATGTGTGTTGAAATAAAATGCATTTTCATGGTCCAGTAACCATTTTGACACTTTTTCTTGGATAAAAGGATGAAAATATTTATTTTTTTATTTTGAAAAAAACAGTTACAAATTTTTACAATTGTTGCTGGATTGCTTGATTTGATTTATTGGAATTTAATGGCTTAAAAAAAAACAGAAAAAAAAAACAAAGAAACATTAACCCATTTCTAGTATAAAGTAATATATTGATAAGAAAGTAAAGAAAAATGAACAAAGATAAAAGAAGACGATACGATTATCAAATAAAGTCAAATAAAGTTTGTTTTGTAGCTAAACGGAGTGGAAAAAAGCACACTTATCTAATCTTATCCCTATTGTGTTATTTCTTTATATATTTATATATAAATATTTACATAGTTGTCATAATCTCGTTTTTTGATCAAGTACAAATTATTTGTCAAGTAAAATGGAGTGTCTATTGATTATCCTCTAAAAACAATGTAGCATAATTTCCATTAACCTTCATGGATCAGATTCCTGGTGCTCATGGATTACCATCAGAAAACATCATCACATTGACACAGACATCATTCAGCAAACACTTTGGTGATCAAGTAAAGAAAATCATTAGCCTATTTAAAAATATCAGAAAATGCTTTTACATCATTTCAGTAAACATTACGCATCACAGGTCATTAACAAAAATTGAATTAATTATCCTAAAAAAAATTGTACTTATTCTGCAACGTTCATGTTCAAACACATCCTCGTCAAACTGATGTTAAACTACATAAAAGAGATAAAAATACACATCATATTTAGCATTAACTGTACTGGCATTGTACTGAACATGACTGTTTTTGTAATAAACATTAGTTAAATATTTTATTTAAATTCCCACAGTATTCCACTTGCTTGTAAATGAACTTTGTGATGACTTTGAAATAATGGAATAGAGGGTTTTCATGTTATAATATCTTGTTTTAGGATTTTTAGTTGGTAACATTTATTTACACTGACAATAATTGATCTATGATACTAGTTAGCATTGACCTTTTATTTTTTTTAAATAATACAGACTTTTAAACTCAATGCTGGTGCAAACCCCAATTACAGTAAGAGATTAAGTTAGCACTGTAAGCCCTTGATCTCAGTTGGAGATTACCATGGCCAGGGTTTAGTTGTCCAAATCACTGGCAGATGCTCTGCTAAGCCTCGTGGCTTCAGCAGGCATTTTGATGGGATCTTTGGCACACCACAGGGAGGGCTCTGGGGGTGGTTCACACTAATCGGATTTCATTGTTAGCCAGTACTGAAAACAGTTGACCAAAAATATATTGTTACCACATGTTTCCATACTCAAACAAAGCTTCATTTGGTTGATCATACTTTGGTAGTGATCATATTGTAACAAGTGATTTTTTTCTATTTTGTAGAAAACCTTGGATTCCAACCTCAGTAATCTAATCAAGAGGACCAGCGAGCTGGAAAACTTGATGGGCAAACTTATCCAAACATGCCAACAAGTGGAGGTGAGGTTGTTTGTCGGCCTCCTTTCAGGAGGAAATTCTTGCTCTCTTAAGCATTTGGCAACAGCTACTCCTTAAATTATTAAAAGCATGATGAATGACTGCATGTACAAGCTGCATTTTATCATGTCAACAACACTGAGTGCCCAGAGGGAGACACAACTGAAATTCCTTTAATGTGCCTGCCACATATTGTTGGAACCAAACAACAAGAACATCATGTTTTGGCTCGATGTATGAGAATGACAGGATTTATATCGTCAGATTTTGAAACCTCCACATTTTATTTAAACAAGTTTTCTTTCCAAGAAAACGAAAAAAATCTTTTACAAACCTATATCGCTTGAAACTGATAAGATAATTTCATTTAGTTGATTAACTACATTTTGTGGGATATTCAGACATGGTCTTCAAATAATGATTTTATGACCATATGAACTAGAATCCACTTGTTTGAATTGATTTATTTTTTATACAAGTTTTCACGGATCATAATCTGATAAGTGGTCAGTGACGTGTGACCAGTTTATTTTGAACTAAATTCTAGCATTTGGTGGCCTCTGGCCTGAGCAGCTCCAGCAATTTGTTACTTTATCTGCCATCTTATTTAAATGTGAACAAAGAAGATTTTATGAAATACACCCTATTTTGTCACAATATGATATGATTGTTGTGTGAAAAAGGCAGTTAGTTTCCGAGTGCACTCACCTGGGTTCCTTTTTTCAGCTCTTAAACCATGCAGAATTATGGCATGCTTTGTTCCAAAACATTTAGATGGCAGGGGAGTTTTCAGGGAATGTGTCTGCTTCAGGATGAGCATTCAGAATGAGGAAAACCCTGGTTGATGGGTCAAAATGTCTTCCTGAGCTCAGATTTAAGGTCAATGGTCGCGAAACATAATTTAACACAATAATTGAAAAAAAGTTAAAATAACAGATTTGTTTTGTTGTTTTTCTACTTAAAATGATGTTTTTCAATGATTTTACAGTTAAAGTTTCCCTTCTATTGTGTTCTTATATCCTTTTTTTCTTTTATTAAAACACTTTGGTGCTTCAATTCTACAAACCTTTATGCATACAGATTGACTGGATTAATTTAATTTTTATGTTGGTAAAAAGTCACATCAATTCAGCTTTAATGTCAATACCATGACCTGTCATTACATATGTCATTTTGCCACAAACTTTTACTTTATGAATTGTAAAAATTAAACAATAAATTGACTGAGATATGTAATATTTAGGATTGCGCAAAAAATGTTTAAAAAATCTAGACAGAATCATCCAAACACTGTTTTTATGTTGTGAAATTAGATTTTTATTTCAAAGTTTCTGGTAAATTAGAATTTTTGCTCACTAACATAATATTGATTCTACTGTTCTCAGCCTTTAAAGTAAAATATGTGAAGAATCAATAATAATTTTCTGTCACTGTATTATCTTGAATTTTGATGTGTCCAGGTGAATGCATCAAAGCAAGAGAAAAAGCTTCAGGAGGAGTGTGACCTGCTGGTTAACATCATACAACAGCGGAGGCAAATCATTGCAGCCAAGATAAAAGAGGGAAAGGTGCTTTCTGAACAGTTTTCTTTTAACTTCATGCTGTTCGTTGCTTTGACCTCAAAAGATAAGTATGTTGATCTGAATCTTTCGATCCAAACAAACTGACATAACCTTTTTAAGAATAATGACACTTTTTTTCAGTATCTAAAGGTTTTCTTTTAGTTTTTGTCTGCTCTGAACAGATGTGACTTTTTATTTTGGAGCCAGTTTAACAGGAAGTATGATGGCAAATGTTTACTACAATCATAAGAAAGCCTTGTATTGTGTTACAACATGAAAAGCATCTCTCAGTTGGAGAAAAATGTGCAGTTTATTGTTAAGGTCTCAATTGCTTTCAGTCAAGCTGCCAAATGTTAATGCTTAGGCAATTTAGTTTGTGAAATCCACTAAACGTGCACAAATCTTACAACGCTGTCTGTGTGTTTCTCTGAAGGGTTTGGTATGGTTTTTTTCTCACTCCTGGTCCTTTATACTTGAATGAAATGTTTAGATCATTTTATTATTATCTGGGGTGGCACTACACAACAGATTGGTCTTTATAGCTAATAACAGCTGTAATACAGAAGCACTCTGTATGTAATTTTACAAACAAATACTCCTGGTTCAGCAACTTGCTTTTTTCTTATTTTGGAGTGGTTTTATTGTTTATCTAGTAAAAAAGAAAAATACAAAAACTTGTGTAGAAACCTAAGCCGGTAAATCTGTTTCCAATAAGTCGTTGGTAACTTTAAGGAACTTTCAAGGGGTTCAAAGATATTTAGCATGTCTTCAATATAATGTGACATGACGTAAAGATATAGCAGACAAAAGATCTGTGAGATATAATTGTGTGTAATTATTACATTGATTCACAACACAGAAAAGTCCAAACTTTTTTTTGTCCACTCTTGTGGTTCCGACCCATGAGTTAGGTCGCATATTGATCAATTATAGTTTGTCTTATTTGGATTTGATTTGATTTGAAATGGTTTATTTCAAGAAATCAAATAAGAATAATAAACAAAAACAATACAGTCATCAGTTATACATTCATACAATGACGAATCAAACAAGGATAAATAGTCATATTAATAAATATTGCTTGTTTGGTTGATTACAACATCTGTTAGGCAAAAAACAACACATTCTCTTAATCTTATAAATAATATAAAAATAATATAAAAAAGACCAAAAAGAAGGAGCACATTTCTCCAATTTTTAAAATTTCTGTCTGGCTCCCAATCGATTTTAATGTTGTTTTATTTAATTAAAATGTAATTATTGGAGTCCTCAGGTCCTCAGGTGCAGGTCTTGCTAGTGGTCCCCAAGGTCAGAATAAAAACCCACATTTAGGCCACATTCCAGCACTGTGGTCCCCACCTGTGGAACCGCCTGCCTGAGGATGTCGGGGGTTCATCCACTGTGGAGGTTTTTAGGGAAAGAAAACAAAAAATCATCTTTTTAGCTTATCTTAAAATAGGTTTTTACATGATTGTATGAACTGTCTTTCTCATTTTTTTTACCCTTCATATTTATGTTGGGCTTTTTTTGTTTAAGATTACTAGATTACTAGAATAGATTTCCCACATTGTTTTTTAGTAAAGCACTTTGTGGTGTTTTGTAACAGGAAATTTGCTCTTTAAATAAAGTTAGACATGAATTTAAATTCTGAAAAAAGGAAAGATTTGGGCTAAAACTAAAATTACCCATTTTTGATTGAAAAAAGACAAGAATAAGAATGTAGAACTTTCAGGGCAAAGTAAAATTTTGAGTTTTAGTTTTAAGTTGAGAATACTACATTTTCATACAGATGGTTGAACCCTGTCCAGGTTAATTCCTGGTAACATAACTTTAGAACAGAGGTTTATGGTTTTAGAACAGCCTGCTCATTTTCTACCTCCATGTCATGTTTCTCCTCAGGCTATGAGGCTGAGAAAGTTAGCGCAACAAATAGGCAGCTGCAAGCAGTGCATCGAGAGGTCATCCTCCCTCATCTGTCATGCTGACCAAACCCTCAAAGAGAGCGACCACGCTTCCTTCCTTCAGACGGCTAAAAGCATCTGCGAGAGGCAAGAAAATACTTAAAGCCAATACCATGAAACCCTATAGATACAGCCGATAAAACAGTTGCCATGTGGTTGTCCTTTTTTATTACAGAGTGTCTATGGCAACAGCCTCCTCTCAAATCCTGTTACCAGAAATTAACCTGAAGGATGCTTTTGATACGTTCACTTTGGACTTCTCAAGGGAAAAGAAAACATTAGAAGGCTTGGATTACTTGACAGGTAAATGTTTGGCTATGTAAGTCAATAATATTGATATTTAGCAAACGTTTCAGAGCTCCATATTTATTGCATGCCTATTTTGTCTTCTAAAATCAAATCCATTAGATTAAACTTGGAAAGGCATGCAAATGTTCTCATTTTCAGAATCATAAATGTATTACCAAAAAAAATGTGATTTCTCTACCTTATCTTTATTCTTGTGGTTTTAGCTTTTTCTCCACTTTACAGTTTTTATTGTAATGCTAAGGCAAAAACACATTATCGCTTGCTTGTAATTGTAATCCATGTTCTTAGTTTGAATTTGCATTGTAGATTTTTAGAAACTTTTTTTATTCTCCGCATGATTCATACAGAAAGCATCTCATGGGAATGATGCATACCTCATTTTTAGGAAAGCATGCTTCCAGAGGCTCTAAAAGGGTGGAAGCAGTTGGTTTATGTCTGTTGTGTGGGTGAAAAACAAAAGGCTTGCAAATCTAGGCGGCAGTGTTTTCCTCAAAATGAAAAGGGTTTTGATTATTTTTTTCTGCTCCTGTTGTGCAGAAAGGGTTTAACTCTGCATGGAGGTTGTAGCTGTAATAGCTGGAGGAGCTCCAGTGTAGATTAATTACACTTGTCAGACACAAAAGAATGGTGCCGTTTATCCAGTGCAGGTCTCTGCATCATTCTTTTTTTATTTTTGTTTGTCACTTAGGTTTTTTTAAATGCAGAATTAAGTCTACTCAGCTCTTATTAAATGTTCTTTTTTTTATTCTGCAGCACCAGAACCACCGATGATCCGCGAAGAGCTGTGCACAGCCTCATATGACACAATCACGGTTCACTGGACATCGGATGATGAATTCTCGGTTGTATCATATGAACTTCAGTACACCATCTTCACTAACCAGTCTAATGTTGTCAGTAAGTCGGTAATTTATCTTGTTAATTAGAGTACAGTTTATTATTTCTGGTAGAGAAAGAGCCTCTGATATAAGGATTCTTTTCTTTTTTTATGGAGGCCTTAAAATTGCCTTCATTGTTGCAATGCCGGGGCATTTTATTGTGTTAAAACAGGAGGAGCCGGCAGTTGTTTTTTGGCTATTTGAAGCGGTTTTATATTTTATCATTGATTTTTCAGTAACAAAAAGACGTTAACTGGCATTTTGATTTTCTCAGCCTCCAGCTTTATTTTCCAATTTCTTATTTGTATTTTTTTCTATCTGCTTAAACAGTTATCAGGTTATGTTTTATAAGTCAGAAATAGATGTCATAGATTATAAGACTAGTGATAATCAGGCAGAGAAAGTGTTTGTCATTGACTTTGTGTGTGTGTTGGGGCTTCAGGTTTGTGTAACTCCATTGATAGCTGGATGATTGTTCCAAACATCAAGCAGAACCATTACACTGTTCATGGACTCCAGTGTGGGACCAAGTACGTTTTCGTTGTGAAGGCCATAAACCAGGCTGGACATCGCAGCAGCGAACCAGGAAAACTCAAAACCAACAGTACGCAGTTTTTATATTTCTGAAAAATAATCAAACACAACTTTCTGATACAAATGGAGAAATGTCCGCTTTGCTTTCTAAGGTCAGCCATTTAAATTGGATCCAAAGTCTGCTCATCGGAAGCTTAGAGTGTCTCATGACAACCTAACAGTTGAGAGGGATGAGACTTCGTCCAAGAAAAGCCACAATCAAGAAAGATTTTCCAGCCATAACAGCTACGGAGTCACAGGAAATGTCTACATTGACAGCGGCCGTCATTACTGGGAGGCTCTGATCGGAGGAAGCACCTGGTAAAAGCCTCATCAGCTTAGAGAAGCACTTTACAGCACAGTGAGGTATTTTTGTCCCCAGCTTTTTTCTGAAATCTCATCCTTAGTTGTATGGACTCTTGCAGGTTTGCCGTGGGGATTGCTTACAAGTCGGCACCAAAGCACGAGTGGATTGGGAAAAACTCAGCCACCTGGGTTCTGGCTCGCTGCAACAACTCATGGGTTGTCCGTCACAACAGCAGAGAAATTCCCGTGGAGCCTTCGCCACACCTGCGGCGGCTCGGGGTGCTGTTAGACTATGACTCTGGGTCTCTGTCCTTTTACGACGCCGTTGCCTCTCAGCATTTGCATACATTTGAAATCAGCTTTGCCCAGCCGGTGTGCCCAGTCTTCAACGTGTGGAACAGGTGTCTGACCATCCTCAGTGGGCTGCCTGTGCCTGATCACTTAGAAGGGACGGACTACAGTCACTGAGGACACCTGAAGGACAGAAATGAGAGTGAAGGAGTACAAAAAAATGATACTCATTGGAGTTATTTAAGACAACAATAATATGCACTTGCCATTTTTGTGTTTTTTTTTTGCTTTGCACATTAGGTATTTGCTGGGTGTTTTAATGCTATTCTTATATTTTTTTAAATCTAGATATTTGTAAATGGACTCCAAATAATAATTTTTACTAGTATTTTGGTATTTTGAAACTCTGACTGTAATATGGCTCCCCCCTTTTACTCACATCCTAATATGATGAACCATTAAGAAATTATTTTCAATTTTGTTTTTGTATATTTGTGTATTGGACTACTTTAATTCTTTGGTTTTTAAGTGTTTGGATTTTTTTAATGATGCACTTTGAAGACAAAAATTACCACCATGAAATGTGAACCATTTCTTCCATCATTGCTAACGTCTGTGCTCTGGAAAATGCACTCAGAATAAAATTAATTATTAAGAAAGCAATAAAAGAAATTCCCTTCACAAGCTTTACCCTCCTTCGACCTAATGTTTTATTGTATTTATTATTTGCAAATGTGTTTCCACAGTTTAGAACTGTGAAATAAGTCATCTCACGACTATTAAAGCTACGAAGCTAGACCACCAATTTTTTATATATACTGTATATATTTTTTTGACAAAATCCAATGAAAGAAAACCTCTTGTGATGTAACCAGCTAACATTTTCACTGCAGACAAAAATTCCTTTTGCAAAATTTATAAATTCATACAGAAAACAAGAGCTTTTACCACCTCTTGATGTTTACACACTTTTACTTTTAATTTCTCAGGTGGATTTGAAGAGATTTTTTACAACACTGTGCTAAGAAAACATTAGGAACATGAAGAGAAATGTCAAAATTCTGGCTATACGGTACTCTGACCTGAACTGAGCCAAAATGTCAACCCTGACAGATTCACTCTGGCATCTCTTTTTGTACTGGCATAATTTGCCTTGAATTCTGTAGCGTCTCGTTTCAACAAAGAAGACAAGGGTTAAAAAAAAAAAAAAACTGAACTCTCTATGACCTCACCATGAGACACCCTGCAGACAAAGCTGTAATACCCAAGCAGCAAGCACCACCTCCTTTTCCATGTAATGCCTCCAGTGCTTGATTTGAAAACCCTTTCATTGAGAATAAAGGCTGCTGCTTTTAATTCTGCATAAACTAGGAATTTGCTTGTGAATTAAGGAATATAATAATAATAATAATATTAATTATATATAATATATATATATATATATATATATATATATATATATATATATATATATATATATATATATATATATATATATAATTATTTTTACATACATTCACAAGCAAATTCCTAGTTTATATATATATATATATATATATATATATATATATATATATATATATATATATATATATATATATATATATATATATATATATATATATATATATATATATATATATATCTTCCACTTTCGGCTTCTCCCATCAGGGGTCGCCACAGCGAACAAGTCGCATGGTAAATTTGGCAATGTTTTACGCCGGATGCCCTTCCTGACGCAACCTTCTCAAACCGGGCTTGGAACCGGCACAGAGGTAGGAATATATATATATATATATATATATATATATATATATATATATATATATATATATATATATATATATATATATATATATATATATATATATGTATGTATGTATGTATGTATGTATGTATGTATGTATGTATATATATATATATATATATATATATATATATATATATATATATATATATTGGAAACAACCACGCAAAAAATTTTGTGTTTAGGATTGTGTTATCCAACGGGTTTTATTTACAATATAACCCTATGACATATTTCACTGCAACTAACTCCTATTTAATAATTAATTTGACTATGATGAAATCAGCATGACTGGACATAAACATTGCAATTGACGTATGTTAGATGATGCTTCAGGTGTAAATGCAAGATACAAGGCTGATTCGTAGAATGAAAAGACTTGGAAATGTGATTTCAAGTATGACAAAATTTCCCCAGTGCTCCACCTACTGGATTTCGTTGTGTGGAAGCGTGTGTGTGTTTGTATGTGTATATTTGTGTGTGTTATAAATAAATAAGTAAGTACATGACGTAACTTTCCCAACCAAGATGTAAACATGCCATACTGGTCTGTCTGTCTTGATGTGTTCGCTTTGTGATATTATTTTTGATAATGACATCATAGGCTTAAGAAGGAATTCAGCTTGTGGCGAATAGAGACACTCAGAAAGGATTAATAAAACAATATTATACATTCAATCCCAAAAATGTTTAGGACAATGTAGACTTTTAATTAAGAACTTTGAAATTATTTTATAAAGAATAAATATTAACAAGAGACACATATTCCTGGTGCAAGGTTTTGAAGTGCAAACAAGCTACAAACTTTTTACGTCTTTTATATAACATTTTCTTGATAGAATATCCTTTGTACTTGCTGTCATTCAGTTCTCCTAATTATAAAGGTATTAGGATGTGCTGCAAGCTTCTCTTCTGTCTTGTTCCATATCTTGTGAAATTTACAAGCATTAATTAACCAACAAATAGTGTTTTTATAAAAATAATATAAAAATAAATAATATTTTTTCCATCCAATTCATTCTGTACAGTACTTTGTAACTATGCTCTTTGTCTATTTACTGTAATACTGTAGGCCACAGCTTTTACTTAATTTGCTCAATTGTTTAATTTGAAAATGTAAGACATGGCAGTCTTAAAATTAGCTTTTAACGGCTCTACATCAAACCACCAAACTAGCATCTTAATGAACTCAAGTTACCGTAGGTTAAGTTCAAGTTATATTTAAGTCCAAACTTAAAACTTTATCATAAAGTTCTTGCAAAGTTTGTTTATCTGGTGTATTTTATTAAAAAGCTGTACGGAAACTGTCTCGTTTCTTCTTATTCTTCTTTTGAGTATTTTTAATTTGTTTTACACATTGTGTTACTAGGATGGTTACTACTGCGTTACTGGGTTAACTTCTCTGAACACTGACGTCCCTCTGTCAATGAAAAGAGCTCTGCTTTGCTGCCATTGGTCCATATTCATTATGTGGAGAGAAAAATACAAGACGCGATTACGGAGGTGGAAAACTGGTCTTATGACTGGGGATTCAAATTTTCAGTAACTAAAACAAAATGCATGGTTTTTACTAGGAAACGTGGAACTGTTTTGAACTTAAGGTTATATGGAGAAGCAATTGAGCAAGTACATAGTTTTAGGTACCTGGGTGTTATATTGGATACAAAATTGAAATGGAGAGAGAACATTGATAGTATAGTAGGGAGATGTAAGAAAGTCATAAATATAATGAGATGCTTGAAAGGTACTGGGTGGGGAGCTAGTGCACAGGCTTTAAAACAAATATATATTACAATGATTAGGTCAGTCACAGAGTATGGAATTATTGTTTACAATACAGCGTGCAAAACATTATTACATAAAATAGAAGTCATCCAAAATCAGGCTTTGAAAATATGCACTGGGGCTATGAGGTCAACTCCTGCTGTGTCATTACAAGTTGAAATGGGGGAGCTACCATTGAAACTAAGAATTAAACAGCTGATGCTTAACTATTGGGTGAAAATACAGGGTTGTGTAGATGTAGAGAACATGGTTAGGAGGGCTATTGATCCTTGTTGGGAAAGTGATAATGGGACAAATGAAAGTGCTGCTTGGAAATTAGCTAGGTTAGCGAAAAAAGCAAATATTCATGGCAAAACCCTAGTTAAGACGTTTTTGTACCCGACCACTCCTTTCTGGATTTTTCCAACTGCGCAAGTGGATTTGTATCTCCATAGAACAATGGAGGATAGAAAAGGGAAGGGAAACTGGGATGAGTTAACAGCAGACAGATTAGACACAGCCCACGCTTCATTTATACCCATATATACAGATGGATCTAAAGACCCAGCAACAATGCGAACTGGTTTTTCTTTCTGTATCCCTACATTGGACAAATCTGTTGGAGTTAAGACGTCAAAGGATCTTTCAGTTTTTACAGTTGAAATGTTGGCAATATCATATAGTTTACACTGGCTAGAACAGAACAGAATTGGGGATGGTATAATTTGTTCAGATTCATTGTCAGCTTTGATGTCTCTGAAGTCATACAATTCTGAGAGCAGATCAGATATTTTATATGAAATTTATGAGAGTTTGATCAGGTTGGCAAACTTGAAAATAAACATCAGATTCATGTGGGTACCAGCACATAGGGGGGTGGAGGGAAATGAAATGGCTGACTTCCTGGCAAAAAGGGCATTGAAACGGGGAATAGAGATGGAAATTCCATTAGATAGGACAGAATTTAGGGCAATTGTTAGGAGGCGTATTATGGAAGAATGGCAGACACAATGGGAAAGGGAGAGGAAAGGAAGACATCTATTTAGTATTCAGGACAGAGTAGGGAGAGGTATGAATGTCAGAGTAAACACCAGAGATAGCTGCATAATATCACGGTTGAGGATGGGACACACTGGTTTAAATAATACATTGCATTTGATAGGGAAACATCCAACTGGTTTGTGTGAGTGCGGGAGAGGGGAAGAGTCGGTGGAGCATGTGCTATGTCAGTGTGAACTGTATAGGGAGGAAAGACGACAACTGGAAAGTAGGGTACGGATGATAGAGGGTGAGCAAATGACTTTAAGGAAGCTTTTGGGAGGGGAGGAGAATTTCAATGGTGCGATTATAGGTTTTTTGAAAAGAACTAGGTTATTGAGGAGAATTTAGTTTATTATTATTATTATTATTTTTTTTTTAAGTTACATTTGGTTAGGTAATCCCCACTCTGACCCACACTCCAACACAGTAGGTGGCGGTAATGCACCTTCACGTTAGTGCCTCCCGCCAATAAAATCACAAGAAGAAGAAGAAGCCATTGGTCCATCCTGTTCGCCTAGCCCCGCCCCTACTACCGGAACAGGAAGAACCTGCTTCTGCTGACGTTGAGGCTGTGAAGTGACGATGGCGTCCACAGATCAGTCTCTTCTGGATCTAACAGACAAGGAGACCCGAGAGAAACTCTCCTTATGGGACCGTCGCACGGACCCCACCGCCCCCCTAACGGAGAAGCAAATGGACTCTGTTCTGGAGATCCGAACCGCCGCGGAAACTCTTTCTGTCCCTTCAGAGGTGAGATGGGACTCTAATACTAGCCTCGTTAGCCTAGCTAACATGCTAACTTACTTTGCAAAGGCAAAGGAGAAACAGTTTGAGTAGATTTAGACATTCTATGAGCAGCAATTATTTTGTTTTATTCTGATAACAAATATTAAACATAATATTTATAAAATTTCAGCTATCGACAGCATGAATCGCTTGAGTTTGTGCTCTTCTCTCTGAAGTTCTTAGCTTCAGGTGAAGGGTTGCTGTTAGTGTTTGCAGAACCAAACAAGCTGCTGTTGTGTTACTTTGCAGCTGCCCATCGAGGACCTGTGCAGCCTGTCGTCTCGGTCCTTACAGTCCCCGTTCACAGCCCCCGTCCCCGGGTCAACAGAGGACGTTCTCCTCAAAGGATTTCAGATGCTGGAAATGGAAAATGACAGGATAGAAACAGCTCAGCAGGTTTTTTATTTATTTTTTTTAATTTTTTTTTTTTTTTTTTGGTCATTACAGCCATTTTAACACTTATTACAGCAAAGCACATGCAGGTGTGGATTTTATGTTGGAAGATTTTTTCACATTTTATTTCCACTCTTCTTGCAGTTTTTTGCCTGGTTTGCCAAGTTGCAGGCCAACATGGACCAGGATGAGAGCGCAAAATACAAGTGCGTTTCCCACTGTTGATGTCATATTGTGTCTGTCCACAAGTGTTGTTTCTAGCAGTACAGTTAAATGGAGTTAAATATTTGTCAAAGACATATGTAAAGAGTACAAATTCTTAACTAGGAAACAGTGGATTGTATATTTACTAAAAAAAAAAAGAAGAAAAAAAGTAATATGGCCAAGTAATCAAAAATGATGCTAATGCTTTACTACATTTTCAAGCCAAAATGTAAAGTTATTAACCTAAATATAAATAATTAAACCTAATTAAAGACCCACTCTGATCATGTTTTGATCTGTTGTCAAAGTGTTCCCAGTGGTCTATCAGCCCAAATGAAAGACCTGTGATGTTTTCAAGACCATTGTTTCTGCAGAGCGGCAGTAGTTCAGTAGACATCTTAGATTCTGCTATTATCAGACACGGCTGTGTTTTTTCACATCCCTTATAAGTTTCTTCGTCAGAGTCCTCATCAGGTGGTAGTGATGTGACGTATATAAAAACAGTTGATTGGGACTGAGGCGGAGTCACCTGTCAAACTTTGACAGGCGGCTCCGCCCCTTGATGTCCGTTTGGTGCAGGAGGATGTTGCTCCAGGTGTGAGAAAGCAGGCAGGCCCCCCTCATCCCGGTTCATGGAAGTGTGGGCTCACTTTCGCTCTGCTTACGGGCGCTCCCGCTAGCTTAAACCCCCACAACCCCAACCTAACATTACCAGTGCAAAAGAAGAAAGGCGAGCAATACTGGAGCTATCTAGTCAAGCAGTTTAGTGCATGATGCCAGCTGTCATTTTTTTTGTTTGCTTCTGATTCAGAGCAATTTCTACAAAGAAATACTCAGAAATGCAATTTTAAGGTCAGTTTTTTTTTTTTTTTTTGTCTATGCCCTCCGTCATCTAAAAAATGCCACAATAACATGTTAAAATAATGTTTTTCATCATTAATTGCACATTTCCTGCAAAAGTAAAAGGCAAATTTTTGTTATAATAAACTATTATTGTTTTAGGGAACCCTCATATCCAATATACAAAGTCAACGCATGTCTCCGCTTCCTCTAGGAAAACCAGAGACGAACTAAACTGCTACCAGGAACACTGTGATGCTATTTTGAAGGATGTCAACGAAGCTCTTGAATACTTGGACTCCCTTCAGAAACAGTACTTGTTTGTGTCCAATAAGACCGGTGCCTTACATGAAGCCTGTGAGCAGCTCCTGAAAGAACAGGTGGGACAGAAACGGCATGCTTACTAAAATATTAAAGAGACTCCTTTAACAATACAGTATGAACATTAAAAGCACAACTACTCCTCAACATTTGTGGAAAACCTTAACACTACTAACTATATTTATGAAAAGTTATAAATATATATATATATATACATATACATATATTTTTAAGTGTTTTTTGCTAATAAAAGCTAGTACTTCTTAAGATATACATGTTTATATGTAGATGCTTTCTCTTTTACAGTCAGAGCTTGTTGAGCTGGCAGAGAATATTCAGCAGAAACTGTCATATTTTAATGAGCTAGAAAACATAAACACGGTAAGCTGGGCTTTTTCCTTTGCTTTCAAAAATGCACTGTTACTTATTTGCTTTTATTTAAGCTTTAGACACCGCTCAAAACGATCAAGCTTGTAGAAATGCAATATAGACAAAAATGTGGATTGAAGTTTAAGTTGTATGATAACCGATGCAAACAAATAACAAAACGTGATCCAGCCTTTATAGCTTTAATTAATCTGGGAATTCAGCAAAAATGCGTTGAATTAAAAATACAATTGTTGACTTGATGTTTGATATGGCTGTAAATATGATCTTTTCTTTGCTACACTTACAGAAACTGAATTCACCAACTCTATCTGTAAATAGTGAAGGTTTTATACCAATGTTGTCCAAATTAGATGACTGCATTGAATATGTTTCCTCTCATGTAAGTAACCTGCATTTTCCATATTTTTTACTAGTATAGTACTTAAGAATTGGCAGAAAACATTTAAGTTGATTATATTTAAGTAAAATGATTTCAGATATACTATTTTCTGCATCTTGAATAAATCATAGGGCTTATTTTGTTACTCATAAAAACACAAATTAGTTTAACTTTTAGTTGACAATGAAATGAACAATAGTTTGTTATTCCAGCGATGATTATTTTGAGGGAGAATTTGTAAATTTAAACGATCCAAGTATAAAAGTAAATGACAAAATATGAATGATCTTTATTCTTTATCGTTATTTAAGATCTGGAACACAGAATTCAAAATTAAATGTTTGTTTTGTCATAAGAATTTTTTTTTATTCCTGTTTAATCGATTAAATTAGTTTAATAATTCATGAACTTTTCTAGCCAAATAATTCAAGAAAAAGGAAATTAATTTTATACATGTTTTTGTGTGTTTTATTCACGATTAGAATGATGGTAACTTTATTTTGTTTTGTTTGAAATGACTAATACTTGTTTTTCTATTTATTACAGCCCAGTTTTAAGGATTATCCAGTTTATTTGGCCAAGTTTAAACAATGTTTGTCTAAAGCTATGCACTTAATGAAGGTCTACATTGTAAACACTATGCAGTCTCTTACAAGCCAGTTAACAAAAAGGGTAAGAAGGGTTTTAACTGTGTTTGTGTGGTTTCCCTTACTTTACTGTAACAAAATATGTATTTCACCACAGGCTTTTGTCAGCATGTTTTTGTTTTCTTATTTTATAAATCTTTTGACACTAGATTATATGACTATCAAAAGTGTTTTGCTACTTCTTGTTTAAATATAAATACATCTGCAGTTGCTTTTCCACATTGTATCTTCTTGTACATCCTCGTATTGCCTTTAGGTTTGTTGAAATATTTTTCCATTAAATAAACCTACGGTAGTTGAACAACAGTGTTTTTTGTCCCTCCAGGATCCAATGGGCTTAACTAATGCTGACAATGCCTTTACACTTTACTATGTTAAGTTTCGAGCTGCTGCTCCTAAAGTTAGAGTGAGTAACATTTGTTTGGAACATTAACATGTATGTTGCAAATGTTTCTTAGATTTTATACCATTTTTTTTTCTCTTTATATTCCTTTCTCCCAGTCACTCATTGAACAGGTCGAGCAGCGATCAGAGAAGATTACTGAGTAAGTATCATCATTTTCCTTTAGAACAAAACCACAGGAATCCCATCCATGCCATAAACATTTTTCCGAGCTTTTAATCTGAATTTGTTCTCTCATGATCTGAGCAGATATAGTCAGCTTCTAGATGAAATCCATCAGTGCTATCTCACCCAGAGAGAGCAGCTACTCAGTCCCTGCATCACATCCACCATTACAGACTTGACCAACCAAAACAGCAAAGACCACTGTGCACTGGTAAGCCTTTTTAAATGGTTTTGAATAGACGCATGATCCTTCTATGGTCTTTTAAACAATATTTTAGAAACATACAAAGCTTTGGGCTCAATAAAGAAAAGCATATATACAGTGGGGCAGAACAGTATTTATTTAGCCACCAATTGTGTAAGTTCTCCCACTTAAAAAGATGAGAGGCCTGTAATTTTCATCATAGGAATACCTCAACTATGAGAGAAAAAATGAGAAAAAGATATCCAGAAAATCACATTATCTGATTTTTACATAACTTGTTTGTAAATTATTGTGGAAAATAAGTATTTGGTCAATAACTCAATACTTTCTTATATATCCTTTGTTGGTGATGACCACAATCAAATGTTTTCTGTAAGTCTTCACAAGGTTTTCACAAACTGTTGCTGGTATTTTGGCCCATTCCTACATGCAGATCTCCTCTAGAGCATTGATGTTTTGGGGCTGTCGCTGGACAACACAGACTTTCAACTTCCTCCAAAGATTTTCTATTGTGTTGAGATCTGGAGACTGGCTAGGCCACTCCAGGATCTTACGAAGTCACTCCTTTGTTACCCGGGGCAGTGTGTTTGGGAAAGTTGTCATGCTGAAAGACCCAGTCACGTTTCATCTTCAATGCCCTTGATGATGGAGTAAGATTTTCATTCAAAATCTGAAGATACATGGCCCCATTCATACTTTCCTTTACACGGATGAGTTGTCCTGGTCACTTTGCTGAAAAACAGGAACTAAGCAAGATGTTTCCACCCCCATGTAGAGTGCTGCATTGGGATTGGGTCCTGCCGGGTCCCGCGGGACCCAACGCGAATCTCGCGGGAGTGGGCGGTTTGAATTTTGCTCCAGGCGGGATTGGGCGGCTGAAAAAAATTCAGCGGGATACGGGAGGTTGCCTTGCGACATGATGGAGAAGACGTAGAAAAGAACCTCACACGAACCGGTACCGGTCCGTGGGTCATTTGGTACCGGGCCGCACAGGAAAAAATCAAATGACTTATATTACTTCCGTTTTATTTATTTTGGAATCTGAAAATGTTTTATTTTGAAAAATTGCCAGATTCTCTGTGACATCCGTCTATGTTACTCTTGATGCAGGTCAATTCGCTCGTCTCGGTCACGTGATAGGATATCGCTAAAATAAAACTCAGGAGCTAGCAAAATAAATAAAAAACAAACGTCTTTGGAAAGTTTCTTTGCCAAGTGGAAAAGGCCCAGCCAGGAGACAGAAGAGGAGCCTTTGACTTCCAAAAAAAGAAAGCTACATTTAATAGACAGTATCAGTAGTCCTACTTAAACTACCGATTTATTCCAACGGGAGATTCCCTCGAACCATTCAACATTGTGGGCAGTTGGATTTTCCATGCTCTTATTTTGAAGGCATGTTTAAATGTTATTATAGCGACCAGAGAGCGTTGCGGGCAGAGAGGACGTTGCTCATGTCATAATTCATGTTTATTGTTATGTTTAGAAAATACCACAGTTTTCATGCAAGTCATATAATTTTGTTGTACTGTAGTGTTGGTCACGTGCACGTTTGGTCTGCTGTCGGAGTTCCACAGGCTGCAGGGGTTACTGTCGGAGCTGGTAGCACTGGGAATTAAATCAATCCCCTTTGCCTGCTTTGGTCAAATTAGGGTTGGGCACGGGTGTTTGTTTTTGGCTACGTGTCCTTTCATCTGGCAGTTATGTTGTTTCACCCTTAGTTATTTCTTCCTGTTGTGTTTACTTCCTTTTAGCACCATGAGTGTGGGAAGGGGAGAGGATGATGACACCTGTGCGATGTACAATGTTTAGCGTGTCAAAATGAAAGTGCAGAGTACGTCTTACCACGTGTCTCTGCCTCTGTTGTAGGGCTCTACCCCCATGCTTTACAGTAGGTATGGTGTTCTTTGGATGCAACTCAGAATTCTTTCTCCTCCAAACACGACGAGTTCTTATCAAAAGGTTCTATTATGGTTTCATCTTCACACCAAGTTGCTTACCTATTGCAAATTTGTTCTTTCCAGGCTGGTGCAGGTCAACAATTTTGTTTTTAGTGCCAAAGTGGAGTTTGGAGAGTGACTGTTTGAGGTTGTGGACAGGTGTCTTTTAAATACAGTGTTCCTCCGGGTATTCACATTTCATTATTTGCGGTTTCACGCATTCGCTGATTTATTTTCAGTCATGTGACTCTTCCGGTTCAGCACAAAACCTAAGCTCAAAACGCTTGTATGAGACTTTTGCTTCCGAATGAGGTGCTGCGGGGGGAGGAAGGGAGCAGTGACGAAGAGCACACCAGCCCTTTGGCTTCTTTGCCGGCTGTTAAGAAATATTTCAGCTATTTCAACCAGTTCCTCAATAACTATAACTGAAGTTTGTATCCCTAAATGGAGAAATGGCATCAACTGACTCAGAAGCGGCCGGAAAATATCCCGCAACGGTGAGGAAGATAATCACGAAGAAATAAATATCATCTGGAGCAGATGTTTAATATTGATGAAACGGGCCTCTTCTGGAAGAAGATGCCCTCTCGCACTTAACTGAAGAAGGAGGAAGCACGGGCTCCTGGATTTAAGGCACAGAGCGACAGAGAGAGAGTCCTAATGTGCGTTATAAAGTATGCTACGGTAAAGTTAATGGCTCTGGAAAAAAACAAAAACTACCAGTATGTTGAGCAATATCCTAATTTTCTTTAATAAATGATTTTAAAGGGGTTTTTTGATAGGCGTACTTTGGTCGAGGGGTCGGGGTTTGGTTCTCCATATTTGGGTATTCGGCATATTTGCAGGTGTCTCTGGTCGCTAACCCCTGTGAATATGGGGAGAATACTGTAGATGACCAGTCCAAACATGGGCCATTAATACAGGTAATGAGTGGAAGACAGAGGATCCTCTTACAGAAGATGTTAAAGGTCTGTGTAAGCCAGAAATCTTGCTAGCCCAAATACTTATTTTCCACCATAATTTGCAACTAAATTCCTTAAAAATCAGGCTGTCTCATTTTCTGGATTTTTCCCCCCCTTATTTTTTCTTTCACATTTGAGTAACCTATGATGAAAATTACAGGCCTCTCTCATCTTTTTAAATGGGAATAATTGGAAAATTGGTGGCTGACTAAATGCTTTTTTGCCCCACTGTAGATTGAGTTAAAATATGTTAATTATTTTTTTACATTTAAGGGTTTTAAAGAGTGGTAGTTTTTATACCCTTGGTTTTTACTGAATGTTATTGACTTTTTCTTGTTTAAATGTTCTTCTGATTCAATGAGGATCTCTAGTGTTTCAAAGGCTTGCTTTTTGTTTTTAACATTTCTTAAGTCATTTGTTCCAACATATCCTAATCATTTCTAAATAACAACATTTACAAATAGAATCATGTTAAAATCAAATCACTTTAAGGGAAAGCAGTTTTTTCCTACAGCTGTCTCTTTATAGAACCCTTACATTCTCCTAACTAGGGCTTCACAATGTGAGGAAAACTCGAGATTTGCAGTATCAATGATCAATATTTTGCGATGAAGATATAACTTTTGATACATGAAAAAGTAAAACAAATAAAAACATAACTTCCATTTCACTGCAACAGTTTAATTTAAATAAAAGTCAACATACCATAATTATGCCCCAAATGACACTTGTCTACAATGGAGGCGAACATCTAACATAAAAGGGCTCTTTCCGATTGGTCAACAACATGAAGGGGTCCATCTGATTGGTCAAATGCATAAATTGATTTATTTGATTCGTTAAATACTTCAGGCTGCCATAAGATTGTTTAAGCACATTTAAGGTAACCATTTATTGCAATTTTCGCTGTCTTCTGGGATATGCGTATTGCACAGTTTGATATCACGATAACAATAAATTTGGGATTTATTGAGCAGATCTACTCTTTACCATTGTTTTATACTATAGACTCATTAGTGCACATATCCATTGTGCCTATAAGTATTGTAAACTAATGATTAAACACACACATCTGTTAACACCCGATCATAGGGACCTGTTCCTAAAAAGAAATACTATAGAAATATCTTTTGTAAACTTCTGATTTTATATATAAATATATTAGATGTACATGATGCATGTATCCAAATACAATTATTACCCAACATATTGCCTATAGGTGACCTCCGATCTCTTACCTATATTCTGCTCTGTCTGTTTATGGCATTTCTTTTTTGGTTCCTTATGTTTGCACACGTCCAGAGATTTGTAAACTTATATTGTCATTTTTTCCCCCTCATAATTTTGTGACGATAAAGACGAGAATAATTAACAAAATAGTAAGTTTTATATATCCCATTTCAAAGAGAGTAGTCACAAAATGCTTTACAAAAGGAAAAAGCATAAAATATAGCACACTTAAAATTACATACAAATATCAAAAAATAAAAATACATAAACATATTAATAAAAAAAACATGTACGCAAATAATTTCTTTTATTTTTTTTTAACTAATTAAATACATGCAATTGTTACTATTTGATACATAAATAGATGTGGGTACATTGGGACTATTACACATATTATTTTATGTATGTGTTCCCCCCACTGATTTTCAGTGCGGGTTTGTTTGCTGTTCTGATTTTGTTTTGTTTTTTTTCAACTATTTTTCTCTTCCTTCAGTATTTTTTCCCTTTTTTTTTTAAAGTAAAGCATGTGTGTGAGTTTTATCATTTGCAAAATGCTATAAACAGTTCATAAAATGTCAAGCCTTTGATCATAATGTGAGGATTGTGTCTTTGTTCAGGTCCGTAGTGGCTGTGCCTTTATGGTCCATGTGTGCCAGGATGAACACCAGCTGTACAACGACTTTTTCTCTAAGCCAACATCCAAACTCGAGTAAGCAGCACTCAACAGACGGAAAACGTGTTTACTTAACACAAAGAGGCCATTGTCTGGAACCACACAGACAAATTATTCCTGTTTGCATAAGGCAGAAGCATTCTGAGAGTACCATGACTTGTGTAAAGAGTTTAATTCTCAAGATATGTATTACCTTGTTACCGGTACTTAGACTTGCTTTTGAATTTTAACCATCTTTAAGTTTTGAGCTTTTCCTACTTATTTTTTTGACAGTGAGCTGTTAGAAAAGCTGTGTCTATCTCTGTATGACGTCCTGCGGCCACTCATAATCCACATCGTCCACTTGGAAACCCTGTCAGAGCTCTGCGGCATCCTTAAGAACGAGATGCTTGAAGACCATGTTCGTAACAATGGTAGGTTGGAGCTTGTCCTACTCTTGCAGTTTGAGTATTTTTTTATCAAAATAAATACAAACTGTATTAGAAGCATGTGCAGCTGTTCTGATACTGGGCTATTTTAAGTTACTTTGAAGACTCACTCCAATAGAAATTGTGCTTTTGGTCTTTTTAACTTATTATACTGGCCTTTTTTTGATGATCGAGGACACATGTGAAGAAAATGAAGTCAAAAATTTTTTTTCTAAATGAATCGTGAATCAGGAGTAGACGAAAAAATGCCGTTTGAAAAAAGAGGGTATTTGTGATTTAGAAATGATGCTGGCTGGGCCACACTAGGCAGCTCCCCAGGTGCTGTAAGCTAGTGGGACAGCATGGGAACAGAGAGCCTTCAGCAACAGTGAAGGGAAGTGGACTAAGATATTTCCACACCAGCAGTTCCCCCTGCAACTCGGAGGCAAATTTCTAATGAACTCTGCAGAAACTGTCCTAGAAAATAACAGTTTTTCTTTTTTTTATTTTGTCTAAAAACGGTATAATCATAATTAAATAATTAACATACAGCTTGGGACAAAACACAACAGCAACAAACTATTATTTGTCCTTAATGTTCTGCTTCTGGTGAACCTACCTGTAATCTAATCTGTTAAACATGGTAGACACGATTAAGAACGTGCATGATAAAAACTTCCTTTGGGTCTCTTCTTGTGTACTTAAATTGTTCTGCAGGAACAAAGAGGTTTGTGGGAAATAAGGTGGCTACTAAATCCTGAAGTTAAACATCTGTAGAACTGGAACTAAAGCTAACAGTGCATTAAAAGACCAGAAATGTTGTCTTGAGAGTGAAGAAGTTGTAAACAGATTACAGAGGTGGCTCATTCAAAGAAAAGAACAGGCGGTGCCTATCTGAGGAAAAGAAATAAATTGTAATGCTAGATCTTTACTTAAATGTCGCCACATCTGAGGTGGTTGCACAGCCATTAGTGCTACAGGATGGATAACTTTTTTTATATTTAAACAAATGCTAATGACAAACGTGAAATGTCAAAGCTCATGATTGGCTGGATGTTTCCTCGAAGAAGCAGCTTGTGTTCTCAGCAGTGGAACACTCTGCTGCAGGGAGTTTGTTTTGGGTGCTGTCTGCATCCCCTTTGTCTATCAACATATCCAGTATGATAATATAGAACTTATGTTTGGTCAGTTTTACTCTTGAAATTGTAGAACTTGGTCTGATTTGCATCATTAAGCAATCTCTAAAAAATAGAAATGTTTTATTTCAGTTCAGCACATTTGATTGTGCTTAAGAGTTTTATGTACGGTAGTTTCTTTTGGAACAAGACAACATGATTATTAAAACATTTATTTATTAAGAAAGGGACATTAAAAAGTAAACATGCCAGCTTTTACCTATAGGCTCATTTCCATCTGCAGTCCTCAGGCAGGTTGATGTAATTGAAGACATAAAACAAAGTTTAGGAGGAAAAAACTGCACTTAAGTATATAAGACAACATAAAAATGGAAAGACAGTATAAGGCATTTTTAAATTAATTTCTGTTTATCTTTAGAAAGTTCTAATTCCTGGTCATATGTGATTACATATACAACATGGTCATTGAGATTGTTATAGACATATTTTATGCCTCTTAAATGGCCTTTATCATAACTTTTTTGAGCTTTGAAGTGTATTATAATGTAAAGTGTTAAAGTAAAATATGTCCAACACAAGAGGCCCTCAGCTCTCATCTGCCTGCCTAGCTGTTGGACAGGACAAGTTAAAAAAATAAAATAAAAATAAATAAATAAATAAATAATGTAAAGTGTATTATAACCCCAAAGCGGTATTTTGATTCAAGCATTTCTGAGTATTCCTCTAAAAACCTTCTCTCTGAGTACCACCCGCTCCTAATCCATAAGAACTAGTGGGTTCTCACATTATTATTGTGATGTAAGTAAGTGAGGAACCACCCCCTCCAGGAAGAGTCTGTGCTGCCAGCACCGCCCCCAGGCTAACACAAACACCCACTTTCTCTGTGGAGCTGGTGGGGATCGGCAAAACACTTTCCTTTAATATGAACAACATGCACATCCATCTTTGCAAAAGTTCAGATGTTGTTTGTTTTTCGTGGGGGCGAATTGCAGACACGCTGCCGAGGCCGGCTATAGGCTGACGTCATGAAATGGGCAGTAACCACAAGGAGAGAAAGGCGAGGCCTCAGAGATCGAGTCGTCTCACTTCCGTTTAGAAAAATTAACTCCTAATTTAACTTTAGTGAGCCAAAGGTAATCATATATATAGATATAGTTACTCTGAAAGGCTTAAGAAAAGCATGATATAGGCTCTTTAACCCTTGTGCTATCTTAGATGACCCCACCCTTACATTGACGTGTTCTCCCTACCATGACAAAGGTGGATAAAGGTGGAAAGATTTCATGTAATCCAGTGAAGATCACAAATCATTGAAGAAAAAAGGTTCAGAGCACTGTCTAGTGGGTCCAGATGACCCAACTCCCAACGTTAAAGTACCTAGGATAGCACAAGGAAGGGTTAAATGAGAAAATTAAATAAAACTTGTACTAAATGGCAAGGTAATTGAATTTTGTTTGGTTAAAAAGGCTTTAGAAAAGTATTGATTAGAAAATGCTTGCTCCTAGTCATAAAATAATAATCAAACACATTTTAAAAAACTATTTATAAATTCTTAGTCACTACAATAGAAAAAAGTTTAACATTGATTTTTAACAACAAAAACAAAAACAGGTCCAACGAATGTACTAGGAACCCAAAAGACAACATAAAAAAATGAATCAGCGGTGGAGTAGCTAATCGCTCAGGGTGTATTGTGCCTTTACCCAACAGTGGCTGGGATAGGCTCCAGCAACCCCCTGACTCCAAAAGGGTTTCAACTGGGTTCAGAAAACTCATGGATATGTGTTAACCTCTTTCTGAGTTAGAAGGCATTATCTTTTAAAAAGATAATGACAATGTTTTTTGGAAAGGGGGGTGTGTGTCTATGTCTGCATCTGGATGAAATGATTCCGCCATTGAAGTGATTTTCTGTTAAGTTCATTGATTGTGGTGTGAACTGTGCCCCGTTTGCTTTCATGTGTAGCTTCCCAGCTGGGCGCCTTTGATACTATGGTGAAACAGATGCTGGAGGATGTTCAGGAGAGGCTGGTCTACCGGACTCACATTTACATACAGACTGACATCATAGGTTACAACCCAGCTCCAGGGGATCTCGCTTATCCTGAAAAACTGGAAATGATGGAGGTAAGAGTTCTGTGTTCAGAAAAGTGACAAGACTAAATTTGGGGCTTTTTGTTTACATAATGGGTAGAACAACAAATATTGTTTAATCTTTGCTATTGTTGCTGGAAATGATTTCATTTTTGACACTTCAAAATACATGTCAGTGTTCTAAAGACCTTAAATACATGTTGAGTCATTTAAATTAAAAAAGAAAAATGGGACCCAATGCCTTCCTGCTTGACGCTCAGCATTAAGGGGTTGCATTGGAGGGGTTAAGCCACAATATGCCTGACTAGTTTGTCTGTGTCTACAGCTCACTGCTTCCCCAGGGGATGGGTCAAATGCAGAGAACAAATTTCACACACACAACTGTATGACAACTTAAGGGACTTTAACTTTAAAGTGAGACTTGCACTTATATGAAACACGTTTTTTAGTAGTTAAAGGCTTAAACGATCCACATAAATCAGCTGATTCTGTCTGGTTTTAGTAAGGAATTGCATATCAGTGCAAAGTCGATATGAACATTTCCTCCACGTCTGAATCAGCTGATTCACGGTGATCGTGCAAATGATCAAAGATCTACAGCAGTGGTCTCCAACCTTGTTTCAGGCCACAGAACAATTTCATGTTGGACAGTATTCTCTTAACTTTTGAGGGTAAAGTTTATCCCCATCTTCTGTAAAAATATCTGCTTTAAACTTTAACAGATTTTGTGTAGGAACCATTAAAATATGATATAGATTATTCCTTAATCCATAACTGTCGAAGTGGAAACTAGAAAAACGGACGCCAACTTCAGCCTCATCCAACTTTTAAGGTGAGACAGTTAAATACAAAAAGAAAACAACACTAAAACCTTTTTTTTATACAATAAGAAGCGTGAATCCATTGTTTGAGCATCTTAATTAGCAGCATTCTCATAACATTAGACAGCCTGTTGCTGAATATTATGCATAATTATGTTGTGGGAAAAACTGTTGGAATAAATCTATAATTGCAGTGACAATACCTGCTTTTTTTCCTATTAAATGCAGCTTTCTGAAGGCTCATCTTCTGTTTCCTCAACAACTTTTCTGCCAAAAGAAACTGACTTTTCTAGCTTGGGGGGGGTTCAATTTAGCTGTCGGCGCAGCCGCTTTAGGTGACTGGTGGATGTTTTTTGGACACGGGACCGAGCGACTTGTCAGAAATGAGTCGGATGTGTTGAGGAGAATCCAGTCGTTTTTCAAAATAAAACTTCCTTCAGAATCAAATGATAAACAAAAGAAAAAAAATGTAGGTCAAGTTTTTGTTTTTTTTTTTTTCTCTGCGGCTCGCTACCGACTATCCTACTTACCGATACTGGTCTGCTGCCAGGAGGTTGGGGACCACTGATGTCAAAGATGTCAAAGAGCATCTCTGGTGCTAAAGGGTTAAGAGATATCTTTAACTGTTATTAAAACATTTTGTTTCATACCGTTTTCGGAATTCCCAAAAGTTTTAATGACCTTCATGTAGGGCTGCACGATATGAGGAAAACTCGCGATATGCGATATTGGTAATTAATATTGCGATAACGATATAAATTGCGGTTTATAAACAAATAGCAAAAAAACCCAAAAACATCATTTCCATTTCACCATGCGAATCATCCACAACACTTTAGACATACCGGATCGGTCGAGGCCCGGGTTAACAACGACCGCCACCGATGCTGTTAACCTACAGGGTGTCGGTGGAAATTTGACTACTGTTGGTCGAAGAAAGAGGGGAGGCAGAAGGGTCCGTGGCCAGAGAGAGAAGGGAAAAGGCAGGAACATAGGTTTGAGAATAGGGACTCTTAACGTTGGCACAATGACAGGGAAAGGCAGAGAGCTGGCAGACATGATGGAGAGAAGGAAGGTAGATGTACTGTGTGTGCAGGAGACAAGGTGGAAGGGCAGCAAGGCACGTAGTATTGGAGGAGGATACAAACTGTTCTATCATGGTGTTGATAGGAAGAGAAATGGGGTAGGTGTGATTCTGAAGGGGGAGTTTGTAAACAGTGTTCTAGAGGTGAAAAGAGTCTCAGACAGGATGATGAGCTTAAAGTTAGAAATTGAAGGGGTGATGGTGAATGTAGTCAGTGGGTATGCGCCACAGGTTGGCTGTGAGTTAGAAGTGAAGGAGAGATTCTGGAGTGAGTTGGATGAGGTCATAGAGAGTTTCCCCAGAGGAGAGAGAGTTGTTATTGGAGCAGACTTTAATGGGCATGTTGGTGAGGGCAATAGAGGTGATGAGGAGGTGATGGGCAGGTTTGGTGTGAAGGAAAGGAATCTGGAGGGACAGATGGTGGTGGACTTTGCGAAGAGGATGGAAATGGCTGTAGTCAACACTTACTTCCAGAAGAGAGAGGAACATAGAGTGACATACAGAAGTGGAGGTAGGAGTACCCAGGTGGACTACATCCTATGTAGACGAGGTCATTTGAGAGAGGTTATTGACTGCAAAGTGGTGGTAGGAGAGAGTGTAGCCAGACAGCACCGCATGGTGGTGTGTAAGATGACTCTGGAGGCCAGGAAGAAGAAGAGAGGGAAAACAGAAAAGAAGACCAAGTGGTGGAAGCTACAGAATGAAGAAACTTGTGAGGAATTTAGGCAGAAGTTGAGACAGGTCCTGGGTGGTCAGGATGAGCTTCCAGATGACTGGGAAACTACAGCAGAGATTATCAGGGAAACAGGTAGGAAGGTGCTAGGTGTGTCATCTGGAAAGAGGAAAGACGGTAAAGACACTTGGTGGTGGAATGAGGAAGTACAGGACTGCGTCCAGAGGAAGAGGTTGGCTAAAAGGAAGTGGGATGTAGAAAGGACTGAGGAAGGTAGACAGGAGTACAAGGAAGCGCAGCGTAGAGTGAAGAGAGAGGTGGCAAAGGCCAAACAGAAGGCTTACGATGAGCTATATGACAGGTTAGACACAAAGGAAGGAGAGAAGGACTTGTACAGGCTAGCCAGACAGAGAGACAGAGATGGGAAGGACGTGCAACAGATAAGGGTGATTAAGGACAGAGATGGAAAGGTGCTAACAACCCAGGAGAGTGTACAGAAAAGATGGAAGGAGTATTTTGAGGAGCTGATGAACGTGGAAAATGACAGGGAAAGAAGGGAGGAAGATGTGGTTGTTGTGGAGCAGGAAGTAGCAGAGATTGGAAAGGATGAGGTTAGGAAGGCTCTGAAAAGGATGAAGAGCGGAAAGGCCGTTGGTCCTGATGACGTACCTGTGGAGGTATGGAAGTGCCTAAGAGAGACAGCAGTGGAATTTCTAACAAGGTTGTTCAATAGGATTTTAGAGAGTGAGAAGATGCCTGAGGAATGGAGGAGAAGCGTTCTGGTTCCGATCTTTAAGAACAAGGGTGACACGCAGAACTGCAGCAACTATAGAGGAATAAAGTTGATGAGCCACACAATGAAGCTGTGGGAAAGAGTAGTGGAAGCCAGGCTTAGGAAGAAGGTGGAGATCTGTGAGCAGCAGTATGGTTTCATGCCCCGTAAGAGCACCACTGATGCCATTTTTGCTTTGAGAATGTTGATGGAAAAGTACAGAGAAGGTCAGAAGGAGCTGCATTGTGTGTTCGTAGATTTAGAGAAGGCGTATGACAGGGTGCCGAGGGAGGAGCTGTGGTACTGTATGAGGTCGTCTGGAGTGGCAGAGAAGTATGTCAGAGTAGTTCAGGACATGTATGAGAGAAGTATGACGGTGGTGAGATGTGCTGTAGGTCAGACAGAGGAGTTCAAGGTGGAGGTGGGACTACACCAAGGATCAGCTTTGAGTCCTTTTTTGTTTGCTATGCTGATGGACAGGCTGACAGACGAGGTAAGACAGGAATCTCCCTGGACAATGATGTTTGCGGATGACATTGTAATTTGCAGTGAGAGTAGAGAGCAGGTGGAGGAACAGCTAGAGAGGTGGAGGTTTGCTCTGGAAAGAAGAGGCATGAAGGTCAGTCGTAGTAAGACAGAATACATGTGTCTGAACGAGAGGGATCAAGGTAGAAGCGTTAGGTTACAGGGGGCTGAGGTGAAGAAGGTGCAGGAGTTTAAGTACTTGGGGTCAACAGTTCAGTGTGATGGGGATTGTGGAAAAGAGGTGAAGAGGCGAGTGCAGGCAGGTTGGAGCGGTTGGAGGAAAGTGTCAGGAGTGTTGTGTGACAGAAGAGTGCCAGCAAGACTCAAAGGAAAGGTGTACAAGACAGTGGTGAGACCAGCTCTGCTCTATGGGTTAGAGACGGTAGCAGTGAGACAGAGACAAGAGGCTGAGATGGAGGTAGCGGAGATGAAGATGTTGAGGTTCTCCTTAGGAGTGACCAGGTTAGACAGGATAAGGAACGAGTACATCAGAGGGACGGCTCATGTTGCCTGTGTTAGCGACAAAGTCAGAGAAGCCAGACTGAGATGGTTTGGACATGTTCAGAGGAGGGATAGTGGATATATTGGTAGAAGGATGTTGGAGATGGAGCTGCCTGGCAGGAGGGCAAGAGGACGGCCAAAGAGGAGATACATGGATGTCTTAACAGAGGACATGAAGTTGGCTAATGTTAGGGTAGAAGATGTCCATGATAGAGTGAGGTGGAAAAGGATGATTCGCTGTGGCGACCCCTGATGGGAAAAGCCGAAAGAGAAAGAGTTTAAAAATTACACTCCAAATGACCTTTGTCGACGTAGGAGGCAAACATCAATATTGAACAAATGCATAAAGGGATTTATTTCATTTGTTCAATAGTTCAAGCTGCCATGAGATTGTTTTAGCACATTTAAGGTAATCATTTATTGCGATTTTTGCCGTCTTTTGCGGTATGCATATTGCACAGCTTGATGTCGCGATAACGATAAATTTGCGGTATATTGTGCAGGCCTACCTTCATGTATTAATTCTGCTTTGGTCCCATGTGCAGATTTTTAAATTAGATTTCCATTTTCCTCCCTCTGTTTTTGAACAGATGTAGCAGTAATACATGTTTTCCTTTTTGTACATACTAGAAAATCTCTCAGAGTTTGAAGGAAGAACAGATGAAGCAGATGTCACAGGAGTCCTCGTTTTCTGATGTGCAGCTAGAAGATGGCGGCGTGAGAAGAAACAACAGTGCTGGTACGCTTCTCCCGATGCTGATTATGTGTGTTTGATAGCATTGAGGTGAGAATAATTCGTTTTGTTGTTGCTTTCTTCTCCTTCGTTAACTGAATCCAGGCAGTTTAGAAGTGTCTCGCCTTCAAACGTCCATTTCTCCTGCGGATCTGCACGGCATGTGGTATCCCACTGTCAGGAGAACGTTGGTCTGTTTGTCCAAACTCTACAGATGCATAGATGTGAGCTCCAATTTTTAGAAAAAAAATGTTAAAACTTCAGTAAAATCTGTGATTTAATAGCAGCTTGCTGCATCTTTTATTCACGTTTTTCTTTATTTTTTTCTTCCAGAGAGCAGTGTTTCAGGGGTTATCTCAAGAAGCCTTATCTGCCTGCATTCAGTCTCTGCTTAAAGCCTCTGAAATCATCATCAAAAGCAAGGTCGGCATGAAGAAGTGCATTGTGAACTTTTGTATTTCTGATTGTTATGACAGAAACACTCTGACAATGTTTCTTTATCAGTAAAATTAGCATATTTCACATCAAAACATTTGTTTTTAGGAAAAAAGAGGCAACATTTAGTTCATAGCTTTCAAAGACTTTTCATTTTCTCAGAGGATTCAGAGAATTTTCAGTCTTTGTGAACAACCTGGTTACTACTCTGAAGTTACAACAAGTGCTGCTCATTAAGGAGCTGCAAGCGGAAAAGACAAAGTGGTTTTTTTTTGTAGCTTTGCATCAGTTTGATGAAGAAATTATGGAGAAACGGTTAGGAAGGACACGTTACGGGAGGCCTAATTACAGGTTTGCTCGGCGAGCAGATGAGAGGACTTTGATTGTATTTTTCACTGAAACTGGCACAAAAATCCTCTTTGTGGAGATCCTGCCAAAAGAAATCTATTTCCTTTGTCCATAAAATTAAATATCAGAAACCTGATGGTTAAAAAAAAATTAGGTTTGAATAAAAAATATATACATATTAGAGCTTTTAGACCGTGTTAAATAGAGGTACGTTTCTAGAAAATGCGCCCTGTCGCTCAGCAGGGAGCAGAAACAGGCATATTGTGTTTTCAGAATTTCCTGTTTTTTTATTTATGAAACCAGATGAGTATAAAGAAGATGGCTTCTGCAGCAGGATAATTACCCTCCACATGGGGTTTTTATCGACTTCACTCACTCCATATTTGCTATTAATATCTAGTGCTAAGTGACTCTAAATTTAAACGGCATAACTCACAGGAGATATGTTCCCTTTTGTTTGTTCCCCCTCTTTTTTATGTGTTTTTGGTCAAGCAGTACCATTATGTTTGTTTTTTATTTATTTATTTTTTAGGTTCAATCAGCACTTTAGGCTGTCTTTTTTTTTACCTTGGGGTATCCGGCAGATGCCCTTTTGTGTTGGCAGTGGTTCTAACTGCACTTTCCTCTCACTGCAGACACAGGTAGATGGGCAACTTTTCCTGATCAAGCACCTGCTGATAATGCGTGAACAGATTGCCCCATTTCACACCGATTTTGCCATCAAGGAAATCTCACTGGACCTGAAAAAAACACGAGGTAAGATAATTAAAGGCTGGGGGAACATTGGTTTTCAGCTTGACAAAGCCAGTCATTACATTTTCATGCTCATTAAGCAACTTGTGCCTATCACATGCACCGGTGGCAACAATTAATGTGGAAATTGTAATCCGACACCATAATGTACATTAACCGTTGGCTCACAGGGCAGACAAAGTCGCTCCATCAGCCTCTTCTTGGTTAATAACGTGTTGCAGTCTGAAGCACTAGAGGGCACTCTCATTCTGCTCCAACCCAGATTTAATCTCTGCTTTGTGTTCAGATGCTGCCTTCAAAATCCTGAACCCGAAGGCTGTTCCCAAATTCTTTCGCCTTAACAGTCACAATGCCATACTTGAATTCCTGTTGGAGGTACAGTGTATATAATTTATATTTCTTCCCTGTGGTTCTCCAAAGATGCTGTTCGTTTTCTGAACTTTTGATTTCCCCCCTGCTCAAGGGAAGCAGCACTTGATCGCGCTAAAGTCTTTTTCTGTGCGGTTCCTCAGGGAACACCAGAGATAAAAGAGCACTACATTGATTCAAAGAAGGATGTGGACCGGCACCTGAAGTTCAGCTGTGAACAGTTTATCCAGCAGCAGACTCAGATCTTTGTGGGGAACCTTGAAGAGTTTCTCACCAAGGTAACTGCTAGAGCGAAGGCAGACTCAGCCTCAGGCGGAGACGGCTCGTCCTGACCTTCGAATGTTATTTATTGCAAAGCTTTATTTAAAAGGGATCTGTTATCACTGTTAACTGAAGGGCTCTGTAGTTATATGGCAAGGTAGGACAAATGGATGCGTTTCATTCAGGACATGTCATTCAGCTGCAGGTTTATTGTGATAATTCATGCTTTTCATTTTTTTTTTTTGTTTACAAACTAATTTTGCTTTACTATTTGTGTAAACACTTGTATGTTTAGTGTCATTCAATTTGCTATCACCGCATCACAGAATCTTCTGGGTCTATTTGTTCTGTTTTGTTGCAGGTTGCAGCTCTTAAGAAGATGGCAACGGAAGGCGGACCCACTTACAATCTTTCCCAGCAACCCTGGGCTCAGCCTGGTAAGATGTGTGTCAGGGAAAGCCACGAGGGTCAGAAATCAATTCCTCCAAACCTCTGCAGCAAGCGCCAGAGGGCAGAGTTAGTGTTTTTTCAGGCGGCTGCTTCATTTTTCTTCTCCTCTCTTTTCAGCAAAGATCAACGACATAGTGATGGCCACCTACCGGGTGATGAAGAGCAAGCTGCCAAGCACTTTACAGAGCTTGTCCTTGTACTTGGCCAATAGAGACACAGAGTTCATCCTTTTCAAGCCTGTCAGGGTGGGTGGCGTGAAAGATGGGGTATAACACGTACTGCGTGACTCAGCTTCTTTTTCAGTCATCGTGAAAGCAAAAATAAATCCTCAAATCCCTTTACAGAAAAGTGTATTTGCATACTGCACTCGTATCGTTTTCTTTGTCCTTGTCAATTTTCCTTTGTGCGTTTTGCTGGAAAGCTGAACTGAGTGTTTCGTCTATTGTTGTAGATACTGATGTTATAGCTCATTGCAGTGAGCACTCTCCTGCCATGTAAACAAACCTCTTAAAATGTCTGAACTCATCCATGACACTCTGTTAATCCATTCACTAAGTGAGGTTAAATACAAAGCTAAAAGGCCATCCACTACACTTCGAACATGTAAATGGCATTCTTTTTTTTTTTCCCCCTACAAGTCTACTTTGTTGAGTATTTTTTAAATGTACCATTGAGGTTGTGCCCTCAGCCATAACTTGTCGGCATAAACTCTAAAATAGAGAAATCAGTGTGCTCCATGTGTACTGTTCCACGAGGTGCCAGGTGAGGCTGAACGAGACAAAAAGCAAAAATTCAGTGGTTGACATGGAAACAAGGTAGTCAGGGGACAGAGGCCAGATGGAAATGTGGTTTAATTTCCTTCCAGCACTCGGTAATAGGATGACTTTTTCTTTTTTTTTTAAACAGAATAACATCCAGCAGGTGTTTCAAAGGCTGCATGCTTTGCTACAGGAGGAATACAGTGGAGAAGACCTTCAAATCATTGCTTGTCCATCTATGGAGCAGGTACATTACTGTGGGATTAACAAGCTTTAAGGCATCTCTTAAATAATAAAGAAACTTCTTCAGCACATTCAGAGAGATTGATTAGTTCAAGCAGAGCAAACATTCAACGTTTTTTCTTGGCTCTTTTTCAGATTAACCTGCTGCTTTCTGTCAATAAGTAATGTTTGGTGAAGAGATGCTGGTGAACACCGGCGGGATTGCTGCATGAGGCTGCAGCTCCAGCCTTGACCTGAAACTGAGGCTGAGTAGGCGAGATGACCAGAGGAACTGCATCTGTGCTGCTTTCTACACCAAAGCCCCCCCCAAAAAACAATGGAATCCTGGTGAAGATGTATAACAGTCACTTGAGAGTTGGACCTTGGGTTACTGAACCAATCATTTTGTTTAACTGAAATTAAAAATGGTTTTGGAGGTTGGGGATGGTTACATGTGGTAGAAATCCTTACAAGGTGTATTTTCTCACCTTATTTTCATGTGTCTCAACACCAGAATGTTTGAAATAAAAGTTGTTGCACTCCTCATGAAGGTGGGATGAGGAATGGAGAAGCTATAAAGCTTACGGTCGACAGCTGACGTTCTAATTCCTCAAGACTTATTCCTAATTTGGAAGAACAGGATGGAAAACGGCAGAAAAACATTTTAGCGCTTTGTTTTAACAGTCTCCGTAACACACTAAATTGATGCTGGTGGCCTGTGTTACAGGTGACTGTCTGAAATCTTTCCATTCAACCTATCTGAGTGTTTTGTTTTACTATTGCAAAAATAAGATACTATTACATTTTATACTTAAGTCTTTCTTTCTCTTTTTTTTTTTAAATTGATTAAAAAAACAAAAGTAATGGACCAGAAATGTAAATAATCTGACAAGTGTATAGTTCTCACAAAATAACAAAAGAAACAGGACATTATCAGTATAACCTATGCTTTGGTGTTGTAAAGATATTTTATTTATGGATGTTCTAATTAAAAAGGTTAATAATGTTCCTTGTCCTTATTTCTGAAAAGCACTTAGTGGTTTAAATTCAGGGCACACTGCTGTTCCAGTTGCTTCACACAAATGACAGACTTCGGGTTGAAGGACATCGTCGGCTTTAGTGGCTCTTCTTGGCACCAGGTTGCTGTTTCACTGGCAGCTGCCATCTTTCCATCTGTGAAATGAGCTTTGGCCTTCCATGGGATGATGCCCTTTTGGTATGTCTTAAGGAACTGGAAGTTCTGAAGGAGGAAATTGATCTCCACTAATTTTTGCAGTTTTTCTTCTATGTTTGGTAAGTTTAGAGTGTATAACAGTAGCACAGATTTGCTCTCAAACACCCCCCTCAAACATGGTTTATGTTAATTATATGAGCATGTGCATATGAGGGATATGCACACGCTCATATAATTAACATAAACCATAAGGACTCACCTAAAGCTCTACTGTACAGTTTAACTGCACATCACAATTATGGGAGTTGAAAGCGACGCCAACGTTTTTGACAGTCTGAAGTCACAACCATAATGTGCTCTTCACCACTTCAAGTGTTGCATCATATTTTATGTCAAAACAGACACCCCCCCCCCCCCCCCTTCTTTTTTTGCCTTTTCTTTGGTTCACAGAAAAGAGTACGGTAGTTTGAGAAGACTTCTCCTAACCTGGCTTTATGTTGTTTGTGAGCTTCCACCTTACCATATCCCTGATTATATTCTAATTTACACACAAAATAAAAACAATAAATGAACCCTAAACCTAAATGATATGAAGTTAACTCTGTTTTAAATAAAAATTGTGTTTTTAACATTTTTACATGCTCTTGTGGCATTTATCTGATGATGGACCAATTAAGATTAAGTCTAACAGCGAATTTCTTAGTATTTCTTTATTTAAAATTGTTGTGAATTAGGAGCAGACGGATGAATCCCATTTGAAAAAGATTCTATTTGTTGTGTAGAATATACACTGGGCGGGTCACATGCTCCCAGCTGATGCATCCACTATAGACAGCTAGATCCTCGTCTGAGCTGGAATCTGGTTCAATAGTGTACGACTTGATAGCTCCAATATTGCTCACCTTATTTTTTTGCACCGGTAATGTTTGGTTGAGTGTGTGAGGGGTTGCAAGCTAGTGGAATAGCATTTAAACGGAAAACTCTCAGATATTGGTGATGGGAAGGGGGGGGTGGGGTTGCTCCATACTGCCGCTCAGCAGAAACTGTCCTAGAAAACGACAGTTTTTATTTTTGTATTTAAGGCTAAAAAAACGGCATTATTGTGATTAAAAGACAGATGGGAATGCTTTGAAAAATAGCTCAAACTATGATGGTAGTTTGACTTAAAGATGCTTTTCTTATTTGATCAATTCTATGGATTTTGTGACCAAACAAGCAATAAAAATGTTCAGAAACTATTTGCACTCATTTTACAGAAAATCCTCTATTCCATCAAGAAAGATTGCACTGAACATCTCTACGAGTTCTATATTAGCTCTTCTTGGGTTGGAAATTGGTTTTTAGAAATGCAACTTTAATACCACCTTTTAGTCCAGCACCTTTTACAGTGAAAGCACAGTCCATCATTTCCATTTCTGGGAACAAAGCCTCCATTTTGGCAGCAGAAGCATCATTAGAGAGTCAATAATGTGGGATGGCATATGCTTATGTCCTTTAATGTAGTTGAAGGTTTTTATAGTGTGCAACTAGAAAAGGGATGAAAGGGGACATTTGTGATGTCTCTGAGACACATTGTGTATAAAGAAGGCTTTAGAGGTTGGACACTTTGAATCCCTGCTTTACTGGGAAATGGAAAATTGCACATCAGAGATTGAGCAGAAATGTAATTTGGAAAAATAAATGTTGAAGCCAGTAAAGCATGAAAGTAAAACTGACCTTTCATCTCCTGTTAAAACTGTGTTATGTTTTCTGAAAGTCTCCTGTCATTTACACCTTTTTAGCTGGTAAAAACAAACTAATGCTGATGCTGAACTAATGGTAATGGTAAACTAGTGGTAAACACATGAAGAATGAGGCATTTGTTCATGTCGCATTCAAAGTGTTAGTGTCTCATTTATTTTCATGTTGCAAGCAAACGTTTCATTTATTAGTAACAATTTCATATTTCTTCTCATTACTAAGAGGAAAAACTTGATTCATATTGACAGAACCATGTTATTGAATTTAATTTTTTATATATATATTCATTTGAAGTTCCTCCTTAAATTGTTTAGTATGTGACAATTTCACACAAGTGAGACCATCATTGCATATGAGAATTGGACTGACTGTGACATCACCTATAGAAAATGGCTTACTTCCATCTCCAGCGAAATAAAATAAATTCAGGCTTAATTTATTCACGAAGCAGATGCCGCCATGTTGCATCCAGAAGAGGCTCCTTCCTGCCTTTAACCGTTCCCGGGATATAATGCTCACACCTGGGCTGTGGCACAGATCCGAGAGGCGGGTAGCCCAGTCCTCTCTGTCCTGCTTTTTTATTCAGTGCTCTCCCTGTTTCTGTCCTGGTATCTTCTCATAAAAGCCGATCGATGCCAGGTGCTCACCTGTTGCCTGTTCTGCAATTACGTCTAAGAGGAGTTCAAGGTCCTCGGGATTTCCTCTCACGGCGTCGCAGACCAGAACAAGGAGGCCTGGATTAATGCAATAAAAACACAACCCTTGTAGCTTTGCTTGTCTAGCATCACAGTTAAGTCATGTCTAAACATCACCTAAAAGCAGTTCTAATGCGGTTTTCATAATTTAGCTGTCAACTGATTTATGCTGCATAAATGTGACGTGAACATATCAACTTCTCATGATCAAAGTTACATTTGAGACAAACTATTAGAACCTGATCGAGGAAAAGGCAAGAGGTCACCCAAGTTAAGTCCTTTTTAGTCTGGAAAGCTGAAAACATTTCAAGGCAGTCCATTCTATAATTAGGACATTTTATTATACATGCTAAATGTCAGCCTGGTGATGGCTCCATTAGGGGTGACAGGGGATCTTCAAAGTCAGTTAAATTTGTCCTCTGGTGAACTGGAGCCATGGGATTGACTAGCTTGACATTACCTTCCCCCGAGGCAATGGTGGAAGCATGGACAAAATAATTTTAGGTTTTGAATTTCACTACCCAAAATCTGCACAGACTGTAATAGCTTCTAAAAGAGATGTTCATTTTTGGAGAGTTATGTCATGGTTTCACCAGGTGTTTTTTGATTTTTTGTTTTGTTTTGGTTTTTTTGCTACATAGTGTCTTCTTAAAGACCCACTCCATCGTTTGATTTATTTTGAAAGTGTTCTCAGTGGTCTTTTAAGTATGATTTCAACAAGGATAGATCTTAGGAATGCATTATATAATAAAGATTTATTTGTGATCCAAAATTATGCATGAAAGAGTCCATTGTCTTTTGGTGGTTAGGCTCTGGGTAGATGACGTCTTTATTCTGGTGGGATAAGCTCGGAAGGATGGATAAACCGCAAAGCCTGGATGCTGATGGTGGTTGAGGCTAGTCCAGGTGCAGAATAGGGCGTAGGAGGGCCAGCAAAACCATCTAGATTAGAGAGAGAAACGTCCAAAAGGCAGAGAATTTAGCTATTGGATTAGAGTGAAAGCCTAATTGATAAATGACGTGTAGAGTGAGTGATGTAAGAACCTAGCGTACCTAGATAATCAAGATCTTCTTCATTGAAAATGCACCTTAGCTACATTATGTTGCTTTTTTGCAGAAAATTAAAAAAAAACTTTTTTGTAGGACGTAGTTTCTGCAGTGCAGCATAGTTTATTAGAAATTTGCCTCTAAATTGTGGGCGGGACTATTGGTGGAAAGTAACCCCTCCCCTGCTCTCCATCATCCATATGTCTACACCAGTGTTTTTCAACCAGTGTGCCGCAGCACACTAGTGTGCCGTGGGAGATGGCCAAGTGTGCCGTGGGAAATTGCCCTCATTAACTGATCTAAAAACATTTCCCATCTCCAGGATTTTAGCTCTCTATTCATCCAAACAGGCCCTGATAAAACACTGAGGAGTTAGGACTATAAAAGATCGTAAAATACCTTTTCTTTGCGTTTATTTTATTTTATTAAAGACATTTTGATAAGAATGACGTACCGCGATTCAGCTGCACCTTCGGCTGTATTTTGGAAAAGTCCCGTGTTGGGGGGGTTAATCACATGTCATCGGTCTGACCAATCAGAAGTGCTTAAAGTCTTCACTTCCTTGTCCCGATTTAGCTCGTAAAGTCGCTCAGTTCTAACAGAAATACCAGCTAAAGCTCGTCTTTAGCGGTGTAGCTTTCCACAGAATCCGGTATCAGACCGTGGAACAAGTGAACAAAACCACGAAGCTCCGAAAACCGATCTTCGGCCGTTTTATGCACTACATTTCCCATGATGCATTGGGTTGTGAGAGTGACAGCGCAAAAGGAGATCTGTTGTTAAACGTCTTGAAACTAACGAACACACAAACTGTTTTTAAATCTTCTAACTTAACTTTTATTGCATCTTTTAGAAAAAAACAGCTGCAGTTTCCAGCTTTTTCTGCAACAATTATCTCAAAAATGCATGTGAGATTGTAGAGGGGCTGTAGATCAATACAGACTATGAGTTTCTCCTTTTTTTTAATTTTTGGATGCTGGTGTGCCGCGGGATTTTTTTTAAGGTTAAAGTGTGCCGTGGCTCAGAAAAGGTTGAAAAACACTGGTCTACACTCTACCCCGCTCTCTTACAGCCTCTCACAACCCTAACCTAACATTACCAGTGCAACAAAAATGGTGAGCAATATTGGAGCTTTCCAGCCGTACAGTTTTGATGCAGATCCCAGCTCATACGAGGAAAATGCAGATCTATTTGTCTGCAAGTGGATACATCAGAATGGAGCGGAACAGGGAGCTTGTGGCTTTCTGATTGTAGCTTCTGTGTCACTGCTACAAACTTTTTTCAGCTGCATTTTTTTTCTGCTCTTGATTCACAACAATTTGAATAAAGAAATTATTTAAAAAAAATGCAAGTTTGAGCCTAAATTTCTTTATATGTGTCCTTCACCATCAGAACAATGCCACACACCAAAAACATAATTTTCATTCGAGTGGGTCTTTAAAATCAAGAGGTTTCTTGCACACTTTTAATTTAATATTACAGATTATTGGCGAGAGGCTTTACACTTTGCTCTGGGTCAGCACCGGTGGCTGCCTGAACACTGGTCAGTGGGGATGTACATTACAGGGGATGTTCAAAGTAAAATGGCGACATTTCAGATCCAGCCGCTCTTTCAGGCGGCTTTGGATGAAAAGAAAAACCAAAAGCAAAGGCATGTCAGAGAAATGAATTTATGATGATACCCGAGAAGAAAATGAGCAGTTTGTAAGTGACATTTTCTTCCATACCTTGTCAGGATTAGTTAAAGTGTCTTCAGTTCCTCCTTGGCAGAGGCTACTGGAGTTTGGGGAGTTTCCTTGTTGAGCAAAATCCAACGTTTCATTATCTGGGGATCTCTCCAGCTAAAACTCTGTGTTTTTTAAGAACACTGAAGAGAACAAACAAAGACACTTCATAATTTATTAAATTTTTTGAGCGCTCTTTAACTCGTGCTTCATGAATAAATCAAAAGCTGGAAGCTCTGAATATCTCTGGATACCTTGTCATATCGTCTTTCACAAGACAAAACTTGCTCTGTGACATGACTGTGAAGACTCGTACTCAGATTTTATTAAAAGAGAAAGCATCTCTGCAACACAAAGACTTCTTCCCCACTGCATGCACGGCCACTTTATCACCACTTTCTAGGGGGCTCTCCACAAACATTTCAAAATGTGAGTTTAATAAGAGAAGAGCAGAGAAATCTCGTCTGCTCAAGGTCTTCAGGCAAATCTCTGACGAGGTGGCTCATTTCTGCAGTTCCAGACTAAAGTCTGTTACAAGCCTGGGTTCCTCATCGAGAGCTTGTTTCAAACTTTCTCTCAACAAGCTTGCCTCCTCCACTGTCACATTCCCCTCTGCCGGTTCCTTTGTTTGCTTGTTTACACTTTCCACATGGAAAAAGAATAATTGGATGTGTACAATCATTGAAGGAAGGAGGTTCTTCACTGAAAAATCGTGACGCTTTTGATTCCAGTGCCTTCAAATATTTGGATAGTGAAGCTCATGAGTGACATTGCAGCCACTTTCTCAAAATCCTATCAGTAATTATTGCTCAGTGCTGAAAATCTTGGTTAGTTTTTGTTCAGATTCCTGCAATGTGTTTGTTAAAAATGTTTTTCTCCAGTGACTGAGGCTGAAGATACAGAATTCTTTTTATTCACTTTTTTTTGGTGAATGAGGTTTTTCCTAAGTAGTCATTCCAACATACATCAAACTATAACTGATGTTGATAAATCCCTAGCATTGGTGCTTGTTTACTGGTCCAGGATCTTTTTCTGCATTCGTTTACAGCTGATTAGCTGGGCGAGTCACGTCTTTGCATCATCTTTATGAAAGCCGGCCTGAGCAAAGCGCCACAAACAGTTGCGTCATCTACACAGTGGTCTAATGGAAGCTGCATGTTTTGGCCCGGGAGTAACACAGCTACTGTAGAATAACAACAGACTAGCAAACTTTAAATATCATCTCATCCTGTTTGGACATATTTTCACTGCAGGCTTCACAGACAAACAAAGATACAGCATTACTAGGGTCTCAGACTCATTTCAATCAAACCATATTTCAAGAAAATATCTTATTAATGCTACATTTCAAATGTACATATTTCACTTTACTGTTGAAAACCTTTTTTTAACTTAAATTTGTTGTTTTTTGTGATCTCATTTAATGTCAGATGTAGAATAATAATTAACTAATAAATGTGACGGTTCCTACGAAGAGTTCATTTACAATATTTGTATGAATTTGCTTTCATGACTTCTTTCTTTAACAAGGAAAGAAACCTGAAACTTCAAGTATCTTTTCTATTTTCTTCCTAACCTCCAATATTTCTTGCCATTTTTGTTGGACCAGTGATGTTAGGTCGGGGTTGTGAGGGGGCGTAAGCCAAAGGGAGAGCATGAAAATAATTGGATGATGGGAAGTGGGGGCGGGCCTACGGCTCAGAGGCAAATTTCTAATACAGCAAATTTCTGATAGACCACTGCCGCTCTGCAGAAACTACAAAATGACACCGGATTGTTGATTTTGCCTAAAAACAGAATAATTATAATTAAAAGACCACTCAGAATGATTCTAAAATAGATCAAAAGATGACTGGAGTGGGACTTTAAGCCACAGGTGCGTCCGCTCATAGTCATTGTATTTGATATATTAACCTTGTAAATCCCACTTCATCAAAGATTTGACAGAAAACTCTGTTTTTTTTTAATTGAGATGTTTTTTTGAACACTTGATGAAATCCACAAATGAAATGCAATATAATTTTTTTTGTGAGAAATACATTGTATCAATTATGTTACATTGGGAGATTTAATACGTTTTTACAACAATGTTAGTTTAGGATGCCAGCATATTGACATTAGTCTTCAGGGAAAAAAGCATCTTATTGAGCGCCGTCTCAAGTTTCATGGCCTTCACACATTTTTGACATGATGTTACTGTACTGAATAAAGAATAATGATCAACACATGTTGTATTCTTTCAATACAGCAAGTATTCATTTAAAAATGAATAACATTATATTAGTTAGTCTCCCCATACATTTTTTAAAATTACCCTTACTTTTGAGATTTTTAAGGAAGTAGCCATTTTGAAATGAGGAGGAGAAGCTCTTTTACTGCTTCTAGTGGAATAATGATTAACTACAAGGCAGAAAACATGGACCAAATTATATACAATGGGGTTTTAAAGAAAATTTGGGTTAAATATGATAAGAATATTATAGGTTTAAGAGGCAAAACATTTGGATGTATTTTTAGTGTCTGTGTGTGAAAATAAAGTCTATTTTCCCCCCGGAAAAGTGAAAATACAAATAAGTTAGAAGCTTGTTTCTGACTGAAATAATGCATTGCATTAGTCATCTTCTTTACCGTTTATTCCCTTTCGGGGTCACAAGGTTGCTGGAGCCTATCCCGGCCACTTGGGCGTAGGCAAGGGATGCCCTGGACTGGTCGCCAATCTGTCGCAGGGTAGAATATCCTCAATCACTCATCCGTTCGCTCTCACATTCACACCTATGGACAATTTAAAGTTGCCAGTCAACCCATGAAGCATGTTTTTGGAAGGTGGGAGGAAGCCGGAGATCCCGGAGAAAACCCACGCATACAACGGGGAGAACATGCAACATTGCATTATTTGAAGGAAATCAAACAAAAGTGAATAAGAAACATTCTGACATGAATTCTTAACAGAATGTTTCAAAAACTGGATTTTCTCATTTCACTTGTGATTATTTTGACACACGACATTAATATTTATTGAAAGCAAGATGCTTCCGTGACACATTCAATGATTTGCTTGTTTCATACAATCTTAGCCTGTTAAAAACATGGTTTCTGTATAATAAAAATCCTGGCATTTTATTATAATTCAATATGAGGCAGGAAAATGCAACCATTATCCTTTAAAGTGATGTCTACATAAAAGCAACCAAAAATCCCACAACTATGAGGGAGAGAGAGAGAAAAAAAAACTCATGCATTTAACTTGTTGAGCAAACAGAGTGAATTAGTTATTTATGAAAGTGAAGCCTGAAATTTTATGGCAACATGAAAGAAATTGCAGGAGACTGGAGAAAGGGCTCCAGTGAAAATCAATTCCAGACAGACTTTCTATCTAGAACTGTACTCCGGTGTTGCTAATGCATGCATGCGGTTTAATCTGTGTGCAGCATGCTGGAGTGTTAACGGTCTACGTGTATGCACAGAAAATTAAACTGCTCGGTTTAGAAAAACCGTCTCCTTGAAAACAAACAGAGCTTTGCTTCTGTTTCATGCTACTGTGAACACATTCAGCTGAATGGCAGAGTTTGTCAGAGAAATGTGTTTTAATGTCAGGGTGTTACTGTTTGGGGTGGCTGATTGATTACACACATTGGTAAAGGTTTCCTCTCTCTGACTAAAACACAAAAGAAAAAATGAGGCTTTTTTGATGGCTAGAGATTATATTACAGTTGTTAACAGTAACATTTTGACCCATTCATTTATTTTTTGTTATACTGCATTTGTTTAAAATACCCTTTTCCCAGAAATGTTAATAGAATTTCTATGTAATCAAATTACTTTTTCTGCATTCATGCTATGATTTCACATCCCTCTGGCCGTCTGATTTCTTCACGGATTAAGCTCGGAAGTAAGTTTTATTCGTGTGGTATTTCATTTCAATTTATTAAATTAGCAGACACTTATCCAAAGCTGCTTGTGGGTGAGGAACACTCGAGGGACAGTTCAGTGTCTCAGCCAGAGACAGTTCGACATGAAGAAGGAGAATTGAGCATCGATCCATTAACCTTATAAATGGTGATCTCTTTTGGTCCGAGCCTGCTTCAGTAAGAAAACACACATCCACCCAGAGTGTTGCTTTCTCTAGAATGTAGACAGCAGGGATTGGTCATTAGCTGTGTTTCCATTGACTATGAAATTGCTCAAATTGGATTTGCGACAATTAAATTGCCTTTTGAAACACGAGGATTAAATAAAAAAACTCACATTAATTGCAAACAAGTTTTTGTGCTTGGAGGAGGTGGTTTTAGAGGCGTATTGAAACTGACATTTTTCGCAAAACTGCAATGGAAACACTTTTTCAAATAAAATCAAATTTCGTAAGTTACGTGACAAATAACCGGATGGCAGTTTGCTTCTTGGCAGGAACTGGCTGCCTCAGGCATGGCACAGCGAACGCCACAAGTGGTCCCACAGCATGATCAAAAGTTGAGTGTGTCATGGGGAATTATTTACGGTGGCCCAGAAGGGTCACAACACAACACATTAACTTTATACACAACACACTAACTTTACACACAACACATTAACTTTACACACAACACATTAACTTTATACACAACAAACTAACTTTACACACAACACACTAACTTTACACACAACACATTAACTTTACACACAAAACATTAACTTAACACACAACACAATAACTCACAACACAACACAATAACTCACAACACAACACATTAACTCACAACACAACACATTAACTCACAACACAACACATTAACTCACAACACAACACATTAACTCACAACACAACACAATAACTCACAACACAACACATTAACTCACAACACAACACATTAACTCACAACACAACACATTAACTCATGGCCCAGAAGGGTCCCAACACAACACATTAACTTACCTCACAACACATTAACTCACAACACAACACATTAACTCACAACACAACACATTAACTCATGGCCCAGAAGGGTCACAACACAACACATTAACTTACCTCACAACACATTAACTCACAACGGAAGTAAAGCAGCAATTGAAGTGCTTTTATTCTGAAATTTCTACTGGGCTGAGCAGTTAACTACCCAACAGAGAGTAACGTCACAGTGAGCTGTGGAGGGAGCATGTTATTGCTACAAGAGAAGCTAGCAGCAGTGTTGCCAGAAACTTTGTCTTTACTACGGTTCTCCTTCCTCTAAACACACACAATATGAACGCACACTCCTCCCTCCGCTCTGACACCCCCCTCTGTCGCTGCATGCGCGCTCCTCTCCTCTCCTTTTTTCCGCTCCGTTCTCTCACACAGGCACGTGCAGTCCCCAACACACACGCACACACAGGACGGAGCAGTAAAAAGGAGAGGAGAGGAGCGCGCGTGCAGCGACAGAGGGGGTGTCAGAGCGGAGGGAGGAGTGTGCGTTCATATTGTGTGTGTTTAGAGGAAGGAGAACCGTAGTACAAAGTTTCTGGCAACACTGCTGCTAGCTTCTCTTGTAGCAATAACATGCTCCCTCCACAGCTCACTGTGACATCACTTTCTGTTAGGTAGTTAGCTGCTCAGCCCAGTAGAAATTTCAGAATAAAAGCACTTCAATTGCTGCTTTACTTCCGTTGTGAGTTAATGTGTTGTGAGGTAAGTTAATGTGTTGTGTTGTGACCCTTCTGGGCCATGAGTTAATGTGTTGTGTTGTGAGTTAATGTGTTGTGTTGTGAGTTATTGTGTTGTGTTGTGAGTTATTGTGTTGTGAGTTATTGTGTTGTGTTGTGAGTTATTGTGTTGTGTTGTGAGTTAATGTGTTGTGTGTTAAGTTAATGTGTTGTGTGTAAAGTTAATGTGTTGTGTGTAAAGTTAATGTGTTGTGTGTAAAGTTAGTGTGTTGTGTGTAAAGTTAGTGTGTTGTGTGTAAAGTTAGTGTGTTGTGTGTAAAGTTAGTGTGTTGTGTGTAAAGTTAGTGTGTTGTGTATAAAGTTAATGTGTTGTGTTGTGACCCTTCTGGGCCACCGTAATTATTGGATCCACAGCTCCTTTTTATAATCACCAACCACGATTCCCCAAATTGCTTTATCTTTATCCACGGCCTGAACAAGATGATGATGAGCGCTAGTGCTGTGGCGTAAATTTGAATGTATCTGCGGTAAATTGAATAATCGTTCACATCCGTTGCCATGTTTCTGAATGACTTATCATGTGATGTGGTTTGTGTTTATTCGCATAATTATGTTTTTGGAAACAGTGTAGTTGCGAAATTGTGTTTTTCTGGAATTTCAATAAAGTTTTGCGGATGTGTTTGATGGAAACGCAGCTAGTGAGATGAAAAAATAAATACTGTGTTGAATTTCAAGAACAGAAAAAAAATTTTTCATGATGTTCTTTGTGCTTCTGATGACTTAAAAATAGGTTTTAACTCTTCTGTGAAAAAGAAAACATCCGTTTTGAGCATCTGCGTTGTTGGAGCAACATGCAAGTGTAATTGTTCAGGGTTTGTTTAATGCACTGAAAGCTTTAAAAGTCAATGTAGTGACAATTCTGGCTATAAGTAACATCACATTCTCCAATGTTCCAGTTTTTAAACAAATACCGACCTGTGTGTAATATTTCATATTCTTCTCATTTTAAGATGAATAACTTCATGATTAGAAACTGTAATTTGCCAGATGTGAACCTTAGAATAAGCATTCATAATTCAGCACAAAGAAATTATTGCTTCCAGCTGGCCTAAAAAGAATTATCTGACAACTTAATAATTGTAAAATATCAGGTGAGCTGACTAAGCTGAAAGGAAGAAAACTTATCTCTGCCTTTAAGCCAAGAAATTAAAAAATGCTAATTTTAGCAGAAGCCAATGGAAAACAAGGAATGCTGGCAGGACTGCAGTCGACTAATGCAAGTTTTGCAATTTGTTTAAAGGAACAAAGCAAAAAGAGGAACTTTTGCATCTGAACACTGCTGTGTAGAACCACAACTGAACTAGCTAGCAGAAGGTAATTTTAAATGTTGCAATGAACAGCATTAATTTATATATAATTTATAGATACAGTATATGTCTGCCACACTGCAGAAACTACGACCTAATCCGAATTCATCCCCCACCCCTACAGCTGCTTCCCCCACCCCTACATTTAGCCCTCCAAATGGAGAGTTATGGAAAAATAGTGTCTTTAAATTTGAACGTTCCTCTTGCTCGTTGATGTCATCAATAGTCACTGGTGAGTTACGTTAGCGCGGTGCTGCTAGCGCTCGGAAAATACATAACAACATCGGATTTATGACTCTAAAAATGTCAGGCTAAAACAAAAAGTCATTCCTAACATTTACATGTAAACTTCTGTGCTTCTGAGCCCACTTACATGAAGAAAAGTGATTCTCCTCTGCGGGACAGCGTGATATGGAACCCCCCCCCACCTGGCAGCGGAGGGCTCAGCATCACTCCGCTGCCAGGTTTAACCCTTACAAAAACTATTTCGGACAACCCCATCCCTCTAAATGCCCCTACAGGTGGAGGGATGGGGAGAAGCTGTAGATTTGGCCTACGTCCTAGAAGACGACACATTTTTTTAGTAAACCTAAAAACGGCATATTCATAATTAATTAAAATAGATCAAATCATCGCAGTGTGTTGTTTTAAACAACAGATCTTTTTCGCAGTTGTTTGATTTTTTTCAGCGAATCGATTAAACAATTAGGTTTTTTTGGTTTGCCGTAAGAAAAAGGAGGAAAAATTAAGCAACAAACAAAACTAATCCTTGACTGAACATAATCATTTAGGCTTTGAAAATCTGTTCAAAATTGGTGAGGGAATCAGTTTTTTCAGCCTTAAAATGCTCTGCTGTTACATTTTCAATTAATTTGGCAAATGCGAAGAAATGCTTTTAAAGTGTTATAAAAGCTATAAACATGATTTCAGTCATTTGAACAAAGCGTCTTTGGTGAAAATGTCTTGGAAATAAATTGAGGCATTTAAAACGGGTAAGTACAAACAAGATGCAACTTTTGTTCTCTTGTCTTATAAACATGTGAAGCAAAGTATCATGATATATCTGCCTAAACCATCTTAGAATAGGGAGGATGCATCAAGGACAAAATCATTTCCAGTTTCAAGGTTGAATGTATTTATTATGTTCTGTAACTGCTTTCAGTTTTTGTGGCTTGCCTGTTTAAGTTGCAGAGAAGTACAAGAACAAGGTTCTTCAGTGAGTTTACATAATGTAATTCTGTAAACTCAGGCACAGTCATAAATGATATGCCATTTACGCATTTCTCCCTTAATTTGCATGGGCCTTTATCTTTTCGGGTGACTTCTCCTTTTCCCATTTGCTTGCTAAGTTGCTGCTTCAGGGCAATGAAACTGTAATGTGGCGTAATATCCCGCAAATTTGCAAAAGGGTGAGACATGCAGGTCTACATTTGGCCAAGCAGAGAGTGTTTTTCTGTGTTCTTCATGTGGGTGTGTTACTCCACAAAGCTTTGGAAAGACTTGTCATGACTGTACAAGAAAAACAAAGCTATTTTGGGTTATTATTCAATTGTAAATCTACAAATACATTGGTAATAATTAAAACTCTTAGATTTTTTTTCTTCAGAGTGAAATTGTTTTGCACATTATTTGTTTCACGTCTGTCCTGACCTACCTTGCATGTATTTACTCCATATTTAAGCAGACGATGCCCGTGGCTCGCATATGTGCTCCTGTAAGTCTTTATGCACACAGATGTGCTGCCCCAGGGTGAAGTTGGGAAGCTCCGAAAGAAGGTCAGGCTCATGTGGGGTAAAACAGAACCAATCCCAACGCCTCCAGGTGCAGATACCTCCACGGGGGTCAGATTCAACCTTTACAATGCACCCCAGTCAGATGTGATGCAGATGGTTACAAAAACACAGGAGGAACCCAGAAGGGATGTTAGGTCTGGGAGAGAAACAATAGAAGCTGTAATAGGATTTCAACGTCAAATTGAGGCTTATGTTAGGGAAGTGGATATTGCATCAGCAAAGCATATAAATGCTGACTAAGTTTGGTTTTTCTATGTTTTTATAAATAAAAAAGAAAATTGATTCCACTTTGATTTATAAAATGCGGCTTTCAAATATTTACAGTGGTAGATTTATAACAGTGTTTAATTTTAATTTATTTTACTTTTGCCAGCAGCGGATACCAACCCTTTCAAAATAAAGTGCAACCTGTGACATATCTGCCGCAACAGATTTACTTGAATTAAAGGGCCTATATTATACAAAGTAAACTTTTTGAGCTTTTGAGTGTATTGTAATGTTAAATCCTCACGAAAACAACCCCAAAGGGGTATTTTAATCCACTCATGCATAGGAATAAAACCCTGCTCTAAAACCCTTGTGATGTCACATTGTGACATCACAAAGTGGGGAACAGCCTCTTCCAGGAGGAATCTGCGCTGCCAGATCCGACCCCAGGCTAACACACATTTTTACAGGGCTAGCAGGGATCGGCAAAAACGCTGTTATTTTATGTTCTTAATATGGACATCCATCTTTGCAAAAGTTCTGATGTTATTTGTTTTCGTGGGTTAAATGCAGATACGCTGCTGTGGCCGGCTCTAGGTTGACGTCATGAAATGGGCGACACCCAAAAGGGGGGAAAAGCGGAGTCTCAGAAATCGAGTCATCTTAGTTCGTGGTAGGAAAAGGAGCTTGAGAAATTAACTGATATTTCATTAAAATCTTTCTTTAGTGGGCCAAAGCGGTTATTTTGTCATATACAGTTTATTCCTAAAGGCTTAAGAAACCCATGATGTAAGCCCTTTAAGAACTTTGCCTCTGAACATTAACTAGACACTGTTGTGCAGCAGAAGATAAGAATATGTGCTTTAAAGTAATTCTAATGATAAACCAATCTAACAGCATGTTTAATTAACATGCAATTATCCACTAGATTAGTAAATAAGTAGAATTGAGGTAGAAAAGAGGAATATATGAATAATGTTTCACAGATTAAACATTTCACCATGTTCAGTAATCGGACATTAAAAATCTAAATATAAATGACAAAAATTATTAACTAAAACAAATGAACCAAAACTACATTTTTAAATCGGTTGCATTTTTCTTCAAGGCCAAAGAGCCGGGGGGGTTGATGGTGCCAAATGCCTCTTCGGAGCCGCAGGTTGCAGACCACTGTTCTAAAGTAAACTTAATACTTTCCAGGTAATCTATAAAACATGTTTTTACTGTGGAAGGAGGAACTCATATGTGCACAGTGAAAACCAAGCATGTGTGGGTATACTTCATTTTCACACTATATAAACCAAGCCTGGGTTTTAACAACAGCAATTAATTGCTACAAAAACAGACCATGAACTGATTAATTTTGCTCATGTTTCCCATTTTATTTAATTAACCCTTCCTCAAAAAGTTGCTTAAGTGGTTTGGAACAAACAAGCAACTGCCTGGTAGTCAATTGTTACTCATTACTATAGTAAAGAAGACATTGTGTTTAGAGAACATGATAATGTAAAGGCAATTAAAGACATGACGTTGGGCGATAATAATTTATAAAACTTGACTTAAGAAACATCCTGGGATATAAATGTATTCAATAATAACAACTTTTTTGTTGTTGTTTTTTGACCCCTTTTTAGATGATGAAAATGTAGCTCTGTGTCAACATTTTTACCAAACACAGAGTACATGTCAAACTAAAACTGAGTAGTTTAAAATATAAATGCTCCTTCTGAAGCAAGCAGACTGTGACTGAGCCTTGGCTCAAATCTGCAACCTGCTCATTGCAAATGCAGTACAATGCTCACTGTTCCACAGCCTGGATGATGGATTTAACCGTCTAACAATGAAACAACAACAACAACAACAACAAACAGTAGCAGTGTGTGTTCACTGCATGAGGTAAAAGGTCTGATTTACTCCTGAGGAAATTCTTTGAAAACTAGACACCAAGAACCTAACATAGATCCATAAGATATTGTATTTCTCTGTGTTATTACTCTGTTTTCACACATTTGCATCAATATTGTTGAGAATTATTTACCTGGTGAAGTTTTTTAATTTGTACCAAGCTTTCTCTATTTGGTTAAGAGTCAAAAATCAATTAGGAAGAGATTAAATCTTTACTCCTCAACACCCATTTAATGGATAAATTAGTCTGATATTTATCAGTAAATATCTCAAACATTTACCACTTAACAAGAATCAAATCTTTTACTTCAGAAATATGCAGTTTATTTTTTATTAAAACATTACTGGTGGTCTGGTTTCTCTTTTGTTTACTTTGTCACTAGTTTCCCTAACGAAAAAAAATAAGGAATTGACCAATGACTAAGTACTAACAAGTAATTTCTGATTGATTTAATTTTACATTGAAATTTCCTTGTACAAAATCACAAAAACATTAAAGAACAAATTGTTTTTGAATATCCGGTAGACGTTTTGTGAAGACAAACATCTCTGCTTTAGTTCTGCTTGTCTTGTTTGTTTTATTTTTTTATTTTTTTATGTTTTTGTGGATATATTTTATTTTAGTTTTGTAACATTAAGGCTCAGTGAGAGCTGGTTTAGCTCGTGCTGGTTTGCGGCGCCTTCCAGCCGTCAAATCCAGGCTGCTCCCTGTTCCTTTCTCTGCTTCTGTGCCGGTCCCAAGCCTGGTTGCTTTGAGAGGGTTGCATCAGGGAAGGGCATCCAGCATGAAACATTGCCAAGTTTACCATGCAACTCGTTCGCTGTGGCAACCCCTGATGGGAAAAGCCAAAAGAGAAACAACAACAACATTAAGGCTCAGTAATTATGCCTTATCTTTTTAAAAATATTTTACACGCTTTCCTTCATATTGCCCACAGGCGCCTGTGTTCAGGTTCTACCACTGACTATGAGAGAACCGGACCGATTGACTTTGATGTCACCCATAGGAAATGTCTTGCTTCCGATTCCCATGAAATTAAATCATTTCAGTCACCATTTTTTCGCAATACCGCTGTCGACATGTTGGAACCAGACGTCCTCAATAAGCCGTAATTGATAGATAGATAGCTTTATTTGTTCTGCCACAGGTAGAATGAATTTAAAAGCGCTTTGTGGTCAGTGCAGCTCTCATACCTTGATAACAACCCAAGGTAAGAAAAAAAAAGGTCAAAGTCAGTCGTAGTCTACGTTTCTATGGCAACCACTCTCTCCAATCAGGAATAGGCATGTAGAAGACCTCATGCCTTCCACTGAAAGCCGGATTAGAAGAGTTTGTCAATGAAATGCTTTGCACGCTCGAGGTGAGACCACCTACTTATATTGAGGCATCTGATTGGACAGTTTATAACTTGAAAAACTGGCACTACAGCACACATATCTTGAAAAATAAATGGATTACCAAAAACATCTTGAAAAAAGGTAGCAGAGCAAGAATGGTTATTCTGACAAATATAATGACTAAGTAATAGTTGATTATCTCCCAATAGAACTCTAAGGGATTTCAGCTTTTGAGACTTTCAATTTGGAGTGCAAGGGGGAACGATTACTCCAGTTCTCTTATACAGTCAATAGGTTCTTCTCAAACCTCATGCCTGAAAACATGTGTACATTAATAAAAAAACAATACCTAAAAATCCTTTTATTTCCAGCATGATTTTTTTTTTGACACGTCTTCCTGTGGATTGACAGTTACTGGGCTTATATTCCTCTTTTCTACCTCAATTCTACTTCTTCGCTAAGCTACCGGTAGTTGATAATGCCAAAATAATTTCCCAATAATAAAAAACACATTCATTATGGATCATTTCTTAATTCAATTTTTACAATATAGTATTGTCTTCAACCACTTTTATTTTGAAAAGTCTTTAATGCTGGGGGAAAAGTCCTTGTCCTGCAAGATTATTTAAAAAAAAAAAAGCAAGCACTTTGTTCTGAGGGTAGTGTTATAGCTGTTTTCCCAGTAGAATACATTTGTTTATTGAGGATTATTAATCATGTGCAAAGCTTTCATCAAAGAGAATCGATTCAGTCTGTAGGGACAAAACGGATACATAACATTACCTGTTTCATTTGCAAATCAGGTCACTTTTCTCATCTTTTTAAAGCATTTTAATTTGATGAAAGACATTTTTTTTGTTTTTTTCATGGCCTATATTTCTAGTAAATCTGTCTCATTCTCATTCACTCAGACTCATTCTTCTGATTGGCTCCTTTTACCTTTTAGCCTCAAATTTTGACAGATAACTAAACACTGAGTGTGACACATGGGTAAATTCATAACAAAAGCACAAACCTAATTATGCTTCACCGTTTGACTTGTTTTGTGTAAACATGCCAGTGCTTTGTTTGATATCTGATGATCAAGTGGCTAACCTCCGAACTCCTCCGACAGCTTTATTTAATCTCGGCAGGAAATGAAAGGGGAAGATGTACGTTTATTCAAACCGTCTTAGTAAGTGGCATGAATGGTAGCATGCTTATTAGTTTTTGCTGCTTCGACTTGACAAGGCTCAAGGTTGCATTCAAGGTTTTCGCGCAGTCTTATCTTTTCCTGCTTTTCCCTGGAGTTAAACATGAAGCAGCTTACCTTAAATCAGTCGAGACAGTTATATATTTTTGTAAAAGAAAAACCAAAAAAAAAAACGTGAAATTGTGGAAGACAACCTCCCATTCAGGCTTTAGTTCCTTTTGTGGTTATTAATACATAAAAAGTGAAGCAACTTTATTGCAAGCAATATAGTACAATGAATGCCATTATAAGGCTTTATATCTAACTGCTCAGTGGAGAAGATGCAAGGCGAATAAAAAGAGGACATAACCCACCTCTCTTTTGTCTCTTTGTTAGCGGCTTTTCTCCCATCAGTCTTGATGAAGGTTCACATCAATCTTTCAATCACCCTCATTCTTTCTCGTCTTTTCCCTTTTTCAGGATAAGCTCTCATTTGCCTGCCGTCCTCTCAACAGAGGAGCCAAATAAAAGAAAATCAGATGTAAAAATTTCTTTTCACTTTCACCGCTCCTCAGCTTTGAACCTTTTCTTCAACCACAAATAGGGGTGATTCTGTTCTCCTGTAAAGGTTATCCAAGCAGTCATTATTTCTAATGACCTGCTGATCAGTAAAACAAACTGCTCTCACCCTCTCGGAGTGGATCGAATTTTCCAGTAGGTCACTGTGCATGAAGGGCTGACAGAGCTGCTGGCAGTAGCCACAGTGAGAAAGATGAACATTCTTTGTAGATTCATCCTCTGCTACCTGCAGCAAAAAAAAAACAGATTCACAATCACCTCTCCACCTCTGATATTACAGCCTCTACTTGCAGTTATTACCATGGGAAAATGAAAAAAAGGCCATAGCTGTCTTTTTTCAGACCCTGGACTCAGTCGACACCACCTCAGTATTAGGAGATGGTTTTGGCACTGGTCTGTATCCTGGGAGACGAGGTGAACCCAGATCCTGTGACAGCTCTTCATTTTTCTGCCAAAATAAAACAACATCAAACGTGTTTTATGGAAATAAATGTACATATCATTCATGTGTATGTATCTATATTTAAACCTGAACGTTCTACCCATAAAAATTACCTCCTCGTGGAAACACTCGAGCATTAATATTGCGGTCAAACCAAAGCCCACTTCAAACCAACAACCTAATTCTGCATCTGTATTATGCTTTTGTTTGCAGATTGCTACCTTGGTATTTTCAAATATGATTTTTCCTGTGATTCATCACTATGCAAGCTTATTTAAAACAAAAGAGTGTGTCCCAAGTGGGTAAAAATGCAAAATAAGAGAATACAAAAGACTTCATGAAGTATGCAAAGTGAATAAATAAAAACACTAAAGGAGGTGCTAATTTTAACCCTTGTGCTATCCTAGGCACTTTAACATTGGGAGTGGGGTCATCTAGACCCCACAAGACAGTGCGTTGAACCTTTTTTTCTTTAATGATTTGTGATCTTCACTAGTGTCCATGGATTACATGAAATCCTCTTCACCTTTATTCACCTTTGTCATGGTAGGGAGAACAAGTCAATGTAAGGATTGGGTCATTTGGACCCCATAGGATAGCACAGGGGTTAATAAACAAAACAATAGACAAAAGAGGTTACAAGATAAATTTTGTATAGTTTCATCACGTTGAACAAGTTGATCTTTACCAACCTAAGATTCTCAGTTTTGACTAAACTGACCGTCTACTTGCACTACACGCACACTGGGCATGTGTCGAGAGTGTTCAAGAACGCACCGGACACGCTGAATGAAAAATGCTAAATGAACAGGCTTTTAGCATATGGTGTTCACACAGGACTGTTGATACTAACTCAATTGGAAGAGGCTTGGTGCAAAATGTTGAAGCAGTGCAAACCTTATAAATCTTGCTCCAGGCTTTTTCTTTCACAGCTCTATTCCGATGTATGCAAGACGTGGTGACATGTAGTTATGACCAGGCACAAACTGCAATTATTTTTCCTCCATGATTACTTTCAAACGGCTGGCATTTCCGTGAATTAAATGGGACAGCATTCATACTAAATCTGAGTCCCCGAGTGCTCAAAGTTCAAACGGATTAACTTCCATTGCGCTTTAATTGGTTGTGCATTTTGTCTTGAAGTGATTTGGATGCTTAAAAAACTTCACCTTCTCATGTAAAAAGTTTGGTTAGGTTTCATTCTACACTCAAAATACAACCTAATCACCAACTCCTAACAGCCATGGGATGTCATATTTATCATTTCTCACCTCTGATTAGGAACTAAAACAATGAAAAGCCCACTCTATGTTTGACTTCCTGATGGTAACATTTGCAATAATTTGTGAAAATAATATCTTTATTGGAGCCTTCCACTGAACCATGCAGAAGGAGGTTCAGAGCAAATTTTCTGGTTTGCTAGCAGCAGACTAGCAAGCAAGTTAACAAACACGTCAAAAGGAATTGTAGAACACCCACTAAAGCAGAAACCTAAAGCAACCTGTCAAAACAAGACAGACTTGGGAACGGAACAAGGAATACCGAAGAGTATACAACGCATGTGTGGAATGCAGGTGAAGGGCTATCAGATCAACAGGAATGAGGCTGTTTAAATGTAACAGGAAGGAAGGGAAGCTACAAAAACAGAAACTGAAACACTACAAATAATCAAAACCATATGGAGGAGGTTGTCATTCTACTATCTTAGCATCTACCAAGGTCAAAGAAGGGTATTTCCATATCATATTTAAGGATTTATTGTTTTATAACTTTTCAAAATAAATTCCAAAATTTAATCTCTGTATTATGGAGCCCCTAAAGGGACAATGAAGAAAAAAAAGAATAAATACAAATAAAAACTAACTGGTAAGCACCCGTTACTAACAAGTGTGCATCTGTTAGTAATGGGTCCTCACCTGTTAGTAACGGGTGCACACCACTTAGTAACGGGTGCACACAAAATACCAGTTATTATCTGGACATTTATGATCATTTGCGCACAGAGACATTTACCCAAGTTACCTGGAAATGGCATTATGTGAGCTAATTGAGTTCTACTTTGGTTTTGGACTAGTCTACAAGGAGATTGCAGCTTTGCTTGCTCACCTTCACAGTTATATCATCTCTGAACGTCATCTTAAACGAGTTGTAAAGTCATGTGGTTTGTTTCGACGCAGGAGTTAAGATCAGGTTTTCCCTTTTATTCAGGAAGAATGAAGATCATTCAGTAAGCTCCATTAATATTGGTGGATGCATGCAAAGTGCGTTCAGAATGGGCTGCACATAAGGAAAGAACATGTCCGTCTCATTCTACGAGAACTTGACCCACAGGGTGTTGAACTCTGAAGAGCCAGACGTCTGCATCGCCACAGTTACTTTGCAAAGCGTCCAAATTTTATTTGGCATTTGGATTCTTACAACAAACTGAAGCAATTTAGTGTTTCTGTTAAGTTGTTTTTTTTCTTTTTTTACTTCAATTGTTTTGTTCGTTTTTCTTCAATGGCCCTTTAGGGGCTCCTTAACAATGCCAATTGTTAGCAGATAAAAATGTTCACAGTCACATTGTGCTGGTGTTCTGCTTTTACAAAAAAAACTGACAACATTTCACATTACACCTTATCTATCAGGGGGAGTCATTCCAAATTTTCCAATCATGACTTTTTTTCCTATTTATGCAGATATTCTACATGAATATCTGTTTATGGCAAACAGTTATGGTAGCTTTAGCAACACACATCTAGTGGCAATGGCAACGTTTATTTTCAGTTTGCAGTATGAAAAGCTTTTGCAACACTTCGGTGCCAAATAAGGATTTTTTTAACTCAGATGTTGGCAAAAAGTAAAGATGCAAAGAAGAAAACCAACAACTAAAAATTTCTGTAGATTTTTAGACAGATTTTGTAAACTACAGTTCCTTTCAGATTCTTTCAAGGTTCCTATAGGATCTTTTTTTTTATTTCCTTGAATTAATTCCAATCAAATGTTGCATTCACGCTGAATACTGTACAGAAAGTCTTGCTGTGAGCATTTCTCATATTCATTTTCAACTCACTTTTGTCTGTTCTTTGAGAGGAATGCAGGAGCAAACTTCCTCAAGGTCATCTGTCACCAGAGAAGCACAGATGTGAGGAGATGTGGAGTATTTATTGGGTGCACTTTTAACAATGGGATCTCTTCTAGTTGTAACATGTCCCAATGCTCCTCCAGGCTCTTCAGGCTGTCAAAACACTGTCAAGGGGAGAAGTCACCTTCTTAGGACTCTGGGGGGAAGCAGAGGCGCCGTATTCCAGGTAGGATGTGGTGAGACTCATGTTTTTAAAAGGTGGTATGTCAAATTAGGCAAAAAAAAAGGAAAAGTCACCTAACACTGAGCCCTTTCCTGTCATATTTGTTATACTTCACGTGCAGTTTCTTGGCAGTATAGTGGAGAGGATTTTTCTGGCATGCTTAAAATTAGTTATGGCTTCATACGGTGGTGAATCTTTTGTTGGTAAATGTACAAAGAAAGAGATTTAATTACATACATATATTTTGTGCAACAACATTGTTTTTCTGACACGATGATGGAAAAAAGGAGCATATAACCGAAGCTCATAAAATGATCTCACTATGAGATAACAGACGACTGCATGCTTTCATTTCAGGTGAGGCATCTGGAAAAGTAATTACAGTCACCACTGACAGATCGATGAGTAACAATACCTCGGTCTATAAAACCCCGATTTCCTATCGCTAAATTCAAACATTTACAGCAGGCGCACCAACAAAGACTGTTTTTTTGTGGTTAACAAACAGGCTTTTTCTTAGGTTTTGCAGAGACGCGTTCACAGTGTTTATGCACATCTGAAGGTAAGCTGGAATGATTCTCTGCGTCTCTCTGTATCTCTGTGTTTTGTCGATTTCTTCTTGCCTTTTGAATAGAAAATGAAATTTATTTTTCTCATCAGCTCCATACTTTGACGTGACTCAAAAGGCTAACATATTTTTTTTTTCACCTTCCATTTCTTAGTTCTGATTTGGAAAAAAATAAAAACACTTCAGCGCCTTTTGTGAAAATCATTAATAATGTGGACCTGGACGTTCATTCTGTGTTTTGGAAATATTCTCATCGGATTACAGGCAAGTGATCAGAATTCAGGATGGCTCCCTCTAATTGAGCGCTCTGAAACAGCCTCCCCTAGTCTTTTAATGCCAAATAAACAGAGCTCCAACAGCTCGTTTCATCCACCAGAAAAAAATGGGGGAAAAACACCCCAACATCCCATGTGCTCCCAGCCAGCTCGGATCAGAGACACCTTCAAATACATCAACCTACTGGCCTCTCTGCTTGTATTTGTTGTCGGGATTGTGGGGAATTCTGCCTTACTTAAAGTCATATATGTAAATAAAAACATGAGAAGTGGACCAAACATCATCATTGCAAGTCTCGCTTTGGGGGATTTGATCCACATTGTGATAGACATTCCAATCAACTCATACAGGGTGAGTTTCTCTGACATATGCAGAAATACCACAACAATACCCTTCATATCTGGCTTTTGTTTTTTGAATGCAGTAGTTTTCTGTTTTTTTTCCTTTTAAGAGAATCCTTTCTTTTGTTGCAGCTCATGGCAGAAGATTGGCCCTTTGGTTTAGTTCTATGCAAACTTGTCCCCTTCATCCAGAAAACTTCTGTTGGGATTACCGTATTGAGTTTATGTGCTTTGAGCGTTGACAGGTGAGGAGATAGGCTGAACTATTCTATGCCATCAAAGAGGAGTGTTTTGTTGCTACTGTCTGTGTTTCATCAAAGAGACACATTGGTTTAGCATTAGTCCTTGAATTGCATTTCAATTGAAAAGAAAGAAAGAAAGAAAAAAAGAAAGAAAGAAAGAAAGAAAGAAAGAAAGAAAGAAAGAAAGAAAGAAAGAAAGAAAGAAAGAAAGAAAGAAAGAAAGAAAGAAAGAAAGAAAGAAAGAAAGAAAGAAAGAAAGAAAGAAAGAAAGAAAAAAACAATTAAATTGCTCCATTGTTACAAACAAAGATCTCCAAGCCATAACATTTTCTGACTGATTTTGAAGATACCGAGCTGTGATATCCTGGCATCAAATCAAAGGCATCTGGGTTCCTGTGTGGACAGCAATTGAAATAACCCTGATATGGGTTATTTCAATCCTGCTGGCTGTTCCTGAAGCTGTCGGCTTTGATATGATAACGATGGACTACAAAGAGAAGCATCTGAGAATATGTCTTCTTCACCCCATGCAAACCAGCCAGTTCATGCAGGTAATGAAAAGCCGTGTGCACCTAGAGCACAACAGTATGAAATAAACAGATTGAGAGTTATTTCTGAAAGGGAATTAAATTCGTGATGACTGATTTTATTTTTTTGTACTAATTTAAGCAGAAGCCAGAAGTCAAAAGCCATGTTTATCGATGCCCTTGTTAGGCTAGATATGTATGTGTCAAATACTGCTAGATGGATTTGGTAGCATAGCAACCAGTGAACTTCATACCACCCGCAGCATTGACAAACTATTTAACACTTTCTTTTCTAACTTAGATGTATAAAGCAGGGAAAGACTGGTGGCTCTTTGGCTTCTACTTCTGCATGCCACTGGCCTGGACTGCAGTTTTCTACACGCTTATGACCCAGAAAATGCTAAGAAAAACAGAAAACACTTTGAGCGATCACATCAAGCAGGTTAGAAATGACTCTTTTTATTTTTGAACCACAATTTGCCCTTTTTTCCAACAAATAGGATTTTAACACCCTCTTTTTTGTTGTTTCAAAGAGGTGGGAAGTTGCAAAAACTGTCTTCTGCTTGGTGTTGGTGTTTGCACTCTGCTGGCTGCCTCTATATCTCAGCAGAATCTTGAAATTAACCATGTATGATGAGAAAGACCCTGATAGGTGCCGTTTACTGAGGTGAGCATCTATTTTTATTTTTACATCCCTTGAACTTTGACTTATTTTACAACAATTAATATGCTCTTTTTCAGCATTTTTCTTGTTCTGGACTATTTTGGCATAAACATGGCATCGCTGAACTCATGCATCAACCCAATTGCGCTGTACATAGTCAGCAAAAGATTCAAGACATGTTTCAAGGTAAAAGGTCTTTCTGATCTCACCTTAAAAGGAGAGAAAGGCTGAAACATTTTGAAAACAGTGCAGTCCACATTGGATGAGCTGGTGTGTGTGTGTGTGTGTGTGTGTGTGTGTGTGTGTGTGTGTGTGTGTGTGTGTGTCATCAAGCACATAATGGAGTCATGTCTGTGAAAGCTGCTGCCCAACAGCACAGAGTGCACCTGAGGGTGTAATAAGTGAAAATGGTCTGGAAAAACATAATCAGAAACAGACACTTGGTAGTCGACCAAAGAGTGAATCAGAGTGACGTGTTCTGTGCAAAAAGGAAAACATAGCTGCGGGGCAATTTTTAAAGTAAGAAATGTAAAAACGTTTATTGCATTACAAGCTCAGAGGAACATATTAAAACAACTGTTTTATTTTGACAAAACGTCAGGGCCACAGGACACGTAGAAAATTATTTAGCATGCTTGTTCTATTTGGTTTATATGACCTCAATTATATCAATGAAAAGAATCTATCAGATACACAAAAGAGCCATATCTTCCCAACCCCCCCCCCCAGTATCCCCTCTGAATCGCTCTGTGGATCTTCGCTGAATGAAATACAACACAAATAACATTTTCTCCCTGTGAAGTTGAGGAATATGTCTTGCTCTCTAGTCATTTTTGTTGTGTGCTCCTTCAGGCGTGTATGTGCAGTTGGCGTCTGCCTTTTCAAGCTGATACCCACGACGAGGCGCAGGCTGTTTTGAAGTCCAGAATGCAGGATCAAGGCTCAGAGCAGAGCTGCAACATCAAAGCTGGCGGAGAGACTTCCACACCCCTACCTGTTAACAATTTACCTTGTTAACAAAACTCACACGCATTTGTAAATTTGTGCTTTTGTCAATATAACTATATTAAATGGACAGTTAAAAAAAAAATGCCAGAAAATCTCTGGTTGCTCAGCAACCAGTCCCAATAACACAATATTACCTTTGAATAACAACGGAGCGCTTTTTTATGTAATGATGCCGTCAGTTAAACAGCTGTTTTGGCGAGAGCAACCTCCAATCAGACTGTTTAGACCATTGTTAGCTCCTGGGCGCATGACTCCCTTCCAACAATTACATCAGATCTCACCTGGTACCTTTGCTCTATCATGCATCACAGTTCTTAAATCACTGTTTTCGACACTGTGCTGTATATCCTGTCAAGTCTGAAGACCTGCATATAATTTCACTGCTGGGCTGTAGTACAACGTTATGCCATAGGATATCATGCAAATGCAAATTCAAAAGGACTCTCTCGGAAGAGGAATTATTAGCACTTATATTATTTTTGTTTCAGTTCCATGCATGCCCTGGATGTGGCATTTTTCAAGTTTATAGTCGTTCTTTCCCTGAAAAACATATCAAATTGATGCCACAAGTAAATCCTGTCCTCAACACTGAATGAACTGATTGATGGTGGCCTATTTTTAATGCATTGTTAAATGTGTAATGCATGGAGACACTTTATAAAAGACCTGAGAGTGGGAAAGAAGGGAAACGAAGATGACAGAATGAGGTCAGGAGGAGAGAGGCACGGGGGGTGTTGGGGTGGAGGGGATGCTGGTGGCACCTGATAGGTCTTCCCGTCACAGGACAAGGCAAGCACAAATGAAGCACAGTCCTCCCAGCTAATGCTGTATCAGCCTGAAAAACTGTCTGGCTGCTTGTGTGGCGGAACGCCTATTAAAAGTTTATCTTGTCTGAGTGAAGTTAAGTTGTTTGTTGGAACAAAGTTGTTGAAATAAAAGAGTGACTTTTTGTAAGATGTGTGGGATGCTCCTTCATAGTAAATAGGAACACGACTTGAAGGTGTTTTCTAAAAAACTAATAAAAGTTTCAACTTGAGTGTTTCAAACTGGCCAAATGAAAAAAACAATAAATACAAACAACATAAATATAAAATATAAGTGTCTTACAGAAAACACTACTTAATAGACTTTGTTAGTAACATTAAAGAGATTACGTTTTTCCTTTTTATATTTTATAGGCACGTTTTATTTGTGTGGCAAATTTCGTGTACAAAAACAGTTTAAAGAATTTACATAAAACATTAAGGGAAACATTCAAGATAAATATTACACAATTGATCATTAGAATAAAAAAAAGTTGACTTAATTAACTTAGTTAACTTAATTTTAAAGTACACTTAAAGTAACAGTCAGATGTAAACTTTGAAAAAAAAACTAATCAAATGCAGCACAGAACAGGTGGCTCTTTAACCTGGTGGTAAATAGACTGAGTGTTTCAGCTGATCTACGGCTTTTTGGAAGTCTGTTTCAGATCTGTGGAGCATGAAAGCTGAATGCAGCCTCTCCATGTTTGATTTTGACTCTGAGACCTGATCAAGATGACCGGAGATGACTGACTGGTCATACTGGGGCAGGAGGTCTATCATATATTTTGGTGCTAAAACAATTCAAAGCTTTATAAACCAGTAAGACAGGCAGCCAGTGTAAAGACCTTAGAACTGGACTGATGTTGTCTATTTTTGTAGGAGACCCAAGCAGCAGAGACCTAAATACGTTGCAGTTTCCTGTCCAGTAAAATCACTGTTACAGTAGTTATGTCAACTGAAGATGAATGCATGAACTTGTCATTCAAGGTCCTGTTTAGACATCAGATCTTTAATCCTTGAAATATTTTTAAAGATGATAAAAGGCTGATTTTGTGACTGCCTTAACCCTGAAGACCTCATGGGGTCATTTTGGCCTCCAATTTTCTAAAGTTTTTCTATTTTTTATTTTTTTTCTTGTTTTTACTTTAAAATATTTTTAGGTAGCTGTCAATTCTTGCTACCCAAAATGAACAAACAAAAGAAAAAAAAAAGGAAATTTCTTGGGTGTTCAAGGGTAAATGTGTTTATCAAAATCCAGGTCTGTATCCACACCCACATTTCTGGCCTGGTTGAGGTTTTTTCAATGAATAGATTAAAGCTCTGAAGCAACCCTTCAACCGTTTCTCTTTAGCCCAAGGACAGCTGACGTAGCCTAACTTGTTGCACATCCAGTCATTAATGTTGTAGAATTACATTGATGAAGGACAAACGCAAGAAACACTTATGAATTATATATTTCACGTAATCTCGTATCATTCTCATGTAAATTAGCATGTATCACGGCAGAACAAAATTTCATATGGAAAATGCGTAGATTGTACTTAGCCATAGTAAGACACGACACGGCCAACACTTAAAACTAGTGTAGATCAGGGGAATCCAACTGTTTAATAATAAAAAAAAAGCATTCCAATAGCCGGCTGACTTTAGTACTGATGCAATGTTATATCTGCTCGTGCTTTGAATGTCAAAACGTGTGACACAACCTTTATAACCTGGGTCAGTGGGATCTGCTAAATTATAGTGACCCCAAGACGGAGCTTTGGGGAACTCCATAATTTTGTTGTCTAAAATGGTAGGTTACCAATTGACACAAGATTAACAGATAGTAACATCAAAGTAAAACCATCATCTTTTAAAATAACTTTATCCTTAATGTTTAGCTTTTTAGTATACATCAATGAAAAGTTAGTTTTTATTCACGTCTGCAAACTGCAGATCTCAGAAGGAAAGTTGCTGTTGAATCAAGTGATTTCTAAAATTGCTCAATGAAAACTGTTTTTTTTTTCTTGCAACATTTTTTTTTTTATCATTGGATCAGTGTGTTCTGCAGTTTTCTTGAGCTATTTGTTGCAACATTTCGTTTAGTCTCTTTTAAAGACAAAGTGTCAGAAGTTCAAAAGCAGAATTTATTTAAAGAAATTGGACAGGATGGTTTTCGCCCATCCTGTTCAACCTTTGTGGTCAGTTAATTGTGCTTGAATGCTGCAGAGCTCTTCATCGATTAAAGAAAACATGTTCTTAAAAGTGTGTGTAGGTTTGGGTGCAGGCCTCCAGTCTTTTTTTTTTTCCTGAAAAGGTCCAAGTAGCTTATCTGTAATGATAGCAGCCCATTCCCATCCCTCTGCACGGTGCCCGACTCTAAATTGTGCCATTTGTCCATTAGTGATTCAGCACAGGTCGGTCCATCTGTTCCGTCGAGTCACTCTCATTACATCTGTCCGTAAAACCTTTGAAAAATCTGTCTGTCGGCTCCTCTTGGCAGAATCTGGCTGCTGTCGGTCATGCTTCTCTTTTTCCTTGTCTTTGAGCATTTGACACCTTGTACCATTTCTGGACGCTCCAAGCAGGTTGTAGTGATAGAAAATGCTGGTACTAAAGGACTTTGATTTTCTTTAAGCCCTTTTTTGGGTCAGACATTCCTCTTATTTCCAAGTTTTTTTTAATTTCAAGTATTTTCATTTCCTGTTAAGTATGGGAGCAATGAACTTCTCCACACATCTTGAATAGAATAGAATAGAATAGAACTTTATTGATCAAATAAAGGGGAAATTACCTTGTTACAATAGCTCCATTAAAAACAGCAAAGTATAGTCGTAGTAGTGAATTATTGAGTTCAAAGATGGAAAAAAAGACTGAAGAGTTCTTTTTGTTGTCCATAGGTAGTCATTCTTTCCTTTTATTAGACAAATGGAAGAATAAAGATGTGGTTTACCTTGACGTTGTGACTGAGTGCACTTAATACATGCAGCGCACATTCTGGTTTCAGGAGTTATTGAATCCACCATACCGCCTCTAAATGCCACCATGTTTTCAAGCTGCTCAGTAAAGATAAAATTGAAGCATCTTAATCAGCATGTGTTTATGCCTCAAGAGAACACAACAATCAACATTTGCTTTTTTTAGTTTTTTTGTGACCACACAGTGATATTTGCTGCTCAAACATTGAGGCACTTCTCTGTTCTGACATGAAAGGAACAGTGTGTCCAAGGCTTTGACCGTTGGAGGCATAGGTTTCATTTGCTCAGTTACGTCAAGGCCAATATATTGTAGGTTTGATCTAAAATATAGTCTATGCTCTTTTTTTCTATTATTTATTTTCTTAGAAAAACCATTTCAGCTTTAATTGCTTTCCCCATTTTTTGCACCTATCATATCTTAAACCAAGCTTTCTATTTTGGCATCTTTAGTGAAAATCGTATCACTAAGTCAGAGAATGACACCATGCTATCATGTCTGCTGCAGTGAGAGCTCACAACTGCAAAATGACACAATCGGTTATCCAGAGGAAGGTGATGTCAGTGTCAACATCGGCAAGGGAGCAGGAGTCTCAGACCCTCTTTAGTAATCTGTATGCACACAAGGCTCAATCCAGCTCCCCACGGTGCTGCCCATGCTCCCCAGACTGTGGATTTAATTAAGCAGTGTGAAATTAATTAATCAGTGGGGTGGCAGGTATAAAGACTTCTCACTGGAACTGCTCACACAACCAAAACAAGGCGTTTCATGTGCAACGACAGTTATTAATTTGCTGTATGTTTTATTTTAATGCTTCCATGATGAGGAACTGAACTTGTGTGAGGTTAAGAAGGTTGGAATGAAGGAAAAAAAAATCATGCAAATTAGCAAAATAACAGCCCTCCTCGAATCAAAGTATAAACCTGTGTTTGATCTGTTCAATCAATTAATTAAAAAAATTCATTCTGTATAATAATGCAGTGCAAATTAGATGGAAATGAGATAAAATATTCATTTAGTTATCTGGGGAATCACCCTACAGGGCTTTTTAGTCTTCAGTCTGGCTCAAAATGCTGGCCATATGGCAATTATGTACAGTGGTGTTGCAGGAGAATTGGTCTGATGCCTAGTGGCAGATAGGAGCCTGCCTGTGACAAACTGCTGCTAGGATCGGATGTGAGTTGAGGGAGATAATGAGGCTGTTGTAAGCCTTAAGTATAGAGCTTGCCCCCGGGGTGACATATCTAAGTGTGCAGGCTCCCTCATTGTTGCAGTTGAGGATTAAAAACACATTTGCTTTTAACTTCATAAACTTTGCCAGTTCTTTTTACAACTCCTAAAGACAACTTTGGCTTTTATGTGAAAAGCCTCTTGACATTGCTTTGAGGAGGAGCTGTTATTTTCTCACAGTCTGTATATGTGGAGCCCCGGTTTGATTCTGCTTTGAGCTATCTATAGCTCTTCTTAAGCATCTGCAAATTCTAGGGAACTTCTCCTTAAAAACAAAAGTTAGCACAAATGACACATTTTTGATAGAAAAGCTCTTTCATATTGATCCTTTGGGCACCCATTTCTGAATTCTGCTCAGGGCAAAAAGGAAAGCACATATTTTGGTTGACTGGTCTGGCCAAATAGAATGTGTTGTGGAGAGTGGGCTTCTCCCAGAGGGCTCATACATGTTGCGATTTGAAGATAACTGCTAACCCTTTCTTTAGAATTTATGACATCCACTTCAGGTTGGGTGCCTCTGCCACACTTGCTGTCACGCAGGCAGTATGTCCTTAGGAAAGCAGTGGTGCAAATTCCAGCACTGTGTCCAATTTACACCCACATCGCTCTACAGGTTCTCTTTTTAAGTATAACAAGGACACCATGCAACCAAGTGCAATACACAGAAGAAGGCAAACGACTCTCTGCAGTGTGTTCAGAGTAATTGCTGTGATGTTTCAGAACAGTTAAAATAATTTACTGAATGCAGGCATATCTGAAGCCAGTATTTGGGGGGGTTTAATTCTGTGAAATAAACAAGTCACACTTCTTTTTGCCGTCCTCACTGGCATTTGATTAACAGTCATTTGGGGCTTGCATACAAAGCAGGAGAGAACGGCAAGAGAGACGAAGAGAGGGAAGAAGGCGCTTCAGCCAGCAGCAGGGGAACTTCACGCAGACCTACAAAGGCAGGCAGAGTGCTGGGCAAGACTGCAAGCAGTCACTCAAGCATGGGATTAAAAAGCATTTAAGCCTTGCACCATAACAACCCTTCTTCCAGCTTCACATTTCTGACCATTCATTCGGTTTGTTACGGCTGGTGCAAAACTGTGTGTAACAGGTTCTCCAGTGCCAACAGTTATAAATGTATTTCAGTGCGTTCTTGCAACAAACATAATGAGCCAGCCTAAAAGGGTTTCTGTGTTCACTGTTAGGGTGCAAAATGGGCTGTCACTACTGTTTATTGCATTCATGGCTTGATGTAATGGAAAACATGCAATCAAATGTAGGACATGTCAACTAGAGTGCTTCACTTCACACTCTTGTTCACACTTTTAATGCCTCTTAGGCAACAGAAATAAATTTATGACAGACTGCTGCTATATTTACAGGGAGCTCTAGTGAGTGCATTGGATTGATCAGTATAAAATTATTCTAACAAAAAAATCACCAGCTAAGAATTCCCAACTGCGATGAGTTAAGTTTTGGTGCCAGGAGGATAGCTACTAAAAAAAAAAAAAAAAGCTTTCACGTTGCACAGCCCCCGCCTGCCCATGCTTGTTTTGATGGGAAATGATGAAAGCACAGGTGGATGCGGGAAAGCTCCCCTCCCTCGTCATCTGTGCGGATTCCTCATCTGTGGCTTCTTATTAACACAGGAGTGGAGGTTTACAGTCTGGCTGCTGGGCACAGTGGGTCGGCACGCACAAAGCTCTGTTTGTTCCCTGGCCCGCAGGGCTCCCAGGGTAAGCTCAGCTCCAAAGGGGAGACAAACAAAAAGGCACCACTGTCTCACACACTGAAGCTGATGTCCAACGCATTCATCTTTACTACTCAACAGGGGCGGATTTTCTTTTCAGAACCTCGAGGAAAAGCAAAAGAAGACGAGTTCTGTAGATACAGGGCCTCAGGATAAAAAAAACGGCTTTTCTCCTGAGCTATGTATTTTTTTTCTGGGCTTAAACGCCGTTTTGAATAGCTACTTGTTGTGATGCAGGTTGGCCTTTTTGCCTTCTCTTTTTGTGTAAACTTTGCTCTCCTGCTCTTATGCAGCCAACACAGTCCAAGAAAGGAAAAACAAAAAAAGTTCCATCGTGTTATGTATATTATTAGCATCTTTTTGATTGCAGCAACAGGCATATAAAGAACCGCTTTCCCAGCTGATTGATAATTTCAAGTTATACCTCATACCTGCTATACCTCTGTGTTATTTCTGAGCATTAAAGCAATGTTCAAGCTACTTCTACTGTGGCTGTTAGGTCAGACGTGCAGTGTTGTGCTGCAATCTGCAGTCCAAGTATAACTCCATTATTGAGGGGACTCGAAAGTGGGAGCTGTGTGACACACAGCAGGATGATTTAGTTTAATGACCATGGCAGTGACAGCCCTGTGATGGAAATTGGACTCCCCCTGCAAATTTACATCACTTGAGGGTACTTGGGGTTCTTTTAGCGGCTGCTCTCCAGAGCACGAGCCATCAGGAGGTCCTGGATATGTCATGCTTGTCACCTTCCTTTAAGTGTATCTGCGGACGTGGGAGAGGGATTAATATTATATCGCCCGAGGAAGCACGGAGGCCGTCTTATCAGCACTGCAGATGTGATAAGCACCTCTACCCCCATGAAAACCAGAAAAGAAATCTCCAAGCAAAAAAGACAAGCATCTCTTTGTGTTGCCTCCTCGCAGTGCTCCAGAGTTTCAATGCAGCTTTGTGGCAGATATGGTGCAATTTCACATCTGTTGTAATTTGATGTGCCTGGATCACCCTCTGTGAAATTGACTTAATCACAACATGGCTCCTTTCAATTATTCCGAGAGTTGGCATATGGCTTTAGAAATACTAATCTGATTTTTTTTATTGTAAGTTATTTAGACTAGCCGACACCACAAGCATCTGTGCAATAAATAATTTTAAAAAAAATGGCCAGTGCCCTCCCCTTCCTCAAGATTATGCTGTGAGCACATCATTTATGCTCTCTTTTTAAAAGAAAAACCGTAAATATTTAAAAAATATGTCACCTTTATGCTAATATGTTCCATCATTCCCACAACACTCATCTCACATTAGTTCACATCAATGCAGATGTCAATGTGTGCAAATTGAGTTGCCCTCCAACTGATTTAGAGCTGTGAATGGAAGTTATGGCAACTGTTGCTGTCACTTCAGTTTAATCAGCAGAGCAGCCGATGGAACCATGGAAACACCATGTGACACCAAAAACATCAACATCAAAGCCAGTTACTGTAATTAGAACATATTGAAGGCTGTTCAGTCAGAAAAAAAGTACATGATCTGCTAAGCCTTTGGATCCATTCCCATGCCTTCAACAGTACAGTGCGTTAAGCCTCAGATAGAACTAAAACGATGTGCTCGTCTGTAAATCTATTGGTGGAAGTAAGAATGTGACATCTCTGCATTCCTCTTTTACAGTATATTTGAATACATCCATATGAATATCTGTCACAGATATAGTGCCAATAATCAGATTTCACAATCTGCTCATTTGTCAAAGCATTTTGCAACATTTCCTAGAAATCTCAGAGAATTAACATAAAAGGTCAGAGACTGAAGATCCTTTCAGAAAAAACTCCTTTCGGTGTGTAGAATTTACACAACGCCTAAAATCCGTGCCACCCACCAGCGACAAGGCATGATGACCCGACACGCTACCTGGCACCCTCTGTGGTGGTAGGGCCAGGGCCAGTAGCCTCTCAGAGGGTGGCACACTCTCTGGCACTGAGTGTAGCTGCGGCGGCATTCTGAGCAGCAGATTCCCTGGTGCTCCAACATGGTGTCAAAGGTCACGGCGCTCTCGTCTCTGGCTCCTCCGCTGCGCTGCATTTATATAAACCAAATTCAGGAAAAAACAAGACCAGTTAACACAAGCAATGACTTCTCTTCTATCTTTCAACGGGCCATTTTTTTTTAACTCTATTTGCGATTCAATCTATCTGGCATCCATTCAGCTCTCAAAGGCAACGGGAATTTTTCATGGCCGCTGGGACTTTTTACTTGAAAATCTCAGTTTTCTTTTCTCTGGTGACCTATAATTAGAGGCACAATTGAGGTACCGTATTTGGCACAAACCAGAATGAATGATTCCAGGTAAACACCGCTCTCCTCTGATGAAAATCGTGTTTTTAGCAGTGATTGCATCTACAGCTGCAGCTCTGAACTAAGTCGCTAAAGAGTTGATGAAACTGTAAAAAATTTATGCAAACTGTTCTGTTAAAAGTTGCTTTGGGGCCCAGTGTGTTTCTCTTAATCAAAAATTCACTCAGGAGCATTGTTAATCATAGAGAGTTGTTGATTAAATCCTGTTGCTCACATGGTAAGGGTTTTCGGGGTTGTATGCTGACCCAGCGCCCGACTCCCCTCTGTCCGGACTTTCTGAGGCGTCATGCTTAGTGCGACTGACCGGGTCCCTCGCCTCAGCAGCTGCCTTCATCTCCTCCATGTTTAACTGCCGTTTGGCCCGCCGCACGCCTGGCTTTTTCCTCTCCCCATCTGTTGCAGCATCCACAAGAGGCGAGAGTACTGGGTCAACATCCACAAGATGCCATACATATCCTCAGAGCTCAATCCTACATAGCTGGAGTTGTCTCAGACGTCCTGAATAATTAAATTAGCAGCAGTGATATCAAGCAGGGTTGCATATTTTCAGTTCATTCTTTTTTAATGTAAGACTTTGTTAGTCTTTTTTTATACTCTAAATTTAGTGTACTCTTCAAGATGTTCAAGTGTTTCACTAACTTCTGAGTATAGGCTGTAAATTTTGCAATAAGATGAGCAATCACAGCTTAGACTTTAATAAGATATGAAAAATGTACAAGAGATCTCTTCGAACAGACTATGGAAGAGCAGCTATCCTTCTAGGCCGGGCAGGATAGACATAAAGAAAAAGAAAAAGAACCTTTAAAAACAACAGGCTGGAGCCAGAAAATGGGAAATTCGCCACAAAGATCCAGAATTTTGTTGCTCAGAAATGTGGTGTCCTTCAGTGGCTGCTCTGCTGGAACCCATACCAGGGACTCCTCACCAAACGTCGCAGGCAATAATTCGTCTGTCTGACATGAAAAAATAAAGAAAATCCCTGAATAACTCCAATTAAAGATGTGTTCTTTCCCTTCCAGTTGTCAGCATTGATGTCAAACAGTGTGCATGTACCAGGTCAAACATCAGCGTCTCTTTGTTGTGAGCTCCCAGGAGCGGAAGGTTTGCTTTGATTTGGGATTTTATGTAGCATTTGTCTCCTCCAAAGAAGCGGATTCCAGTTATTCCCTGCACCAAATCACAGAGATGCCATGTTTACCCTCACAGCTTTGTTACTTTGCTCAGCACACAGAAGGTCTCAACTGAGCCCAGCAAGAGAAAACAAGGACAAACTCACTCACAATTTGAAAGTCATGAATCTCCACAGCTTCCTCAGCTCCGCTCCCAGTTTTAAATCTCTCCAGATTGTTGTCAGAATCAATTTCCATGGAGCCCTCCCTCACCTCCCCGTTGATGTTCAAGCTGTAGCGAACATTATAAACCTGGCAGCATTCAAAGGGAGATGTTAAAATGACTGATTAGTCAAGTTATGTAAATCACAGAGTGGCAAACACAATAGCAGAGATCCGTGCAGAAAAAAAGCTTGGTGCTTTGTGATGTTATTCCCCCTCACAGATATTTTTGTTGAAGGAAATCCTCTGTAGTTTTACCACGCTGAGAATTTGAGTAAACCACGCTGGGAGATGCCAGACCTTGATGAGGAGGTTTGCACAACATGTGAGCTCATTAGAACACAAATAAATATTACACTGTTTCTTATGAAAATGAAAACGAGCTCCAAGATCAATTCATGCAATCTATTTGTGTGGAAAACAGAAGCAAAGATGTGATGAAACTCTGGCAGCAAGACATCGATATGATCGTCTCATTACAGTCTCTAAAAAACTGCACGGTGTTCTGCCTGTTAACGTTCTCAAAAATAATGCCGGGTTCCTACATTCAGCGCATGCTAAGCCAGATTCAGTTTGGAGCAATGTTTTGTTAACACTCACGTTCTTATCTCGGAGTTTCCACAGGTGAGGAGCAGTCACACAAGCACACAAGAAGAGCACTGCACCAAAGAAAAGAAGCACAGCTCCACATCCCAGCATATTACTGATTGTTGCCTTGCAGGAAGTTCTTTGTCCCTTAAAATCCACAGCACAGAAAGAAAAATAAGACATGCAGGAAACAGCAAAAGAGAATGGACCAATCTCAATCTTGCTCTCAATCCTCAAATGTAACTGATTTTACAGTTTTATCACACAAATGTCGGTTAAAATTCACAAAATACAAAGATTTCTTACCAGAGATCTGCAGAATGCATCAGTTGCATTTTTCACTTTGTCCATCTCTTTCTCTGTGTCCATAACTCCCTTATTATGTTGAATCTCTATGGAGAGCAGAGCTATTCACCAGGAGGCTATTTTACAAGTAACTGTGAATGATGTAAAGTTGATATTAAATTGCAAAATTCAACATCTGAATGTTACCTGTGGCTGTAAATCGCCCAAAGCAAAGTGGCCACCCTGTGGAGCCAACCTAAAAACCCACGTTTGAAGCAGCTCAGAGCCCAAGAGAGACGGGCTGATGTCATGTGTTGCAGGAGCTGATGCACTGAGTGCTGTGTGACCTCTCCATCGGTAAATCCTAGAAAGGAAATTTAGCTTTCACAGACCATGTATTTTTCATTCTACAGACCTCCTGTACATGGCATAAAATACTGGTATGATGGTTATTAGCTATATTTTGTTTCAAAAGCAATAATTGATAAATTGATATTGATAAATCATGTAATAAAATGGTTACAGTATAACGGGGTGGGATTATATAAGTTCACTTCCTTCCACTCCCTTTCAAGCAATGTATAACTGATGATTATATTGCTGTTGTGTATTATTTGTACTTAATTGCTTGAAATAAACCATTTCAAATCAAAATCAAATAATAACAATGACTTAAATAATATATTATACTTTCCAGTATCTGTCACGTTTTGTTCAATTTCTGTCTTTCATTTTTGTTTTAAGCTTGTGAATCATGTTTTTATGTTGTATGTAGTAATACATTTTTTTTGTGTATTTGTTTACATTGTCCAACTCTTCAAGTAAACATGTAAGTAGCTGTTAATGAGTCTGGCACCAATGCGTGAAAGAATAAGAGATTTTTCTGCAGCTTTAACTCTAATACTTTGGTGACTTTGGCACGTTTCTTGAACAATTGTCCCAGAACATTTCTTCTCAGGTTTACAAAGCCTTTTTATGGGACTGTGAAGGGGTGACTAATTCTATCCAGCTCTACTGCTGCTGAAAAGGAGAATACTTCATTTATACTGCTCTTGCCACATCCTTTAACTCTTTCCAAAAATTGTAGTCTTAAAGCATCTATTCAAAGGCCCATTTCCAGGAATATCATGTTTTGGGTATTTTTTATCATGTTCTTGTGATGTCTTACCAATAATAAAGGACTTATATAAAGACAGTTAAACGTAAAATTGCATTTCTAAGTAATTTTTTATTCAAATCGTTGTGAATCAGGAGCAGACGAAAAAATGCTGTTTGAAAAAGATCTTATCTGTGAGGTAGAAAAAAACGATGGGCTGGCACCAAGCTTTCTTCACCGCCCTATTCTGCATCCGCTTTCAGACGACTAGATCCATGTACGTCTTTGTTTTCCTTGTCTGATCTGGTATCTGGCTCAAAACTGCACAGCTGGATAGCTCTAATAATGCTCGCCATTTTTTTTAACGGTAATGTTATATTGGGGGTTTAAGGGATACAGTGGGAGAGAATGAAAACAGAGAGCTCTCAGCAACGGGGAGGGGAAGGGGGCTGGGGCTGCTCCATGCTAACAGTCCTGGCAACAACTTAGAGACTCATTTCTAACTACTGTTGCTCTGCAGAAAGTGTGTCCTGGAGAACAACATTTTTGGGGGGCTTAAAACTGCATCATAATTAAAAGACCAGTTGGAACACTTCATATATATAAATTCAAATTATTTTGATTTCCCAGCTAAAACGTTTTTTTTGCATTTTATTCTTTACTGCCCACAATGCTACTTTTGTCTTGATTTCCTCTTACCACTCTTAGTGTTGTATTGAGTTATCAGTTTCTCTAATAGGTCGATGCAGTTTAGTCTTGAGTTTTTCTCTTAAAAGGTCAGGGCGTTGACTTTGCAACAGCAAAACTTTCTGGAGAAAGACAGCAAATATATTTTTAGATGAGCTTTTCTTACTGCAGTTTTGCATCGTGCTGAAACAGACTACTTAAATAACTCAAGCACTGAATGTCACACAGGCAGTTTGTATTTTATTTACTCAGTGTACTTTCCTAGTTCTGCTTTATGGGGTTTAGGCTTTGGGGATTTCATTACTCAAAGCTACAAAATGTGTTTTGCTCTTGACAAATAAAAACATTCTGTAAGCCTTTGTGTCCTACCTTGAGACACAAAGTAAAACGTTTCTGAGTTGGGTTGATTTGGAGACTTCATTAAAAAGCAACGTTTAACAAAATTTTGCTATATGAAAAACATTTTATTTTTTACAAAATAAAAGGGTTTTCCCATTAGACTACACTGATATTCACTTTTTACTGACACATTTTTTACACAGAGCCTCAGACCTGAGAGCTAAGGGACTCACTTTAACCCAGGTAACTGAGAGAAAAAGGGCTGATGTGACTTTTAAAGTAAAAACATAGGACATAAGGCTGCAAGCCAGTGGGTTGAAATCCACAGTTGACGGAGATGTAAAACTAAATCCTAAGGTTAATTTCCTTGTGAATATTGATGACAATCCTGTAAACATACCTTAAATATTTGTTAAGAGCTCAAAATAATGGGTATATTATGCTTGTGTTTCCTCTTTTATGTAATTTTTTTCTAGCTTTAGCCTTTTATGATCAAGCAAGTCTTTTAAATGACCAGACTCACACCAAACAAGCCACTAAGTGATGTTGGGGGGATGGAGATCTGTTTCGAGTCAGATTATGACATCAATTCATCTCATTCATATTCTTGTATGTATTGATGTTCTTTATTTCCATAGCCCTTTAAAGCACAATCAGGAATACTGCCCAAAGTGTTATAAGTGTGCGCTTTATGCTGTTTTAACTTCTTTGCTTTTTCTGTATCCAGAATCAAACTAGAGAAAAAAAGTTTTCTGTATGAAAAGTGTGCCGCAAGTCTTCACAGACTTTCAAAACCTCACACATAAACTTTGCTTAATTATACATTAGAAGATCATTTTTTTCGGTTTAGATTGCTTGGTCTCTGTCATAATTAAAGACAGATGAATCGCTAGAAAAGATTCAAATGTTCAGCTACTGTTGCTTGGAAACTGATTCAATCTTTTTTTTGTTTTTTTTGTGGATAATTGGTAAGCTGGAAGGCAATCACAGAAGGTGCTGGGGGTGGGGGTATGGGGGGATTTTTTTGACCTTTGAAAAATATGTAATTGTAAGACAATTTGATCAGCAGAGCAATATTTGCATGCAAATTGTGCCGGCACAGTAACAACATTGTGTAGAATTAAAAGACAACGGCAATGGTGCTGGCCTCTTATCCGTTTAGCTGGGGTGGTCACATTTTATTTACTGCAGCTTAAAGGCCTTTGAGGCAAATGAAATACATTCGGTTGGTTAATTGAGGTTATTCTGGATGTTTTATAAATATATCCCCGGGATGGTGAGTTGATAGGATTGCTGTTATGTCCTGATGGCCATGGTTACTGAGAGCAAACGTATTTTAACTTTTAACTGTTTATTTGTGCAACAAAGTGATAAAATCTATCACACACATGTAAATCTTCCATATTGATTGTTTTTCACAGCAGAAAGGCCATTTTGGGCCTGAATGTTCATAGGTCATGCCTATAAATAGCAACACATGCTCTTAAAAAGTCATAATAAAATTCCTTTTTACAATGAATCGATATGAAAAATATATTATTAATGTAGAAAATCTTGCATATTACACAGGATACACTGAACAGTCTTACATGGGCCACATGACACACTACAAAACACAACAACATCCACCACGGAATCACATGACAGAGAAATACTGTACATTAAAATGTCTTTTTATTTAGATTTTGTATGTTTTCTAAGAGTTTGTATACTCTGGGATTGATATTTCATCCGTTTCCTGTATTCTAGCTGGCGTTGGTGGACCAACAAGGATATAATCAAACTCCTGGTGTTGCACCTTTTCATACACACTTTGCAGACCGCTGGTTTTGGGTAGGAGAGCAGGATAGTAGTTTTCCCTCCTGGCGTCCCGGGGAAGTGTTGCTGTCTTTGAAAATGTTGACAGATGAGGTCCACAGGCCATGCTGGTGTTGGGCCTTGTAGCGGACGGGCTCCAGCATCGGTCTGAGTGTCCCAGTACTTTGCATTCGTTTGTGCACGCCCAAAGACCTGTGGAGTACAGCAGCGATTTCAGGATAAAGTGAGTATAACAAGCAGTTTATCTTGCAGTCTGTAATTTGATTTTATTGGGTGGAGACTCACTGTTTATTGGTGGTGACTCTTTTTTGTGCACATCCCCGCTGATGTCTGAGTCGCTGTCGTTAAAGTCGCTGTCCCCTTTTCCACTGTCCTTGCCACTGAAATGGGGCTCTCTTGCTGAGATTGTTGTGAATGAATTTCCTTTCCATATTGTTATTGGCCTGACAGTTTCTTTTCCATATCCAGGCAGTGTGGAGTAGCCCTGAAAAGAAACAAAGACGTGATGAAGTCAAGTTAAAAAATGTCACATTATTCAGCAAAAACCAGATCAAAATCATTTTAAAACATACCAAATTGTCTTCATACCTTTAGTTTCCCCTCCATTCTGTTGTTTGGCTCAAACATGCCAGATGTCTGCTTGTCATCTTCACAGCCTGACCCTGCTGTGTTGCTGTTGGCTAGCGAAGGGTCCTCTGAAAATTGATGGCTATCAAATGCCTTGCCGTTGTGGTTGGCAATCAGTGAATCAATATGTCCGCTTTCCACTTTTTCCACATTGGCTGCATTTTCTTTTTCATCAAACCTCCCCTCCTTGGCCTCTTTCTTGCGGCGGCTGCAAATGGTTGTGATGAGAATGATGGCCAGCAGGAGCAGGGAGCAGCTCCCTGCCAGGACTATAATTATGGCCACGGATGTGTCCCATTCAAACCCCTCCTCGTTGCCTTCCTCAGCCAATGAAGGCAAACTTGGTATGGTACCTTCAATAAAACTCAAAATAAGTGCAGCTGTGGAGGTCAGTGAGGGGGATCCATGATCACTGACGGAAATGATTATTTTGACCATGTCTGTAGGATCATACGCCAGTTGTCGACTGACATGCACCTTCCCTGTGTCTTTGTGGATGGAGAAACCCAGGTGCCCCCCCTCTGCGATTTTATAGGACAGCTGTGCGTTTGTGCCTTCGTCAGCATCTGTGGCTTTTATTTGGGTTACGACGTAACCCGCGGGAGCGTCTTTGGGCAGGAAAACCTCAGCAGAACCCTTGAAGAGAGGGGGCTCTATGATAGCAGGCTGGTTGTCATTCTGATCAACTATTTTTAATCTGATGATGGCTGTGCTCTGCAGCTGTGGCGACCCGCCATCACTTGCTTGAACATGTATGTCCAGCTGTTTCATCACCTCATAATTGAAACTCCTCAGTGCATATATGGAGCCAGACATTGAATTGAGAGACACAAAGGTATTAACTGGGGACCCCATGATCACACCCTCCACAAGCCTGTAAGTGATTTTCCCATTGTTGCCCAGATCAGCGTCGCTGGCCTCAACTGTGGTGATGTAGGCGCCCGGGGCATTGTTTTCCACCACTGGGACCTCATAGACGGCTTTGGCAAAGTGGGGGGCGTTGTCATTCTCATCGTTTAGTCTAATGGTGAATTGGGTGATTTTTCTAAGCGGGGGGGACCCGAAATCCTCAGCCATGACGGTCAAGTTGTACTCCCTTATCCTTTCCCTGTCCAGAGCGGCAGCTGTCACAATCATGTAGCTGTCTTCGTGAGCCTGCCGGAGTTTGAAGTGGTCGTGGCCATACAGCGTGCAGTGAACCTGGCTGTTGATGCCTGAGTCTCTGTCCATGGTGCTGATCAGCGCCACCAGACTGTCCCTGTCTGCCGCCTCGCTGATGTGCGCCACACCTGTCGTGATGGAGGTCATGGGGGTGATACTGATTTCTGGGGCATTGTCGTTTACGTCTGTCACGTGAATGATGATTTTGCACACTGAGGGGGTCGGGTTCGGTCCCAGATCAGTCGCTTGCACGTCCACCTCGTACGTGCTTTTATCCTCAAAATCCACGGGGCTCCGCAGCGTCAGGTGACCCGATTTACTATCCACTTGGAAAAGTTCTCGGATCTCATGAGAAACCTGCTTTCCAAAGCCGTAAACCACCTCTCCGTTCAAACCCTCGTCAGCGTCAACTGCGTTCAAGTCCAGGATCACTGTGCCAGGCGGCGCGTCCTCCGGCAAACTGACGGAGAAACTGTTCTGGTCAAACACGGGACTGTTGTCATTGAAGTCCGTCACTTTGACGGTGATTTTTGAGGACCCGGATCTGTACGGGTTCCCTCCGTCTGTGGCGACCAGCTCCACATTATAAAACGACTGAGTCTCTCTGTCAAGCTCTTTCATGAGAACCAATTCCGCATATTTAACCCCATCCGCTCTCAGGAGCACATCTATGGTAAAGTGACTGTTCACAGAAATCTGATAGCTTTGAATGTAGTTTGACCCCACATCAGCGTCCACGGCTGGGTCTAATGGGATACGGGATCCAAGTGCTGCGTTCTCAGAGATCTCCACCATGTATTCCTTGCTGGGGAACTCCGGGGAGTTGTCATTAATGTCTTTTATTTCCACCTCAACGTGAATCAATTTGTAGCGATCTTTGGAGAAATTAACCACATCAAAAGTAATCAGGCACTGTGGAGTGTGCCTGCAGATTCTTTCTCTGTCGATCCGCTCCCCGACAGAGAGTTCTCCGTCGCTTTCTCTCACCCTAATGAACGAGTCGTTGAATTGTTTCATCATCCTGAAATTGCTCTTGGAGGAATGTGACAGACTCAAGGACATGTCCTTGGCAAGGTTTCCGATGACCGTTCCTGGTGGCTCCTCTTCTCGGGTCTGCAACCTCACAGTATTACCCTCCGAACGCGCCCATGAGGTGAATAAAAACTGATGGAGGGAGAAAATAAAAACCCAACAAGTTAGAAGTGTGCCCTTTGTCATCTTTCTGCTAATCTTTCCCCGGCGAGCAGCCTCTTTGTGCGCCAAACAAGCCTTCACATCTGCTGCAGGCTCCCGGCGCAGCTCCCGCTTTATGAACTGAACTGTTGTGAAGTGAAAGTTGCTCCTTGCGCGCATCCAGTCAGACGCGCTTGTTGCCTCGCCTTCCTCTCGGCTCTCACTTCTGCTTCTCTTTTCTTCTCATTTTTTTTCTCACAGCTTCTCATGCTAATGAGATGATCTGTGACCAATCCCTGCTTTAGAATTTAAAATACAACCTTATATTAATAAAACAAAACGTTTTAAGCCTTTTTAAAGATAGAGATAGGGAGAGAAAGACACAAAGAGAGAAAGAGACAGAAAAAGAGGCAGATAAAGGCTTTATTTTCTTGTTACAGTCATTTCCAAGTTGCAGTTTTATTAAACAAAAGATAATTTCTTTTGATTTTTTTTTTCTGTTTACTGTCAACCCATAGGTATGGATGCGTGCGCGTGGATGGACGTGCTGCGCATTCATTCCCGAGACCGCTTCAGTCACAGAGCTGCAGAGCAAACGTCTCTTGTGGGCGTTATTAACCTGGGAATACTATCTGCGCGGGAACATTCCCTTTGAAGTTGGAAAGAGGGAAATATTTGTGGAACATTTTGTTGTGTAGAGAAAAAAACTAAACGGTTATTATTCAAACAAACTGCTGCAAATGCATTAAAAGGACATCCTCATTTCATGGCAGCAGTTCAGACTCTTAATCCCATTCACGGATTTCATGCTTCTAAAATTAGGTGATGGAATTGCATTTCAAAAACACTGCTTACTTATTGTTTTTATTTAAGTATTTTGGTTCTTTTACAAGTATAGAAAACGTGGTACTTGAAACTTTAAAGAACAACTCTGACGGAAATCGTGTGTTTTGGTGTTTTGAACTAGTTCTTTAGCATTATCCTCATGATGAAGACATACATAAAGAAAATGAAGATTACATTTATTTTTCTGAGTATTTCTAATTTTGCAATCTTTGTGAATCAGAAGCATAGGAAAAAGGCAAGCCAAGGTTCCCGATCCACTCCATTCTGATGCATCCATTAAAGACTTAATTTTCCTTGTCAGAGCTGGAATCAAAACTGTACGGCTGGGTAGCTTCAATATTGCTCGCCATTTTTGAAGCACCAGTAACCCTTGTGCTATCCTAGGCACTTTACCATTGGGAGTTGGGTCATCTAGACCCACTAGACAGTGCGCTGAACCTTTTTTCTTCAATGATTTGTGAACCTCACTGGCGTCCATGGATTACATGAAATCTTTCCACCTTTATCCACCTTTGTCATGGTAGGGAGAACACGTCAATGCAAGGGTGGGGTCATAGGATAGCACAAGGCTTGTGAGCGACTGTATGCTAGCAAGAGAAAGTGTAAACAGATGGATGATGGGAAGTTAGGATGGACTTACTCCAGTTAACAGTTCTGTCTACAAATTAGATGTAAATTTCTAATGGAGTACTGCCTGTCATGGTGCCTCTGTCAGTCTCATCCCCCTCCCCTCTCTGCTTGGCTCCTGATGTGACTCAGCTGCGACCACTTACCTCATCACCTGCCTGCCTTCATAAGGAGCTCCAGGACCAGTATTCAACGCCAGTTCAATGCCCCTGATGGTGCATAGTATGGTCGTCACGGTCATAGCCATAGTTACTAAGCCTTGTTCTAAGTCTCGCTCTCTACCTTGTCCTCAGGATTCCAATTACCACGAGCGGTCGCCTGAGTCATTTACGTTCCCGGATCCAAGCCTCGGCATTCCCCCAGTCACGCCACAAGCCTCTGCCGATTCTCCAGTCACGCCACGAGCCACGGTCATATCCACCAGTGACGCCATGAGCCGCAGCTTACCATCTATCCTCGTCGTGGGTCCTCATTGGATACTCCTGCTCCGCCTGCAGCCTACAGAATCAAGAACTGACATTAAAACCTTTTCTTACTCACCTCAGAACTCACCTGTGTCTCCTTCCGGGTTCCAGCGTCTGGGTCTGTTTTGTATCGCTAGCCATGACACTGCCGCTCTGAAGAAAATGTGTCCCAGAAATGATGCAGGTTTTTGATTTTGACTAAAAATGGCATAGTCAAAATTAAAAGACCACTGCGAATGCTTTTAAATAGATCAAAAGATAAATTGGACTTTAATGCTTTAGAAGTTTATGATGCTTCAGAAGATTTCAAACCAGTTATTACCCTCAGTTTATTATCTGATAAATCCCCAAATGGAAATTAGTCTATTCTGGATTTGTCTTCTGTCTTCAAAGACCCACTTCAGAGCATAGAAACACAGAAAATGTTTTATTGGAGTGGGTCTTTAATCGTAGTTTGTACAAAGATTTTGATTTGAAATGGTTTATTTCAAGCAATCAAATGAGAATAATACACAACAACAATACAATCATCAGTCATACATTCATTCAATGACGAATCAAACTTAGGATAATTAGACATATTAATAAATATTACTTGAAAGGAAGTTGAAGGAAGCAAACTTACCGTATATAATCCCACCCCGTTATACTGTAACCATTTCATTAAATGATTTATCATTATCTGGTTCCTAGCTTTTATCAGACAGAATGAAGAATCCTGACGTATCAATAAAGCACAGGACAAAGATGAATTACTTAAATTATTATGTAAAAAATAACTTTTAGAAATCAACATGGCATATGCAGATCATTAATCCAAAATATATGCAGATTATGTTACTAATAAAAGTCATGTATAGGATTAATACAAATAAAACTATATCAGTAAAATAAACATAACATTGTGTCAAGAATTTTCTTAGCAAAATGTGATCAAGTATCAAAAGTTAAAATATGTGCAAAATTATGTTACATTAGGAAAATTCATGAATCAATTTTTCAATTTTTGGAGCACGTGAAGTAATATCATTAGAAATAAATCAATTTAACCACTTTCAATGATTGATTAATCATTTATTTTTTTAGTATTATTATTTTTATAATAAGGTAATGCTGTGAAATAAAGATAAAAAAAGGGTCCATAATCTGTCGAATGACCAAGGTTGGTATTCCATCTTCTGCTGATTAACAGCTGTTCATCAGATATATTTATCTGTGAATCCAGCAAAAAGAGAATAATTATGATTGACCCAATGCTGGTGCTTGTTTCATAGCAACAGACTACATAGCTACAAATCATTACTCATCCACTACCATGCTGAACACGTGGAATCAAATCTTGTGACAGCTTTATTTTTGCCAAAGCCACAAAGGTTATTTTTTAACATCAGCAAAAGATTTTCTATGTGTTCAACAAGCTATTGTAGATTTTCTTTTGTTTTGTTTCAAATGCAATCTGTACAAAAGTTTGATAAAAAATATGTTTTCTCTTTGTAACCATTAAAAAAAAATCCAATTTTCTGAAAATGTAGCATTCAACCTTTGCCCTTTTTCTTCTTCTTTTTTTGATTAAAAGATTCCTTTTCCAGAGCAATAAAAAATCTGACCTTGAATAACACTATGAATGATGTCTGTATCTAGAATGTTTGTTACTTTGAATCTATTTCTACTTGGTGGTTCATTTTATATATATTATTTTATTTATTAATTCAATGTGAATGTATGCATTTTCTTTGTATTTTGCTTATGACTAACAATCTCAACTACTGAACTACTGTTCTTTGAATCCCGGTTAACAACCAGAACTCCTGGTCCCTTGGGTTCAATGCGTTCTTGCAAGAAGTGACTATATAGCCTCACGTAGGTCACCTGGAGGCCACAGATGACTGTTGTTAGTTAATTCTCAAACTATGCGTGCGCAAGAAGGATCATTGAGTTCTTAAAGCACCGCCTCTGGCTGTCAGGAGGGATAAAATAGATCAAGCAAACTACTAAACAACCTCCTGTGTAGTGCTCATGTTTGCTGATATTCATTTTGCTTAGTGGATTTGATTTGCTAAAGATAACTGCTTTGTGTCTTAATATGACGGGAAGGAAGATGTTTTAACATTTCTTTATTTATTTAATTATTCCCTACATTCTTTAAAACTACATCTGCGTTTTTAAATTCTTTATTTTTTATCCTTGGCTGTATCATGTTAAATAGTTGGTTCAGGATACACCCGGCTCTATCGAAATGGTATGAGAAAGATCATTTCTTTTTTTCCAGCATGACAAATCTGATTTGATTCAGAAAATATGTCTTTGTGGTTAAAGGAGCTTGACTGACCAGCACAGATCACTGCTGGTTTCACCAGCTTTGGGTTAAATTTGGAAAGTCCAGTGAGACGCAGACCTAATCACTCACATCAGTGTTTGACCTCATTGAAGACTGTGATGCTAAATGGGAGCACAGTCCTCTGTTTAATTACAAACCGTTTATTTTAATTTTTTCAAAATTCCTCCAGAAGGACTGAAGGACATATTAAAAGAAAATTAGGCTTAAAATTCCATTTTTAAGTATTTATCTTTTGAAAATGTTGTGTGTGTTGAGAGCCGACAAAAAATGGCTGTTTTTAAAACAGTGTATTTGTGATGTAGAAAATACACAGGGTGGGCAACAAGCTCCCTGCTTCACACCAATCTGATGCATCCACTTGTAGATGACTAGATCCGTGTACGTCTTTGTTATCCTTGTCTGAGCTTACATCTGGCTCAAAAATATAAAGGGATAGCAACAATATTGCGCGCCATTTTTGTTGCACCTGTAATGTTAGTGGTTTTAATGGGCTGTAAACTAGCAGGAGAGCATGTAAACAGAGATATCTTAGCAACGGAGAGAGGAAGTGGGTCCCGCCCACATTACAGAGGCGAATTTCTACTGAACTACTGCCGATCTGCAGAAACCATGTTCTAGAAAACAAACAGGATTTCTCATTTTCGGCTTAAAACAGCATAATCATCATTGAAAGACCACTGGGAACGCTTTGAAAAAGGAGATCAAAAGACAATAAAAGTGGGGTTTATATGTCTGCATCAAAGGACCAGGCCTTTCTTTATAGAGGCTTCAAAGTTTTGAAAAGTCCAATTATATTTTTCCCAGTCATGTCCTTTTTCTGACTGACAGAGTTGTAACAATCGCATCATTTGTTAGTAGATTTATTGCAGGACTGAAAAATTTTCCAGTTCTATTGACTCTGTAAAACCATTAGCACACCTGTCAAGCTTCATTTGGTTGCTTTGTGAAATGATTTTTTTTCTTTTTCTTTAATTCATTAATAAAGAAAACAAAGCTGCAGAATTTCTCTTAGGGTTCCGTTTAGCTTCTATTAATTGTGTGTGGATTATTTGTTTCCAAAGTGTTCTGTCAAATTCCTCGTGTTTCTAATTAAAATCACCCCCCCCCATGTGAATATGCTTTCATTCGTCTTTGTTCTCCTGCTGGAGGATGTCTAAAAAAAAAAAACAGACCGAAACTATGTTTTGTTTTGTTTTTTCTCAGCATTTGGATCAAAGGCAGCAAACAGTTTATTCCTGACTTTTGGAACCAAGTTCTCTGTTGCTTCCCTCTGATGATAATTAATTAGATGGCCAAACTGTCAAAGCTTAGTGCAAAAAAAAAAAAGCACCTAATATAAAAGAATACGCTGATGAAGCTACAGCAGTGATCGTCATTTAAGAAGTCATAGAGTCCAAAGAGACTTACTTTAAAGAGAAAGTTAAAGGAAGGACAACACCTGGCTTTCTGAAAAAACAACTGTAACAGGGTTTTTATTTTTTGTAAGATCTTATTGGGGAGCAAACTCATGTTGTGAGAACCAGTCTGTATCTGAACACGTTTAATTGTTTTCTTTCTTTATTATTATTTATGTAAAGGGGTAATTGTAATGATAAAATTATGGTAAACTGATGGTACTTGTAGAGCGCTTTACCTTCCTCAAAGGCCCAAAGCGCTTTATAGTCTCAGTCTCGTTCACCCAAGCACACAAACATTCACACACTGATGTGTGGCTCCGCTGCCGAACACTGACGCCAACCTGTAACCTCCGGAGACAAATTTGGGTTCGGTTTATTGCCCAAGGAAACGTCGATACATGGGTGGCCAAGGCAGGAATCTAACCTGCAATCTTCCGATCAGATCTAACACCCTACCTTTTTACCACAGAGAGGCAATAAACATCCCAGATTTTTACCTGTTGGCCATGAAATATGAAAACAAGTAAACAATGACTTATATTTAACCACAAGGGTACAACTTGAAACATTTCCAAGCATGATGACCTATGTATATATTTATAAAATAGGGAGAGAAAATAGTCTCACCAGATTTGTGTTTGCATGATTCCTGATTTGTGATGAGTGTTTTCAAAACGCATTTTTAGATTGTAATTTATTTTTTAATCTTTGGGCATATCTGTTTAAGAAAGTGGAAAAAATGTCAGGTTTTTACAATATTTTTCACAATCTAAGTTCAACGCGGCTGATGAGAAATCTCTGATGACCCAGCATTCTATCAGAATTTGAACGCACCACTTTAACACAAATCTGTAGATGTGTAAGTAGTTGTACTTTTTTGTACAGTTTTCTGTGTGTGTATCAGGCGGTTGGTGTGCGGTTGGTGTGCACCATTTAAGGATCTGTACGTGTAGGAGCCATTTTTAATTCATGCTCAATTTTCAGCTGTTGCAATTTCAAGTTGTGTGTACATAAATTGTAATTTGTATTTTTCGACATTCGAGTGTTACAAACTAAATGTACTGTATGAGTTACAAATCAAGAATTAAGCACACACAAATCCAGAGATACTTTTTTGTCTCCATAAAAACCCTTACATCTTTACATTTATTCCACTGACACATTCCAATGCACCCATTATTTTATTTTTTTTAGAAATGTGCATGGGTAATCTGCATCTGCATCTATAGAAAAAACACAAACCTATCATTAACACAACAAAATGACGCAACAGTAAAATGACTGTTACATTGAATCGTCTTTGCACAAGTATGACACAAGATAGAATAATGTAATATGGTGTTCGATAACTTGGAAATTGTGTTAAGTGTAAATACAGTTAATCTGGAATATAAACACAATTTACACAATTCAACAACGCTTGTTGCTCTGTTGTGTGTACCAAAGGACACACACATGCATTACTCGTACATACACATCTCCATAAAATGATTTTGGAAGCTCTGTAAACACACAGTCACAATTAATTAGTTCACACAGATCAGGGATAAAAAATAGAGCAAATCTGGGTTCAGCTGGAGCTTCAGCACTTTACAATTCCAAAACTGCCAGATACAGCAGTAAAAATGAGGACAGTTTTGAGTTCATCTTAATGGGCTTTTCCTTTCTCAACATTTATGTGTCCATGCGTTTCATCTTTTGTAATATTTTCAGATAAACACAATATATTCATTGTAAAAGCTCCAACTCTTTTTTTGGTTTATTTTGTTTCTCATTTTTCCACTTGTAATTGAGAGAAACAACATCTTCCCTTAAAACAAAACCAGAACACTGTTAGATGCAATTAAATCTACCAATTTAGCAATTGAAACATTGTTAGATTTAGAATATTCTAAATGAAAATAAGTCATACTCTTTTAGTGAAACACACCAATTAAGTCTTTGTGTCTTTAATCTGGTTTAATAAATTGATTTGAAGAGGAATTAGACAAGTTGGTAAGCAATAGAGCTCTTTCTGTGGATCACTGAAACACCCGTCATTTTACAGTCTTTTTCTTAAAAAGAAGACAACAATAAATTATTTCCACAATAAAATTGTCACTCTTTACCTGATTCTGAGTGTTTTTTATTATAAATAACTACATGACCAGATAATTTGACGGCAAAGGTCAGTAAGTAAAACAGTATGAAACTGTAATGAGTTTATTAGAGCTAAAATCAAATTTCCAGTCATTTTTGATGTTATGAAACAAATTACAGAGAAAATACGTGCAAAAAAAGCATTCTGCATGATATAAATTAGGAGTGTAACAATTCATTTTAACAGCAATTCAATTTATATACTAATTGGTGGTTGCTGATTTACACTAGATATTAGTTCATTTTTAACGATCCCATTCACTGACCTAAAGGTGATCCAGGACATCCTTAGCCAAAACTTCAACCAGTGTGATTCAGAGATACATCCCTGGGTACTGAACAGTGCAGATGAAGTTTTCCAGATTACTTGTGATTGTTGCAAGATAATCGAGTGTAAATTAAATATGCGTACAAACAAATAAATAAGAACTGTTGGCAAATCCATTCACGTTTTATTTTCCTAAAGTTCAGTCCACTGATGCTATTCCACATACTGATGACATTATTGGAACAATCTAGCACACTGTCTGGTCACATGTCTTTTCACACATTGGACTGGGACGAAGGCTTGATCATTTTTTGCTGCCATCACATGTATTGTCCGCTGGGATGACACATGGTCACATTTATGATATAGTAAAATAAAAAGACAGTGTCTCAATCCAAATGGTAATTTCCAAGATTGTTTTGATTTCCTTTTCATTTTGAAACAATTGTAGAATGGTACAATCGTGATCAAATCGTAAAAAACCTACAATGTCCCAATCTAAATGGTATTTTCCAATATCAATTCCATTATCGAGAATTTCTTTTCCCCCCAACTTTTTAAAAATGTGTTTGACTGTATTTTAAACTCTGCTTTGGCTTTTTGTTGCTTTGATTTGCACATCTTTTTTTTTTTCAAAGACTAATTGTTGTAATGAGCTTTACAAAGGTTGTTTTGAAAGAAGTTACTGCGCTTTGCCTTCATGTTAATAATTAAGATAATGTGTGAAAACTGTACAGTGGTGTTAAGAAGTTTTAATCATAACTTTAAAGGGTAAAGAGTGAAAATCTATTTTTTTTATCTCCATACATGATTTTTCATGGTATATCCATATTCCCTTTAACCCACTAAGTTTTTTTAAAGTTTATCTTTAAATGTAGAAAAACATCTCTTTTCAGTCAAAGGCTTGTGACAAGGCACTCAAACAACATGAAAGCCCAGGATTTTATTTTTCTTCAAAATTCTTAAAAGATGTATTTAGAACACAGAGTCCTATTTACTCAAGGTGGCTTATACAATAAGTCCTATTCAGCCATTCCAAGCTATGTACAGCTTTGTGCACATGGCCTTCTTTTTATTATACACAGACTGATGAATGCATCACTGAGGATGAGGGCTTCAGTGTCGTGGCCAAGGACAACTTTGGGCTGAGGAAGTCGCGGTTCAAATCTGTGACCTTCCAGCTGGCAGATTTCTCACCAACAGTTGCCCACATGCTCTTGATTTTTGTGATAAAGACAGTAGTTCTCTTCTTTAAATAACTTAATATTTATGATGAAGTGCTTGATGAAACCTTGTGGATGTTAGATGGATTTTCATGAGATTTACACAATCTTGGTCTTGTCAATTGATCATTAAACAAACTTTTTTGAGAAAAGTTTTTCTGCATTTTAATGAATCCTGCATTTGCAAATGTTTTCTTCACAGTCCCATGGGGCGCTTAATTTTTTTTTCTTATTTGTCTTTCTCTGTGCAGCCAAAGGAAACTCAGTTTTATAGTTTGTAAATGTTTTTTTTAATGCAAATACTTAATTAGCCTAGTTTTAAAGAAAAAAAAAATACTTGCAAGAGTAAATATTGACATACCTCTTTACTCTTTCAGCAAAAAATAAAGCTAAGGTTTAATCATGTTTTGTGGGTAAAAACATTAAACTGTAAAAAACACCTTGTGTTCAAAATAAGGCAAGAAATAATAATAGAAATAATTCCTTGCGCTTCCTGGCACACATATATTTTCTTTTCATTTCAGAGCCAAGCTGCATGCTCTGCAGGCTGAGTTTTACTTTAATGAGAACAAAGGTATTCGCAGATTCAGCGTGGGCGACTCTCCTTGGGTTACATTAAACCAGGTCAAATGACGGTTTTGATAGATGGATTATGATACAACAAAGCAGCGTGAGTTTGAACTGGGACACGGAGAAGTTAGTGTGACTTTAGATTGTAGAAATGTCCAAGAAAGGTTGTTGATTAGGTGGGTTTTTTTCAATGTGGGGAGCATTTTTTTTAAAGTTTTTAATTTATTCAGGTATATATTTGCAAATTATATTTTTTACACTTTAGTTCAAGGTCGCCTCCTAGTCAGGAGGAAAGCTAGGCGTTGCAGAGCCACATTATTTTGATGCCTGATTTTAAATCTCGGCGCATGGCAATTTAAAACTATTTTCTTTCGCAGTAAAAGCTATCAACTGTCAGAGTTATCGGTCCCAACAAATGTCCGCATTTTGTGATTAATGTTATATAATTATGCCAGCCAGAGCTACTTCCATTAAACTTACAGGCAAATTATTCACAGCCTCAAACACATTCCCAGAGAAAGTAAGGGAAGCGGGCGGCAAACAGAAAATGTATGAGAAAAGAAATTGTGGCAGGGAAAGATATTTCAAATTTACCGTTGGCCCACAGACACAATTCCATATTTAATGGGATTGTAAATGCATTCAGTTTCACGGGATGTCTTTGCATTTTAAGTTCTATAATCACCCTGGTCTACAATGTGGCTGCAGAAATGCACTGGTAGTTGGAATTTGTGCAAGACATTTAGCTTTGCATACTTTTGCAAAGATGAGAAATAAGGGGGGAATTAAAATGTAGCGGAGCTCAGTAGAGCTTTGTATTATTCGCTTTAAAGAACTCTGTGTGTTTCAGCAGAAAAACTTTGTTCCCCCTCTCTGGATGTGTCTCTGCCCCCCCCCCCCCCCCCACTGTTTCGGGAGGAGGGAGGGTGTCAATCTGATTCCCTTCTTAAAGAAATGACTCTTTCTGTTCAGCTGTCAACTTCCACTTAGCTTGCTATTGCACAACACTGTAAAGGTAAGGATAGAAAATATTTTTAGTGACTTCTGCCTAAAGAAAATCCATCTACACACTCGCTGATGGCATTTTTTAGATTTTTTTGTCCACATGAACAGAGGCGGAGCTACAGGGGGGGTAATTTTTTTAATCATTATTGACAAAGAATGAGAAATCATCGATACAAGCTTCTGTGACCATTGTACTTTAGCTACAAAAACATATTTAATATTTATATCAATACTAAAACAGTTTGAAACATATACTTTTCATTTGTAATGGCCGTCTTCCAATTCTTCTGGCCCCCTCCTGCCTCCATATAAAATGTTCTAGCACTGCCACTGGACATGAAAGAATTAATAAATACATTTTATTTCACTGTGTTCTGTGAAAATATCCCAAAATGAGTATAAAGTTACAATTATCAGAGCCTTCTACAAGAAATAAAAGACTACCAGGCAATAACCTTTCTTTTCTGTTTTTTGAGGATTCCTATTACCACTGAGATGAAGTGGTAATGAGGTCACAGTCTCTCCATTTATCTGGATCCTTTGTATTCCATCAGTGTCTACATGTTGACCTTGTTGGGTGTAATTGCCCCATTGTGTTGCAAGATGTGACACACATCAGAAGAATTTTAAGCCCCACATGCAAGTGGTGTTTTAAACACAATGCAGCAAGGTTATTTGAGTCAACGAGAATTTTCAACAAGTCTTTCAAGTCAATCAGTTTGACTCAATCAGGGCATTGATGAAGACATTGAGAATTTGGGGTGAAAAGAAGACAACAACAGAAAAAAAAAAGACGGTTTGTGTTTTGTGAGCCCCAAATGAAAGGCACTATGGATTGTCGAAGCTTATTACGAGCCGTTGAGATGCATTCCTCAAAACAAGATTTTAAATGCAGGCTGTGAAATCTCAAACGGCTGCAGATTCCCACAGGCAACATCAGATCTTTTTGTTCTGGAGATGGTCTCTGCTGATTAATTCAAGCATCAAACCAAAGCTCGAGTGCTTTTTTCATAAACGAGAAGAAAGCCAGCAACGTCACACAAGGGCTTCAAACCCCTCTGGAAGTCTTAAACTCAGAAAAGAAGCCAATGTTATATTTTATTGATTCTTCTCCTTGGGTCTGGAGACAATAAGGCAGTTGAAAACTCCACTCTATTCTTTATGTTTGGAATGAGAGCTGTATCCGGATGTTCGTGGCATCTCTCCAGATGTGTCCCACTGCAGACATAAACAAAGTTATTAGATGAACAAGGCGTGATTCAGGTGGAAATTCAGTTCTGGGAGCATTGGAAAAGCCCTCTGACAGGATGTTCTGGCAATTCAGGCTGTCATGCTTTATTGTTCTGTGGGGAAAATAGCTGCTGCTTGACTTTACGCATTGGTAACAGGCCAATGCCATGCATATAAATGAAGATTTAGATTTTGGCATTATGGAATTAGATCGTGCAAAAATGTGTACAGAAATTGCAAAGCATTTTTGGAAATGTAGGTCATCTTTCACAAGCAGTGAGACTCTTTATTTCACAGCAAAGTGTTGTTATTGCATGTGTTAGCCCGTATTTGAGAGTGCATGTTATTTGTGTTGCAGCTCGGCCCTTATGTCTCCTATGGTGCAGATGGAAGAAGCAGCTTTAACACGTAGAATTCGCTCGTCGTTAGCATTATAATTGTTGCATTTTCTCATGTTGCTTTGCTGTGAGCAACATGATGTTCGAGGCATGCACTTCACAGGGCTGAATGAGGTATAATTATGTAAATTGCATTTAAAAAAAATCAGCAGCAGCTCATGCGGAATGGATGTGTCAACAAGGTGTCCACGTTTGCAGTGAGATTTTGCTAATTAAACGCGACACCCTTTCTCCCCCAAACACATGGGCACAGTGAAGACATTCTGGATTACAGAAAAATGAAGTGATGTATGTTGCATCGCTGGCTGGCAAATAATCTTCTTAGGAAAAAAAAAGCCTTTCATTTTGCTACATGAAGTGTGAAAAAATTTGCCCCGGAGTTTACAGCATGACCATTAAACTTTGGGCGTGTTGTTGACATGTGTGTAATGAAAGTGCCTAAACTTCAAGCAGCTTGTCGGTGCTATAGCTTCTCTGATGCTCGACTACACAGAAAAATGGATGATTTATTACACTGATTATTTGTCCGCCCAACCAAACGCTTGGCTTCTATTTGACAGCAAGCATAGATAAACTGCTCTGCTTCGATGCCTGAAAAAGCGCCGTACCTGAAAAGGAGAGATTAATCCAGTCTCTACTGCCAGGCAAAGGGACATTTTCAACTTTTCTGCATCATGCTTTAGCCTCACCATTATTCATTATTCACTGTGAAATTATCAGCAAATTGTCAAATAGAAAGGAAAACAACAAGATAAGAAAAACACAAATGATATACATATATAGATAGATAGATAGGTTTTTTTTTTTATATGTGCATGTAGTCATCCTTCACTTGACCCTGTAGGCTGTCATCCATCCCCACCTCTGCCAAAGACCTGCGAATGTAGGTTCTGGAGCCAGTCTTCCAGCTTGAAGGGGTTACAGCCCAAGTACTACATTTACTACAGAGATCACCTTTGCTTTTATCTCTTGCATCTTTTCTAGCTTCTCTAAAAGCCCCTTGATATCTCTTTTGTTTCTTCTTCTGATGTTCCCATTGTTAGAAATTGCTACAGCGATCATCTTCTTCTGGGGTTTGTGCACTGTTATTATGTCTGGTTGGTAGCATCATCTTCTCATCGGTTTGTTTCTGGAAGCCCCACAGGATTGTAGTGCAGTCGTTTTCCACCGCCAAGGGGGGAGCGTTCTACCATTACTTTGGGATTTGTAGTCCTTGGGCAACAAAGAAGTTGTGTTTTTTTATGGCCTACACTACTGCTGGATGGCAAGGACTACATTGCTTTAGCACACATGTCATGTCGGCTCAGACGTCGCCCGGCCAAACAAGGTCTGCGTCAGGTGCTGAGGGACCAGAGCACCCTGATGGAAAGTGGGCTACTGGAACAAGACGGAAATGGACTAGATGTGAGAACAAGGTTCTGTTAGAATGCTACTACTCAAGTAATCCCACCCAGAGGAGTTACATGCAGAGAATGTGGAATGAATGGATACTTCAAAACTCACAATCAAGGCTAACTGCCAAACAACTGGTAGCCCAGTGCTCTAACATCCACAAACGGCAACTCCTATCACAACTTGAGATTGAAGCGATACAATACAATGCCATGGGAGAGCCAGAACAACAGGTCAGAGAGGAGGTTATGCCACACTCCCACCCTGAGATTGGGTACACAGGCCCAACAAACACAATAACGCTGAGCGAGGCAGCAACTGACCTCAAAGACAAGATCATGTCTACAATGGCAAGGCAAGGCAAGGCAAGGCAAGGCAAGGCAAGTTTATTTGTATAGCACAATTCGTACACAAAGTAATTCAAGGTGCTTCACAAAACAGAAAAATGCATTAAAATCACAATACATCATAGAAATAATCAACATAAAATTTACTTTAAAAGAAAAGGAAAAAAAAAAAGATTTAAAAAGAAAGGAAGGAAAGAAAGGTGCAGATAGGACCTTTCAGTCATATACACGGCTAAACAGAAATGTTTTAAGTCTAGATTTGAACATGAACACAGAAGAGGCCTGTCTTACGCCTTCAGGGAGGCTGTTCCAGATTTTAGTTGCAGAATATTGAAACGCTGATTCCCCTTGTTTAGTTCTGACTCTGGGAATCAACAGGAGGCCGGTCCCTGAGGTCCTCAGAGTACGAGATGGTTCATATGGCACTAACATGTCAGAGATGTACTTTGGTGCGTGGCCATGGAGAGACTTGTACACAAGCAGAGCTGCTTTGAAGTCTATTCTTTGAGGTACAGGGAGCCAGTGCAAAGACCTGAGCACAGGACTAATGTGATCATACTTCCTGGTTTTGGTCAGGACTCGAGCAGCAGCATTCTGGATGTACTGAAGCTGTTTTACAGCTCGTTTGGACAGGCCGGTGAGCAGGCCGTTACAGTAGTCTAACCTACTGGAGACAAATGCATGGATAAGTATCTCCAGGTCTCGCTTTGAGATTATGTTTTTGATTTTGGCAATGTTTTTCAGGTGGTAAAATGCCGCTGATGTTACTGACTTGATATGGCTGTTAAAGTTCAAGTCAGAGTCCATGATTACCCCTAGATTTCTGACTTGATTTGAGGGTTTAAGAGACAGAGAATGAAGGTAGCTGCTGACAATTTCTCTTTGTTTCTGTGGGCCAAAAACAATAACTTCGGTCTTGTCTGAGTTTAGCTGGAGAAAGTTGTTCTGCATCCACGCGCTGATCTGTTGGAGGCAGTGGTTGAGAGAATCCACCGGCCCATTTTCACCTGTTGTCAGTGACACATAGATCTGAGTATCATCTGCATAGTTGTGATAAGATATGTTATTACTGATAAGATATGTTATTACTAGGAACACTAGGCAACCCCGACACCAACTACAACGGTTAAGTGATGTACCGCCTGAAAGTCTACTGGAAACTGTGAATGAAGCATTGAGGGCAATTCCTACCACAACCATCACAGAAACCAATGAACTGGTTTACACTTCAGCAGCAGTGATCCTTGAGATGCTTGGCTATAAGAGCAAAAATGGAAGAAAACAGTACCTACCATGGAAGGAACGGTTAGAGGCCAAAGTCAAGGCAACTCGGAAGGATGTGAGTAAGCTGACAGAGGCTCAAAGAGGTACAATGAGAAAGCAAGTACCTAAGAGATACAGCCAGATGCCCATACCTGAAGCACTAGAAATTGCTAAACAAAGGCTCCTAGCCTTGAGCAGCTGCCTAAAGAGGTACACAAGAGACAATGAAGCCAGACGAATAAACAGGCTCTCCACAACTCAACCTGCAAAAGTGTACGCTCAGTGGCAAGGTCAAAACAGCCGAGCAGACCCACCAAGGCTAGAAACTGAACAGTACTGGAAAAGTATATGGGAGAAAGAGACAGCACATAACAGCAATGCCCAGTGGCTGGTCTCTCTGAGAAAAGAACATAGCAACCTCCCTGAACAGAATCCAGTAACCATCACAGTGGCAGACATCCAAGAAAGAGTCTCAGGTATGAAGAACTGGACAGCACCGGGCCCTGACATGATACATGCCTACTGGCTAAAGAAGCTTACCGCACTCCACGAGCGCCTGGCATCACAAATGAACCAGCTGCTAAGAGATAAGACTCACCCCGAATGGCTAACGGAAGAGTGAACGATCCTGATCCAGAAGGATCCCTCAAAGGGTGCAGTCCCATCCAACTACCGGCCAATAACCTGTCTCTCCCCAACATGGAAGCTCATGTCAGGCATCATTACAACCAAGATAAATAGGCACATGAATCAATTCATGGGTAACATACAGAAGGGCATTGGTAGAGACTCCAGAGGAGCCAAACACCAACTCCTGGTCGACAGAACAGTCGCTCAAGACTGCAAGTCACGACACACCAACCTGTGCACAGCCTGGATTGATTACAAGAAAGGCCTATGACTCAATGCCACACACATGGATCCCTGAATGCTTGAAGCTGTACAACATCAACAGGACTCTAAGAGCCTACATATGAAACTCAATGAAGCTGTGGAAAATCACCCTTGAAGCCAATGGGAAGCCACTTGCACAAGTGTCCATCAAATGTGGGATATACCAAGGTGATGCTCTGTCCCCACTACTGTTCTGCATAGGTCTGAACCCCCTCAGCCAAATAATCAACAATACTGGCCATGGATACCGATTCAGAAACATGTATGACATCAAGCTATATGCTAAGAGCGAGCGCGACATTGATTCCCTGATCCACACCACCAGGATCTACAGTACTGACATTGGGATGTCATTTGGGCTCGAGAAATGCAGCCGGATGGTGACAAAGAGAGGCAAGTTAGTCCACACAGGAGGGGTCTCACTCCCAGAAGGAACAATAGCAGACATCGAGGACAGTTACAAGTACCTTGGAATTCCGCAGGCAAATGGCAACCTGGAGCAGGCAACAAGGAAAGCTGCAACAGCTAAATACCTCCAACAAGTAAGGCAAGTCCTGAGAAGACAGCTCAATGGCAAAAATAAGACCCGGGCAATAAACAGCTACGCACTGCCAGTTATCAGATACCCTGCAGGAATAATAAGATGGCCAAAGGAAGAGATACAGACCACGGATGTTAAAACACGAAAGATTCTCACCATGCATGGAGGGTTCCATCCCAAATCCAGCACCCTGAGACTGTATGCTAGCTGCAAGGAAGGAGGCAGAGGACTATCTTTTGGAAGGGTTTCCCAACCACCAAAGGGGTTTGTTCTCCCATAAAAGTTATCATATGATTCTTTAGTTTTTTACCCCTTACCTGCAGCTGATCCAGTACCTCCATTTGTAACTCTGAACCATACTGTGCTGAGTGAAAAGACTCATCTCCAATAGTGTAATATTTCACTCAGTCTTTGACCTGCCTCTGAAGTTAGTTTCAGAAGTGAATTTGAGGTAGCAGTTGTTGCTTTAAAAGGATGAGACAGAACCGGGTACCATCTGTGTGACTCTAGAGACAGATGATGCTGCAGTTAAGTTGTGGTATTTTTTAGTTTTTCTTCAAATTGAAATTACTGACAGCGACTTGATTTTCTGGTAGATTTTTCCAATAATGTAATTCAACTTCAGGAGCAGTAACACTACAAAATACTACAAAAAACACATTTTAAAACTGGTAAAATACAGATATTCCGCTGACATAAAGCTAAGATCTGCTGACCATGAATGGTTGGTTTTACCCAAACTTTAGTGTCTCAAAGCTGCATGTACTCGATGCAAAAGAAAAAAGAACTGATCAGTAATTAAGGACTACTGTCCAGAATGAAACAATTATGGCTGCTTTTGTGCAATGAAGGCGTAACCAAGGTCTGTCTGTGTTCAGCCTCCAACCCCCAATTGTCCATTCATCCAAGTTTTCTGGGAGCTTACAAAACCTAGTTTCACCATCTGGCAGCATAAAAATTGATGGGATACCATTAGTTATTTGTTCATAACTGTTCTGTTAGTTCCTGATTTATGACACACGGCAGACATGTTAAAATCAGGGAAAAGAGGAAAATGAAATAATCTAAGCAAGTTTAAAAAAAGAAAAAAAGAAAAACTCAAATTACTTAGGAATGATACTTGTTTGTTGTTCAGTGGTCCTTATCTACCAAAAGTGGTCCAAATCAAGAATACCGAGGAACAATGGCCAGGATTAACTTTATGGCAGTTGGATCAGGATGCACTACAAAAAGAATGAAAAGTGAATCTATGTGGACGTATGCTTGATGCATAGCACCTTCCAAAATCATTGTTACAGATGATATTTTTAAACATTTCATGGAAATAGTATTATCCAAAACATGATGCCCCCCTAACACAATGTAAAAACGGGTTCCGAAAAGACTTGACAAACACAAAAGCAAAATGAAAGTGTTGTAAAAGTGCTGCCAGACCTAAATTTAACAGGACATCTCGGGAAGGCACCTGATTAACCCTTGTGCTATCCTAGGCACTTTACCATTGGGAGTTGGGTCATCTAGACCCACTAGACAGTGCTCTGAAACTTTTTTCTTCAATGATTTGTGATCTTCACTGGTGTCCATGGATTACATGAAATCTTTCCACCTTTATCCACCTTTGTCATGGTAGGGAGAACACGTCAATGTAAGGGTGGGGTCATCTAAGACAGCACAAGGGTTAAAGATGGCTCCAGCTCACAGCATTGGGACCTAAAACCAGGTCCTAATGCTGTGACCACCTAAGACTACAGCACACTTTCAGGGACCTGAAGGCATTTTTGCCACCATGGGTGGGTTTTTGCTGCAGAGGGGGACCTTTGCAGTTTTTAAGCAGGTCAGAGGAAAATATTACCATATATCGTGTATTGGATATATATATATATATATATATATATATATATATATATATATATATATATATATATATATATATATATATATATATATATATATATATATTTATATATTTATATATATATATATATATATATATATATATATCATTTTTTTGTCATAGAATCTCATTGGATCAGCTAAAATGCAATATCCTGCAGGCTTCAGATCTGTCTTTCCTTTTAATCTCCCACTTTATTTTCTTCTCTGTGTGTGGTTATCTGTTTTCTGTTTCTGTGTGGGGTTTTTCTGCTCTTGCAGCTGTGGGCGTGGCATCCTGACTCCCTGTCAATTACTTGGCCTGGCTGCAACCCATCAGTTTATCTGGGCACAGTTCAGTCCATCAGCTCCAGCCTTCTCACCACTCATTGTCATGATGTTGTTTACAGCCATCTGGGTAAAACAGGTCTGCTGCAAGTATCTAGTCAGGTATACTTGTTAATCTTGTTCCTATAAGTTGTAATAATATTTTCTCCTGTGCTCTGGGTTCTCCTCAGACTCTATGCCTTCTTCCCTGCCAGCTCATCAGTCAATCTCTGCCTGCTCACCAGCCCTTCACTCCCTCGATCACTCTGTCTGCACCATACATCATAACTGTTTGCAAGATGTCAATAAACCTCCTTTAAACCATTCATCATTTTTGTTGTCTACTTTTGGGTCCAGCCTGTAGAGCTGCTGTGACAGCAGTGCTGTGTTTTCTGTTTTGCTGTTTACTGAAATGTTGACATGTGTCATATTTTTTTGTGTTGCTTTGTTGAATGGTGTTGTGCACCTCAGGGCAAACCATACAAGACGGAAGGGAAGAGCCAAGACACAATCTCCCCAGCTTCTTTAGGTGTAGCCAAGACAAGTGTGAGACAGTAATACAATTAACGAAGGAGAAAAGATATGCAGGGAGGCTGGGAATGACATTTAAGTGTCTGCAAAGAGTAAAAAAAATACAAAAATACAGCGTTTTGAAGTTTTCTATACTCCATCCTCTTTTCTACATTTGCCCAAGATGAATTGGCTTTTCAGGTTTAAGAAAGTGCACGGCTGAAATACAAAGAGAGGCTCATCTATCAGCCCTGAATAGTGAGAGAAAATCCAGTGGCGGTGTGGAAGGAGGGGGCACCGCGGAGGGGTGTGTTGTTGGTCTCTGATTAGACCCTGGGCCAGTTCTACTCAGGGGTTTGCAGCGCAAACATCAATCCTCTCTTCTTCCACTTCAAATCCTTTGAACCATTTGAGACAACTTCTCCACTGTAAGCTCCCTTTTAAAGATTAAATGTGCCAGAATAAGTGTCAGTGAGCACTCGCTGCAGCTCGGTTGTTTATCTTGAAAATTCTAACCGGACAGAATAAAATTATATTCTGGGAATCGGCGCAAAACAATAAACAAAAGCATCCATGCCGAACTCCATCATTCAGAGGAAAATTGTCCACAAGCCCAGTGATTAAGTGATGTTGCAAATGTGAATATGAAAAGAAGGTCAGTTTGCAATTTTAAATTTTGAGTGGTAAACAAATACTGGATTTAACAAGCCTTCTGCCCTCCATCACAAAAAAGCCCAACCAATTATGCCCAGAGTGCCATTACAGGAGGCCTTTGTGCGTTTTCAGGGTGTCAAGATCTTCATTTTTGATGCGGGTTCCTGTGCATTCAGAGTATAAATTGGCCTCTGAAGTTTGGTGATAAGACGTAAACACCAAAAGCCAAAAACTGTCAGGCAAACATTAAATCCAACTTACGACTCTCTTAAGAGGTACGGTCATGAAAAATTAACTGGGCAGTGCTCTAAAATATGGACTTTTTCCATCCCTCTCTGCAAGTGTGATCTACATTTTTCACATTGACTGGCTGGAGTATTGAGAAGTTGCCAGACATGCACTTAATTTAAAAATATATTAAAGACCACTCCGATGAAAAACATATTTTTGGTGCTTTGTGGCATTTTTCTCATGATGGGGAACAAAATTAAAATTTCATTTCTGAGTATTTCTTCATTCAAATTTGTGTAAATCAGGAGCAGATGCAAAAATTCGGTTTTAAAAAGAATTGCATTTCTTTTGGAAGGGTTACACCTAGGTAACAGTCCACAATTTAGGGACACATTTCAAATGACCTACTGCCCCTCTGCAGAAGCTCTCTTAGAAAACAACACTGGTTTTTTGATAAATAATCATAATTAAAAGACCACTGGGAATGCTTCTAAAATAGATCAAAAGATGATTGAAGTGAGTCTTTGAAAGAGAACAGGGGTCTCATTTTGTTTCAGCTTTTTCGTGTTAAACCAAAAGAAAGAAAAAAAAATCGTCTCAACATTTATGACTAAAAGTGGACCTACACTTTTATACCAGATTTTAAATCCTAGTCCTGATTCTGTGACCCACGATAAGAGACTTTAAAGATTTTCTGGGCTCAGTCAGTCACCAGTGACTCCAGGAAAACTCAGAGCAAACCAAGCAAAAAGCCACAGCAGACCACAAGTTACATTAAACCTTAATAGTTATTGGAAAAATATTAAAGGATTACACCTCTGCGGGATCATATGACTGAATGAAAGACGCTCTGGCCCCATATTACCACCTTACATGCTGATGCGTCTAATAGCCCATCTGTGTACTCCCCAAATCTCATCGAAATATGTGCACATGGCAGTTCAGGAACTGCAGACTAAAATTAGAGAAGGGAGTTCTTCATTGGCCTGACACATGTAGGTCTGGAGTCACTTGCCTTGGCTGAGCCTCCTCAGAGCAATTGCACAAAGATTGAGCAAAGGTACGGCAAATTTAAACATGTCAGTCAATTCCAAATGTGTGAAGCAACAGAGTGCTTTAGAGGTACTGGCGGCGCATGGCCTTGGGCCTGAGGCTGTCTGAATCTGAAATTCACAGTTCAGAGCACAGCCGGAGATGTAGCCGTAGAATCTTTGATGCCCCGCACAATGAGGCCATTTCAGAGCAGATCACAGCAATCTCTTGCTGGTGTTGATGGGAGAGGAAAAGGAATTTGACAGTCCAATGAAGAATTTATTTGAAATGTCTTAGGGTGTTGAGAAGATTTGCTGGCTCCTGAAAAAATTACGAGTAAAAACACTGAAGAGAACACAAGCATGAGCTTAGCAAGGCTGTTTGTGCAACCCTGCTTTTCACATTTCATCAATATTCACACCAACTTCAACCAAAGATGATCAACCTTTTATCCACAAGATCTTGGGGTGTTTTCCTTCCATATCCAAACTGTCAGTTTGATTCTACTCATCCCTGAAGACACCCAGTCCAATCGGCTCCACAGTTTCCACGACATCTAGCTGTGCACAGCAGTTTGTATAGAAACATGCAACCAAGAGAGTAGAAGAAGGGACCAGGAACATGAGGGAGAATGGGAGAAAAAGATTTAGTTTGACAGAAAGTTCTCTGGTTGGTTTTTATGGTGACAGACTGTGATGGCGCTCTGGGAGTACAGGTTGGAAAAAAGTGGAAGAAATTTGCTTAAACTCCATCTTGCTGAGAGGCTTTTAGTTCTTTGTAGGGTTATCTTTCTTTTTTTTACATCACTATAAAAGGCATGTGTTTGTTTTGTTTTTTTGCCACCAATTTGCATGAAAAGACAAAGCAACACAACCATGTCTGGAGCTCTTAGCACTCATGACAGCCATTGAGGAGAAAAACATTAATAAAGAAGCTTGTACACATATCAGTTTATCAATGGTATATGTCTTTTTCAAACAAAAAAGCTGTTTTTTTTATAGCTGGGATTTTCTCTGGCCATCATTTATATTTTGAATGTCAAATGTTTGTTTATTTACATAGAAATAAATAACTCCAAAATTGTAATCATTGAGCAGGTGTCCTTTTTAATATTTGCTTATTTTCTAATTTAAATCTTTTATTTATTTATTTTCAAATTCTAATTCTTTTACACTGAGATAGTCTTGTGAACTTAGCTTCCGTAGGTGAGGAATCCTAAAACAGTCATCACCTTCGTTTGGTTTGAACTACTTTCATGGCACTTTTCACACCAGACCAAATGTGTGGAATCAAGCAGACTATTCATTTTGGGTGGTTTTGTCAAAAATAAATAAATAAATAAATAAATAAATAAATAAATAAATAAATAAATAAATAAATAAATAAATAAATAAACAAAACATTCAGGTTGAAAAATAAAAAGGAAAACTTCAAATATCTTGTCGGTTTAGCTCAGCCTCTCACTATTATACTATTAACTATTAAAAACCCACTCTAATCATCTTTTGATCAATTTCAAAGTGTTCCCGTGTGGTCCTTTTTGAAAATGATTTTGCAGTTTTAGGCAAAACCACAAAACCTGTTTGGTTTTTCAAGGACATAAATTCTGCAGAGCGGCAGTAGTTCATTGTAATTTCACCTCTAAGTTGTGGGCGGACCGTTGGCACGAAGCAATTTTGGGGCTACCCAACTGAGTTTGGAGCCAGATGGTAGCTCGAAGGAGTCGTAACAGCATCAGAATGGAGCAGGGCAGGGAGCTTTTGGAATGTTCAGCGCATTTTCCACATGACAAGTGCGCTTTTTTTGTCTTTGAATGAAGAAATACACAGAAATGCATTTTTAAGCTTAATTTTTCTTTCTTTATACATGTCTTCCATCTTCAGAGAAATGTTACAAGAACATGTTAAAGAATACCAAAATCAAGTTTCATTGGAGTGGGTCTTTACTGAGCACTTTTCTAGAGTTCCTGCTTTTACAAGGCGCCTCTGGTGCAAACCATATAAGAAAGAGAACCGACCAGCAAAAGACAATCCTGCAGTTTTAACCCCTTGTGCTATCCTGGGCACTTTACCATTGGGAGTTGGGTCATCTAGACCCACTAGACAGTGCTCTGAACCTTTTTTCTTCAATGATTTGTGATCTTCACTGGTGTCCATGGATTACATGAAATCTTTCCACCTTTATCCACCTTTGTCATGGTAGGGAGAACACGTCAATGTAAGGGTGGGGTCATCTAAGATAGCACAAGGGCTAATAGTGTCAAATGAGTGCCATGTGTGCATTGTGGGATTTTCTCCAACCTTTTTTTTATTTCTTTTTAATTAGCAAACCTTTTTTTGGAAAATTGCTAGTCTCTAACAAGGATAAATCCCTTTTTACACGCTTCCTGAATCTTGATAATCAACTTCTGAACGTTTTGAGATGGATTCAAGACTGTGACTTTGACCGTGACTGCAAAGCTTTGTAGTCCACATGAGAAAAATGAAAACCAATGCAGACAAAAATGTTCACAACTTTGTTGGGAATTGTAATTTTAAACATTCATTGTGGCTATCTCATGGCCATTCCATGAGAATCAGGAAACCTTTGAACACGTTCCCCATCAAGCTTACTCCTTACTAAACCCTTAAAATAAATTCTAATGAGACAAAGCAGTCCTAAACACTGCCATGAGAAAGAAATTCACTGCTGTTGGAACAATTGGAAGCTATTACAAGCTCAGAGTTCAGAGCACGACCATGATATTGACTGACGTTTGCTCTCTACACCAACAAAGAAACCACTGGCTATTGATATTGCAGCAATTAGCACAAGAAAGGAAATCTTTATCTGGCTAGACGGGGTTCAGATTTCACTGTACTAATCTGTTTAAATCAGTAACTGGGCAGAGGAGCTTGAGATTGAAAAGAAATGAGAGCAATTTTTGAAAAATTGGTTCTTCCCTTTTTGTTCAAAGACAAATTGTGTCAATAAAGCTACAGTTGACCTTTCTTATGAATAGCACATTTTGTTTTTGTTTTCCGAATTCACAGCAAAAGATTTTCGTCCGGGTTTATCTCCAGATTCTAAATGGCAACATTGACACAGATTGTGTTGAGATTTCTTATCGGGCATTTGCTTTCACTGAACAATGGTGACAAATAGACCTTTTTATGTGGTGGATTTTGCACTTAGTATCCCCAAACTGTTCAGACCAACCAAAGCTATCTGAGTTAAAGATCCACTCAGATGAAAGTTCTGTTTTTAACATGTTCTTGTAGCAGTCTTCTGATGACGGAGTACATAGATGAAGAAAATTAAGCTCAAATTGCATTTCTGATTTTTTCTTTATTCAAATTGTTGTGGATAACAAGGAAGAGAAAAAAATGCAGTTGGAAACAGATCTTATTTGTAATGTAGTATACACTAGGCATTCTGATGCATCTAATTGCAGACCACTAGATCTTGGCCTATGTGTCTTAATTTTCCTCGTCTGAGCTGGCATCTGTCTCAAAACTGTATGGCTGGATAGCTTCAAAGTTGCTCGCCATGATTGTTGTTCCTGTTATGTTAGGTTAGGATAGTGACAGGCCATAACCTAGTGGGAGAGAGTGTAAACAGAGAGCTTTAAGCAACGAGGAGGGAAAGTAAGGGCGGTCTACATGGTGAATTTCTGATGAAGTCCTCTGTAGGAACTAATATGTCCTAGAAAACAACAGTTTTTTTTTAAATGTTGGCTAAAATTAGCATAATCATAATTAAAAGACAACTGGCAACGCTTTGAAAATAGATCAATAGATGACTAGAGTAAGGTCAAATCCGAATTTTTCCCCTACCTCCCCCGCTTCTCCCTACCCTCCAATTGTAGGGGCATTTGAAGCTGTAGTGGTGTCCAAACTTGTTTTGTTTTTTTAAGGGGAGCCATAGCGACTTAGGGTTGGGTATCCCTCTGCCACGCAGGAGGGTGATTTGCGTCACGCTTTGCTCTGAAGCACAGAAGTTTACATTTAAATGTAAGTAATGACATTTTGTTTTTGCATGACTTCTTAAAGGTATAAAACCGACTTTATGTATTTCCCAAGCGCTACACAGCTAGCGTATCTTACCTGTGACTATTCATCGAGGGGTAGTGTTGTCTGAATTTGAAGACCCCGTTTTTCCATAAGTCTGCGCTTGGAGGACCAAATGTAGTGGTAGGGAGAAGCCGTAGGGGTAAGGGAAGACTTCGGACTCGACCCAAGTCTTTTACAAAATCTATTGTTTAAAATTGCATAAAGAAGGTGTGTAATTGTTAAGTTTTCAATTCTTTTAAGATTTTGGTGCATCATAGCCTTGTGTTTTGCTTCATTGCACAGATTATTACAGTTAATTTTTGGTAACTAAGGGCAACAATGTCAAATCAGTGACATAAATCTAAACAGGTCAGTAGTTTTGTCATGTTTAATGTGTGGAAGCATGTTGCTAAAATCAAGCATGTGTTGCTGTTTGCTTTGTTGTTTTTTTGTAGTGATTTGTGCAGACCGGAGGGCGCCTCGGGTGTTCAGACCAGTGGCTACCTAAGCCTGGTGAATATCTGTGAAACAGGCAGTATGTATAAGCCTGGGGGCATGTGAAATAATTTACTTTTGTGCTGTACTCCTGTCTAACTGTCAGTGCCTTTTATTTCCAGTCAAGCGCAGATCGTTATCTGCTAGATTGTATTTTAGCACTGTGGGTTTTTAATATTTTACAGCTGGTTCTTCTGTTGGGTTTCCTGGTGGCAGACCGTGGGTGCACCACAGACAGATTTCATTTATGCGTTGCACAAGGCAATTACTGAGCAGAGCTGTGCGGCGGTACATTTGGGTCATATTGAACAAGGGTTTGGAATTTTAGCTGTACACCTCCTGCCAGTCCTGTGACACTGTAGCAGCAAAAGATTTGCCTTATCATCTAATGAATGACATTGTTTGGAACAACATTACAGCTGGTGCTTTCAACTCCACTTTATTGATTGATGGGTGCTTCAGATGCAGGGATATCAGCTCAAAAATAAAATCCCTTTCAGCAAATTCTTCTGTGCAGCACATTTAGAGAGTCTTTTTAATGGCTCTGCTGCGTGCTGCCACACAAGTCTGGTTTGCTAATGTGCCGTCTCACACACACACAGAAGCAGACACACAATCACGCAAAGGTTAATTAGGCTGAGGTGTGCTTTGCTGACCCGCTGGATTGCTTGTGGCTCTTTCTGAAGCTCGGTCCGTGCTCTGTTGGGCTATCAAGCTTTACCCTGAGACACCATCTTCCCAGAAAAATTGAGGCAGCAGGTGAAATGTCTCTTTGAAAACACCCGAATTTCACTAGAAATATAGCCGTTTTCCAAGTGCAATGGCATAACGGAGGCTTGAAATACAACTTTTATTCGCTCATGCATGTTGCAGTTTGCTCAACTCGCAATAAAATTTACACAGTGCGTGCAGCAAAACCCGAATAAATGAATATTAAAAGCCTTTACCATATGTGCATGCCATTTCATGCTTAGAGCGGTGGATAAATAAATCAGAATATAAAGAGCCTTTTTATGAATGCTGATATGTCTGTGTTCTTGATTATCTCTTTATTCCGCCTTTGTTTTGGTCTTATGAGGAAAAAATTAGATGTGAATATATCATTTTGCTCACAAAATAAAAGTACTCTCCTCTCTTCACTGTTTCTGTGTGATAACATTATTTTTCAGGCGGGTAGAAGGTGCATTGAAATCAAAAGTTTCTAAATGATTGATTTGAGACAAAGTAGAAGCCTTTCTTTGATAACTGTAATAGCTGAAGGGTCTTTCCTTGAACTCCCCCGTTATCTTTATTGATCATTAAGTCAAAACATTCACTGATGATCTACTCTGTGGATGAATCACTCTGTGGGAAGGACAATTTCAGTGTTGCTCCTCTTTTGTCATTTTCTTTTCATATTTCCAAGCAAAGAACCTGGCAACGTTTTATCAGATGCTTGTGAAGTACAAATATGTACGCCACTGTTACCTGCTTTCCATGAAAGACTGACCTCTGCTTCTTGTCAACACCCTCCACTTTACTTCCAACCATTTTCTTGTGAATTCAGAGAAACCCATGAGCCACCCGCTGTTCTAATGCAAATACTTTTTCAATGAACATGTCCAGGGTTAACATCAGATAACATATTATAATTTCAGCTTACAATTCAAAATTTGTTGTTTTATATTTGATTTCTTTTTCTGTTTTTTAGGGGTTGAAGATCCACCACCCTAATTAGCCCCTAGGAGATTCATCTAACAGTTTATGATTCTTTTCCTGATTTTTAATCAGTCTAATTTTTCTCTCCGACACACAGGCACGTTCGGCAGCGTACACACAAAAACTGTGTTTGCATAATGTGCTCCCTGTCTGCTCCTCTGAGACTAAGCAATGTTTGTGCATCCCTGCATCTAGACACAGTTACTGCTGGCTGTGTGTGTGTGTGTGTGTGTGTGTGTATGTGCTGTGCAGGCATGACGATTTCTCAAGTTCATTTGTATGTGTTTGGGGAGACAACCCCCCCGCCACCAAGTTCACCCCCCCCCCCACTCCTTGCAGCCTGTGGCCTGGCTTTGGCTTGGCCATGATTGCTTTGACAATTCAACAGAGGGAAAAAAATAAATAAAAAAAGAACACCTTCTGCAAGACTGTTTTTCCTGTTGTGTTATGGAAATGAGATTTTCCATCTCACTTCATCTTTCATACTTAAATAATTCTTTCCTGAGAATAGCATTGTCTGGCCTTTTAGCACGTTTCCTAATAGATAAGGGCTCTGTTGTTCCACAAAGTATGGTTTAACTTTCAGTTTCTGAGGCTTCACCAAGAAATTAGATTTTCTTCAAATTGTGTGAAATCTGAGCCGGCCTACTAGGCATCCTCTGATTGCTCTCTCCATCACTGTTAATGTATGTTGCCTTGATGGCAGACTGTTGAATGTCCTGCTTGAGGCTGTCACCTCAAAAGTCATGTCTACTCTGTTCATTGTCCTTCTCAGTCGTACCACATTTTTAGCTCCATCCCAAAAGCATATTCTGAGGCTGAAACTTTTTGCGATTGCATTTAAAAAGCACGTTGATGAGAACACAATCGCATTAAGAAAGAAAGATTGGGCAAATTCAAATTAATGCAGACGTAAAAGCATTTAAATATTCATCAGTCTGATGCCGGTGTCGTTATCCAGGGATGTCATCAATAGTTGATACTTGTGAAATGTAGCATGCAGGACATTAGGTGGAGTCTCATCCAAGCTCATCAGCGTCAGCTTTAAACAGCCTCCTCATCAAGGTGGTTGTTTGAATGAATTTCACAAATGTTGTCAAACTAATGCATGTCTGAAAGTATCACTTAAGAAGGTAACATGGAAAGCCAGGAAGAATCAGCATTTTATTCTTAGTGACTTGTATTACTTACATGTCAAAAGTAAAAAACGGGTCTTTACTTTTCCTGCAGTCCCATCTATGCACAGCCATAACCTGATGAACAACTGTGGAGGTTGTGCAAAAGCGAAAATTTCAATCTATAATACACAACACACAGTCCAAAAACTCTTTTGCAAATTTACATTATTTATTAAAGTCCCACTCCAATAATCCTTTTAGCTTTTGTAAAAATGTTTGCAATGGTTTTTTAAATTGTGAGAATGCCTTATTAGCCAAAATAAAAAAAAGTTTTATTTTCTAGGACAGTTTCTGCAGATTGGATATGGACACCGCCATTTGGAGCCACATGACGACAGTAAGCAGTGGTTCGAGTCAATCTGAATAAACGTTTTTATGGCAATCACTGTGCCAATCAGAATTGAGCTTGTTGGAAGTCCACACCTCTACCACTGAGAGCAGGCTCGGGAGAATCTGTGGATAAAACAGTTCGAACGTTTGAGGTGGGGGCCAGCAGCTACTTTTATTGAAGCATCTGATTGGTCAGTTTATAACTTGCTATAAAGAAACAATATTTTTTAAAACAATAGGATTAGACTGCATGGAGGAACAGGGGCTAGTGCTCTTGCCTCACAGCAAGAAGGCCACTAGTTCAAGTCCCGGCTGGGGGACTGAAACAGAACATCAATGGGGGACCTTTATGTGTGGAGTTTGCATGTTCTCCCCGTGCATGCTTGGGTTTTCTCCGGGGACTCAGGCTTCCTTCCACCATCCAAAAACATGCTTCATCGGTTAAATGGCCACTCTAAATTGTCCATAGTGTGAATGTGAGTTTAAATGGATGTGTGATTTGTGACTCTGTGACAGACCGGCTACCTGTCCAGGATCCCCAGCCTTCGCCCACAAGTGGGCCCTCTAACCCTTGTGCTATCCTAGGCACTTTAGCATTGGAAATTGGGTCATCTAGACCCACTAGACAGTGCGCTGAACCTTTTTTTTTCAATGATCTTCACTGGTGTCCATGGATTACATGAAATCTTTCCACCTTTATCCACCTTTGTCATGGTAGGGAGAACACGTCAAAGTAAGGGTGGGGTCATCTAAGATAGCACAAGGGCTAAAGGAACAAAACAGGTTTAGAAAATGAATGAATTAACAATAGGATTAGCAAGAAGATGTTATAGCAGAGCAAGAATGGCTATTCTGACAAATATGACTGAGTAATAGCTGTTTATTTCTCAAAAGAAGTCTATGGGATTTTGGCTTCTTGAAGTCAAACAGTATTTCATATTTGGAACGTGAGGGGCGAGAGGTTACTCTGTTCAGTTCTCTTCTACAACCAATGTGTCCGTCTAGCTCTTTTTCAAGCTACCTTTTATGTCTACTCCTCATTCACAGCGATTTGGATAAAGAAATACTCAGGAATGCAATGTTGAGCTTAATTTTCTTCATAGATGCCCTCCATCATCAGAAAAATCCTGCAAGAACATGTTAAAACACAATTTTCATCAGAGTGGGTCTTAAGGAGAGAATGATAACGAACAATCTGCTTTCTGCAGACTGATCCCATCTTCACACAATGTCTACTAATTGACTTAATACTTTAAAAAAGTCAATTAAGCTAATCTGCCCTTTTCAGCAAACAAAGCAGACATGGAAATGTGCCCGCAGTCCTCGAAGAGAATTTCTTAATCTCAGATAATTAATTGTCAGACCTTTAATGAAAATAAAAAAAAAAAGTTGGATTTTGCTCTGAAGGATATCGAGTCACTTCAGATGTATACCAACACAGATTGCTATCAAGTCTGGAAATAGCCCGGATGCTTTAGGAGAGCTTATGTTTTTTCTTTTCATAGGGCCCTATGGAAGTACCAACTGGTCCTAATATATCTGAGATCTGATTAACCTCCTCGCTTGCCAACACAATGACTACCCTGAGAATCAGCCCTGCTATGGAATCGGCTATCACCAGGCGTACTCCAAACACCCTTTGCACCGCAAGACTCCAAGACCAGATTGGAATGCTTTAACTCCCCAATGCTCTCAACCCACAGCGGGGAAACAAAGCATCCTAAGCTGATGCCCCTCAACAATAATCTATCTCTGTGCTCCACTCGCACACATGCACACACTGTAGGCATCCTCTTCAGAGCCTTAGCCGCGGCTTTTGCATTCCTAATTGAGGCTAAAAAAAAGAGCGTATTGTCTCCATGAAGAATCTTTAAACATTTCTTCTGCTCACAGGGCTTGCTTGTTTATGAATAGTTAAAAATTCATGCTAAAACAAAACCCCATGCTCAATTTGTCAAGGGGGTGTAGGGTGTCACTAATATTTCTGGTTATTTTGGTCTGCTGGTGAGGAAAATATAGATATAAATATATAATCAAACAACAAGGACATATGATAATGATCACTAAGATAAAATAAGCTTTTGGTAATCTTTTTTCCTCTAATCTACCATGGTTTTGTCCTCCTATTCTTTCTCTACAGCACTAAGCGGTGTAGGGTTTAAGTAATAAAGTGTTTCAAATGGTTTTTTTTCCCCACCTCAAGGTTGCCATCTTCTGGTCTAACTTGACAAAGCAGTGCAATTCCTCTGCTTTGCTGTGGAGCAAATGGATACCTACAGCAAATATGTCACATGGAGTGATTACACCCCTCAGAGGCCAGTTGGCCCAACAGTCCGCCCCCAGTGGCCAGCCTTGTGGGGACTGTCAGAGCCAGGCAGACTGAAGCTTGGTAAGGAGCCAGTCCTGTGTTTAACAGCCAGCTCCAGCTCAACCTGAGTATGATCTGTAACTGCCAGTAGGAAAGCATTCTCACCCATCAGATAATGGCTGAGAGGAAATTGCTTTGAGGAGCTGACATTCTAGGATGACAACATGGCGAAGAGAAATCCATTCAAGTAGCAGGAGAGGGACCTAGTCCTTAAAAAGGCACAAATTAGCAGTGATACACCGAGGCACATATAAATGCAATCATGGACAAACCAACAGGCAAAGAGGCTATACTTTATCTTCCCTGCTTTGAATAATATAACCATACTGGGAAATGAAATTTATTCAGAGCCTGGCCTGCAGAGGAAATTCTTATTTAGCTCATCAGATACGCCAACAAGTCATGGTAAAATGCATCGCAGGTGTATATACAGCCTATATGCTCGAGATACAATGAAACAATGCAATTCCAGAGCAGATGACCACTCAAGCTGCATTGAAGAAAATAGAAATCAAAGAACATCCTGCATCAAATTGTATCATACAGTCATCATGTGCAGAACGTCCCTGAAGGATCATATACTGATCTTTGGGAACCTCACCCATGTCACCTATGGCAGTGAAATTCAATATGAGGCATGAAATGTGAAGTGGTGACATAATTAAGTAAAAATTCATAAGGGAGGCTTTATTGAGAAAAGTCTAAAACAAGCAAGAAAGCCACACTGCATACAAACACAAAGGGTCTACAAGTAAAAGGCTTTTTTTAAATCAGAAATGTAAAAGGGGAATTCTTGATTTAGTTGCCAATTAAAGAGCTTCATTCTTGTAATTGTGAGAACACAGAAGTGCTGAAATGTGACAGTGCCAACGCCTCAGCCTGTAGATGGCACTCTCACACCTGCTTTCTAGCCAAACATGCAGGGCGACTCCCTGTTTTGAAACGACTGCCCTCAATTCCAGATCCTGCTTTGTTTTCTTTGTCATGATGATCCTTTGCTGGATACATTTTTATCAAGGACAGTGAGACAGAATATAATGATTCCCCTCTCATTTTCTCTTTATAAATTCGCGTGCTGCTTTGAGCAGCAATTTCGCCGCCTCATTTCTGTTTATTTTGTTAATCTTTAAAAAAAATATGTTCAATTATTTCTCAGAAATGCATAATCAAAAGGCAGGCTTGCAACTGTTGTTCCAGTTTTAGCAGGGCAGCGAGCATTAGTTACAACACAGAAGGGAATGACTGGAATTGAGTGGGGGTGAAAGAACCTCAGCCAAACATGATTTGTCTCTGCATACTAATGCCTCTTTTGATCTGCTTTGGCTTTTAGGAGATTTAAACAACAAAATCTGTCTTTCCAAATTTCTTAATAGTCTCAGCCTTTTGTGGCCAACATGAAGAAATCCTGGAAACATGTTTACACGGCATCCATATTAATGTTCTGGATTTGTTTAAAACGTGGAGTCCACCGAGATCAAATTAGAAGGAAACCTTTTATTATTCATGCCTTGCCCTATTAGACTAATTAATTTAATGGTGAAAGTGTGAAGATTTCTCTTAGATTTTTCTAATTTTATGCATTTATTTCCATAATTGATCTTTGTTTTACAAATCTATCTTTTTAAGTTGCCCCTCACATGGCCTGAATTTTGGGAGTGGAGCAAAAGAGATTTCATCCCTCAAGAAAACGATCTGAATACATAAGTTTGATGCAGTTCAAAAGACAGGAGGAGCACTTATGTGGGACCAAGGTCACGTGTTCTTATGGGATTTATACAGCCTTGAACGCTTTGTAAAGGCATATTGTGAAGCATAATTAGGGACTGTAAGTCAAACATTTGGCCAATTGGAGAGTTATGAGGATGGGCTGCATTGGGGAGGGGGGGGGTCTCTGTTCCTGTGACGCCACAGGAGGTGCCAAAAGCAACAGAGAACACTAACCAGTCTGAGTATCTGGCACCTTCACAGCTGCTGCTCACATGCTTCCACCCTCTCATCTCACCAAGGACCAGCACCAATCACAGGATAATCTTGTTTTATCTGCCTCTCAGACAGCCCAAATGGCAGAGATTAAACCTTCCACCTGACCCTCAAGGCCAGGGTACTGACATGTATACCCCCAGTTTATTAGTGCGCCTAAGGTTAAAGTGAGATGAGGAAACTGATAAGGTGTTAGCCTGCAATGACTTGATAACTCTCCAGCCATGGAGAAAAAAAGAAAAAAAGTCTGTGCCTATCTAAATTTAAAAAAAGCTACATCATGAATACAAATCAGTCAAGAACCCGCTGAGACGTTTAGCAGCAAGGAAACTGTTTCAAACAAGCAGGCAGGATGTTTATCAGTGGTTAAGCATACCACAAAACAGCATGTGACGAAATTACACTTCTCAGGCATGGAGCTCGTTGGTTTTTGGATTTTAATTTTAATTTGAAGAACTAAGATAAGTTTATGCTGCTTTTAAATTTCATTCATGAATTTGAAAGTACATTAGAGCTTAAAGGTTTCTGTCTTTTTAGATTTATGATGGAAAAACAAACCTAAACCTCAACAAGTTTCTCAGTTTAAAACATCTTTGTAACTCATAGAAGAACATTGATGTTGAATTAAGAATTGAACTGACAATTTTGTTTACATAGAACCAAAACTTAAACTAATCATCCTAGGACAGATCATATCTCATATATTCAATTATAGGTGTTTACTAAAGCACAAGGTTGCCTACAGTCACACTTTTATCTGAGTGGTTTGACTCTCTGACAGACGTAAAAACATGCATTTTAATAGGATATAGCATTCTAAAACTATACAATCTTAATTTTAGGTCCAACATCAAGCATTTCAGACTGATAGACCATGAAACTACCACCACGGACTTAAAACATATTCTGAAATGTTAGTGTTTTCTTTATGTGTTTTCGTTGATTCCGATATTCAGATTTTTTTTTTGTTTAATTGTTTGTTTGTTTACAACCGTAGCCAAGTAAAAAGAAACGTTTTTTGCACTTAACTTGCATATACATGCTGAAAAAAAAAATCAAAGCTAATTTTTTTAGACACATTTTTAAGTGCAAAAACAAAAATAATCCACTATAGTAGAGACTTCCAACAATCAAAAAACTGATTCTGATTATCTTGTGTATTTATGTTTAGGAACCAAAAACTTTTCATTAAGCTTACTTTCTGAAGCTATAAAAAAACACTAAAGGCGTTTCCCTTTTCACAGCAATGCATAATCAAAGTAGGCTGACAATGACTGGATAATGATGCAAGAATCTCCTTCTGTTTGTCTCATAAAATAAATGTCCAGGTTTTTCATTTCAAAGAGGCTTTGCTGCTGTCACCGATGCCTGGGGCGGGACTCGTAACCCTGGAAACCAAGCAGGTTGGCATGACGGACAAACGTGAAATGAGAACAGACCCACATTACGTGCCTCCATCACATACCACGTGCTTTTGTGAGGCCAGCCCGGAAAACTAGCCTTGAAATCACCTTTGTTCATGTCTAAATCCACTTACAGGAGTGTGCTGTGAGGCTGGTTTTCATCCCATTGACTGAAAAAAGCTCGCCTTTGGCTGTCACCTTGAAATAAACTGCTGTTTCACAAGCTTTTTCAACATTTGCTGTGTTTTTCACATAAAGTATGAAACTCAAATAATGCAAAATATGAAGTTCTATTATTTTTAGTTACTTTTACAAAAATACTAAAAATTGTCATGCAATCTTTACGTTATAAAGATTTATTGTTTTTTGCAAACAAATAACAAAATGAAGTGAGATAAATATAACTTTCTAATGAGAAAACAGCATTTTTAAGTCTTACTTCAATCATCTTTTGATCTATTGTAAAAGTGTTCCCAGTGGTCTTATAATTATGATTATGGAATTTTTAAGTCAAATAAAAAAAAACACTCTTGTTTTCAAGGGTATTGTTTCTGCAGAGCGGCAGTAGTTGTGGGCGAGACTGTTGGTGTGAAGTGATCCTTCCGTCATCTCCCATCATCCCTTTTTTTGATCAAAAGGGATGATGGGAGATGACGGACACGACGCACTCTGTCCCGCTAGCTTACAACCTCTCACAACCCCAACCTAACATTATTGAATAAATGAATGATTCGTAACGATTTGAATACAGAAATCAGAGATAGCAACTTCATTTTCTTTACTTATGCCGAGAAATTTGCTGCTAGAAGATGTTCAAAACAATAAAAACACAATTTTTATTGTGTTTCTTTAAAAATAAAAGCATTTTAACTTCTATATTTCTAAAAAGTAAATTATTGGTACTATTAAACCTTTTTTACAGCAACATAAAATTTGTGAAAATATTTACTTTTTGTAGAAATTGGACAAATTTTAAAGGGCCTATATCGTGCTTCACTTAAGCCTTTTAGAGTAAATTATACACTTATATATAATAATTATTACCTTTGGCACAGTAAAGAACATTTTTTAATGAAATATGAGTTATTTGTGCAGCTCATTTTCCAACCCGACTTGAATTTTTGCAAAGATGGATGTGCATATTGTAGAGCCTGAAACTTTTGACCCGATAACTGCTAACTTTGCGGAGAAAGTGTGTGAGCCTGGGGGCGGTGCTGGCAGAGCAGACTCTTCCTGGAAGGGGCTGTTCTCACTTATCCTACATCACAATGTGATAACCCACTTGTTTTTGTGTAGTGGGAGGGGCTGGTGCTCAGGGTGCAGGTTTTCTAAAGAATACTCTGATGCGTGAATGGAGAAAAATACCATTTGGGTTTTGTTTTTCATGAGGAATTTACATTATAATACACTTAAAAGATAAAAAAAGTTGATTTTGCATGATATTGGCCCTTTAAAATTGTATTACTAAACAACATAAACAGTTATTAGTACAACATTTATAAGACCTTCCACTACCATCTATCTTTTTATTTTTTAACATTGGATAAGATTTGAAATGTCAGCACCATTGGGCACCACTACACAGAAAAAGACCATAAATTGTTTGTATTGTGGTCAAGGAAGTCAGTTCCAGAGACTTTTTGGTAGAAAGGCCTTCAAGTGGTTTTGGACCAGGAAGATCATCCAATCTGATTTCAGCAAGCCCAAAATGCAGCTCTGTGATGGTGTTGTATGTCAGGCCCTATTGAAAAAGTTATTCACACCTGATAATGGTAGTATCACCGAAAATTATTGAGATTTTAGTGTAACATGTGCTGCCTTCAGAACAACCCCTTTTTCAACAAATCAAGGCATAATCACATTCGGCTCACATTACAAAAGTGACAGAGGAAGGAACAGGTCTCAGGCTGGCTGACTGCCGTAATCACACGTAATCAACGGAAAATGTGGGGAGAATTCTGAACTGAAAACTGTCTCAACACTGACCCCACATGATTGGACACTTTAATCTGTTATGACCGGGGGGGGGTTGTTCACAACTGATTTGAAACAATTCTGGACCCTTTGGGAAAGATTTTCCCTCTTTTTTTTTCTTGTGCTACAGGAGAAACTGAGGGTAAAACCTCTACTTTATTTCAGATTCCTGATTCTGACATTGTGTTTGAGAGCGTTCTGTAATAAAAATAGCATTCTCATAGTTCAAATGCCTTGAAAATATGACTGTGTGTAAATGTGTGTGTGTGTGTTGCTCTGGGCACCAAGCCAGTGTGGGTAAAGGCACGATTGCAGCAAAAAGAAGAAAAAAAAAAAACACTTTGTCACCTGGCACCCCTTAATACCAGAATGCCTTTCACGCTTTGTCAAAAGGATTGGCAAGTTTACAAACCTGCAAAAAACTTAAAAGCACCAATTTCTTATCTAAAGTGTTGCTGGTCACAAAATAAGAATGAAATAAATTGAAGAAAAAAAAGACGCAAAGTTAAAAATCCCTTGCTTTTCCTTGTACTGTTTGAACTCTGAAGGATTAAAGATTATTTGTGGAGAGATTATTCTAATGGGATCTGAAAACCTAATAGTTTTGTGAGCGAACACTCAAAGATCCAAATAACAGAAAGTATAAAAGATTACTTAACTGAAGAATTCAGCCTTGATGTCAAATACCTCAGAATTTGGTAAATTTAGAAATAGATATTATTGTGAGAAGCAAGGGTTATTTTTTTATTTTTTTATTCTTTAATTATCTCATGTTTCCAATTTATTTATTTTTTCATACAAATTGGGAGTTTTGTCGCAGTTTATGAGTCTTCCAATAACTCTGATTTGATATATTTATGCAGATGTTTGGTATTTATAGCTGTGATTCATGTTTCCCATTACAGGTTTTAGAGAACATGAGGCAAAATCCATGCAAGAGAGAGAGAAAAAAAAAGTGCAAATTATAATTTCCATTATATTCCCAATTTTTAAAACATATTTATGTAAGATCTAACTTGAATCTGTGACAGAAAACTGGGGGGATTTTGTAGCGTGGGTGACGTGGGGGCTGCAGTTCAAAAGGTGGGCTTTTGAGACATTTGTTCCTTATGACATATGCCAGGATTACTGCTCCAACTGTTGCCAAATGCCTTCTCTGTCTCAGTGCCTGGTGGTGTGTGAGACGAGGGATGTGCAACTTTCAAATGGCCTTCAAAGTGTTGTCAAAAGCACGGCAGAGATCAGATTGACTTCTGGACTTTATGATATGGCACTGTGATGCTGATTGGCAAAGCAAGATTAGCAATATTCTTAACATTAATTAAAATCAGCACAGTAAGAGAACAGATGGTATAAGCCATTAATCTGCTGTGAGGCTCTTACTGCCACCGCACAGGTCTTAATCAGCCTGTGATCTGCAATAAGCACCTGACTTAAGTGACAAACAAGTATCACTCCTGTGTTAGCCTCGCTTTGTTTGAGGCTCAACCCCGTCTGACCTTATAATGACATATTTCTATAACAAATCAATATGTGGACAAGATTTGATGCTAAAGTAGCCAGTTCTATTAAATAATAAAAAGGAGACACACCACTGAACAGGTCATCACTGCCAGCATAGCTGATCTATTAACTGTTATATGTGTACCAGACAAACACATTTTCACACCAGCTGTTACTCTGAAACTGTTACAGGCTCAGAATGGGAAGTTTAAGACATTTTGATAAGATTAAACCATAATCCTCTTTGTGCAAACATCTAATTTGGCAAATAATTCTACATCACCTTCTGACTCCTCATTGCCTGAAAATCCTGGATTTCAACACCCAGCCAGCATGTGACTATTGTGCTTAAGGCTTTGTGTGTCTGCTAATGGAAAAAAAAGTGTCTCATGTTTGATCCCCTGGTGGCTTCCTCCTCACCAGCTCAGCATGATCAGGTTTTTAATAAAGGAGTGAAACAGGGAAAAGGTTAGAGGACACATGCAAATAAAGAACCAGTATTCTAAGACATCAATAGTAGATTTGGGTTTAATATTTCAGCATTTGTTTGAAAGGTTTGCTAAGTGGCAGAGGAGATGCTGCCTCTGTATGAGCTGGGATTTTGAGCTGAATTTTGCATCGGTCTGCCGAGGCGCACAACCTTGAAAACCACTTGATGTGATGACTTGTGGCACAATATAGGTCTCAACATATATGAAAACCACTTGTTGACTCGGTGCCCTGTTGATTTGAGAACCAGCTCAGCCACTTCTGCTTTAATACGATCTGACTGAAGCAAGTTAAATATGGATATGCCACAGCTTTCAGGAACTCGCTGAACTGGTTTCTCTCTAGCATTTCAGGGGTTTTGTTATTCCCTCTATTTTTCCCCCTAATTTTGCCCGGTAGTCCTGCCAAGAACACCAGGCGCTATTATTTGACAGAGAGAATCAATTTTCACATTTAGTGTATGAGTGAAATTGAGCTTGTGTAACACTCTAAATATGGGAGCACAGAGCTTCTTATCACCCCTCGCACTGTCAAGTGTCTCTGGTCTCTCTGGGGCTTTGCCGTGTGTTTTTTTACACCTCCCTGTATGCGCCCTCTTGGGGGGCTCAGACAGATTTAACCCAAACTTTTGTGAGGTGTCAAGAGCCTTTTGAAGGACCATAGGCACCTTTTAATCAGCAGAAGCTAATCAGCCATGTGGCTGACCAAAGGTCTGGTTGACTCAAGCTCTTTTGTTGTTGCTATCAGGCTGATGCTGGTTCACCGGTGTGTATTTTGAGTCTGTGTGAGGTGGGAGTGGCAGTCAGGGCACTCTTTTCCAAATTTCAAGGCTTCTATTACAAAACTGCAGTTGAAAAGGGGCAAATTAAGTGCAACTGGGTGTTTATTACACAGCAGACAATCTTGATTATACCGCCAGGTTCCACAGTTTCCTTGATATTCTGTGCACAATTAACATTGTAGGGTTTCAAAGCACAACACTAATCAAACTGTTGGTGTCTGGTTTTGTTGGCTTTCTACACCTCCTGTTTTCTAACAGATGAAACAGCAGGTACAGCTGGTTTGAAAAAAAAGAAAAAGAAAACTAGACACCTACTTTCTTGTGGTTGAGTACAGAGGCCCTGAAGAACAAATTACATCAACAGATCAAAAAAACTTTTGGAAAGCAAAATTAATTTCCAGAAATCAAAATGAAATGTTTAAAAAAATCTAACAAAATAAGAAACTGGAAAAAAGAAAAAGAAAGAATTATTGGCCCTAAGTGATTGGATGATAATGCTTTGCCTGAACTGTTGTAAAGAGTGGATTGAGGAAATACCCTACTTTTGCAGTGGGTGTAGCCAGAAGCTGAAAGAGCTAGGACAGTTTTGAGCTTTTAAGTGTATTATAATGTTAATTCCTCACAAAAAACAATCCTAGTGTGGTATTTTGTGCCATTCACACATTTTTGAGCATAGTTTTAAAAACCAGCATTTTTAAGCAGAAGTCCCTCCCAACCCACGAAAACGACATGGGGAACTCCAGGAGGAGTTTGCGTTGTCAGGCTAACACATATTTTTTCCGCTGAGCTAGCGGTGATCTGCAAAATGCCTTTCTTTTATATGCACAATATGCACATCCATCTTTGCGAAAGTTCAGATGTTGTTTGTTTTCGTGGGCAAAACGCAGACACGGTGCCGAGGCCGACTGTGAATTGATGACATACAATGGGCGGTACCCACAAGGAGCGAAAGGCGAAGCCTTAGAGATTGAGTCATCTTACTCCCAGGGAGGAAAATGAGCTGTGAAAATAATTCACATTTCATTTAAAAAATTATTATTCAGTGGATCAAAGGTAATATATTATCATACATGGATATAGTTTCCTCTGAAAGGGTTAAGAATAGCATGATATAGGCCTCGTAAAGAAATATATTCTGTTGGAAAATATTGCCATGCCAAATAATATCCGGTTGAAAAAGTGAACCGGGTTGTCATCCAATCAGTGATGTCCCAGAGTACTTTCTTGTCTTTCAATTCTTTTTACATTTTATTTCAATTTTTCGTTTCATTTTGTTTCAGTTTTTTGGAATTGTCTTTTTGCTTCTGCTATTTTGTTTTGATTTCTAAAATGTAACAATGTTTTTTTATTTTTATTTTTTTTGAGTTTTGCTTTTTTAATAGTTGTGAATTTTTATATGTTTTTGCATTGAACGATTTGTTGCTGTGCTTTGCACTTGAGGGTGACCATAAGTGAGGAGTCAAATGAAGGTTTCAGACAAAAACCGAGGACAAACTCAAATAGTTACTGATGTGAGATATAATAAGCACCAAAAGACAAGCAAGGCTTTAATAAACCACTTTAAAGAGTCAACATAAAGTGGAACAACACCTACAAAACATGCATCAAATGACAAAACTGGGCAACAAACAAATGAAAAACGCTGCGGAAACCGATGAGTGGTGTGTGGCAGCCAGGAAGCAACACTGTGAATTAATGCAAATATAAATTTAAAGTCCCATTCTAATTAAATTATGATCTATTGTAAAGCATGCCCAGTGGTAATTTGATTGTGATTATGCTATTTTTAGGCTAAATCAAAAAAATCTGTGTCATTTTCTAGGGCATAGTTTCTACAAAGTGGTAGTAGTTAATTCAAAATTTGACTCTGAGGTTTGGGCGAGACTTCTGACGAAGAGTAAGCCCTTCCCCCCACTTCCCATCATCCCTCTGTTTACACCCTGTTCTGCTAGCTTACAGCCCCTCATATCCCCAACCTATCGTTAGAAGTGCGGCAAAAATGGCGAGAATAATTGTAGTTATCCAATAGTTATAGTTTATAGTTAAATGCCAGCTCAGACGATAACAGACGTACATGGATCTACATCTACAATGGAATTCATTAGAATGGAGCGGAGCAGGGAACCTCTAGTTTGCCATAATGACCTCTGTGTCACAAGTACAAACATTTTCCAACTGCATTTTTGTGTCTGCTCCTGATTCACAAAAATTTGAATAAAGAAATACCCAAAAGTGCAATTTTAGACTTACTTTATATACAGTACAAACCAAAATTTTGGACACACCTTCTCATTCATTAGAATTTTTCATCGTGAGAGAAATACCACAAGAACTTGTTAAAAACATCCACAACATAATTTTCATTTGAGTGGGCCTTTAAATTACACACACACACAAAATGTAGTGTGGAAAAGAGGAGATTAAACCAGAAAAGAGTTTTAAACAAGTCAGTTAATATGAAAGTCATTCCTGTCATTTTTAAATATGTCTCTTCGTTTTTGCTTATCAGAAATGATTTTTTTTTCATTCAAAGAAAATACTTTTTTTTCCATCACAAATGCTGTAGTTTAAAACATCTTCTATCATTATTTTATAACTTTTGGAAACATTGCAAGTACAGTGAGACTTTCATATATGCTTCATATAAGCTGTGGAGTTGCCTTTTAATGCACTGACACCCTAAAGTTTCCTTTTAAAAGAACAAAGTACTCAAACCAATGTGCTCTCCTTCTGCTGTTGCTGCTTTGTGCATTAATAATGAATCAATGTTGTTTTAAATGCTGTTCTGCCAGAGGACTTGTTCCATTCAGTGTTTGTTTTGTTGTCTTTTGTTCCTATACAGAGATGCTTCTAAATCCATTAAGTCTTGCTCTTGGTAAAATATCCTTTTGTCTTTAACTTTTTTTAGCACTTTGCTACAGTTATTTTCAAACTATATATTTTCCTTTCTAACATATTTGATTTTTCTGCTTTATCAAGTCTGGAAAAGTGCTGGAACATAAATTCTGCCTGCCTAGCTGTTGGACAGGACAAGTTTAAATGAAAAAAAAAGAAAAAAAAAAGAAACATAAACTCCACTAATATGTGTTCAAATCATTGTTATGTGTTTACGTTATAGAGGAAAGTATTTGTCTTAGCTGTTTTACATAACGTGGCACACTTATATTTTTATGCAGAAACTTATAATATAAGGCATGAGTAGCCTATTGCATTATTCAAACAACATAACGCAGATAATTGTTGTTGAAGGTTCCAGCACCTGAACTTCCTTTTGCATGCTAACCTAATTGGCAGCCACTCAGGTAATTAAGTTAATTGATTAGTTGCCGTTTAATTTATGTAACAATATCATCATGTGGATTGAAGGGCCACAATCAGTTTATCTGATGAGCCATTTGCGCCCAAACGGTGAGTTGAAGCTCAAACGTTTGGCTTTTGGCGCACTCCTGGAAGGCCATTGGTCAGCTGGTCAGCCCATTTGCATACACTGGAGCTTATACAGTCCCAGCTAAGTCTGACAACACAGTGCTGACTCTGGCCCAGGAGACGTGTTACCGCCATTTGGCACCATTTAAGTGCGTTTTTCGGCGGCTCCTTCCTCATCATGGGATTTGACTGCGCAGCTGCAACAGTTGGCCTTTTTCTGCTGCTCGCTGTATTTTCACACTCCGTTGGTTGCACAACTACAAGGTATTTCACTTTTGAAGAGGATGCACCCGGGACAGAGATTGGAAATTTGTCTCAGGATTTAAAAATTGATCCTGGAGATGACCCGGACACGTCCTTCCGCTTCATGCAGGAGAGTAATTCCTCCGTGGTTAAGATGAGGGAGTCTGACGGACTCCTGAGTGTGGCAGAACCGATTGATCGAGAGCAGCTATGCCCCAGGTCCCCCCGCTGCCTCATCACTTTCGACATCGTGGCCCTGTCCAAAGAAAAGTTTCAGCTCATCCACGTGGAGATAGAGGTGAAAGACATCAATGACCACTCTCCTCGCTTCCCACTCAACGAGACGAGTCTGGAGATCGTAGAAAATGTGCCCCTTGACTCCAGATTCCCCCTGCAGATGGCAGTGGATGAGGATGTAGGTGAAAACTACATCCAGAGCTACACTATCTCCCCCTGCGGACACTTCTCCGTGGAAGTGCGTGAAGGGGAGGACGGGGGAAAGTTTGCGGAGCTGGTGCTGGTGCGTGAGCTCGACAGGGAACTTGAAGATTCCTACACAATCCAAGTGACTGCGTCTGATGGAGGAGAGCCTCCAAAGTCCGGCTCCATGACCGTGCACATCAGAGTTCTGGACTTCAACGACAACAGCCCGGTCTTCGAGCACAGCTCTCTGAATGTTGAGCTGAACGAGGACGCTCCGGTGGGACACCGGGTCCTCAGGGTGCACGCCTTCGACCCGGATGACGGCGTCAACGGGGAAGTTGTGTACGCGCTCGGCACCGGCGTGTCCACGGAGGCTGCTCGCATTTTCCACGTCGACTCTCACTCCGGGGATGTGACTTTAAAGGCGCGCGTTGACTTTGAGAAGAGGAGGTCCTACGAGCTGAAAATCAGAGCCTCTGATTCAGGTGAGAACTCGGTTCCGTCCATCTGTAAAGTTGTGATAGAAGTCGTGGACGTGAACGACAACGCGCCGGAGATCAGTATCAAACCCATGACCTCCAGCAGCGACGGGGTGGCGTACATCACCGAGGCTGCGGCCGCGGAGAGCTTTGTGGCTCTCATCAGCACCTCGGACAGAGACTCTGGCTCCAACGGCTACGTGCGCGTCAGCCTGCTCGGGCACGAGCACTTCAGCCTTCAGCAGGCGTATGGAGACACGTTCATGATCGTCACCACTAAAACTTTAGACAGAGAAAGCATCCCAGAGTATAACCTGACTGTGGTAGCAGAGGACTTGGGACAGCCTCCTTTTAAAACTGTCAGGCAGTACACCATCAGCGTGACTGATGAGAATGACAACCCCCCACTCTTCAGCAAGCCCCTCTATGAGATTTCAGTCCTGGAAAATAATATTCCAGGCTCATTTTTAACCACGGTTGTTGCAAGTGATCCCGACACTGGAAAAAATGCCAAAGTTTCCTACAAACTCATAGACTCAGAGGTGGAAGGAGGATCTCCAGTCTCCACTTATGTTTCTGTGGACTCTCACTCAGGATCTTTGTATTCTTTGAGGTCGTTTGATTTTGAAACGTTGCAGCAAATTGAGGTGGTCATCCAAGCAGAGGACAGAGGCTCCCCCCCTCTTTCCAGCACATCAACAATCCAGATCAGAGTTGTAGATCAGAATGACAACTATCCATACTTCACCTTCCCTGTCTTCCTGAATAACTCAGCTGATATATCTCTGCCCTACAACGCACCCTCTGGTTATCTTGCCCTTCAAGTATCAGCTGAAGATGAGGACGAAGGACTGAACGGCGAGCTTGCCTACCATATTGTACAAGGTGACCCCAAGCTGTTTACGATAAACGAAGACACGGGAGAGATTGCTCTAAAACAAAGGCTGACAGCTGAAAATGGGGACGTGCTGGAAATAAAAATCACAGTGAGTGACGGCGGCAGGTCTCCGCTCTCCAGCAGCGCCACGATTAGGTTTGTCATCTCAGACGCAGAGCCTGCCGAAGACCAAGTCATCCTTGTGCTGCGGTCAAGTGATGAGGAAGGCTTCAGCTTTGATGGGCCGCTAATTATTATTATCATGCTCAGTGGGGGTTGTGCATTGTTGTTAATTGCAATAATAGCTGTGACTGTCACATGCAAACTGAGTCGTGGGAGGAGAAGCCATGGCAGCAAGAGAGAAGTGAACCTGTTTGATGGGAGGCCTCTGCCCATGCTCAGTTTAGCAGAGCCAAACATTTACACAGGCCAGCGGGGATTTTTCCACGAGGGGACGTCTCTGTCGCTGGACAATTCTTGCCTGTACGAGGAGAGGAGTGGAGACTCAGACACAAAAGTAAGTCGCTCGGAAGATTTTCCGTGTCATATTTTGATGTATCTGCCAGAAACTAAGGTCACTGTGTTTTCCTTTTAGATCTTCCTGCCCTCCAAGCATTTTCAGCCCGCATCCATGTGGCAAGGTGATAGATACTGCCTGCAAGTGAGGTAAGAAAAACCTTTTTTTTTCTCAGATATGTAACACTTTACAGCAAGTGTCCTTCAAAAGCACTCAGTTTGTTGCTTGTGGCATGACTGTAGAATGAGGTTAGATGGGCAAGTCGAGCCCTACATTTGAAAAAAAAAAGTGGACATCAATAACCCAGTTCATGTGGTTCATACTGTATTTGTTGATTACAGTGGCATCAACAATAATGACCAGCTGAGCGTGAAGGACAGCGGGAAAGGGGACAGCGACTTCAACGACAGTGACTCTGACATCAGCGGGGATGGGGGCAAGAAGAACTTCAGTACCTTTCAGCCGAGACTAAAAAGTAAGCTTTCTCCTAAATCCTAAAATCAAACACGACTATGCGAAACTTTTCAAATTTACAATTGATCAGTGGCATCGCAGGATCAGCATCAGCAGTTACCTTTTTGAATTTCACTTTCGTTTCAGGTGCTGCAAACAGCATTTCTGGAGACTGCCAAGGCACCTATTGTGCAATCCCGCTGCAGAGCCTCCGAGCTTCCAGGGATCAAGCGTACACAATGGGCTTCTCTCCAGCGCCCGTCTTCAACAATCATCACGGCAACAGGAATGACTGTGGTTATGGGACAAATCAGCCGAAATCACGAAGCAGCATGCAGACGTTCTCGAAGTCTGGGACCCTTCCGTCCTACTTCAATCAGCAGCAGCATGAAGCTGCAGTGGCGGGGGCTCCTGCACACAAGCAGAGTCCTAATATAGTGACTGTGGCGACAGAGTTAGAAGTTGCAACTATCTTTTAGAAAATTTGAAAAAAAGCGGTGAGCTGTTTGAGATGTATCTGTAGGATGTAAATGACTCCAGCATCTCAGAATATGAGATTACAGAAGTGTAAATATTTGTTTGGGAACATTTTTATACTTGAATTTTAGTTTTGTGTATTGTGATGCTTACTTGTCTTTTCTTCATTAAAATCTCACCAAATTAAATAAAAAGCTTATATATTTGTTTTTCTATTTGAATAAGGTAAATAGGTAACCTCCTTTTATGTCAGTCAGAAGATGTAAAATTGGCTGCCCCTTTGAAGACTTCACGGCAGCTCAGTTTCTTGCAAAATGCTTTATATATCCCAAAAAAGTAAACCCTTATCTTCAAAAATCATCTAGACTGCTGTCAAATTGAAATTTGCTGTTTAAAATTCTCTTCCTAACTGCACAATACAGCACAATGCATGAGACTGCTGTGCTAATTCCTGCCTGTCAGTCATCACTTTGACTAGCAAATGTTCAGACTTTAATGAATCTCTCTGCCTAGCATAGAAAGTAAGATAATAATGTAAACTGAAACATTGTTTTTCTTTCTTTTTCAAACGCCCTGACGTTTATGACAACCGATTGCACAGCTTTAATTTTCACATTTGCAGTTGTGCTGTTTTGGAGTTTAATTTGGCGTATGAACACACTGAGCATGTGCAAACTGTTTCTCATCTCAAATGATTTATTGATGAGACACTGATGAGTTTTAAATCCCACACTGGTGACAAACAGCACTCTCAGATGAGGCCATGAAACAATGAGCGGCCCCCAAATAACCAACATTTAGATTATTTACCATTTTAATGTACATTTTTTTGGGGGGAGTTTTAACAAACAAACAGCTCTTGTGTGTTAACAACCTCATGATGGAGCCATGATGTATGAAAGCAAATTTAGAGCATTTTAGTCTCAAAATCCCTCAAAGTCTGCAAATAAATGGTGCAAGAAAAAAGCATTAGATGAATTTATCTTTTAATCAAGGGGACATGTCCACGGGGAAATGCATGTTTTCACGTTCTCTATGAACAGCTTCAAGTGAGAATTTCTGCTTTATGTTTGTTCTATCAACCTCAGTGGACTTGTGTGGCGCATAGCTTGAGAAGAAAGTCACAACTTTAAACAATTTTACATTCCCGCTGACTTTCATCTGTTGGCGCACAGGTTTTGTCACAGTATTCTGTCCTCATTAATTTTAAGGTCAGTTTGAATTAGTGTTTGATTTATGAGAACAAATGAGACAAGAGTCGAGGGCTGCTGCGAATTATACAAAAGCCAGGTAAGGAACCAACCTCGAGAGAAAATAAATCATTTCCAAAAGTGTGGCAGAGAAAGAGCAGAGGAATCTGATGGCAGAGCGAGCCTTTACTTTTCATTTCCAGTTTTCTGTTCATCTGCAGGAAATGGAGGCTAAGAGCACTGCTCATTTGCATGATCATAAATACATGCTTTTTTAGCTTTTGATAGCTGTGATAAAAGCTAGAATAGAGTGGATTAGACACCTTTTGCGTAAGCGCAAAGCACTAAACAGAGTTCTCACATAATACTACAATATGCCTCATGAATAAAACTAATTCCATATCTAAGCTGTCCTGTCCACCTCTTTTTTATTTAATACTTCTATTCGGCAAAGCCGCGACAATTTGAAAATGACCAAGATATTAACTTGAGGATTCAAGGCCATGGAGTACAAAAGGGAAGCAATAAGAAAGAAGGTCATATTTGTCCTCTCAGTGAAGTTCATGGCTCTGACAGATAGCCAATTGTAAACAGAGGGAAATGCATTTATCAATCAATACAATATGGGTCCCTCTGCCATGGCTTTATATTTTTCCTTGTAAGTCAAATACATTGTGCACTGACCTGACACGTTACGCTACTAAATATTTCGAGTAAAATGCCTGTCTGCTTTTGTTGACGGTCAAAATGTTCATTTATATCCAAAAGGACTTGAATTAATGTCCTGCAGCAGCTCTTGCAGCACCTTTGAAACCTCCCCTGGTAATAGAAAGGCAAACATTGCAGAGCTGTTTTTCAGCTCATCAGCAGTCCACTCACAAATGAGTCAGATCTGCTCACATCATTTCTAGCCTCTGCACCTGTGGTGTTGGGTTTATTTTTAACAAACAGCTAACTGTATCACTGTAATTATCATGTAATTGCCTCTTAGCATCTAAAGTTTGAAACCCAAATCCCCTGATGACAACGGCAAGCAAAGATGGACATATTCCGGACTGATGGCGTGTGCCCCTTTAGGCCCATTCCATAATGCAATGTTTTGTACTTCTTGCAACTTGTCTTCATGTTAGTCTAAACTGTCAAGTGCGAGTATTGACTTTTGGCTGCTTTGAATTGTGGAGCTGGTGTGGAAAAATAACACCATTTGTTTTCCCCTTGACAGTTTGTCTAGATGCTGCGCTCTGCTTCCATTCATTTACCATTAAAATGTCAGGCGCATTTATAACTTTTATCAAACCAAGTTTCCCCCCGCGATCATGCTTGCCGCCTAAAACACGGGACATGTTGTGGGCATGTGAAAAAGCAACAATTTCTTCCACATTTAATTATAGGATGTCACTGCGAGGGCTTTGTCATCACTCTTATTTATTTCCATGAATATCGCCTCATATGGTAAAGATCCACTCTGAAGTACTGCTTGACTGGTTGTTTTTTCATATGCACACAGTTTTGTCAATTGAAGAAAACCCTGTAGGGGGTTCAAAAATCTTTTCTAATGAGGTTTTATCAAGTTATGGACGCAATGAAATCAAACTAAATCTGCTCCTGATCACTTTCCATTTTTATGATAGCTTTAGATGTGGCTTTAAAACTGTCTCACAGACTTCCTTTTGCTTTTAGAAAACATTCATGTTTAATTACTCTTCATATACAGGCTCATGCCAGCACAATACCACTAGGGGGAAACATTATGCTATGGAACAGGGAGAAATTAAAGCCCATATTAATACCATTTATGCTCGCAGACATGAGCTTTACATGCATCAATCTGGCTCAGATCAAATAAAAACTATAATTTGATCAAATAAATAGCACATTTAATGTGGTGCTGCAGTGTCGGGCATATTGAAAACAGGAGGATTTTTCTCTGCAAAGGCAGGCCACTGTTATTCATGAGCTCTTGCTGGGCTTTAACAAAACCTCCGTTTCTGATAGAGTTCCTCTAAGTTTCACAGGAAGCTTGTGTTCGGCGGCAGCATCACGCAGGGAGGAAATAATAAATCAGCACTTTCACATTTTCACTGCCATTTCAGATGTGTTTCTTCGTTGCATGGGCTGGGGCTTTTTGGTGACAAGTTCATCAAACAGTGCTATTGTCCTGTTTACACTGTGTTGTTAAAGGAGTGTGCGATGATTCAAAACCCTCCTCATCTAGCGCGGCTTCGTCTGAAAGGCTCGGGATGTGTTACATTCAAGGCTGATGAACAAACAAAGGACGGGCACATCTTGAGAGGGTTCAGCAATCAGATCATGGAGTGCTCATTTTCTTCTGAAGCGCATCTGCTAGTAATCCTGTGAAACCACTTCCATATACTGCTGTTTCATCTTTATCTGGAGCCCAACCAAGAACCAAACTCGCATAGGGAATGGAATGAGGCTGATATTCTCTCTTTTCTGCCTTTAAAGATCCACTCAAATGTTTTTAACTCTTCTGGTATTTTTCTAAAGATGGAGGATACACATATAGAAAAAACTAAGCTTGAAATGGCATCTTTGCGGATTTATTTTTACTGATTTTTCTAATTGTTGTGATTCAGCTAAATGTTAGAATTCATTTTCTACCTAAAAAGTGTAAGCTAGAAGGAGAGCTCATGAACAGAGAGCTCTCAGCAACAGGGAGGGGGAAGAGGGGGGTGCCAATGGTCCCTTGAACTACTGCTGCTCTGCAGAAACTATGTCCTAGAAAACGACACAGGTTTTTTGATTTTTGGCCAAAATTGGCATAATAGCAACAACAAAAACAAAAAAAAAACAGAAAAGGTTAGCACTATGGGATATCACTTGTTGGATGATAACGTTTGAGATTTTTCTACCTACCTGTCTACCTACCTTTTTCTGTTTCTGTAAAAAGAAAATGAAAACAAACGTATTTTCCAAAAAATCAAAATCCAATGTTAAAAAATAAAAAAATAAAATCAATAAAGGTAAGTACAGGTACTATGTGAGATCACTGATGGGATGATGCTGTTTGTCCATCGTTTCAACCAAAAGTTATTTGGCATTAAGCAATACTGGATGTGCTCCACACTTATCCTAAAACCTTCATTACTATGCCGACATTGGAGATGCATTTGAAAATACTCGACATAGTAAGTTTTGTGAACTTTGTTTTTTTATGTTGTAAGATATGTCATGGTTTTTGCTCATGTTCTGTTTTGAATCGTCCGTCAGTCACACCAGTTTCAGGTTTGCATGATGCACAGCTGTCTTCATTTCAGTTGAATACTCTCAGTCTATTTAAGTGTCTGGTTTGCAGTTCTTCCCTGTCAGGTTATCGGTTCTGTTCTGCCTTGTCACTTTTCAATTAATTTGGTAAATATTTTAGTTTCTGCCACCAAGCCTGGATTCCTGCATTTTGGCTCCTACACCACCAGTTCCCAACAAAATTCAAAAATCAAACATCTCATCTAATAAACGATGAGATTAGTGGCTACCTTTAGTGGCTACCTTTTTCTGATTTCTCCTTTTGTTTCTTTTTTTTTTTACTTTTTATTTTTAAAAAATACTTTTGTTTTACAAAACATATTTTTTTTTTTTTAAATTCATTTTCTTTTTATTGTGTTTTGGTTTTTGAAAATTTGTTTTGATTTCAACAGTAGTGTTTATTTCTTCTATATGTTCTGCTTTTTTAATTGTCTTGTGATTTTTTTTTTTTTAATGTTTAATTTTTTTTTAACATTTTTTTTTGTTGAGTGATATGTTGCTGTGATTTGCACTTCAGGGCCACTGTAGTCGTTAAAACTTGAAATCATGTGTATGTAAAAAAAGGTTGATGGGTAATCTATTTAAAATTATCAGTGGGTTCATTTATTACAATCTATAAGTAGGTCCACATCTCCACTGGAATTGCATGACAGGTTTTTATTATCCACCTTTCAGCAAACAATATCTGTTGTATGACAAACAGGAGAAAACGCCAGAGAAACAGCAAAATCGACACAAATGATCCGTCTTCCAACTTCACACACTGACAGAGGCTTCACCTCGCGCCGGCTAACAACTATGAACTGAATCTGCCGCCGTATTCATGCATGCATGAGCTCCACCTCTGCAACCGGAGTGGCTGACCCTGGTCTCAAACTGAACCGACACTCCCCTGGCTGCAGCTCCTCGCCCGCAGTGTCAGTTCCCACACAGAAGCTTTGGTCCTGAGCTGATGATGATAAATCTGCACCAGTTCTTCTCCAGTTGATTGTGGTTTACAGCTGAGCAGGGAGAGCATTTCATTGTGTCACTGTGGGCCATCCTGGAAGGAAAAGAGCAGCCAAAGCAGAAAAAAAAAACCCACACAGCGTTTGTCCTTTTCTTTGCTATATGGAAGAACAAATTAGGAAAAGAGACATTAAAGGAAAGCAAGAGAGAGGGAGGACAGAGTAATATGTTGCATCAATCAGTCTAAATGACTTGCTTATGTAATTAGCTAGCAATGTTTTGTTTCTTCAGCTCCCTAAAGTTATTAGTGCTTCACAGTTAACCTTGAAGTAATTGGAAAGGCTCTGTTGATGTTCTCCTATCTGTACGGGACTGACAGTTTATTTTTCTTCCGTGGATGGCTTCCCTCCTCTATCATGTTGCTACAGTATTTATGAATTAGTTTCCTGTCACTTTACAGTACAGCCTCATGCTAATTGGTGGCGAGATATGTGGGTTATTCACGTCCCACGAGGTGGCATGCAGGCTTCCTTCCTCCCCAAGATTAACATGACTGAAAATTGTCAAAACTAATAACATGCTGTTGCTCCGGAAATGCTGCTGCACAAATTACACTCTCCATAAAAATGGCAAGAATCTCAGATATAAATTCAAACACTTTGACTCCGCACTGCAGCATCTCCAACCAGCATCCATTTTCCCCCCCCAGTTTTTTTTTCCATTTAAACGATGCTTCACCTGCGATTAGACATGCATCACAAAGGTTTTGGCTGTTCAAATCAGAACCCAGGGCTCACTTTATGCATGAGAAATACCCTTACTTTTTGATAAGTATTGATAATTTCAGCATCATTTTAATAAATAATGAATGTAGCTGACATATTTGTTGATAAATGAGGGATTAGCAGCATGTTAAGCTATCATCCTGTTCCTGTTTAGTGAGTGTGTTGCCAATTTAAGTTTGGGAGGAAAAACTCCACAATGTTTAAGTAGAGAGTACTTCAGGGTTAATCTGGAGATTTTTGTGCGTCTTTGTTCACTTCTATCATATTTCAGTTTCGTTTAAGAATGACGTGTCCTTTTTAATTTTCTGATAGTCCTTTGCCTCTCTGGACCACTTTGCTGGATAGATATATATCCTAGAAGTTAATTTAAATTACTTTTTGAGGATGGTGATTGATCCATTGCATACTAAATAACTTTCCAGGCCAGAGATAAAGTGCAGTTTCGGAATTAATAAGGAAATGACATGAGCACTCCCAAAATCATGCTAGAATTGTAAATAACTGTTATCCTTTTTCGGTACATAATTTTTTAAAGTGCAGTTCCTTTCCTGGCTTTTGCTTTCTGGTAATCCCCCACATTGTACAAAAATACACACTAACAATTTATGTAAGAATGCAGGCTCATGTCATTTTTTAAAAGCTTTAAACTCTGAATAATAAAAACAAAAAAACAGCAGAGGTTTATTGTATATTTTTTTATTTATTTCTTGGCCTTTCTTTGTTTACTTTGAAGATGACAGCCTGGGTCATTTTAGTTATGTTTACGACTCCTGTCAAAGCATATTGTTGTGAATTTTAGCTCACAGGAAAAAAAAAAGAAAAATCAAAGATGTTGTTGCTTGCTGAATACAGACACCAAAGTAATGTCACCTTGAGTGAACAATTCCCGTGTTCGGACTGGCAGGTGATATCAGAGGACAAACTCTGTTTCGACCTCCCGATCACTCGTCACAACAGAAGCACAAAAGAAGCACAGCGGCAAATAAGAGACAGAAAAAAATCAACATCCGTCACATCTCAAATGTTATTGCAGCTGATATCACCCGGTGTGGCTGCAGAAAGCTTTTTTTCACTTCGTTCTTGTTTGGAGCTGTGGATGGCTAAAGCTTGATGTTAGCACTGTTTATTCAAGGAACAGCTAAACACATCGATATTAATATTCACTGCCATGGATGTGTGATTGATTCCATCATCAACCCAGTTATTTTCATGACTGGTTTTGGTGCATCAAACGACATGACCTCCATTATTTTCACTTTGAAACTGCATTCACTTTGTTCGCCTTTCTGGCTCTGTAATGCCTCGAATCATTTCTCCTGGGAATTTTTTTGTTTTTTTTCTAACCTGCTGATTCTCTGCTAGTCGTAAGAGCAGCGTAACCAGCAATTCTCTTACACTGTATGTGGGACACTTGAGTGAAGAATAAGCCGATGTCAGCTTTGGTAAAACTGTGCATAGCAATCTGTGACTAAGTAGCCGAAAAATAAAGAACCGTTACAGGATAAAAGGAGGCAGACACACACACATAAATATGCATATATATATAAGATAGATAGATAGATAGATAGATAGATAGATAGATAGATAGATAGATAGATAGATAGATAGATAGATAGATAGATAGATAGATAGATAGATAGATAGATAGATAGATAGATAGATAGATAGATAGATAGATAGATAGATAGATAGATAGATAGATAGATAGATAGATAGATAGATAGATAGATAGATAGATAGATAGATAGATAGATAGATAGATAGATAGATAGATAGATAGATAGATAGATAGATAGATAGATAGATAGAAACGCCCCAGCTTTGGTTGTTGCCCTGTACACAAATCACCAGTTGAAGTAAAGCAAAATCATGACCCACGAACCAAAGTTTTGGGGAATTAATCCTTGCGGTTAGTTTCTCACACAAACCTTGGTCCTCTACCAGAGCCCTGGGAGCTTGAGGGTTCTTCCTGTGTCTTTGCTGTCCCCAATGCACATATCTGGACTGAGATGTGATCTGCTACCCACTCCTCCAGTTTGAGGGTAATAGCTGCACCAATTTCTCCAAATACCACAAACACTGTTGTCACGTTCACCTTCTTACCGGAGTCCCTGGTATTTCTTCCATTTTTTTATGTTTGTTCTTACTGATTTATATATCAGACTTACTCTTAAAAGATAAAAATGTTTACTTTAAGAAAAACGAAGAAATCTGCATGTAAAAATGTTGTTTTGAACTCTTGTGCTCATGTAATTGTGGTAAAACATTCTAAGAGCTCTAATGGAACATGTTTTGGAACCTCTGCCTGTGCTTTGAAAGGATAACCAAAGCCAAGTGATCTAACATGTTATTTTTCTTTTTATTCAAAGTTGTTTTTTTTCTAAGACAGCTCACTAAAATTCCTCAAAAGAAGCAGGAAGAGCAAGAAAACATGCAACAAATACATGATATAAAAGAAAAATCCAACATTCTGCCCAAAGCTTTCTTTTCCAAACATATTTCTTTTTTACATCACGTCTCTTGATCATTTTATTGTCCTTCTCTCTACCATTTTCAACATAAATGTTGTGATTGTAAAATGTAAACTGAACTGTGTTCATGCCAAAAAATAGTCAAAACTTTGTGTTTTAATACTCCATAATAAATACAATGTTCTAACTTTACTACAGTGCATACATTCTGGCTATGTCAATGAATTTAAAAAAATGGTATTTTTTAAGCAACAAATGAAAAATCAGGGGTAAAATGTAGGGGATTGGTAAAAACCATCTTTTTTTTAAAAAAAATTGATTCCAATCAAAAATGTCTTCACATGTCATGAACATTGGTTGGAACCCGTCTCCTCCCTGAAAGATAACAACACAGTGGTAAATTTTGATTTAACTGACCTGATGATCTTTAACTATTCAACCAGGAAGTGTGCTAATGTGATTTCATGAATGTGATTATCTTTGATGGCTTTTTTCTCATTTTACAATTTAAACTCATTGGTAAGTTATAAAAAGAATCAGCCCTCGAAAAAGAAATTACTTTTCAACTCCTCATATTTATTTTACTGATATAAATTTTAATGTTTGTGATAGTTTTTAATTCTGTGTTGAGTCTTTTGGTTCTGAAAAAAAATCCATGAAATTATATTTATGTAGGAAATGTAAATTTTAAATGGTGCACTCTATGAGCTAATAGAAAAAATGAATGGAAGGTGAAAAAATTCTGAATATTTATAAAACGAGTCAGTCCAATTTGTACATATTACAAAAAATAATTGGTGAGTGAGAGGGAAGTTAATAAACTAACCTTACATTTATCTAAAATGTCAACTCTTAGTGGAAAAACAAATTTTTATGATGCAATAAAAAAAAATTGGATTTTCTTTTTAGCTTATCTATGTCTTTCTTGGATTTAAAACCAACATTTTTGTTTATCTTTCTATTCGTCCATCTATTTCCTGCCAGGTGGCAGTGTCAAAAGTTTCAGCAAAGATACCAACACCTCATCAGCCAGTTCTACCGAGGAACTCCAAGGCTCTACCAGCAGAAACATGGATCCATGCAGGACTCCTTCTGGGACATGTCCCAAACACAAAGGGTGTCCAGAAGGCATCAAACTAGGATTCTCTAGATGGCTTTGATTTATATGGAGGAGCAGCAGCTCTTCTCCGAGCTCCTTCTGTTTGACCAAGCTGCTATGCTCTATCTCTAAGGGAGTGCAAGCCCACTTCAGCTTGTAGATGGGATTCCATCCTTTTTGTTATGACCCAAAGCTCATCACCATATGTGAGGATTGGAACATGGATTAGAATGTAGAATGTAGAATGTAGAATTTTGCCTTTTGGGTCAGATCCTTCTTTACTAAGACAGCATTACTGCAGCACCTATTGGTCTGTCATCTTTCCCCATATTTCTATCATACCTTCAAGAGAACACTGCAAAGGGCAAGACTGAACACTTTCAAATACACAAAAGAACAAGTGAATTGGATGAATGAACTAAAATGAACCACCGAGTACAACCAGAACCAAGAACTATTGTTCCTATGAGTTAGAGGTTTGACTAATGGCCAAATCAATCTCTTAAGGATCTTGGAGTACTGAAGAGTACCAAGGAGTCTAAGTGATCACCCTATAGGTGGAGTGCTCCCTTTGGTTTTTTGGCTTTTTCAAAAACAGAAAAGGATCACCCTGGTCTGCCAGTCCCAAGAAGCTGTCCCTGACTGTTAAGGCATGTCAATTTCAGAGGAATTGGCTTCCTACAGACTCACCGACAACAGGAAGGTCCGTGAGGTGCAAGTGCTGTATGATTTGGGCTGCGACCAGAGGAGGATGCCTAAATGGACCAATCCAAAGACATGGATTATCAGGGTATAGCATTTCTGTTTTATTTGACCAAAAAGCTTGTTCATAAAGTCCCGCTCTGATCATCTTTTAACCTACTTTTAAAGATTTCCCAGTGTTCTTATAATTATGAAGATCCCATTTTAGGCAAAAATTGAACAGTTTCTACGGAGCAGCAGGAGTTCATTAGAAATTCGCTTCTGAGTTAAGAAGTCCTATTTATCATCATCCCTTTATTTACAAGTTCTCCCGCTAGCCTACAGCCCCCCTTACACCACAAACCTACAGTAACATTGCCGGTGCAACAAAAATGGTGAGCAATATTGGAGCTATCCAGCTCAGTTTTGAGCCAGATATCACCTCAGATGAGGAAAACAAAGACGTCCACAGATTTATTTGTCTGCAAGTGGATGCATCAGCATCCACGGAGCAGGGAGATTGTAGCACCTACATTACTGCCACAGGCTTTTCCAACATCAGTTTTTTGTCTGCTTCTGATTCATCCAAATTCAAGCTTAATTTTTTTTTATATATGTCCTCCATTATGAGAAAAATGCCATAAGAACATGTGAAAAACACCAAAAACACAGAAATGTTGTATTTACTTCTTAATAATAAAAAGTAAAAAGTGTACATCTGAACACAAAACCCTGAGCAGCACCATCACTAATTGAGATATTTGTGTTTTTTTCTATATAATTTAAAAAAAGCCAAGAAATTATTTGCTTCTTATCGCCAGGGGAACACATTGGCACTCAGTGACAACAAAAAAGAATGTGTTGTGCTTATTCTGCTTAGTTGATGTAAAGTGTTATTTAGCAAATTAAATTAATATTACAGTTATCACGCTGCTCCAGATTAGGAAAGGTTTGTCTAAATTAGAGGAGTGCAACAGTCGGCACCATTTTACGAAAGACTATTTTTATTGGTTTAAATTATAGAAATGAGCCAGAGTTTTCTGTTTATTATGTTTTTTTCAAACCAATAAAAAAAAATGAATTTAACCAGAGACACTCCGGCCACTTACAAAGTTGATATTTAAAAGGAGAGTGGCTTGTTTTGGGTTACTGGAGGACCCACAATTCAAGAGAGTGAAGGCAGGCAGGTGGTAAATTAATTAATTTACGGAGTAAGATGAGGTACACCAAAGGAACTAAGGCAAAAACGCAAACTAAAAGCTAAAAAAATCATAACACAGCATGACCAGGCAACACAATCAAAAACCCAGACACAAGGAAGTGACAGACAAACTGAAAACGAACCGATTAAATGCTGAATGAGGTTAGGGTGAAACAGGCAGCAGGTGCAGCGAAACTGAGGAAACAGAGGCCAGGTGGGAACAATTAACAGAAAGAAATAAACAAAGAGGGCAGGGAAACTGAACCAAATTAATGCACAAGTTCAAGAAGTCAAATAATACAGTTTTTCTCAATCACTTTAGTAGAATTCTCAGATCAGAATTGAAGTTTGCAAATACGTGTGTGCATTTCTCAAAACAATTTGTACAAACAGCAAAACACTATGGATTTCTTGCAAAAGCCTGTAACTTGCTCAAAATCTTTAGTTCATCTCTCAAAACTAAGTCTTTATGTCATTGAACATGTCAGTGCCATCAGAATGTCAAGTCCTTGTGTCATTGTCTACAAACAAGACAGTCAAATGACTTAGTCATGTTGTCAATATAACTGTGTACTTTAGAGGGAGGTTCTGATGTAAAATATTGCTAAAGTTTTTATGACAATTATTGTGAAATGTAAGTTACACCTTTTTTGTTTGATTGCAAGAGACTGGACAAGATTCACATTTACACTTTTATTGTTCATATTGTAATTTGCTGACAGACCATGCCATACCAACATAGAAAAAACCCACTACAAACAGTAACACAAAGGGAAAAGAAAGATAGGACAATATTCTGTACAACAGTGCAGGCAGTGCAGTAGGAATTGGTGTGGTCTTCATACACCTCTTGTCGTTCCTGTATGTTAGGCCACAAATTCTCACCCATATCACAGCCAATATCCTCTCTTGCAATGCAGTGAAATATGTTTGTCACATTATGACAACTTGGTCAACCATTTTGCCGTTAATGACTTATACGATGAACTAATGACTAGGTGTTTTGAGGAGTAAGACAATTGCACAGTGAACTATATAATACATTTTGATCAACATGACATAAACAATTGATAATGTAGCAAAGAGCAGAGAATTGTACATAATCATTTGCATGGATGTACCAAAGCAATTGCAACTTGTTCAAAGAAGTGAGAAACTCCTTATATGATGTGCACAAGTGACATCATGATGTCAAGATTGAACAAATAGTTTTGGGAATTTCATTCTGATCTGAGAATTGTACTAAAGCGACTGAGAAAAACTGTAAATCTAAACAACATAACTTCAGAACCACTCCAATAATTTTTTTGTGTATTTTAAAAGCATTTCCTGTGGTCTTTTGATTATGATTATGCCATTTTTAGCCTAATTTTTACAAACTGTGTCGTTTTTTTAGGACATTGTTTCTGCAGAGCAACAGTAGTTTCTTCCCCTCTGAGTTGTGGGCGGGACTGTTGGCGTAAAGCAACCCTGCCCCTCTTCCCCTCAGCCCAGCATATTTTCTATGTACCAAATACCATCTTGTTTTAAATGGTATTCCTTTTGTCAGCTCCTTGTCCACAACAATCTGGAAAAAGACAAGTAAAAAATGCAATTTTAAAGCTTATTTTTCTTTAAATACGTCCTCTGTTATCAGACAAATACCACAAAATGGGTTGAGACATAAAAAACACAATATTGATGGGAGTCAGTCTTTAAAGGGGAATGAAATCAACTTGAAAAGACAAGAGTTACAATTTGGTGCCAAACAAATTCAGTTAAAGATCAGAATTTCTCATTAACCACCCAAGCACATATTTATATTTTAGGATAGATAGATAGATAGATAGATAGATAGATAGATAGATAGATAGATAGATAGATAGATAGATAGATAGATAGATAGATAGATAGATAGATAGACAGACAGACAGACAGACAGACAGACAGACAGACAGACAGACAGACAGACAGACAGACAGACAGACAGACAGACAGACAGACAGACAGACAGACAGACAGATATGCATATACAGAGATTGTTGTCATTGTCCATTGTGCAATGAAATTGCAGCACCGCCATTTCAGTGCAAGACAAAAATAACAAAATACAATATAAAATATATCAGTATGTACAAAATTTATTAAATTAATTAATTGCGTACAAAAATTGTGTGCAAATTATGTGCAAAAGGTAGCAATGAGGTAGAGTGTTGACGTTGGGTAGATATTTAAGTGGACAGAAGTATGTATAAGCATATATACATACACATATATAACATGTACATACGGATGAGCTTTTGCAGATATCTGTGGATTTTAGAATTGAGCATACTTATGAGCATGTATATAAATACATCAAGATTGGTGATATACATATTTTTATGATTTTTTATGAGTAAAATTGACACTGGAATGATAACTCAGTCTAGTTTTGCAGATTAGAGACCAATTGGGATGATTCATCAGAATTTTGTGCTGGTGTAATTTAAGCCGTGCTGCTCATGGAGTCACTGCGTATTTTTTTCCGGTTGTTATGATATTAGTTCATTTTGCCATACGACCAAAGAGTGTAACATATAGCACGAGAGGTGTACAGCCTCATTCATCTTTCTCCTGCTATCTCCTGACTCCTGGGCTATGACCTTTATCCTGCTCCGATTTTGATCTTGTGTCGACAGACGGCCGATTTTATCTGCTCCTCTTGTTCATTCAGTCTTTTGTCCTTTGTCCTCACAATTGCAACAACACAATGTTCCCACAGAGCAGTGTCATGAAATTGAAGTATCACTTCAATATCCAACTCTGGGAGTGTCCTCTGTTTTTTGTTTTTTTTGGAAGGGGGGGTTTGAATTTCAATGAAAGTCAGGTGAAGAGTTTTTAAACCTTGAATGCTTCAGGGAAGCTGCCATGACTTGAATTATCAGAGGGAAAAACGTGGCTTTCTGCACACTTCACAAATCGATGTGAAAGACTAAAGCAAACATTCCAAAACAAAATGATATTTGTTCGATCATCAAAGATTGCAAACATGTGTTCTGAGCTTGTTCCGAAATTTGAGCAGTAACTGGAGTCTACGTGGTGGATTTGAAAGTGCTGAGGTCTAACAGGCTAGGACACGAGGTCATTGCTGGAATGAATAATCAATATATATTTAGTCCAGGAGTAATTCCTCTTTTTGCTTGCACTACTGTATAGTCTGTGCAACTTGGGCAATTTACAATTAAACCACCAATTTGTTGTACTGAATGCAAGACTCTTTATTTAACAGTAATGATTAAATGATAAATAGTATGGATCTACTGGTATGTATACATTGTGCGAGTGCTTAGTCGCACCAACAACACGCAATACATTACCATCTCATTTATAAATCACCTGAAAATTGAAAATGTGTTTTGTATTTTAAAAATAAACAAAAAGAGGAGTAATGAATAAATAGATGCACGCACCCACCAAATGTTATGTGGTTGATTTATATATATATATATATACCGGTATATATAATATACTACTCTATTCTATTTCCAATGCAAAATGTTTTATTTATTGTGAACTTTGTTAAAAAAAAGTCTGTTTTTTTTTGTTCACACACCAGACAGATTGATGAACAATTCTTTGATTACCATATTTGGCTTAATATTTTTAAAGAATAAATAGTTTTTTTGCACATTTTGTTAAGGAGACCACCAGCAGAAACTGCATTGATTATCATTCAGAATTCACAATGCTTTCAAGTCAAGTTTTAAGTTTTGAAAATTTGGCAGAGGTTGGTCTCAACTTCTGAGTCTCAAAGGAGACGTTTTTTTAAATTCTGAAGCAAAAAACATCAACTCCTTAACCCTTGCACTCTAGTGAGGAAAGCTTGAGTTCTTCTACCAAAATAAAATAAAAAATGTTGGAAAACTGGCACATCGACTCTGGAGGATTTGCATTTACATGCAGCTGCTCTGTAACAAAAATAATTTATTCAATATGTATCGTGATAACAAGGCTTGTGAGATGTGTGAGGCAGCTTTTCTTGCACAACAACAGGCAAAGCAGCAGCAGCTCTGCCTTTTAGGTGTATTTACAAATTCCGCACGCCTACTGTCAAGCTACAGAAATGGAAGACTAACTATTACCAGTGAAAGATTAAAATCTGACTGCGCTGAATTTTTAAATGAATAACGGAAGAAGAATTGTATCCATAAATTATTTCATTCTGTTTAACTTGTTTGTGTTTATTATACAGGTGCACCTGAACAGTGGAGAGAAACAGAGAGAAACAAGCACAATGACACGCAACAAAGCCCTGTTTTATGCGTTTGCTTTGAATTTTAACAATTTAACAATTTTAACAATTCTATATAGAAGAATTAAAAAAAAAATCTTATCATAATTTTTTTAACTTGGAGGATACAGCAAAGAATAAATATTCTTTCATTTAAGGTACAAGCAATTCAGTCATTTTTGAAACCTGTTGAGTGTCTTGTCAGTCAGCAGCAAAAACAGCAAATAATCAAATTTAAATCTGTATGTTTAAGTCTGAACCCAGGAACAAACAACACACTTAAACACAAATCAGTATTCTTCTGTTGCAAAACAGGTATGGTAATTAGTGATTACCAGTGGATGATGAAAGCATGGATGTCTTTGGATTCTTGACTGATTGGTGACTGTAATGCACACCTGCCCCAGGCAATCCTAAATATTTTAAAGCAGGAGTCGAAATAGATGGATGCTTGGACAAAGAAATAATATATTACCGTAACTTATAGATAATCTCTTTACTGCATATTTATGAAGCCAAATAGGCTTTACTTAGAAAGATTTTTCAAACAAAGCACTAGAAATTTAAACATCGTAGAATTGGAAGAAAGGAGACCTATATTAGATATGGTGATCTATACGTCTGAATTGGACTAATTTGGATCCAGTTTTTACTGCCAACATGTCGTCAAACTCTGACCTTTTGGAAAATCGGTGAATAAATTGTACAAACAAGCCTAATGGATAGTTCTGGTTCTGTGGAGCAAAATTTAAAGAGTCAGATGCAAGAGTGTCTCCCTGTTTGTGTGCTAACTTAAGGTCAAACAAAACACAGTCATGAAATCCATAAATATCTAGTGCCACTTTAATTTTCAGGCACATTTAAATGAACTACTAAGTCAACTTAGTTTTTCTTTTATGAGGGTGGGGGGGTGGCTTTGAGTGTTATTGTTTTTCTTTTGTGAAGTTAGGCTATCTGCACGGAGAGAAATCCAAATCAAAATGAACATTTTACGACAACTATCCAGTGTTCTAAAGATGAAAACGTTGATGGTTTATTATAAAAAAAAAAAGTTTAAATCTTTTTTGTCAAAAATTGTTCAAATGCAGTGCATTGTGGTCTATATTACCCAATCTAGTGAGCATCGATGCACATTGGTATTTCACAGAGACTTCTGGGAAATTTCTAGGGTTTTAGATTTTAGACTTTTTGATTCAGACATCACTACAAAAGGGCGCACGCCCTAGGTAGTGCACCATGTAAAGGAGACAGATATTAGATATGGTGATCTATTTGTCTGAATTGGACTAATTTGGATCCAGTTTCTGCTGCCAACATGTCGTCAAACTCTGACCTTTTGGAAAATCGGTGAATAAATTGTACAAACAAGCGTAATGGATCTAGTAATGGTTCTGTGGAGCAAAAATTTAAGATTAATATCTAAATTAAAAGAGCACAATCTCAAATTTTATTACATTAGTACAACAGCAACTTCATTCCTTCTGGAGGAAGCCCCTAGTGGCCATTTAGTGAACTACACTTGACTTCCCTTTCTGAACTTCAATCTGGAAGTCAGAAGCTTGTCTTTTGTATATAAATGGTTAAGAATGTGGTGCATGGACTTGAAACCTGAATTAGCTCGATTCTTCAAAAGCAAACCCTTCCATTTTATTCAAAGCAGCACCAGGTAAATTGATTCTTTGTCTAAACACTGGACAATAAGAAGAAGGTAGAAGTCAATTTATTTGCGTTTTTAATCTGATCAAGTCAACATTCTTTCTTTTGACAACGACCTTTCCATAAACCTGAAACGCCTTGAGGTTTGTTAATGAACTGTTCTGGAGGATGTCTGCGGAAACATTATGTGGAAAAGGGCAGGCAGTTTCAAAAGACATATGAAAGGTGACTGGATCAAACATCTGTCTATCATGGCTGAACTTTGCTCAATACATCAGATCAATGAACCACTGACAGCGCATCCAGTTGGCTAATAAAACCCATCCTGAAGTCACTATAGAAAGGAGCAGAAGCACATTTAACTCATTATTGTTATTTATCTTTCTCCATTAGTAGAAATAAACTCTACGGTACTACAGCGAACACTCAGCTGTTCAAGGACCACTTCATTAAAATAGTTTATATTGTAAATTTGAACTCATCTCAACTTATGGAAGGTATGTGGAGGAAAATTAAATCACGTGTATCTTACTAATAATAAAGAGATAACTTAAGTAAAAGATGAAAATGATGCCAATTCCCTTGCCAGAACTGCAGACGAAGAGTGCAACAGATCACATAATTAAAGGAGCATTGGTCAAACCTCACATGGAGGAAAATTATTTGTAATTATTAATATGATAAAAGCTTACGAATAAAGAAGCACAGTGGGAAATGTAAATTGAGACTTTTTTTTCATTAACACTGAAACCATTCAGTCTTAAATTTGTGCATTCATTTTGTCGCATGATTAGAATTTGTCTCCATAAACCCAGAATCATTTCATGCTTTAATGGTTTAAATAAAAACCTCAAAAAAAGACCAGATTTTTGGATAAATGAACAAATAGAAAAGATATTATGAAAAGTTTTCCATCTCTATCAAGCACAAGAAACCTCTTTTTCTCTCAAGATACTCATAGATGCACTAGAAAATAGCTTGTACAAGCACAAGTATGGTCAATTTTCTTTACACCTGGAAGCTGAATGCAGCTGCCAGAATGCCGACTGGTCCAAATGACTGAGCTTCAGCCAAAAGTGCATAAGCTGAACCCTGGCGAGATGAATTTCCTTTTGAACCCGAAGTTCAAATTTTCTGACAATAGAAAAGGGAAACAAGCCCTTTGCTACTTATTGATAACAAAAAATCCTCTAAGGTTTATGTAAACCTTATTTACTCTTAAACCATGATCCTTGGTGATCATGATCTGGGAGGATTATAGCTCAGACTCACTAAGCAGTCCAAATTAGATGTGGCGAAAAATATTTATCATCGGTGATGGAAGTGAATTTTTTTGTGTGAGTGAGACTGGAAAATCCGAGCTGATCTCCAAACGCAGGCGTCACCATCTCATTCCAATAATGACTGAAGCCGTCTAGCAGGAGCAGCTCAAATTAGCTTAGAGCCACAAACAGACAGACATGTTGATAATGAACAGTCTGCAAATGACCAGTGATACAGATGCAGCTGGTTTGATGTTGCTACACAACAGAACATATAAGCATGAACTTTATTACCAGACCTATTCTTAGATCTGTTTAGTTAAATGAACTCGTCTGTGAACAACGCTAGACCTCAGTCTTTGATATTACTGCACTGAAAATAAATATTGTTTTTAATGATTCAGTATTGGACAACATGCATGAGTGAGGAAGCAATTAAAGTCTAGCGTATGCCCTAACGATGACAAGGAAAAACTTTTGGACTTACCTAACTGTAAGCGCATTGACCGTGGCAGAGATAGGCTTTAGGCGTAAGGCTATTATTCTTGGCACCGAGGACATGGATACAGACATTTTTGAAAACATTACCATCAACTCACACTTACACCCAAGAAAAAAACATTTCACTTGTAAACTGAAAGACATTCTGACAAAAAATAAATCCACTCCTGTATCCATTTACCTCAGCAAAAAGGAACTATTATAAAAGAAATTTAAAGAGTTAAAGTCCCACTCTGATGATATTTTGCAATACTTTCAAAGTAATTATGATTATGCCATGTTTGAACAATAAAAAAAAAACAAACTTGTTTAGGACATTCTTTCTGTTCTCGCAGTAGTTCAGTAGATATTTGTCTACAAGTTGTGGGCGAGACCTTTGGTGCAGAACCCCCCTCCCCCTCAATTAACTGAGAGCTTTCTGTTTAGGATGCTCTCCTTCTAGTGCACAATTTTTGGGTAAAAATGATAGCTGACATTTATATATATATATATATAAGACCCGGGCAATAAACAGCTACGCACTGCCCGTTATCAGATACCCTGCAAGAATAATAAGATGGCCAAAGGAAGAGATACAGACCACGGATGTTAAAACACGAAAGCTCCTCACCATGCATGGAGGGTTCCATCCCAAATCCAGCACCCTGAGAGTGTATGCTAGCCGCAAGGAAGGAGGCCGAGGACTAGTGAGCGTAGAAGCCACTATCCAGGATGAAACATCCAAGATGCATGAATACATCAAGCTCAAGGCCCCAACTGACAGTGTGCTCAGTGAATGTCTCAGGCAATGGAGAACAGAGGATACAGTGCTGGAGGACAGACCCTCATGGGAGGACAAACCCCTGCATGGGATGTACCACCGGACCATAACTGAAGTGGCTGATATCAAGAAGTCCTACCAATGGCTAAAAAGGGCTGGCCTACAGGACAGTACTGAAGCACTCATCCTGGCAGCTCAGGAACAAGCCCTGAGCACCAGAGCAATACAGGCTCAGATCTACCACATCAGACAAGACCCAAGGTGTAGGCTGTGCAAAGAAGCGCCTGAAACAATCCAGCACATAACTGCAGGGTGTAAGATGCTGGCAGGGAAAGCATACATGGACATGGAGCGCCACAATCAAGTGGCTGGAATAATATACAGGAACATGTGTGCAGAATATGAACTGGAAACCCCAAGGTCCAAATGGGAAACACCTCCGAAGGTTGTAGAGAATGAGAGGGCAAAGATCCTGTGGGACTTCCAGATCCAGACTGATAGGATGGTAATGGCGAACCAACCAGACATTGTAGTGGTGGATAAAGAACAGAGGAAAGCCGTTGTGGTGGATGTGGCAGTGCCAAGCGATGGGAACATCAGGAAGAAGGAACATGAGAAACTGGAGAAATACCAGGGACTCAGAGAAGAACTGGAGAAAGCATGGAAAGTGACAGTGGTGCCTGTGGTAATTGGAGCACTCGGGGCAGTAACCCCCAAGCTGGAGGAGTGGCTATAACAGATACCTGGAAAGATCTCAGACCTCTCAGTCCAGAAAAGCGCAGTGCTAGGAACAGCTAAGATACTGCGTAGGACCCTCAAGCTCCCAGGCCTCTGGTAGAGGACCCGAGCTTGGAGGAGAAACCACCCGCGGAGGGTGAGAGGGGCGTTTTTTTTATTTTTATATATATATCTCAGAGACCTGCTACAGCACGCATGAGCTGGCCAGGTGGAGAAATACACAGAAATACAATTTTAAGCTTTATTTTCTTTATTTCTTTGTCCTCCATCCTTAGAAAAATCCTACTAGAACATGTTAAAATACTATTTTCATTGGAGTGGTTCTGTGAAATATATAGAGTATCTTTTTTTTCGTTTTTGCAACAGACACTATTTTCATCCCCTTTTGCAGACCCATGCAGCTTCATCAAGCTCAAACTTCAAGATATGCTCTGTTTCAGCTGTAAATTATGGTTAAATTCTGAGCAAACCGAATCCTGGTGATTTGTTCCAAAATATTGTTCTCTGAATTGGAAACATCATACATATTCAACAGGGTGCAAAGATCTCTGTATCCTTTAGATGCTCACTTATCTCTGCACTTCTTTGGGAAATGATGGCAGCACCATTTTAACTCCAAAGTAGGATTTCAAAGAGTCAAAGACTGAAAAAAAAAGTCTTATCCCCAAAACAAACAAACCTTTACCACAACACTGTCGTATACTCTCGGCAGCTTATCTGCGGCCTGTCAACTGTATAGCTGACAGGCTTTTATGGCCGGTTTCAGAGGGCTGGTACAAATGACCCATTTGGGTGTTCAGTTTGAAGGACTTGTTGTTAAATAGGGCATTTCTTGAGGACTATTTTCAGCTGCAGATTAATGCACATTTGGTATGCCAGCGAATTATGACAGCAGGGTGGTGTATGTGGGATTGACTAAAAATAAACAACAGCTCCCATGTTCCTCTTAATGAAGCAGCGTGCCATCCAGAGCAAGTGTCAGCCTCGTCTCATCTGAAATTCCATTAATACACAACAAATTTGCCAGTGTGAATATGTTTTTTAAGGCAGTATAAAACCCCATGGATTCTTTTTTTTTTTTCACAGTACTGATTAAAAATGTGTTTGAATACAGCATTTAGCAGGTTTAAATCAGTTTCTATTGAGCATTTTACTTAAAGTCCTACTCCTATAATCTCTTGATCTGTTGTAAAAAGTGTTCCCAAAGGTATTTTAATTGGGATCATGCTGTTTTTAGACTAAAAAAAAAAAACTGAGGACAATGTTTGTCCTGCAGAGCTGCAGGAGTTCATCCGAAATTCATCTCAGAGTTGTGAGTCTGTTGACGCAGAGTAAACCTTCCCCCAAAGCCCATCATTTATCTGCATACACTCTCTCCCGCTAGCTTACAGCCCCTCACAACCCCAACCCCTGCACCGGTAACATTAATGGCAAGCAATATCAAAGCTATCCAGTCGTACAGTTTTGAGCCACATGCCAGCTCAGACGAGGAAAAGGAAGACGTACGCGGATCTAGTCGTTTACAAGTGGTTGCATCAGAATGGAGCAGAGCTAGGAACTTGTGGCCTGCTGACCGTAGCTCCTATGTCACAGATACAAGCTTCTTCCAACAACATCTTTTTCTCTGTTCCGGGTCCACAAAATGTTTTTATGCCTAATTTTCTTTTTAAAAATATGTCCTCCATGATGAGAAAAATGCCACAAGAACATGTTGAAAATACCAAAAAGACAATTTTCATTGGAGTGGTTCTTTGAATATCTAGAGTCGGATGCAAAACTGTCCACTTGTGATATCTACAAAATTGTTGCTATTGCATTACAGCACATTGTAGACAAAAAGAAATAAAGTTCTTTTTAGTTTGTTTAAATAAAAAATTGAAACAATAAAATGGTTTAGGTCTTTAAATGAGACCAGACCAAAGCCTTTTATTAACCTTCTAAAAGCTGTTTGTTTTCAGTGTTACCGCAGGGTAACCCTTGTGCTATCCTAGGCACTTTGACATTTGGAGTTGGGTCATCTAGACCCACTAGACAGTGCTCTGAACCTTTTTTCTTCAATGATTTGTGAACTTCACTGGTGTCCATGGATTACATGAAATTTTTCCACCTTTATCCACCTTTGTCATGGTGGGGGGAACACGTCAATGTAAGGGTGGGGTCATCTAAGATACCACAAGGGTTAAACAAGGAAATCTCACAGGAGTCATAGGCCTGCACCACACCAGACTGTTGGTACACTATATTGCCCAAATCAGGCTACTAATTCACTCAGAAAATATTTCTATAATTCTTTTTTTTAAAACAGCACTTGTAAATAATCCGAATGTTGTTGTTAGCTTCGTTTTAGATGAGAAATGCTATCTAAAATGTTATCCTTAAAAAAACGAAAGAAAGAATGCTCCGCAAATATATCTGATTAGTCCCTTACAAGCAAAGATTGTACAACCCAGACTGTAAGTAGAAGCCAGGCACTATTATCCTAGTTTAATTGCACTGTGCTAGCTGAAGAAGAGCAAAACTTTTAGAAAACTTATCAACACCTTGAATTGTATAAAAGAATTTTAAAAAAAGAAAGAAATCTGCTTAGACAGTTACAAGTAAAGCAGAAAGTTCTTTTTTTAATACTAGATTTAATGAACTGTCCCTTTAAAACTTGTACCCCCAGAGGAGTCATGACATGGAATATGCAGAAAAATGGATCATTATTACGAGATAGAAATCAGACTGTGGTGGACTACAAAAGCCAGAGCAGATATATAATGACTTTTCACTTCATTCCAATAATTTGCTATTGGACTGACTCTTCCCTCTTTTTTTTTTTTTTGCTGCTTCGTTTTTGTTGTCATGCGTAAATTATTAACCATCTGAGGTTTTGCGGTGCGGTTGTGTCTCCTTTATAACTGCCTTCTCCCTCTATTTCAATCAGGTAATTAACATGTTTACGAAATGTCTGGTGGGGAGATTTGTTCCAAGAACAACTTGTTCCTGCATTTATGCATTTATTTCACAGAGACTCTGTGGCTTGTGTTGATCATCATTTCCACTCCCCACCATCAGTATTCTGGTGTGCAGCTGGAAGTGAGCCGCAACCAGAGACAGGGGCAAAAACAGAATGATAAACAATTTAATCTCACCTTTAATCATGCCAGTGCAGAGTGGTAAGTGAATCACATGAGTGAGATGTCAAGATGTAAAAAATGTGACCAAATAGAGCAGACTGTTGCCACGGTTCGCCATTTCCACCTGGACCAACAACAGGTGTGCTTTTGCAGCACGAGTGAGGTGTACTTAAATGCAAACAACAATCTGTTGCAAAACAGTGCATTTCCAGTCTAAGATGTGCTAATGGATGTAGTTCTCGCCACGTCAGGCTCTGGTCTCATTAGAAAGACTTATGAGGTAAAAAGTCATCAGCTGGGAGGAGAACAAAGCAGCCTGAGCTTCACATTAAGATTTGTCCCATTTATTAAGGATATGAGCCTCCATTGCATTCAGAATTCAGATCATATTAAATGGTATGACTGTGACAATGCGGACACAATTGTCAATAGCAGCTCTTTCCTGAGGTTTTAACTTAGACTGAATGATAATTAGTTTCCCTTTGTTGTCCTTATCTCTTACCTGCAGAAATGGGCAATTTATGCAGGCTGCACCCCGACCAGCCAAAGTGGAGGCTCCCCAGAGGAGGAAAGCAGCCATGTTTTCAGACAATGAAAATGAACTCAGGAGAAACTCAAAGTTGATTTAGATCCTGGGCAGCAAGAAATTAAATGGGAAGGCAGGCCACAGTGATCTTACCCTGATGTTGACACAGCTTCCTGGCAGAATTGCTCTCATAGGGGGCCTGCATCACCGAGGAGGCCTCTACGCCTCACTGAGACGTGGTCAAGAGAGCAAAAATGCAAATATCATATTGTTGAAGTGCTGAGCGCACTAAATGTCAGTCCATCTTTTTCAGTGTAAGATATGAGATTGATGCGGATAAGGCATTGTAGGCGAATGTGATAGCTTCATACGGCAGGTTGTACACACAGCTGTGATATTTGAGCTGTGAAATAAACCTGTTTTACCCCCCCCCCCTTTCTATAAGCAGCCTTCTTATGTCCTTTACAGAGATTATCTTGAAAAAACACCAACAGTCTGTCTTCCTTTTTAATCTTATGATTGAATTTCCTCAAAACCAACAAAGAGCAGAAAAAGAGACAGGTGTGAGCCTACTGTTGTCAGTAATAGAACAGAACATTTATTTCATGATGCTTGGCTTCAAAGATACTGAGAACACAGAGCTCTCAGTTACTCTCCAAAGCTGACAAAATGTTTTGTCAGCTTTAATATTACATTTTCCACACTGCGGTGGCCATCTGTTCCACTTCTCCCTTAAAATGACCACTTGTCAAGTCCTTTCTACTTCTTTTAAATCCCTGCCCGGCACATTTCATCAATCTCTATATAATCTCTCGTCCCCATCCACATGTATTAGGTGCAACATCCAGCAGCAGCAGCAGCAGCAGCACGCTGTCTGTGATGCTGCTGCGCGCTGCGCGCACATCAGTAAATGAATCACGTAGCACTAGAACAGCCTTTCTTCATGCGATCTTGCCAGACGTGCTGGAGAAACCCCCCGGAGGCTAGATCTGTCACCGTTCACTCATTTGCTGGAAGACGATCAGAAACTATGTTAAATGCTGCGAGAGATGCACAGGAGTCTGTTCTGAGGGCGTCGAGGGGTTTCCGGTCAGATCGGCTCACTGTTAAAGGAGCAGGTTTCAACAGTTGACGCGGAGAGAACTGAGCGCAGGAGGAGCGATTGATTTAGATTATCTGAAATCTTCCAGCAAAAAAAGAAGGAAAGAAAAGAAAAGACGCATCTTTTTCTGCATGTTTTTTTTTTCCTGGAGTGTTGTCCGAAGGAAGGATGCAGGAGCACCGGATCCAATTGGACTGGATTATGGGATTATTGGACTGGTTCTAGGACAATCATCGGGCAAAAGTCGCATCCGTGCGGTTGATGCTCTTGAATGACGGGGAGGGAGAAAACGCTCGGACGGGAGGATCAGCTCCATTATATCCTGCTTTTATTCCACTTTGTGGCGCCGACGGGCTGCGCGTGCGACGCGGACGGAACGCATATGCAACAGTGTGCTGCACAGAGGGGGAGAAAAAAGTAGATGCGCTGTGAATGGTAACATCGGGGGCAATGCTGCATTTTGAATAGCCATGTCAGTGTTTGCAGTAGGTGTAGATGTCGCATGAGGGCAATGCGCTTTTGTAAGCCGCGGTCTAACCTTCACCACAGAGATCCAAACGCTTTAACCTTGGAAGCACTATGGAATAATAATACTTTATTCTCATCGATTATTAATTAAGTCTTTTATTTTGGAAAGAAGAAAAAAGGAGGATACATGGAGCGCTGTGCTGGATTTGATGTTTAATTCATACATCAGGTGTCGTTGGGCGGTCATCTTTGTTTACAGAAAGAGTTCATCACGTGAAAAGAGGTTAAGAGACGATTGAAATGAGACAAGGAATGGGTTTAATGCCTAATTAGAAGGAGATCAGCGTCAACCACACGCCTGTTGTGGGTTTAGTTCTCTAGGTTTGCCATAATCAACAGGTTGAAAGTCAACGAGGATTTTTTTCTCTCCCCTCTTTTTCTGTCTGCCTCTGCTGTGTAGAAGGGATGCGTCTCTCTGTACCCATTTTTTTCCTTTTGTGGGTTAAAGCCCTCTCTCTAAAAAATCTCAATTATTCTGTCCCAGAGGAGCAGGGACCTGGAACTGTGATAGGTAATATAGCAAAAGATGCTGGATATGGGACTATTGAAAGGGGGAAGAAATCCAACTTCCGAGTGCTGGAGAATTCGGCACCTCATCTTGTGGATGTTGACCCCGAGAGTGGACTAATTTTTACCAAACAAAGGATTGACAGAGAGACATTATGCAGGCGCAACCCAAAGTGCCAGCTCTCCATGGAGGTGTTTGCCAACGACAAGGAAATCTGCATGATCAAGATTGATATACAGGACATAAATGACAACTCACCCAGTTTTCCCTCAGATCATGTTAATATTGATATTTCGGAAAATGCGGCTGCTGGAACCCGCTTTCCTCTGACCATTGCACATGACTTAGATTCTGGGGAAAATGGTATAAAGACCTATCAAGTTACAAGAGATGATTACAACACTTTCTCTTTGGATTTAAAAGTGAGAGGTGATGGGACAATTTATCCAGAGTTGGTGGTTCAGAGACCTCTGGATAGAGAGGATCAGAGTCATCACACCCTTCTTCTCACTGCAATTGACGGTGGGGAGTATCCGAGATCAGGCTCTATGCAGATCAACGTCAGAGTGACTGATTCGAACGACAACAGCCCAGTTTTTGAAAAATCCTCGTATGTGATAGAGATCCCAGAGAATTTACCCCCAGGAAAAATACTTATAGATCTGAACGCCACCGATCAAGATGAGGGAAGCAACGGGCAGGTTGTCTATTCCTTTACTGGATATGCATCTGAGCGAATACAAGATTTGTTCTCAATAGATCCCAACACCGGCGTCATCAAGGTCCAGGGAGAGATTGACTTTGAGGAGAATCCAATCATTGAGTTTGATGTGCAGGCTAAGGATCTGGGGCCCAACCCGATACCAGGCCACTGCAAAATTACCGTCAAAGTTCAGGACAAAAACGATAACTCGCCAGTTATAACTTTTGTTTCTGTCCGGCAGGGGGCCATCAGTGAGGCGGCCCCCCCAGACTCTGTCATAGCGCTTGTCAGAGTGACTGATAAAGACTCTGGCCGTAACGGTCAACTTCAGTGCAGGGTTCTGGGAAATGTACCTTTCAGACTGCAGGAGAACAACGATAACTTCTACACTCTGCTCACAGATAGACCTCTAGACAGGGAGACGAGAGACGAATACAATGTGACAATTGTGGCGAGAGACAATGGCATCCCTTCTTTGAATAATACTAGGTCATTCACAGTAAAAATTTTGGATGAGAATGACAATGCCCCACGTTTTACAAAGTCATTGTACGTGTTGCAGGTGCCTGAGAACAATATCCCAGGGGAGTACTTGGGCTCTATTTTGGCCCACGATCCAGATGTAGGCCGAAACGGAACAGTGACCTACTCTATACTGCCGTCACACATAGGAGATGTGTCAGTGTACACCTATGTGTCTGTTAATCCCACCAATGGAGCCATATACGCGTCTCGCTCCTTTAATTATGAGCAAACCAAATCCTTCGAGTTCAAAGTTCAGGCTAAAGATGGCGGCTCCCCTCATATGGAAAGTACTTCCACAGTCCGAGTCAATATTCTTGACGTGAATGACAATCTCCCTGTTATTATTTTACCGCTTCTGCAAAATGACACAGCGGAAATCCCAGTGCCTAGAAACGTGGGGATTGGGTACATTGTAGCTACAGTGAAAGCAGTGGACCATGACCATGGAGATAGTGGCCATTTAACCTATGAAATCACAGAGGGAAATGACGACCACCTGTTCGAGATAGATCCAGTGGGAGGAGAGGTCAGAACAGCCCATGCTCTTTGGGAGGAGATTGCTCCAGTAGTTGAGCTGGTGGTGAGGGTAACTGACCATGGCAAGCCCCCCTTATCTGCCGTGGCTAAGCTCATCATTAAAGTGAACACAGAGACAGCGGTAGGAGGGGGTTCCAGCGCGAGTGGGGAAAAACAGCACTGGGATGTGTCCCTGCCCCTTATTGTTATCCTCTGCATTATCTCTGTCATGCTCTTAGCCGTCATGACCGCCATCGCTGTCAAGTCCAAGCATCACGATAAGGAGAGTGGGAATTATAACTGCCGCATGGCTGAGTACTCCAACACTCCAGTGGGGAAGGGAAAAAAGAAAAGGATCAACAAGAGTGACATCATGCTGGTGCAGAGTGAGATGGAGGAGAGAGATTCTGCCAGTCGGATGAATGTGGTGAGCAGTCCGTCTCTCATCACTTCACCAATATGTTTCGACTACCAGAGCCCTCTGCCGCTCACGCTGCCCAGGTCAGAGGTCATGTACCTGAAAACCACCTCCAACAGCCTGACCGTCCCTAGGTCAGGGTGCCACTCCAGCTTTGCCGGGCTGAGCTCCGACACTTCAGGAAACAGGATGTCAGTGATACAGGTAAGGGGATGCTCTTTCATATTCATCATCTGAGCATTATTCTCACTCATCTGCACATGCTGCTTTGACATGAAAATCTTACAAAAGAAAAGGAATTGCAAAAAAGGGAGGACTGGAATTCACTTATTACTATTCTTATTATACATTCTCTGAATATAAAGCACAATACGGTAACCCTGTGCTGAAATGCACTCATCTATTTTTTAAAAAAAGTTTCAATTTTTCTTTCCTTCTCAGTCTTCTCCTGCAAAAATGGCACAGTTGGTCTTCATAACCTGAAAGTCTTCTGAGTTAGACATGAAAACAGTGTGAGTCTTGAACAAGGCTGCAGTGACCCTGCCAGATTCACAGCTTTAGAGTGAAAGAAGAAAAAAAAAAGGAAAATCTCGCCTGAAACGTGGAATTGGACAGGTGTTTGAGCAGCTTGTCCGATCACATTACTGAACCAATGTGCACCAGACAGCAAGATGCACACAGCATAACCTTACAATCGTATTTTTTGCCCCCCCCCCCTCCACAAATATGTGCCAGATCCAACCATCCGCATCCAAAATTGGCACGATGGGGCCATTAATAGGCTCCAGCCTTGCCTTGTAGAGATGGCAGGGTTGAGCACATGAGCCAGCTAACATGCAAATTGGACAACATGGGTGTGTAGTAGTGTTTAGCACAACAGAATTATCTGTTGTAAATGAAGTAAATATCTAGGACAGTCTCGCAAACAGTCTCATTTGGAGACACTAACACAGATGACAAGGCCTGGCACTGTCACCAGTCACTAGTGTATGTGGGTGTGATCAACACAAACACATTACTTTCAAAAGAGAGGCAAAAGGATGCTGATGACAGTGGCCAATGCTTGGACCATATGCTTTGCCAAGGAAATGGTCCAATGGTCGCAGTGTAGGTCGGCACTTTATCTTCCTGCCATTACTGACAGGTGCCCTGTGATTCTTCTAATAACATCTAAGTGATCTGCACGCATTTTTAAGGTATCAGATTAAGATGAGGGCATTTCTTTTCTTTTCTTTTCTTTTCTTTTCTTTTCTGAATCTTGTGTTGTGTTTTGCTTTTGTCATGAATTTTAATGTGGTCCCCCTGCATAATACTGTTTTCACTTTCATTTCTAGACTGAAAATTTCTCCTCAGAGCCCAATTATTCTGGCAGCAGGCAGCCATTTGTTCAAAGGTAAGGGCAGGGTCCAAATACCTCCTGACCAGTACATATAGCAAGCCCACTAACTCCTGCTATCAAAGAAGGAAGTTCTCACATAGAACTAATGGCACGTTATGTTTGATTTCTCCCTCCTTCTATTCGGCTGCAGTTCAACATTTAAGGATGCAGAACGAGCAAGCCTCAGAGACAGTGGCCATGGTGATAGTGACCAGGCTGATAGTGACCAGGATACTAATAAAGGCTCACACTGCGACACATCTGCCAAGGAGGCCCTCAAGATGAAAGCGGTGGCAGTTAATGGCCAGCCTTTTGACAAGGGTGAGTGGACATCTTCAAGATGCCTAACTGACTCTTATACCAGACATTGTTTGTATTTAATGCAGCAAGAACGTGTCCGCCACTCGCTAGAGTTTAAGTGGAAGTCTACCAGCTTCTGGGAACAGTCAATGCAGACACTTCCATCAACATTATTAGAATCTGCTGCTGCTGCCTCTGTTGCTGCTGCAGCTGACTACTTTGCTCATCTTTACATTGCAAACAGCTTGAGCTGTGTTTCAAAGACAGCATGGAGGCACCAGAGTGAAGGGTAGATGGTAGTTTAAAGGGATTAAAGAGGCTATTGGCTCTGCAGGTAAAAAAAAAAAAAAAGGAACATATTCTGACTGATTTAATCATCAAAGAGACTCGAATGCATGGTAAAAACTTACCTGAGTCTGTATCTCTTTTGATCATATGATTCATCGCATTCATGTCTTAAAAACATGACCGAGACAAGAAAGCATGACACCTTCAAGTGCAAAATGACAGATATTTCTGGTGCAACATGACAGTGAGTCTCCTTTCTTTTTTTTTACTTGGAACCATTTTCCCAGCTATTGGTTGTGCTTTCTTAAAAACTGAAAATAGACTTGTTAAATTATATTTCACAATTCTGAAACCCTCCACTGAGCCAGGAGTCTAATCACTGATGACTGTCAATCTATTTCAACCTGACTAACCTGAAAAAGACCGATATATTTAGCTGTTTTGGATTTGGACTCAAAATATGAAAGCAACTCTCACCGAGAAGATAAAAAATAATGTGGGACTCTAGTGTAGGGGTTATGTTTTTCATTTTCTTGTCTGTGCCTTGCAAGGGAATGACTGTGGTCATCATGTCCCTCTGCGGCACTTTCCACACCATTTACATTGCTATGAACTGTTTGTTTGCGGCATGCTCAGGAGAGCAGAGATGGAAACACTCTTGTGGGTGCCAGAAGTATCTGCAAATCTCCCTCTATCTGTCTCACTTTTATGTATGTGTGAATGCGTGTTTGTGTGTGTGCTTTCAGGAATTATGGCAGACCAAACTTGACTCTGTGGGAGGTGTAAATTCAATCACACTTTTTTTGTCAGTACATTTCAAAATCTGATTCAACCCAAGTTCTAAGGCCAGTCACTTGGAGAAATACCGAAAGATTTGTTTAGTCTGCAAGGAAGGGAATATTTACCAGTTCAGCCCTGACGCTTACACGGCTGCAGTGTCAGTTAATTTATAGACCTGCTCTTCTAAGATAAAATTAATAAAATCAAGTGAGGCGTCACTTTTAATATCAGTGTGTTTTGCTAATGCCTTTCTCTGTTTTTGTGTGAGAAATGGACCTAGGAGCCAGAGTCTCAGTGGGATGAAATTGGCTTTCTCTGCTGGGGTTGGTCAGCTGGACATTAAATGGTGTCAGTGTCTGCTGACGGAAAGATGGAACCACCGCATTATGCATTACGCCCAAGACTTGATCACACAAACAACATCAGCCACCAACCCACACAGGTCTTAAAGTCCCCTATGCACACACACACAAATGCACAAATACAGGTACATTTATTGAACAACAAAGCTGCTGTTTTGCAGATTTAGACAAGATAGCACTATTATCCAAAATGGAGACACCGCAGAATTTTTGTTCCAATGCAGCATCACAAAAGCTTGCGGGTTAAGTAGCATTGCTTTTATGTCTTTACCTTTACCATCCCTCTAGTCTCTTGGCTGCTTTGATACAGGTAATATATGCACCTGTGCAGCTTCCACTATCATGCACTCTGAATATTTATTCACTCTCACAGACACCAGATGCATGGTGGGCATGTTGCTAGGCTTTCTCTGATTCTATTTATAATGAGCAGTCAGTCTTTGTTTTTTTATTTATTTATTAATTTTTAAATATATTTATTTACATTCTTGCTAACAATGTTTTTTTATTGTAAAGTTAGGAAAATCCTCGTTGGTCACATTCCGGAAATTTAGGTTAATAATATTTATAATTAAAATCAAAAGAAAAGAAAAAAAAACGCTGTGATGAAATGTAAAATGGTGCTGGAGAGGCAGTGACAAGCAGAACAGATGTAAGCGCTCTCTCTCCCTCGTACGTCTTTTAGAGGCTTTTATTTTTTATTAATACAAATTCAGCAGCTACTAACTGATAGATTTATTTTTCTAAGTCAGTACATTTGAGCAATAGCTTGTGGGAGCAGTTTCTATCAGAAAATATGAGGATATGACAGGGTCGCAGTGGGTTACAGATGAGAGGTTACAATTTATTTGCACATTTGAACTCACATTTGAAAGTTTTAACAGAGCTGTCTGAAACACAGTTTTCCTGTAGCTTTGTTGTGCAGACATTAGGCCTGCACAATATATCGCAAGTTCATCGTTATCGCGAGATCAAGCTGTGCAATATGCATATCGCAAAAGAGGGAGAAAATTGCAATAAATAGTTACCTTAAATGTGCAAAAACAATCTTATGGCAGCTTGAATTATTTAACGGATCAAATAATTCAATTTATGCATTTGACCAATCAGATGCACCCCTTCACGTTGTTGACCAATCAGATTTAGGCCTTTTATGTTTGATGCTCACCCCCTATGTAGACAAGCGTCATTTGGAGGATAATTGTTATGTTCCAGTGAAATGGAAACAGTTTTTTTGGTAGTTTTGCTATTTGTTCATATACCGCATGTTATATTGTCATCGCAATATTGATCACTATAATCGCAAGTTTTCCTCAAATCCTGCAGCCCTAGCAGACATCATGTTTTTTGTACAGGAAAAACTTTTTTTTTTCATAAAGAGCCGATTTTTAATAAGCATTTAATGTATTTTCAGTGATTTATAAAAAACATTTTTGGTGTTTTACCTATATGGTGGGACATGTGCTCCAAAGACAAGAGAAAACCCTACCTGTATTCTGTACCTTGGACACACATACACATCCCTTTGCATTAGTCATCTGCCAGCTCCTCCACAGACAGGAACCATGGAAATGAATTCAGCATCTGCCCACTTCTCCTTCCTTATGCTTATTCTTCCTGCCTTGTGTATCTATGCTTAAAAATGCTTTTCACAATTGCCCAAGAAGAAATATGGGTGAACATGAATGCGTGTAGCGCACAGTGAAGCACAGAATTAGTGTTGTGGTTCTGCCAAATCTAGCTACCATTTAGGCTAATACTCCCTTAAGCACAAACCCAGATATTGTCAGAATAATTAATACTGAATTACAGCGAGATACTCTGTGAGCTAGTATTTAACACGACAGGAAGTATTTATTTCATCATTAGATAAATGTTATTGTTATTGCTAATCTAAGATTAAAGTTCTCTTCATTTAGAGACAATAACGACCTGGTTCCCAAATGATTGATATGTCTGATAACCTAATAGTACTGATCAGAGGAAAATATTGACAAACAAGTTACAATAATACTTCATGGGTATCTTAGTGACTAACTAAATATTCAATAAAAAGAAAGATACCAGACATTTTAATAGCCCATTAAGTAAGTTACCCTAATAAATAGAAACTATGGGTTATTTTTTTTTTACTAATGGAGCCATTAAAAACCCCATCAAAGTGACCTGAATTGCTTTATTAGTAGTAATGTGTATAATTTGAAGAAATTAAAGACACACTTTCAAACGTAAAAGGTTGCCGTGGCCTTTAAAGTGTTGTGTATACATTTTTTAAAAACTATTTATTAAACATGAATAATTAGTCTCACCGAAGATAACCTGAAACCAGCAACTAAAACTATCATCTAAAATGGAAAAGGTTTTTGTTAAGGCCATGTATCAAGTGAGAATATGAAACGAGCTCTAATGATAATCTACAGTTTGTGTAAGTCTAAGTGTTGCCCTTTGTGAGCTGTGACTTAAACATTGGTTCTGGATTGCAGCTCCCATAAAATGACTTTTCCCCTCTTTCTCCATATCTTTAGCTGTATAATTCCTGCCTGAATCATTTATGATGGAGTTTCACTTTCTTTGTCAAGTTTTCATTGAATTATAGCCCGGCAAGGGCAGCAAAATCCAGGATCCACAGTATGCTTTAATTTTGAAAAGGGAAGTTTTGTGGATCAACAAGTTATTCAAAATCACCTTATTTTTCAGTCTGTTATATAGTACACACATTAAGTGATAAATTGTCACATTTGAAGTTGCTAAGCGTCTTAAACTCCCACTCAGATCATCTTTTGATTTATTGTTAAAGGAGTCCCAGAGGTCTTTTAATTATGATTAAAATCAGAAGACCAATTATGATTAAAATTAAAAAGACGTCATGGTTGTGGTTGGGACTGCTGGAACGGAGTAGGCCCGCCCCAATTCTCAACATCCATCTGTTAAAACACTCTGCTGCTAGCTCACGACCCTATACAACCCCAACCTAACATTACCGGTGCAACAAAAATTGCAGGCAATATTGGTAAATACAATTTTGAGCCAGTTGCCATGCAAAGACGAGTGAAACGAAGATGTTGATGGATCTATTTGACTACAAGTGGATCCATCAGAATGGACCGGAGCAGGGAGCTTGTGGATGCAGATTGTAGGATCTATGTCACTGTTGCAAGCTTTTCCCAACTGCATCTTTTCATCTACTCCTAATGTATAACAATTTGAATACAACAGTAAGAACACTACACACTAACACTAAAAAACGCAATTTTGAGCTTAATTTCCTTTATGCATGTCTAATACCATTAGATAAATGACACAAGGACACGTCAAAAACACCTAGAATAGAATAGATTAGAATATCTTTATTTCTTTAGCACTTTTCCCAGAACGAATCACAAAGTGCTTAACAAGAAGAGCATAAAATCATATCAAAACCCAAAAATGTAATAAAGTACAATAATAATAATAACAATAAAACAAAACACAGTAAAACGAAGTAAAACAAGTAATGAAATCAATAAAATAAAATGTCTTGACCTGAGATTTAAAACACTCAATGGAGTTAATGTGACGCAACGGCAGTGGGAGGGAGTTCCAAAGACGAGGAGCAACGGCTTGAAATGACAGATCTCCTCTAGTCTTAATGCGGGTTTTTGGAACGCTTAAAAGTTTATGGTTGGAGGGTTAGGGTTAACCTAATCTTTTTAGATAAAAAAAGGAAGAATATTTACATGAAATTGGAATTTTATGGGTGTAGTTTTATTTTTGTTTGGATTTCAAATGTATTTTTTTTGTAAAATAACTGGCCTTCGAATCTGTGATTTTTTGCTTCTAAAATTTAGAATAAGGCCAATCAAGAATAAGGCCACTATCTAAAAATTGCTTTCATTTGAAGCTTTGACACCTGGAGGGTTTAACACCCAACCTTATTAATTAGGTTTAAGAAAAGATCACAAGATTGATGTGATAAGTGATATAACCTCTTCAGACTCTTCACTTTCCTTTCAAAGCATCCAAAGATGAAGCAGGAGACACCTGTATTTAGATCAAGGACATTCAGCACAATTACACATTATGGATGAAAAACCAACTCTATAGTCAGTGTGTTGTTTCCGTTGAACACAGATGCAGAAAATACTTCCAGTGCATATGAAATAGATTTTTTTTTTCTGTATCTGACAAATTGCAAGATCTTTTGAATTTTTTGTCAGAAAAACATCGCACATTGCAACATTGCAAAAAGGTTTGCATTTACAAAAAAACGGTTTTATCCAGTATAGTGGAGATAATGGGATGTCAACTGAGACTCATTAAGCTATAATGTACATAAAGTCTATAGATAAATGAGACAATGTCCTTAAGGCACAACTTTAACCCATCTGATGCATTAATATTTTTCAGAGGAAAGGGGGAATGTATTTCCCATTAAAAAAAAATTGCTGAGTACTAACAGTTCTTATGTAAAATTAACAATGCGATTTAGCTCTGTCCAGTCATAGCATAATTAACAGTTTTATCATATCCCGTGGCAAGAGTGGGAGCTTTTGTGTGGGTGTTAATAGACTAGCATAAGTATAGAGTAGCTGTTGCATGTACCTTGCAAATGAGCTTGCATTGCATGTGTGGTATCGAGGTTCTGATTTCCACGTCCCCTGGGAACTGTGGCACCGGGAGGGCATCTGTTTGTTCTTGGTTTTATATTTCCTCATGCACACTGGTCAAGGATAAGGAAAGCTTTGCCAGCTGGAATAATTTATCCACTTTTTTCGAGCGAGAGTCGTCATTTGTAGCCTCCTATAAATACTACACACTTGTCATCTGAGCCAGGTTTCAATATCCCTCCAGCGTTCATGCACTTTAATATCATGGCATAACATGAGAGCAAAACAGAGATGAGCTGATCAGATTTATGAAGTGATGAATTAATTATGATGCTTATTTCCATTAAAATGACTGGATGCATTTCTTGTCAGAAGGCAATGTAGATTCATGAGAGTCAAGTGACTTCAAAATGTCAGTTAGATGTGAGAAAATTTGCATTATCTGCTGTGATTATACTCAGCTAACATTTTCTCCCTGCTGAAAGATGCATCCATTAAAAAAAACAGTTTTTATTTAGCCACTTTCCTGACATGCCAACAGGAAGCACAAAGTAAAAAAAAAAAAGCGTAACAAAAATTTGAATATATTTATTGATTATCGTAAATGTGTTTATTTACCAAAAACGTTGTCGCTCTCTCATGGAAATCAGAGCAAAGAAAACTCATTTATTAGAGTAAAGCTAAATCACAAGACAGAGCAACAGGAGGATGAAATTACCGTTTCATTTTCATGTGGAACAAATGAAGGAAATCTATTATTTTCCACCAATTTGCAGACATTTTTGACATTTTGCTTCATGCCTTTACATGCAAAATACTTCAGTACATTATTGTCACATTAAATTTGATAGCCTAGTGAAAATGGCCCCAGAAGAAAAAAAAAAAAAAAACCTGACACCCGCTACATCACAGCAAAAGGAAAAAAGTCTTTTTTTGTTTGTTTCTCCTCTGTTTGTGTTGACTTTGAAATTGTGGTGAAAACATTACAAAGCTGCAATAAAGCAGTAGGACAAAAAGACTTTTTTACTATTATTTTAAATTTTCATTTTAAATCTTTTATATGTTACATCATAAAATCAACAGGCTTGAAACAGGATCAAAATCCAACATTTTTAAAGATTGTTAACTTGTACATGCAGCAAATATCTTCTTAAAATAATTAGAAAATTGGTAAAACTTTAATGTGTTTTAGTTTTTTAGGGGAGGAAATGTTTTTAAAGCCCGATTTTAATTGGATATTTTATTAGTTTGGCATCATTATCAGGGTGTACACTGCGACTCACCATATGTCAGCTGGGAAAGATTCCAACATCCCACGACCCTAAGAGATAAAACGGGTATGGAGGATGGATGGATGATAATTTGGCAGTCCATATAGCAATCAAAATGCATGATAAGGACAACAGGTTGAAAAACAGCACGCAACTAGACTAAATCAGGCTTAAAAAAAGAAAAAGAAAAAAATAATCACAGGGACTTAAGTGACAGGAAAATATCCAGGAGCAAACATAGTTAAACCCAGTTAACCCTGTAAAGTCCCCTACTTCAAGGAATTGACTAAAAATTCAGATTTTTTTGAAACTCTTTGATAAAACTCACAAAAATAGCATTTTTTAATTATAGAAATAGATTATAAATTAGGATGTGTTGGGTGATTTGGTACGTTTTTGCTCACAACAGTTAATTTAAAGGAACTATATCTTGCTTTTCTTATACCTATCACAATAAACTATATCTATATGATAATATATTACCTTTGGCACACTAAAGAACATATTTCTTATAAAATATGGGTTATTTTCGGGAGATTATCTTCCTATCCAGAATTAAGACTCAATCTCTGAGGCACCCCCTTTCACTCCTTGTGGACACCGCCCATTTCATTACGCCAACATAGAGCCGGCCTCGGCGACGTGTTTGCGTTTCGCCCACGAAAATAAATAACATCCAAACTTTTACAACGATGGATGTCCGTATTGTGCTCATAAAAGGAAAGTGTTTTTTGCCGATCACTGCTAGCTCTGTGGAGAAAGTGGATGTTTGTGTGTTAGCCTGGGGGCGGTGCTGGCAGCTTAGACTCTTCCTGGAAAGGGCATTTCCTCACTTATCTACGTCACAATGTGAGAAGCTGATAGTTTTGGGAGGATTGGGAGGGGTTGGTGCTCAGAGAGCAGGTTTTAAGACAAATATTCAGTGATGCGTGAATGGAGCAAAATACCGCTTTGAGGTTGTTAAAGTTGATAAAGTTTTTGAAAATGAACAAAACTTTTCACACTAAAAGTTTTTTGGGGTTTTCATGGAAGCAGCTATTTTGAAATGAGCAGGAAAAGTCCTTCTACTGCCTCAAGTGGAAGGGTTGGTGAACTACAGGGTAGAAAACTTGGACCCAATTCTATACATTGGGGTTGTAAGGAAAGTTAGGATCATGCTAATGAAATGGTGGGCTCAGAAATGTGTCTATCGAATATTAAAAATGGTTATATAGGGTAAAAAGGAAGTGAAACATGTAACATGTTACATCTGGAAGGAGAGTCATTGTATTTTCTATACAGGAAGTAACAGTTTTTTAACAAGATAATACCAGAAACAAAACCAACAAACCAAAAAGGAACCAATTGAGGTTAACATAAAAGGTCAGTTTTTCTCTTCTTTAGGAATTGAAGGGACACAGAAATATTTTACTGGCCTCTGTTTTGTAGAATCAGTGTACCAGTAAGTCAATAAGAAAGTCTGGAGCCTAAAACTGTGACAAAATGATTACTCTTGAGTGTGAACAACATTTAATGAAAAACATCTTGCCTCCGGTTTAGAAATGCTGAAAAACTCTCATGTAAATTTCTGAATAGTTTTTTTTTTCTTTTGCGCTTCTTGCTTCTGATGGAAATGCAAATGGAGTACATCACTTCCTCTGCACCAGATTATTTATTTTTTTCAGGAAACACCTACACAACTTTGATATTACAGCAGGAAAATGTGTCTCTTAAGTAGAAAAATCATTAATTTTCTATATTTAGCAAAATAAGAGAAGTTAGTGGGTTTTTTTGTTTATTTTTTAGTACTCTAAAGTGCACATTTAAAAGAACAGTTACATTTGAGCTTTGCAGAAGTTGCCATTTTATACTACGAGTTTCTATGACATATACAAAACCATGTGTCAGGAAAAGCAGCCGAAGTTGTATGCAAAACGTTAGAATTTGTGTTTGTTTGCTACATTTTTATATTGCTGCACATCCTTCAAAATGTCATCTACATTTTCCTCTAGGTTGTTCATACTCATACCCCAGCAGGCTCCAATAAAAAATGTTTAACTGTTTTTGCAGAGCAAGACAAATCAGTCCACTGCACCGATGAATGTCGTGCACTGGGACATTCTGACAGATGCTGGATGCCAAAGTTACGGGTAGGAAGCCAAGCAGACAGCGCAGATAATCGCACCAACCTTTTCATCCCTGTGGGAATGGATGCCATGGTAGAGACAGAGATTTATGGCACCATCAGCTGCAACAGCAGAAAAACCCTCAGCACGTTTGGAAAGGAGCAGCGGGACAGTACTATCCTTGTGGCCAATGTCAAACCTTACTTAAAATCACAGCGTGCGCTAAGCCCACCGCTACAAGAGAGTCCATCTGCATCCAGCAGTCCCACCAAGAGTAGCACGCCCATGGACTTGGCCAACCAAGAGTCTAAAGAGGAGAGGGACCGTGGATCAGACAGCAGTGCCTATGGCCCTCCAGATGGCCAGTGCTCCCCACAGCACACTGAGCTGGAGGAGCCCTCCTACCTGACCTGTGAGCTCAGGCCTAAGTCTCTGTCAAGCAGCCTCATTCACAGCTCTGTCATCAGCCAGGAGTGCGGGGGGTCGGATCGCACTCTCAACCCGAGGGACTCTGGGAACTGACAGGTGAGGCAATCGTGCTCCCCTCACCTGCCAGGGGGTGTGATGAGGACATCCCAGGTAATGACCAATGGGTGATTTATTTTTGACCCACAGACGTGTTCAGACACACATCGTATAACCAAAAACCATCTGCTTTATATGTTTTTCCTTTATTTCTTTTTATTTTTTTTTATTTTATTTTGTGACTTGTGTTTAGGTGAAATATGTGTCCTTGACTCCTGTGAAGATTTGGGGGGTAGGGGGGTTGGGGTGGGACTCAGTGCTTTTCTGACTTCAAGTGTTTTCATGGTGTACTGTACCTGTCAATTTAGATGTCTGTATTTTACACATTTCCAACTCCAATTTTGTGAGGCTGTTGAACAAATTGCTACTGTTGCGTTATTGAGTCCTGTCTGCTTTTGTACGGTGAAGCTTTCTGTCTCCATTTAGTGTATAAGGATTCTCTCTCTGAATATCACAAGCAACTGAAATACATATCAGTAAAGTTACATTCAAAAGTGAAGTGTCTTATGAACTGTTTATGGTGGTGCAACAGGGAATGTCCCTTTTCATAAAAAAAAAAAAGACCAACACCATTTGAAAACAATTTTTTAAGAATGTATTTGTAACTCTAGTCGTTGTCCTCTCTGCAGTTTATGTGAAAACAAGCTGGGTTTACACGTGAATGTGGGCTACTGTACTTGTTGTGTACTTTATTAAATTTGTATACACTGTGTGCATGGGAAGGGGTTATTTTCGACTGGTGACAACTTCTGAAGCTGTCTGTTTTGTGTGAAAGAAGCGCATTCCTTTGCAAAAGGTGCTTTTATGTGTTCAAGAAAGATAGCACTAGCAACTCTGCAAATGTGCCATCCCTTAGTTGTACACTGTGTGCCCACACATGTCATTTACCATGCTAGTTGAAGCTACTTCTTCTCAAGAAAAATCAGAAACCAACATTTTACACGGCTATTTATATTGAATAAAGTCAAATAAAAACAAGCACTGTGGATTAGTGCACTCAACGGATGATGAGTTGACTTCCTCTGCACAAAGCTTTCACTCAAAGTATACATCATTGCCATGAATACATTTGTGGTGTTTTCAAATGTCCGTATTCCTGAAGGTTTGTATTAATGTCAATGCATCTGACAAATATTGAGACATGAATCTGAACAGAAAAGGAAAAAAAAATGCTCAACCTACTGCTTCAATGAGAATTCACAAGCAAGGTCTTTTGCAATTAATTCTTTGATAGCATAAACTTCAAAAAACGGGAGAGAGATGTCATGGAGTAAAATCCTTGAAGCAGCCATGAATTAAGGTAACAGTAAATTTAAAAGTATGACAAGTACAGTATGTGTAAAAAAAAAAAGAAGAAATAAAAATACAAAAAGTTTTTCAACAGTGCCTCTTTAATGTGTCTAAGATGTCTATCATTTGCAGTGAGCCTCATTAGATTTGCAAACCTGCGTCTGTGAATTTGCCGGTTGTATGCATTATGCACTGTTTACCATTCAGTCAAATGCAAATAAGGTAGATGTGGTGACAGACAGGCCATGCTCTGTAGGCATATTAGGCCAGACTGCAGCAATCCCCCGATTGCTCATTTCTATCTAAACCTAACCTGCTTTCCAAACACCGGGCTACTTGTTCATTCCAGAAGAAGACGCACTTGTGTGACCAGACTAATATTGTTTAGAAAACCTACAGCATATTCGCTACATCTTCTTTTCTCAATGAAATTTGTAGACGCCATCGAAGATCACTAAACTAGGAAATCAGAAGACTGTTTTAAAAAATATTTTTTAACCACGTTAGTCAAATATTTCTTTACACTGAGTTTAGGTTCTTCCTCCACTGACTTTTCGTGCTCTGGCACAGGGAGCAGATTGGAAATGCATTGTTTTTTTATGGGCTTTGGATAACAGAATCCTGTCATCTACTGAGAGCCGACTATAAGTACGACTCCGATTCTCCTCAGGGAAAACACATTAATTTGGATTTTGATTTGCATTTGTTTTGGTGCTGGTATTGACACAATTCCAGACCTAGAACGTCTCATCTCAGCAGGCTGCTCTGATGAGCTCATCTGCATAAGTTGAAATACTCTTTGAGAAGGAGATTGCGTGGGTCACAGCAACCCATCCCATTCAAATCCAGACAGAAACATCGCATTATTTTATCTTTATCAGTCTCAGGGTTTCAGAACATAGGGGGGATGAAAACAGGTGAGCAGAATGTCAAGTGGATGGGGGCTGAACCATTTGCTTTGACACTTGCTCCTCTGACTATTTCCAGCAGCATCACTTAGGGGAAAAGCAGGTTAAACTCCTACTTGTGCCACAATTATACAAAACCTTCTTGAAGCAAACCCCTTTCTTAATTAACATTGGTCTATAGCGCAGCTGCTTGACAAAAAAGTACAGCGTTGCTGAGGGGATCTGAATACAGATTAAGCACTCACATGGGCTGTTGGATGAATATGACTTGTCTCTCAGAATGATTACAGCCACAGCAAAAAGGAATTACAGACAATAAAACTGATCTGTGTAATACCTCCATTCTTCTACATTTTACATACACAAATGATCCATTCAGATGAAAATGGAATGAGCACTGTACCATTCAGTTGTGAAAAATTGACATGCTCACCCGGAGTACTTAAGCTTTTAATTCAATAATTCAATAACACAGGCGATTAAGAGCTTGTCTTCCACCTCCACTTAATTCTATGGGAGATGGTTCCACTTGGCTGAGAACTGTTGGTGGGGAAACAACAGTGAACACAAAACATAAACAATATTGAGAGTGTAGTTTTCATTTAACTGGGAGATGTCAGCGTGCCTTTGGGGCGACTTTGAAAGTGCCTGCTCATATATTTATTCGAACGTTCATCTCAAATGTTGGAATTTAATTGAAATAGCTGAAGGAAAGGCAATGCCTCTTCAGATGTTAATGCTCATTTAAGTTACTTTATGTAAAACATATTGAGCTCATACTGTATTTTATTAATGGCTGTATTCATTTTTAATAAAATCCGTTTAAAGTCTTCCAGAAATATTTAATATTGTGAACTTTTCCCCTTTTTAGAAACAAAAAAAAAAAACAAAAAACGAGTGGCAGACAAGAATTCATGTGGCATGACAGGACTAAAATGTTTCCTGCAGTTTAGTTGTTTTCATGAATTTAAACATGGATTAAAAATATATCCTCGAGAAATTGTCTTCTTACGAAGAGTCAGTTTTGATGAAAAATGCATCAGCCTCATGTATGCATGGCAAATGTGACACTATAGCTCCAAGCCAATTAGCTTAGCTCCCAACGCAGACAGTAAGCAAAGGGTAGCAGCAAGCTTGGCTCTCACTTGGATGGTAAATTTTGTTTGCCATCCCCTCCAGAGACGAGAAATTCACACATGATGCCTTGATCTCATTACAAAAGTGAGGAAGAGACATACTGCAGGTTTCCTGAGGGTTAGAGGTTAGCTAATCCATGTGTTTCAGTCTTTTAGCTAAATTAACTGGCTGTTTGCTGTAGCTTTACGACGATAGAGGTAGTAATGTTCACACAGCAGGAAGCCATGACTGTTTACTACTTTCAAAATAAAAATATAAACTGTTTTATTCTTTAACTTTTAGCAAAAATGTTACATTTTAGACCAAAATGTAGAGCTGCCCAGAGCAAGAAGGCCGTAGTTTTGAATCCTGACTTTGTCAGGGAGTTTGCATGCGTGAGTTTTCTCCAGGCATTCCAGCTTTCTCCCCCAGCCCAAAAAACATGCTCCATTGGTAAATTGGTGACTCTAAATTGTCCCTTAGTTGTGAGTGTGTGCTTGTTTGTCTCTGTAATGTCCTGTATAAATGTCCCAGGTGGATCCCACCTTTAACGTTTAGTAGCTTGATAGGCTTCTGCATCGCCATGACCACGATAAGGAATAAAGTGGGGTTAGAAGATGAATGGATGGAGCAGAATGCTTTAGAAATGGCACCAAGGAAGCACCCAAACAGTAATTTAGACTATTTGTAAAAAGCATGTTCTATTTTCAACCAGTCATCTGGCCAAAAAGGACAAATTAATCATTTTGGAATGTAAAAAATAAAAGCATTTCCAACAGGGCAGGCATAGATATACCGGTAATCAAGGTGTATTTTAGGATGTTGAGCAACAATCTTCTTCTTTCCTTTTACCGTTTCCTTGCTTTCCTTGATTTTGTTATTTTCAAAGTAAAACTGAAAACATGTTTTCTGTCTAGTAGTTTGTGCTGATCCAAACACAGCAGCTATTTACCACTTGAAATTCTTGCAACCCCTGTACAAGTTGGAGTTGAAAAGTGAGCACCTGGTTTTCTTTCTCAATGATGCTGTCAATGAAACAGGCACCTGAATTGAAAAGGAAAACAAAACACAAAAAAAGAATGAAAGAAGAAAAGAATGGGAATCGCAATTAAATTACTGTGTAAATTTTTTAAGTTCTTTTTATTTTTTAAGGACGTGCTAACACTCTGCACATCCATACAGTTCTTGATTTAGGTAATCGCCAAAGAGTGGCCTCTGACTCTCCTCAAAAACCTATCTGATCATCTTTTCATCTATTTTAAAAGCGTTCCCAGTAGTCTTTTAGGGATGATTTTGTGCAAAAAATAAAATACCAACTTTTTTTAGGACATAGATTCTGCACAGCAGCAAGAGTTTATTAGAAATTTGCCTCTGACTTGTGGGAAGGACCGTAGGTGCAGAGCAACCCTTCCTCCCTTTCCCGTCATCCATATAACTGAGGGCTGTCTGTTTACATGTTCTCCCACTAGCTTACAGTCCTTTATGCTACTCAATTAAATCAAATTAAATTGTATTTACATAGCTCAATATTAAAACAATAGTTGTCTCAACAGGTTTAATACCGGTAATTGTATAATAACATCAAATCCATCATAAAATGCAATAGGTAATTGTTAAACTAAACATACTAAGATAAATTGGGCCTCCCTTCCCTTAGACCAGGGGTGTCAAACTCATTTTCACTGAGGGCCACATCAGATAGCGGCTGTCCTCAAAGGGCCAAATGTAACTTATACATGTAACCAAATGACGAAAAATAAACTTAACTACTCCTTAATGTTAAATAACTCATTATTTAGTTATTATGAAGTGACAATTCCAGTTGCATGGAAAACATGTTTGCTTGTTACTTTAGCATAAATCCTTTTACATTTGATTCTTTCAGGTTAGGTTACAAGGACAGTGTTTAAGTCCTAATTTATAGTTGACCAATTTCATATTTCAAGTTGGATTCCCCCTAGTTATGAATAAATATACACCAATTTTTATTTTTACTTTAAGAAATTAAAAACTGGTAGGCTCTCGCAGGCCATAGAAAACTACATGGAGGGCCACATTTGGCCCCCGGGCCTTGACTTTGACACATGTGCCTTAGACTCTCCTTCTCAGTAAAGAAAAGCTCCTAAAAAAACGGGTTTCAGAGGAAAATAAGAAGAAACCTCAAAGATGTCCACATGAAGGAGGGATCCTCTTTATGCTATGTACACAACTGACTCGGAAATGCACATTCGTGCAACAGCTTCCAATGAAAAGTCTTTGTAAATGTATATATATGCGTGTTTCGGTCTTCCACATTCAAAACTCTCGCGATCATGCTTCGCTGTGCAGGTTTTTAAGTTTATTTTCAGGCTCCATGTACATGTGCAGCAACTGAACACGCGCTGGAAGTTAAACCAGTTGTCCAATCAAGGACTCAGTATTTGTAGTGATGTGTGGGTTGCATCATTTTCAAAACACAGAAGTACCATTCGTTTGAATATCAATCATGAAGGAAACATTAACAATTGCGCTAATATCGTGTAGCAACAGACCTGTGCAAACACGATGGTGAAAGCATGTTCAAAAACCCACTTTCAGCACGTTTTTGAATGCACCACACAAGCCCGGTGTGTACTTAGCATCACACCTCAAACCTAACATAACCAGTGCGACAAAAATGGTCGTCTACAAGTGGAGACATCAAAGTGGGGCGAGGCAGGGAGCTTGTGGGCTCCCATATTTTTTTAAGGTAACAAATACACTCTTTTTCAAACTGTATATTGTCGTCTACTGCAGTTTCCCAACAGTTTGAATAAGGAAATACTCAGAAATTAAATTTTAAATTACATCTTTTTCACGTGTGTTCTCCATCATCAGAAAAAAACACTGCAAGAACATGTTGAAAACACCGAAAACACAATTTTTATTGGAGTTGGTTTTTGAAAGTTGCCACAAAAATTTTACATAATAAATGGATACATTTAGACAAAAAAAAAGTGCAATGCTATTACTTCTTTTAAAGTTAGTTTTTGCATTCTCTCTGGATGATTATTTAAAACAGCAAGAAAAAAAAGATTAATTAATTTGTTGCTTAATTCTCAAAAAATCAATGACGTGAAAAATAATTATGCATCCTTGATTTTAATTTTAATTAATGATTTACTTGAATTGCTTTTAATTTAGGGCTCTGTGGCGTTGAAGCCTAGGCACTTTTATAACACATTTTTAAAATCGGTGGAGTTTTTCAGGGCATTCTGGGATGCTTACTGTGTCACCCCTCCCCCACTTCCTAAAAGACACATTTTGCTTTCATTTAGAACCTGAGGAATTAGCACCCCCTTTTACAGCCCCAACTGACAGATAAGTCCCAGCTACACAGCAGTCTCCTTTTTGAGAGCTTGCTAAAAAGGTGTTACCAACAGCCTTCTCCTCTGGGGAGGAGTTCAAACACACACCCATCTGTCAATCACTGTTAATGTTCAACACTGCAAAAAACGATAGAGCACGAGGAAGGATCTGGCAGGACTTCACACAGGTTTCCCTTCATGTTAGTGGGTCATGACACACTTTTCTCACTTTGGATTGGGCAAAAATAGTCATCTATATGCCTTTTTAGTGACAAAGTGGGCCAATATCTGCATAAAGTGGAAAAGCTAATTCGCTCTGTCAAATGCTCAAGAGCCCCGAGTCTAAAAAGCTTTGCTCTTTAAGTGCTTTGTCTGCCATCATAAATAAGGCGAGAAAGAAAGAAAAAAGCACCACACAAAGCCACGCATTGTATAGAAAAAAGGTCCAACCTTTTGGAATCAATAGACAGTTTATTGAATCAATACACGGTTTAGTGTAGCGCAAAACCTGCCTGTCAGACAAAAGTGCCAGATGGTGAATAAGATGGCCGATTAAGTGACATGCAGGAGTAGGTGTTGCATCTTTGAGCGAGTCTTTCCCCGGTTCAGCTCGGTGACATTGTTGAAGAAACGGCAGGAATTTCACAAGGCTTCACTGAATGTTAAGCTTCACCGTTTTCCCTTTTATCGCTGTTAAAGAGCAGAAGTCTCATTAGCATTCTCTGTAAGTTAGCTCTGCAGTTAATGATGCAGCCACATTGGCTGGAGGTGGTTTCGGTTTGAGTAAGTTCATATTTTTTTAAAGGTTTGCATATGTTTACATAGCATTACCACCGACAAAGTATGTAGATTTCTACTTCCTACTGAGAGTCTTTGTTTGAGCTTTTTTTTTTTTTTCGTTTATCTCTGGCAACATTTGTTTTAAAATTTGTTCCAATATGCAGGAGTAGTGCTCACAGAGTATGTTGTTACAAGTTCCTCAGATGTTTTCACATTTCTGTCCTCGGGACCATAAACATCTTCAATGTATTTTTTATGCCTATCCCACCCATGATTTCAGTGATCTGCACTGTGCAATATTTATGAAGATAAGCAGTCATGAGCGTTTGATAGAGCAGAGCTGCATTAAAAAAAAAAAAAAAAAGTTTAGTGTTTAGCAATAGTTTTATTAGGATTGAAGCCCTTAAACACCCATGATCCACCCACACAGATGTTTTCATGTGTTTAGCTGATTAAACCTCCCCTGAGGACTGAGTGGGTGCGTACAGATGAGTGCTCAACTAACATCCCTCTCAGTCTCCTGTCAGCTTTTCTGTATCTGTGGAGTCAGTCAGTTTACACCTTTGTGATTATTAGTACACAGAGTTTGGAGACCCCATGTAATTACTGCTCAAGCTCTGCCCATTAGAGCAGATGATACGTCACCATAACTGCAAAAGAGTCTGCCTACACCTTATGTCATTCTGTCCCCAGTCTTTGTTAAAAACATCAATTTCCCAATAAATCGGCACTTTCTTTGAAGGTTGGGTGTAAAAAACAAAGTTAAAGAGGCCATATTATGATCATTCATGACAACACATACAGTACTACCAATAACATTATTTTTGGCGTTTGTTCAAAAAGCTCATATTGTAAACAGATTGGTTTTTATTTCTTTTGTCAATCCCTGCCCAACATGAGCAGCTCTGAATGATGCCACATATGTTTTGAATCCAGGTTTCAGATTGGTTGATTTATTTAACAAATTCACAACCAAGCGTCACACTTAGAGGGTGTCTTTTAATTAGCCTATTTTTTGTATGAGAGTTACCTTCTGGCATTCACAGAAACACAGTCAGGATTCAATACATTTATAAATAGACAGGATTGAGACTATTGGTAAAAATTTAACCCTTGTGCTATCCAACGGGGTCAAGATGACCATTGACGTGTTCTCCCTACCATGACAAAGGTGGATAAAGGTGGAGAGGATTTCATGTAATCCATGGACACCAGTGAAGATCACAAATCATTGAAGAAAAAAGTTCAGCGCACTGTCTAGTGGGTCTAGATGACCCAATTCCCAATGTTAAAGTGCCTAGGATGGCACAAGGGTTAAAGACCCACTCCAATCAAAACATGCTGTTCTAGTGACTCTTTAGACCATTTTGATTCAAATAGCTGTGAATCAGGAGCAAAAAGACTTGTAACAATTCTAGTAGTAACGTAGAAAATATGATGGGCGGATTTCTAATGAACGACTGCCGCTCTGCAGAAACTGTGTCCTAGAAAACAACACAGGTTTTTGATTTTGCCTAAAAATGGCAAAATCATAATAAAAATTCCACTGGGAAGGCTTGTAAAATGGATGACGGTTAGAGTGGGTCTTTAAGCTAAATACATCTACACTGCAGCTCCTGTAACAAATAATTTCAAATGTTTTTTACTTCAAACTAAATGTGGAAACAGCATCCCACATCAGATTAATTTCATTCCATGTAGTTACAAATCTGTTACAAACAGGCCATTGCTAATCCTCATTTTTTTATTTATTTATTCTCATTTAGTTTAAACACCTTCAGGCCTAAGAAGCAGCTTTAAAAAAAGATTATATTTGCATTATTATTTTTTGTTTAAAAATCTGTCACCTATAGTTGGCTGACCAGGACTGCAGCATTTCACTGTCAATAACAAACTGCATCCACTGCTGCACGGGATAAATATCCTTTTGGAACAAGAAACATTGCTGTAATCCGTCTCACGCTCAAAGACCCCTCACTACAATATTTATAAATTCAAGAGGTTGTGGTATTATTTCTTCCAAACTGACTAATTAATTTTAGAGATTTACGGACATTAGGAAATATACTAAAATCCTCCAAATAAAACAGGGCCTTTTTTGGAGAGCGAGGCTAGCAACTGCAACAAAATCATACTTTACACCAAAAACAAAGATTTTAATCTTTATTAAATATTAAATATACATTAATACAAATATGGCAAAACATTTAGTTTGATATTTAAGAACTTTAACATTTTTCAATGGCAGTCAACTCTACCCCCCTAAAAAGACATTTGCACCAGTACTCTCTTTAATACGTTCATTTTTTCTGCTGCACAATAGGTTTTGGGGTGATTGCTATTTTCATCTGACATTTTTCACCCATAATACTCAATAGATTTGTTGTCTTTTTTGGTAATCCATCTTTTAGTGCATCATGATACGTTAAGGTTTTTTTATTACCGACCAAAGACGATAAAACCTTATTCTTACAAAAGGACATCAGCAGTAATACTTTCCCGTATTGAAGCATCTGAAAAACTGAGAGCACTTTTGTTTTTGAATACATCTAAACTCGTAATTCTGAAAAGTTAAACCACTTGAGCTATTTTTTTTTTTCGTGCACCTTTGATAGCCTTTGGTGAAAGATCTGACAAGTGAAGAAAATCTGAACCCACCCGCATCATGAGTCGCATGCACCCACGGATAGATGAGTCCTCTGGCATTAAACTGTGAAGGGAAGGTGCCAGAAACCCTTCCCCCGTTGAACCAACAAAAGTAGGTTAACCATAACACTGTGCACATTGGGTAAATATTGCAGCAAGTCAAGCTTCTTGTAATGAAATAAGAGATAGCATTTGTCTATATAAACCTTTATAGGACACTGATCACTGTTTCACACATTGAGCCAAAAAGTAGTTTGTGTAAGAGATTTTCCATGGAGAACAATTGCCCCTGACTCAGCCCTTACAGGGGGTTTATCGTCACAGATAAACACACGGTAACAATCACTGTTACTGCAGAAGCTCACATTTTTGTGAAATCCATGATTATGTGTAATCTCGTGACACACTAGACCGTAGAATTTATGTACACGTATTGATGAGTTCGTCACTCCTTTCATTTTCCCTGGCAGCTGCTTGATGATAGAGTCTCACAAAAGGCATTCATCAGACACAAAACAAAACTGTGAAGCTCACAGACAGGACATGGCTGTCCTATAGTGCTGGGCTTCACATGCACAGTGCATTTATTGTTGCACGATGGATGCGCCAGAAATGATGTCAGACCAGAACCGACCGGAGAAAACAGTCAGCTCTGAAGGTTGAAAAATGTTTTTAAAGCTGCAGAAATTATGTAAATAGAGTGGGATGAAATTGTGATAAAAATATACTTTTTTTTTAAATAGCATGACAAGGTGCCATGACAGTTGAGTGGATTAATACAACCCACAGGGAGATCCTCAATTTTCAGCTCATGCCTTGTTTTGCATTTCTCTACTCAAAAATACTACATTTTTCGTCTGCAGCCTGTTTATGTTCACAGCATTTCCCAAAACCAAACCATTGGAGACAAATGGGTCTTTCTTATGGGCCCCAATTGACTGAATACAGAGAACTGGACAAGGCCAGTAAGACGTCACACTTTGAAATTGACTTACTTCTAGTTCCAATCAAATAAACTCAATTTCAGTCGCCATACTTCAGTAGATGTCCGTCGCTATGTTGGAACAGGACATCCTCAGTAAGCCATGATGGATCCATGTCAGTCTACATTTCTATGCCAAAAACTCTCTCCAATCAGATGTCAGCATGTTAGAAGGCCAAACCCCTTTACATTTAAACCGGCCTCAGGACAATCTGTCAATCAAACGTGTCAGATGTTTGATTGACCAGTTTATAACTTGAATAAATTGTACTACAGAAAGTTTACCATGAAAACAAATTAAGACTAGTAAGAACATGTAAAAAATGTAAAGGCACCAGACCAAAACTGATTATTCTGACAAAAGAAATGAGTCAGTAATAGCTGTTTTATTTTCCTCAATACAAGTGTGTGAGATTTCTGCGTTCACACCAACAAATCACTCAACACAAAAACATATTAAAGATCAAGACGACAATTAAACAAACAGAACAAATAATCATAATGGTAAATAATTTTATAGCGTTTTTCATACCTTCCTTGAAGGCCCTAAACACTTTACAGTCTTACAGTCACAGTCCCATTCACACACTGGTGCCAACCTATAGCCCCACTAGAGGCAATTTAAGTTTCAGTGTCTCACCCAATTACACTTCGAAATGAAAACAAAAAAAAAAGAAAATGAAAGGTGAATGTGACGCTATATCCTGAGGAACCGAACCTGCGATCGTCCAATCAGAGGACGGTCGCCTTTCCTCTGCACCACAGCGACCTTGACAAAATAACATAACATTTTAGGAATCAAATTAAAACTCCAGAAACCAAAACACAATTAAAAAAAGACGCAACAAAAATAAAAATGAAACGTTTCAGAAAATAAAGGTCATTTCCATAAATCAAAAAGAAACCAGAAGGGTAGGTACCATGGGACATTGCTCATTGCATGATGATATTTCTCCATCATTTCAACTGAAAGTTATTTGGTATGAAGTGATACTGAATATAATCCGTACTAATCATAAAACTGTTATTAGTATGCAGACATTGGAGAAGCATTTGAAAAAAAAACAACAACCAAAATAATCAATCCAGCAATGACCCATAGTTCCTACCTTTTCTGGTTTCTTTATGAGTTTGATTTCTGGAAATTACTTTTCCTTTTCAAAATGTTTCATTTTTAATTCCTTTTGTTTTTTTGAAATTTTGTTTTAGTCCTGTTTTGAATTTCTAAAATGTATTTTTTTTTAAATATTTGCTTTTCTTTTTTAATTTTTGTTGTGTATTTTAACCTGTCTTTGCCTTAAGTGATTTGTTCTCTTCAGGGCCATTGTACTTTCTCAATGTCCTTTCAAGACAACTTAAGTTTAATTGATGTCTTTGATCTAACCTGAAAAGCATTATTAACTTTAAAAATACATAGCAAAGTCTTGTTTTGCCATGTTAAAACATAGGGAGCTTTTCTGTAATATTTAGAAATCAATTTCTTATTAAAATTGTTAACATTTTTTAGGTTTATTTGTATCTGTATTGAAGTTCTGCCTTCAAAACCTGCTTTATTTTACACTAAAATACTCAGTTGTCTCTGCAGCTACATTTGTTGTGCAAAAGGCCAGAGAGCGTGGCTTCTGCTGACATGAGCTGTGTTTCCTTCAAAGGTTTTTAAACTGAACATTCCAAAAGTTTCATGAAAACAGCAAAAAATCTGTGAGGAAAAAAGCAAAATGATCTTTTTTTTTTTACTTACTCCCTCCAGGTGTTTTTCTCCTGTGCCAACGAACAGTTGAACTTTGGTAGATGGAAATGCCTTTTGTGCATCAGTTTTCCACAGGGCCAGAGTGCGACAGATTTTCATCCCGCGACCAGCCCATTTCTTTTTAATATGGAAATTGAATACATCAAACAGTTCAGTTGGTACCAACTTGTATATTATAGTAGCAGACCTTATTTAAGGCAAACTACTATTTCACTCCAAACAGTGTGCTATCTGCTGCAGCTTCAGTGGGAGGATTTTTTTCTTTAAAGGTGCTGGTTTGAAGAAAAATTCTGTCTGAACATAAGCCCTTTTTTCCTGACTGTAACACCAGCCCAAATGTTAAGGGATCCACTGGGAATGCTCCCAAACGACCACTTCAATATTAGTTCTCCACAAGAAACATGTTTCTTATCTGACTGACAACATAAATGATCAGCTTTTACTGCCCCAGAGGGAAAAAAAAAGGCCAGTGCTTGCTGACATTAAAGAGTAAAACACTCCATTAAGAAGAATTTCTAAATACTTCTGTCTTTTTGTGTTACACTGATGGTGACAAAAAAGCCTGGGTGCTCTGAAAATAGAAGTTCAGAGATGTGCCTTTTTTCTTTGGGGTTCATGGATTCCTACCTTGATGCTAAAAAGGACTCTTGGTGTCACTGACACATGAAGTGTTGTTATAGCGCCCCCTTCAATCCACACTAAGTAACACAGGTCGTCTGCTTCATGAAATACAGACAAGACTTGACGCTTGCTTTCCGAAAAGAGACAGTTGATTGTCACTTTGAATTTTCTTAAGAGTTATTATTCGGAGATTATCAAAGAACATAGCTGATGGGACACCAAGAAGTCCAAAATTAGTAAATTCTGAAAAAAATAGTCCCCGTTTTTCTTTTTTACTAAATCAGTGACCCTGCACCATCAAACCACTATAAAAAGATTATTTAGACTCCATGAAGTGGGAAAGAACATACTTTTCCATTTAGTTAGACTTTTATTCGATTTAAAAGAGTATAAAACAGTCAGTTATATACATTTATGCAATGCTAGCACGTCTACAGATATATGCCAATGCAGTAGTTTTTTGTGTTATATATGCATGCTAATTATAAATTGCAGACAGGTCAGGACTACAGGTTTCTGCTATGCCATCCTCACCTTTGAAGTGCTTGCTGTGGACTGTCCTGAAAATTATGTCATCATGAAGGCAGGATATGCTGCTTTAAACTTCTTTGCATAAACAGTCATCAAAGAGGTGGAAGTAACCTTCTTTTTAACCATGGTCACTGACTCAGCTCCAAACTTCCACACAGCCTTGCTCTTGGAGTTTTATAAAATAACAGAAGAGTTTGGGTGCTTGTGTTTTTGAGAAATGTGCCAGATTGTTTTCTGTGGTTTGTAGAGCAACATGTATCATGGTCCATCTCAGATTCCCCCAAATATAGGCATTAGTTCTAGGTTTGCTCACCTTAAGAGATTTAAAGGGGTAACACTTTTCATGTTTTGATTTCTTATTTTTCCCCCTCTACCACTGCCTTGCTCTGCGGTTTACATGAGCTGTAGATCAAAAGTAGCTCTGGATTCAGCCATGCATGAGAGATCAGAGTTCATGCATGTTGCATGCTATCCTCAGGCAGTCTTTGCCCTTCAATGACTTTCCGGATATTGCTTTTGTACCAAATCCTATTTGCAATCAACTGTTGTTAGAAATAAAATACTTTTTGTTCATTTATTTATTTTTCTTACTTCTGGCCTTGCATTTTTCATCGTCAAAACATTTCTGTGGTGTGTCTGATAAGCAGAATCAGTTGTATATCAACACGTGAACAAAGGCAGGCATGAAAGAACATGAACTTGGTCCATGATTCTTTTATTGTTTCTTCATCATCTGTTATTTCTTTAACTGTACAGTTTTTTTTTTTGTTTAAATCATAAAGGGGCGCTTCAGGGAGTCTTGAGGTGCACTCATTCTAGACACGGTTGCCTTAAAGAGTGCCTGAGCACAATAGTTCTCCCGCCTGACTGACATGAGCTCACATGGGTGTTCAACACACATCAACGGAATTGATGGCCCTGTGTTGGTTAACATCTGGTAATGAATAGGAACAACCAGGAAAATTGCTTGTGCTATTGTTACCAGGATGCAATTTGGGGTTGGAAACAAGCATTAGAGCTAATTGTTTGTATGTTTCTATTTTGCATTTGTTGTTCTGTTCTACACAATGCTGTTTAGAGTTCGATTGAAGTTGTGGCGTCGTTTTCACACCACAGCTCTAAAACACTGTGCTGTTGTATGTTTAGAGGCAACAGCAAAATGATACAAAGTCTGCCCCACTGTGCTTTGGCCTTCGCCTTTAAGGAGACTTAAAAATAATTTGGACTTTAGGGGTCAAACGTGCGCAGTACTGAATATCAATATATCCATTAAACATGATTTGCCGCTAGGAGTTGGTCACTGCAGGATCATCTTCACTATTGATAACCTTTGGATTGAGAAAAGCCAACCACAGGTGTCTTTCTGACAAGTGCAAGAAGAAAAAAAACCTTATGAATGTTTTTTTTTTTACAAGAAAGAACATCATACGACTTATTTTTTGCAGTTCCAACTTGTTCCACAATCAAAGTCAGTGGTGATCCAATAAAATGTGAGTATGCACTTGTATCTTGAAGCTTGTAATGAGAGGAAAAAGTAAAAAAAAAAAAAAAAGAACATGAGAACATTAAGGGGAAATCAATTTGCAAACATTCTGTGACCTCTATGTGAGATAATGGTCCATTTTTTTAAGTAAGAAACTGCAGTACTTGTGTGATGCCGTTTCAAGGCTCATTATAGGTAAGGCTGGTCCCAGCACTCACCTGCATGCTAAGTTTGAGTCAGTAACACATAATGAGAGCAGTAAAACACAATCAAAGAACCAGCTGACAGACAGCCACTGCATACCAAATACCAAGACATCAATCATTCAAAACATCTATCAAGACCGGGAGAAAAAAGCCATCTTTGTCCTTTCAGGCCATCGCTGGATGTAAATTTGAATAAGTAAATGTTTGCCTGAGTGCAACCACGGGGATCAAAACTGTTTGTATTTGAGCCAAAACACTGTTTACTGTATTGACCCCAGAGTCATAACTATGAGAGACCCAGCTCAGCTTCTTCTTCATCTGGTCAATCTTCTACTCCAGCCGGTAAACAAGAAATGCATCAATTAGGTTTTGCAAACAGTGGAATATCTCAAACGTCCAAAGATACAATCATGTGCAATGTGCTTAAGCTGCAACCAAAATGAAGACCAAGAGAGGGGCTGCAAAACTAAAATACGGATTTGCATTTTAAAACTTTCCATTAACTTGCACAGTCTCAAGAACAGAACATGATGCAATTCTTCCCATCCAGCGCACCCTCATTTTAATTCTACTTGTGGTCTGTCTGGAACAAGGACACCACATTTAACCTAGAAAAAAGAAGAAAGATGCTAACAATCACTCTAGATATTTTAACCTTGGTTATTAATCCACAGTTCCATCAAGGCTATTTTCAAAGATGATTATAAATAAAGTTTAAAAGAGAAGCATCCCCAAAGGCTTCACTGAGATGTGTGTGCAGCTTTTCAAAGCTTTAACCTTTGTTACCAAATCCAGGGTTGAATTTCATGCAGTCTGTGGAGGCAAATGTGTTCTTTTGAGTATTGCTTTTCTTGAAAACCCCTCCTGTATGGGGAAAAATGACATCCAAAATTCCATTACATCCTGACTTACATGAGGTGATGAAGCATTTACATTGCTTCGGTTACTCTTTTACCTTCCTTTTAGTAAGAAAAATAAAACCCAACCATGCAGCATGGCTACTTCATTCCAGCCTTGAACCCTCCTGACAGTCCAAACAAATAAATCTAGTCATTTATTAAAGTTAAATCCCAAGGAATTAATCCATAATTAATCTAATGTGGAATTTATCTAAATGGAATGGAATTGGAAGGCTTGTCAGAGGGAAGGCAATTTTAGCCATGGCAGAGGCAGCAAACCCCGTTTCCAGGTAATTTGACTGGTCGACACGCTGCTGGGGCTCTCCTTCAGATATGCAGCAAAGGTACAATAAATGAGAATCTGAAGAGTCTGAGTGGCCTTGGAAAAAATTGAATGTTTATGAGGAGTTTCCCTCAGGGATTTAGTTCTTGCACCAGAGGGTGGAGTGATTGCGTGGATTCTCGTCATCTTTTTTTTTTTATTCCAATCCCCTTTAAACACTCCGACTTCCGCCATGTGTAAACCTTTCCTTCCATCATGTCAAGAAATGAGAGTGAAGCAAAAACTAAACACTCTCAAAGCACTGCATCACTTTTTTTTTTTTTTAACCGCTCCTATCTGACCTTGATTGAGACACATTAGGTGGTCAGGAAAGTATTAAAAATGTAAGTTGGTTATTGACAAAAGAAGTCCAGTATTATTTAGAAAATTCTAAGTAACTGGAAGGAAGGTGGAGGTAAAACATAAATAGCTCAAAAATAATTCTTAAGAGCAAGAAGCCTTTTACTGTCTACATATTTGCAAACACAAGGATCATATGCTTTTTTTCACTTTCTGAGTTCTTGATGTAATATCGATTACACGTGTAGTTAAACCACTCTGTTTCTAATTGTCTTTTACACCTTTTTCATCATTTGTTTATGTTAAAGTGTTCCTCATGTTTAATTCTTCAGTTGAAGTATTGTCATCCGTTGTAAAAGAAGGTTGGTGACAATTAACACTCAACAGCCCTTGAAGCATCTTAAACTGAGTGAGCGAGTTTAGTGTGCGGCCCAAAAGCTCACACAACAACTTCAACCTCCAAATCACAAATCAAATAGAAAAAGCCAACGGACGGTTTTACTCTCCGATTTTTATTTGTCCCTAGTAGAGTTTTGCCTGGGCCAGTTGGCACTTAACCCTGTCGTAAGTCATGCATTTAGCTGCCTTGAGTTCATAAAACACCACAGATAGAAATGCTTGACTAAACATCCAGCTGCAGGAAACCAGTCAAAATGTACAGATATTTATGTCATTATATGTGATAAAGCAGAGCCCGAAGTCAACCTGTAACTGTGAGCTCCCCAGGCTCTCCAGTTAAAAAGTCCCACAGGCATCATTCTAGCTATTTTTAAAGATTCATTTTTATGCATAAACGAAAGGATGTTCTCAATTTAAATTGCAAAACTGTTTTCACAATACTCAAGTTGGACATTTTATTAACAGAAACATAAACTCTAAGGTAAGAAAGTATTAAAACAAAAATTAAAATTTGCACCCTGAACATAGAAGCAAACTGCTGTAAAAGACAACCAATCAGCTTTATTTGTTACAGAGTCTTGTTGAAGAAAATTGACTTAAATTATATTTTTCAAAGCCAGCACAGTAACGCCACAACCCCAACTGACAGTCAGATGTGAAGTGTTTGAAAGTCCTACTCCGAACATCTTTTGATCTAATTTAAAACCGCTCTCTGTGGTCTTTTAATTTTGATTATGCTGTTTTTAGCCAAAATCAAAGAACTTGTGTCATATTCTAGGACATAGTGTCTGCAGAGGGGCAGTAGTTCATTCGAAATTTGCCTCTGAGTTGTGGGCAGTGCTATTAGTATGGAGGGAGTAAGCCTTCACTGATTTCCCATCATCCATCTGTTACACTATTTAACCATTGAGTCAGACGCCAGCTCAATGGGGAAAATTAAGAAGTTCATGGATCCAATTGTTTGTAGGCTTTTTTTACACGTACATTTTTTGTCTGCTCCTGATTTTCAATGATTTGAATAGAGAAATACTCAGAAAAAAAGTTTTAGGCTGTGTCCGAATTACCGCCCTAACCCCTAACTACTAAAACCCTATATAGTGCGGCACTATATAGTTCTCTATATAGTTCTCTGAATTTTCAAAGCAATAGACCTTTTTCACACTTCCGCATTTTTCGACCGGAAATACGTCAATGACGTGTAAAACAACTTCCTGTTAGCGTAGCAGCAGATATGAAGAATGGCAGAGTCGAAGAGTTGCAGTCTCTGTTGCGTTCCAGGCTGTTCGTCTTCCAACCAAAAACAGCCTTACCTTTCATTTCATTATTTTCCTGTGGATCCAAACCTGAAACCCAAATGGATATAGGCGATCCGAAGAGATGAAGGGCATAGTTTTAATGTAAACACAGGTAGCACCCTCTGCTGCCGGCACTTACTAACTTCGCTCCGGGATTGTGGTGCGGCTGCGTCGTTCGTCGCCTGAAGAGTGGTGTTGCCCCGAGTATTTTCCCTTGGAACAACTTTACTGATCCTTTGAGAAGGGAGTCAGAATATGACAGAACCTCAGACGTCAGGCTATGCAGCTAAGCTGTGAAGATACTAGCGACATGGTGGCTAAGCTAAGACAGTAAAGATGGATCACGACTACGTGACACACCCACCTGCAGGTAAGGTTGTTCATAATGTGTTTGGTTAACGTTAGTCAACTATGTGTACCGTTATTGGATACATGCATTTCTACCTGAACAAATTAATATTTATAATAAAAGATGTTCATGCTCTCACCTATTTTAATTACATGTATTTAATCACTTTTGAGCATTTTGTCATTTTGTAATTTCCTTAACAAAAATAAATGAAATGTATTTGTAATTAAATACTTAACATACTTTTCAAAACATGATTACTGTGTTGTGTTGAAAGGTAGCATTAATATATTAAGACTGATTTTTAATTTCTTTATCTTCACAGGTGCTCTGGATGAGGCTTTGGATTACATCCATGACTTAGAAGCCAAGTTCCTTTGCTGGAGCCAGGAGACGATGTCATGGCGGACAAAAGTTCCTCGTTCAAGACCTCCTAACTGACATTGGATCTAAGATCATTATTCCACCTTTTAAGCTTTCAGCTCAATTCAGCAAGGAGGAAACAGAACAAACCGCAGCCATCACCCGCCTCAGAATTATGGTGGAAAGAGTGATCAGTAGGATAAAGTCCTTTCACATCAGGAACTTTCTGTGCCGCTCACACTGATGGGCAGTGTGAATCAGATCTGGCTTAACCGCCGTGTTTTGGCAAATTATCATGGACTTTTTTGTTTTGAAGAGTGAATTAATGTTTGGTATGTAAATAATGTATAATGTGCAAATAGTATGGAAAAATTTAGTGTTTCCACATATTCTTAAAATCTAATTAAATATAATTGTTATATTCGTAATATTTTTCTGTTGAAATGTGACTGACTACACAAAAAAATTAGATGAACAAATAAAACAATTTTGGTCAAAATTGTGCCTCGTTTAATTTTTTGGTATGCAAATAACATCAAACATTTACAATAAAAAATAACATTACAGATCAACAGTAAGACAGAAGGCTGAACTGATTGTTAAAGACAAGATAAGTGTAATTTAAGGTATGCATTCATGCATTTGCCACAATATATATCCAAGTTCTCTTTCATTCCATCTCAGAAACCCATCCAACACAACCATGAGAGGTTGGGGCTGCACCTGGCATAATCTGCTTCCAGATGCCATCATATGGATCTGGCTGTGGTCCTACACAAGAGAAACACAACACACAAAAGTTAGACATAAGTGCATAACTACATTTCAATTTAATTCATTATATCTGCTGTAACCATAATTTGGTTAGTCATAAGATTAAAAAAAAAAAAAACTTGCTCACAAAGCAACAAAAAGTTAATCACCTGTATGCCTTGTACAGTGTGGACCTCTGACCGTCCCTGCCAACTGTTTTGGGTTTTTGCACCATCAGCTCACTAACCGGTTCAGGATGGATTCCCTTATAAGTAAAAGGCAGAAAGCAATTAAAGTCTGTAGTAACTACTTGGGGTGTTTTTATAATAATTTAGAGTTGTTATGGATACACATACGTTCTTAAAAAATAATGACAATATGATCACAAACCCACCTGTGCCATCTTTGCAAGCCACTCGTGCAGGCCAGGGGGGTGGAGCAGCCTGCAGACCCAGCTGTGAATAATGTGCGGTCTGGAACAGGATGGCAACTATGTGATTGCAAAATCCTTTAGCAGCCACACAACTGCAGACGAAAGCTTTCAGGTTGGCACTTTCTGCGTCCAGTGATATCTAGACACAATAAATTATATAGGTTAAAATTAGGACATACTTATGTTGCTACATCAATGTTCAGAATGACATGAAACTATAACTGTCAATAGGGTGACCAGATTTGAGTTTGTAAAAAAGAGGAGTGAAGTGAGTTTGTGAGATATTTCATCGAGAGTAATTGGTGTTCAGAGCTGCATACATGAAGCAAATATAATTACATTTCATCTATGTTCAATGTTATTTTATTATATAAGTATCAAAAGAGAGGACATGTCCAGGAAAAGAGGACTTCTGCTCACCATACTTTCAGAAAAATAATACTAGTAAGTGAAGAAAGTGCCGCAACCGCAGCAAAATGAACACGCATACGGGCAACTTAACATTTCTTATTTACAGCTTCACCAAATTTTTGGGTGTTATGTTAATCTCATGCCTTTTCACTTAAACATAAACACAACATATTCACTGCGATGCCTTATATTACAAATTAATAACACCAGGATTTACAGTTGACGTAAACACACAGAGTTACCGGTGATGCGGCTATGGCTAAAGCTAGCTGAAGCTTACCTTGGTAATGGTGGATAAACTCTTCGTGGACGAATTTATATCCCATGTCCAATTTGTTTCCTTTAGTGGACGATTGCATCTTCACACTCTTCATCACATCGGTGCTGGTGAACTTCGGAACACAACTCAGGCTCTTCGAAAACACTCTAGGCTCTGCCATTCCTCCGCCAGCGAAGCACAAACCGGAACTAGGTTTACACGTTGATGACGTACTTCCGGTTTTTGCGAAAAAGGTCTATTCGGACACCCGTGCTCACTAGTTTTCTCTTTCGGGTGTTTTCAAATGGCGCTTGGCACGGAAACAAAGTGGCGCATTACCGCCACCACCTGGTCTGGAGGGGAACTACTTCTATTTAACGCGGAGAATGACACCCATTTGTCAAATTAAAAATATAATAAATATGAACATTTTATGAAGAGTATTTATGAATCTGCTGTGTTCTGATCATGGAAAATGTGGCTGATTTATAAATAATAAAATTACAAACACATTGGTGTAGATTTTATGTATTTGTTGATAAATAAACCCCCATGTTATTACTCCATGGCAATATTTTTGTGCCGCTGAACGATTTACGGGCTCTTGCGAGGAGGCATTTTTTTCTGTAGTTTTCTCTTCTACCTTACTGAAAATAGCTTTATATATGAATCTGTCCGTGTTCCTGGCAATAATTCAACCGTTTTTCATGGGATCAAACCAAAAACGAGCAGATATGCAGCATCACAGGGCGGCAAGGAGAAGCAGACGTCTCCGAAGATTTCCTCTGGATGCCCTGGCCAGACATGAACAACTTGTGAGTTCAATTTAAGCATTTGTCACTAATTGTGCTCAAGGTTACACAGTCTGCGTAAGAGTTTAAAATTCTTTTTCAACACTGGACTATGAACTGTATAGTCTAACTACATGAAACACTTGTGAGATCAAAGTTTAGTATTTTTTATTCAGAGTCAAACCATATCACTTGTTTTAAACAAAAATACTTTAATTTTTAAATATTTATATAAAAATCCAAAAACCCAGCCAAAAAAAAACCATGAGATTTTCCAGCATTTATAAATACGTCATAAACTAAAATGTAAGACATCAGAATAAAATGTAACATTCAAAAAAATCAGATTTAATTTTCTCAATGAAATAATTATTTTTCTATTTTACAGGGTCTTCCACGTCTCTACTGCTTTGCCAACATAAAGGTGTCTGTCGTGGCCCTTCACGCTGACGGTCAGTCCGACACAAGACCAGACCGGCAGAACCGCAGATCGGTTGACCCGCAGGACCATTGAGCATCTGGTGGAGCAGCTTCGGGTTCCTCACACTCTGGGGGGTGTACAGGAGACTGAGGTCCTGGTGTTTCTTTTCTGGCTGGCATGTGGCACATCTTACGGTGTGGTAGCCAGGGCCTTTGACATGCCACGGTCCACTGTGAGCGACGTTGTCCACAGGACGGCAGACCGCATCCTCCAGCTGATGAGCAGGGTCACCCAGCATCCAGTGGGAATGAACTGTCATTAGTCACCTCTGGTTTTATAGCAGCTCGCTTGGTCTTCCACCTTCCAAAAGGTCGTGGGGAACATCGATGGCTGCCACTGAAGTATAAAGACCCTAAAAGAAAATGCAGCTTGTTATTTTAACAGGAAGCTTTTTTATTCCATTCAACTGCAGGCTGTATGTGACTCTAAGCCAAATTTAGAGATATTTTTGTTGGGAATCAAGGATCAGTCCACAGTTCACAGGTTCTACGTAAAAGCCCAATTTATGTAAATAAAACATTACCCACCTGAATGATCCTTTTGGGTGATGGTGGGTATCCCTGCATTGCTCATCCCATCACGCTGCTGACACCCTACAGGGAACCCATGAGGAATGCGGTTCAGGCCCGTTACAACCAGCACCACGCCAAGGCACGCTCTGTGGTGGAGAGAGAGCATTTGGCAAATGAGGAGGAGAGCAATATTTCTGGGGGCACTGGAAGTAAAACCAACCTTTGCAATGAAAATCATTGCCTGCAGTTCAGTTCTGCACAATCTGTGCATCAGAGAAGGGGACTGCTTGGAACCACAGATGTTGAGCCACAGCAGGAACCAGTAGGACGGGTAAAGTGGCGGCCGTCTGCGAGGACAGATCTCTGCTTTCCTTTCAGCTCCAACTGTGACACACATGACTCTAGAAGACCAGGATTATTGTTATGATGTATAAAAATAAATGTTAACATATAAAACGTAAATGTAAATATGTACATTTGATATTTATATGAAAATACTTTTGAGATTGTTAAAAATGGCTCAGATTTAAATAATAAATGTAAATAATTCATTTTTGTTCCTGCATTTATTAAACAAATTGCAAAAACAACGACGATGTTACATTTTGTGAACAATATTTTAAACTCAGGTAAGCTTAACAGACTTTCCTGTCACTCTTTGTCCCTTCGTGCTGCAGTAGTGTCTCTTACTCCCATCCGGCACGAGCTTGCCTGATAACAAACAGGCTATCTTTCTCCATCCACAGATGGATCAGATTTTCCTCATCCTCGTCAGTCCCTACATATATAAACACATTTAAAAAATGTGTTAATAACTTATAACTACGGTTAGAACTCACTGTTTTTTGATGTACTATCAACAGCGTTTGTTTTTAGCCTTCAATGCTAATTCGCGCTAGCGTTAGCTTTAGCATTACCAAAATTGATGAGCTTCAAAACAATGTAGATAGTCGATTGAGGAATAAAACATATTAAACACATCATCTTACGTATTTACAAATATATTTTACAACAGATACTTGATACTTTTAAAGATACTTACATTTTTAAGTCCTCTTTCTAGCGCAACCGTCCGCCATCTTTGAATAATTCAAACGCAGTGTATTGTGGGTTACACGCAATGCATTCTGGTATGAACGCAGTGCATTCTGGGCAATATTCGCCGATCGAGTGAGCATCGATCCACACTGGTTTTTCGTAGAGAATTCTGGGAAATTTCTAGTGCACATGATTTTTGAACTGTAGATTCGGACAGCACTACAAAATGGCGACCGCACTATATAGTGCACTATATAGGGGTTAGGGCGGTAATTCGGACACAGCCATTATCTTAATTTTCTTTATTTGTCCTTCATTTTGAGAAAAATGCTACAAGAACATGTTTAAAACGGCAAAAACCCAATTTACATTGGAGTGGATCTTTAAGTTTTGTTAGGTTAGTAACTCCATCATTATCTTCTTATCATATTTTTTTTCTTTGGACATATTACTCATAATGTCACTAAAGAAACACCAGTACAGTAAATTCAAGCTACATCAAGCCAGACTACCATTGTATTTTCCATCCATTCATTTTCAGAACCCACTGAATTTCTTGCAGGCCTGCTGGAGCCATCCTGGCTACTGATTGGCAAAGGCAGGGTACACCCTGAACAGGTCGCCAATCCGGTTGCAGGACCACAATCTTACATGCACACCAAGGGACAATTTACACTCACCGATTAACATACTGTATGAAGTATGTTCTTAGACATTGGGAGGAAGCAGGAGTACCTGATTTTGCCCATGTATGCAGGAGAACATGCAGCCTCCACACACAAAGGTTCCAGCTGGGGTTTGAACCAAGGCCTTCCTGCCTTCCTACTGCACCACCATATAGCCCCATTTTATTTTCTATATTAGCTAATATAAAAAAATACAACAAACATATCAAAGTCGTGTTATTGCAAGCTGCTATATTGTTCTAATTTAACAATTTCACATATACTGTTTATTTAACATTGATGGGCAACTAAAATTGTCTGTCTAATAATTAATGTCACTTTGGCAACAGAAATAGTTTGAATATTTGCCTTTAGTACTGCTGCTAAACAACACAAACAAAGCTGCACACTTAGCTTAACATCAGAAAGTTGTAAATGTTTTCATTCATTCCTTTGTGTATCCAGTTTTCAAAGCATCTCAGAGTTATTAGGACAGATGTGAAGCAAAGCGAGACATACAGTGAATGCAGTGGGAAAATGAATGTGATAATTATAGATGCCAGTATACCGCACATCTGGGAGCTTTTAAGCAGTCCACCTCAGGCAGTCAGCAGGGGTCCGGAGCTTGCAGGTTCCTCAGGTTTTTGTCTGGTGATTTGAATGCTATTACCACTAACACTATGAACATTGTTTATGGTTGCTGAGCTGATGAAGGAGGGAAATGTTAGAGGGCACAGAGTAAAAGAGATGGCTGTTGTGGAGCGGGGAGTAGCAAAGATCAGCAAGAATGAAATGAGGAAGGCATTGAAGAGGATGAGGAGGGGGAAAGCAGCATATCTGTGGAGGCATGGAGGAGATTAGGAGAGGTGGCAGCAGAGTTCCTGACTGGGCTTTTTAATAAGATCTTGGAGAGTGAGAGGATGTCTGAAGAATGGAGGAGAAAAGCTCTGGTGCCCATTTCCAAGAAAAAAAAGGGAGATGTGTAGAATTGTTAACTACAGATGAATCACACACTGAAGTTATGAGAAAGAGTGGAAGCTGAGCTGAGGTCACAAGTGAACATTTGTGAGCCACTGTGTGGTTTCATGTGGAGAAAAAGAACACAGACACAATATTTGCTTTGAGGATGCTGCTGGAAAAGAACAGAGAAGGTTAGAAGGAACTGCATTGTCTTTGTGAATCTAGAGAATGCCGGAAAGGTGGCAATAGAGAAGCTGTGGTTTTGTACGAAGAAGCTAAAGATGCTCAGGTTCTCTTTGGGAGTGATGAGGATGGATAGGAACAGGAATGAATCCATCAGACGGACAGCTCATGTTGAATGTTTTGGAGATAAATGCAGGGAGGCAGACTGAGATGGTTTGAACATGTTGAAAGGAGGGAGAGTGATTATGTTGGTAAAAGGATGCTGAGGTCAGAACCACCAAGAAAAAGGCCTGAAGGAGGACTAAAGAGAAGATTTGTGGATGTAGTGAAGGAGGGCATGAGGGTGGTTTGGTGTGAGCGAGGAGCGTGCAGAGGAAAGGGTTATAGAGGTTGATTTGGAGTGGCAATCCGCAAAGAGAGCAGTTGAAACACAAGTCAATTCTGTCGCCATTTTTTAGTGATATGGATGACGTCCTGTTGGAACCAGTGTCAGTACGCACTGATTGTCCGAGTCGGTCTGAGTCATCATTTCTATGGCAACCACTCTTGCAAATCAGGACTAAGCTTGTTGGAAGTCCACACCCTTACTATTTGAAAGCGGGCTTGGGAAAATTTGTCAAATGTTTCAAACGTTTGACGTGAGACTACCTACTTTTATTGAGGCATCTGATTGGTCAGTTCATAGCTTGAATAACATACACTACAGGAAAAAATATAAAGAAAAAAAACAATTGGCAGGAAAATGTTAAAAAAAAGGAAGCGCTGGAATGTTTATTCCGACCAATAGAATGACTGAGTAATGCTGTTTATTTCTCTATAGAAGTCTGTAGGACTTTGGCTTCTTGGAGCCAGCAGGTACTTCCTGTTTGGAACGCAAAAGGGAGGGGGTCACTCACTCCAGTTCCCACATACAGTCAATGGACTATACACAAAGCTCCAATACGTTTCTTTTGATGCTATTAGATATATGCTGACAGCTTTTACTGCACACTTATGTACTTATGTATAGTCCTGACAAAAGTCCACCAATTAAATACAACTATTACCCTGAATTACATTGAAATGATCTTCATATTGTTAATATTATTTTTTATACATATTATTACCAATTATGGGGTTATTTTTCACTGAAAACACACACACAGAAGTGAAGTTACTTCTCTTCCATTTTCTACCTCACTCATAGAAGTTGTTTAGAATTTCCTGCCAGGAAATCTCAAAGTGTAATAAGCTGAGCAAGTTTGTGGGCCGCTTGTATATCCCAAAGTTGTTTTTTCTAGGTAAAAAAACAAAACAAAACACGAATTTAGAATAAATACATCCTGGGTAAAAGATGCAGGAAGCACTTCAAAGCTCTAAACAAAGTCACAGTTGGGCCAGCTGTGCAAATGCAAACGCTTGCTGAGTTAAAAAGAGGAGGAAATAAGTCTGATGCAGGCCAAATTCAAAGTCTCTTCCATATTTTGATTTTAAAAATACATTATATTAAGTGGAATGGTTATTTCTAACATCACATATTGGGTAAATGGGCAATTGGGTGAGGCAAAGTAAAGAATGCATTCACCTGAAAAAATAAATTAAAGTAAAAAATAAAAAACACAATCCATCCATCCATCTTCCGCCGCATATCCGGGACTTCCCTTGCTCCGGCCACTTCCTCCAGCTCCTCTGGAGGGACCCCGAGGCGTTCCCAGGCCAGCCCAGAGACGTAGTCTCCCCAGCGTGTCCTGGGTCTTCCCCGGGACCTCTGCCCAGTAGGTCATGCCCGGAACACCTCCCCAGGGAGGCGTCCAGGAGGCATCCGGACTAGATGCCCGAGCCACCTCAACTGGCTCCTTAAATGTGGAGGAGAAGCGGTTCTACTCCGAGCTCCCCGCGGATGACCGAGCTTCTCACCCTATCTCTAAGGGAGCGCCCAGCCACACTCCAGAGGAAGCTCATTTCAGCCACTTGTATTCGGGGACTTCGTTCTTTCGGTCATGACCCAGAGCTCATGACCGTAGGTGAGTATTGGAGCGAAGATTTGTTTGTTCCAATAAAAAACGTGTTACATTTAAATTGCAGCTTTAATAAAATACAAGCAGATGATTACAAAAAGAATAATAAATCAACCCCATGGCACAAAAACCAAAGGGCAGAAAATATATACCTAAAAACATTTGACAGTTTTGGAAAACAAACTTTACAAAAGCACATTTTTAGTCCTTTTAACAGTTATTTAACTGCTTCATAGCAGCTATTAGACTCCAAAACACTGGACAATAATTATTGTTGTTATTTGTTAATTTTTTAATTTATTGTTAATTTTTTGGTACATTTTTAGTGTTATGTATTACCTATCTGCTAACAAGGTACTTTCTCCTTTGAGAAATTTCAGGAATGTCAAATATTTGGTACCACCATTTTTGGACAGACTGTTATGCATGCAAATGAGACAATTGTTTTTCAAAGTAAAATGATTAAAATAATGTTTTTTAATGGCGCCGAGGGAAGTAAAACCAATCAGAAGAATGTCTGTGTCAGCAGAGGAGGAGCTACGCCTGATAGAGCTTAAAGGAGAAGCAAAAGCATCAACGAATCAGTTTAGATTTAATGTGACTGCTATAAAATGAAAAATAAATTCTGTAATAAAAGTACAGTATAGACAATTAAAATTACACAGCCTTCAAACAACATGATGAGGGCTTTTTACTAGCAGTTCAAGGAAAGTCCAGTAAATCCAGTCTATAGTTGTAAACTGACTGTTTCAATGGACGGCTAGGATTGACGTATCGAGTGAAATATATTAATTCACAGCTACAACAAACATGAGTGTTTTCCCATTTTTGCTTGTGAGCATTTTTTCAGTACTTGGATGGAAAGTGCGCCATAAACCAAGCTATATAAAAACTAACTAATAAGGAGTATATCCCCCGAAAAGATTAGGAGCTAAACCGGGAGGACAAAAGAGCTAAAATCCACTGATGACTGAAAGAAAATAAATGAATGGAAGCTGGCAGAATGCAGGTGGAAAATAATCAAGACGGAGTGGAGATCGGAGACACAAGAAAGGTCAGACGCACAAAAGAAACATTTACCAAAATGAAACAGGAAGTAGAGATGACTAAAGCACAAAGCGCAAATGCATTTGAAACAAGTGAGGCAGACGAGGAGCTGAAGCCAAAAGTAAAAAAATCAAAAATGAAACTTTACGGGCAAAAAGAAAAACATTTCAAACAAGAAAATCTGCAGACACAGCAGGAGCGTAGCAGGTTGTAATCCATAACAGGGAGGAACTCATAATTCCATCTTCTGACTGACTGTGTGATGGAAGATTGTAGTTTTCAAGTAATTGGATAATATTACATCATATTTCTCACAGCAGAAAAACAAAACTGTTAGTCTTGTCTTTGCAGATTTTAAGAACATTTTATCAAATTCAGAAAGTTTGAAGAAAAAAACTGAAATGAAAAAAAAAAGTTTGTACTGTACTGCTAGATATAAATGCAAAACAGCCCATCAACAATCCATCCAGCTTATGCAGTTACTTTCTGATCCTCCCACACTACCTTGCTTTCCACTCTGAGATCTTAATAAGTTGCAAAGAAAAAAATAATAATATCTTGACTTTCTGTTTACGCACCCACTGGAGCCATCTCTATACAGAAAAAAGTACATGACATGCGTCGTTTCCATCAGATATTCCGTTGTTCTGCTGTTTGATGAATTACTCCAAACTTCACACTGGAAGGATGTTTGCATTTCACACCCCTAGTGAAGAAAAAACAACAAGAAAACAAAGCAGAATAAATTATTTGTTGTTTGAGACTACTTCCAACTGAATTTCTCTTTGTTTATCTGTCATGCTTCATAAGGGAATCTGGGAGATCCCTTTGTCAATTCAGAGATGGTAGAGGAAAGTATTCTATTGTGATAATAGATACATATTATCATAGTTCTTTATATTATCATTGTTCTTTGTCTGCAAAATAAATTGTACTTAATGACTGAATGTACATGGCAAATATGTTTATATTATGAACATATTATCTTTGCACATAATTTTGTTATTTTGTGATGTTTTTTTACAGATCTGGTAACTGCTCTAATTCGGTCGGAAGAAGTTTTCATTTATTAAACTACTAGTACATGCTCTATAGTATACATGCTGTACTTATATTTAAGAAAACTTAATAAAATTAATGTCAGGTGTACGGCATTTGGCTGAGGTCAGGTTAAAGACCCACCTATTCTCAGCTGCATTACATTTGTTTTTATTTGTTACTTTTTTTTTAGTTTAATGATTGCTGCTATTTATATTTCTTTTACATTTTTCTTTTAATGTTTTATATGAGGCCCTCTGAATTGTTTTTGTACACAAAATGTCCTGTACTAAGATGCCATTTTTCAAAAAGTAAAATGTTCAGCGACTACCTCCAAGAACATGTGACCTTGGTTGACATCAGAAACCTTTGTTGACAAACCGGATCTGACATTTTGAGTGTCTTATGTTATTCTGAGAATGAGAGTTCAGTCGTCACATCATTAATAGGTTTGGAGTTGGGCCAGTCATCCATGACTCTGTGTTTTATAGCTTCGCCAGAAACCTCTGTGCTGAAATGAGAGGGTTGTAGATATTTTCTATAGAGCTATTTCCTAACAAGAGGGGCCCTTTGATTAATGGCTTTCCCCAGCAAAGCCATTTAGGTAATCCGAAAGAATAATCTCCTCTGTCTGTGAAACCTTAAACTGAGCACATTGACCACGCTGCCTGTCTCCTTCTTGTCAATTACCGAGCTAATTAGTATATATGTTCTTTGTCAGCCAAGATAACCAAATTGTTTTGTCTTTTTTGAACTCACTTTACAAAAAAAAAAAAAAAACTTGAGTCTCTTTCCATGGTTCTGAAAAACAACAGGGTCTGGCTAGCTGAGGAAACCAAGAAAAGCCATTTGCAGTCATGTTGATGTCTGCCTCAGATTATTATTCTATTTATCTATTGGCTGAAGAAAAAGCTTTATGAGGATTCATATATGTGTGTGCTGAGGTTATTATCATTTTTATTTATTTATTTATTTATTTTGTATTTCTGTTGTGCCTCATACCCTCTATCACTCTCCAGACTGTTGTAAAGCCTTATCAAAAAAATGACAAAAATAAATAAAATAAATCTCCTCCGTAAGTAAATATAACTGCTTCCCTTCAAAGCCTGTTAAGTGCTTCTCTTGACTCACATCTTCGGGGCATTGCCTAGGAGACTCAGCCTGAGCTCTGCTCCACAAGTGTTAACGCCAATTAAACCCCTGGCACCGCCCTGTCATTCTCCGCATTCCTTGACATATGAGTGATAACACAGACCCTTACCTACAGCTATCATCTGAAACACATTAAATGGCACTAGACCTGTGCGTTTCCTGACATTTTGCTGGAATCGATTGCAATTTAATCAGTGCAAGCATGCTGCTATCTGCCACGCTTACACCATCTGTTTTTTGTTTTTTTTCCCTTTCTCCCCTCCATTTGTATTCATTTATTTGTTTTTCGTTACCTGTTCTGAGCTCTCCAAGCAATCCCTGTAAATCTAAATTTTTGTCAAATTCCTGTTAAATCAACCGTCATAAGCTCAAGGAATGATCACAGAGTCGGGGCTGATGATAATAATTCCATATTTGATGTGCCTGGGAGAGCGTATTTCCATTCAATTTGAAAGCTATTAGATTTATTGTCTATTTTGAACACTCATTATCACCCCCCCTCTTTTTTTTGTCTGATTCCTTCTGTGTTTTCCTCTCTCTTTATTTTTGCCACTGGTGGTAAGTGCAGTAATTATCCCATTATGCTTTGAAGTCTTCATAAAAGCCATTGCCCCCCTCCAACAATTCCCAAACATGTGAATATGTGGTCCTTTCAAATATTTGGGGTCTTACAAGGTATCCCACAGCTGAAGTGTTTTCTGTTTCCAACCCCTCAAAACCTTTCCTTTGTAGAGGAAAAAAAAAACATTTCATTCCCAGCAGCTTATCAGATGCACTTATTGGGGGAAGGTTATTAACTCACTCAAACTCACTCAGAATCAACATTTCTCCTTGGAAAGACCACGGAAATGTATGCAGATGCCTCAAGGTGCAAACAAAGTGTACTAAGCTCATCCCCAAAAATGAATGCAGGCATCTTTTTAAGCTCAACACAAGTTTCGTGAAGATTTAATGGGCTGATATTGACTTGAAAACTAAAGATTTGTATATATTTTCAGAAAATTTGGGGTTGTATTGCTGGTACAGATCATTACATGCCAGTGAGCACATGCAAGTTATTATCCTCTTATCCTTTGAATTTGCAATTAAGCATGCACAGACTGTCATCTTAAAGAGACAATTTAGGAAAGATGAATACACCAGCACGTGTCCCTATTTATATTCACGTCAGATGAAATATTGAGCATGAATGGCAGCCAAATCGGGGCTATTAATTGGAATAACATCTCACAAGCATGCGCCCTCACCTTAATCGAGTAAAGGCATTAATACGTCAGTGATGTATGTTTGTCTGGGTCCAACCTGCTTCTGCTATGGGCTGCTGCCTAAGGCCATACAAATATGAGCTGAAAATGAAAGTAACTCTAAAACCGTTTGGATGGTGGACGGTTTGATAAACGTGATAGAAATACTTGTGCTGTTTATGTCGTCTCGGCCAGTGCTCCCCCCCCCCCCCCCCGCTTTATAACAGAATTCACATGGGAGCACAAGAGGTGATGGACGGTTGAATTATCATCGCTGGTGCAGAACATGGCTGTTATACCAAGCAGCAGCAACACATGTTGATACATGCACACAAACATGAGCTTCAGTCTGGCACTTCTAGGAAAACAGTGTCAGGAAAGCATGGCCCAACACGCACGGCCAGCTAATTATTTTGTGTAAACGGAAGAGTGACAATGTCTTCCATTACTAAATGTATACCAAATGGCAAAATCAGGCCAGGAACTTCTTTCTACATGGCATCGGCACAGCAGTCTAAGTGGGATACTATCAAGGCTGCAAATGATCATGCAAAAGATGGGTGAGCAGGCACTGTCATTAAAGGCACAATGTGTGTTACCGTGGCAACATCATAGAGGCCTCCTTTTTTTTTTTTTTTTTAATGTTGTGGTTAGGAACAAACGACATTGCACCCAATCCCCATGTGAATTAAAGGCACATAGCTAAATAAAGCTCAAGTACCCTGCTGCCACACTTTTGCAATCCACTGTTTGTCTCATCTCTGTGGGGAATTCTGTAACAACCTGTTTCTGAGGCGTAAAGCAGGCAAAGTGTTAGCACTCCACAATCAAAGTGGCTCTCTGTTAGCCACAGTTTCATTTTAAAACAATTATTTCACATAGAAAACGACAAAAAGGGACAAATATTGACTGTCACAGTTCTGGGTGACAGTAATTACACAACTGAAAGCGTCTGCTCACTGATTTGAAGCGGTTGTAATGCTTTTCGGTGGCTCTGCTCCAGCTTGCTTAAGTCAAAATCCTCACCCTGCTCCACCTTGTAGAGTCAGTCACCTCCATGGCCAAAGTAATTACCTCCAATCCTGAGCCATTGGTGTCAAGAAAGATGAAAAAAAGATCTTCAATTTTGATTAGGAAGGTTTTTTTTTCACTTCCTTGTGAGATGCTGGATTCTTTGTTTGTTCATCAGTATATATATCAGATATGTGCCCCCCTCTCCCAAAAAAAAAAGTTGTCTCAGGTTTACAGGTGAGTTGGTTCAACAAGAAAACCAAAGATAAGGCGGATGTAGTATTTAATTAAGAAGGAAGGAAGCCCTCCTGGTATCTGGATGCATACAGGCAGCACACAGCAATTGACCTTTGCAAGCATGTCAAGACTTTATCTTGCTCCCATCAGCCCCCCCAGCCGCAGTTGTCAAGACAGTAAATAGCTGGGCTCTCTTGCAGCCTTTTGATTTTGAGAAATGAAGTATTTACAAGTGGTTGCTTGTGTTGTTTGGGTTTCAGGTGAGGTATTTGCCTCTTTTTTGTTGTTGCTATGACTTCAGAATTCAAAAATACAAATTACAACGATTTTGGCCATTTTTTTCATGACTGTATGTCTTTTAGTTATTTATTTTTTTTATAAACCTATGATTTTATAATTACATGATGGGTCTGCAAAGTAAAAAGCAAAGAAAACATTAAAATAAACAATTTAGTCATTCACTAGAAACCGGATTGATAAGATTTACTTTAAATCACAAAACCGCTTAGGAAGAGGGTTCATCGTTTAGTTACAATTGTTCTGTCATTTTGGTTATACAGATACATTTGGGTGTGAGATCAGTTTATGTTTCCATATCAAATGTTTTTGACTGGAATTGAAAAGAAATGACAGCTACAAGTCTTGGTATGAGAGAGTCTTACTTGAGTCAACAGTGCCATCTTTAGATTTTAGATTGAATTACATATATTTCTTTATTTTTGGGGGGTTATTTTGGATTTCAAAAAAGAATAATAACAATAATACATTTTGATCAACTTAAAAAAGTGCTCATCAAGAATGAGTACAATCATGCAAAACAAACCTTTGTACTCATTGAACTTTGGATGGTCACACAATTATAACCTTTTGATCAAAGCTGGTTATAATATTTTTTCCTTCTTTCATTTTGCAAAGTCTATAACCCTTGTGCTGTCTTAGGGGGAAAGAAAAGCATGGATTAAAAAAAAAAGTAAGGAGGGGGGGTCATTTTAAAAACGCATACCCCCCTTTGGTATTGACCCCAGACAGGTACACCCCGGTACACCCTCCCGCAATCGAAGAGGGTCGAGTTCCTGAAAAAAAATTTTTGTACGTTTCAGGCACCCTCTATATCCCCGACTGGTAGAGGGCGCCAAACCGCCCTTTTCTTTTTTGTCCCCGTCCAGCAGAGGCCGCCATTTCTCCATTTTAGTTATACCCCCAGACCACCAGGGGTCTTGTTTTCCACCGTTCATTTCTATACCCTGCCTCTAGGGGTCACTAATACCCCATTCTCTTTTATTGCCCTCAGCCACCAGGGGCGCCACTTTTTTAGCAACCACCTTCCTCCCGCTGGTTCGTGGGGTTCGATTGACCCCAAGTTTTTTTTTTTTTTTTTTTGTGTGGCCACTGAGGGGATTGGCGCTGGCTCATGGGGTGCGATTGACCCCAAGTTTTTTTTTTTTCTTTAGCATTCACTCTTCTCTCATGGCCCACCACCTGGGGTCTCGCTTTACCGGTTCCCTTTCACCCGCTGGCTCATGGGGTGCGATTGACCCCAAGTATTTTTTTTTTTTTTCTGTAGCATTCACTCTTCTCTCATGGCCCACCACCGGGGGTCTCGTTTTTCCGGTTCCCTTTCACCCGCTGGCTCATGGGGTGCGATTGACCCCAAGTATTTTTTTTTTTTCTTTAGCATTCACTCTTCTCTCATGGCCCACCACCGGGGGTCTCGTTTTTCCGGTTCCCTTCCACCCGCTGGCTCATGGGGTGCGATTGACCCCAAGTATTTTTTTTTTTTCTTTAGCATTCACTCTTCTCTCATGGCCCACCACCGGGGGTCTCGTTTTTCCGGTTCCCTTCCACCCGCTGGCTCATGGGGTGCGATTGACCCCAAGTATTTTTTTTTTTCTTTAGCATTCACTCTTCTCTCATGGCCCACCACCGGGGGTCTCGTTTTTCCGGTTCCCTTCCACCCGCTGGCTCATGGGGTGCGATTGACCCCAAGTATTTTTTTTTTTCTTTAGCATTCACTTTTCTACATCACCCTTGAGGCTTTTCGAAGTGTACTGTTTGTGTTTACGTTTCTTTTTTTTTTTTATGTAATCAAGAAAGGTCAAGAGAAACAAATGAACAAACCTAAATGGTTTTCTGCTGCTTTTTTTTTTTAAAAAATAACCGGAAGCAATTTCGGCTTCCATAGTTTTCTTCTTCCGTTACTAGCTAGTTAGTTCAAACCAATTTGGTCTCCAGAGAAGATGCTCTGGTTGTTTTTGCTGTCCTGCAGTCTGTTTCTGTCCAATTCCGGACAGACAGTCAACGGTGAGTGGCTCGACCCGTTTGACATGCTAAACTACGAGGCGAGGACCAAAACAATGAAGAACTCTGAGGTTGGTCAACGTGGGATGTTCGTCAAATCCAACTTCTTTGAAACAACTTATTTTTTTGATATTCAGTTAATCTTACTTGCCCCACAGTCACAAGCCAGCAACACTGGTGCTGCTGATCCGCAGCAAAGGGAGAAGGTAAACCAGCCTGTGGCCCACTGTAACCCACATGTCATGGATCTACAGAAACAGGTTCGTGTTTGAGCTTTCAAAGAGAAACTGATGGTTCCAACTCTGTACGGGGTCTCACGGACCCCGCGAGACAGCGCGAGGTGCCACTGTTTGGTTCCAAATCGGTACGGGGTCGCTGGGACCGTGCGAGACAGCGCGCGGAGCCTGTGTTTCGTTCCAACTCTGTACGGGGTCTCACGGACCCCGGGAAACAGCGCTCGGAGCCTGTGTTTCGTTCCAATTTTGTTCGGGGTCTCACGGACCGTGCGAGACATCGCGAGGTGCCACTGTTTGGTTCCAACTCTGTACGGGGTCGCTGGGACCCCGCGAGACAGCGCGCGGAGCCTGTGTTTCGTTCCAATTCTGTACGGGGTCTCACGGACCCCCGAGACAGCGTGCGGAGCCTGTGTTTCGTTCCAATTCTATACGGGGTCTCACGGACCCCGCGAGACAGCGCGCGGAGCCACAGTTTGGTTCCAACTCTGTTCGGGGTCTCACGGACCGTACGAGACAGCGCGAGGTGCCACGGTTTGGGTCCAAATCGAGATGGGGTCGCTGGGACCGTGCGAGACAGCGCGCGGAGCCTGTGTTTCGTTCCAATTCTGTACGGGGTCTCACGGACCCCGGGAGACAGCGCTCGGAGCCTGTGTTTCGTTCCAATTCTGTACGGGGTCTCACGGACTCCGCGAGACAGCGCGCGGAGCCTGTGTTTCGTTCCAATTCTGTACGGGGTCTCACGGACCCCGCGAGACAGCGCGAGGTGCCACTGTTTGGTTACAATTCTGTACGGGGTCTCACGGACCCCGCTAAACAGCGCGCGGAGCCTGTGTTTCGTTCCAATTCTGTTCGGGGTCTCACGGACCGTGCGAGACAGCGCTCGGAGCCACAGTGCGCGGAGCCTGTGTTTCGTTCCAATTCTGTACGGGGTCTCACGGACCCCACGAGACAGCGCGCGGAGCCTGTGTTTCGTTCCAATTCTGTACGGGGTCTCACGGACCCCGCTAGACAGCGCGCGGAGCCTGTGTTTCGTTCCACTTATGTTCGGGGTCTCACGGACCGTGTTAGACAGCGCGCGGAGCCTGTGTTTCGTTCCAATTCTGTACGGGGTCTCACGGACCCCGCGAGACAGCGCTCGGAGCCTGTGTTTCCTTCCAACTCTGTACGGGGTCTCACGGACCCCGGGAGACAGCGCTCGAAGCCTGTGTTTCGTTCCAACTCTGTACGGGGTCTCACGGACCCCGCGAGACAGCGCGCGGAGCCTGTGTTTCGTTCCAACTCTGTACGGGGTCTCACGGACCCCGGGAGACAGCGCTCGGAGCCTGTGTTTCGTTCCAACTCTGTACGGGGTCTCACGGACCCCGCGAGACAGCGCGCGGAGCCTGTGTTTCGTTCCAACTCTGTACGGGGTCTCACGGACCCCGCGAGACAGCGCGCGGAGCCTGTGTTTCGTTCCATATCTGTACGGGGTCTCACGGACCCCGCGAGACAGCGCGAGGTGCCACTGTTTGGTTCCAATTCTGTACGGGGTCTCACGGACCACGCGAGACAGCGCGAGGTGCAACTGTTTGGTTCCAAATCGAGACGGGGTCGCTGGGACCGTGCGAGACAGCGCGAGGTGCCTGTGTTTCGCTCCAATTCTGTACGGGGTCTCACGGACCCCGCGAGACAGCGCGCGGAGCCTGTGTTTCGTTCCACTTCTGTTCGGGGTCTAACGGACCGTGCAAACAGCGCGCGGAGCCTGTGTTTCGTTCCAATTCTGTACGGGGTCTCACGGACCCCGGGAGACAGCGCTCGGAGCCTGTGTTTCGTTCCAACTCTGTACGGGGTCTCACGGACCCCGCGAGACAGCGCGCGGAGCCTGTGTTTCGTTCCAACTCTGTACGGGGTCTCACGGACCCCGCGAGACAGCGCGCGGAGCCTGTGTTTCGTTCCATATCTGTACGGGGTCTCACGGACCCCGCGAGACAGCGCGAGGTGCCACTGTTTGGTTCCAATTCTGTACGGGGTCTCACGGACCACGCGAGACAGCGCGAGGTGCAACTGTTTGGTTCCAAACCGAGACGGGGTCGCTGGGACCGTGCGAGACAGCGCGAGGTGCCTGTGTTTCGCTCCAATTCTGTACGGGGTCTCACGGACCCCGCGAGACAGCGCGCGGAGCCTGTGTTTCGTTCCACTTCTGTTCGGGGTCTAACGGACCGTGCAAACAGCGCGCGGAGCCTGTGTTTCGTTCCAATTCTGTACGGGGTCTCACGGACCCCGGGAGACAGCGCTCGGAGCCTGTGTTTTGTTCCAACTCTGTCCGGGGTCTCACGGACCCCGCGAGACAGCGCGCGGAGCCTGTGTTTCGTTCCAATTCTGTACGGGGTCTCACGGACCCCGCGAGACAGCGCTCGGAGCCACAGTTTGGTTCCAATTCTGTTCGGGGTCTCACGGACCGTGCAAGACAGCGCGCGGAGCCTGTGTTTCCTTCCAATTCTGTACGGGGTCTCACGGACCCCGGGAGACAGCGCTCGGAGCCTGTGTTTCGTTCCAACTCTGTACGGGGTCTCACGGACCCCGCGAGACAGCGCGCGGAGCCTGTGTTTCGTTCCATATCTGTACGGGGTCTCACGGACCCCGCGAGACAGCGCGAGGTGCCACTGTTTGGTTCCAATTCTGTACGGGGTCTCACGGACCACGCGAGACAGCGCGAGGTGCCACTGTTTGGTTCCAATTCTGTACGGGGTCTCACGGACCACGCGAGACAGCGCGAGGTGCAACTGTTTGGTTCCAAACCGAGACGGGGTCGCTGGGACCGTGCGAGACAGCGCGAGGTGCCTGTGTTTCGCTCCAATTCTGTACGGGGTCTCACGGACCCCGCGAGACAGCGCGCGGAGCCTGTGTTTCGTTCCACTTCTGTTCGGGGTCTAACGGACCGTGCAAACAGCGCGCGGAGCCTGTGTTTCGTTCCAATTCTGTACGGGGTCTCACGGACCCCGGGAGACAGCGCTCGGAGCCTGTGTTTCGTTCCAATTCTGTTCGGGGTCTCACGGACCCCGCGAGACAGCGCGCGGACCCACTGTTTGGTTCCAGTCGGCGTTGGGTCTCACGGACCCCGCGAGACAGTGCGCGGAGCTACTGTTTAGTTTTAGTTAGTGTTGGGGTCGAACGGACCTACAAGAGAGCGTGTGGAACTATTTTTTTTTTTAGTATACATTTTTAGCAGATTTTCACTGAGACTCTTTTTGTGAGAGATTAGGGTCCAAAGCTTCCTCTGATGGTCTGAGTCTCAGAACTCAGGTCAGTGTCCCTAAACTTGGGTCGGAGCCTCTTTGTAAGCCCCCTTGTATCTAACGCTACAACTAATTTTGTTTCTTTTGGTATTTGGTAAGAAAATACCATCGACTTCTGCTGACTTTTCCAACACACTCTTGTTTTGTTTTTGTTTTTCTTTTTGAGTAGAGCTGCATGAAGGTTCTTTGGACCGTTTCATTTCCACCCCACTCTGTTGGTGCTACGGCGAGCGGGAGGTCTGGGTCATCAAAGTAACGTCACAGCAGACAGCTCTGGCTGCCATTCCTTGTATATGGTAATCACTTCATTTAACCTGTGTATATGCTGACCAAAATCATGTAACCTTTGTGTGTGGTAATCACTTTATCTAACGTGTATATACTGACCATTATACGATTAAAAATGTACACACCAATGTATTTTTTTTTTAATTTTTCAATCTTTAAAAACCGAGATTGTGTGATGTATCCAATAATTAGAAAAATATCTCTTCAAATAGTCATGTTGGGACAAAACCCATGAGCAAAAAAGAAAGCGAATATGCAACGTTGAGGTTCCAGTTTGACTTTTATTCGAACAAGGCAAAAAAAAAACTGTACAGTAGGCATCAGGGAACAAGCTCTATTGAGTTATCATGGAACTGGCATCTATACAACATGAGCAGTTAGCCATTTTGTTCAACATCCTACATCCTACTCCGTTTTTGGGAGCTCTCCCTGACCCGGACGATGCGCTCCGCTCTGCGAGACCTCTGAGTGGCAACGAGCCTCGGTAAGTCCTGTCTCTGCGGCGATACTCCCCTGACGACTGGGAAGTCGGTCGAAGGACGGCAATCTCCTCCAGATTGATTCGAAGCCCTCGGAGCAGAGCGTCGCCATCGCCGGACGAAGCTGCTTTTCGTTTCCCACGGACGAGACGGACCCTCGACGGGTCGGCGTGTCGACATCGTGGGCTCGGGCCGCCAGAGCAGAGCCGGGCTCCGATTGCTGGAGATCCCCTCGCGTGGGCTTCGGGGCTCCAGCCGTGGCGTCGCCTTCGTGCGCCTCCGAGCCTCGCTTCAGCATCCAAGGGTGGGCCAGTATGTCTTTCAGCATCGGTCTCTCTTCGGGCGTCCTGCTCAAACACCATTTTATCAGGGCCACGCAGTCCTCAGAGAGGTCTTTTTCGAATCTAAGCTCGCCCAGTAGGAGCTCCCTGTCGTTTCCAAATGGTATGTCCCCGTGCACCATGTCGTACAAAAGAATCCCCAACGACCAAACCTCAGATGGAAGAGCTTTGTAGCATCCTTGTGTGAGCCGTTCGGGGGGCCCATATGCCGCAGTCCCGTGGAACATGTCGTACACTTTGTCGGGTTCAAGAAATTCGGCGGAGCCAAAGTCGATGAGTTTCAGCTCGAGCGTCGTCAGGTCCACCAGCAGGTTTTCGTCTTTTACGTCCATGTGCACAACACCGCGGCTGTGACAGTGGAGCAAGGCCTGGATGACCTGACCTAAAAATTCTCTGGCCGTGTCCTCGCGCAGACGCTTACTGATCGTGATGTATTCGTACAGATCTTGCGTGTTCTCTGGCTTCTCCGTGACTATCACCCAATTATACGGGGTCTTGTAAAAGTCCAGCATGCGGATGATCCCAGGAAACGGAGGGTCTTTGGAGACCATTTCCAAGGCGACAGCTTCGAATGGCTTACTGGTCCCATCAACCTCGCAGCATCTCGTACGCGAGAGCGGGATAATCTTCAGGGCCACGGAAATCCCGTCGCTTCGCCTCTTTCCCAGAAACACTTTGCCGAAGCCCCCCTTGCCCAGGCAAAAGCTGGTCTTCCAGTACTTTTCCATGGCAGAAGGATTGATTTTTCTTTTTCTCTCTCTCGAACTGTCGCGCTCTTCACGGAGCAACTTCCCTCCAGTCTTTGTTAAACTCGCGTAAGGTTACTATGACCTCTCTTGGTTTGCACGGAACAAGTTTTAAAGGGCCTGTGATCCAAATCTTCTGGTCTAGTTTCCGTTTCCGGTCCGCCGCACTCCCGTCAGACTTCAGCGAGGCAGAGTCAGACAGAGAGGGAGAAGGAGGACACTGGAAGAAAAAGAGGAAACGTTAGAAGGTGGGGCCTTCATTCTGAAGGAGGAGGAGGCTGATTGTAAGCCCCCCCACACCCGCTGCAGGGAAAGAGGGAGGGGCAAAGAGGACAGTGAGGTCCAACCACAGAGATTAAGACTCAGTGCAGCGTGGCAGATTTCTACCAAGGGCCCGTGCAAAGCCAGTTGTCACGCTGCAAAGAGCAACACAGAGGAGGGTAATCTTTCCTTTGCATACTCCCCTCATTTTCCACTTTGCAGAATCTCACAAGGCTTCGTGTTGCTGAACCTGGATCGCACAGCTTAGAGCTCAGGACCACGTAAGTGAGTTCATACTTTAAATCCTAATTGATCAACGGTTGGCTTTTCTCTTTTTTTTTTTCTTTTACAAAACAGTCGCCCTTTTCGAGCACAGCTTATCGTACCTCGAAGAGTCTAAAGCTGCCTTTGTCCGGGGTGAATGAGGGTCACTGCTCCAGAGGCGTCTCTGTGTAACATTTCCAGCATGTGTCTCCAGTTGTAGTAGAACGCGGGCTTGTAGCTTCCCACGGAACCTTGAAAGTTGACAAGGAACCCTTGGTAGTCTCTCACCGATACCTCAGGCAGGCCCACGTCTGGTGCGAACTTCACGTTGAAGTAGTACACGGGGTCCGTGCGGGGGGTTTCGAGCCGGAGGCCCTGCGAACCGCACATCTGCGCGACCGCGGCGGACTGATTAAACAGCAGGCACAGGACGCAGCAGGAAGGCTGCGGCACGATGTTCGGCTCGCCGTCGCCCGAGCGCTGCACCTTATCTCGTTCCAGAACATATTGCTTGTAAGCCTCTGGGGACATCAGAGTCGTCAAGGGGCCCGTCCGCACGTTGACCAGCATTCCTTTGCAGGAGTTGCGATTAGCGCACCTAGGGAGCCCTCTGTCATTCAGCATCTCCGTGAGCAGGGCCCTGTCGTACGTGTTACGGGCCAGGGCTCGTCCCGGCACCGCGCGCTCCGCGAAAGATGCCATGAGCGGTTTCGGGTTCCTGGCCAGCAGCTCCAACACGGCCAGCACGGGGGTGCAGCGTGGGCACATGGGATTGGGGTCGCCGTTTGCCTCGCACGAGCATCTGCCCGGCCGAGGCTCGCACTCCGGGAAGAGGACGGCGAGGTCGGCAGACGACAGGTGTCTTCTCTCTGCCGCACGCTCCAAGACGCGAGCCTTGATCAGCTCCCTGCCGTCTGAGACTTTGCCCTCGTCCAAACATGGGGCGTCCGAGGGAGGCTCCGCAGCCCGTCGACCCGGATCCGCCGCTTCGCACCAGAGGGAGCGACGCGCGGATGGCTTCCCGCGAGGCACGGGTTTTGAGCACAGCGAGCAGGCGACGCCCTTCTCTCGGACCCCGTCCGAACAGCCCGGGCACATCCAGAGGCAACATGGTTTCTCGACGAGTCCTGCAAAACAGGCGCACGTGGAACAGATGAACCCGCGGAGGGACGGGCAGCTGCTGAAGTGAGGCTCCGTCAGGTACCAGTGTGGGTCATTCACGAAACAGGTCTCGCACACCCTGGCTTCGCAAGGACATCGGAGCTTGATGCCGGCTCTGCTCCTTTGCTTGCTGCCTTTGACCAAGGTCACCAGACACGACAGGCACTTTGCGCACCCCGACCGCTTGTCGACCCTCGCTCTGCCGACCTTGGACGCTCCGCCGACGTAGCTGATCGTGGAAACTCTCCTGTATAGATTCGTAGACTTGAGAGCGGCCTCCACTGAGGCCTTCTGACGCTTTCTTTTACACTCCATCAACAGTTCGACGGGTACCCTCCCTGCAAAGGCGTCGTGAGGGCCCTCTCGAGGAGCTTCCCCCTCTCCTCGCGACATCGTCGACATAACACCCGTGGCCCCCTCCGCCGTCCGAGGAAGCTCAGTCCACGATGGAAGCGAAGCGGGAGCTGTGCTGCTCCCTGTACAGGGCCTTGGCGCTAGACCCCGTGCCAGTGATCGGCGGCGTGCTGTACGCCCCCGGAACTGAAGGCGTGAGCCTGAGGTCTCTCGGAGAGGGCACGACCAACTGCTCCCACCACAGGTTCAACTTTAGGCATGCAGTGGACGCGTTGCTGCGACATGGCACGAAAGAAGGGCCCTGCACTTGCGCGCAACGGATTAGCGCGTCCGCGGAACAGCGCTACAGAGGGGGGGACGGCGCAGATGTTCCGAACCCCGAACGCCGCCGACGGTGCGCCACCAAACCGGGCGGGCAGGGCTCCTCCCGCGAAATCGCCAGAGCCCAGTCCCAAGTCCTGTGGGCGTACGAAATGGAGCCGGTGGCAGCGGCGTACAGGTGGCTGATGTGCAACCGGAGCGCGAGATACCCCAAATGCTGCGACTCTGTGTTGGTCTACCAGGTAGACCGTTCCAGGACCCTGCCTCCGGGACTGTACGTGTACAAATCACGCCCATCCCACTTCGGATGCACCGCAGAGAGACCCCTCTGTGTGGTGGACCAGTTTAATTTTCGTGTCCAGAGACGGGGACCGGTTTCGGTGGAGGAAGAGCCGCATTGCTTCGAGAGCGCGCTGCCCAAGGAGATAACCCTGGAGCTCTTCCCGGGCCGCGACAACTTCAGCGCCCTGTACGTGATAGGGCGCGCCATCACGGCACCCACGCCCGAATACGGAAACAGGCTTTTCGGAGAAGCCCTGGCGCTCGACCTGGTGTCTCCGGAGTCATGCGAGAAAGCCGTCGCCTGCAAGCACCACCTGATCGGCATGAGAACGGAGCAAGCCTGCGTGATAGACCTCCGCTGGAACTCCTTCGACGTGATGAGCGCTTGCATGAAGGCGGTTCCGAAGATCAGGGGAATGCAGGCGGTGGTCTGGTCCAACCACGTGCCCGACCCTGTGAAGATCGAGTCCGATGTGCTGGCCTGGCTCTTCGGGTACGTCACCGTGCTGCCCGCGGCCGTCCGCAGCGTAGACTACAAAAACGAGAGTCTCGGCGTGCGCTACATCATCGTAGACGTGGATGGTTTTTCGGGGACTCTGCCCGAGCCACCCGAGGGTGAAGCCTCCTGCTTCGCGCACACGTACTTCGAGGGAGATGTCGGGCTCGCCGCGGCGGCCATCGGTGAGCTCCCAGAGGCCTCGAGCAGGATGGGCTCCCCGCGGGCAGGATCTCCCGCTTTCTGGTACGAGCTGCCGGCATCCCTGGGCACCCTGAAGCCCACGCCTTTCAGCAGCGGCTCCAGGTCTCGCCGTGTGTGTGAGCCGCAAGGCTTTCGGGACCAGTTCAGGACCTGGGCTCTCGGGAAGACGGACGGGGCTTGCTGCCTCGCCATAGCCGTGCAACACACCCTGTACTACCACGCGAGAGACAGAGAGTACAGACTGATGGTAACGCACACAGTGTTGGACGGCGACACCTCGCTGAACATTTACAAACTGTGACGCCGAGTCAAGATGACAGGGGGGCGCTCGTGATGCTTACATGGCGGGCGTCACGTGAGGGATATTAACAGACTTTTCAGACTTTTCTTCGAAGCGCGAAGCGATCCAGTGAAAAGGACGAGGCAAAGTTATAAAAACGCAGTGAAAAAAAAAAAAAACTAACCGCGTCTGTGACAAATCATAATCATTATCATCATCATCATCATCATCTGAGTCCTTTCCTCTGTCTCTCACCCCTGCCCAACCATTCCTCTGTGTTATGTTCTTTTTGTCAGTTGCGCAGCTGAGCCCATGGATCCAAAGGACGGCGTCTCCAAGTGGCTGGTGGCAGCCGCAGCACTGCACGCAGGTGCTCTGGAACTCCACGTCGACCGAGACTGCTTCGACTGCGTCGAAGAGGCCATCTGTTACCTCTGCAATCGGGCTACGTGGGAGATTCCACCGGGGGAGCGGGACCGCCTCGCAGCAGAGCGCAGAGATTACTTCTACCACCCGCAAGACCTAAGGGGCTCGATCGGACTAAGTTCGTTTTTCGTCTCAGGCCAGTGCAAATATTGTCAGCTGTGCAGAGGGGTGAAAATACGTTTCCAACCATCGTTGTGTCGCCACGTGCTGGAGGTGGAAGATCGCTGCGATAACCGCGCACCGCAAGAAGTGGGGCTGAACCTGCGGCGGTTGGAACACTTGGCCACCCTCCACACTCCGTACTTCGTAATGCTCTTCGTCAGCCTGGCCAAAAGGAGGCGCTACACGTTTTACAGATCCCCCGGCGAGTTGAGGGACGTCGCCAGGCACCTACTTCTAGCGCTAGGTCCCGACGCATCCCGGCGCTCGCCTCACGACCCAGAAGAGGAGCTTCACCTTCATGCCAGCATCCTCAAGCTCTGGTGGAGATATCAGGACAAGCAGAGCACCAGGCTAGGCGTTTCGATTCCCTACTACTTCAACCTGGGCTCGGAGCTGGAGAGCTGGTCGTGGACCCCGTCGACCGACCGCTTCGAGCTGAGGATGCCCGAACCCCTCTACGGCTTCGTGAGGAACCATTGCCTGTTTCACGAGCTGAGGGCCGCGCCCGGACCCGAAATGACGAGCCAAAGGACACAGAGTAAGCCGCTGGTGAGGGTGCGCGAGGTGCGCACCTCGCTCCACGGGGACGTCTCCGTCGTCCTGAGTGTGTTGGTTTCCAACAAACACCTGGAGCAAACCTTGCACGAAGCCGCGAGGGCTTACGAGAACCAATGCAGAGCGAGGCGGAGGGTCAGGCTGAAAGACGAAGGACAGGTCTTTTCGCCGGGGGTCGGGCAGCACTACCCTCAGCTCGATTGCATCGCGCTGGAGCAAGCGGGAGGAGCGCCGTCGACTGTCATGCACGTGGTGACAACGTCGGGGGCCGGGTGGCTGCCGCTCCACAGCTGGCTGAGGGAGACCCGAGGAAAGCAGGTCCGCGACGTCGTGGTCCGCAGAGCGCTGGTCTGCGTGTTGGACTCCCTGAGAGACCTCCGCTCCACCGATCGCCATCCTTGCAGAGTTCTGTACCAGAACGCAAAGGATGACGACTCTCACAGCCGCACCTCCAAGCTCTCATGCGCCTTCGTCATCCACCGACACACAGGGGAGACGATGTCGCTGCTCCCCTTAGTTTCCATGCCCGGGCTTTACAGGGCCTCTGCGCTGACGGACGACGAAGACAGTTTTCGTGCCGCGTGCTCCAACTTGGCGCTGAGCGTGCTGCGCGCCGGAGCGCTCCCGGACGATGGCTCGACAACGGAGGCCGCCATCTCTGAGTTTTGCAGGACGGGCATGGCGGACGCTCACCTCTGGTCCACGGTGCTGGATTGCCTCGGGAGACCGCCGCGGTCCGAAGAGACGGGGCGCTGGCCGCGGGCCACGTGGCTGGGGCCCGGGTCCAGGGATCGCAGCTCTTTGAGAGAGCGGTTCGACTGGTTGACGCGGTGCGACGGGGCCGCAGCGGCGCCCGGGCTCGCCTGCATGATAGAGGTCCTGAAGGAGGACGAGTTGTCCTCGCTGGGGCCAGCGAGGAGGACACTGGAGCGCTGTAAGACCCTGGCGGAAATTCTATCTTGCCAGGCTTCGGGACGCGCCCGTGCCACCAGTCCAGCCCGAACCAAGACCGGCAGGAGGAAGCGCAAGAGTAACACGCTGAGCAATCCGCACGTCACAAAAAGCATGACGATGGATCCCTGTCAGCCGCTTTTTCCAGAGGCATCCCAGTCCGCGAGCCAGCGGACGCTGGAAGAATGCTGCGGCCTGGAGCACATTATGAAGATGAGCAGCGATCTGACAAGGGAACTGGCTCTCTCTCGCGGGTCGTCGAGCGAACCTTCCAGCAAGCCGCGGACCGTGACCTACCTAGACGCGGACGTGAACCCCCTGAACGAGGACCTCTTCTCTGCGGAATGGGAGAGATTGGATCGCCGCGCACCCAGAGGCTGCCACAGTTCGCCCAGTGCCAAGGTCGAAAAGCGGGACGCCCTCGCCGAGCTGCAGGACTTCGGACTTTGCGACGAGGACGAGGCGAGCTCCCTTCGCTCGACCGGCTCCCTCCACACGGCAGGCTCCCTCCACACGGCAGGCTCCCTGGACTGCATTGTGACAGACAACACTACGAATCTCTTCTTCGCCAGAACTGACATCGACAATTTCCAGAGCAGCGACATGGTGTACAGAGTCTTACAAGAGTCCTTTTACCCCGAGCAGAGCACGAGTGCGGACACGACTCTAACCCTTCTTCGCCTAAAATCGGAGGACCCCTTGCCAGAGACGACCCGGTGCGACGGAGAAGAGGCGCTCGTCGCTTCGGGAGGACTCAACCCCTCGGGAAGCGCAGATAGGCAGTCGCTTCAGGGCCCCATCCGAATGGAGGACAGTCGCGGCGAGGAGGACAGTCTCAGCTCGGCCAAACGCGAGCGGGTGCAGAAGGCTAATTGCATGAGATGGAGGTCCAGAGGGCTCTCGCGGCGGGAGAGGCAACTGTCAGACTGCGCCCGCTTTCACCCCGTCACTTACCTGGTTTCGAGGGACATAACCGATTTGATCAGCAACCTCACCGTGAAACGTCACTCAGAGGAGGACTGCGTCAGCAGGCCGTGCCACGGACTCAACAAGCCGGAGCGATGGGATGCGTGGGGCCCGGGCGCAAAGGACAAGCAAATGCAGCGGGGGCCAGCTGTATTGGACCTGGTACACGGATCAATCACTTGCCAAAGGTTTCTGTGGAGGATGGGCAGAGAGTACTCGCACAGGGACGGGGATATGACGAGACGGGGGCACGCCCGGTGCACGAAGCTCTCATGGCCCACAGGGTTTGCCTACGTGCCGGCGGTGGAGCGCACCGTGCTCAACTGCGAGCTCTCGGAGCAGTGGTACTTCACCGTGGACCTCTCCGCTCCGCCGGACCGGGGTTTCAGGCTCACGGAGATTCTCGTGGACAGTTTGCCGAGCTTGTGCAAGGAGGACACGCCACATCTCCTTCGAGTGCTCGGGAAAAAGACCAACTACCTGGGTGCCGTGTGCACCGTCCAGGACGTCCAGGGCTTGATCATACACAGGATTCACATGGCCTACGAGTCTCTGGTGAATCTGCTGGACATGCACACGCGCCTGCAAGTCCACTCCTTTGCTGCACGCACCTTCGCCCTACACTGCGTGACCAAAGACACGGAGGAAATGGCGCTTGGGGTGTTTGTGGGCGAGAGCCCCGGGTCTGTGAACCTCGGGTGCTCTAAGGGGTCGCTCGTGTCGTGGTTCTACGACGACAAGGTACTGCTGGCCTACCACGTGCTACAGTGCCTCCTCAGAGTTCAGATCCTTTCCCTGAGGGTTCTCGGCTTCACCATGAAGCGCATACAGCCGGCTCGCATTTGGAGGGTCAAGACGGGATTTAGGGTCGACCTGCTGGCGTGCCTTGTCGACACGCTGTACGTCTGGGACGGGAACGGGCCCGCATGGGGCGCCTTGGAAGGTCTGGCCGCCGTGTGGGAAACCCTCTCCCAGCTAAACCTGCGACAATACGTGCCCGACGCGGCAGCTGACAAGCTGAAGCGGGCGTACATCGCCGTTTTCGGAGCGTGCCCGCACTCCGCCTACGGCTCTCCGATGTGCTCAAAGGGCGGCCGCAGTAAGGAGCGCAGCTGCGTGTCGTGGCTCCAGGCCGGGGATATGAGAAACTACTTCAGAGAGTGGACTTTGCCCGAGGACGAGGAGCTCATCCACCAAGTGTACGGGCTGTGCGGCTTTTCCGAAAGAGCCACGGGACCGCGAAGCCCGCTGGAGGACGTGCTGGGTAGAGACGGACGATACGAAATGCTTTCTCTGCCCACGGAACAAGGCTTCGAGGTGCAACCCTACGGCCCGTTTGTCGTACGGATACAAAATCAAGTCATCAAGTGGAATCGGGTGATTGTGGTCGAGCCCGCTGTCGCCGGGCCCGTGACCCTCGCTCAGCTCAACCCGTTGGAGAGGTACGACCTGGTCACCAGAGCGCTCGCCGCCGCCTTTGCCAATCAGAACGAAGAACTCGACGGGGAAGGAGTGGCTGGAGACGGGTGGACCTCGAGAGGGTCTGAGCACACGCACGGTGACGGGGCGGGGGAAAGCTCTCTAGGGCTCCCTCAGCGGGAAGAGGACACTCAAAGCAGCATGTACTATTAGGTTTCATCCACTTCAATTTGCTTCAATTTGTAGCGCACGCACCGTCTCTCACTCGGCAACGGGGCAGTGTACCGAATGTTCCTTCTGACTGTGTAGTGACCCGTATCGCTTCTACCGAGAGCAGTCGCCATGTACCATTTTTGCAGTTTACTTTATCTCGCATGAAGCAAAGAAACTCACCCTCTGACTGCATTGCGGTTGTGTTCATGTACTTGTGTTCATGTACAGTATTTCCAGTGTATTCCTTTTTCACAAAATAAAGAATTCAGTCGTGCACCACAGAATTTGGTATGTCTTTGATTTTTATTTCCATCACCTCATCGAAACAACAAGGAAAAATAAAAAAAAACATCTGACAGAAAACAGCATAGCTCAGCATCGTAACACTTTGGGTTTCAAGGGCTCGTAATGGTTTCGGGTCCACACGATGTGAGCGCAAGCCCTATCGTAGATCGGGTACGACGTCTCCGTGAGGAGTCCCAAGCGTTTGCCGTGAGCTTCTAGCATGTATTTTACCTCCTGTACACTGAGCCACCTCTTCTCCTCAGACAAGAGTCGCTTCAGCTCAGAGACGTTTTTGGGTCCGTTGACTGTCAGGTACGTCTCTCTGACGTCTGCCCTTTCCGCGTTGAGAAACACAAACTCGGCCGTCCTCGTCACCAGGGACGCGCGGGTTTCCCCTCTGGCCGTGTCATTGAACAGGAGCTGGGCTACGCTGTGGAATCCGCAGTAACCGTCCGAAGGAACCTCGATCACATCGAGGTCGTGTAGCCTCGCGTAGGCGCGGAGCGAGCCCGCTCTGTGATTCGGTCCACTCTCGAACAGAAGTTCGATTGGAGTCGTGTGCGGCGGCAGGCCCCTCAGCTGCCACGATGATCCGTCGCATTCCAGAAAGCCCTGCACCCACGAGTTCCCGTGATGGCTGTTGCAAATGTGAAAGAAGGTCCCCTGCGAGCAGACCGTGACGTTGCGCCCGAACAAACCTGCCGCTATGGAGACGACGGGCAGAAACTGTTCCGGCGCTGCGTACAAGTCGCCGCACAGGGCCTTTATGTCTTTGCAGGGCCCTAGGCCTGAGGTAGAATTTCTATCGATGATTTTCGAGGCCAAGTGTACAACAACCGCGAGGGCTTCCACCGTCAGGGCAGCCGAGTCCGACTCTCGGCGTCCGTACGCGCCGACGAACATCAGCCAGAGCGCTTCCGCCAGGGTTTTGCACGGGCGCGACGCCGAGCTGCATACGGCAGGTTCTGAGCTCGGCACGGCGTCCCTGCGCGTCTTGGCGAAAGTCGTATTCCACACGTTCGTCAGGCAAGGCTTTCTCAGACTCGGAACCGAGCTCACCCCAACAAAGCCCGGCCATCCGTTCGCGTCCGCGGTTTCGCTGGGAAAAACCTTTTGGTGCGCAAAGCCGAGACTATCTGGAGAGTCCACCACCAGCAGCGTTTCCAGCGTCGACCGAGGGCAGTCACGCTGCGCGAGTGCCGCGCTCGGAACGTCTTGATCTCCGGAGGCGACCGGGGGGTCTCGAGGGGCGCTCTCAGAGCAGGTCGCTACTCGTTCCGTCCCGTCTGCAGTGCCTGGATGGCGAGCGGTCGAATCGACGTACTGGTTCCCTGGTTCCACCTCGTTTTCCCAGCAATCTGGGTCGCTCTGAACAGACATACTCTCCAGGTCGCGCGTCGCGCAACTGAGGATAGAACCCCAGTCGTCGTCGCTCTCGCTCAGAGACAGGAGGCAGCCGTGCCAGGGGTCTGAGGCTCGAGCGTCGAGGCTCGCTGGAGGAGCCGCGACGGGCCGCTCGTCGCCGCGATCTAAGGCGCCTCTCAGACTGCTGCGAATCCCGTGGGCAATGTCGCCCAGGTAGGCGTAAGGCGGGTCGTCCGGAGACGACTCCGCGTTGCCTAGGCGGGCAGCGAACCACGAGTCGCGTGCCTCGATCGCGCTCTTCACCGTACAGGGAACGACGTTTAGGGCCATGAAGAAAGGCAGCTGAGCCGTGAGCTCGGGCACGTACAGCTGTGCCGCGCGCAGCACGGTTCGAGCATCGAGCAATCCCTCAAACACGATCAGCATGGCTCTCACGATGCTGCGGTCGTTGTACCCGCGGACAGAGTAGCGGCAAGACGGGTCTGGGCCGACGTCGTCCTCTCCCCAGTCTCCTGTCGTGGCGCGTCGGTCGATCTTCAGTTCCATGGCCGCACGCAAGTGCCTGTCTGCGTCCGTTCCTCCCGGGTTGCGAGCCAGAACCTCGAGAGCGCTGGGACGAGAGTGCAGAGCGTTACCGTACACCAGCACGTACCACGCCGCAAAGTACAACAGACCCGCCACGGTGACTCTCACCGCGGACCGGCCGTCCGCCTCTACTCCTCGCCGGCCCCGCTCTACTCCTCCAAGGTGACGAGGCGCAGAGAGTCTCAACCCGCTGGCCGCGAACGATAGCGCCAGGGTGGAATTCACAAGCGAGTCGGGTAAGCTTTCCCCTTCGGCCGCGAAGCACGGCAAAACGCCTCTCGCCAAAGCCTCTTGCATCGCCTCCTTTTCGCTCTCACTCGTCAACCCTGCGCGCGTCAAGAGGTCCAGGGGGCCCTCGAAATAACGTTCGTAATGCTCGCGCTCCACAGCGACCCACCCTCCAGAGGCGGTGGGCAGAGGCGAGTCTGGTCGCACGAGGTCCTTCACCCGTCGCCATCCTCGCGCCAACGTTTCTAGCGCGTAAGCGGGACTCGGAGACGCGGGCAGAGCCAGGGCCTTGAACAGCTTGTGGCAGGACCTTGTGGGGTTGACAAACACAGGCCAGAACAAGCTGGCGTCAGCCCTGAGCGAGCTGGGTCGAGGCACTTTTAGGCTCAGACGGTCGAGAGCGCACGGCGACACTTTGGGAAAGTGAAGCGCTATGGCGGCCGCTATCGCTTCGGGATCCTGAGCCCGGGCCTCGGTGTGACTGGGGATCTCCGCCAGGGCGACCGGGGTCCAGGAACCCGAGCGACGGAATGTCCTCGGCGCAGGGAGCTCGTACAGCACTTCTCCGGCGGGGGGGACCCGCATGTCCCGCTCCTCGAGGCGATCCCTCGGGTCGAGCCCAGGAGAGACGAAGCCAGTGTTCAGCGCTGCCGTCTCAAACAGTCTGGGGTCCGGCGACACGCTCGTCGTCAGGATGCCTTCTCCCCGGGCGTCCTGATCGTCGAGGAGCATGGGGAGATGATCGTTTGCGTACAGCACCACGATCTTTTCCAAATCCAGCGAGCCGTTTCGCTCGTAGGTTTGAAACGCGACGCAGTGCGCGGCCACCGAAAAAGCCCAAGCGTACATCGCAGCAGCCCCTCCGTGCTGGCGCGTCTCGCAGGCCGGCAAATCCTCTTCTCCTTCCCCGTTCCCTCCTTCTTCTCCTCGTCTGGGGATTTCTCCTTCTCCTCCACCCCCATCTTCTGATTCTGCAAAGTTTTCCGATACGCAGCAGGCGCCTGAAAGGTCCGTCGCAGGGAACGCGGCTTGCTTCTCGAGCGGAAGGAGGGAATGAACGACCCAGCACAGTTGAATCACGGCCTCGTTGCGGACCAGCCAGTCGCGTTCCCGAGAAGCCTCGACCGCAGCGCACTCCATGAGAAATGCGCAATGGGTAAAAATCACCCGACGGCACTCGGAGCACGACAGCTCCAGCATGGAGCTTTCGCAGCGCCGCACCGCCTGCACAGCGGACCAAGGGGTGTATCCGCAGAGCCTCATCTCCCTCACAATGGCCCGAGCCACGACGCCAAGGTCCTTCGCCTCCCCCGGCTTGCAACAAGGACAAGTCGGGTGGCCCACGAACCTCATCTCACTGTCTGGCGAGCGCGGGACCTCGCGAGCGTCGTAGAACTCCTGAGCCCAGCCCGGTTTCAGTTCGTTGCAGGTGCCACAGTTCCGTTTGCGCATAACGAGCCAGTCAGATCTCAAGATCTTGTGAAGAACCGGCGCGAAAGCCACATCGACGAAAAAGGGCCCGAACATCTCGATCCCGACGGTTGCGTGTTCGCCCCGCCTGAGCCACTTGCTGGCGAGGTGCAGCAGGCCATCGTCATTTTTCTGCTCGAGCACAAATCGTTTCAGGTCGGGCAGGTGAGAGCAGACGTGAGCTGCGCTTCGCAACCGGCCGAGTGCCGCCGCACACTGGTCCACCTCTGACAGCCAGGTTCCGTATTCCGCCGCGTCTCTCAGGTGGACGCTGCCACGGATCGAGGCGAGGCAGTTCCGCACCGTGTAGTAATGCGCGGTCTCGTCCCCGTCCTCCGGGTCGATGCCGCGACCGTACCTTGTCTCGTGCGACAGCACGTAGGGGACCATTCGGCCGGACGAAGCCTCCTCGAAGGTGACCGGCCTGACCGAAATGGATGCCGAGACCCCATCAGATTCCTGGTGCACTGGCTTGTACACCAGGGCCCTGCGCAGGGAGCGCGCGGAGGAGCAATGCGGACAGGGGTCATTCCGGCCGTCAGGTTCAGCGTCGACACCGCCGACCGTCAAGTAATCGCAGTCGACGTCCATGGTAAGGGGGGTGGTCGAGTTGGGCCCGCTGCCGGCCGCGTTAAGTATCTTACCGTGTCCCGTCCCACCCCCATAGGCACACCTTCAGAACGCGAAGAAGGAGCCGGCGGCCTCAAGCCGGCGCCTCGATGCTTGGGCCTCCGTGAGCTCACCGCGTGCCTTGCTCAGGCTGAGCTCCAGAGAGCCTTCGTTCCTCACGACCTTTCTCAACTGAGAGATCAGTAGGGATCTCTCGTAAAGCAGGCTCTTGACGGAGATGTCGCCGATTCCGATTAGGCTCTCGAGAACCGCCAGGTCGCTCCTGATGTCAAAGTAGGCGTCGTTCAAGTGAAAATCCCAGCTCCACATGCCGGAGCCTGCCTCGTCGAGAAGATCGCGCACGTCTTCCACGTGCCCTACGAGGACCCTGTCCCGACCTTCTGAGCTTCGAGGTCTGGCTCGGGAAAGTTCGACGTCCAGCATCCTGAGCGTCCGGGCGCAATCGTCCCCGACGCGCCTGGGCACCAGCAAAGACGCCTTGACAAGCAAGCGACCCACGTACGCTCTTGCCTCGCTCCACGGCTCGCCGTGGCTCACCCCGGGTCTGTCCCGCACGATTTCCACAAATTCCAGCGGCGTAACATCCCTGGAAATCTTTGCGCACATCCCCCTCCACACCTCCATGTATCTCACGTACAGGTCGGTGTAGCGCTCCAGGATCATCCGCAGCGCCTCGCCGTCCGTGTAGCAGGAGTTCAGCGCTTCGCACACGGTCGCCGCCGCCGACGCAGACTCTCGACAGGACTCTCCCTGCCCGGACTCCCCACGCGTGCGATCGTGAGTCCTCCTCGCGGAAAGGCGGACCATTTCTCGGACCAGGTTGTTACGGCCCAGAGCAGCTTGAACCATGAAGTGCAGGCGTTCGTCGCCCGTGTCGACCCTCAGCTCGGGATACCTCTCCAGCACGGTTCTAAAGCCCAACATGAGCTCGGACACCGTTTTCGTGTAGCAGCCCAAGGTCCGTCTGTAGCTCTCGGCAGCGGACTTGCAGTGGGCGTCGTAGGCTTCGCACTTGAGGCACCGGGCAGGCCCTTGTGGTGGATCTCCCGGTCCGAGGCCTCCGTCGCTCAGAGAGTCTTCGCGCCGGCGTCTTTCCCGTCTCACGGGTACCCAGGAAATGCTGTACTCGCGTTTGTCCGCGGGTTCGCCCTCAGGTTCGCCTTCGCTGCCTTGAGAGTGCACAGACATGCTCTCTTCGCTTTCGCTGCGCCTCAGGTTCACTAAGGACCTCTCGGATGGAGAGTCCAGATCGAGCGACTCGCCTTCTGTGTACATTTCTACGTCGTCTTGTGGGAACCTTCCGGCTCTGCGCTCGCCGCGCTCCCCTCCGCTCGTCTCACGCTCCCTGCGTTCCACGCTCTCCCTCCGAGCCCTTTCCTCATACCTCCGAAACGCAGACTCCACAGCCTGGACCAGCGTTGCCTGCTGCGATCCGCTGGCATGTCCGGCGGCCCGGCTCCACGCGGAGCAGAAAGTCGCGGTCATGTCCATGGGGTAGAAGCCTTCGGGAGCAGCTCCCTCGAAGCCCGTTTGCCTCCGAAACGTTTGGGAGGGGGCCGTTCGGGGCCAATCGTCCGCATGTGTGATAAGTACATCTGCTACATCTACGCGTGCCTCTGCGCCGGCAAAGCGGAACTCTCGGACGACGAGCTGGCCTACCTGTTCGGGACACGGGGTCGAAACCTGCGAGCCCGCCTTCATCCGCAGTGGCTCGAAGGCTACCGTTTGAGGTGCCGCCACGCATACGAGCAGGAACGTCGGCGGCGCCTGCGCCAGAGCCCCCTGAGCTCCTCGTCGACGCTTTATGCGACGCGGCTGGGTGACGGTGCGCTGATCACCGCCGACGAGGATGGAAGACTGCTGAGCATCCAGCGATTCGCGGAGCCCCGTCCTCCCAGGAGGCTGCGGCCCGCAGACAGCGCATTCGCCGTGTTCAGGGAGACCCTGTCTGTGTTCTCGGACGTGGCCTTCAGGGCGCTCGCAGGCGGTGGGGCCGAGCCCGCTTTGGTGATCTCGAAGCGCTCAGAGATCGAATCGGGCGGCTCTTCCCACTGGTGGCCAGAAACGAGCGTGGGCTACGAGGTCGAGGAGAGGGACGTGAGCGGAGCCGAGGTCGTCCCGGGTATCATCTACGCTTCAGATGGCCTGTCGCTCTACCAGGTGGTGTCTTCTTGGAAGGCTCGCGTTTGCCTCGTCTTCTCGCCCGACTGCCGCGAGGAGGTTGTCCGCACGCTCTGCGCCCTTGCCTTGGGCGACTGCGGGCTGGGGACGCGGTTCGCCCTGCGGTGCGTGCTACCCGGAGAAGGCGACCGCGCGTTCGACCTGAGGGAACTGGAGCCTAAAGATCCTTGGTTCCCGGGGCCCGCGCTAGGCCCCGGCGCCAGCGGGAGGCAGGGATTTCTACGGGAACTGGACGGAACGGCGGAAAGTCGCCACGGCGCATTCTCCGGCCTTGCGGCTCTGAGGGAGGTGATCTCCACGCCACTGGCGTTCTCGGTGCTCGCCGAGAACGACCACGTCGCCGTGCTGAGGCACCTTCTCAGGGATGCTCTGGTGATCGTGCCCAAGTCGAGTCCGAACGCCAGAAGGGGCACGGGCCGCCAGGACACTGCAGGTGTGAGCAGAGGCGGGAAGACGACAGCACGGGAAACCCGGGAGGCCGAAAGCAAAAGCGAGAGCAGATTTAGGACGAGGACAGCTGCGGAAGGCCCGAGCGGACGGCTCACCGAATGGTTTCCCAGCGGGCACTCTGTGCTGGAGATCGAGACAGGCGCGCCAGGGGCGCCCCGCCTGCTGATATCCTCGCCGAAGGTCGTCCGAGGGAACTCTAGATCACCTTCTGCAAGCAGGACGCCCACGTTGCGTGTCTACAGGACCCCTCGGTACAGCGGTGTCATGCCGCAGGGCTTCAGGTCAGAGGCGTACCTCTTCGATCGGGCCGTGTGTCTGATCCCCGGGGGCATGGACGTGATCGCTCCTCCTCAGCTCGACGGCGCGAGCTGCGCGGCAGTGCTGTACGCGCTGGAAGTCTTCGCGAGGCTGGCGGGCCCAGACGTACCGACGAGCCTATGGTTCTCGGGGCCCTTGGAGTGGACAGAGGCGCGGGCACTGGTCCTTTCTTACCTACGCATGGAAAACGCGGGCTTCGAACGAGGTTCCAGGGAAAGCAGCATTCGCTTCGAGGCGAGCGACTGCTCCATTCTGTCGAAGCTCAGGCAGATCGTGTCAGAGCACGTACCTGGCACCTGTCCTCGCCTAGCGAGTCTTGGGCCGTCCGAGTCGCCCGAGCGCCCGATGCACGAGGATTTGGAGGGGGACCTGGCTCTGCTGCGGGGCACCCCGAGCAGGGCGCCGCTCTCGGACGCCAGGGGCATCAAAGAGGCAGATCCGCCGGCCCGCGTGGATTCTCCGTCGATCTGCGAGAGGACCACGGGCCACATCGTCCTTTTCGGGAGGGGGCTCGGGCCGAGCTCTCGTTTCAAGTGGGTCACGATAGGCATACGCACGCTGGGGCCCGCCGACTTGAACATACTGAGGGTCTGCGGGGTGTTTCACTCGAGACGCGGCCGTCACAGGGCCCTCCTGAAGATTCCCGACACGCAGGGCGTGCGCCCGGGCTCCCGCGCATCAGGTGGCGCCCGTTGCACGAGGCTCACCGAGGACTTGCGCGAAATCGCCGCCTCCTCGACTATCCCGCCGCCCGACTGCTACTTTCAGCTGAATTACGCCCCGGAGACAGGGAGGGAACGTATCTGGAGCCGCTCCGGCCACGAACTGGAGCGCTTCCCGGTCACAGCAGACGCCGCGTCCAGCCTGGAACGGGCCGTGCGCAGCGATCAGGCCAGGGGTTACGAGGAGCGCAGGCTGTCGCGCATTTTCAGATCTTCCCGCCGGACGGCCGGGCGTTGCGAGCTGGAGCTGGCCGTAGACGAGCCTTTCGCTCGAGGCCCGTGTGGAGGAGAGCCCCCACACACGCGTTCGTGGCTCAGGTCGCCGGCGGCGGACCGACAGTGCCACAGCGCCATCGGGGACGGAGAGTTCTTCCCCACGGTCGAGGTGGCGAGGGCCGAGAAGGAGTCGAGCGGGAGCGTCTCGGAGGACGCCCTCTCCCATCCCCTGCGTGAATACAACCTGAACCTGGCGGCGAACGCGCGCCCTAAGCGCTTCGCGCTGGACAGGGCCGACAGGTGCCCCGGAGAGTGCGGCTCTGCGTACGAAGCCTGCCTGGATGAGGCTGTGATGCTGGGCCACTGCGCGAGAGTCCTGGCGACGAGGGGGGCAGAGAAGGACTTTGACGTGAGCGCCTGCCTGACTCGCTTCTACAGAGCCGTGCACCCTTGCGTGCCAGAGATGAGCCGGGGTGACGTGATGCTCGACTACGAGTTCGTCCTGCACGGACGGGGCCTTCTGCCCCCGGCGCACGCTCTCCTGGGCCACCTGGCCGAGAGCTGCAGACTGACCTGCCACCCGGCCTGCAAGCTGTTCACGCTGAGCAGGCACAGGGGTGCGTCTGCCTGGACCAGGGGAACGGACGCAGAGGTCCGCCACTCGCGCAGCCTCAGGGTCAACACAATCGGAGCCTTCCTCTGCTCCCGGGACCACAGGCTGGCTCCGCTCCTGGCCAGGTGCTGCGAGCCCAGACCCCTGAGCGCTTCCGAGCTCTGCCCCGGGAGCGAGCTGCTGCCTCGGGGGGATGAGGAAGACCTCCTCCTGAGGGCGTACTCTGAGACGCTGGGACCCGCGCTGGTGTTCGAGAGGGTCGAGACCTTCCCGGGCAGAGTTTCGACGAGCCTGGGGGACTGGAGCTTTCTTAGGCTGGCGAGCGAAGGGGCCTCGAGACCCGAGTCGACGGCGTCCGCCAGACGCCCCGGCATGTCCGTGATAGACGGGCACACGGTGGCGTTCGCTTCTGAGTCTCCCCTGTTCTACCTGAGGGGCAAAGGCCCATTGGTTCAGAGGCTGGAGTCCGTGGCCGTGGTCGCGGAGAACTGTTCGCTGTTCCGGACCGACGCGCTGACGAACGAAGACCCCGCGTGGCCTGCTCCCGAGCCGCTCGAGGCCAGGGCACGCATCAAGTGCCTGGACAAAGCGTCCGCCATCGACAAGATGTTCATGCGTCGGGGGCGCAGGGATCCGTTGGAGGGCTACGCCACGAGCGAGAGCTCCTGGGAAAGACTGAAGGACGCTCTGTGGACTTTTGCCAAAGTCCCGGCCGAGACCTCGCGCCCGAGCGACTGGGAGCGAGACTACCCGGTGTCCCGGAGCTCCAGGTCCGCGGGCCCGGAGGGCGCAGGGGTCGAGATCGTCAGATGGCTCTGCGGGGCTCCGCCGGAGGAGTTCACGCACCACGGCCGCCCCGGCGAGGGCCTCGGGCGTGTGGAGATGGCAGACGGGCACGCCAGGGCCCTGAACCCAAGAGAGTGGAGAGGGTTCGACGTGCTGCGATCGCGCGTTTTGACGTGCCCCTCGGAAAGAAGGTGGACCAGAGGCCTCTGCGTCGTCACGAATAGAGGCACCAGTCGGTTTCAGCGCGAATCTCGCATGCCCATCTCCAGCCTGATCGAAATAGCGGAGCCCGGAAGGTGGTACGCGAAGCCGGTTCCCGAGGACGACGGCCGCGAGCCGGAGGCCGACGGCGAAGAGGAGCTCGAGAGCTGGAGCTTTCGGGCCGAGGTGAGCTCGGCCGGAGAGTTCGCCGACTCGCTCGCGAGAGCCATGCTCTCGGGGAACACTCACGCAGAGCTGGAGATCAGATGCTCGAGACGCGGTCTGTACGGTTACCTGCAGCGCGCGGTGGCTTGGTTCGCGGGAGCCACGGGCCCCTTCAGGAGTCGCGCCGTAACTGTGTACACCCCGGAGGCAGACTCGCAGACTTTCGCCTGTCGCTGGACCCACGCGCTGCCGAGGGACTTGGACGTGCTGAGGAGCAGAAGGACGGGGTACCTGGTGTCACGTCCGGACGGCCCGCGGGAGGACGATGCTATCGCGCTTCTGGTCGAAAGGTCCAAAGGGGTCATACCGGTGAGACACTCTGGCAACTTGGTGCTGCATTCCGAGCCCAGGACCCTAAGGGCCGCAGCGATACGGGGCGATCCCGGCCTGCACGTGCTCGTCAGCGCACCCGAGGACGCCGAACCATCGGAGGAGCAGCAGGAGACTCTGCGAATGCGCAACAAAGATTCGCTCATGGCCTTCTGCGAAATGAACGGAGTGCCTGGGGGGATACGAGGCCCCGAGACCTGGAAGGACCCCTCGCCGTGGTCAAAGAGACAGCCAGGATCGTTTTGCTCAAAGGTGGCCGAGCTGAAGTTCAGGTGGGAGTCGGGAACCGAAGCGCCGCTTGAAGCGCCAGCTCGAGGACCTTGCGAATGGCTTCCCCGTCTACGTTCGAGCCCTCCGAGATGGCAGAGGAGCCCAGACGGTCGACTCGTGCTCAAGCGAGACAGGTTTTGGCATTCGGTGGACACAAAGGCGTCGCTCGTCGAGATGAGGCGCCGAGCTGCCTCCCTGACGCTCAATGCAGAGGCGGGAAATGCACAGGTGCAGACCGAGAGAGCTGAAAACGATGAAGACGAACGGGTAGAAGAGGAGGAGGATGAAGAAGAAGAAGAAGAAGACCAAGATCTAGAAGGGGTAGCTGTGGATGAAGGAGAAGAAGGAGACCCTGCGGTACCAACGCCCGCGCCCCTGAGAGTAAAGTGCGACTTTCGAGAGAGAGGCCTTTCGAGTATCCTCACGTTGAACTCTCGACTGGAAATCGAATTGGTTCCAGACGTCCCTGCCGTGGAGGGCCACGTTTTTTTCGCACCCACTCCCAACCCGGCCTGGAAAAGGCATTTCGATCTGACGGAAAGAGGCAAGCTCGTACGCTATTACAGACCCTGTTCGTTTTCACCCCTGACGTATCACGTTCACACCGTTTTGACGTTCGGCTGCGGCCTCAGGCCAGTGTTTGAGCACGGATCGGCAGACCCGGCGGGGGATAAGATCTTGGACCTGGCCCTTTGCGCTCTGGCGCTGGGCGACGTGCTATCGACGGACGCGCCCCCGGGACGGTTCGGTGTCACGCTGGTGGTGCGCGGAGGCAGAGGGGAGATGCTGAAGCGCGCCCGAGAGCTCTCCCGTTGCGTGATCGTGACGAAGGCAGGGGCCTACGAGTTCGAAGAACTGCCCGAGAGATTGGACCGCGAGTTGGCCGCATCGCCATCCTCGTCGAGCTACGGGGCGCGACCCGTCTACGGCGAACCCAGGCGGTTCCTCTCAGAGAGCGGAGCGGCCACGTTCGCTCAACTAACAACCCTCTGGCCTCAGGCGGGGCTCAGGTCAGACGTGAAGCACCCGTCGTGTTCGGGGGACCCGCGATGGATAGGACTCATGGTTTGTCTGGCCGAGTGGCAAGGTCACCGGCTCGTCGCGAACGCGCTGGTTCCGGGCGCCCTGGAAGCCCTGATGGCTCCAGAGATGAAGCGAGAGCCGTGACGGCTCGGAGGTCCGTGGCCGAGCTGTACGACAGAGCCTGTGCGGCGCGCCTGCTGGGCCACGCGGACGCAACGCTGCTAGAATTCGCGAGGACTTTCTCCGAGCCCCGCACGGCCGCCTCGACCCCAGCGGACCCGGGCGGAGAGCGAGTGAACGAGTTCACCCTGTGGCTCGCGGTGCGAGGCATAGAAGAAGGAGAAGCCATCGCCAGGCGGCCGGGCCAACCCCTCACGTTCTCCGAAGCCCTGGAGGTGTACGCGAGGCTGAGCAGGGAGTTCGGCACAATCTCGACCGAAGAGTCGTTGCTCGCGCTGGACTCTCTCAGGGACTTTTTCGCGTTGGTGCTGCGCTACCCAATGATTCCGAGACTGGTCGCAGACACCAAGGAGTGCCCTGAGTGCTATTTCGAAACCGACATTACCCTGGACACTTGGGAAGAAACCAGGAGAATGTTTTCCTGCTGCCACTTCACGCTGAGGCACGAGGGCGCGGAGCCCCCCGTCGACCCGGACTCTGCCGCGTCGGCCGCGCTGGACTTGGGCAACAGCGAAGGCTTCGGGGAGGTGGCCGGGGCCAGGCCGAGCGGAGGCGCGTTTCCCGGGACGGAGCGGCCCGCGGAAGGTACGGGTGGTGGCCCGAGGTCCGTGAGGTTCCTCGAGCAGCTGGAGTCGATCAAGCGGCGGGACGAGATGGACAAACAGATAGCCCTAGGGAAAGAAGTGGTTCATCAGCTCCGATCGTACGTGCGCACGCTGGAGGAGCTGGAAGCCCCGAGGTACCTGAGCACCCATCCCGTGCGCTGGCTGCACCGCTTTTACGGTTCGCTGAACAGGAGCCGAGAAAGGGCCAGGCTCCTGGCGACGCGTTGCCCCGACCCGGCGAGGGAGGACTATCGCACGCGAGCGGGCCTCGAGGTGGAGCAGCTCAAGCTGTCTTTGGCCTCCGTTGCCTCAACGGGTACCAATGACAAACTGCTCTCATACGTGTGCATGGCCTCGCTGGACCCTGTCCGCAGATACACGGACAGGTACAACGGGACGGCCGAGAGGATCGTTCTGTTCAAGCACCTGGTGGCGTCGGGGCTGTCGGTGGAGACCTCGTGGAGCCTGGTGAGGAGCGTGTCTCGGGTAGCGAAGGTTCCGCTGATCGGAGCGACTTTGAGCGAGGGAGTGGACAGACAGCTAAAACACACGACAAGACCCACGCCCTATAACAGAAAGATCGCTTCTCTGGTCTGGCTGTTCGCTCACATCACATCGTACTGCACACTGCGCAAGCTTCCTCATGGATACGTGCTCATGGGAGACTCGCCCGAGGAACTGTCTCGGGACGGGATCTACGTGTTTGATGACGACCACGTTGGATTCAGGCTGTCTGCGAGAGGACAAAGAGGATCGGACTCGGCCCAACCCGTGGCCTCAGCCCACGTGCCCTTCGAGCGCATCGCGGAACTGCTTGCGATGCGAGATCGCGTTTGTGAGATTTTTCGCCGATAGGCTGGCGAGGGCCAACCCAGAAAGCTCGTACGACGCTTTGGTGCGATTCGGACACGCGCCGTTGACCGCCCTGGTCAACCTCCAGTGGAAGAGGGAGGCGCTGCAGAAGCTCAAATCGGATCGTGCTCTGCGATTCTTAGAGCTGCCTCTGGAGAGCGCGGCCCTACGGGAGCAGGACGCGTCCGGCCACGTGGAGACGAGAGAGGCGAAACGCGCGAGGCGCAAAGGGGTGGAATGGAAGAGACCTCTGTGCTCCAAGCGAAAGAAAGGGAGGAAACTGAAAGAGAAGAGATATGGGGATGTCTAAGGCCCTCCTGTGTCTTTGTGCTGCTGTGGAACGTGTGCGAGTTGCTGGTTCTATGTTTGTTGTTTTGTTTTGTTTTTTGTTTCGTTGTCTTTCGTTTCATCGTTTCTTTGTATCATTGGGGTGACATGGTTGGGAAAATAAAGCCGATACACCAAACCTGAATTTGAACAAGCGCTGTTTTGTTTGTTTTTTTCCGTTCTTTTCTTAAGGGGGGATGAAGGGGTAGAAAAGATGGCAAGGCATGCAAACCAACACATCAGACACATTTTCGTTGGAGATTTTATTGAAGGTAGCGTAGGTACAACACAGCAGAGAAACAACAGCCTCGAGGTACAATGTTCAGCGTGAGATGCGAAGACATCGGACGAAAGGTAGCATGTCGTCATCCCACGCGGATTTGTCTGGATCGCTGCGACGAGGGCGACTCGTCGCTCACGCGGATTCTCTTCTCCTCGACCCTGCCTCTGTGGACCTCGTAAAAGCCCGCCGGAGAGGGCATCCCCCTTTTGCCTCGGGAGCGGCATCGGAGCGCGTTTCCATTTTCTCCGAGCGAGGCTCGGACTGGCTCGCGGCCCTTACTGTGGCCGGGAGGCATTTCAGCTCGCTGCTCTGACCCGATAGAGAAACGTAGTCGTCCAAGGCGGCCCTCACGACCAGTGGCAGGAGTCTACCCGGGTCGGCGTCGGCGAGCGCTCTCTGAAACTGAGGCCGTTTCACGTGCAGGTGGACGTTGGTAGAGAGCATGGACCACTGGTTGTGCCTGGCGAGGGTCTTGTCGAAAAACATGAGCACCAGGGTCCTGTTGTCGAACATTTCGCTCAGCACGGCGAGTTTTAAGTAAGGGAAGAAGCAAAGAGAGGCCATGATCACCAGAGTGTAAAAGCCGTCTCTCCTCGAGTGCTTGTCGCTTTGCTTGTTCACCATTTTCTTCACGAAGCGCTTGATCCTAGCTTCGGGTGAGCAGAAAAGGGTGGACACGGCGGCTGCGCTTTTGAGAGCGGCGTCCCTCACGGTTCCCAGATCTCCTAGGTCCGCTCGGACCCGCTCGCCGACGGTCCGGAACTCGATACAGCCCGCGAGCCTGAACACTCGAGAGGTCCATCGGCAGCGCTGCGACGGGACTTGACCCTCTCCGCGCTCAACGGTCCGGTACTCGTCTGCAAATTCCCGCGTGAGGATGGTGGAGAAAAGTGCAATCATGGCCGGCAGGCAGGATTTCAGCACCCGCGCCGATACGCCGCACTGGTCTTCGACCCACGGACCTCCGCGAGGTCCGCCCGTCCGCGGGTCAACTTCCAATGCTCCGTAGCCCACCGTCGCCTCCGTTCCATAGTACCAGGGCCCCCTGAAGTCAGGGTCCTCCCTGCGAAATGCGGCTAGCCCCACCACGGGGCAGGAAAATTCCCCCGACGCCGAGGCGTAAGAAACTCGGGCGGCCATAGCCCGCACGAGGGCGCAGTCGAATCCCGAGCACGAGTGCTTGCTGAGGTGCGCTGAGCATACGTAACAGCCCGGGATGTATCGGTCGTCAAAAGCGCATTCCTCCTCCACGCAGTGGCTCACCCACTGCGGATCGTCTATTAATTCTGAAGGCCAGCGGTCCATCGGCGCTTCCCTTAGCGTCTCTCGATTCTCCTCCTCTCCCTTCGTATTTCCCTTAGCGTCTCTCGATTCTCCTCCTCTCCCTTCGTATTTCCTTTCTCTGTGTTCTTCTCCTTTCCCTTTTCTTTGTTCCTTATCAATTTTTATTGCCTCTCTTCACAGGCGAGCAGGGGACAGAGCGCCGACCTCATCCTGGTGGACGAAGTAGGCTTCGTGAATTCCAAGGTGCTTCTGGCCGTCCTGCCCAACATCGCGTTCAGAGGACGGAAACAGGTTCACATCACCAGCCACGTCAACAACACGCCTTGGCTGAACAAGGTCGCGGACATCCGCGACGACCGGGGAGGCCCCGCTTACCACGTGGTGTCTCAGAGTTTCAAATGCGCATACCACGAAAGGGATCCGGGGCTCACCTGCTGCTGCCTCGGCGTCTACTGCCCGCAACACATTTCGGTGGACGGGCAGCTCAAGGAGCTCATGAACATGGTCTCACCCAAGGGTTTCGAGAGCGAGGTCACAGGCAGCAGCAGCACTTCGTCCGAGGACATCAAGACCGACACCACAGTCCCGTTCGAGGCTTCCGTCATCAACAGGTTCCTGTCCAACAACTGTTGGGCCCTGGAAGACGTGGCCCGATCGATCGTGACCAAGGCTTACTTGTGTCTGGACCCAACCTTCGGGGGAGGTTCCAGGTCCTGCGCCGGAGTGTGTTGCGCCGTGGAGATCGCTGGAGGCAAGCTAGTGGTAGGTCTCCCGCCCACGATCGGCGCCTTCCTCCTCTGTCCCCCCTAAACCGGACACCAGAAGATCTCTAAAAACGTACCCGTAATCGGGAGCCGGCCCGGGAAGAGCTCGCTCCTGGGGCCCGGGCTTCACGTCCATCAGGGTGCAGATGTACGCGCTCACGCGGTTCTCGTCCTGCACGCTGAGGGAGGTCTCCGCGTCTGGCACGGAGCACGAGATGAGCTCCAGGGCCTGTTCCCAGACCCCGCACTCGCAACTCCCCACGCTATGCCCCGACAGCTCCATCAGCCAGCCCGTAATGGCGAGCGCCACCACCGTGTGCAGAGAGGCCACGTTCCGGGAGCTGGCCTTTACCAGGGCCAGGTACTTTAGGGGCCCGCCGCGCACAGACTCTGCAGAGGCGAAGGCAGAGAGAACCATCTCCTCGTGCCCACGCCACTCATGCTGGCTCATGCAATCGTGCACAAAACGTCTCGGCACGCTGTTTCCGAGGGCAAGGGTCACTGCCTCCGAAAGCTCCACGGGGACGCGCGGGGCCGAAGCCAGAGCTTCTCGTCCCGAGTGCTCGTTCCTCGAACTCAGCACGTAATGAGAGACGAGCGAGTCTGTCACCAGTATCCTCGCGGGCGAGAACGACACCACCTGACTGTACGCCGTCCTCAGTTGCCCGATGTCCATCTCGACGAACAGGTCCATGTTGCGGCGGAACGAAGCGAGGGCTACCATGAACTCGTACCGGGAGAGTAGCAGCTCCCACGGCATGCTCATCAGGCTCAAGAGTTGTCTTCGAGCCCTGCGGCACGCGGGGCAGAAAGACATGTTGACAAAGCGTAACCTTAGTCTTATTCGAAGGGTGATATTGCAACAAGTGATGATGATGATGATAATGATGATGATGATGATGATGATGATTAAGAAGCTGAATGTGATCGTGTTGAGCGCCCAGCGGTTTCCTATGTGCAATTCGTTTCTCGCCACAAAGTACCTAAACCCGCTTTCTCCCCCGTCTCTTTGCAGATCATGTCACTGGACGAGCTGGAGATACGTGACCTAGATCAAGTCACCAGGGTGTACGCGGCCCTATTGAGCGCTCACGTCAGGCTGCTCAAAGTCCTTTTGCCCTCAGCGCACTGGAAAGAGGTGCCGGTGGTTGTGGTGTTTGAGCAAAACACCTACGTGAATGCGCTGGCCGACCTGAAGGAGCTGCTCGAACACGCTCTGGCACGCGCTGGCTTCAGGGTGCTCTTTTACAGCAAGTGGTCCCAGGTCAACTCCAGGTACATGCTGGGGAAACACGTCAGTGCCAAGACCAAACTGGCCATGGTGCTCAGCACCGTGTCCGCCATAGAGAGGGACGATCTGGGCTACTGTGAGTGCGTCATGTCCCTCGGCTGGGCCGTGCTGGCCGAGGCTGTGGGGAAGGGCAGAGCCGTGGAAGCCACCCTGGGCGTCTCTCGGGGCGCCGGCTCCAGCACGAGAACCGGCTCCTCCATGGCCGTGCACATGTACAGGAGGTCGAGGAGCGGTATCAATTTGGCCACGGACGCGACCGCTCGAGCTCTGGAGATCCGAGACACCATCTCCCTACCCGACAGCAGGTTGGCCGACAGGTTGCACGCAGAGCACGGGAAGCGGCTCTTGGGCAAACTGAGGGAGGAAATGGCTGCCGTCTCGATCAAGGAGTCAGCCAAGGGCGGCGGGGGGACCGTGGTCACCGGAGGCAAAAAGTCCAAGGCGGGCGAATACACCAGGGACGACGTGCTCTCCGCGTTTCTGCTCCTTTGCCACACAAGAGACGAGATTCACGGGGGAGAGAGCTCCGTGAGAATATGCGGAGAGGTTCATTGTACGTGAAATGCAGCTGTGTTTTGTTTTGTTTCACCTCAATAAAATGAAAAGGGAAAAGGCTCAAACGCTTGCTGTTGCCGGTGGTCACGTTTCTTTATTTCATTTTATGTCCCCCATTTCAAACTCCCGGCGTTAGGGTTTCGAACCCATGCTCCCCCTAAACCTTTCACTGCACGAGCGTCGGGAGCTCTCGACAAACCCAAGCACACTGGTTATCAGATAGCAGAACCTTTATTGAGTCTCATAAGATAAAGATGGTAGCGAAAATGTGAACAGACACACACACAGCAAGCAGAACTTCAATCGTCGTCTTCAAACACGACGCCTTTAGGCTCAGAGAAGAGGGGGAAGGAACCCGGATCGAACCAGTATCCTTCTTCGTCGATGGCCAGGCCCAGTCCTCGCATGTGGTCTACAACGTCTGGGTGGTGCCACCGGAGTGCTGGGTCGTAGCGATCATAATTTTCTATGCTGCTGTCTTCCTCATCGTCATCGGAGGAGCTGTAGATCTCGCTTCCCGATGAATCGGACGGGGGCTCGAAATCGATCCGCGGCTCTGCGATCCCAGGGTTCGACGAGAGCTGGAGGTAAAGGACGCTGTCCGGTTCGGCCTCGGTCTCCTCAAGGCCCGAATCGCCGTCATGCTCCGAGCGGGCCATCTCTCTGGGCGAGAATACGGGAACAACACCGTCTCCTTCGGGACTGCGGGCCGTGGTGAACGATTCAGTGTCCGTTGTGACCGTGAAGGACGATGCCCTGGTGCGCGTCACATCCGAGGAGTACAAGTCTTGTTCTGGAGTGGTTGACATTGCTGCAGTGGCGGATGGGCTTGTTGTATCAGACTGCTTTCGTGTGAGTGTACGCTCCAGAAACAGACAAGTAGACAAGACCGAGGCTTCGTCTCTTCGCTCTTATGCTGCTTATGGGCTCAATTAGACGGGAAAGGCTCGTCCGACCTCGTTCATCTCCACGGAACATAGACCGGAGCTCTGAGGTGTAAAGTGGTTCCGATGAAAATGGGTAGAAAATGAAATAAAATTTAAAAAAAAATTATTACACACACTCTAAATTTCTAAATTCAGCCCCGTTGCCTTGCGCTTGTACGGGTGCTTGCTGCGACGCTCAGGACTTGTTATCTCGGCAGCCCCACGCGTATCCATCCTCTTCGCTGTCGTACTCCGATGGACCTTTCGAATCCGTGACTTCCTCGTCACCACAATAGATCGAACGGATTCCCCTGGCGAAGAGGCGCTCCACGGGTTTCAGGTCTCGACGGACTGGAGGGGGGAAGCCAGGCCAGCGTCTTTCGGATGGGTCGAGGTCCCAGTTAGCCAGACTCGGGCTGACGGGGCGAGCGGCATGGCGGTGCTGGACTTTCACACGATCCGTTGCCCCGAGCCTGAGGTTGCCAAAGCTTTCCCGCAAGCGGTCTCGCTCATCGCCACTCTCGTCGTCCTCGGTCGATCGGTCGCCATCCTCGCATCTCCGCCCCGAGTTCAACCACCCCCCGGCCCTTCGATAGTCCCCGACGTCCGGGATCGTCTCTCCCTGGGGCCGGCTGTCTTTCTCGCGCTCCAAGAGCTTGCGTATCACTTCGTAGTCGTGCCGCGACGCCTCGTTCTCATCCTCGTTGTCCTCCTTCCCCACCACCTCGTCCTCCCGTTCGTCCTGTTCGGAAATCGTGTCCTTCACGCACAGCTTTATCACGTCTTCCGCCGACTCCCCCAATATTCTGGACTCGGATTTCGAGTAGGCGTACCACCCGGCCCCGTCCGGGCGCTTGCGCACCTGGTACTGGACCGTGCAATCTCTGCCTCGCACCCACACGTCGCACGCAGCTTGCTTGAAGACCACGCGGTAGCTGCCAAAGCGGGTGCTGAGCATGGACCTAATCGTTTCTTCCTTGTCTTCGAACTTGGGAGGGTCCATGTCTTCGGTGGAGCGAGAGCTGATCACGGCGGCCTTCGCGGGTCAGCGTCCAGGATTAATGAGCGGCGGTTTCTGCGCCCAAAAGACCTGCCATGCTCAACAGCCGGAGAGAAAGAAAGCGCAGGCGAACGCCAATCTCGCGAACCGACTGTCGCGCAGCCTGACGGAGAGGCTCAGCTCCGAAAACTCTTCTCGAACCAGCCACCTCGCCCCGAGGAGATCCACTCTGCGCCAGAGCTCATCCAGAGCCGGGTCCCCCTCCACCAAGGCGAAATACGTGGCGTAGAGAGGTGCGAGGATCGAGAGCAACTCCTGACCAGAACGTATCTCTCGAGCGGAGACGTCGCATTCCTCGACGGGGGCCTTACGATTCTGGGGAGGTGCGGAAGCGAGGCCGCCGCTTTGCTTCTCCACGGGCAAAGGGTACCTGGCATACAGGTTGTAGAAGCGGCCTCGGCTCAGGCGGCACGCGTCCCCGCAAAGCCCGATCAAGGCTGAGTGCGCAGCGCTCGAGTCCTCGGTGAGCCGGGAGCACAGCTCGGGCTGCACTTCCCAGAGAGCCAGGGCGTCCGTGAGATTTCGGTGCCTCAGCAGAGACAACTTGGCGTCTTCGAAAGGCGAGTCGACGACGACCAACCTTCCGTCGGTGGTGAGCCAGAAAGATTTCATCCCGAAGACGTCCGAGAGCCTTCCCTCGCAGCAGAATTCGGGATCGCCGTCTCCCGACATCATTACGCGGTTGAAGCGAACTCTTTCGAGATCTGTTAAAACTCCCGGCAGGCACGCGTCTCTCGGTCGCGCCGCATCGCTGACGGGAATCCCGGAGAAGAGCCAGCAGTACCTGAAGTGGATTTTGAGCGGCAGCACAAACTCGCTCACGGCGGCCTTGCAGGGACGTCTTTCTGCGTCGCGGGTTCGGCGAGCCCAGGCACTGTGCGCGATGAGCTCCGCCGGACACAGCGCCTCACCCGCTGCCCTCTCCTCGAGCAGCGAGCTCACGCGTGGACCTGGGCCATTGCGCCTAGCGCGCCCTGGCCTGTCGAGAGCCCCGTGGAGAGCTCTGTCACCAGACCCTGATGACATCCTTTGGTTGCGAAGAGAAATCGTGCGCGATCCCGTGCCTGGCTCCAGGCCGCCGGTGCCTTTGGCTGTGGCTGTGGACTGCGTACGGCTCAGGCTCTACAAGGATCAGGTCGAGGAGGAGAGCAGGCGCTCGGAACGGGAGAGGGTCTCGGAATACAACCGGCTGATGACAGACCGAGTGGCGCAAGCCGTCTTGATTCGCGAGCTGGGTTTGGAAGGCGCGAAGGTGAGGGTGCGCGAGATACGGGCCTCTGGAAATCTAGAAGGGGACGCCTCCGATCGCCTCATGTATCGATTTCGGCGCATGGTAGAACGGGTGTTTGAATATTTCCAAACGAACGGCATGCGCATGGAGCCCTTTCAGATGGAGCTCTTGAGAGGAGTCGTGCTGGGCGTCACCGAGGCACAGTTCGGAGACGAGCTCTTCAGGCACAAGCACGCCCTGCTGAGCACGCTGAACCTCGCGCCTCTGGGTTCCGAGAGCTACGATTACCAGGACCCGGCGCGCAGCCACCTGCACGAAGTGGAAAAGGAGTTTGCTCGATACGCCAACCCGTACACCCTGTGCCTCGCCCCGAGGCAGTGCGGCAAGAGCCTGGCGATGAGGCTGATACTGGCGGCGGTGCTCTTGCACTTGGACATCAACGTCATGGTGCAGGCTCAGAACAAACACATGTGCACCACACTGAGGCTAGGGGTGGAAGCCGCCATGGAGGAACTCCAGAGACTCCCATCCTTCCTTCAGACCGAGAGGACCGTGAGCGTTCACGGAAGCCCCGAGAACCGGGTGTACAGATTCGATCCCGGGTACAAGGGCTCGTCCTTCGCTCACTTTCTGTCCAGCAGCAACGACGTGAGTGGGCACTCTTTTACTAGTCCTCCTCGTCCGTCCCTATCTATCTCATTCTCCGTCACCTCGCTCCTTCTTCTTGCTGTCTTTGCTTTTTTCTTTCTCTCTCTCTCCTTTCATTTTTTTTCGTAACACCAACTTCAGACATCTGTGCCAGGTAAGTGACTCTTTATAAGGCTCGAGGATTCTGTTTCACAAACATTTTGCAGCCAGGCTCGCATCAGGTGTCAAACTAGTCCAGGGGATGGAGCGACGACAGGGAGACGAACCTACGGTCTACAGCAACATCGTCCGCAGGGACGGCGTGTACGTGCCGATCGGCCTAGACCCGTACTTTGACGTCTCCATGTCGCGCAGGCTCGAGTGGTTGAACAGCACAAATGGAGGCCGAGACGTCCACCCGGACGACAATTCGTATTTTGCGCAAGAAATGGTACGGCTGGGAATGCCCAGAGAGAACGATGAAACGGGTATTTCGCAGGCCGCCCAAGGCCGTGCTCCCGCCGAGCCCACGGGACACAGTCGATGTTTCTCCTGCGGCATGGACGTGGTCGTTGCGGCGCCAGGCGAGACCTATCTGAACCAGCACGCTTTCGTCTCGGGAGGCGCTTGCCCCGTCCTGACTTCAAACTACACACCTGAGCGCATCGCCATTGAGTTGGGCCAAGCCAGGTTCACTAGAGGCCTAATCGCTCACCCTCAGGCTGTGTGGGTGCCGGCCGGGACGGACATTTCTCTGAAAGTTCATCTCACCCACGGGTTATACGTAACGTTGTCCGAGAAACTGTGGTGCTACATGTGCGGCCGCTGCCCAGGGGAGCACGGGCCTCGCTGTTATCACAAAATAAGACTGCTGGCGGTCGCTCTACAAGACACCCTCCTAAATTCGGTTCTGTGACGGGTCACCGAGCTTCGGAGGCGAGTTCTCTAGGCGCGAGCGAGCCTCGCCCTGCGCCTCGTCCCCGTCGGGCCCGAGAATCTGAGACGAATTTCACTTTGTGGATTGTTACCGAAAGAGAAGGAAAAAAAAAAGTAGGAAAAGAATATCAGCAACATCGCACCCTCTTGCAGAACGTCAGTCACACGATGAAGCGTGCGAAAAGAAGGGTGAACACGGCAGAGCAGCAGCAGCAGCAGCGCTCTGGTCCTCTGGGAGGAACTCAGAGGCCCTCGCCTGACCGCGTGTACAAACCCGTCTGCTACCTGACAAGAGGATCTGAGGAGAATGAGTGGAACGTGTGGAACGCGTCGTCCGAAGCTGTGAACCTGCGCCCCGGAGACAAATGCTCGGCGAGGATATTGGATCGAAACTTTGAGAGCTGCGCGAGCATTGTCGTGCAAGCACTCGTAGACCTCGTCCTGCTCGGGTGCTCTGGCAGAGCCTGCGCCCTCGATCGAGATGTGCGCTTTCACACAGACGCACGCGGCGTCCTTCAGTGCGCGGCGCGCCAGGACGAGCTCACGAGACTGTGCCTGTCCAAAGGAGTGGACTGTTCTCTCTTCCTGAATTGCTACGCGCAGAAGCCCGAGGACGAGAAGGGCGAGGACTCAAGGCTCGGAGCCCGGCTTCAGGTCTTGTTTGCGCGCTCCGTGAAGGAGATGCTCCGCAGGCAGTACGACGTGACGCACCATTACCCCCTGTTCCGTCGAGCTTTGAGCCTGCACTACACGTCCGAGGTCCGGTCCGGGCCGCCCGAGTTGGAGGACATGGTGGCGCCAGGGGGGCTGCTCGACCGTAGTGCGGAGGAGCACGTCACTCTGCACGGTGTACCACTGGTGGGTTCGGACCGCTTTTCGTTTTCTCGATGGAGGTACTACGAAGAAGACGAGGACCCTGCGGAGGACCACCGAGAGGGCGAGGCTCGGGACGGCTCTGTCGACGAGACAGAAGGTGACAAACTCGACGTCGAAGAGCCCGGGAGCGCAGAGGCTGAGGGGGAGACCCCTATTAGCGGAGAAAACAGGAGCTCCCGCGAAGAGGAGGTCGGCGGCAATGATGGCGAGGACCTCGCGAGCGGCGAGGACGAAGACGTGGCCGCAGTCGATCCGGGAATCGCTCACGGGGTCGGGGAGATCTATGCCGCCTTCAACAATCTGTCTGGAACGCTGACGGACGGCCCGAAGGGCTTTCCTTACGCGTTCACTGTGTTCACGGGCGCGGAGCTACGCTTCAACGACCTGGTCGACTACTGCCTGAAACGAGCCTCGGGACCCCTGGGTCCCTTGCCCGCGCGCTGTCACTGGGGATCGATAAACCCTGTGCTCCTCATGGAGGACCCGGTTGATCGCGACACGGGGAAGGTTTCGCGCAGGTACACCGTAACCTCCAGAGGCCACCTAAGCACCCTGATCGCAAGATCATCCTCCTCGTCGCCTTGCGACCGACCGCCCCCTTGTTACAACGAGGTCTTCCTGCCGGGCAGACCCGTCAGCAGGCTGAACTTGGACCTGGACCTCAAGTGCTGCCGGGGATGCAGCGAGAAGTTTTCGAACAGGACCGACCGAGCCACCAAGGCTCGCCTGTGTCAGAACGTAGTCTCGAGCCTCGTCCTCGTCGCCGCTGAATCTGTGCTCGGGCTGGCCGGAGTGAAGCGCGCGGAGGTCGAGGGAAACCCCGAGCTTTCGGGGGAACTGTGCCGATCGCTGGGCAAGTTCGCAGCGTACCAGAGGGTGTCCACGGCCAAGGCTAAGCTCAGCATGAGGATCCTGTGGTACCTGCCCGTCGAACTGTGCAGCTTCGATGGGATCGAAGTTTACGGGCGGCTGCTGAGAGAGATGGAGAGAAGGTCCCTGCGCTACTCTGTGCTCTCATACCCGGACGACCAGTCTCAGTGCGGGCTGTGCGATCTCAGAAGAGCGGTCGGTGAGCGGAGGGCGTCCGGGTCGGGATGGCTGAGGACCGAGGACCCGAACGCCGGCTCGCGCAGGCGCTCGGCGATCGACAAAGCTCCGTATTCTTGCAGAAAGTGCGTGAGACTTCCAAACTGCAGCAAGGACGGCTTCGCTTTCGAGTACGTGGACACCTTCAACGCTCGAGAAGACTTAGAGGATCCTCGCTTCGAGGACCCCTGCGCTCTCTCCGTGGGCCTCTCCTCTAACCCCATCGCTCCCGACGTGACGTCGCTCGGCGCACGCTTCGAGTGCGCAGTCGGGGCGGAGAGAATCTGGCCTGGTCCCGAAACGGAGCGACCAGGGGCCCCGGATCGAGCGGTGGCAGAAAGCGAGGCTCGGAGACTGTCCGATCAGTGGGGCGTGCCGGTGACGCTGAGGACGACCGGATCGGGGCTGGTGTACGTGCAAGCCGACGAAAAGTCTGAGACCTACCCGTGCCCCATTCACGGAAGGGTACATTCCAGGACCAAGCTTTGTGCCCTGGTCTTTGACTCACACACCAAAGCCAAATGTTTTGTGGCTTGAGGAAGGAAGACGGGTCAGACCTGCTTGTAACTGATGCTCTTAAGGGACTTACTGGGGGAAACTGGGGTTGTTTGACATCCGCTGTTTTTTTTTTTCCGTTTTTTTTTTTTTCTTTTCTGTTCTGTTTTCTCTGCTTTGAAAATCAGTGTCTTACAAATGGATCAATACATATGTGTGAAATAATAAAGTTTGCACCAAACCCCATTTGAGTCTTATATGTGTTGCTTTTTTTTTTTTTGCTTGTTTTTCGAGTGTCAACATTTTATTTCGCCTAGGTTTGCACTTTGGATGCAAATGCATTGACCCTGTGAGCAAAAAATAAAAAAAAATAAAAACAGACGAGGTTAGACAAGAATCACAGAGGGTGCTGTTTTCTAGTCAGAGCTTTATTTGGAACGCTCAGCAGAAACTGAAGCAGCAAGCAAAAGAGTGTATGTGTACAATCGCCCAGACATCTCAAGACAGGAGACACAGAGCCTGTTGGTTTTTAGTTGGAGCTTTTGAAATGACCCACGATCGCACGGTCAGTATGGGCCCCCAAGATACACCATGTCAGCATATCTCATCCACTCATTCACATCACACATTCTTCTGGCGCTTCACCGGTCTCAAGACGGGCTCGGCAGTCGACGGGCTCAGTCCCTGTCGTACGCGCCACTCGGCCCGGCTGACGTGTGTGAATATCGCGTCCGCCAGTCGGGCGGGATAGGCGTGAAGCTCGTCCAGGGAGTGCCCCTCGCGCTTAGCGCCCCTGTCGTAGGGTCCCCGCTGAGCCGCTTCCACGTGCTTGCGCTCTCTGAAACCCGAGCAGTTCTTTTTGCACAGCGAGGCCTCGAAGGGGCTGTTGGTCATCAGCCTCGTCCTCTTTCGGTAATTGGTGCCGTACATGCAGTAGTCCAGCCTGACGACGCGACTGTCTCTGCAGCCCGAGGTGAAGCTTTTGCGCTTGGCCCAAGTCAGGTACTTGTAGCTCTTGGCGCCCCTTTTCGCGTCCATGTACTCGACAAAGGAGCTGAGAAAGTGCTTGCCGGGGTCCTCGTACAGCCGGTGAGAAACCCAGCGCTTCCATAGCATGCTGGAATCCGGGTTCTCGACAAAGTACAGCATGCGAGGGTTTTGTCCATGAAAGTGTTCTATGATTTCCAGCGTCTTGGTCACCAGCGAGTCAGCGAGTCTCAGGTCCCTGGGCGTGCAGGCTCTGGTCCGGGCCAAGCTGTAGTTTTCGCACGGAGGCCCAGCGAAAACAACGTCGGGCGCGGGCCCCCGCCAGTCCCTGCTCGGGTCCCACTGCCTTACGTCCGTCACTATATCGGCCCCGTGTCTCCCGTCCATGTCGAGCCTACGCACCGTCCACCCGGCGGCAACGAAAGGCCTGCATATGCTGCCGGTCCCGTCGAACAAACTCAGGAGCGTCTTGGGTTTCGACACACAGCGTCGCGACGACGGAAATCCCTGGTCCAGCGCCATGGCTCCGCGAGCCTGCGAGCTCATTAGGTGAATTAACTTATCCCCCGTTAGTCGAGAGGAACTCCGACCTCGGCGACGGAAAGCGAACCATTGAAAACTAAAAAAAAAACAAAAACAACAGGGGGCCATGTAAAGCGAACCATTGAAAACTAAAAAAAAAAAATAAAAACAACAGGGGGCCATGTTTCCCAGTTGGCAAGTGCGGCTGCTCTTAGCGGTGGCCCTCTTGGAGTGGCGTACCGTCGCGAACCCGCGGCAGCAGCAGAGCCCCGGCTGCAACTGCACGAAGGACCTCCTGCGGTACAGCTCCCCCGCGGGCCCCTGCTCGCCCGAGTGCGCCCTGATCGGCCTCAGGCACGCTTACCACGGACTCGGAGGCAACGACTGGACGCTCGAGGTGTCCGGCCGGCAGTTCGCCATCGGCGCAGCACAGGGTAGGACGCTGTGGGGGACGACAACGCGCAAGACCGAGCGCCTCTGCCAGGCCACAAGCGCCGTGTTTGACGGCGCCCCAGCCCCCAGGCGCGACTCGCCGAACGCGCCTCTGGACGTCAAGAGCTGTGACGTGATGCTGCTCGAGGTACCCGTGCTGCTGCACAACGACGCGGGACGACAAGGCGGTCCCTACCTCCGTCTCCCCGCACGACGAACGAGCGCAAGGAAGCAGAAGCAGGTCGAGACCGGCCCGAGAGTGCCTGCCGGGGCCAACGAGACCCTGCGCGAGATGAGTCGTCAAGGATGGGGAGGCGCGATAGGAGTGAGGCTCGTTCGGCCCGAGCCCAGGAGCAGAGACCTGAGAGTCGAGGAGACAGCCGCCGTGCTGGATTGGTTATTGGGCGGCTGCACAGACCTGAAGTTCGCCGTGTTGGACGCGGACCCGCGTGAACCCGGGTTCGGGGCCTACTTCGGAGTCCTGCGCGACATGTACGGGTCACGCGTGGACGTCATGCCCTCAATGTCCGGGAAGACCATCGCGCGCCTCATGTCGGCGAAGAACGATAACGCGACGCGCTACGCTTGCACCAAAACTTACTCCGAGTGCTCTGAGATCGGGACGCTGTACGGGGAGGACGGGAGGATGCTGCACCGAAGGCACGGGAGACGGCCTCTGCTCGAGTGTGGGCGCACGGCGCCCCACGGGCGGAACTGCACCATGTGTCAAGAGCGAGGCACCGTGTACGCGTTGTGCCCCACGGGTCTGAGGCCCGCGGAGGTCGCAGAGAAAGGATCCCGGACCCCCGGGAAGCCGGCCCTGTGGCTCGAAACGAGTCGGGCCGAGGAGGCCGAAGCGGCCTTGCGGGAAGCCGGGGAGGTGGCGGCTCTGCATGGCGCCTTGCTGGACCTGGATTCCTGGATGGAAAAACTGGAGGGCCCCTGCAAGTGGACTGAACCCGGGCGCTGGCCCCCGGAGAAGCACAACTCGGTCGAGTCGATCGCTGGCGAAGCGCCGCTTGGCCTGACGGGGCCGTCCGTTTTCCTGGAGCTCAGCCGCAGGTCAAACAACCGAGCGGGGATCGCCGTGACGCTGCCGACGGCCCGCTACGAGCCGGACGAAAAATGCTCAGCAATGAGGATGCGCAACAGACACATGGGAAAAAAGAGCTCAACCGATCGTATGTATTCGGCGGGTGAGCTGCGGGACATCGTCTCGGACATGGCGAGGTGGGGGGTGAGCCGGTACTCCCTGGGATACCTGGACCACACGTTCGGGCGTCCGGAGGGAAGTTCGCTGTTTGCAGAGCTCAGCACAGCGATCGACTCCGCCACCCGACGCTCCGGCACCCTGCACTACAGGTACACGAGGAGCTCCTCGTTCGACGACGGGGGCTCGTCCCACGTCGAGGTCGACGGCCTATACAAGCTACAGAGCGGGATATTTTTTCAGCGAGCTGCAGAGAACGCTCCGCTGGCCAAAGGCTTCGTGACGATCCCGGGTGTTCCCGGCTTGAGACTGGGCCTATCCTCTCGCATGAACATCGGTGATCCTCTGAAGGGTGGCGGCGCCCAGCTGCTGCGAGAGCAGGCAGAGATCGCAGAGTCCGTGCCTGTCGGGGCGCAGGTTGTGAAACTGACCTCGGGAGGGAAACTCGTGGCGTTCGTCGAGGCGGACAGGATCTACGTTCACGAGGCCAAACGGCAGGGGCACGCCAGACTCCGGACGCAGGTCTCGAGAGCGCGGAGCATGGAGAGCCCGCTTTGCCATCGAAGACCGCAGGGCGACCACGGCGAGCTTGAATGCTGCTCCCGACGAGTACGCGAGGCTCGAACGAGAGTGAAATTGGAACTGTCCGTGCCCTCGGCAACAAAGCCAGTGACCAAGGCCCGTCTCCGAAAACTGATGGACTCTACGCGGTGGTTACCTCCACCGGTTCTCACGAGGCGAGAGGAAGAGTGGCTGTCGGGCGATGGGGCTTCGGAAAGGACACGACCAGCCGTCTCCTGGCCCTGGAGGGCACGCGACCAGCTGAGTCTGCTACTCGAGTGCTTTGGCGAGCAAAGCGGTTCGTGCCTGGAACTGGCCGACTCTGCGGAAGGAGACTGGCCAGAGGGAGCGACGGGGTACCCCGTGGCGGCGCGGATCGCGGTCGACTACGGAGACGACATCCTGCTCAGGATCCTGTTACGAGCGGACCACGGAGCCGTGCGTGCCGCAGTTCCTTGCAATTTGCGGCCCTTCTCCTTCGGCTCAGAGGGGCCCGGGGACGGCCCGCAGAGCTTCCCCGGGTTTTTCACGAGGCCCGGAGAGCGGGTCCGCTCCGCGTCGAGGGACTACGCCCAGGAAGCCCGAGCTCTCGCCCTGCTGGCCTACTTGTCCACATCCGTCCGCAGCCACTATCGGACAGCGAGTGAGCTGCAGGCTGCCTTCAAGGACCTCGAGGCTCTGGCCGACGCGCACCTGGGCTCGGACCTCGACTCGGGAAGTCAGCCGTCGGCGACGGTGGACGTGATGGGCTACCACAGGTCTTTGATAGAAGAGGCCAGGGCGGCAGCCAAGGCCACAGAGGAAAAATTTCAGAAAAAGCGCGAGGGAGACTACGAGAACGACGACGATTCTCAGCCGAGCGGTAGCGCCTTCGCTGCGAGGATGAACGCGTGGAGGAGCGGAGCCCTGCTGCTCTCGGCGCAGCTGAACGCCGTCACCTTTGCGTTGGTCGGGGCTCGAGAGAGACTGGCGGTTTGCGCGCAGGGCCTGATGAGGGCCGACATGACGGGCTGCGCGCCCGGATCGCCCTCAGAGTTTCACACGGACGTTCCCACAGCCGCTCGTCCAATCCTCTCTCGTTCGACCCACGGTGGGCTGGCGCTGGACGTCGAGAGAAAAAAGTGGGAACCCGTGCTGCTGTCCCGCTGGTACATGGCCTTTGTGGACTCGTCCTCGGGAAATCGGACGTGCTGGCTGGACAGGGGCATGGTGAACGACTCGCGCTCCAGCTACAGGGAACCCAGATGCGACCGGAGAGGCCTGTGCGACTCGCTACGGGTCGACGGAGACACGCTATCCGCGTGCCAAGTGAAGCGTGGCAGCGACATAAGCCAAGATTGTCCATTGGTGTGCGGGTCTGCGTGCTTCGGGCCGCTCTGCTACGACAGCCATTTCAACTCGTACACCCTGACGAAGGGGGTCGAGGCAGAGAGCTGGAGGGGCAGGTCGGGAGAGATACTGGTGGCAGGCGAACCCCAGACCCTCTCAGGAGCACACCTCGCGAGAGGTGAGGACGAAAGAGCGACTGTCCTCGAGATGCGAGCCCGAGCCAACGCAGTCCTCGATCTCCTCAACCGAGGGGTGTCCGTGACTCGAGCCGTCGAGACGCTGAACGCCACCTTCAAGGGTTACGCCAAGAGACTGGAGTCCAAGGCGGACGAGCGTTCACTGAGGGAGCGGCAGTGCGAGAAGGCGGCTGTCCGCGGAACCGCTGCAGCCTCGGTGGCTCTCTTTTTGTCCACCGTGACCTGCCCCGTGCTGGTATTGGTGATCGTGAAGATGAAGTGCTGATGGGATGCTTCCCCCCATCCCGGAACACCCCGAAGAGGAGGCTGTCTGCAGTGGGAGGCCGGCGCTTGAAGGCTCGAGCCCAGACGCCATAAGACCGTCGTCCAGAAGATCCGCGGCACACTCGTCCTCTCGACCAACGCGGTCAGCTTTACGAGAGACACACGCGCCCAGAAGCTCCTGGTCTTTCGGAAAGATGCTGTTTCTGACGGTGTTAGCCTACAGTGCCCTGGTCACGTTCTACCCATGCAGCGAGGCGAAAGAAGCGGACAAGGCTAAAGGCATCAGTGACAAGAAGTATGTGAAAGGGTGTGAGGTGGCACTGACTTGTCCACAACCGAATCCAGGACAGTTCAAGGGCTTTGCCTGGTTCGTGGATGTACAAGGGACCAAGCACGGGCTCTTTCGCATCGAGAACGGGATTACCACGAACTACGACCACAAGGCCAGCGTCGGCGCCAGTCACTTTCTGCTCGGCTCAAATCTGCTCATCATGCCGTTTACGAGAGGATACGAGAGCTCCTACGGCTGTTTCCGCTGGGCGATCGCGGGCCATCAAAGCGAGCAGTACACTTTCTTGGTTTCAAACTGCACCGTAACTTCGATCTTCAGCAATCCCTGCTCTTAAGGTCCCTCGCTCTGTTGACAGTGTCCTCCCTGGGTCTTCGCCACACGAATTGAAACCACTGACACTTATCCCTGCTACTGCCACCACCGCATTTGACATCACCGCCGCCTTCATTGCAGCCGCTGAACTCCAGGGAAGAAGCTAAACCATGGCCAGCTCAAAACCCTCCACACCCAAACCCCGCTCTTCGAGGTCGAGCAAGAACGATGACGAGGAAAGACCCGAGCCCCTGATACCCAAACGCAACCGGTACTCGCACAAGACCAGCCCCTCAAGTAGGGCAGCTCACAGCTTGCTCGAAGGAATTCTCCCGAGAGCTGCCAGACGGAGCATCTGCGAAACTATGCCCACTCAAGATCAGGAAGGGGTATGCAAACTGGTGCACGTGATGGCCAACGCAGCCCTTTTGAGGGAGCAGAAGGTGCTTCGTGCGGACGAATCCTGGAACAGGGAGTTCGAAAATGCCTTGGCGAACTACCTTCCGGTGAGAGAACACCACGTTGCCTTCCTCACTCACAACATGGTCGTGACCATGATCGGAGCTGTGGTTGCCAGGGCTCTCGAGCAGGCGACCAGGAGCGGGGCGACAAAGAGGCTGGGCGACGGAGCCGACGAGTCCGAACTGCGGGGTCTCACCCTGGACCTCTTGGCCGACCGACACTATGTGAGAAACATCGCCTGCCACGACTGCTCCAAGACCAGCGAGGTGGAAGACGTGGCGTACTCCGGCATCATGGCCGTGAACATGACAAGGGCTCTCCTGGAGGAAAGCTTCAAGCGCAGATGCAGACTGAGCGGCAGCCCGACGGGGAGCAAGACAGACGACTCCTACAAGGACCACGCCACCATGACCGCTCCGATGGCCAACATCGGCTTCAGGCACCACTACGAAAACAACCAGCATCACCCTGAGCACTACACCAACAGCGACAAGAGGATGCCAGACGTGTATGTGGTGGAGGCCGTGGTGGACGGTCTGGCCTGCGTCTTCGAAAGAGTGAAGCCCCCGCACGTGAAGGCCTGGTTGGGGATGTTCAGCAAGGAGAGGTTTCCTCATCCGCAAAACAAAGACCTGGCTCGGATGGTGCTGGACGCGCTCCAGGAGTACATAACGGACGCTGACTACACCGCCCTCGAAGCCTTCAGGGCCTCTGTGTTCGCCATAACCGGAGAATCCTGCCCTTGGGCGCGAGTGTCCATGACAAGCTGCTGCGACCACAGGCCGCTTGAGGGCGACAGATACTCGGAAACAGACCTCTCCACATACTTCGAAGACCCGTTAGGATCCGGCTGACGTTTCAGACACCTGCCGCTCGCCGCAAACAGCCCAAGAGTTTAAAGTTTCATGGCTTATGTCGTTTTCTGTGAAATGTCAGAGAGAAAAAATGAAGGTGTAAAAAAAAATGAAATAAAAGACCTGTCAACTCAGAAATGTGGTTTGCCTTGCTTTCGACCTCTGTGTATTTGTCAACCTAACAGCTTGCAAACAGCAAACGTGGGACCAAAACACACACGCTCACACAAGTCAGATACCACAGACGGTTGCGTTTATTCCAAAGGGTAAAAAAAAAAATCAAGTTGTGCTTGCGTGCAGACATATAGGACGAGGACAAACGCACAGAGGAGCGGAGCCCTGTTGCCCTCGACCAAGCCGAATGCAATCACCTTCGTGCTGTCGGGTGGGCGCTCGAGAGAGAGAGGCTCAAGGTTTGGGCACAGGGTCCGATGAGGTTGAGAGGCATTTTTCCCATCTCGGAATTCCCCATAGAGGAGACTGTCGGCAGCGGGAGGCCGACGCTCGAAGGCTCGAGCCCGGACGGTATAAGACCGTCGATCAGAAGATCCGCACCACACTTCTCCTCTCGACCAACGCGGTCTGCTCTGCTAAAGACACGCGGGTAGAGAAGCTCCGGGCCTTTCGCGAATATGCTGTTTCTGACGGTGTTGGCGTGCACCGCCCTGGTCCCGTTCCGCTCGTGCCACGAGGTGAGAGAAGCGGTCGAGGCTCACGGCACCCGTGTCAGCGCGGATGGGGGAGAGTGTGCGGTCGCACTGACTTGTCCGCGTGAGAATCCCGAAAGGTTCATGGCCTTCTCCTGGTACCAGGTTGTACGTGGGACCAAGCGCGGACTCTTTTACATCCAGGACAACGGAACTGCCTTGGAGTACGAGCTCGAGGAGAGCATCAGCGCCACTCACAAGTTCCTGGGCTCGAACTCAACTCTACTCATCTCGCCAATTTCAACAGGATACGAGGGCTCGTACGAATGTAGCCGCTGGGCGAACGTGGGCCATCGCAACGAGCAGTACAGTTTCTCTGTTTCAAACTGCTCCGTGACGTTGATCGTCAAACCTCCCAGTCCCTCAGTTTGGGCCAAGGGGGGCTCGACGAAGCCCTCTGTCTCGTCCCTCACTCTGTTGACAGTGTCCTCCCTGGGTCTTCGCCACACGAATTGAAACCACTGACACTTATCCCTGCTACTGCCACCACCGCATTTGACATCACCGCCGCCTTCATTGCAGCCGCTGAACTCCAGGGAAGAAGCTAAACCATGGCCAGCTCAAAACCCTCCACACCCAAACCCCGCTCTTCGAGGTCGAGCAAGAACGATGACGAGGAAAGACCCGAGCCCCTGATACCCAAACGCAACCGGTACTCGCACAAGACCAGCCCCTCAAGTAGGGCAGCTCACAGCTTGCTCGAAGGAATTCTCCCGAGAGCTGCCAGACGGAGCATCTGCGAAACTATGCCCACTCAAGATCAGGAAGGGGTATGCAAACTGGTGCACGTGATGGCCAACGCAGCCCTTTTGAGGGAGCAGAAGGTGCTTCGTGCGGACGAATCCTGGAACAGGGAGTTCGAAAATGCCTTGGCGAACTACCTTCCGGTGAGAGAACACCACGTTGCCTTCCTCACTCACAACATGGTCGTGACCATGATCGGAGCTGTGGTTGCCAGGGCTCTCGAGCAGGCGACCAGGAGCGGGGCGACAAAGAGGCTGGGCGACGGAGCCGACGAGTCCGAACTGCGGGGTCTCACCCTGGACCTCTTGGCCGACCGACACTATGTGAGAAACATCGCCTGCCACGACTGCTCCAAGACCAGCGAGGTGGAAGACGTGGCGTACTCCGGCATCATGGCCGTGAACATGACAAGGGCTCTCCTGGAGGAAAGCTTCAAGCGCAGATGCAGACTGAGCGGCAGCCCGACGGGGAGCAAGACAGACGACTCCTACAAGGACCACGCCACCATGACCGCTCCGATGGCCAACATCGGCTTCAGGCACCACTACGAAAACAACCAGCATCACCCTGAGCACTACACCAACAGCGACAAGAGGATGCCAGACGTGTATGTGGTGGAGGCCGTGGTGGACGGTCTGGCCTGCGTCTTCGAAAGAGTGAAGCCCCCGCACGTGAAGGCCTGGTTGGGGATGTTCAGCAAGGAGAGGTTTCCTCATCCGCAAAACAAAGACCTGGCTCGGATGGTGCTGGACGCGCTCCAGGAGTACATAACGGACGCTGACTACACCGCCCTCGAAGCCTTCAGGGCCTCTGTGTTCGCCATAACCGGAGAATCCTGCCCTTGGGCGCGAGTGTCCATGACAAGCTGCTGCGACCACAGGCCGCTTGAGGGCGACAGATACTCGGAAACAGACCTCTCCACATACTTCGAAGACCCGTTAGGATCCGGCTGACGTTTCAGACACCTGCCGCTCGCCGCAAACAGCCCAAGAGTTTAAAGTTTCATGGCTTATGTCGTTTTCTGTGAAATGTCAGAGAGAAAAAATGAAGGTGTAAAAAAAAATGAAATAAAAGACCTGTCAACTCAGAAATGTGGTTTGCCTTGCTTTCGACCTCTGTGTATTTGTCAACCTAACAGCTTGCAAACAGCAAACGTGGGACCAAAACACACACGCTCACACAAGTCAGATACCACAGACGGTTGCGTTTATTCCAAAGGGTAAAAAAAAAAATCAAGTTGTGCTTGCGTGCAGACATATAGGACGAGGACAAACGCACAGAGGAGCGGAGCCCTGTTGCCCTCGACCAAGCCGAATGCAATCACCTTCGTGCTGTCGGGTGGGCGCTCGAGAGAGAGAGGCTCAAGGTTTGGGCACAGGGTCCGATGAGGTTGAGAGGCATTTTTCCCATCTCGGAATTCCCCATAGAGGAGACTGTCGGCAGCGGGAGGCCGACGCTCGAAGGCTCGAGCCCGGACGGTATAAGACCGTCGATCAGAAGATCCGCACCACACTTCTCCTCTCGACCAACGCGGTCTGCTCTGCTAAAGACACGCGGGTAGAGAAGCTCCGGGCCTTTCGCGAATATGCTGTTTCTGACGGTGTTGGCGTGCACCGCCCTGGTCCCGTTCCGCTCGTGCCACGAGGTGAGAGAAGCGGTCGAGGCTCACGGCACCCGTGTCAGCGCGGATGGGGGAGAGTGTGCGGTCGCACTGACTTGTCCGCGTGAGAATCCCGAAAGGTTCATGGCCTTCTCCTGGTACCAGGTTGTACGTGGGACCAAGCGCGGACTCTTTTACATCCAGGACAACGGAACTGCCTTGGAGTACGAGCTCGAGGAGAGCATCAGCGCCACTCACAAGTTCCTGGGCTCGAACTCAACTCTACTCATCTCGCCAATTTCAACAGGATACGAGGGCTCGTACGAATGTAGCCGCTGGGCGAACGTGGGCCATCGCAACGAGCAGTACAGTTTCTCTGTTTCAAACTGCTCCGTGACGTTGATCGTCAAACCTCCCAGTCCCTCAGTTTGGGCCAAGGGGGGCTCGACGAAGCCCTCTGTCTCGTCCCTCACTCTGTTGACATTGTCCTCCCTGGGTATCCTGATACTGCTTTGACTTGAGCGGCAACAAAATTTTGCTGATGCAGCATCGCCCATCCTCAAACCTAACGACTTCATCCCCTACGAGCCCGGCCTTGTGCACTTACTGCTTGTTATACATTTTTGAAAGGTCCACACTTTTCACGGTATGTGTTCTTCTCAATGAAATGAAGCGAGAGAAAAATGATGATGTAAAAAAATCAATAAAGTACCGGTCAACTCCAAAATGTGGTCTTGCCTCGCTTTCACCCTCTGTGTAACGTGTCAACCTGACAGCTCGCGAAAAATGCACTTGTCACCGTGACACACTCAAGTTGTTGGGCTTGTGTGCTGAACATGTAGCTACATGAGCGTGTGTTGTTGAACGTGCTCCCTTGAATAAAATCATGTGGTCTCTCAGCTCACTTGGGTGCGTCTTTGTCTGTTTTCACTTCTCTCTCGGTCTAAGGGACTAGAGACTCTGACTTTTCCTCCCCGCTTTGGCCTACGTGTGTTCCTAAGCGCCCCTCGCATATATGATAAAGGCACAAAACCCCAATGCGATACAAATGACAGACACAGGACAAGCTGAGGTTTTCAATGCTGTTTAATTCACAACAGTGAGCGTACAACGCTAGAGAGAACAATTGTGTTAGGGGATAAATCAAGACAAGCGCCGTGATCACACCCGGACGGGGTGTGCGTTACGCTGACTGAAAAGTTTTTTCTTGATGCAGTCAGAAGATTTCGTCCGCCTTCTGCTGTGGGGAATCTTCGTTTTCAACGCAGGAACTCCGTGCCTCGGGATGGGCTGCTCCACAGGGGTACGAAAAGAGGAGGGCGGGAATCTCCGAGGCGAAGGTTCCCTCTGACTGCCGCCCATTCGCTCGCCCTCGTGTTCCCTCGGCGCATGCGAGCGTTGCACCGTCCTTCCCCGCAAAGGGCGAAGGGGAGTCGTATTCTCATCTGCAGAAATTCTGGCAGTCGAGCAGGTCAGGTCGTTCACTCCGGATCCCGTCCCGCTTCGGGTGCCGACGGCCTCGAAGCTCTCTGGGTCAACTTCGGTCGCGGCTGCGGAGATGACCGGAGACTTCTCCGGAGGTAGCTCGCGATTTGAGTCGTCCGTCATCGTTGCTCCCCTCTATCCGGGTGGCTGAGCGCGAGGTTCTGATGAGGTCTGGAGGACAAGGCGAAACTCTGTTGAGCCCGGGTAACTGCCGCTTTCAAACATGACTCGGAGGGGGTGATACTTGGGGCAGCGGTCGGATCCAACCTAGCGCCGCAGCCGGAACGACGACGCGTTTCGATCGGCGACCGGGTTAGGCTCTGGGCTCGCGGCTCTCACTCGCAAGCCGTCAGAGGTATTTTGTTGCGATCGTAGTTTCCGTGACGCGAACCCAGACTGAGCCGAGGTATACTAATTGCCCCGTGTCCACTCGCTGGACAATGAGACGATGGTGAATGAAAATTACAGTTTCTGGTGGTGGTACGAACGGAACGAGTGGGCGGCATACACCATGGTCGCAGCGCCTTTGATGGTGCTGGGCTTGGTGCTCATCATGCACAGGTTCTGCAAAAGGCCCGCTGGGAACATCTACAAGCCCAACGCTCAACGGGTCGGTGCTGTGTACCAGCCCACGACCGAACGTCAACCGTCCACCTTGTCGAATTGGCGTGAGACCGTCGAGACCTGCAACTGCCGGGGTGCAGAGCGAAAAGTGGCAGAGAGCCCGGAGCCCGCAGCCCTGAGTCGCTCAGACCAAGTTCTGGAGGTCCCGATCGATGAGAAATACCCCTCGGTTCTGTGAGGCAGAGCTAAAGGGGTGCGAGAATTTTTTTTTCCTTCTTTCTTCTGTTTGTCTGCTTTGTTAAATAAAAAAAAAGAAAGCTGCACACAGCTGAAACTTGTACCCTTTTATCTCTCCTAGTTTACGCAGGTCTGCAGTGATAGCAGGAGGAGGAGCAGCCCAGAAGACAACGAGGCCAATTTGCTGAGATCCTGCTGTGGACAGTTCTTCATTGTTTTTCTTTAATTGTAACTAGCGTGTTCACAATGTCAAGTTGTTGAGATCCTGCTGCAGACAGTTCTTCTTCTTTCTTTTTTCTTTTTTTTTTTTCATTGTAACTAGTGTGTTCACAATGTCAAGCTGTCGACACAATAAAAAATGCACAGATCCAAATTATGCTCGAGTGATGTTTTATTCTGGACAAGCAACTTCATCTATATCCCTGCAACAATTACAAGGCAACAGACGACACCTTGCCGTATCGTCTGCGCTTCTTGCCATAGGGGCAGAAAACACACAAAAGGTATGCCACTACGATGAGCAGAGCAGGCAGCCATGAAGACCAGACTCCGAGTGCAAGGCCGGTCCACGAGCGGCGGATGAGACAGAGTTGAGTTGTGATGCGGGGAAGACTCTGAATACATTGGGGCGAACCTCCCCTCTAGGTTTTCTCAACCAGTGGGACGAGAAGTCTCACGACGTCCAGCGCACCCATTGCCGACGCGGCCTTAGCTGCCTTCTTGGTCTCACCGGTCCCTGTGTGAGACAACGGCCCTAGTTGAAACCCAAAAACTTGAGGGAAACAAATCACAGTGTCACATCGCTGTTACCTGTCGCTTGCACATCCACCTTGGTCGCTCCGTCTAAAAAGATCGCAAACGCTGAGCAGAAGCAACGAAATCTGCCGGACGCAACCCACTGGTCTTGTGTGAGTTCCTCGAAGTTGTAGGTGGGAAAAGGCCAGTTGTACCTCTGGCATAATTCCTGTGAACGCAAAGAGAGCTTTTTTTTTTCTCATGCACAAACAGCGGCATTGGGTCACGTGAATAGGATACCCACTTGCAGTCGGCCGACGTAGTTCTCCGCAGTGGGCAAACTTGCGAACTTAGCGACAAGCTTCGATTCCCATTCATCTTTCGTAGCCTCCAGTGACGGGAGCTTGGCGTTGTCTGCAGCGGATTCTTTCAGCACCCCCAATAGCAAAGCTTTGGCTGCGGCTAATTTTGCCAACCTCTTTTGAGGTCCGATGCCTAGGGCGAGGGAATCTTCCTTGACGCTGCCCTCAGCGAAAAGCCGCGCACTACATTTGTACATCTCGAAGAAGTCGTCTCTTGAAATTATAGTGTCGTACACGACTGTTAAATTTCGCTGATCTGCGAAGGATTGAAGTCTGTCCACCCAATTTTCCTCCTTTCCTGCCATCTTCTCTACAGAAACTGAGACACGACGCGGTTCCTCCTCAGTATCCATTCCATTCTCTGGGTCACTTTTATTTTATACTGCCTACTCGTCGGACGGAGCATCGATGACGGTTACGGTGAAGAGGCAGGTTTCGCATTGGAAGAGAGTCTCTGTGAAGCAGGGACACGTTGTTTTTTTTTTTTTCTACATCTGTTGCTCGGGTACACAACAGACAGACACACACACACACACACACACACAAAAATACAGTGCAAAAAAAAAGGACTCGGTGTCCAAGCTCCACCAAAGTCCACGAGCGCATTTTCACTGGGAGCCCATCATCGTCTCGTGGCACGTGAGCAACGCAGCCCTAGGGGAGTAGGTCGAATGATGAGTAGTAGATGTCTCTCCGAGGACTTTGTGTCCACGGGCATGGGGAGTTTTACCTCGCGCTTTACCCTTCCGGCACCTCGAACAAGTCTTTTTCGAGATGCTCAGCAGGCTCCTAGCCACGAGCGGATGGAGGTCCCCCGATCCACACACCAAACAGCGTGAGTTCAATGAAGCCTCGATCTCGCGGATGATGGATTGCGTCAATGATCCCGGCCGCAGGCTATCGAACAGCGCCATCAGCCCACCCTCGCCGAGCTCTCGCTCGTCCGGCGAAGCTCCGCTGACATCCAGGAACCCAATTAAAGAGCACACGGCCGCGAGCTGCCAGGTGCTCACTCGCGTCTTAAGCTCAATGTCCAAAGCCGCCCTGGTTAGCAAATCTACGGCTCGAGAGATCGGCGCTGCAAGCGGCTCGACGTCAGTTGGTCGGAGCTCGCTTAGTGGCTCTCGGAGCGCGCTCAGCGGCTCTCGGAATGCAACGCGCTTAGAACGCTTCAGCGCAAGAAACCTCACCAAGAGACGCACAATGTCCTCTTCCCTCACAGGGAACGCAGCTCCTCCGAGAGCGATCAATACGTCCTTCTCCGCTCTCAGTATCCCCTCACCAGTAGAGGATGCGTCGGCGACCGTCAGGTTCGGCCCCGGCTGGGATTTGACGGTGGAGTTGGCCCAGACGCGATTGCGGACGCAGATGTCGTCCAGATCGATTTGAGAGCACGTGGCGTGCATCTTCGCAGAGAGCGAGAAGCAGGCCGCTCGGACATTTTCCGAGTTCGTCAAAAGCTCCACGAGCTCGGACTCAGTGTCACGCGTGGCGACGTATCTGTCCATGACGTTCAACGAGCCCAAAAACAGTGAACGAACGTCTGAGGTGTCGACGTTCAGTCGCCTTATACTGTCCGCGAACCAGCCAGCAGCCTCTGACCTGCGATTTCGGTACTCCCAAAACAAGCCGGAAGATGACAACAGAAAGCGGTCAAGTCCTGCGCTTGAGTCGAACAGGTCGAGAAGGCGAAGCTGATCCTCCAAGCCTTTTTTGAGGTCTTTCGTGTCTGTCGCTGCCAAACCAAAGTCCAATGCGGGACACGACACGTACGTCTGCTGAGTAACTTCCATGATGAGTGTAAAGTGTGCTCAAGATCGAGTTCCAGGTTTCTAAGGGCCACAGCCAGCGCTCGCACAATAGGTTATCGAGATTTCGCTTGTCTCGACTGAGGCAAGAGGCACACAAATCGCCTAGACAAGAGCGCAAGACTTTGAGCAGCTATGGAACTAGAGTTAGCCAACTAGTTGGCTCCACACGCTGAGGTCCGACTCCGAGCTGAGTCGGCCGTACTCCGTTTGCTCCGTTCGGAGACTGAGTGAGGTGGGGGGAGTGTGGCTCGCCGTTGGATGTCCATACAGCAAGGCAGTCTAAGTCGGGGGCTTGGAGCTAGGGAGAGAGGAGCTTATTTCAGCACCACAAGCGTACGTCTCTCTGTCTGTGCTAGTGTTCACTGTCCCTCAGGTCAGCTGCGACGATGTTTGGCAAAAGGACAACGTACAATGCTACCGGCCCGTCACCAACCAACGCGTCCTCTGAGATTCACTCTTCGATCGCGTTCAGTGTGGTACCCATGCTTCACTTTGCGGTGATGGTGCTGGGCTTGATCGTAAACGTTTGCATGATAAACCTGGGATTACGGCTATGCAGACCTCCGAAGGCTCGTTCGCGCTGCGATTACTTTTTCGTGGTCGTCGGGCTCTGCGACATAGGCACATTGTCCGCGACGCCGCTGTGGGTCATGCAGAACATGGCCAAAGAATGGATCTTCGGATATGTCGTCTGCAAAGCCACGAAGGGGGTGATAACTGTGAGTCGCCTTTGCTTTTTCCTGTTCTTTTCTCTATCCGGACAAATGAAAAACCTCTGCTTTCTTCAATCCCTCCTCATTACCTGTTTTTTTGTTTTTTGTTTTTTGTTTGCGTATTTGTTTCCTCCACAGTTCTGCCTGCAATACGGGGTACTCATGATGGTCTGCATCAGTATAGAGAGATACAACAGGGTGGTCCTCAGAAAAGCTGCCTTCTCCTCTCTTAAGAGGGTGAAAGGAGAGTGGGCGAGGAGAGCTTTCCTGTCCCTGGTGTGTGCCATTCCTCCCTCCGTGTCAGCTCTGGTGAACATATCCAATCACGAAACCTTCAAAGTCGGTCTGATTACGCTGTGCGCTGACACCTATTCCCCGAGCGAAAGGTTCGTCATCACGTGGATCAGGATGACCATCTGTTTTATCGCACCCTGCATCATTCTGGCTGCTTGTTACGGCGCAATCTTCTTCACTGTGCGAAGACATGTTAGAAGGGGGTCGGCTCACTTAAAGAGAGAACAGCTTCCCCTTGCAAAATCCTACATCCTTTCATTGCTCACTGTCATAGTTTTTGTTTGCTGCTGGACTCCCTGGATCGCTGTCAGCATTTACTACTCTCTCACTAAAACCCTGGTACACAATCAGCTGAAATTATTCCTGGTGACCAACGTGAGCTTGGCCGCGAGGAACATGCAATGCATCACCACCCCAGCCCTGTATCTGTCCATGAGGACCCCCCAGTCGGTCAGAAGAATTGGGTCTACGAGCACCAAGAGTGGGTCGAACACCTGAAACTTTTGCAATTATTCTTTGTAGTTGTCACAGGCTGTAAAATATACAAAATAAAGACACGAATAAGCGAAACAATATCAAACCCAGATTTGTGTTTTGTTTTTGTGGGCGTACAACGGGGAACAGAGATGCTTCAGAGCAGGCTCAGAGACCCCGCCGAGCTTTGTCTCGTTTTGGGAAAGGTTTTTCTCTAGCTGTAAAACAAAAATAAAAATAAAAAATAAAAATAAACATCTGAAGCAATTGCAACCCGCCTCTGAGTCTGCCCCTCCTGACAGGACGCAGAGCTCCGTGGAGTGTTCCTTGTCTGAGAGGAAGTCTCCAGCCTGCCCCTGAGCGGGCCTCTCGTGACAGACGCAGTGCTCCGTGGAGTGTGAGTCGTGCCAGCGAAAGGCTCCAGCCTGCCCCCACCGAGAGGAAGTCTCCAGCCTGCCTCCTGAGCGGGCCTAAGCGGAAAAGCACAAGCAGCTCTGCGGCGAGTCACACCACAGAGCTCTGTGTCATGGGGGGCCGAAGCAGAGGAAGGCTGGAGCCTTTCGCGTCTGAGGCACACACGCGGCCCGTGCCTGCGGGGGAGCAGACCGAGAGGCAGGCTGGATCCTACATCGTCTGAGAGCGGCCCGCAGGCCGATCCGCTCCCGTCGGACGGAACGAGAAGCTCGACGGAAAGGCGGGGTTTGTCAAAGTAAAAAGCACGAGCGGCTCTGCGTGGAGTGCTGTGTCAGGGGGGACCAAGTCAAAGGCAGGCTGCAGCCTTACGCAACGCGAGCCACACAGCTGAGTCTGTCAGGAGAGGCCAACTCAGTGGCAGGCTGGAGACTTCCTCTCGGTGGGGGCAGGCTGGAGCCTTTCGCAACCAGAGCCACACAGCCTCGGAGCTCCACGTCTGTCGCGAGAGGCACGCTCAGGAGGCAGGCTGGTCGGATACAGGCCTCTCTCATATGTGGAAATAAATCAGAAACGAATCGACAGAGGCACGCTCAGGAGGCAGGCTGGTCGGATACAGGCCTCTCTCATATGTGGAAATAAATCAGGAACGAATCGACTGTGTGCATTTGCTTGTGCCACAAGAGTGATGGAGGTCGGAAAGTCCACAAGGTGGAGCGATGATGAGGTTAAATGCCTCTTAAGTCTGTGGGGCGACGAGACAATGCAGACGGAATTGCAGGATCATTTTCATAACAAATTCTTGTTTGAAGACATTTCAACAAATATGGGGAGGCAAGGTTTTAAGCGCTCGTGGCTAAATTGCCGGCAAAAGATCAAAAACTTGAAATACAAATACAGATCGGTAAAAGACCACAATAATAAGAGTGGAAACAGCTGTGAAACATTCCTATTCTATGATAAAATGGAAGGCATTTTGGGTGACAGGCCAAGTTTCCGACCACCGGAATTACTGGATACCACCAGAGTTGATGATGTGCCGTCATCGGTGGACAGTGAAGAGCCGGAGTTTGAGAACAGTAACAGTACAGGTAAGGGCAAACGGAATTTATTTTAAATCTTCGTTTATGTTGTTAATGTTATTTTATTGTATTTATAATAGTATAGCAATTTAAAAGTTGTCTTAGTATTCGACAGATTAGAAAAATATGTAAGCAATTAAAATATTACAACTACCATCATTCATAACAAAGTATGATTGATAGCTAACAGGTATTTATAGTTCAAACAATGCTTCAATATTATATAATACACTATAGGCTATTACTTCCATTTTATATATTGCATTTCTATGTTTATTATCATAGACTCATGACAAACGTGATCACAGTTAGTCATACTCATTTTTGTCTTTTACAAGTAGGTCATTTCATTTGCATTCACAGTGTTAAGTACTTTTTTTTATTTACATAAAAATCAATATTACAGCAATACAGCTATAATGTTATTGGGCAATACTCATAATGTAGTAATTGATAAAGCACTCAACAAAGAAATAGCTCATTATGTAAAACATTTGTCATTTTACAGGTGCACCTACCACCCGTCAAACGCCCAAAAACAAGCTAGAATCCACAATGGATGTTTTTTCTAGGACAATCAAAGAAGCCCTGTCTCAGGCAGATGACACAGAGCTACAGCTGAAATTGCAAGCGGCCCAGCACGCCCACGAAATGAAGATGATGACAATGGTCACACAATTTCTTGCAAGAAGACAATCGTATCAGCCACCACCTGACCCAGACCAGGCCACAGGTTCAAGCTCGTACCAGCCACCACCTCACCCAGACCAGGCCACAGGTTCAAGCTCGTACCAGCCACCACCTGACCCAGACCAGGCCACAGGTTCAAGCTCGTACCAGCCACCACCTGACCCAGACCAGGCCACAGGTTCAAGCTCGTACCAGCCACCACCTGACCCAGACCAGGCCACAGGTTCAAGCTCGTACCAGCCACCACCTCACCCAGACCAGGCCACAGGTTCAAGCTCGTACCAGCCACCACCTCACCCAGACCAGGCCACAGGTTCAAGCTCGTACCAGCCACCACCTTACCCAGGCCAGGCCACAGGTTCAAGCTATTTCCCAGATCCGGTTCACCCAGGCCAGGCCACAGGTTCAAGCTATTTCCCAGATCCGGTTCACCCAGGCCAGGCCACAGGTTCAAGCTTGTACCAGCCACCACCTTACCCAGACCAGGCCACAGGTTCCAGCTCGTACCAGCCACCACCTTACCCAGGCCAGGCCACAGGTTCAAGCTATTTCCCAGATCCGGTTCACCCAGGCCAGGCCACAGGTTCAAGCTTGTACCAGTCGCCACCTCACCCAGGCCAGGCCACAGGTTCAAGCTATTCCCCAGATCCGGTTCACCCACATAGGTTCAGTCAGGATTTTTCACACCCAGGTCCCTTTACTCAGGATCACACACGCCTATGTTTGTCCCAAAATGATGACCACCCCTGTCCCCCCTTTTACCAGGATTATGTTTCTGCTGCTCCCTCTCACTATCCCCACCCTCCATTCATTTCAGATAATCTTTAACCACTTTACCTCTTGTAATGTCACCTCCAAATATCTTGACCACCCTTCAACCTCCACCCTCTCAACAGGGCCGCATCAGCCTTATGCCTGTCAGTTCCCCCAGTCCAAAGCTACTGGAGTAAAGGGACCCAACCCGGGGATGGAACCGAAAAGGTCCACAGCTCAGCGGAATGAACAAAGAGTTGGCTTTCCAGCCCCACATCTGAAGCTATTGCAGCCCGCCTCTGAGTCTGCCCCTTTCGACAGGGCGCAGAGCTCCGTGGAGTGTGACTCGTCTCAGCGAAAGGCTCCAGCCTTCCTCTCCGTCGGCCCCCCCATGACACAGAGCTCTGTTGTGTGACTACACGCAGAGCCGCTCGTGCGGTTCCCTTCACCCAAACCTGAGCCTCTCCACGGAGCTTCATGTGCTGTCAGAGGGGAGGTGATCGGAACGCTCTTGGGCTGGGCTCTCTTGGGGTTGCTTTACATTTGGAACGTTGCATTTGGAAAGGTTTTCTCAATCGAGCTGTCAGGCATAAAAGCGGAGCCAGCCCGGAGAGGGAACTGAAACGGCCCACAGCTCAACAGCAAGGAGAGAGAAAGTCGGTCATTTAGCTCTTGGCGTGAAGCAATTGCGAATGTTCTGTGAGATTTTCACTGGCTTTAAAATAAAAAATAAAATAAAAAATAAAAAAACAGGACAGAAAATCCAAACGAACACAGGAATTGTTTTTTGTATGACTTTTTTATTACAACATGTCCTAGGGATCCAACCCAGAGATGGAACCGAAACTGCCCAGAGCGCAGCGGAATTGAGAAAGAGTTGGCCTTCCAGTACCACACCTGAAGCTATCACAAATGTTCTGTGAGGTTTTAACTGGCTGTAAAATAAAAGTTAAAAAAAAATGGGACAGAAAATCCACCTTGATTTTACACTGTAATTTTTTTTTTTTGTCATCACACGACCCGGGGGTTCCTTCTGCTTCATGGCCATCGCCGTCCCGTCAGCGCCCTGGACGTGAGCCGTGTGTTCACGAGGGGAGCCGATCTGGTGTGCGTGTTTGTGTGCGAGCCTGCCTTGTTACAGTCAGATGTGCGACCGCGAGAAGGTTAGAGGGGTCTTTGGCAGCGCCCAGGCCTTTCGAGCAAACTGGTTTGTTTCACACAGAGAAGCTGTCCAACAGGGCGGCAGCGGTCGCGATCGACTTTATTTTTCATCAAACGGACACAACGGAATGAAAAACGTTGCGCAGGTCAGCGTCTCTGTCGCGGGCCCCACTAGCATCAGAGCAGTTTTTGGTCATAGCACAGTATACAAACAGACTTTTGACATAACACAGCAAGACACTTCACCCCGGTCGATCCTTCGGAATCCAAAATCGCACTCGCAAAAGGAATCGCCATGCTCACACGATCAACGGTCTCGCGCAGGCGGAAGAGAGATCGCGGCGAGGGAGAGCAGGGTAGAGAAGAATCCGAAGATGAGGACGCTTGCGAATACCGGTGTTCTCACATGAACATGATCGCTTCGATGAGACGCGAGATCGCAGAGCTGAAGGGGGCTCTGGACAGAACGGAAAGGGAGCGGGATAGAGGAGCGCTCCATGAACGTGTCGACCTGCGGTCAGGCGTTCGAGAGTCGAGCGGAAACCTCGCGCGAGCGGGGCGCTCGGGCGAGGAGGCTGTCGTCCGCATGGCCTACGAGCTGGAGGTTTGCAGGAGGGATCTCGAGGAGGCCAAACAAGCTCTGCACCGCGCTTTGGAAGACCGCAAAGCCCTCGAGATCGAGCTGAGGGAGAAAGCCGCCCGGAGCGCGGAAGGCGAGGCGGGTAAAAGCGAATCGCCTCGCTCTCATCCTCACCTGGACTGGGTCGGCAGGCATTTCTTGGCGGTGTCTCTGCCCGAAGATCGCATGTTCAGACCCGGGGAGTCCGTGACGCCGGTCGGGGTGTTGCAGAAACTGTTCGAGATGAGGATGGGCGAGAGGCGATCGGCGGGGTTCAGCATACTGCTGGAAAACGTCAACATCGCGCTCTCTCAGAAAGAGCCGGAGTGGTACGCGAAACACTTTGGCTTCGTCTACGCCAACGGCTACAGGTGCACGGACAAGGTGGACACGGAAGACTTCGCCTGGCTCCTGTTCGAGTACGGGGCGCAGGCTCCCTTCGTCGAGCTGCTGGCCGGGCTGTTGACCGTGCTCAACAGCACGGGGAAGGGCGGCGTCACCGCCGTGGCCGTGAAACTGAGCCAGATCCTGTACTCCTCGAGCGTGACGCTGTTCAGAGAAACGGTCGCCAGGGCATCCGAGTCTTTTCTCTGTGTTCGCGGCAGAGCCGCGCAGGCTCGCGAGTCTCTGGGCGCCGTCACGGTCCCGGTCGACGCGGGGCTGCCTGAGGAACACAGCGATCGCCACAGGGGTTCGAACCGCGCGAGGAACGGCGTACTCAGGTCCGTCCTGGAAGGCATAGAAAGCCCCCGTTTCGCGAGCTTTTCTCCAAAGCAACGGGAGGAGGACGGATCCCTCGGCGCTCGAGACTCCTTGAACATTGACCGTTCTCTGTCTGCCTTCATCAAACGCAGACAGAGAGACCCAGGAGAACTAAGTGGCGGGAACGGAGGCTCGAGGACCTCGAGGTTCGATCGAGCCGAGCAGCTTCGGGTTGCCGCTCCGCACCGCCCAGAGCGAAGCTCGCTCCTCGCGAAGCGGGTGCAGATCGAGCCGTTTCTCTGACGGTCACACTGCGCAGCCCCCGCACAGACAGATGGACGAGCCGGGGGTCGACGTCTCTCCGGCCGAGGGATTTGGCGCGCCCGGTGCCCGCAAGCGCGCCAGAGAGGAACCGCGCGTCGCCGACGAGGACCCCGCGGCTCGGGCTTTGCTCTCTCTTTCGGGATACTGCCAGGAGGAGTGGGTTCGACGCATGGTGAAGTTGCACATGTTTCGAGGCGATCGCCTGAAAGTGGCTTTGCTGAGCGGAGACGCGGGCTGCGGGAAATCGTACGCGATCGGTCTGCTGGAGAAAAAGCTGAAAGCCCTCAGGATCAGCGTCGCAGTGAGCGCCATGACCAACAAGGCGGCAGGAACGCTGATGGAGTCCGGTCATCTGGACAAGGTGCAAACGTTTCACAAGATGATGGGTCTCAAAAAGGATCTGCTGGACGATTCGCTCGAAGCGGACGCCTTTGTCGAGCGCTACAGGAGATGCTACCTGGGTGCGATCCTCGCCTTCCGGGCGTTCCGCCGGTCGAAGGTCGACCGGGCCGTCGACAAACACTCCTGCGAGCTGCCGAGGCCAGAGAGCTGCTCCGCCTGCAGCAGGATCTTCGCTCGGCTGAGAGGCCGCAGCGCCTTGGCGGACGCGCCTCCGTTCTTGGGCACGAACGTGCTGGTCGTGGACGAGTACGGGCTCATGACGGCCAGGCTTCTGGAGAGGATGCTCAGAATACTCGCCCTGTTCTACGGTCCGGACGCGGGTCCTCTGATAATCCTGGCGGGCAGCGTGTCCCAGTTGCAGCCAGCCGGTTCGGGCCCGCTCCTCTGGGAGACCGGTCGCATGGAAACGCTGCTGTGCTGCTCCACCCCGCTCTTTGTCAACAGGCGGCAGTTCGACGACCCGGGCTACGCCGAGACACTCTCCTACCTCCAGTTCAACACGGTGACGCAGCAGTCCCGGACCATTTTCAGGAGTCAGCTGCTCGTCAGCGAGAGACAGGCGATGGACCCCGAGCACGAGCCTCACAAGACTCGCATCTTCCACCAGGACCAACAGCTCGCTGCCTACACAAAGGCTTACGCCGCCAGGGCAACACGAAAGGCGGAGGTGTTCCTGAGCGTGACCAAGCACGGATCATCGAGCAAGGGACCCGCCCAGTGGTACAACGTCCTTCAGCAGGCGACTCAGGCTTTACCCAAACTCTTTGCGATGCCCAGGGTGTTTTTCAAGGGCGGCCAGCGCCCACGCGAAAGGGACTACCTCAGGAACCCCGAGCTCTGGGTCGGTTGCAAGGTCAGGATGCTTTGGCACATGGACCACAACGGCATACAGCCCGTAGAGGACGGACCGGTGCCTCGTAAAGCCCTTTCGCCGGCGGCCAACCTCGCCGGGGACCCGGTTTCGCCGCTCGAAGTGGAAGGCCTGATCAGCGGGATGGCGTTCCGGAAAGAGACCCAGGCTTACGAGTTCTACGTGAGAGGAGACAGGACCGGTCGTCTTTACAAAGTGGGACCTTCCAAGTGGCACTGCGAAAACTGGACGGTGACCACGCACCCGTTGGCCTGCATGCTGGCCATGAACACCTACGACTGTCAGGGCTGTACGATAAGCGGAGAGGTGCTGTACCACCCGCCGCGAAACTTTTCCATGTCCCCTATAAAACCATCGGTGTACGTGGCGCTCAGCAGAGTCACTCGTAGAGAAAAGCTGCAGATGACAAACTGCAACTTTGCAGAGTCTGTCGGTCGGGTGGGTTTCTACGACGAGAGGCTAGTGGCCTACCGCAAACGCGTGGAGATGAACTACTCGGCCTGAGCCCTCGGCCTAGCCAGAAATCTCCTCTTCTTTACGGTCGTCGCGACCGACCTTTCGCTCGAACCATGTGGCACGAACTCACGCTGGAAGAGCTGATACTCCTCGCTTCGCCAAAGTCCGCCGCTCGAGGGCCGAGCCGGGTCGCGGCTCGCGCGACGAACCCCCGAACGAGAGGAGAGGACGGCTCGGTGGAGAAGCCGGAGCCCCCTCGAGCGGAGTCCCGGTGTGATTTGAGATCTTACATCGTGACCAAGTGGTGCCCGTGGTTCTCGCGGACATTCGGGGAGCTCTCGGAGGAGAATCTCAACATGCTTACGGTTAGGCTGCTCAGAGTTCACGTAGAAGAGGGTCCTGTGCTACTGGAGGTGCTCGCCGCGGCTCTGATCGTCCTGAAAGCGCCCAACGCCCCGCACGCGCCCACCTGCAGAGAGCCTTTGCGAGCGCTCGAGTTTCTCTGTCGTCCGATCGCGGACTAGTTGTTGTCGTTGCTTGTTTTTTTTTTTTTTTTTTTCGTTTTCAGCCGCAAACGCAGATGTCGTCGACCAGGATACACGAGCCGATCCGCGCTTACACACACGGCTTGAGCGAGAGCAAGCCTCGCAGCCAGTCTGTCCCCTACGGAGCTTACAAGTACGACTCCTCGAAAAACTACCTCCCTCCGGGCCTGTTCCACTTTGTCAAAGACAGCAACCGCTACGTTCCCACTCTACACGGCCTCAGCCTCGAATCCGTTGGCCGCCTCAAGGAGGTGGCCGTGTGCTGCGCGAGCAGCTCCATCGTGGACAGACCGTTCCTGAACGCTCCCCACTTGTACGAAGTGGAGCTGATCAACACGGGCCACGAAACGTTGAAACAGGGCGACAGGTTCTCTGTTCAGCTCCCGGACAGAAAAGACGTGGCGGCGCAGCTCGGAGTCGAGGGGGACCCGGGCTACGATCTCAACGTCAACAAGGGCATCTGGGGCGGTCTGCTCGCGACCAGACGCGTAAATTGCGATTGCGGAGGAGATCCCGTGGAGGAGGTCGTGCAGGCGCTCAAGCATGACGGTGACTTCGACGTGTTCCAGCTGGTCTCCCCTTACCACCCCCAGAGCGTGCTGGCCATAATGACCCTCCTGGCCAACGGAGCAGACTACCATCGAGTGGACATTGTCACACGAAACGCGGCCGCGTCTTTGGTGAACGACAGATTCGACTCGAACCTGGCAGCTCGGCTAGTGCAGGACCAAGAGGCGAAGCGATTCCTCAAGACTGTGATCGGCCACGCGATGACCGTCGTGGAAAGTGTGCAGGGTTTCGCGGGAGGACAGGTGTTACGAGCTCGGAAAGGGCACATCGCCAGCTCGATCCGGACTGGGGATAGGTTCGTGGCTCAACTCGACATGCATAGGTGGCTGTTGTAGCAGCAGAGACGGAAGGAGTCCCGCACGAAGAGGGGAGGACGACTGTTACCTCGGACCCAGAAAGACAGCTTTGCTTGCGCACAATCATGCAGTTTGCTTGTTGAAATTGCTTGTGGAACAGATGTTCTCTCGTGTATGAAATTGTGCTGATGTGAATAAAAGACAACACACCTTGGTTTGAGTCACTGATTTATTCTCGTTCCACAACGATCCTATTCTGGTACGTGACTGTTTTAAACATAGGCATTCTGGTACGTGACTGTTTTAAACGTTGGCATAGATAATCACACCACATTCGTCTTGACTGTATTCCACCGTGCGGCCTGGTTGGACCGGGTAATGAAACTCTGAACGCAGTCTGAACCCTGTCCTTTTCAAGCGAAGGCTTCTGGCCTTGCTAGTACGAGGAATGTTTTTTTTTTTTTTTTAGTTGCGAGGACTGGCTTCAGATGTAATTCTTGCAGCCGGTTCGCAGAATTGTCTGGCTCCAGATATAGGTCTGACGGCTAATGGTTTGTCTGACTTGATGAACGATGAAGCACACACTTCTTTCAAGACAGAATTTTATTTCTTTGTTTTCACATTTCATCTTGTGAGAGATGTTTTTTTTTCCCCCCACAGGTTACACACAAACTTTTACTGTGAAAGCCATCACAGTGTTTTTCGCATCTCTTCTTCAAATTAAACAATTGGGACAGGCGGAAAGATCACCTTCCCAAACCTTAGACACAACTTCCAGCTGTTCGAAATCAATCTCCTCGGCCTCTGTCAGTCCTTCGTACACAGTCGACACGAGATCACCGTGTGAGTTCAAAGCGCTGTGTCTCAGTTCGTAAAGCAGAGCGTCGGTCACTGCTCGGATCCTCTCGTCCTTCTCTACGATGTTGCGCATGAACAGGAACGTTTTGACGGCTGGAAGATATCTAGGAGTCAGCAGTTTCTTAACCAGAGCAGAAAAGTTGGAGTAAACAAAGCCCTCTTCGATTACGAACAGACAGGGGTGCTGCATCTGACTGGGGTGGTCGACCTGACAGCCGTAGCACTCTTCTTTACGGACCTTGCTCAAACAGGTGGTGAGGAGATGGAACACGACTATCTTCACCGCTTTTACGAGAGGCCCCGAGATAAGAGCTTCCACTTCGTCCGGTTCTCGGCTCCGAAGGCCGCACGGCTCGGTAGAAGAGGTCTGCGAGTTTTGGCTCTCGCGGGTGGTTTTCTTTATCTTCTTCTCAGCCTTTTCCTGGAGGTGAGGGAGATAACCCCCCTGCACTTTGTGGCTCTCGCTCGTATTTTTGTAAGTGCTCGGAAGATTGTGCTGAGATAGGTCCAGCTCTGGGGTCATGTCCAGATCGGATCCCTGCTCGAGGTCTGTCTCAGTAGTAGTTTTCTGAATTCCCGCTTCCACTTTTTTGCAGAAGGGGAGAAGAACGACTCCTTGCAGCAGCGAGGGCGAGCATTCTGGAGACTGGCTCGGCTGCGTCCGAGAAGAAAACGCAGCCCGATCGATCATTTCGCTTTCTCGAACGGCTGGCGACGGCGGAGCCGATCGAGGAGCCCAGATGGCCAGAAGACTTCTCTGCGAATATTTGCGGAGCATGCCCGTTTGCTTGTTGATCGTTCTGCGGGTCGCAACGGTGTCGAACTTCTCCGTTTCCCTCTGTCTTTTTAGTTTAAACTCCGAGTGGGTCGGCTTTGCCGGGAGGTGGATGGTGTGTAGGGGTGTGGGTGTGTGTGGTGAAGGGTGGCCTTGGGAGTGGTGGTCTCTTTGGTGGTGGTGTTTTCTTTTTTTTTTAAAAAAAAAAAACAAATAAAAGAATGCTCTCTCTTGTGTGACATTGTACTGTGTACCAATGCGAATAAAAGACAACAAAAAGACTTTGGTTTCAGCGAATGATTGGTTTATTCTCGTTTCATTACAATCACCTGCACACGCTCGTGTGAGCTCGCAAACATGTTGCATTTGTCAAACGCGGTCACAACAGTTTCTCCAACTCTGGCTGACTCTTTTCCTTCTTTCGCTGTTTTCTGTCATAACTGCGGTGAAGGGTTTGGCCACCCTGGACTTTTGCCACCTTCAATCTCCAAAAGTCGTCCGTGCTCATTGTTTTGCTGGTAGATTTCCTTGCTGACAGATTCGAGGAGATCTGGGGCTGGAGCTTCTGCTTCGAACCCAGGTCGACCCCGTCCTCTACGCTTTGGTGGCCGAGGTCCCGCTGCTGCTCCGATGCTCCTCCGCGAGCGAGATCGGACCACCATCGGAGGGATGCCGGGTCAGCCTCGGGGCTCGAGAACCCGAGGCGCTTCCGCAGAGCCCCGTCGTCTTTCGGAGAGGCGAGTTTCGTCCACCAGGCGCTTCCCGAACTCCCCGCGGTACCCATCCTCTCCCTTATTCCAGTCTTTGGTGTATCTGGAAGAACAACCTCTGCAACCACAGCACGATGTTGGCGATCACCAATGCGGATAGAAAGACCTCCAGGAGCACCTCCAGACAGCTCTCGGAGCGCACTGGAGTCCTCGGGTGCATCATCCTCTTCTCCCTTGTCCCGTTTGTAAATACCATCACGGTCAGAGTGCGAGCTGCGCCAACGCTGTCAAGAGAGCGCCAGCTGCGCGCTTCTGGTCACGCACCAGTAAAGCGCCAGTGCCGGAGCGCCACAGGCGAGGGGCTCGGGATCCGAGGCGTCGGTCAGCGCGATGTGAGCCGTGTTGTAGGCGAGCGCGACAGTCGTCAGCGCGCACCAGAAAGAGTTTGGCGCGTCGTATCTGTCGCGAGGGTGGAAGGGTGTGTCCTGGAGCTGCCCGAAGGCTCGCTTCCCGTAGCGAGCCGCGTCGTCGTCCTGAGGGGAGACCGTCGACAGCTTCTTCTCCCTGTACACTGCCACAGTTTCCCCTTTGCTCGTGTTTGAGAGGGCCAGGTGTTGCATGCGTCTGTGCGTTTCGATCAGGCAGGCGAACTTCGTGCACACACAGGACGCTACCGATGTTACGGCCGCCACCGCAAGTAGGGTCTCGTATCCTACGATCCACTGGAAACCCCGTTCCAGAGGGTTGCGGATGATCAGTGAACAAAAGAGGAAAAAAGAAAGCCCAAACCTCGCCCCGATTGCGCACAATCCCATTCTCGCTTAGCACAAACGGGTCTGCCCGAGCAGTCCCAGCAAACCGACCGCATTAATCCACAGGAACAAGCCGACCGTGCAAGACCAGAGCGGCGGCCAGGCTCTACGGCCCTCTTCCCAGCAGCCAGAACGAGACGGGTCCGCGCAGTACATCCAGGTGTACGTGTAGGCAGAGAACAAAAGTGCGGACAGAAGGCATTTGACCCAGAGGGGAATGACCCGCAGCGGTTGAGCAATGACTTTGGGGTCCGCTCGAGAGGCCAATGCTCTGGAACTGCTGGCGGCCACGGCGAGGCCTGCGATCAGAGCCGCGCAGACTGTCAGGGACCAACCTGCCGCGGTCGCGTCCAAGGTCGGGTAATCCCAGAGCTTCACGGAGTGGGAGAAGATGGCTAGCATGCTCGCCGCGTTTGACGCTCCTTTCAGCGCGCAGACTGCAGAGCGCTTGGCCCGACGCGATCGCTCACGCGTGCGATTGAGCCAGCACACCACGGGGGATAGATATAGCGGGTGGACGCCGGAGGTCACGACCGCTCCTCTGTTCAGTGCGGCCGACGCGATCAGGTCACAATCGGGCACGAAAGTCCTCGGCAGCATTCTCCAGCTGCTGTTCTCGAGTCGCCCCCCCCCCCCCACCATCGTCCGCGGCGTTACGATCGTTAGTCGGTCAGATGCGCCGTCTGAAACCCCAAGCTCGAGGGACCGGAGGCCGTCAGCCTTCGCCTCACAGCTGGCACGCTGCTCTCACCGCGTCGGCCGTGTTTCCGGCCAGGTGCGAATCCTGCACGCAGGGCATCGACGCAACTTCTGCACCGAGCTCGCTCATCCGTTCGAAAACCTCCCGGTCGTGGGTGCGCCACGCGCAGTACCCGTTGCACCTGAACGCGTTCCCGGACTCTGTCCCCAGGTGGACGTAGTGGCAGCATCTCGCGTTGCGAAAGTGATCGAAGAGCTCGTCTTCGCTCGACGCCCAAATCAGACCCAGAGAGGCACCCGCGTTCTCGCCCAGCCGAGTGTCGTTCGCGCCGGCCGCCGACTTGGCGATCAGGTACAGCCTGGATGCGCTCGAGCCGTTCTTGCACGGAACGGTCGAGTTGGTCACGTCGCCCGTGCGATAGAGCGTGCCCGAGCACGAGGACACGCAGCCCACGAGCTGCAGCGTCTCTTTGACCAACGACGGTTTGGAAATCACGCAGTGTAGCAGGTACCAGAGGTGCTCGCTTCGAGCAGGCACGTCCCCCAGAGTCAGCGTGATCACGTTGTTCAGCAGCGAGGTTCTCACAGCCTGTGCGGGAGCAGCGCCTGTGCGCGCGTTCGTCCATTCCCTGTTGCACCTGACCATGTCGTGGAACCGTTTCAGGGACCTGTTCCATTCTGACACGAAGATGTGTATCGGTATCGCGGGGATGCACAGCTCGCTTTGGCTCCTCGCGAAGCTCCGCATGCACCTCACGGCCATCTGTGCGCTACCCTTTGCACAGTACGTGTTGTACAGATCCACTATCGACGCATACTCTTCCGTGCGAGCTGCGAGGGGAGCCAGCTGCACGCAAAGGTCTCCCACTTGAGGCGCCTGCTTTACCGTGGAAGGTATCATCTGCGATGCGACGTAACTGAAATCGACAGCGCCCATGGCCATGTTATCGCAGCTTCTCTTCCAACAGGACGAGGCGCCCGTGTGTACCGCGTCGTCGTCGTCAGCCTCTTCGCAACGCGAATGTTGCAGTTGCTGAACCTGAGCCACCGTCACAGAGGGCAGGTTGAGGGTAACGCAGATCGAGTTCGCCATGATGCACTTTGGCAAAACGTTCGAACCGTGAGCTGGTCGTTAGTGGAAAGCGTACAGATCCTGAGACCGAAGCCCAGGAAAGGCATTGCGATTGCAAGTGCTGTTATACGCAAACGTGTGTTCATTTTTTAATCTTATTCGAGCGGGAAGTGGAAAGAGAACAACAGTGTGTGGAGCGTTCAAAGAGTTTTTCTGCTTTATTTCTTGTAGGAAAAAAAAAGTAAAATAAAAAAGCAAGTCATACAAGCCTACAGACATTCTGAAAATGTGTACAAAAACATGTTATGCAGGGTCCCGGCCTCGGTAAGCGGAATCATCTGTGCACCGAGACCGCAGAAATGAACTCTTGCAGCGTTCCGTGAGAGTCAGAAATGCCGGGCACCTCTCCGGACGGCCTCAGAGTGTAGCCCGCCTGCTGCTTGTTTTTCGCCGCCGTCGTGTCTGTGCCGTTGCTGCGCAAGGAGCTAGTGGCCTCCGCGCCTCCGCCGGTGGGAGCGTCGTCGTCCGTGTCCATGGGCAGCGATCCTTCGCTGTCCCCGCTCTTTCCGGAGCTCCTCGCGAACGATCGCTGTCGCAGCTCTTCCAGTTCTTTCAGCAGCGCTGGGACGTCCACGGACAGGCTCTCGGGCAAAGGCCGCCGCCCGTCCAAGTTCCTAGGCTGCCTGTTGTACGGAGTGTCTCTCGCTAGGGTCTGCAACTCGGCGCTGGGCAAAGCTGACTGGGGTGCCCCGACCTCTTCAGCGGTCGCCTGGAACCCGCGCTCTTGGTGCATCGCATCCTTGATGCCGCTCTTGATCAAGTCGCCCATGCTCACTTTGATCATTTCGATCATGGTCTCCCTCTTTTTCCGCGAGGCATCCTCTCTCTCGGACTCTTGTCTGTTGTACTCCAGCGCTACCTCTCTCCTCTGTTGCTCCGTCAGGCGGTCGACCGGTGAGGGCTTTGTCTTCCCACTCTGAGATCGCGTCCGGGGACGACCTGACGCGACTTCGTTGCAGTCGTAGTCGTCGTCCTCGCAGTAGCTGTAGTGCGGGGCTCGCCGGGTCGACCCCCCCAGTGCCGCCAGAGCATCTCCCCCACGGACTCCGTATTGCGGCAGGCGCTGGCCCACTTCCTCCCCGGCTCGTCTCGAAGCGGAGAGTAGTCGCCTTACTTCTTCCAGTTCGTACCTCGACAAAGCTTGTTGCGATTGATCCTCGCGGGCCTCCATGTCCTTTTCGGACCCCCGACCCCCTCGGTCCGGTCTCGCGGCGTTAGTACGAGCTTCCTCGCCCGCACACAGTCTGTTGCTCACCCCGGTGCGCTCCGTGAAGTCCTTCGCCCCTCGCATCGTGAACAGAGTGTCGGGGTCCTGGGGCCATTTCAACCTTTGCGCGAGAACCCCGTTCTGTACCTTGATCGCTTTCAGGACGTCCTCGAGCGCTCGCAACTCGTCCGCCTGCTTGATCGCGAGCCGCCTCACGGCCTCGATCCCGTCTTCCGAGCTCTCGCCCTCCCGGAGTCCGGGGTGTCCGGTCCCCTCCGGCTCCCGCGGGCTGCCCCCCTCGTCCGGGCGCAGCCCGGCTTCGAGGGCTTTGTCCTTCACCGAGCAAAAGCCCATCCTCGTCATGGTCCGAGACACGAGGTCCTTGTCCGTGAGCGCCACGCAGAAGCAGGCTGGTCGCATGGGCACCGAGACCAGGCTGCACTCCTCGACGACGGGCCCGACGGAGTTGTCTCCCACTGTTCCCAAGCTGAAGGCCGTGCTCAGCGTCTCGTTTTTCCTTAGCTCCGAGAGCAACCTGGCGGTGTACTCTGTGCCGTCGCAGGCCACGCAGCAAAACAGGAAGGTCTTGTCCGCTGACCTGCTGTGAACGTGCCAGTAGCACTTTACACGGCCGATGTCTCTTTCCGCGTCGTGCAGGAACACGGCCTTGCCGGGCTGCGGGTGGCAGGCCCCCGAGAATGACAACGCGTTCCCCACCGAGAACTCGGCCCTCGATTCGGGGTAAATCTCGTCGGGGGCCGCGCCATACACGCTGCAGACGCCCACGATGAACGAGTCTGTCCCGCGAGCGAGAATGTCCCGCAGAGCCTCCTCGTAATCCCGTGTCCCTGTCCCGTAGCACTCTCTGCAGAAGATCGGCACGAAGACGGACGGGTCAGAGCGCAGCTCCTCGCCCTCGCACTCGCCGCTATCGGCGTAGCCCGCCAGCGTCATGTCGCTCTCGCTCAGCACGGCCCTCTTCTCGTCCGCCTCGGTCATCTTCACGTACACGCTCTGGCCCTTAAGGCAGAACAGTGGTCCCGTCCGGGGGACGTAGGGGGATCCTCGACAGTCCCCGCTCGGCATCTCTCCTCTCCCCGATCTCGAGGCGCCCATATCCTCGAGAGACGTAACCCGCCGCCGTATATAGGTGGGCTCACGCTTCGAGTGGCTAAGTGTGGCACGAGCGTGGATGGGCTCCCGCGTGGAAGATCAGATTGTCTCCCCAGACGAACTCGTCGTCGAACTCCATGAGTCTCTCCAGCGCCGGCCCCGAGATGTGAACCACGTTCTCGACGGTGCAGTAAGGCGGGGTGCCCGCGAACGGACAGGCGCCCTTCCCCTCGGCCGAAAGTGCAAGCTCCGCCAGCAGCTCCGAAAGACGACCGGCTTCGGCTGGCGACAAGCCGAACGTCCCGCGCAAGTAAGACCTCGTCCTGATCCGCTCGAACTCGTCCTGGTCGAAACGCGGCACCTCCCCGCGGGACGGTTTGCACCATTTACACCTCGCGCGTTCTATCACGGCTATCGAGCGCTCCGAGCTTGTGCGGAACACGCATCGCCTGTGCGCCGGGATACCCCACAACCACGGGTTCGTGGAGGAAAAGAGCGCCCCACGCACGGTCGACCTGTCGCTCTCCATCACCCCCCAGACTCCTCTGGATGGAGCACCGGGCTCCTCACGGCTCGCGAACGATGGACTCTGAGCTCGGGCCCCGCCCGTCTTCACGCGGTGAAGCCTCGGGCCGTCCATGCCGGTCGACGCGTCGCGGAGCGGAAGGCGAGGGGGAAAAGACCAGGGTACCGCTCGGGGGACGGAGGGCCTCCGCGGTTAGTAATCGAGGCCGCGAGGCCGCTGGCAGACTCGGGCGGTACCCGGACGGCCCGCCGTCGTCGTCGTCGAGCGCCGAGAACGAAGCGTCCCACGACTCGCCGGGCTACTTGTCGAGCATGGCCTCCGAAGCCATCTTTCAGATGTTTCCCGAGGCCGGGGCCTCTGAATTGACGGAGGGCGAGATGCGCAGCGTCAGCGAAGCGGATCAGTTTCTCAGAAAACAGTATCCCATGCTTCACATGAACATAAGCGGTGGGGAGCATCCCTCGATCAGGAGTCTCTGTTACGAAAAGGAGCGCTCCAAGTGCCTCCTGTGCGAGAGGTTGGACAGAAACACCCTCGACTCCATTGGAGTGCTCGAACCGCAGGAGGTGGCTCCCTACTTGAAGTCATGCCATCACGCTTTCACAAGGAAGCAGATCAACCTTCACTTGGCCCACTGCGCGAGAGACGACGAGAACGTCGCCGGGGTGCTGCGCAGCATGACCCTGGACCTGATCTCGGGCTCGTACTCCCTGGCGAGCCAGGCGTCCGTTCGCGTCATGAACCGCGTGCGCACCCACATGTGTAGACTTTTCCTGGTCCCTGACCAGGCCGTGGCCAAGGTTCACAACGACGCGGTGAAGCAGTTCATAGGCTTGGCCGCCACGTGTCAGTCGCTCATGAAGCGCAAGCAGACAGATGCGGACAAGGGTAACGGCGACCCCTCTCACCCTCTCCTGTGAAGAGCGAGGCCGGGCTTCCCGACTCCTACCAGGGGGGGGGGGGAGGCGTCGAGTATTAGCGCGCACCTTCTCGAGCCGGTCGACGATCGACCGCCTCGGAAGGGTGGTGACATGCTCGCGCTCGTCGCCACGCTTGCCGTCTGGCTTCTTTGCCGAGCCCGAACCCAAGCGCCCGCGGACTACGAACCTTACGGGTATGCTCCTTACGCGTGGATCTCCGTGACGAAATGTGGCGCTCACACCGGCTGGTGCATGGGCACCAGCCAGGGAGGCTTCGCCTTGCGCAGGATCGGCTCCCAGGAGGGTGAACGGGACCAGTGCACGCATTATTGCCCGGGAAGTATCGGCGCCCTGTGGAGAGACACGCGCGGACGCTCTCCCGACTTGACCAGGTACCAGACGGAAGGCGTGATGCTGGGAGCCTACGTGAAGAAGCTCGACAGGTCCTCGTGCGTCCCGGTCCCGGGGGGGTTCGGGTGCTCCGAGCGGGTGGTCGCGCACGCGCCGCTGAACAGGATATCGGCGATGCTGCACGCCAGCCCTCGCAACAGAGACTATTACTTCGGGGCGAACTCGTCGGCCGAATGCGACCCGGGAGCTCAGTGCGCGGCCTACAAGCTCATGAAGAGAACGCTGCGCGCGCCCGAGGCCAGCAGGCGGTGGCCTGACTCGGACGACGTCCTGGCCATCCGCAACTCGGCCTACGCCTGCGTGCTGGTGTACGTCGGCCTTGGGGACGCAGAGGCGATGGGCGCCTGCCACCAGCAGCTGGGAGACAACTGTTTCGAATCCAACGGCAACACGTTCTGCGTGAGCAGCTCGGAGCACGCGAGGCCAGGTCTGACCAACTGGGACGGCCTGGCCTCCGCTCCGTTGGCCATGTGCGAGATCTCCGGCGTCGACGACTTGGCCGCCCGCGGCCCGGATTACTCGCCGACGCCCGAGGAGATCAGAGACTTTGTCGCACCCTCCATGTGTGACGCAACTGTCATCTCGGTGGAGCGCGCTCTGTACTCCTCGGCCGGAGGCTACTTAGCCGTAGCTCTAGACGCGGCCCTGTTCGCCACGGTGGCGCAAGCCGGCCACGTCGTGGCAAAGGTCCCGTTCGACGAGTGCGTGGTCCCCGTGTCCCCGGACCGAAAAGAGTTCCCCGCGGTCCTGGGGTCCGTGGCCGAAACCCTGGCGAGGGTCAGCGCCTCGGTCTCGTCCACGGCTTTGCTCTTGGACGCCAGCCGGTGGGGGCTGACGAACTGCTCCAAGTCGAACTGGGAGAGGCGTCAGTTCGGCAGAGTCGCGAAGCTTGCCGCGTCCGCCCTGCACAGACGAGGCGTCCGCAAGTTGTTCCTCGGCCTGCCTCCTTCACGTGGGCTGCTGGCGAGCACTGACTTCTTGGACCTGGCCGAGTTCGAAGCGTTCGTGACGCCGCGGGGCCGCGCTGACGCGAAGGATCCCAGGCACTGCCAGAACGCGTGGGTGAGCCCGAGCGGACAGAGGACTGGCGGCGGCGACGACGAGCGCTACGCCGTCGTCCCCTACCTCATGACTCTGCTCAGGACAGGAGTCCGAGCAAACAAGATCGTTTTCACCCTATCCCTCACCGGAGGACTGAAGCTCAGCGCCCCTGAGGGCGCGGGCAGGTGGGAGGTGGAGGGCGGTCTGCCTTTAGCGGACCTGGAGACCAACACCGCGCTCAGGTGCGAAGAAGACCTCAACACCAAGTGCTGCTCGGGCTCCAGCACCACGGTCTGGGCCAGGGGAGTGATGGTGAACGTGACCGTGTCTTCGACGTCTTTCGAGACCCTGAAGCGGTTTCCCGAACTCGTGGCCGTGGCCTTCGGCGTGAACCAGTTCTTGATAGCCCCCGTGGACTCTGACTTCAAGCGTGGCGTGCGTTCTGACATGCCCGCAATACTGGGAATCGCCTCGGCCGTGCACAGGCTGAGGGACTGGAAGAGGCAGCAGATGGCGGCGGGCATATCCACCGCGAAGGCCGGAGCCGCGACGCCTGCGTCCGGCTGGAAGCCCTCCAGGTTCGCGAGGTCCGCCGAGCTCCGCACGCCGCCGCCGCTGCCCTCTACGAACAAAAGACTGCCCGAGCTCGACGAGCTGGGCGACATCGTGATCACCGTCCCGGAGAGCGCGTACAAAGATCCGGCGTCGGGTTCCAAGAGCTCCCTGGATCCTCGGTACAACGTGGGTCTGAGCCACACTCTGGTGTGCCCCGGCCTCGTGGCCGTCCACGGAGCGCTCGGGGTGTTCAAGGAGCCCCACAGGGAGATGTACTCGACCAGCTACGACAGGATCTACGTGGGGAACTTGTACGCCATGGAGTCGTGCACCCCCGGGGAACCGGACAAGCGGGTCGAGTCGTCGGGCAGGCCTCCGCAGGTAGCGATAAACATCAACACCATGGTGCCCACGACCGATCCCAATCACTACACTGTGGGGATCCTGGACGCGAAAAGGTTCGTCGAGTACGCTCCGCCCGTGAGCAGGGTGTGCACCGCGCACAACACGGGAGAGAGCAGCCAGGGCCTGAATCTAGTCTCCGTGGACGAAAGCTACGCGTTGGACAGGCCGGTGGTGGAGCACGATCGCGGGGTGATCGTGAAACCGGCGGAAGCCATTCACTTCGTGTCCAACTTCACCCCGGGCCTGGACTACATCAACCTGAACGTGAGCTGCGTCAACTATGACGTGAGCGCCCTCAAGCCCTGCCTGATCTCGGTCTGCGGAGGTGATGACGGCTGCCGGAGAGACTACGGCAAGCTGTGCGATTCAGCGCACGAGATCACAGACGATGCCCGCAGGGCCGGAGACCTGATGAGAGAGGGTCTGGAGGAGTTGGCCGCGCAGGAGCGCAAGGCCTCTGCGTACGCCCTGCCCGACAATGCACCCTTCCCGGCACTCGACGGGCCCGAGCGACGCCGCACGAGGCACAAGAGGTTCCTGGGCTCGTTGCTCGGAGGCGCTGCCCTGGGTCTGGCATTGCACGTGTCTCAGAGAGTGGATCGCTTGGAGGTCCAGATGGACTCCGTGAAGAACGCGTTCACGAATGTCGCTGGGCAACTGGTGGAGGTGAGCAACCGGCTCGACGCCAACGTGGCGCTGATAGACGGGAGGATAGACAAACAGGAGAGGAAGATGAAGCGCAACACCGAGATCGCCAACAAGAACTTTGGACTCCTCAGGGACGCGATGAAGCGCAACACCGAGGCAGCCCTGCGAGACACCAACGTCAAGTTCTCCGTGATGGCCAGCTACCAGATGTGGTACGCTCAGATGCAAAGCGTGACCCATCAGATGACGCAGGCTGCCATGCACACCAAGTTCATGGCCAGGGGGGTGGAAAACTGTCTGAGGCAAATCGCCTCCAAGCGCTCGGGGAGCTGCCCCAGTGGCATGACCGTGATGCGCGATCACCCGGGTCTGTCCGAGTTCCCGACCGTGGGCGCGGCCCTGTACAGAAATCGAAAGCTGTTCATCGTGCACTCGTTGCCGAACGCCGTGGAGCGCGCCGTGGTCCGAGGGATCATACCCATGCCCAAAATCAGCACCGATGGCGTTCCCTGTTGGCCAGACTACGATGTTTGGCTCATAGACGGACGGTTCTACGAGCCCTCCGAGTGCCACGGAAAGTACTGCAGGAGGCCCGAGCTTCACGAAAGGTACAGGAGGTGCGTCGAGGACCCCTCGGAATGCAAGACCGTGTGCGGAGAGTGCCACAGAAACATCTGCTACCGCGACAAGAAGGTAACTTGGATGGAGGGGTCGGTCACGGTCGAGATCGAATCCCCCCCGCTGAAGCCTTTCTCCAGGCCGCACATATCGGACGGGCCGGTGTCGTTCGCGGACCTGCTGAAAGACAGTCTGCCCGGGACTCCTGAAATGGAGCTGCTGCGAGCCGTGAACACGACGTCGAACCTGTTGTCCGTGCGTCAAAACCTGAACAACATCACCAGAGACCTGACTGATTTTGACGCAAAGTACAACGAGATCGTGGCAGGGAGAGTCTCTTTGGGAGGCTGGCTATCGGGGTTCGCCAGCAGCTCGGCTTTGTGGATTTCGATGGGCCTTCTCACGACCTGGTGCGGAGCGCTTTCTGCTGGGATCATCTACTTGGTGTACTGCGGAGGGGGAGGCGGAGCAGGGCCTGCGATCCCCAGATCCGCAAAGCTGAGGAGGACTAAGATGTAGTTTGTGTAGTTGGATCGAATGTGTATTTTTTTTTTCATTTTGTCTGTGTTGCATGTGCACCATCCTTTGGATAGAAGCAGATGTATCTTGTCGTGAAACTGTTTGAAAAGCTCGGTGCTCTCTGAGATGGACACTGTGCGTTTGAGTGCGAAATAAAGGAGCTCGTTCAAAAATGCTCTCGTTGCTTTGAAGTGTTTTGCCACCGAACACAGCTTGCGCTTCATCTCTGGGAAAATACACTACACATTTTCTTTGTCAAAAAAAAAAACCCAAAAAATGTGTTCACACGTTCACGGCAGTGCACCCTGTGCTTTATTCCTGCCGATCTCCGGAGTGGGAAAGAGAAATGTAGTTTGTGTAGTTGGATCGAATGTGTATTTTTTTTTTCATTTTGTCTGTGTTGCATGTGCACCATCCTTTGGATATAAGCAGATGTATCTTGTCGTGAAACTGTTTGAAAAGCTCGGTGCGCTCTGAGATGGACACTGTGCGTTTGAGTGCGAAATAAAGGAGCTCGTTCAAAAATGCTCTCGTTGCTTTGAAGTGTTTTGCCACCGAACACAGCTTGCACTTCATCTCTGAGAAAATACACTATACATTTTCTTTGTCAAAAAAACTCCCCAAAAAATGTGTTCACACGTTCACGGCAGTGCACCCTGTGCTTTATTCGTGCCGATCTCCGGAGTGGGAAAGAGAGAGGTTTGTAAGCCTGGCTTCTGCAAGGGTGAATTGACAAAACAAAACAAAAAAAAAAAAACACCTCTGCGTGCACAAGCAGTTGCGCTGATCAGAAGTAATTTTATGGTCACCAACACCTCTGCTCTCTTTTTCTCCCCCCACCTTCATAGAGCATGGGCTTCCACTGCTCCTCCCAAGTCTCCACCTTCATCTTTTACTCCCTGCCTCTCCTTTTTTCCTATTGGTCCCAAACATTCTCCACCTTCCCCTGAGCACTGCTCCTCCCAAGTCTCCACCTTCATGTCTTACTCCCTGCCTCTCCTGTTTTCCTATTGCTCCCAAACATTCTCTACCTTCCCCTGAGCCTACCAGTTTTCTTTTCTGAGCCCAGAACTTTTTGTGTTTCGAATGTCTGGGCTGCTCCGATTAACAGCGGATTGATGCCACCGTGGATGCTTGGCGTGCGAGATGCCGGTCTGACTTTTTGAGCTTCGCGGGAAGGTCGAGGAGGGAGGACAGTGACTGCGAGCATCGGTCGTATTCTATGAACTGCACTCGGCCGTTTTTAAGCCTGGTCGGAGGAGGCGAGTGGCTGTCGGACGGACGCTGTTCACATCGGTCAGACGCTGTAAACATCGGCCTGACTCTGACGGATCTCGTCCAACCCAGAGACGTCTTGCTGCGAGCGGAGTTCTTGCACTCTGGGGGAAGGTCAGACTCACTGATAGTGATGAGTTTTGTTTTGGCATGAAAGTGAGGAAGGTGAGAGTTTCTTCTGTTGCAGAGATTTCGAGACTGTCGAGGAGGGGCTATATAAGTGCTGCCAAGTTTGCTCACAGAGGACTGAGCTCACACCCCAGCGTTCGTTCGTACAGGAACACTAGAGATTCGCCCCTCGGCATCTGGGTGGAACTCGGCTCTCTGTTCTAACGAAGCCCGCGGTGCAATGAGGGTGATTTCGGCTGGATACGAGAACGAAAAGATGCAGAGGAAGGCCAGGCCCGAACAAAGAAGGATCGGCGGGGGCCAACGCAGATACACTACGCCTTCTCCCCTGCGCAACCTGCAGCAAAGGAGAAGGCACGAAACGGAGAAGAGAAGGAGAGAAAGAAAGCGCTTCGACTGGACGCCCGAGTGGGCCGAGGGCGAGATCTCCCGCCGCGACCAGAGGGATGGAGTCCGCGATCGTTACCGAGGAAGCGGACGCGAGCGGGCCCTCGGATGCGTCCGTCTCGACCGCGAGCCTCCCCTCTACCCGACACTCAAGAGGCAGGTTGGAAAGGAGCTCGACCCTGAATTTGCACCTCGTCGCAGAAGGGCAAACCCTGCGGGCGGTTGCGTGCGAAAAGGAGACGGCAAATATCACCGGAGCGAGAGGATCAAGCGCAAGCGGGACCCGAGCCTCAGCCCTCGCAGGACTAAATCCGAGATTCGGCTCGTGAAAAGGAGGACCGAGCCAGAGGGGCCCACTGGTGAAGAACCGTCGCACTTTGGCGTGGATGTCGGCGAAGCTCACGACGGCAGGCGAAAGGCAGTTCGCTGGGCTGTGCCTCACGCCGGTTGCAATTTTGACCGCGCGAACCCCCAATCGTCGTCCTCGCGGAGAGGCCGTCGCACGGAGCGAGACACCGCGACCAGGCCCTGGAGACTAGGGTGTTGTTCGACAAAGGAAGACAGCTCCAGCGAAGGCGAGTACAGCGAGGGCGAAGAAGAGAAGGGCGAAATTCGCACGGCCGAGTACGAGGCCAAAGAGCGCGCGTGCAGTCCATCTGATGTCAGCGCCTCCTCCTCGGACGAAGACGACAAGAGTCGGGGGCGCGTAGAAAACGAGGCGGCCTCTCCGGAGGAAACCGAAGACGAGGCGGAAGAGGCTCGCGGCGAGCCTCTGTGTCCTGGTGCTGAAAGCGCGGGGTGTCGCGAGGCCCTCGCGGATGGAGGGCGACAGCCGGTACCGGGAGGCGCAATCTGCGTTGGACTCGAAGCCCTGCGGAAAGCAAACCACGTCGAGCCCACTCCGGCGCCTCCGCCTAGCCCAGTGGACGCCACGGAGCAAGACCGAGGCGCGGAGAGCGAACGCTCGCTCCGCCCGGGGGAGATCGACGTCCCGGAGTCCGAGGAAGGCGTCGAGGTCGCGAAGCGAATGGACGAAGAGCTGCACACTGCCATCTGGAGCATCAGCGGCCAGCCGTGGGTATCCCCGTCGATCCTGGGAGGCATGGTTTGAAGGTGATATTCACAAGTTGTCTTTTGTGTCACTGTGGGTGCGTTACAGAAACCCCTCCAGATATTATTTGACTTCGACTGAGGACGAGGAGTACGGTACGCTGGAGGAAGAAGCCAGCGCCATGCTGTGCGAGAGCGTCATCACGAAAGCGTACGACGACATCAACTTGATCACGTACCCCGATTGCATCGAGCCGCGCGCGGCGGAACCCCCAAACGGTTACCAAGTTCCTCCTCGGGTCGCTTCGACTTGCGCGGAGACGATTGAGCTTCCAGGCTCTCTACTTCCGCCACCCGAGACGGGTGACGAAGATCTCGACCATGGAGGGGACGGACGCCCGAGCTCGCAGCCTGACGTCGAGCCGCCGAAAGACGAGCCCGGCGCAGCGCTGCAGAGTGAGTCTCCAGGGCTCTGTCTCTCCGTGGAGTCCAACCGACGCGAGCCCAGGACGCCCGCAGAAGAGGAGCTTGCGTGCTGGAGCGCAGAGGGCAGCGCGGGGCCGCGCCCTTGGGACGGCATCCCCGGCGTCTCCCTATCCACGCTCGAAGATCTCATCACTTGCCCATCATGCAGACGGGTTTTCAACCGTGCGCCGGTGTGCTGCGGGTATCTCCTGCAACTCAATCGACCCGTGCAGTGCCTCTGCGGATGCGTCCTGTGCACGCTGTGCATCAGAGCGCAGGGAGGCTGCCGAAAGCACTGGGTCGTCTCCGAGAACGGAATGGTGAACGCCACGGCAAACGCGCTGGCTGACATGCCGGAGATGGAGGCTGTAGGAGCTTGGGAACTGGAGCGAGAAGGTAGCGACCGCTTCATGACGAGGATCGAAAAAGAGGAATGCGTTGAAAGGATGTTGGCCGAAGGGTCGCCAAGTGACGAGGAACTTCAGCGAGGTAAGAGGCACACCCTCTAGCACCTCGACCTTGCACAGCTTCAAGAGTCTGACTTTCCTCTCTCTGATTTCTCTCTCTCTTTTTTTTTTTTTACGCAGCGTTCCAGACCCTGATAAAGAATCCAGCAAACGACATGTCTTTCACCTACTGGGAAAATAAGCTCTTGCCTGAGTATGATGCCTACAGATACGTTTGCATGCCTCACATCCCGGGGTTTTGGGACCGCGTGCTAGTGGGGAAATGGTGCCCCGAGAGCACCCAGGCGGCCATCGGGCCCGACGTGCACCTGCCGCGGCTGTTCGACGTGGACATGGGCACGCATTACTTTCACTGGTGCTGTTTCGTGTTCAAGGAACAGATCGTCTTGGCAGCGTGGTGCACCACCAGAGTGTGCCAGGGTGGGAGCATGAGAGTCCTCCCACTGATCGACAGTTCTTTGAGGGAGACAGTGTCCGAGGTCAAGTTCAAGAGGATGATTTTCCTCCTGCGCACGTGGTTCACCGTGCAGTACCGCTCAAGGGAAGGCGGCGGGCGCGTTGAAAGGGACATCCACGTGGTCTTGGACTGCAAGCCGCTCGATGGACCCACCATCGTTCAAGCCATCGCTGAGCTTGCCGCCCGAAGCGGAATGGAGAAAGCGGATCCCAGCTACGTACACAAAAGGGTACGACCCTTCGCCTTGGACGCAGATGTGTTTTCGGCTAAAAACGCAGCTGCGGCCGCTCTGTTCGACTACAGGCCGCTGTCTTGCTGCCAATCCCAGACGCTTTACATGAACGTGGCAGAGGAGTTCAGCGACTGCCACCGTAACTCGGAGACTGGAAATACGCTGACCCGACCCATTTGCTACGAAGGTGACAAAAATGTCTACGTATGAACATTTTTGCTCACAATGTTCACATTATTTCATCATCATTTTTTTGTATTATATTTTTTTTTTAAAAAAAACAGGTGTGTGGAACATGATTGCATAGGAATTGTCATAGAAGTGTTTTGCTTTTACTCTTTTACAATTTGTTTTCTTTACCACAGTTATCTCAGAGGTTTCTTTCGACAAGCAGATGTTATTCCTTGTGACTGCCATTGAAACAGCGAAGGCTTGCGTAGTTGTCTTTCTACCTCGTGCATTTCTTTTTCATAGCATGCAATCCAATCACATGAACTGTACCCTCAGCATGCAATCCAATCACATGAACTGTACCCTCTTGAAATGTAAGACTTATTTTCCTTTTGTACTTTGAATAAAATCATATTGCTGTTGATTGAAGTACGCCTACTGTAGTCTCACATCTTCTCTCTACATTTCTTGGCAAACAGAATATGGAAACAAGCCAAGCAGTTGTGTTTTCAGAAATTATTTTATTCAGAATTTGTTACAAGATCAACACACACAGACAGTCAAACACTGTTGCATTTGAAAACAAAACAAAAAAGAGACACACTTTATACAAAGGGCAGGTACACTAAGAAAGAAAAGAAAAGAAAAGCCCTGAAACCCCAACAACCCAGACCTTCCGGTAGGAATTTATATGCGTTCCCCATCAGAGAACCGTAGCGGGACTACCCAGTTTAAGGGCGGTCACACGAGCCAGTGAGGGTGCCTCTGAGTAAGATGGCCGTCTTCGTAAGCCCCGCTGGCATCTTCCACCGTCATTTTAGACACCGGTTCCCTCATGTCGTCGAGGTCCCTGTGGACGTTCAAGGCGAGCACCGTCCTGTTTATCTTGGCCGAAGCGTTGAGTTGAAGCCCCACGCTGTCTGACAGAGTGTCCACCGCGCCCACCAGCCTGACAGCATCGATCCGGCCCCTGAGCGCCATGAGCATGTAGCGGAGCTGGTCCCTCTGAGTCTCGGCCGAGCGCAGCTCGTTCACGTACTCGGCGGTCACGGCCCTGTCACATGACTCGGAGCCGATGATCCCCTTGATCATTTCTATGTTCGCGTCCAGGCCCGTGATGGACCTGGCCACTGTGTTGATGGCGGCGTCCACTTCGGCCTCCTCCCTCTTCCTAATCAAGGCGATGGCGCGCTCGCGGTCAACTGGGTGCATGTACAGGGTCACGAAGAAATTGACCCCGCACAAAAGCACCAATTCAGCAAAGGCCCAGAGTCCGCGGGCCACCTTGCGCGCTAAGCCGGGCCCCCTGACCCGAGGCATCCTTCCTCCCTGCTTTCTCTTCTCTCTCCTTTCTCCCGCGCGCTTCGCCCGTTTTACGTTCCGTTTCCTCCCTCACAAGAACAGCCTGCGACCATGGTTGGGGCTCTCGAATATCCTGCTGAATATGGGAGCTATCAACCGAGCGGTGGTCTGCATGGGGTTGCAAGCGAACAGGCCCGTGCCGCTGATTCTGGGCGCGAGCCTGTCGACGAGGGGCTCGCCGCCCGTCGCGGCGCAGGCGCTCATGAGCTTCCTGTCCGAGGTCTTCCCGATGCTGTAAGTACCGCAGAAAGCCACCCCGAGCGAGGGCTGCATGATGTCCGTGGCCCGCTTGTTCCCATTCGCTCTCTCCGTGGTGTCCTTGAAGAGGTCCCCCACGTGATCCAGCACGCTCTTTTCGAACTCCGCCGCGTGCAGGGCGTCGCAGAAGACGCTGTGGTTGCTGTCCTCTCCGCCGTCGCCTCTGCGTCTGCCTCGCGACCTGAGCGCCGAGCTGAAGGGCCTGAGCAGAGTGGGCATGCAGGTGTAGGCCTCCGAGCGCATGAGCGGATCCAAGGGCACCTCGCCCGTGAGTCCCTGCAGGCTCTGGGACCGGCCGGTGGTGAAGATGTACGGCCTGCGGTAGCCGCAAGCGCTGTCGGACTCCGGGCAGAAGCCGTTGAAGGCGTCCGCGATCACCATGTCGTACGGCCCTCCGCGCCCCTCCAGGTGCACGTCTCCCCCTCGCACGTCTTTCATGTACAGGTTGGGGATGTAAAGCCCGGGCGACTCCAGGGTGTCCGGTATCACCACCGACTCGCAGTACTGGTTCACGGTGCACACCTGGTGAGTGTTGTTCGCCGTCGGGTTGCACAGCACCTGCGTGCCCAGCGCGTACAGAGCCGACTTTTGCTGCATCAGGGACACTCCGCAGCCCGTGAACCTCACTCCCCTGAACATCAGGTAGGACAAGCCGGAGTAGTAGACGGTGTCGTAGTGATCCCTGACCACGTCGTGAGTGAGCAGGGTGCTGTAGTGCATGCCGAGGAGCGCTTTGGCCAGGTCGTTTCCGATGCCGGAGATCTTCCTGAGTCTTATCGACCACATGTACGTGACCACAGAGTTCCTGTGGAATCCCAGGTCCGTGCAGGAGACGTGGCGAGAGGCCGTGGGCTCGAACTGCTCGCTGGCGTCTTCGGCGAAGGCCTCGGGCGCCACCCTGGAGAAGACGCATTCCCCGGTCAGACGGGCGACGGTCAATCCTAGGTTGCCGTCGATGCCCAGCTCGAGAGAGAGGTTCGGCTCCCCGTCCCTGTACCTCAGCGGGTCGCGCACCGCGTGGGCTTCGTTTTCGACGACGGGTTGCCGGCGATACACCCTCGCCCCCAGGCTCGGTAGGATGATCCAATACATCAGGTTGCAGTAGTCCATGTCGTCCAAGGTGAACCAGACGGGATATCCGCGTTCGTTGACCGTGGCCTGGGACCCATCCATGGCCGCGTAGCGCCGGTGGCTGAAGCAGCAGGGCATGGAGGCCACGACAGAGTTCGCCCTGTCCCCCACCACGTTTCTAAACAGTGCCAGCACTCCGGTTATCAACCCCTCGAGCTGCACCAGGACCTCCCGTTCCTCCACGGTGAAATCAGGCGCATTGGCGCCGATCTCCTTGGCCCCGAGCGCCTTTCGCATGTACACGGCGCATATGGGGTCCGCCATCCAGGACCAGAACAGGCGGCCCCTCGTCCACCCATCCACTTCTAAGTCACGGATGGGCTGGTTCGCGAGAATCTTGCCTCTCATCTCCAGCATGCGCTGCGCACCACCGCGGTAATCCAGGGCTTTGCTGAGAAAGGTGAGGTTGAGGGTCACGGTCTTGGCGTGCTCGCTGTCTCCGAAGCGGGCGAGGAGCTCGCTTCCGATCTGCGCGATCTCGTTGGAGAGGCTGTTCATGGCGGAGGTGTTGAACAGGGCCACCCTGGGCCTGACGACCCAGCGCACGGGCTCGACGGCGGCCGATCCGTGAGAGGCGTCGTCCGGGGCTTCGGGCACAACCATGTTTCGAACGTCGAACTCCAGCAGCGACGCGGGGTTCTTGATCTTCTGGTACCAGTCATCGCTGTGCGCCAACTGCGCCATGCGTCCCACGGCGATCCCTCTGGGTCCGTTCCTCACGAAGGCGTTCAAGTCCCCCTGCAGCTTGTCCCTGCGCTCCCTGCCGAAGAGAGCTCGAGGACTGCCGAGGCGGTGCAGCTCCCTCAGCGTCACGCAGACCACGGCGCCGTCGTACTGGTGCAGGTACGATACCGAGGGCGATCGCTGGGCCAGCTGCTTGTAGCCGACCTCTTCGGAGTCAGTGGCAGAGAGCACTTTGGACGGCGATATCTGGCCGAGCGCCGGAGCCGTGCAGCCCACCGTGAAGTACTCCCACTTGAAACCCTGGGTGTTGCTGAAAGCTTTGTGCTCCGTGGACGTCTCCCTCCCGCATCCGTGTTCCATCTGCACGCCGTCCACCAGCGCGATGGGAATGCCGACCGAACGCCCGCCGCCGATCAGAATGTGGTTCACCGGCATCTCCGTGACCTGGTCCCTGAAGCTGGAGTCGTCCGCGAAAGCCAGGTCCCCGTCGCCCAGCTCGCGTTTGTTGACCAACTCCATGGTGAACTCGTGGACCCCGTCGCCCCGCGACTTCTCGTCGGCGGCGGTGTAGACGCAGAACTCGGGCGCGAGCTTCACGTTTTCGCAAGCGATGCGCGTCCTGACGGCGCTGGAGTCTTGGGACACCACCCTGAAAAGGGTGTCTCCCATGACGAGGACCTCTGGCCTGTCGCTGCAGAGGACCCTGCGAGCGTTCTCCACCACGCACACGAAAGAATCCGGATGCGTGTTCACGGTGCCGCACATGAGCTCGGCCATCGTCAGCACAGAGTCCAGCTTCTCCGCTCTGGGGAGGGATGAGAGTTTCTGGCAGATCCTGTCCGTGAGCGTGGGCTGAGCCGCGCAGTACTCCAGGACCTCTATGGTCTTGGTGAGCTCCCACGAAGTCCTGGCCTGCTCCAGCTCCCTGCGTATCAGCTCCTCCGCCACGGAAGGCACCGTGATGCCGAGCAGAAATCCAAACTGCATGGTCACCACTTTGGACGTGTGCTGAAACACCTGGCTGTACTCCCTGGTCCGAACCCCGTTTCCCACCGTGTCGTAGGTACCTCTCTGGGCCTCTCGCTGATCCGTGATCTTGTAACGCCTCGTGAACCGCGTGCCCGTGGGCACGGACTTGTCCGGGATCAACATCTTGTACACGAAGCCCGCCAGCAAACGGCTCGTGTCCTTCTGCTGCTTGAAGAGAGACACTCCCATGTGGGCCTGTAGTATCATCACGACCGCGTCCGCCGACACCGAGGTGTTGGCCGCAGACGCCCTGATCACCTTCTCCGCCACGAGCTCGGAGAACGCCCCGGTCGAGTCGGCCAGAAACCCAGGCGCTTTGACCAGTCGTTTGGCAGCCTCCAGAGATCTCAGCGAGTAAACGCTGGGGTCAGTCTTGACCACGCTCATGGTGATTTATTTATTTTTTCTTTCTTTTTCTTTTTTCCTTTTCACCCCCCCCCCCCTCTTCGGCGAAAGGGACCCTTGCGCTCACACGATCGCTCCGTTGCGTTCGCTTCCGATGCGCGAGGCTGGCGTTATCCTGTAAGGTCTGTCGATCTGGGTCCCGTGCGCGTAAGGTGGGAGCTTGCTCAAAGCCGCCAGCATTTCCTCGCGGCACCTGCCCTCGTAAGTTAGTAAGCTTGGGTCATTTTGACCGTGGCGTTCCAAGAGCCTCTCCGCCACGGACACGTCCGAGGCGGAGTTGATAGCTTTCAGTTTCAACCTGGTCAGGCCGATAGCTCTCTTGCGCATCAGCGCGAAGTCCCTGAGGCGAGGTTCGGCTTCGTCCGCCTCGTCGCCTTCCTCGACGCCGTACTCGTCGCCGCTGTCTCCGAGGACCTCATAACGGTACCCGCTAGGGCCGCGCGCCGTCCGCCCGTTGCCGCAAAGGCAGCAGAGCGCCTTGAACAGTACGCAGAACATGGCCGACGAGAGGGGTCGAAGACGCGGCGGGAGCAGCTGAGTACGGGTGAGGAGCTGAGGAGCGGATTCTCATTAACCCCTCCCGGTTACCGTCCGAAAGTCGAGTCGAACAGAATTGTGACGATGAAGGCGGACGAAGAACCGCTCGACGTCCGGGAGGCGGCCTTGGCCGAGTGCGCCTTGGCGGACAGAGGGGACGCGAGGGTTCTAGAGGACTTCAGGAACGGCCGTTGCGCTCACCGTGCACGCAACCGTAATCGCCCCCGCGGAGAGGCGCGCTGGGACTGCTACGAGCAGTGCTACGACCTGTTGCCGCTACACAGGGACGTCGCGTCTTGGGCTTTTGTGAGCGAGGATCCGCAGCTGGCCGTGGTGATAGAGGAGATCGTGAACACTTTCAGCCCGGCCCTGTCAGTGGAGTTGCTGCTGTGCAACGTGCTGGGCAGCAACAGCGAGAGCGTCGCGTGCCTGGTCCGCTATCTCGTCGGGCACTACGTGGCCAACCGCCCCTGCTGCGGGCACATCAAAAGCACCCTGAGAAACATGATCCGCTGGACCGTGCTGGCGGGCTTCGTGCCTTGCCTTTTCCTGCCGTGGAAGAAAATCAGATCCCTCGGCCTCGGCCTGTCTGGTAAAGCTGCCGTGATCAACATGGTTTCGGGCTCCGGCGGGCCGGACGCGCGCCCCAGCAAGCGATGCAGGAAAGATGTCGAAGCGGCCCCGCCCCGTAGTGCCGGACGCCTGTTTGTGGTGTCGCCGGACGGCCTCAGCCCTCCCGGGGCCGCGGCTGAAGCGATCCAAGAGAAGGAGGCTCACGACGAGGCGCTTCCTCGCGTGCTCGAAGTTCCCTTGGACAGTCTGGCGGAGACAGCCAAGTTGCTGATGATGGCGTCGGTGCCCTGCGCGCCGGCGGCCGTGGTGTGTAAGATAGTCGCGGACTGGGTGAGGGGAGAGCGCGAGGCTTTCGTTCGGAACCCCGTGAAGGAGACAGAGCTGAAGATGTCTGTGGTGACTCTATGGGGTGTGATGAAGACCTTCGAACACGGACGGTGCCCGGTGGTGCCCGAGTGCAGAGCCTCCTCGTGCTTGGCCTTCTACGACAAGCGCACCGCTCTCGTCACCACGGTGGTGGACGGGGTCCTCTACAGACGAGCGTCGGTGTGGGACAGCAGCTGGTCGGCTTCGGGTCCTTCCTTTTCCTCCTTGGCGGAGAGGGCTCACGACACCGTCAAGAACTGGAGGACGCTTTTCGCCAGGATAACCAGGGGTCTGAACGAGGCCGCGGCGAGGCACGTGTACACCAGCGCGGGGGCCGATCGGTCGTCGCTGGCGCGCGTGGCAGACGTGATGCTCTCCTCGAGGGCCGAGCAGCGGGACGCTGGCATCTCGGTGGTAGGCAACGCGACCGACAGACCTTTGTTGGACAACCTGTCGCGAGCCCTCGCCTGCAACCAACAGACGGACATGCTGGGACTGCTGAACGACGCCGAGCTGCCCGACTCCTTGCTGCAGTCGGGCGCGTGCGCCTCGGTGTCCAAGCACAAGTCCGCCAGCGTGTCCCACAGCCTCAGCAAGATGATGGCCTCCATGATATCCGAAGGCAAAGAGGTCCTGCTGGTGCGCGGATTTCTGACCGAGGTCACCTCTCGTCCTCGCGCGGCTCTGGAAAAGCTCAGGTCCGAGTGCGAGGATCCCGGGCTGCTGAGGATGGCGGAGAACGTGTCCAGGCGTCTGGAACGTCGACTCGCCGAGCGGGAGGACGGGGCCGAAGGAGACCGGGATCCCGTGACCGAGCTCGGCTCGGACGTGAGGCTGGTGTGCAGCTACCCGTCCTCTGTCAGCGTTGCTCACCTGGAGGAAACTCTGAGCATTTGGACAAATTTTTGGCGTAGCGCCTTGTCGGGATTCAGCCACTTCAACAGGAGACACAACACCATACAGTACAACCACAGGGACGGCGTGAGAGAACTGGAGTCCGGATCCCCCGTGCACATCTTCCACAGCGCCCTGGTCGCTCTCCTCAACACGTCCGGTGCCACGTTCGCCGACAGCCTGTCGGGGAGAAAGCCAGACGGGTCCCTCTCCGTGAGCGATATCATGCTCACAAAGGATTCCCTGCACCCGCCTGCCTACGGCCTGCTGTTGGCGAACAAACTCGGCCTCAGGCCCTCTGACGTGAAAAGCTGCGAAGAGGTCACGACGGAAGAGCGGGTCCCGGGTGCTCCGCACGACCCGTCCGCGCTCTACATCAGCCCGCAGCCCCGAGAAGCTTCGGCCGAAACCACAGTGGGCACTGGGCGTTGATGAGACGACGAGACACGGACTCTCTCCCCGGAAGGCGACAGACTGGTCTCTCGGGCCTCTCCGAAGCTGGGAACCGAACATGGTGGAGACTCTCCGCCAAGCGCCCGGGGCTGCCTTTCTACTCGCCGAGACGAGAGGGACAAAGCCCCGAGCCCTCTTTCGGTCCGATCCTGCGCTTTGCGCGTGGGGGCCTTGACGGTGCCGTGACGGGGAACAGGATCGTGAGGACGAACGGGAGGCTGAGGCGGAGGAGGAGGAGGAAGCGATGAAGTCTCTTCAGGAGAGATCGTGGAGTTCTCCCGTCCGAATCGAGCAAATGTCGACTCCGCTTCGACCCTTTTCTCGGCTGCCTTTGTAGCTTTGATTCTTTTTCTGATGAAACCTACCCCGGAGGACTGCACCCGCCGTCGTATTTGTCTTTTCGATCTCCTGCACGGATGGCCGTCTCTCGAGTTCTCGGGTAGGCTGTGTGTTGGGCAGTCGCCAACCTCTCCAGTTCTGACCCTCACGCGCTTCAGACCGGACTGTTCAGGCCCCGACTCGTCTCGTTGTGTCGAGACGTGGGCGGCCTCTCGACTCGAGCCCTCTTCGCGCCGTTCTCCTCTCTCAGAGGGGCTCAGGAGGCCCTCTTCGGCGAGAGCGGAGAGACGTTCCGCGTCCCTTTCGGATGCGGGGCACAGGGTTCGTTCGGCCGTCGGGCTCAGCGAGCTGGAACCCAGCGCGCTCGACTCCAGCCACACGACGAGGCTGGTCCTCTCCGCGTGAAGCCGGGCTTCGCCCTTGAGCATCCACAGGGCTTCCAGGCTGAGTTCTTGCACTTCCTCCAGCGCTACCCTTATCCACAGGGTCTTCCGGCGGCCCGGCTCCAGCGGGCAGAGCGAAATCAAGGAGGTTTCAGCTGGCACGCCGCTGTCCCCTAACGACCTAAGGAACCTGTTGATCTGTTCCACTGGGACGCTCTTCCGCCCGGCGCGCAGCTTGTGCTCCTCCGTCGGGGTGTACTGCACGAACGTGCAGCCCCGCTCAGATCGCACCACCCCAGTCAGGCAGTCGAGCGTGACCACTTCATCGCTCGCGAGGGTCTCGTAGATCCCAGGAGCCGCCCGAGAAGGCCCGACCCCCTCGTTCTCCGAGCGGAGATCTTTCTCGGCCTGTCTCGCCACACCGCTGACTGTGGGCGTTGCGGCGGAGGGACGGGCTCCGAGCGGAGCCGAGGCGAAGGCTGCGCTCGGCTTGTAGGAATATGAGAACATGGTGGCCGGTGGAAGCGGCTCTCGTCGATTTCGCGGGTAATCAACAGGTCTCTGGGCTTGTAAATAAGCGGGTCAAAATCGGAGCGTCCTCGGGAGTCCGGAATCTCGATTCGCTCTCTGCGTGCGCCGGGATCTGCACGCTCTGGGCTGCACCTACTGGCAGACGACGGTCACGGTCAAACTGTTGTGCCGGAATATCATTTCGCAGAAATTCGAGACGATAGAAAACAAATGAAACAGCTCTCGTACAATTTTATTCGCAAGCGTTTGCCTTTGACCACTTTCTTCGCGAAAAGTACCTCGGAAATCTCCGAACAAATAAAAGGACAAAAAAAAGTCTTTGTCACACCTGAACGTACTTTATTTTGAAGGCTTGAGACATTGAGGCAATGAAACAACTTTCAGTTTTGTTCTCTCGTTGCTTTTCGTTTGCACACGTCTGCTTTCAACCACTATTTGTTTTTGTTCTTTCAAAGCTCATTGCCCCACTCTGAGATTTCCCGACAGAAAAAGTCTTCCTTTTTCGAAAATACAAAATGTTTCGTCCAAGCTTCCCCTCTCCGACCCTTTGTCCCCGGTGGCTCTGCTTTGACAGTCGAAGCCCTCCTGTTCGCGTACCAGGCACGATTGACCGTTGAGCACCTGCTTCGTGAACATCAACCGGCCTTGAGCAACCCAAAGCCCTCACGGTCACAGTGGAACTGTAACACCTGAACATACTTCATTGTGTATGCTTATGAAACCTTGACGCAATAAAACAATGAAACAGCACTGTGTTTGTTATCTCACAACTTTCATTTTTATTCAGATGTGTCCGCTGTCAACAACTTTCTGCGTGCACACAACAGTTTCTTTTTCTTTTTTTTTTCTTCCTTTCGATTCTTCTCTTAATCTTTCAACCATTTTTTTTTTTTGCCAACAGCCGTGTCGTCTTTGTGGTCTCCGTTAAGATCTCAACCTCAGAGCCAAGAGTTCGAAAGCGCGGTCCAGGGCCCCGGAGAAGTCATCGTCCGAGAGAAAGTGTTTCAAGTTCAGCTGGGAGAAGCACTCGCCGATTTCGCACGTGCTCGTCAGGTCTCTGGGCCTGTAAATGGGCTCGTCCCAACCTTCGCCCTCTTCCAAGGTCCACCTCGGTCGCGGACCGTCTGAACGAACGGGGGGGCGGCGCGCAGGAACCCTGGCTCCCCTCTCTGCGATCTCATACACCGCGTGCCTCCAGAACTCCGAGAGATCCAGAGACTCGCCGCAGCGGGGGCACTCCGCTCGTCCTCGGGCGCTCCCGGACCGGCCCGTGGGGACACGACGGGCCTCCGCCGCCACCTGTGTCGGCAGCGTGAACTCGGCCCTCTGCCCGCCGCAGAGGCTCGTGTCGTCCGCGTCCGAGGGGAGCCGCGAGAGCGTTTCGGGGATCAGCCTCATGTATCCGAACACATCTCCTCGGCGCGTGTAGACAAAGTGCCACTCTCCGCCGAGAGCCTCGCCGGCCCGCGCTCCGTCGGGCCGCTCGTTGCGAACTCCGCCGAACTCGAGGGCCTTGAGTTCCTTGACGCGAGCTTCCACGCGTTCGAGCCTCTCCGTGCAGGCTGCGGTCAGGTCATGCAGCTCCTTCGCCAGCGAGCTGACCCGAGCCGCGGCTCTACGAGAGGTGTCCTCTCGTTCGAGCGAGCTCAAGGTGGATTCGTAGTGCCGGTTCACTATCTCCCAGACCCTGAGGATGGAAGCTCGAGGGAGGCTCCCGAGTTCGGTGCCACCGCTCACTTCGGTCGTCATGGTAGGGGGGGCTCGCTATCGTGGGGACCGCGCCGGTCATTTAGCCCGACCGCCTGGGCGAGCGTCGTCGCTGGCCTTGGTGGACTTGTCCAGCGCGTGCCTCAGCGTGAGTTCACTGTAGCCGAGTCGCGAGAAGTCGACGTCCCGCAGGTCAGGGAAGCCCTCCTGGGGGCGGCGGGTCAGGTCGTTTTCGCAGTGGCAGACCACGGCCGCTATCAGCTCTGCTCGAGCGGCCTCTTTTCCCTCCTCTCTCAGGTAGGCTTCGTGGGCCGAGAGCATCTCGCGGTGCCGCACGCTCGGGTTGTCCAGGAGCCACGGGACCAGGTGGACGAACTCTGGGTTTTTCTGGTAGTAGTTGGAGAGGACTCTGTCCTGAAATGCCGTCAGCCGGCTCCCGTAGCGGCCCGCGAATGAGCCCCTCAGCGCCTCCCTGTAGCCGGGCCAGCGCGTGGGGTTGTTCCGGTCCCTGACTCGCAAAAAGTACATCTCCGTGAGGTACACCAGGCAGACCTTTTCCCTGGTCGTGAGAGTGCCACCTCGCTCGTGCGCCAGCTCGCAGCAAAGTCTGTTGAAGTGGCCGTGGAGCTCCACGAGCGAGGCCACGGAGGCCAGGGCCCGGGGGAGTTCTTCGGCCGCGCTCTTCACCCTCTGCGAATTGATGGACATGGAGGAGAAAAGTTGGTGCCTGTTCTCCTCGCCCGTCACGTTTACCGAGGAGAAGAAGAAGGGAGTGTGAAAGTCCTTCTTGGTGTCTTTCATGCGAATCACCACGCTCGCGGGGTTCGCCACGCCGTACATGTAGCTCGTGAGGTTTTCGTTGTTCACCTCGAAGGGCTTAGCGGAGACCACGCAGGTGCCCTGGGCCATGGACACGGTCTCGAACAGCCCCCTGAAGTAGGGCTGCAGCGCGTGCTTCGCGTTGGACGTGTAGTTCGCGCTGCGGCTGGGGTTGGACGAGAACTCGATGCGGGTGTTCTTGTAGCCGTGTCGGGAGCTGAGCTTCTTCTTGTCCGAGACGAAGCGGAGCCTGCTCACGAGCTTGGTTTTTGTTGTGTTGGACTGCTGAAGGGCGTAGCGCCTGAGGCTCTCCGAGTACACCACGGCGCTGAACTTGCGGTTGCCCACCGTGTTCACGTGAAGCACGTGGAGGAGCACGGAGCCGTTCAGGTCCACCACGCAGCTGCCGGCGGCCCTGAGGGTGTCGTTCGTCTCCTGCGGAGAAGGGCGCCGGGGCTCTGGCTCCCCGCCCCGCCCGAGCACGTCGGGGCTAGGGACGGCACGGTACGGGCCTACTGAGCCAACCAAGTTCGCTGTGGCATCGGTGCTGGTCCAGGAGCCACAAAACCGCGAGCCAGCACAGTCGAGACACTCGGGTCTCTCGCAACATTCCTCTCCCCCCGTCGGATCTAGGCCCTCGCTGTGCACGCGGGTCTGGTGGAAGAACGGGGCAGTCTCGCCCCTGCCACGCAGAGCCGATACTCGCTCCTCGCGCCTGAAGGCGGCCTTTGCGCTGGGAGAAGGGTCCATGCTTGCCGTGCAAAAACAGCGCCTCCCTGAGCTCGCTGGAGCAGAGGGCCGTCGACTGTAGCGGCCTCGAGAAAAACAGCTCCGCGTTGAAGAGCAGCAGCCTGCGGTTGCCGGCGTAAACCAGCACCAAGTGGGACCAGAGCAGCTCGCTCGCGATTTTCACTTCGGCCGAAACGTCAGGGGAACGGCGCACGCAGTCCCACTCGGGAGGTGGAGCGGAGGAGAGGTTTTCCGTCAGGTACTCCAAGGCCCTGGTCTCGTACGCGAGGCTCGGGGGCGCCGCCGATCCCCCGGACTCGGCGGCCGCCGCCAGTCTAGACCGCAGCGTCCTCGCGGCATCCAGAGCCCTGCCGTGACAGTCGCAGAGGAAGCACAGCCTGCAGTAAACGGGCAGCAGCTTCCGCAGGAACCGCACGCGGCCGGCCGGTCCGGGCCTCAACCGCCCGAAAGAGCCGTGGACCTGAGGGTCGTAGCCGACGTAGGCGCGTGCCCTAGGAGACCAGACGTCAGGGCCGGAGACCAGCTCCAGATGCTTGACCAGGCACTCTACTAAAGGCACGTCGGCGAGCGAGGCGCTTCCGAGTTCGTCGACCAGGTATCGGATCAAGTGGGCGCAGTCGGTTATGTCCACGCAAACGGGAGGTTCGCGTCCCGCGGACATCCCCGAACTTTTTTTCGTGGCGAGCGCCGTCAAAGCATGCTACGGCTCGCTCCCGAACTGGGAGGGCGAAGGCGAGCCGAACGATGAGCCTCCTGCGCCCAAGAGAATCAGGGAGGAGGACGACGACCAAGGAGAGAGTCCTATCGACGCGGAATACAGGAGGCTGTACGGCGAACTGAGGGCCAAAGCCCTCTCTGACATAAAAGACATGGTGCGCGAGCACGTGGAAAGGCAAAGCACGGCCTCGACCTCGTACCAGTTCATGAACATGTACGGGCTGTGCTCCTTCGAAGAGCCCCGCGACCCGCGCGATCGACACCACGGCAGGGAAGAAACGCCTAGGTGCAAGTTCACCAACCTCGCGTGTCCCGTGGCCCGCGAGCGGACGGCAAACTCGGAAATGCTCGTGTCGGTCTGCGGGGCCCTGAGCCCTCTGGTGAGCGCGCGCGTGCAGCCCGGAGAGCTGCAGCTGACCCGCTGCGGGGAGCTCGATTACAGCAGGGCCGAGGAATCCCTGCGCAGACTGGAGGCCCGTCGCAAAACGAGGCCCGTCGGGACGACGCAGGAGGGCCGCTTGGGAAACACCATCGGGAGCATGGAGTCCCGATTCGCTTTCTGCGTGCGACTGGATCTGCACGCTCTGGGCTGCGCCTACCGGCAGCTGATGCTCACGGTGGAGCTGTTACACCTGAACATACTTCATTTCTTACACTCGTGAAGACTCGAGGCAGCGAAACAATAAAACAATGAAAACGGCTGTGTTTGTCATGTCACTTTATTCTTTATTCGTAGGCTTGCTTTCAATCACTTTCCAACCGCACACAAGTGTTGTCTCCTCTTTCGCAAAATCATCTAAACGGACGACGGAGCGGTCTGCGGCATGCTTTCGCGACGCCCCAGCCTCTTCCCCTGCTATCTCCTCCCCGGCCGCTCGCCGTCGGTTTGTACACACTCTGTGTCACTCTCTAAATGAAAAAAAAAAAAAGTCTCTGTACTCTGAGGCAGCCCGAGCGACACCTCTCGCCGTCGGCCCTCTCCTCAGCACTGGGCCTCTGGTTGTCACTTGAGCTCGGTGTCGCGGCTGAGGTAGAGCCGTCGCGGCCAAACGCGTTTCATTTCGTAAGTTTGTGAAGGCTGGAGACAAGAAAATGACCAGACGACTCTGTGTTTGTTCTCTCACAACATTTTTATTCGCACATGTTTGCTTTCAACCACATTCCAAGTGCAAAGTTGTTGTTTTTTTTTTTTTTCTTCCTTTCCATCTATCACAGCCCACACACCCCACCATCGACTCACTCCAAAAAGAAAAATTCTTCGTCCTCGGACACCCGACCAGTCTCACAGGCATCCCAGCGACCTCTCTTGGCGTCGTCGGCGCCGACAGAGTGGTCCAAGGGGCGTTTCGCATTTTCTTCCCCCGCGCCATCCTCCTGCCACGGCTCAAGCTCAGCGTCGCCGTCCATTTGCCCGGTGACCTCGATGTTGCTGTCTTTCACCGCGGACACCAGGGCTGCAAACTCCGTCTCCTTCATCTCCGGGGCCATCATCCTGATACGGCCCACGTCGATCCTGGGCAACACGCGAGACACCTCTCGCTTGATCTTCTCCAACACCTCGTCCCCGGTGGCGCTGCCTTGAGAGGCGATGCCGTCAAAGCCCCCGTATCCGCGGTTCGTATACAGGGCCGTGTTCACGCAGCCGTTGCTCATGATCGTCACTCGGTAGTAGCAGCCCCACCTGCAGGCCTTGAGCGACCCGAACGACTTCTGGGTGTTCGAAAACAGCCTGAGGCTGGAGCAGATCGTAACCGGTGCGTGGATCAGGCAGTCCGCGTTGGCGAAAGCGTGGGAGAACAGCAACCGGCGCTGGCCATCGCTGAACATAACTCTGTTGTAGCAGAATCCGTGCTGCCGCATTATGTCTCTAACTCGAGCCTTGGTGCCTCCTATCATGGCCAGCGATTTGCGCAGGTAGCAGGGGAGGCGAGGGTTGTCGGGGTGCAGCCACTCGACTAGATCTAGATCGTGATAGTTTATCGGTGCGTGCGGATTCGGTTTGCTGAACATGGCGCACGTCAGCTTCAGGCAGTTGCCGTACAACGCCTGGAAGACGTTCGTGTTGTCGCTGTCTTTCCCGTGCCTGAATTTGGCCACGGTGGAGAGGGAGACCAAGCGGGAGCACAGCGTACTGTAGTTGAGTTTGGCCCCGGCGTAAGCTCCGTGCGCGAGCTCCACGCAGAAGAACCCCAAAGTCATCATGACGGCCTGTCTCATGGTCATGGAAAGCGTGAGCGCGCACATCGGCAGTGCGCCGTGGGCGAGGGACAGGCGGTACTCGCTCTTGTCGTCCAGCACGTCCTTGTGTATCTGCTCGTTGAAGCCGGGCTCGCTCATGGCTTTCACGCAACCCACCTCGGTGAACTCTCCGGAGTTGAACCTGTGGTGATAGCGAGCGAAGAAAGCGACCTCGGTCACCACCCTCTCCGCGCACACGGGTTCCTGGGCCGTGGAGAGCATCTTTTGCATGCGGCCGCCGGCTTCGCGCCTCAATCCGCAGCCCGCCTTGGGCGCCTCGTCCCGTTCCAGCGCGACCCTGAGCGCCTCCAGCAAGCCCGTCTTGAGCGAAAGGCCCAGAGTGACGCTGGAAAAGTCTCCAAATGCCGTCTTGTACTTGCCCGGAGGCTTCCTGTCCTCGGGGCCGGTGAAGATCTTGCCGAAGAACAGGTTCCTGCCCTCGGACTGACCAGCGAAACTGACGCCGGACGTGTACAGGCAGTTGCCGGCGCAGGGGCCGCTCCACCCTTCCAGGCGAGAGAACAGCTCTCTGCTCTGGTGACGCGCCTCGGCCGCAAACCTCCTCATGGAGCCGTTCAGGGCCGCCATCACGGTCTCACAGAACTCGCTGTTGGCGTGGCAGGGCAGCATGTTGCGGATCGTGCCGAAGAGCGCGCACTGCACGTAGGCCATCACGTTGTCGCAGAGCAGGCAGGAGCGGATGAGGTTGACGTGCTCGCCCGGGGACACGGCCATTTTCCCGATGCAAGAGTCGCGAGTCATGCGCAGCCTGTCTCCGAACTGGGGGGCCACGAACCAGAGCGTTTTGCTAAGGCTCTCCTCGATCTTGTAGCCCAGAGTGCGCAGCTGCAAGCTGGCGCTGGTCCACGTGAGGTCGTCCTCCAGCACGGAAGAGACGTCCGCGCCATCGTTCGTGATCTCGTAGCCCTTGTACAGCCTGTAGTACTTCAGCTTGGCTTCGGGGTCTGCTTTCGCCTCCGGGCCGTCCGCCTTCCTGGGGAACGCTTCGAACCACGGGATGAACATGGGCTTCAGCAGGGTGGCGGCGCACAGGGGGTCGCAGAAGTTGCCCTCCAGGAACGGGGAGAGAGCCACGCTCATGAGCGTGGCGAGGCTAGCTTCGTCCAGGCAGGAGCTGAGGAACACGGCCGTAAGCTGGACGAGAAACAGAAACAACATGTGAGCCGGCTCCTCTCCCTTGACGTGGGGGATCGCTTTCTCTCTGAGATCCTCCACGTCGAACAACCCCGTCAGTTGGCTAGCCAGAGATGCGATCCGCCTGGCCTCCCGCGTGTTTTCTCTGCGAAACTTGACGAACACGGAGGGGCAGAGCTCCCCGTCGCTCATCGGCGGCTTTTCGATTGCTCCGCCGTCCTGGCTCGGGGCTCCCTCGCCGCCGTCTCCGACGTTCAGGGCCTCCCGGTAAAGGCCGAGGACTCGCTCTGTGCCAAACAGTCCACACAGACCTGAGAAGAGCGCTCGTTCCTGCTGGGGGTCCACGCGAGGCACGTTCCTCATCCCGGTGAAGTGACCCAGGTGTTCGGCGTGCACTCTCAACACCCTGTCGGGGAACAGGGCCGGGCAGTAGACATGCAGCGTGACGGGCGATCCGAGGAGCACGGGCGCGAAAGCTTCCACGGGGCACGGGTAAGCGACGGCGGAGTCGTGCGGTCCGGTTGCCACGCAAAAGCAGCCCTCGTCCAGGCTTACCTTGAGTGCCTCCACAACCACGCCGTGTGCCATAACAAAATTAGACAGGGTTCTCGGGACAGTTCGAGCGTTCGAGCTCAGCTGGTCAGGCTGCTGACGAGCAAGGCCAAAGCTCCGGTCGAGGATTACGGCGAAGCCTACTCGCTGTGCTCTAACCTTTGGGATTCGACTCTGCGCCCCGTGCTGGTCGGCTCAGACGGTCTGTTTGGAGAGGGGACTGTGCCCGACCGCGACGAGCTGTCCAAGCTGAGGGGGCGCGAGGCAATGCTCAGGGTGGCCCTGCTTGCTGACTTCTACAGGTTCCAAGCAGAAGATCTGTTTTTTGACGAGTCGCACTCTTCGCACAAGGCCCTGGCCCTCAGACTGGAGGCTTTTAGGCTCATCTCGGACCAGCGGGCAGAGGGCAGCTCCGTCGTCCGACCTCCCTCTCGGGAGAAATCGGGAGCGCCTCTCGACGGCGGAGCGGGCCCCCAGGCCATGTCGCGGCGGAGCCGAGCGGCTCTCGGAGCGAACGAATGCGGGAGACGGGTGACACGTGTACTGCGCTCAGTGTCTCCTTTCGCCACCCTCCGGACGACCTCTGCTCCATTGAGCAGCCGCCCGGAAGGCGACGGGTCGAGCGGAGACCCCGTGAAGTGGTCTCGCTTCTGCTTTGCCCCCAGGAGACGGTCGTACCACTGCAAACTCGTCAGAGCATTTCAGTGCGTGAAGGCCTCGGGCCACTCGATGCTCGCGCTAAATTCGGAGTGGCCCTTGAGCTGCTATTACAGGCTGGCCGCCGCTTACACGACGGACCGGCCGCTCGAGATGGCCGCGGCGTGCATCCCGCAGCTCAGGGAAGCAGCGGACATGGTCAGCAGGGAGCAGTTCGGGCAGCTGCGAAGCCAGAGCCCCGAACGACGGATGCTGCTGTACGCCGTGTTGAGCTGTCACATAAACTGGATAGACTACAACCACAAACAGATACTGCTGGCACCCGTGGGGCTTCCGGGCCGGGACCGGGCTCGGGCCGCGGAGGGAGACCTGAGGTGCGTCAGGTGTCTGAAGAACCAGACGTTCCGATCGTCCGAAGTGAAAGGCAACCCCAGGAACATCGACGTGGCGTTCGATTTCGAACAAATGAAATTCGTCTCGTCCTGCTGCGCGGCCCCGGTGGCGAACGTGCCGCTCAGCACGTCGACCGTGAACACGTGCACCTTCACCGACCTGAAGCAGATGTACACCGTGTGCCCCGCTTGCAAACAGACCATTTTCTCCGAAGTACTAGTGGACTTGGAAACGCTCCACACGCGCTGCGTGTTTTGCGCATCAAACCGAATCGGCACCTGAGATCCCCTCGAGTCCTCCTGTCCCTCCCTCCTTGACCCTCCAGATGGACCGGGAACCGGGGACCGAGGCGTCAGTGTTTCGAAGCGTCTGCGAGCTGCCCGACCCGACGTTTCGGGACATAATGGACAGACACTACGGGAGCGAGGCCCGCTTCGCCTCTTCTCAAAGACCTCGCGGAGGGCCCGCTCTGAAGACGGGCAAGTACGACAACCTGTCCGCGTACCTGGACACCGTGTATGTGCTGGGAAGGAGGGAGCGCGTGATCGAGGAGATAGTCCGAGCTCACAAGAGCTTGGCGGTCGTCGAAGAGGACCCAGCACCGAACGAAGGCAAGATCCCGGAGGAGGCGTCCTCGGCAGGAGCGCCCGTTGCTCTCGTCGATCCTCTGCACGATTCGCAGTACTTGGACGGCGTGGCGAGCAACACCACTCTCAGCTTCTACGCGGAAATCGGAGGGGAGCGTTGGGACGAGGACCGCCCGGGAGGGTGTGAGGCATGAGAGCCTGGGCTCGGGACTCCCGATCTCAGGGGGAGAAAGACGTCAGGCTGACGCCCTGCGATATCACGACGCCGCGTTGGTTTCATTGTGTTTCTGTGTGCTGCTTGTGTAATTTTTGGTTGGTTTTGGAACACGCTTTTGATGGTTCGAGTCAAATAAAAGACACAACATTACAGTCTGTGTGTAGTTCACTTCAGTATAGTTCAGTGCGTTTCGAGTATGCTCCAGGGGCTCTCATAAACTCAGCCATTCAAAGTGGCAGGTTTCCTCGCACAGAGTGAGGTCACCACGCCGCGTTAGGCCCCTTTTTAGGTAAAATACGTGCCACTTAGTACGCTGACCTTCCCGGACCCGAAACCGTACACCGTCTGCCCCGCTTGCAAATAGACCATTCACTAGTGGACCTAGACACGCTCTACACACGCTGCGTGTTCTGTTCATGGAAACGAATCGGCATCTGAGATGTCTTCGCAACCTCCTCTCCGAACCCTCCGGATAGAGCGAGCCAAAGAACTCGGCGTCGTAGACCACTGATCTACAGAAGAATGGCTCCCACACAAAGAACAGCCTGAATTTCGGGGGTCGTGCGAGACAGCCGAGTCCGAGGAGAGGAACGTGAGCTCGGCACTCCGCAGAGGAGAGGAACGTGAGCTCGGCACTCCGCATACGAGGGAGGATTTCAGGGGGGGGGGGGGAGAAGGACATCGGGAGGCCACCCTGCTATAACGGTGTGGCGGTGCCATTATGTTCGTGTGTGCTGCTCGTGTAACTTTTTTTTTTTTCCTTTGGCACATGTTTTTGATGGTATGAGACAAATAAATGAACAAAAAAAAAAAAAAGGTTGGTGTGGTGTTTAAATTGAACTTAAGCTCTCAAGTTGATCCGGGTTTAGACGGCATGTGCGCGACGGGGCCTTCCGAGCCTCAACTGGTTGTGGAGCTGGAGGGGTCCGATGCTCCGGTCCTTCTGGAGTACACGTGGGTGCAGCTTTACGAAATAGAGAAAAGGTTGCCTTCGAGCGTGACGCTCACCGGCCCGAAACTAGGAGGTCCCGTCTTCATCCCAGTCGGGCCCGGCGCTCTGCGAGGCGCGCGCTGCATGGTCCTGAGGGTGGTGTACTCGCAGGGGAGTGAGAGTTATGGTCTGGTGACGGACAGGCATTTCAGAGCCGCGAAGCGACATGCCAAGGGCTACCCGGTGAAAAGGATCTCCGTTTTGGCCAGCGCACCCCTGGCCTGGGTTGAGCTGCGCCACTCCGAGCACTACGACACAGCAGAACCTGGAGCGAGTCTGGCCTGCGGACATGGAACGGATAAGGCTGAGAAGCTAGTGTCCTCGATATATACCAGCTTGAACCGCTTCTCCTACTACACGGTCGCGGCGTCTCGCGACGGGGACCTGTCTGAAAGGGAGAGAGTTGCGCGAGAGGTCACGGTCGCGACGCTGGCCACGCTGGGAGCCCCGCTCGCGTTTAAAATCTTGCACGAACAAAGTCGGCTGACCGTGGCCCGCGCTGCGCTTCGTACTGACGGCAGAGCGTCAGACTCGAGCTGGCTCCCCGACCCCACGCAAGCCGTCTGGGGCACCAGTGTGCTGTGGCGACGAGAGGGTGACGCAGACCCCGGAGCCCTGTCCCGCTGGGTGGTCAACAGTCCCCTGAGGCCTCCTTCACCACCGAGCTCCGGCGTGTGGCTGCTAGCGCATCTCACTCGCTCGGGGATCGAGGTGGTCGAGCCCGAAGGCCCAGACGTCATTTCAGCGGACCGCCAGGTCCGCGCGCCGTACTGGGCCGTGGTGTTGACCGCACTGTGCTGCGGAGCGCTTTCGCGTTGGTCTCGCGAACTGGACCTGCTCTCGCGAGAGCTGCGGAGCGCTGGGATTTCCTGGGGGCGAATCTGCCAACGGTGCGGTTTCACGAACGGCGTCTGCCCCTCGGCCTGCGAGCCAGCGGCCCTAAGGATTCTGGCTGTGTCTCAGATCGACGGCCTGCTCTTGGGAAAAATCTGCACGACCCTGTGCGCAACGGTGCCGGCGCAAGGCGGGAGGCTCTGCCTGAATCACCGTAGGACATTTGGAGTCAGTGCGGAAGAGCTGAGGGAAGGCGGGAGGCACGGCGGCGGGCTGGAAGGCAGCAAGGGGGATGAGCCGAGAAGCGAAGCCAAAGAGCTTCACCGTCACGCGGAGGCCGAGGAGGAGCCGGACGCTGGCTGGTGGATCTGGCAGAAACGGGCTCGACTCGAACTCAGGGAGAAGGTGCTCGGACGCTCAGTTGGAGACGATCCCTCCTACCTCAGGTTGTGGAGCAGCTACTACTCGAACGGGAGGGCCGACGAGCTCCGAGCGCAGCTCGGGGGGCCTTCTCTCTCGTCAGACTATTGGAAAGGACAGTCTTGCGGAGTTCTTGGGTATCATATCGGGACTTGTCCGTTCGGGCTCTACTGCGACCTGCTCGACATCGAGGACCGATCCCGCCGTCTCAGCAGACCGCCCGTCGACGAGGAACAGCTATTTGGAGGAAGCCCTTGACGAAGCCCATGCGTTCCATAGGCAATTCGACGCCCTGGCCAAATGGTTCCACAAGAATCTGGCCTACGCCGAGGGCCAAGAGGCGGTGCTGGGATTCGAGCTGACATCCGAACTCTGCGTCAGCTACGACGCGGCGCTTCACAGGTTGACGGGAGCCGTGCAGGAGATGTTCCGCGACCGGACATTCGTGAGGGAACCTGGGGGACTGGCACTCGCGGACGAAACCCTGGGAGTCGTGTCCGAGATACTCGCCGGGGGAAATGAAGCGGAGGCCGAACGTGGGCAGCGGGCCCTGATGCGTGCCCTGGAATCACTTGAGTCCGCGTCCCCGGGCTGTGGTACATTTCACTGGCCTCAAGCTGAGCCACAGGGCCGCCTCAGTCCCTCACACGTTCGCGCCTGTTGGAAAAGTGTGGTAAGTGTTGGCTGGGTCCTGCATGACAAAGTCCAGAGTTTAGCGGAGCGTCTCCAAATCGCGTCAAGAGAGGCTCGCGACCAGAAAACATACGAGTCCCGCTTGGCTGAGCTGAGCGATCAACTGGGGCAGGTTAGCCTGAAGTACACCACGGACAAATCCGCCCATCAGCAGATGAAAATAGACCTCGTAAAAGAGCACATGGAGATGGAAGCCAAAGTTAGAAAAGCAAACTTGGACTTGGCTGAGCTGCGGCAAGAGTTAAGTTTCGCTGAAAATGTCATAGCCTCGTCGAAGAAGGACTTAAGCGAGAAGGGGCGAGTCCTGGAGAAGCTGCAGAACGAAGTGAAGGAAATGAAAGCCGAAAAGGAGACAGCCTTGATGCTCTCGAAGAAATCGGATGCCGAAATGAAGCGAAATGAGGCCGAGAAGAAGTCCCTGTCAAAGCGCGTAATTGAGCTGGAGGCCCATCTGAAGCAGAGCCGAGAGCTGGCCGCAGAACACTTAGATCGAAGCAAGGTGGAGGAGGAGCGCGCATCAAAGCTCATCGCCAAGCTGCAGGACCGAGAGAAGCAAGCGGAGGCCGAAAACGAGTCCCGGTCGAAACGCGTCAACGAGCTGGAGGCCGAACTGAAGCGGAGTCGAGAGCTGGCCGCCGAGAACGCAGCCGCGACAGACGAAAGTCAGAGCCAGACCAAGGCCCTCCTGACACGTCTGAAACGGGCCGATGAGACGATAGCCGGACAAAAGTGCCTCACGGAAAAGCTCACGTACGAAACGGAGATTCTGAAAGGTATCGTGGCCGTTGTGTGCCAACTGATAGGCGTGGAGAAAAGCGCAGTGGAGACGGAGCTGATCGAAAGAATCCGGTGTGCCGCGCTGTGCTCTGCGAAGAGAGTGTCACGGCTGCTCCGGCACGACTGCGTCAGAAGGCTAAAAGGACTCGACCGCAGCGAAGATGAAGCGATGGGATCCCCCGGAGGCTCGCTGTTCCAGGACTATGAAAATTACATAAGGACAACCGTGTCATCTCTGTGTACGGAGCAAACTCCGATGGAGCACACAGAAGCGTCCTGCAGCGACACCTGGAGAAGGGTGGCCAAGCGAAAGCTGAACCTGGGCTCCCGGCAGGTCAGCCCCACAAGCGAATTGACGGAGGTGGACGAAGGCTCGAAAACCGGCAATGACTGTGGAGGGTCCGTGATGGTTGAAGAAGCCAGAGGATGTCAGGCTCTGTGAGAGCTGCTGGGGTGGGGAAACGTCCATCTGTCGGTAGCCGTCCTTGTTCAGAGCGGCTCGGGGCTCTGATGTGGGCTGAGCGGGGAGCAGCTGATGGGAATTGTGAATAAATCCACAACTTCCGCCGTGGAGGCATGGGCGCCCCTTATAGAAATGGTGGCAAAGGTTCATTTTGAGCTGCAGGCTCCGCAGGTCTCCGTAGCCATGGGCGTACCGACATTTCCCTCCGTACTTGCAGACGCCGTTCTTCGCGAAGAACCAGCACAATTTAGTCTTGTAATTGGCGGAAATGTTCAGACAGTCAGGTTTCTGCTGCGGCATGCCGCCGTCTCTGTAGCAGCCCGATTTGCTCATTTTGTTGGTAAGGGCAGACGTGGGGGATCCGTGATGGTTGATGAAGCGAGAGGATGTCCGGCTCTGTGAGAGCTGTTGGGTGTTCAGAGCGGCTCGGGGCTCTGATGGGGCCAGAGCGGGGAGCAGCTTATTGGAATTGTAGATAAATCCAACCATTTTGTTGGTAAGGGCTGTGATGTCGATGTTGGATATGAAGGAAAGAAAAAAAAAAGAATAAAAAATCCCCAACTAAATCCTTTCTACGTAGGAGCTGTGTCATAGAACACAGAGAACACAGCCGCTAAAATTTCCTAGTTCCAAAGCTGCAGACGAGAGATGGGGCCAGCTTTTCACCTCGCCAGGTCAGCGTCCAGACAGCCCGACCTTTTCTATTCACTCTGTCTGACCGCAATTGACTCTGTCCGACCGGCGCTCAGGGAGTCCGACAGTCATTCACTCTGTCCGACCGACCCTTAGGGAGTCCGACCACACATCACTGAGTCAGATGGCATCTTACGCTACCAGACCGAGATGTAGGGGAGGGACTGAGAAATGCTGGCTCCGACCTCAGCTCTCTCACACCGATTTCCACTCTGAGAATCCGTCCTCCGCCATGAGAGGCCGACCGAGGCAGGCAGACTCTGACGCCATGCTCTGCGTTCCTCTCCCCTGAATCACCCTGTTACGTGATCTCTCCTGCCTGTGAGCGAGGGGCGTGCTGGGTTTACGCGAGCTGACCGGTCGCGGCCTCTCTTTCGGGCTTGTGGTTGGGATTTGGCCAGGGACTTTTTTTTTTTTTTGGGCAGGGGGGATTAGAATCTGCACAGCGAGTGTTTTCTTCTGCAAGTATAAAAGGCAAGAGTGGAGAGCTGACAGAGGCAACCTCTTCAGGCGTGAGTTGTGTTTGCGCACTGCAGTAAGAAAACTGTTCTTTGTGGGTTTTTTTTTTCTCTTGAAGACACAATGACTACCACTTCGATGCTGCATCTGACCCTGTTCGTGTTGTTGACATCAGTGGACTCTTGTGTTTTACATCACAGCAACGAGCCTTCTTGCTCGGACGGCGTTCGTCGGCCTGAGATTCTCATGCCTGACCTGGTTCCAATGGAGCCCGTGATGACTTTCGGAAAACTCCACAACACGACAGACTGTATGTATGTATGTGTGCATTTTAGCTACCCGCCTATCGCAAAGCGCTTCTCTCCCAACCAGTGTTCGCTGTCTTCTGTTTGCAGTGCTCAGCAAGTTGAAGGAAACCGTGAGAAAGGCTCAGGAGGAACTGGATAGATGGCCTAGTCAGAGAAATGGAGCCAAACCTCTAGCCCTGTCTCTCGTCGCAGCGGTTGCCACTGTTGTTTTCGCCGCGCTCTGAGACGAAGAGCGGAAGCTGAGTTGAGCCCGAAGCCCTCAAAAGACCCGAGGGCCCTCGCGCAGTTACGAAACAAACTACGCCAAGTGGTGTTCCACGTTGAGTGCTACATCCCTTTTCATCTCCATCGCTACAAACGTGTAAGCGTGCTCCCAGAGCGGGCCAGTGGTGCTGAATGATACATCTGCTATTATGGTCAAACGTATTCAAAATAATAAACAAAATTTACACCTGTACGATACATAGAGTCTGTGGTCATTGGCTCATTTTTTTTTTATTGAAAATTGATAAACTCAGACATTGCAAAGCCTCTTGAACTGTGTATTTTTACATGACACTCGTGACGCATTGTTGCAAGACCTCAGCCTTTTCTCCGTCTGTCATGTGGGACAAACGCTTCCATTCCTCATCGTCCAACAGCTGGCGAGCCGTAAGCCTCTTGTCGTGCCTGAGAGCGATTAGGCGGAAGGCGATGCGTTTGGTGTGCTCACACTTCATAGTGTTGGGTATCAGTTCCTGCCTGGCGGGCGTCGATTCCTCCGCTCCCCCGTCGGGATCCGAGGCCGCCAGTGCCATGACTTTGCTCAGAGTGCTGGACCCACGCGTTGCAGCGAACACCACGGCGCCTTCCTTTGCGTCCAGTATCATAGCTCCCAAACTCCACATGTCTATGGCGCACGTGTACTCCGCGGCGTTCCCGCGGACAAACAACTCCGGAGCCCTGTAGGGCTCCGTCACCACGCAAAGGCTCATGCGTCGGGAGTACTGTCTGGCTAGGCCCATGTCGCCCACCTTCACCGTCAGATCTTCCTCGAGAAGCACGTTACTCGGAACCAGGTCCCTGTGTAAGATGTTCAGTCCGTGCATGTGCTCCAGGGCATTCGCCGTCTGAAGCGAGAAGCTGGCCACGAAGCTGAGCGGAGCCGGTGGCTGGCGGTGAATAGCTTTGGTCAGCTCGAAGGGCACGTGAGGCATGAGCATCGCCACCCGATCCTCGTCCATGAAACAGTCCAGGAGCTGTATTATGTTGGGATGACCTTTCAGCGCTGTCAGGCAGGACAACTCTCTCACAGTCGCGTCCTCTATAACGTCTGCCTGCTTGTGACATTTGAGGGCATATTCTTGGCCGTTTCTCACATCTCGCACCCTGTAGACAACTCCGTAGGTACCTTGCCCGATCACTGGTCGCACTGGGTCTTTGTAGTACTTCTCCATGCGGAAGCAAAAGAAAAACAATAAAAGGATCAAACGGGCTTCTGAGGAACGTCTCCTCGTTCCCAATGCCTTAAAGTGCGTGTCTAAGAAGTGTCCTCTCGTCCACACCGGTTGTTTCAGTGTCTGACACTTGTCCTCCAGACTTGAAAGCACTCTGAGGGCAAAGCCTCTGGAGGCTGTCAAAAAAAACCACCGGGTCACATCCCAAGGTACGTGCACAAGAGTGCAGTTCCGACCGCAAAAACAAAGAGTCCAAGTGCCGGTCCTACAAGGTCATGGCACTTCGTGGCTTCAGGTGAAGGGAAAAAGTCAGCGAAGTCATCCTGGTCATGAAGAAAGCGTTAAAAAAAGAACAGAAAGAGGAACAGAAAAAAAAAAGCAAAACATGAAGACAAATTGTTTCATAACAGCGATAGCGTGAAGTTCAACCCCCTAGAGTACAGGCCACTCACCCAACACATCTCTTCCAGCCAGCCTCTGTGCTCTGTGAGCAAGTACGAGGCGATCGCTTCTGACACTGCGTCAGCCAGGAGGGAGCCAGGGCTGCCACTGAACCTGTCCTGACGTTGGCACACCGCGGCCCCCAAACATATCAGACTGACCACACGGCCCCAGTTGATGATCCCGTCCTCGAAAAGGCTTTTCGCGACGTTGACCATCGCGGCATCGGGAAATGAATCACCTAGATCTGAAACCATCTCTAAAGTGGGACACCGGACAACGAGAGATCACGCTGAGCGTACAGATAACTCTGAAAAAACAGATCTGTTTGTGCTGCTCACCTGTGTATTTCGGTCTGTGAACCTCCAGCACTTCACACACAGCTCTCGTCATAGCATTTACAGCTTCCCGACAACGCGGCCTTTCGACTTCAAAGTCTTGGCGTCGTCCAACGAAGTGCCCCAGAACACCTTTGATCAAAATTCTAATTTCCTCATCCATGCTGAGCTCTGCTCCTCAAATCGCAAAGCCCGACGATTTTCTCTTTGAGCACAGAGGGGGGTAAATAAAAAGCTGTATGAGGAGAAAACCAAACAAACAACAAAGCTACAAGCAAGCCTAGGTGACTTTGAATTCAACCTAGGTGACTGTGATATTTCATTTTCATCACTGTCCGTGCACAAAGGCTCTCTCTGTAGGCTCCGTGTCACTGGGACTCCCCGAATTCAGTGTACACAGGGATCGGCGGTCGTACTCTGACTATCGGTCGGAGTCACTGAGCGACGGTCCGAGTCACTGAACGGCGGTCAGAGTCACTGAGCGGCGGTCGGATGTTCTGAGCAGCGGTCGGACTCCCTGCGCGACGGTCGGACACTGTGAAAGGCCGGCGGACACTGCAAAGAGCAGTCGGATTGTTTGTCTCATGACTGGCCTCCGTGCAAGTTGCTTGCGAGTGTGTGTGCAGTGGTGGTGAGCAGATTTCTCCACCCTATCCCTCCTAGCCTAAGGGTTGGGCCTGTGTGCAGTGGTGGTGAGCAGATTTCTCCGCCCTATCCCTCCGAGCCTCAGGGTTGGGCCTGTGTGCAGTGGTGGTGAGCAGATTTCTCCGCCCTATCCCTCCGAGCCTCAGGGTTGGGCTGTTCAAAGCATCGAGGAGGTGGGAAACCCCAACTGGGAGGATATAAGTGGCCTTCAAACCTCCCCTCTAAGAGCTAGAGAGAGCGCAAGGATCAGGGTTGGGCTGTTCAAAGCATCGAGGAGGTGGGAAACCCCAACTGGGAGGATATAAGTGGCCTTCGAACATCCCCTCTAAGAGCTAGAGAGAGCGCAAGGATCTCGCAGGACTTAGGCTGAATTCACCAGAGTGGATTAGGAGAGCTGTTGCTGCTGTTTCCACTTTGTCCGTACGCGCATTCAACAGGTCTTGCTTTCGAAATGGCTACGGTATCGGCGACTGAGGCGGCCGCGTCTACAAATCAAACCTTCGTCGTTTCCAGCAGCCCTCCGTGGTACTTCGATACTGTGGACCACGACGAGGTCTTCACGTGCTCGCACCCACGTGGCGTTTTCGATGCAGTGGTAAGCATGATGACCCAAAAGGAACGGCGCCTGAGCAACGAAGAGCACCTGCGTTACAGGCCGAGGGTTCTGAACAAGATGATCAGAGACGCGGTCATAGCGGACTCTGGTAGGATACCCCAGCGTCCCTCTCGATCTCTCCTGCTCGCCCTTATGGACCTGGTGGACCTTCTGGGAGGCAGCGACTTCGGATCCATCGTCACCTCGGACAGAGCCGGCCTCAAGCAAGTGTTGCTGACGTGCGGAAATTACACGGCGTACTACCTCCCCGCCGAGGAGCTGAGGGGAAAGGATCGGACGGTGGTGCCCGTGGTGACGCAGCACTCGACGAAGGAGAACCTGCTGCGTTACGACCCCGCGAGGTCCATGGTCGGGACCTACATGACAGACATCCCCGGAAACGACGGCGAAAGCAAGGGGTCTTACTTCGTGCAAGAGGTCCTGTTCGCCCCGACCCTGGACAGCCTGAAGCTGCTGAGGAAGGTCGCGGGCCACGCGTTCGACTTTTGGGACATGTCGCTGGAGATGCCCACGCACGTGGAGGCGCTCTGTCCGTCCTTCCAGCAGATTCAGCCTTGTCAACTGCTGATATCGAACACACCCGGGTCCCCCGGCAGGGATCAGAGCAGCCAGGCTGCGTTGGCCTCTCACCTGGAAGATGTGGAGCCGATGTGCTGCGCGCCAGAGGTTAGCCACGCATGGGAGTCCTCGAGCGACAGGAAGAACGAGGGGGACGCCGGCGTTGACTGTTTCGGGGAGGACGCAGTGAAATGCGACCTGAGTCGTTTCACGTACAAAGCCAGCGAACCCCGCATGGTGTACTTCAGGTCAGGAGGGAAAGCGTCAGATGGGAGGCGAAGCAACCTGGTGCCGACGGTGGCCGTGAGAGCGGAGCAGAGACACTTGCCCACGCTGTACGTGTCCACCACGCTTCGGTTCTACAGGCTCTTGAAACGCAGCTGCGTGAAAGGCAACGGAGAGCTCGCGAGCTGCTGGAACGAGACGCTCCAGGAGATGGCCCGGGAGACGTATCTGTCGGGGCAGCTCACGTTCCAAGAAATCAACCAATGGGCGCTGTCTGCGTTCACCAAGCGCGTCGATCCGAACGGGTGGTGCGACCGCATACCCAGACACGTGGAGAGCAAGTTGGCGGACCCCAGGATGATCGAAATCGCTGAACTCGCCATCACGTTCATGAACGCCAAGATCCCCGGCGCATTCGCCGTGGCCGAGCTGCTGCACAGTCCACTTGGGAAGCTGCAGAGGTACTGCGAGTTCCTTAGCAGGTACGCCTCGGACGCTACGTTCAGAAAAAGCGAGCGGGATAGGTTCGCTGCCTCGGTCATGGAGCTGATCAGGAAGGAGTGCGGTTCGCTCGCTCGGCAGTTGCGCTGCTACAGCCAAAACCGGAAAGACGCCGATCCCGAGACGGCCCGCCGAGCGAAAGCCTGCGCCGAAATGGTGGACAGAGAGCCCTGGGAAGTGAACAAGATCCAGAAAGACTGGTACACCATGTGCAAACGCGACCAGTGCAACAAGGAAGACAAGGAAGCGCAAGCCCACGCCAAGGAGGTGAACGCGGCCGCCAAAGTGGCGTTCCTGAAGCTCAAAGTTTACTGCAGCAAGCTCAAGAAACTGGGGATCAACGCAGCCCGCTTTGACGGTGACATGGGCGGCAGAAATCCCGCTTGCGGAGAGCCGGTCGAGCCAGGCGAGGGATGTAGACAGCCCCCGAACGACCGCTCGGAGCTTTTCAACCCCATCCCAGAGCCCGTCCCGGTTTCGAAATGGATGAAAAACTTGTCCGTGTTGCTCCTGAGCTACCCTTGGTTGCACGACTCCTTGGGGTACCAGAGAGAGGCCGTGTGCAAGCTCCTGAACCTGGACAGCGCTCTCCTCGGCGAGGCGAACAGGGAACTCTTGAGAGAATGGGTGGCGTACAACCAGGGCACGGTCAACGAGCTCCGCAGGCGCGGCATCAAGGATCGCCTGAGCCGAGCGTTGATCCAATGCTTGGAGTCCCAATCCACGCAGAGGTGGAGCGACAAGGTGGCCCGGTCCTTCGCGGCACTCCAGCGCAAGGCGGCGTCCAGGCGGGTTCCCCGAAGGCACCTCTCCCCGCCGCCGCCAGTCAAGAAGCCCGAGAGGAGCTGCCGCCAGACCGTCGGCAGAGTTCGACGTCGGTTGTCCCCCTGGGCCGAGAGCGTCCGAGCCTCGCGGTCTCCGGCGACCAAGAGGAGAAAGGTCGGGCGCCGCCAGAGAAACAGTTTTTTACTGAGCGAAGCCGAGGAAGACAACGGCCTGGAACTTCTCAGCTCCGAAAGCGAGGAAGAGCCGGAGTATTTGAGCGACAGGGACACGGAGAGCTCTTCGGATTGCGACAAAAGCTCAGACGACTACGATCGCAGCGACAGTTTCATAGACGACGCATCGTCGTCCAGCGAAGAAGACATCGAGGCGGGAGAGGACAACGTCGCCAGGGCCAAGAGACGCGAGGACGGAGTTGACCGTCCGTACTGCGTGTCGCGACCTTCCTCGCCCTCGCCCAGTAGCGCGTACAGACAAAGAGCTGGCGAGGAAGCGGGCTCCAAGGCCAGGAGGAACGAGGACGGGGTCGGCCGTCCGTATTGCGGGTCGCAGCCGTCCTCGCCCTCGTGCAAAAGCGACCGGCGGGGCTACAAGCGCGCACTCAGCTCGGACAGCTCGGAGACGGAAGGCCCATGGGCGATGCGAGTCTCCACGAGGCCGAAAGGCAGAGGGTCGAAGTCGAGACCCTCGGTCGAGCGGGAAAAGAGGCCGGGGCTCGAAACCGCGCTCACGCAGCGACAACGCAAAGACACCGAAGACCACTCCAAGACTTACTCCAGCGGCCGCAAAGACGTAAGACGCCCAGAGGGAGGGCTGCAAAAATCAGCCTCCGGGAAACCGCTGCGTTTCTCTGGCGAGAAAGGCAGAGAGGTCGACGGTCGAGGTTCGAAAAGGTCCGGCGCTCGGATCGCTCGTTCGCGCTCCTCCAGTTCGGAGAGTCGAGGGTCCGCGTCTGAAGGCAGCGGTTGGGAATCCGAAGGGGCCGACCTTTCGGACAAATCGACCGCAGGCCTCAGTTCGCGCAGGGAGCGCGAGGCCAGGAGCTCTCTGAAGTCGACGGACCTGGGCAGGCGGTGCCAAACCGTGAGGTCTCGCGGCGAAAGGCGAGAGACCGACGGTCGAATTGTGACGTCGCCGGCAAAACCAAAGCCGATCACGCCGGTTAAACTGAGCTGTTCGCCGGGCAGCTCGGAAGCGAGCGACCCGCAGAGAAAGAGGAGCGCGGAGCGCACGGGGTCTCACGCCGAGCACCCGCAGCTCACAGAGGACCCAGAACCCGCAGAGAACAGAGAGCCTGGAGCAGATTTGCTCGCAGGAGGGTTCGGAGAGGGACCCGGTCGCCTCTGCACCGATGGCAAGGACGAGCGCAAGGCGTCTCAGCGGCGGCTCTCGCAAGACGAAAGCGATGGAGAGGGAAGCGCCGCGTACACGGTGTGGATGTAGAAAAGGTCGAGGAGTGGCTAGCTCGAGCGGTGGGGGCGGACGAAGAAGACGAACCCGACTCGACCTCTTCGACCTCTCCGTTGCACTCCTGTCTTCAGCCAACCTTCGGACAGAACGCATTGGAGTCACGGTGGACAAAACTAGGGCTCTCGTTTGGGACATTAGTTCGATGCGACCGCAGACTGTCTGGTGCACCGCTTCTACATCCGTGGGATCTGTGTAATTATGTGTGATGAAATAAAAATCAAAGTAAGACGCTTTGCTTTGAGTGTTCTTTCTTTTTTTTTTTCTTGTGCGGTCTCACGGTAAAACTCTGCAGCTCCGATAAGCGTAGAACGTCACACTGCGTTGCAGCAACGCGGAAAGCGCCTGGAGGGCTACCAGAGTATACCTCTCCGCTTTTACATTTATTTTTTCTAAACATAACCTTTTCTGATCTAACTCTTCTTAGCACAGAAAATGAAAATTAAAAAAAAATGAAGCAAACAAAATACAGACATCATTCAGAGTCTACACGAGGGTCTTTATTGTCACAATGATCAAATGAACACAGTCATGGGTTTGCATCGCCCTATGGCGCACTGGCAGAAAGACACATCGCGAATAAGACTACGCCCAGGCTGGAGCTTGTCTCCTGTTTCCACCTCGCGTTCTCCAGATCCAGAGAGCCGTGCAAACAGTCAGAGCCGCGACACCGATGGATATCATGACAAACAGTCCTCCTGAGAAGACTGAAAGAGAGCGGGGGATAGAAACAGTCAACAAATGGGTCCAAAAACCAAATTAAAATATTGTTGTTTTTTTTTTAAAAAAAAAAACACCACTCGCCTCGCTTAACTTTCACGGTCGCTTTCTTGCTGCCTTTGCCAGAGACTACGGTGCAGACGTAAACCAAGCCTGCGTCCTCGGGCGACAGTAACAAGGAGCTGCGGATGTCGTAGAGCAGCTGCGAGGTCCGCCAGACGGCGGTCGTGGCGCTCAGAGTCCTGCCCGACGGAGGCTCGGTGGACCAGGTCAGCTCGGGTTCCGGGTAGATCCCCACCGAACTGCACACGGCGGTGTCGCCCACCTGCTCCAGGTGGACTTCGGTGACCGGAGCTGCTTTGAAACGAAGACAGAGCTCAGCTCAACCTGTTTTCTTCGAGGCCCAAGCGGCCCCCTCGAAAGGGACCGCCGGCCCCTCTCACCTTCAGCCTCTTTCGTCGCATCATTGTCTCTTTCGTGAGTGGCCTGGGTGTCGTCCAATGTCCAGCTGGATGGAGGACGCTCCGTTGGCCGGGTCAGATCGGGTTCCGGATTGATCCCCTCATAACTGTAATTGAAGGCGTAGTCTGGGTCGTAATAGATGTCGTAGTACACCACCTCCTCGTTGACTTTTTGTGTGAGCGGTGAACAAAAAAAAAAAGAACTTTTAGTCAACGTCACGATACTGCATCTCAACCCGTAGTGTGGAATTCGCCATCCCCTGTTTTCGCTTTGCTCCAGCCGCGTTGCGCTGACTCTTTGGGTTATGACGATCGCGCTCGTACTCGGAACAATGTCAGCAAGCTTACAGAGCACTCACCCGCCACGCTCTGGGTCCGCGCGACAGTCAGAAGTAGCCACGGTAAGAATGGGAGCCCTGTCATGGTTTAGCTGCTCAGATGGCCGAGGCCCGATCGAGTAGGGTTGGGGTCGCGGAGTCTGCTGCGGGAGACGCAGAAGGACCTTTCGACCGTTGTCGTTCGCCGTCTGCTTCACTTTCGTCCGAAGGGACGCTCGCAGAGCCCGGTGAAGCAGCAGCAGACGTTCGTTGATTGAGGCAAACACTATTCCACTTTGCACCACTCGATCACACCCGAAGACCGTTCCGACACGTCACGCAGAATTCCCCGAAGGCAGGTCGCAAAGTCGGGTTACCCGGTGTCTTTTATAAATGGCAGAGGGGCGACAAGCTCACACCGTTGGAGGCAGACGAAGAAGACTCAACCCCTTTAACCTTTCCGTTGCACTCCTCTGTCTTCTATCTCCCTTCAGGCAGGGCCTATGGAGTCCCGGCGACCAGGGCCCTCGAAGACTCTCCGCTCGCACGGCGCACAGAGCTCTCGCATGATGACCTATTTGGAAGAGCTGGCCGACCACGTTGAAGTGCCTCGCTCGGGGGAGGCCTCCTCATCGAGTGGAAACCGAGACGTCGGGCTTGTGAGCGTCTACTCGCATCGTGGGCGTGCTGACGACGGGGCGAAGCGGACGAAGACCGAAAGCTTGTGCTTACGCTTCCACACTCCCTCGGTTGACGAGAGCACAGACTCTGACCTGTGCTCCGCTTCGACGGCTGTAATGCCCGATGCAGCATCTCAGTGTGATCACGTGTGATGAGATACAAAATAAAATCATGTCAGACGTTTGCCCTGTGTCTCTTTTCCTTGTCTGCACCGTCTGAAGCGATTGGCGCGTCAGGTTCGCGCTCGGAGGACCCGAGTGACCTCAAGCAGAATCTCTGGGGCCCTGCTAGGCGTAGCCACATTGTGCAAAGTGCCTCATAGCATTTTCTTGTCCTTTATATAGTTTTTGTCCTAACCACACTTTTTCAGCACTGAAAAGGATAATAACGAAAACAAAACAGAGACATCTTTCAGAGGTGGACTCTAGGGTCTTTATTGTTACAGCAATCAAACGAACACACACAAGGGTTCACGTAGCAAAAGTAAGCCTGTGAGGTTGGAACAATGCATGAGCAGGCAGATTGGAAAGGTCCGTCGCCGAGAGTCCCACGGTCAGGCAGGAGCGCATCTCCTGGTTCTCCCTAGCATGCTCCATATCCCGAGAGCCAGGCAAATTGCGAGAGCCGCGACACCGACGGGGATCAGGACATAGATCGTCAGAAGCTTTTGGAGTCTGCCTGAGGAAAACGAAAAGAAATAAGCCGTGAAAGCGAGAACAGATTGAGGATAGTGACGCCTCTGCCGTTCGTGCATAATCTGAAGTCCAACAGTAGGTGCAAAAAAAAAAAAAGAAACTAAACAAATGAACCACTTGCTTCGCACACCTTCCACCATCAAAGTTGCTTTCTTGCTGTGCTTGCCAGAGGTTACGACGCAGCTGTAAACCATGACAGCGTCCTCGTGCGACAGTAACAGGGAGCTGCGGATGTCGTAGAGCAGCAGCGAGGTCTGCCAGACGGCGGTCGTGGCGTTCAGAGCCCGACCGGACGGAGGCTCGGTGGACCAGGTTAGCTCGGGTTTCGGGTAGATCCCTTTCGAGCAGCAGACGACAGTGTCGTCCACCTCCTCCATGCGGACTTCGAGGACCTGAGCCGCTGTGAGAAACGAATCCTGAGCTCAGCGCAACCTGTTTGCTTGGCGGGCCAAGCGTTCCCTCTCGACAGTGACCGTCGGCCCCTCTCACCTTCAGCCTCTTTCGTCGCCCCATCGTCTCGTTCGCGAGTCGCCGCTGTGCGGTCACGGTCCGCGCCGACGTTCTCTGTTGTTGGACCGTGGTAGCCGCCCTTGTTGTGAAACGGCTGCGTGGACCACCGGGGGGTGGTCGCGGCGTTCAAAGTCCTGCTGGCCGTAGTGGGCTCCGTCGACCGAACCGGTTCGCGTTCCCGGCTGATCCCCTCCGAACTGTCGAGGACCGGAGCCGCTGCGAGACAAACTAGAATTTAGAGCCGCATTTTCGCTAAACGGTCACCTAAGTCACTCACCGCTCCTACCTTGCACGTTGACGTTGACATAAGTGTATCGCTCATTCTTACGGGTTGTAACGTAGCAGGTGTATCTTCCCTGATCGTGAAGCTGCACCCAGGACAACCGTAGTGAGGCATTACCTTTAGAGACCTGATCCGAGAACAAGGAACCTCTGCCCTTGACATTCCTGAACTGAGGGTTCGCTTTGTAATATGAAAGAAAGGGGTTGCCCTCGTTATCCTTAATCCAGTGCACTATCGGACCGTCTCCTCTCTGAAAACTGCAGGGTAAGATGCAGGTTTCCATGATGAGACAGGTGATGTTGGTGTCTGTAACAACGTGACAGCGACACAAAAAAAGAAAGCATAAAAAAAATTTAGCCGGCAACCCTCCCGAGTCCTTCTGCGACTTTGTAACCTGACTACACAGACTCATTGAATAGTCACGGCCTGCCTCTCAAAACACAGGCTCATCGATCGTACTCGTGCTAGGAACAGTATCAGCAAGCCTACAGAGGACTCACCCGCTGCGCTCAAGGTCCATGTGAGAGTCAGAAGTAGCCACGGTCCGAATGGGAGACCTCTCATGGTTTTTTTTTTTCTGACGGGATACACGAAAGTATCTGTCAGCAGTCCGAAAGGGAACGCGAGATTTTAATAAGAACTGGCGGGCCCTAGTACCACTGGAGCCAACGGACGGTTACACTACCGTACCCCGTACCCCCGGTGGAGCGAGTGCACAGTTTATCTCACCTCTGAAAATAAAGGAGAACCAGACACCTGAACACAATACATTTTATTTTCACTCGACGATACAACAAAAAAACAAACAATGTGTAGGTCCCTCGAAGGACACCTGAAAACAATCAAACAAACGTGAAAAAGTCAAGTAAAAGTACAGAAACAAAGCCAGCCGAAGCAGATCTCAGTGTAGCGTAGCCGTGTCTCTGGGACATTCATCGACACACATACATGAGCATGTACGCTGGGCCTCTGATCGAAGGGCTCCTCACTAGCACCGCAGGTGAGTGGAGACGATGAGGGGCGAAAGTCTGGCAAAGAGGTCGACCAGCGAGCTCTCGGAGGCGCCGTTACCGCACAGGCGTACGAGGGCGATGACGATCCTGTAATACACTTTGGTGAGTTCGGGCACGGGGCTCCGTGCTGCGTGTTTGGAGATCATTACGACGGGGGCCCATTTCAATAGACCCAAGGCGACCCGAGGGTCTGCGTCGTGAGTGTAGCACCTGCCGTCTCGGGACAGCTGCACTCTGTCGGGGCTCAGTAGGTCGACCCCCGCGACGTCGCGCAGCCCGGCCCTGCTGAGGTCCACGGTCAGCGGGGCTCTCGTGCAGTTGAACGCGACCACTTCGACCTTGTGGCTCTCGAACACTCTGACCTTCAGTCTCAGCGTCAGGTTTCGTATCAGGGAAGAAAGCGACTTGGAATCAGATGGAGGCCCCGGCAACGTCTGTTTTCCCCTTCGCGGCGGAGGGTTGCCGAACACCAGCAGGCCGAGCCCGCGGCCCGACTCGTATTTCGTCCCCGTGAGGCTCGGCTCGGCCCGCCAAGTGGACCTCTCGGCCGTGTACTCCTCGAACGCGAAGTAGGCGCTGTCCAGGGTGAGCCTGCTGGGTACGACGGGTCTCCCCCGGCCCGCTCTCTCACTCAGGATCCCCAGGGCCCCGCCGAGGATCCCGACGGGGTCCCTTGAGGAGAGGAGGCTTATGGAATCCGCCTCGCGAAAGCCGCATCTGCCCAAAACCTCGATACAGAACGTGAGCAGGCCCTCGTTTCCCACCCCGAAAAAAGGACCACCGCGACCAAAGTGCTTGGCGAGGTAAGCCACCGGGTCGATCAGCGCGCAGCCTCGGCAGATCAGCAAGTCGTCCAGATTTAACGCGCGCGTGGGGAGCTTCTCTGCCTCCAAGGCCTGGTGAAGTGTCAGGAGCACCTGAGCGGCGAAGGCGTCAGCGGAGAAAGGCGCGTTCTCGAGAGTCCACTCGGATGCTTTCTTGCAGTCAGCGAACATGGGAGCGTACTGGAACACCACAACGCCGTCGCAGCTCTCCGAGCTCCTGCACAGGCCTCGGATCGGGCCCGCGAACAAGTCCGGTCGCTGCTCCGTGACAGCAATCGAGAGCTCGACGACGTGCTCTCTGAACCTCTCGGCGTCCTCCGGAGATGCCTGGGTGAGGATGGCCATCTTTGTGTCGACCTCTCCCTCGCAGCATCCGCTTTTGCCTTTCACGATGACCCGGGGACCTCCCGCGGGCGAGCTGGCCGAAGCGGAGCACGGGTCTGGCTCTGGAGACCCGATCCGCATCCGCGCGAAGGTGAGTCTCTCCGGAGACCGCCCGACACGGCCCGAGTCTTCCTTGGCGACCTGGGATGAAGCGCTGGCCTTTCTCGAGTACCACACGTAAGGCTGTATGTAACCCGGAGCCAGTCTTATCACGTCGACCCCGTAGAAGATCTTACTCTCGGATCGGAATGTGGCAGCGAGAGAAGAGGTGTCTGGCACCCGGAAGGCGGGGGGTTCGCAGTCCTCGCAAGCCACCGCGTCACAGGCTCTGTAGCAGCCGGCGCCGATGTTCGTCGGGATCTCCCTCGCCGGAACCGAGACGGTATCCGCGCCCAGGTCCCGATACCTCGGGAGTTCGAGCAGCTCAGACGCCGACCACCTTTCCTGGGGGAACAACGTGACGCACGCCGCCCCGATGGCGACAAACTCCGGATCTGGGCCCGCTCGACCGGACGCCCTCGCGGCCGCGGCTTCCAGCTTCTTCGCGACGTCTCTAGTCCGCGGCCTCGAGCGGAATTGCCGCCGCAGCTCCATGGCGTCCAAGCTCTTCATGTAATACGAATCGAAGGCGGCTTCCGAGGTAGGCTCGTACGTGCCTAGCAGCTCGGACAAATTCCGCGCGTAGGTCCTGCTGCAAAAACCTTCCCGCTGACCGGATGCCCTGTGGCCGATCAGGGGCGCGCCGCTGTACAGCTCCCAGATCATGCAGTACCAGCTGAACACGTCCGCCTGAGTGTCGGACTCCAGGCACCACAGCACCTCGGGAGCTCTGTTCGCACGGGTGCCCCTGGGCTGATCGGGAGTGGAGAAGTTGCACGCGGTGCCAAAGTCGCTGATCTTGAACACCAGTGGCAGGGGCCTCCTGCTTTCGGCGCGACACACCAGGACGTTTCTGTGCGTGATGTCCCTGTGCTGGATGGCTCTCGACCGCAGGTGGTCCAGGGCGCGCAGAACGTCCAGTTCGACCAGGGGCACGTACCTCGTCTCGGTCCCCATGTGCGCCGAAAACTCGTGCAGGGAGCACGCCGCCTCCTCCATCAGGGATACGACCCTGCCACCCAAAGGGTACCCGGGGGCCTCGCACCACAAGCCCCCGAATGTCCGCAGCACGTTCGGGTGCTTGATGGAGGCTCCGATCAGGACCTCCTCCATCTGGGTCGCGACGTGCGCATAGCGCTTGAACTCGTCCTCCACCACGGGCAGGCTCCAGTTCAGCATCTCGGGGAAGAGGTTGACCTTGGCAACCAGCCCCTCCTCGATGCGCACCGTGACGCCGAACCCGCCGCGGCCCAGCACGGACTTCCCGTCGCGCAGCAGGGACTCGAGGTCGACCGCCGTCGCGGACGCCGTCTCCGGGACGGCGCGTAACGTCCATTTTTCGGACGAGCGGGTGGGCGCCTCTGGCTCGCTACGCCGTCCGAAACTGTCAGCTGTCACAATCGGCGTCGTTGGAGGCACGGTGTCGTACCTCTCTGGTCTCAGGCTCCTCAGCACGGGAGCGCTCCCCTGCTCCTTGGGTCTTATTGAGCACTCGCAGCCCCGGGCAACGCGGCGAGCGACATACTCGAAGCCTCCCGCGCCCAAGATCGCGTTTGCGGCCGCGCACAAGGACCTCACCCCGTCGTTTTTCTGAGATGGGGCGTTTCGCCCTACAGTCGAAAACAGGACCAGAGACCCGTCGCGACCCAGGAACCAGGTCCTCTCTACGCACACCACCAAACGCTCCGTGGTCTCTCGGACGCGAGGTTTCGCGTCCACGCTGCATATCTCTACCTTGTCCGTGTCCACGCCGCACAGCCCGCACAGTCTCGTGAGCCAGGCGACGAGGTTTTCTCCTCCCCGGCGAGGTTCGCACAGATCGACGCTTTTAGCTCCCAGCCACTCCAGCGCTCCAGGAGCGTCGCTGCAACAAAGAGTCTTAACATGATACAAGCGGTGCTCTCCCAGCAGTCCGAGAAGCCTCCGAGTGCACCGTCCGCTGTCCTCCATGCTTTGCGCGCCCGAAGGGGGCTCTCGGTCAGTTTATAAAATGAACTCAGAAATGAGACAGAAAATCGCGTTTTCTCCCCACGCCTCGGTAGCCCTTTTCGAGTGCCTGATAGTGGCAGGGGCGCCCGCCACTGGCCTGCTGCAGAACGAAGTGGTCAGCAAGCACAGACCCACGCTTCAAAAGAGCCTCGAGCTTCTGAGGGACATGTGGACGAGGTCTGACGCGCTGCACGTGTGTCAGGACGACCTGATCTCGCTCCATCGGATGGAGTGCGAGAGCGCCGGGCACGCCGGCGCTAAGGTCCCGAAATGCATCGCCGTGGACCATCGCAAGTTGTCCAGGTACTACGTGTACCTGCTGTTTCGCTACAGCGTGAGCTTCGCATCGTCCGAACGAGGGGGCTTCATTTACAACAGGTTTCGAGCGTGGGGTGCTGGCGCCGGAGCGGTCGAACCCCTGAGAGACATCCCCCACGCTTGGTTGCCTCCGTTCCAGTCGCCCGCCCCGTCAGCTCCTCCGGAGGAATCTGACTTTGCGCAGCCTTCTCGAGCGGGCAAGCTCCGGGCGCAGACGAGAGGGCCCGGTCGTCACGCCGAAAGGGTTGACCCGAGCGAAGCTGTGGAAAGCGGATGGCGTGAAGCGGACGAATCGAGGTTTGACAGAACAGAGCGAGGGAGAGTGCCTGTTCGCAACGGATGTCGCTCGAGTGCGAAGGAGTTCTCCTCGACAAGGCACGGTCAGGGAAGGGAGGTGAAACAAGGCGGCAGGGGCTACCGCGAAGACAGCGATCGTGACTCGACAGTCAACAGCGGGCAGGAATGTTGAAGTGGCGACCGGATTTGTAGATTTATTGCCCTCTGCTGTCTGTTATGTATGGAAAAAAAAATGAAATAAAATAACATTTCTGTGCACTCTCCTCGGTTCGTCTCTACTTCTTACACTTTCCGCGCTGCCTGGCCGTTATGGCAGGTAGGATGCAACGTCTGTTTGAGCAGATCTCTTCTGCACACAGAAAATACGGTGGAAGGGGCACATGAGCTTTCTCAAGGTCTAGGGACATACTTTACCTCTCTGACTAAAAGCCTCCATGCTTGTCCAACAGTGCACACCTTTATGTTGCGTGTGTTTTTGTGTGCTTGTCTTTTGTGCATGTGTGTCTGTGTGCAACTTGCTCCTCTGTATTCAATCGAGTTAAAGATAGGGTCGAGACAGAAAAAAAAAAATCAGTCAAGGAGTCTTTATTTTGTAATGGAACACAGGAACGTAGAATTCAATTCAAACAAAACCAGGTTCACATCGTTTGGTAAAACGAGTGCACAGCCCGCGACTGTAAAACTAGGGTTTTCTGGGCTCATCCTCTTCAGACGTGCTGTCGACGTATATGTCTCCCGTGCGCCTGAAATGTGACTTGGCTTGGGCGAGTCGCATCTTCTTGCTGGTGAATCTTGAGGTTATGGGCCTCGTGCCGCGATCCACGCATGCCGGCTCAGATTTCTCGGGTTGAGCTGGCGCGCTCGTGGATTCCGTTGCTCCCGTCTGCGTGGTGCGATCGTAATAGATCCTGCCGTGCTTACTCTGGTAGTAATTGCGACGGTACTTTGCGCGCCAGAAGACGCAGTTGCAGCATTCGCAGTCGATTTCATGGTTCCCGAAACCCCAAAGGTGGGCCGGGAAAATTTCTTTGTCGTCGTAGGACTCCACGCTTTCTCCGCCAGACTCCAGCTCGCTGCTGTCGCTCCCGGACTGACGAGACTCTTTGATCCGTTTTTTCAAGTAAGCCATCATGGCCCGATCGTTGTCAGAATCTGACTCGGAATCCTCCACGCTGGCCTGCGGCCCTTCGGGCGAGGTCCCAGTATTGGTCCCGATGGTCCGGCGTCTTGGGACAAACCGCCGTCCTGCGTTGACTTCCTCATCCGAGTCGACGTCCATGCTGCCTGTGAGAAAATTGGATTTTCTAGAAAGGACTGTTTTAATAAAAACGTTCGGTTGGTTCGTTCCCTTCAGTTTCCTGCACACAGAAATGAATGAATAAGACTCAGAGACAATACATAGCTACAGTGAAGATTTACCCCGCACAAAACAGCACAGATTTGTACGCAGGGTTACAGACAGAGGAACATGATCTCAAAGTCTGAACAAAGACACTCATAAAAAGGTTCGGTTTATATACCTAGCATTTACTTATTCAGAAGATGGTCCGAGGGTCTATGGTGTGAAAAACCCACCCACATGCTGTTGCAGGCTAGACACTCGAAGGTCATAAAGCTTCAAGTGCCAGATCTCTCTGATGTTCTCATAGACATTTGCCAGAGCACAAACACCAGGACACACAAAAAGTGAAAAAGGGAGGATGAGGAGAAACTGTGACAACAATATCTCTGCTGTGCTGTCTTAGGATGTAATATAATTTTGAGATGATAATACTGAATCAAGTTTAAACCATTTGTGTAGTAAAAGGTAAAAGTGAATGTAATAAAAGTAAAGATTGAGTTTCTAACTATTCTGTTTCTAATTATTCCTAACACTGCATGTCTCTGAATTCCTGGCTGTTTGCAAGACGATAGGAGGAGAGAAGCCAGCCCCTCCGCTTAAATATTTAACAGGCACACCTTTCCTAAGAAACCTCTTCCCCCACCCACACCCTTTCAGGGGCAGGCACTTGACAGGCTCTGCAGATGAGAGCAAACCTGTTGCACTGTCTCTGTTGTACCTTGTATCTCTGTCGCTTGGAAAGTTTCTAAGTAGTATTCTTTTTGTTTTGTTTTGTTTTTTGTTTCGTTTTCCTCATTTGCTTCTCTCGAGTTTCCAGACCGAAACACTCTCTTCGTTAGAATGGACATCACCCCGGTATCTGGAGGGAGCGCTGGGAGCGACTCGGACTCGGATGTCATGTACATCGAATCTGCCCCGGGGAACAAAATGACCTTCGATCCGGTGAGGGGAGCGACGCTGCTCGACCTGGCTGCGTACGTTGTGGCAGCTCCTGAGAAGCCGAGAGCTCTGTGCCGCGGGCCGAATTTTTCACCCGTGCCTCTGGGACGGCCCTGCGCGACGGTGCCGGTGATGGGAGACGGCAACTGTTTCTTCAGGGCCGTCAGCTACTTGGTCTGTGGCAGGGACGACTACCACTACAAGATCAGAAGCTGGTGCGTCAGGGAAATGAGTTCGAATAAAGAAAAATACAGAGATTTGCTGCGCTCGCAGTACTCGAGCGTGGAGCAGTACATTCTCGAAAGGAGGCCGAAGGATCGGGGTGTCTGGGCCACCGAGGTGGAAATCGCAGCGCTGGCCAACGGCTGGGACGTGAACGTGTACACGCACAACCACGGAGGGTGGGTAGTCTACAGTCCGGACGGCAGGCCTCGGTCGAACGAGCTGCCCGGGATATACGTGCAGAACCAGTTGGGCCACTACGAACCCATCGTGTGCGTGAAGGACCCGAGCGGCTCGGGTTGCTACGGGTTCTGCCGCCACACCTTTGTCGGCGAGTGCCGTCAGGCAGTCTCAGAGCCGCTCCGCTGCATCGCGAGAGGGCTCCGGGATTCAAAGTTCGCCACGTCTCAGAAACCCGGAGAGGCGGACGAAGAGAAAGTAGGGGAAGGGAGGAAAGAAAAAGAAGAGGAAGAATATGAAGATGTAGAAATGGATAAAGAAGAAGAGTGTATCATCAACGGGGAGGATGGCTCCCAGCTGCTCGTACCTAGCACCATGTTCTCGAGGAGAGCAGTTGAAGTGAACATGGAAGAGCTCTACTCTGACTCTGACACGCTCGTCCAGAACTGGTTGAGCGTCATGCGTTCTTGGAAGGGTTTCCTGAACTGGCTGGACGATCGCTGGTGGGGCTCCGTGTCTCGAGATGACATAGCTACGTTCTTGAGGAGCGAGAAGGGGCGATGCGCCGTCGTGGTCTCGGAGCCCCTGGAGCCGAAGATCGGAGCGCTGTGCTCCGTGACGAAGCAGGGCAGTTCGGACGCAGTGCTGACGACGGAGATCGCGATGGAAAGGGGACTTTACGTGTGCAAGGAGCTCAAGGGCTACTACGATGACCCGAGGGACATCGTGCTGCTACTGGGATGCGAGCGAACGGTGGCTCGCAAGCCCTCCAACGTGACGTCCTCGCAACGGAGCTTTTTCGCCGACGCGAGGATACCAGAGCGGCTGCACAGGCTGATACGAGGCCCCATGGGCAAGGTTTGGTGGGGTACGTACACCAACTTGGCCCAAGTGCCAAAGCTGACGTATCCCCTCACGGCTCTGCAGCGACAGAGGAGGCCGAGCGCCATGATCGCGCTGACGGACGTGAAGGAAGAAAGGGGTCCCGGGTACTTGTTCGAAATCATGTACTTGAGCAAACGAAACGGGGGCTACGGACTGCTCATCAACAAGTGCAAGGTCGTGTTCGGCATCCGTGGGTTTACCGTGGTGTGCGGACCGAGGGACAAAAAGTGCCTCGCTTATCACATGGACATGGAGGCCCTGGTGTACGGGCTCAGCCGGCTAAAAAGGCTGATTTTTCTTTCCAAGTGAATGTCTGCACATGATATTAGACAATTGTGCTGTCACCTTCACCTTTAAATGCCTCCGTGGGTCAGCTCTGCCCAGCGCGAGAGGCTGCGTTATTTTTTTTTCTCGTTTTCTTTTCTCTGTCCATGTGGTTGTGTGCACAAAATAAATGAGTGCGTGAGACCAAACATATTCTTTCTGTCTTTGATTTTTATTGTCACCTTGGCGTTTAGAGCACAGTGCAACCGGTAACACACAATAAAGCATAACCCTCAAATAAACCACGGGACACACTTAGTCGTTGTCAAAATTGCACAAATCCACTGTGGTGAGGTGGCGTTTCTTAGAGCAGAAGTCCAAGGGGAATCGTCTGAGCAAGGCGTCGCAGCCGAGCCGAGTCACGGCCGTGTGCATGTCCAGCAGGTCCTGTGGGCAGTCGGTGCCTCGGTGCCGTGCCTTCACGTTGCTGTACACGTCCAGCACGCTCTGACCGTACAGCAGTGTGAGAGTGAGGGATCCCGTCACGTGTCCCACCTTCTCCGCGGGGCTCTCGACCAGCACCTTCAGACCGGGCTCGTGTTTGTCGACCGCCACGAAATTGCCGGCCTGGTCGCTCAACGTGTCATACAGGGAAACGACAAAGTTTATCAGCGGGTTGGGAAACAGTTCCACTTCTCTGTTGCCCCGTTTCAAATAACGCCCGACCCCCGAGTTCACAAACGCGGCCTGGATCGCTCGGTCCACGAGGCTCGTGTTGTCTTCGTACGCAGTCCTGAGGAGCGAAATCACACTCCTGTACGTTTGAGACTTCGGACTCGTCGAGCCCGACCGCTCGGGCACGCACACGTAGCCATCGACGCACAAGGGCAACGACAGGGACGGGTATCCGGGCTGGGTCACGATGACCGTCGCCTCACATTGTCCTTTGCACAGCTCGCAGGCGTAGGTGAAGTGTTCCGAGGACAAACAGCCTTTCATTGCGTCGAGGGAGCGCCTCGCCCCATCCGAGGCTCGCACCCCGCCCGACATCATGAAGGCCAGAACGTTCAAGAGAGCCTGTCTGTTGTCGTCGTCGTGCGTGGACGGCGTGCGGCAAAAAGGATCAGTGTCTGTCCCCGCCGCCCTGATCCGGACATCCTTTCCGTTCAACTCCACTTCCCACGCGGACGAGAGTCTCGAGGGGTCGTTGGTGACCACCCTGCTCTTGGCGTAGTTGAGCACCGCAAACTTTGCCGGTATCCTTTCGAAGGTGTCTCTCTTGTACGCCCGCAAGCTCATCTGTTCGATCACAAACATGGGGCTGCATCCCTCGAAAGGCGAGATGAGATCCCGCAGGTCGACGGCGAACAGGAGGGGCTGTTTCGACACGCTGTCCTTAGCCACGTCGTGACAAAAGACGTAGGTCTTCTGACTGAAGGCCATCTCGTCCGCTCCTGGTCGCTCGCTCGCTCGGGGTCCTCCGCACCTCGGTTCAGTTAGTCTGCCCAGTTCACGTCCCCGGACCGCGACCCGTTTGCCGCTCGGGCGCCGTCCCCTTTCTCAACGGAGCCACCAGGCTTCGTTGACGCAACGCCCCAGCTTCCTCTTACCGTTGTCTCCGTACACACTGCGCAGGAGCGTCCGGCCCGACACCTTGTTTGCGCACAGGTCTCTGAAAAAGTCTTTGCAACCGGCGCAGTGATACGTGACTCCCGCGGTCCCTCCGAGAGAGGCCCTGTCGCGGGCCGTCCTTTTCTGTCCCGTTGGCGGCGCTGGACGCACGAGCCACTTTTTGCTCTTGAAGTCCTCTATCCAGGCTCTCAGGGCATCGGGGTCTTCTGTCGTGTACGGCATGATGCGCAGCGTCGAATCGGGCTCCCTGGCGACGAAAGAGGAAAACGCGTCGGGCGATCTCACGTGCAGCGCGAGCAACGTCTGGTAGAGAAGCCCCGCGAGGTCCACCAGGGCCCTCTCCGAGGCTTCGCTCTTCGAGATGGACAGCGATCCCTCCGAGCCGGCGAGGCCCGCGTCGACCAACAGGCACGTCGGCAGGCGGAGGGCTATGCGCTCGCCCGAGAGCCCTTCGCCTTCGTCCGAGGTTCCCACGCGCACGACGCCTTCGCGAGTCAGCAAGGCCAGCGAGCGGCCGAGCTCTCCGATCAGGCCGGCGTACACCTCGCGGGGCACCAGCGCGAGATCTTCCTCCAGGACCCTGCGACAGGCTTCCAGTTTGTCCCCCGTGAGGCGAGGCGCAGCCCGACGGAGAGCCCTCAGGCGCTCAAGCTCGCGGAGGCCGCACGCCGGCTCCATGTGTTCCGGACAGACGTTCATCAGCGCGTTGAACGCGGCCGTAGCTCTGCTCAGGCGCTCTCGGACGGCGGAGAATGACAGGATCAGGTGCCTCCTGCAGTCTGCCAGGATCTCAAGCTCGTCCGCGCCGCTCCCGTACATGCGTCGCGGAAGGCAGTAGTCCACGATGCAGTGGGCCACCAGCTTCCCGGATCGGCCGACGAGCTCGCGGTCTGCCTTGTGCGCCGTCAAGACCCTGGCGTCGGCGAAGCACTGGCTCTGAGGCTGACAGGGGTGAGGGACCAAACGGCCCGCCGAGGCGCTCCGGGCGCCGGCTTCGCCGTCGCCGCCTCGGGCGTGTTTGTCCGAGAGGCAGGCGAGGGACCCTCCGAACATCGCGGTCGTGCACCCCGAGGTGGCCTGCAGGTTGAGCGGGTACCTGTAGAAGGTGGCTTCGATGGGGCTGCACTTGTAGAACTCCTCGCACTCCACGGGTTTCACAGAGAGCCCGGTTATCCTCTGCAGCCACGTGCGGACGATCTCCACGTACGTCGTCTTCACGCCGGACTTGCTCGCTTTGAAACGTTCCAGAGTCTGTTGGCTGAAGTGCTTGTTTTTCGCCGATTTGACGAGGGCGCTCCACGGAAAGAAGCCCGCTCCCATCTTGGACGCGATGAACTCGGAGGCTCGGCACGCGAGCAGGTCCCTGAGCACTCCGTGTCTGCTCGAGAACAGGTGGTTCATGCAGTACGCTCCGTCCTTGTACAGGGCTCTCGCCGTGACGACGCCGGAACCCGGCCTCGCCAACGCGACGGAGACGGCCGAAAATCCGCCGTCCAGTTCCAGCTCCGTTACGCGCAGCACCCTGTGGCCTACGAGGAGGGCTTGCGCTCGATCCAGCTGCTCCCACCGCCCGCGGCCGTCCACGGTGAGCTCGCTCTCCGGGTACAGCACGAGGTCCCCCTCCGATAGCCGATGCCACGGTAGGGTGGAGAAGCAGGAGAGTCCGTGGGGCTCCAGCTTGACGCAGTCTCCCCTCATGACGCAGGCCACGAAAGTGTCCGCGACGGCGGAATCGCAGGGCGAGCGCAGGCTTTTTACAGCGGAGAGTCCTCTGATCTTGACCGTCGAGGAGGACATGCGGCCCCTCCCATCAAGGTTGTGAGTGAGAGACACGTAGCTCTTCTTCGCCACGTGGCAGTACACCGAGCTGCTGTACTCGTATTCCAGCTTCACCCGCCGGTCCTTCACGAAGGGCCTCGTCACGTCCAGGAGGCTCCGGGAGTCCGGAGTTTGCGCCACGTACACGGGGTAGCCCTCCTCCGTGAAGGCGCCCTCGGGGTCTCTGATCACCGCCACCGGCTCGTTGCCCCTCTCTATGGTGTACATCCTCTTCAGAGTGTCCTCCACCAGCGCCAGGTGCACGTATCGGAGGAAACCCGGTACCTCGGAGGCAGCGCGTTCGAATTTCGCCCCCAAGGCCGCCAGGGAGGCCGCCGCGAAGTTCCGAAGCCGCTCGGACTCGAGCTCCGGGGACTCCCCGTCGCCCGGCTGTTCGTCTGACACGTCGCTCTCGGGCAGGTCGTCCGGCCCGTACCCCGCGGACACCATCACGCTGTCCGTGTCCCCGTACATGACCGGGCAGCGGTTTTTGTAAAAAGTCGACACGCAGTCGTTCACCACCGATATCTGTCTCCTGCCGTGTCCCGATATGAGGGACCCGCAGGGTGGGGGAGCGGTCCCGTAAAACGAATTGGCCATGACTTTGCACTCTGCCTCCTGCACCTTGTAGTACGCTCGCTCCGCGTCGCAGAGGGCCGGGTCCTTAAGCTTGGCCTTGAACTCGTCCCGCCTGTTGAGGTAATGCTCCACGGAGGAGGAGAAGACGGCCGGCGCCCGCTCGAAGACGGCTCGGTCCGCGTCGTACCGGAGGATCAGCGTCGCATACTCAAAGCCTTCGGCCTCCCACTTGTACACGACCCATCCGGAGAGATCGTGGGGGAAGGAGCGCGGGGGCCAGGGCACGGTGGTCTCTGGAGAAATGTTGAGCGCGCACATGATGGACGGGTACATGCTGGCGAAATCGAAGGCCAGCTCCAAGCCCATGCCGGGCCCAGAGTAGTGGAGGCCCGAGAGGGGTTCGCACACAGACCCTCCCTTCCACGTGTCCTCGCCCGCTCCGTCGAGCCCCGGCGGTGAGGCGTCCCAGGGCTCGCGGCTGCTCAGCTCTCTGCCCGAGGGTCCCGCCCTGACCCTCAGAGTGTCGAGCACGTACTTGAGCTGGGGCATCTGGACCGAGTGGATGCTCTGCACGAAACCGCCAAAGTTGTCTCCCCGCCCGTGCACCACCACGTCTATGTTGAGCGTGATCCTGCACCTGTGGAACAGCGCGGACGCGGGCTTGAGCGCCTTGGCCATCCTCGAACACAGCTGCGAGTCCACCAAGTTGTACAGCAGCACAGCGAACAGTTCGGTCGCGCCGCGGTGGATCATGCCGTCCATCATCGAGTAGGGCACGTCGGTCAGCTTCCGCAGCTTACGTGGGTCTTTGGGAGGCAGTCCGCGCAGCTCTCGGTCTCTGGAAATCACGAAGGGCGCCACGTCGTTCAGCTTCATGCTCGTGCAGGCGAATCTGATCTCCCTGGTGCCCGCCATCCTGTACAGGTCCACGACTGTCATGCCGCAGCCGATCATCTTAAAGTGGCCCAGCTTGCCCTTGTCCTTGTTGAACTTGTCCACGTGTCGACACGCCGCTTCGACCTCGCGCTCGGTGAGCTTGCCTCCGGTCAGGCTCGAGCCCACGGCGGTCAGCATCTCCTTGTAGATTTCCAAGTGGCGCACCGACTCGAAACGGAAAACGGGAGGCAGGTCTTCCGAGAGGTGCCTGGTGACAAAGAGCCCGTGCCAGGACCGGAGGATTTCAGCGCACCTTCTGCGGGTATCCTCGTCCGATCGCTCTGCGTAGTTGGAGTCCGCGTAGAAATGCACGCGCTGGTCGATGACTCTCAGGTCAAATTCCGCATTGTACACATACAGGAGCTCCACGCCGTGGCGATCGAGCAGCCGCAGGGTCTGCTCTAGGAGCGCGAGCTCTCCGGCGCAGGGGTAGAAAAGGATCCTGGACGCAGACTCCAGTCCCACGGCCTCCACGAGCGCGCCATCGGGTTTCGGGCGTCCCTGGCCCTTTACCTTCAGTTTGTTGTAGACCACTATCAGTTGTTTCCTGTGACTCCCCGGCTCGGGCTTTGGGAGGTGCGAGTTCATCAGCACCAAGGACACGCATGTGATCTCGTGCTCCTGTCCCGGCATGTCACTGGCCAGGGCCGGTATGGACACCCGACAAGCCCCTCTGAACGGGCCTTTCTTCAAGTCGCTCAGGATCTTGACCAGTTTGCTCCTGTACGCCGTCAAATCGGAAACCGTGCGCTCCGTGCAGTAGGGGAACCTGTGGGCGAAAAACTCGCACCTCAGGGAGCGATCGCGGAAGGCCTCGTCCACCACGGTCTCGATGTCAAGACAGGCGGCCCTGTAGACGTGCGGCGCGTGCACGGTGTCAAACAGCTTGGCCTCCTCTTCGGACCTCTCGTGGTCGTACACGAGCTCGCTTGGGACCAGGGTCCCGCCACACTTTTCCTCGGGCAAGAAATACACTCGTCCGTACATGACATCGCAGCACAGGGCCGGCGTGTTGCCGTCCCGTGCAACGTAGTAGCCGCTCTCTGGGTGGAAATCCCCAAACGTGAGAGCTCCTTTTACGGTCTCCATATATTTTTTGGCCAGCGCTATGCTCCCCAGCGGGAACGCAGCGGCCTTCACTTCCCTTTTCACGTCGTCGTGCACCACTCTCACGTGAGCCGGCTCCGCAGCAAAGTGTCTGCGCCACTCTCGACTCACCCGCTCCCAGCTCTCACAGGCGTCGCCCTGGTCAGAGTCCAATTCCAAGTCATAGCCCACCACGGGCATTATGCCCACCACTTTGAAACACACTGTGGTGTACACCGTGGTGCCGTTGTGAGCCTGCAGCACCAAGCCCCTGCACAAGAGTGCCTCCTCCAACCTGTGAAACATCACAGACTTGACCATGAGCCCGATCAAACCTCTTTCCGAGGGCGATACTGCTCTACGTTTCGGAAAGATGTCGGGGAACAAATTCACGAAAGGAATGGGCCTATCCATCGTTCTCCTCAGAAAAAAAAAATGGGGGGTACAGTGAACTTAGACTGGACACAAGGTGTTTGGTTTATTTTTATTTTATTTTATTTATTTTTAAATTCCTTTTCTCTTCTATTTTCTTCTTCTTCTTTCTTATTCACCTCTTTTCTTTCTTCTTCTCAACACAGGTTCCCCTTGCTACACAGAAGGACTCCGACCGCCGCTGAAAGGGTCCGGCCACGATCTAAAATCTCCGACGTAGCAAAGACCAGCCCCGACCTCCAGCAAAACGATCCGATCGAAAAGAGGCAGCCTCTGAAAGTGTCCAACCCACAGCAAAAAACTGACGGGGATGCCCTGCCTCCAGACTCTGAGCGTTTCCCACCGCCTCAGTTGAAGTCAGACTGCTCACTTGGCCAGCCTACCGATGAGCTCGTGAGTGAGTGAGCCAGAGGCCGCCTCTAAAGTGTATAACCCACAGCAAAATCTGATCGAAAAGAGGCTGGCTGTGGGCGCCTCTGAAAGTGTCCAACCCACAGCAAAAAACTGACGGGGATGCCCTGCCTCCAGACTCGGAGCGTTTCCCAACGCCTCAGTTGAAGTCAGACTGCTCACTAGGCCAGCCTACCGATGAGCTCGTGAGTGAGTGAGCCAGAGGCCGCCTCTGAAAGTGTCCAACCCACAGCAAAATCTGACGGGGATGCCCTGCCTCCAGACTCTGAGCGTTTCCCACCTCCTCAGTTGAAGTCAGACTGCTCACTAGGCCAGCCTACCGATGAGCTCGTGAGTGAGTGAGCCAGAGGCCGCCTCTGAAAGTGTCCAACCCACAGCAAAATCTGCCGGGGATGCCCTGCCTCCAGACTCTGAGCGTTTCCCACCGCCTCAGTTGAAGTCAGACTGCTCACTTGGCCAGCCTACCGATGAGCTCGTGAGTGAGTGAGCCAGAGGCCGCCTCTGAAAGTGTCCAACCCACAGCAAAAAACTGACGGGGATGCCCTGCCTCCAGACTCTGAGCGTTTCCCACCGCCTCAGTTGAAGTCAGACTGCTCACTTGGCCAGCCTACCGATGAGCTCGTGAGTGAGTGAGCCACACGCAGATCCAGATGTAGTGTTGGCAGCAGGTTCGCGCACACCACGAGCATGGAGTCTGACAAAAAGGCCCCGCAGAAGGAGCGAGCGGCGTTGCCCCACAGGGAATCTAACACCGCCGTGGTGCGAATGGTGGAACTCCCCACCGACAGGAGAGCTCTGTTCCTCGCGTTGGACACCGAAATGCTGCACGACGACGAGACGGTCGAGCTGGCTTTTCGGGCTCTGCCGCCCTGCGAAAGGTCTTTGGTGCAGCTGCTCCTCTACCTCACCTATTGCTGCAAAGGACAAGTCCTCCAGTTGACCTTGGAGGACCCGGACTTTTCGAGCATGTCGGCCCCCGTCAGGGAGGACTTTGCGCACGGAAGGCTTTTCTGTTTCGTGTTGGACATGAACGGGGGCGACTCTCCCGGAATTTCTAGCTTTGTGGCCGCTGGACGCGAGTCGGGTAAACGTCACGGTCGCGAGGACGGCGACCCGGCCGAGTGCGTTTACGGCGGTGGTCTACTGCGTTTCGTGGAGGCGGACGCGAGCGTGTTCCGCAGTCCCAGGGCGAGCGGAGACGAGCCTTCCGACACCAGTGTGGACAGCGAGCCTGACGATGGCGATGACGGCGACGAGGAGCCACACGACTGGACCGCCATCGACTACGAGCTTGGAGAGGAGGCCTACAACGCCTTCATGAGACTTCAGCTCGTCAGGCAGAAAGCTGTGTCGCTGAACAACGCTATGATCGTCATGAGAGACCCCAAGGGAGAACTGAACCCTGCGTTCGAGTGGTTAGACATTCGCAGCGATACGCTGAACCCCGACAAGATAGATCGGAAAAAGGTCAAGGAACTGCAGGGCTCGATGTACGTGCCCGCCTGCCAGGGCGGAAAGCAGACGACCGCGCTGCCCGAGGCGATCACCGGTCTGACGCTGAAGTCCCTGGCCGAGGCGATAGGGAGGATCACGGACACCGAGAGTCGGGACCAAGGCAAGGAACTCTTCGAGCGCCTGGTCTCGAGGCTCGCAGAGGACAACTGGAGAAGGCACAAAGTGGTGCAGAGGTACAGCTCGAGCATCCCAAACGACGCAAGATTCTTGGAGGAGGTGAGAGCCTTCACGCGAGCCCTCGCGGGCGGGACAGCGCCCCAAGTCTGCGTGGGTAGGCTCCTGGTGTTTAGGTACTCGATCGAAAGGCTTATAGACAGGGACAAACCCGACGCCTTCCTGAACTCCATGCTCCACAGGCACATGCCGGTGACGAAGCCTCGCATCTCGAGAGCGCTGCGAGAGATCAGGGCCAACCGCAGGACCCGGCACCTCGCTCGGCTGTTGACGGGCGGCCGCTGCCACTGCCCCTGCCCCCGGCCCGGCCCGGCCGTCGACCAGGATCGTCGAGGGAGGAGGTGCCGGGAAGACTGTCAGACTGCGTACGCGTGCTTCTACAACGTGTGCGAGCAGCACCCCTTCTCCGTGAGCAGGTGCGACTACAACCATTACTTTGCGCACCTGTACCCTCACCTGGGAAAACTCGAACGCCTGAGCAAGGACATGAAGACGAAATACGGAGGACACAGGCACTTCGAGAGCATAGCCAACATGGTCTTCGACATCCTCGCGAAGCGCCGTTCCTCGCACGCCGACGCGCTGTACGCAGGGCTCCGGGACCTGATGGGAGAAGGGATGCTCAACTCGCGCCTGTCTCTCGGCCGCGCTCTCCCCGACATACACGAGGAGCTGTGCCTGGAGTTCCCGGCTGAGGACTACTACGACGACTACGCCGAGGACCCGCGCTCGCTGAACCCGGTGAAGGTCTACGACCACGCGCTGGTGCGCTACATGTTCTCTGACAGCCTCCAGGTGGGCAGGCTATTTCAGGCCTCCACCACCTTCAACTACGTGGTGACCAACACCGCGCCCAGGTACACGATCGAACGGATCATGCTGTTCAACGTCACCGGGCCCGGGGAGGGCAAGAGCTACGCCAACAACGTGCTGAACTGCCAGTTCAGGCAGGTGAAGGGCTGCATAGAGACGCTCACGTCCTTCACCCCGCAAGCTTTCAAGTACAAGCAACAGAGGAAAGCTTGCGTGGTGATGATAGACGACGCTCACATCACCCACGAGAAAAACCTAAAGGCCCTGGACAAGGAGTCCAGCGTGATACCCAACACGTTCAAGAACCTGCTGGACACCAGCGTCTTGGAGAGCGACGTGGTGGGCAAGGACGCGTGCAGCGGAAAGGTGGACACCGTGAGGTATCACGCGGTGCACAACTGCGGGTTCGTGTGGAACACCAACACCCTGGGGTTCGTGAGCGACGCCTGGGCCGACCGCTGCGTGATCATGGAATCCGAGTTCTCGGCGCACGTGACTCGGACGCGCAGCTCGAAACAGCTGCAGGACACAGTGGAGAAGCGATCCATGGACAAGGTGGCTGCCGTCTGCCTGTACAGGCAGAACCTGGTGCAGTCGGCCACCATGATCGCCGAGTCCGAGATCATGCAGTTCGACAGGAGGTTCGACGCGGCCAGAGACGCCTGCGTCGAGGCCATGTACGCCAGTCACGTCGTGTGCGCGGGAGCCTTGAGCAGACGGGTGTCCTTCTGCATAAACCAGCTGGTCTTCGCCGAGGCCATGAAACTGGCCTGCCACTTTGTGTTCGACGTGTGGGTCCCTCCGTGGACGGAGGTGCCAGACGAGGGGAGCTTCCCGGACCTCCGCGGCTTCTGGACGCAGCTGAACAGGAACAGACTGAGGGCCCTGGACAGGCTGTCTTTCGGACAGATCTGCCTGGAGACCAACGCGGCGTTCAAGCTCTGCGCGGCCGCCTGCCTGCCGGACATTTGCCCCCGCGTGCTGGACGCGCAGGGACGCTTCGCGTGCAAGGCGCTGGGCCGCCTTCTTTGTCAGGTGCGGGAAAAGGGCCTGAAGACCGCCGTCAAGGACGGTCAGATGTGCATTTCGGGCGTCGATTCTTTGAGTTTTTCGGGCCCGGAATTTAGAGGCGGCAACGACGCCGCTCACGAAATGCTCCAGCTTTGCTCGAACTGCACGTTTCCCGAACGTGGCGGGACGGGTCCCAGGAGCCACAGGCTCTGCTCGTACAAATGCGCCCCCTCTCAGAACACGCAGCAGGGCAGGCGCGGACACGCTCGGCCCAAAAAGGTGAGCTCCGTCACCCTTTCTCTCGAAGCGGTCTACGACATGCTGGCTCTGTACGCGCCCGAGGCGCACCGGGGCTTCTGGGACCAGCTGGGCGAAGCGATGATGGACGCCTATGACAACGAAACGGTCGAAAAGACCAACGCGTTCGGGACCGCACAGGCCGACGGGGACGAGGAGATGGATCGGAGCGCTAGACTGGTTTTTTCCCTGGACTTCGGCGACGACCCGGTTCGCTCCCTGATACTCGAGGCGACGGCGGGAGTGGATCCTCTGAACGAGCTCTCGTTCAACAAATGCGCCATCGGGGGACAGCTCTTTCGCTGCACTGCGCCCTTGTACTACGGAGGGCTGGTGGCGAGAGCCTTCAGGCTCAGGGGAGACGACCCGCCGCGGGGATCTCTGGACCCTCTGCACGAGAGGGAGTCCGAGAGAGGCCCGGCGGACACTTTTCACGGGCCTCGCTTGAGCGTCTACTCGCCGGAGTACTCGGGCCTGCCGGTGAAAAACGTGAGCTCCTTCTGCGCCACGCGAACCGTGTACCACCAGGAGCGAATTCTGCTGAGGGAGGAAGACGGCACCCGCCGGCCCGTCGTCGAGCTGGAACCGGATTGGGAGTGGCTGGAAGCCTGCGAGGTGTTCAACAGACTGCACGGTCATGATGCGTTCACCGTCGAAAGCCTGAAACGGGACTACGCCGTGGCCATGACTGTGGTCAAGGGGGAGGACGCGTCCAGGGCGCCTATGAGATCGCGAAGGTTGGCCCGCGCGGTGAGCGTCTTGCGCAAGGCCGACGGTCGCGCCGCTCTGGAGATGAGAACGTGGCCTTCGACCCAGTCTCGCGCAGGTGAAACTCGGCACGAAGTGAGGACTTCTGGACTGGGAGGGATGGGCCGTTCGCGCAAACGGCTGACCTCCAGGTCAATCTGCTCTGAGAGCCTTGACAAGCGACGGAGACGTTGACTAGGAACATCTGAGCGATTCGCTGGACAAATCTTTTGTATTTTTCCATTTTATTGTCTATGAGAGCGTCTCCAAGTCATGCTGTAATAAAAAAAAAATCACCACGCAAAACCAATTCTGGGTGTCTTTGTGGCTTTTTTATTCGTTTTGTTATTGTTTTATTCCACAGCCAGTGAAAACCACACACAATGTTTGCAAAAGCTTCTGAACCTATTGCTCGAACGCCAACCCTCTCCTCTCGTGACGGAGTTCTGGGCCCTTTTGGTTTCCAGCCTGGGTCAGCCCTAAATGTAAATCCCGAGGCTCTTCCCCTGACTGTTCGAGCGTGGGATTTACTCGTGGGGCAGCGTGCCGTAGTGAGGGGCGGCGGTATTTCCCTCTCAAATGCGTGGCTGGGGACAGCGAGGACTCCGATGGGCAGACTCTGAAACAGAATGAAGAGTGCGGTATCTAACAGCAGCACCGAAAGTGTTTCGCACGACTACCAGTCGCCTTTCTAAGCACCGTTTTTTTTTTTAAAAAAAGCACAGCTTCTTTTGCTTTTCATTTCTTTTTATCACTCTCCAAAGCTCGGCGGGGTCTCTGAGCCTGCTCTGAAGCATCTCTGTTCCCCGTTGTATGCCCACAAGAACAAAACAAAAATCTGGGTTCTTCTCAGAAGAGTCACACTCCACTGAGCTCTGCGGGCTGCAATTGCTTCAGGTGTGGGGCTGGAAAGCCAACTCTTTCTCCATTTCGCTGAGCTATCCCTGGGTTGAAATAAAAAAGTCATACCAAAACAAACAATTTCTGTGTTCGTTTGGATTTTCTGTCCCGTTTGATTTTTTTTTCTTTTATTTCACACCCATCGCAAACCTCACAGAACATTCAGAATAGCTTTAAATTTGTTGCTTGAAGGCCAACTCTTTCTCTTCGTTCTGCTGAGCTCTGGGCCGTTTCGGTTCACTCCTCGATCTGGCCCCGCATGTAATTCTGGCCGCTCGAGAGAGAAAAAACCTTTCCAAAAACGACCCATACGCCAGGCAGCCCTGCGTCTGTCAGGAGAGGCAGACTCAGGGGCAGGCTGCAACCTTTGGTCGAGACGAGTCACACGCCACGGAGCTGTGCCTCCTGTCGAGGGGAGCCCGCTCAGAGGCGGGCTGGAGCCTTTAGCAACCAGAGCCGCACAGCCTCGGAGCTCTTCTTCTGTCAGGAGAAGCCCGCTCAGGAGGCAGGCGGGAGACTTCCTCTCAGACGAGTCACACGCCACAGAGCTCTGTGTCAGGGAGGGGCGACTCAGAGGCAGGAGGCAGGCTGGAGAAGTCATACAAAAACAAACAATTTCTGTTTTCATTTGGATTTTCTGTCCTGTTTGTTTTTTTTTTATTTTTTTATTTCACACTCATTGAAAACCTCAAAGAACATTCCCAATAGCTTCAGGCGGAGAGCTCTAAGACCGACATTCTATTCAGTCTGCTGAGCTCTGGGCCATTTCTGTTCCCTCTCCGGGCTGCCTCGGGATGTAATTCTGACAGCCGGATTGAGAAAACCCTTTCCGAACACAAGCGTTCTGACTTTGAAGCAACTTCACGGGAGCTGCAGCGCAGCCCGCAGGCGGACCCTGTCCCCTCCGTCAGCACATGAAGCTTGACAGAAAGGCTCGGTTTGTGTGAAGCAAAAATCACGAGCGGCTCTGTGTGGAGTAGAGACACGGAGGCTCGTGTCAAGGGGGGGCCAACGCAGAGGAAGGCTGGAGCCTTTTGCGTCTGAGGCACACGAGCCTGCAGGGGAGGGAATGAGAGGCAGGCTGGATCGTGCAGGGGAGCGACTGAAGGCAGGCTGGATCGTGCTTTGTCTGAGAGCGGCCCGCAGGCAGGCTCTGTGTGGAGTAGAGACACGGAGGCTCGTGTCAAGGGGGGGCCAACGCAGAGGAAGGCTGGAGCCTTTTGCGTCTGAGGCACACGAGCCTGCAGGGGAGGGAATGAGAGGCAGGCTGGATCGTGCAGGGGGGAGAGACTGAAGGCAGGCTGGATCGTGCTTTGTCTGAGAGCGGCCCGCAGGCAGGCTCTGTGTGGAGTAGAGACACGGAGGCTCGTGTCAAGGGGGGGCCAACGCAGAGGAAGGCTGGAGCCTTTTGCGTCTGAGGCACACGAGCCTGCAGGGGAGGGAATGAGAGGCAGGCTGGATCGTGCAGGGGAGCGACTGAAGGCAGGCTCTGTGTGGAGCAGAGACACGGAGGCTCGTGTCAAGGGGGGGCCAACGCAGAGGAAGGCTGGAGCCTTTTGCGTCTGAGGCACACGAGCCTGCAGGGGAGGGAATGAGAGGCAGGCTGGATCGTGAAGGGGAGCGACTGAAGGCAGGCTGGATCGTGCTTTGACTGAGAGCGGCCCGCAGGCAGGCTCTGTGTGGAGTAGAGACACGGAGGCTCGTGTCAAGGGGGGGCCAACGCAGAGGAAGGCTGGAGCCTTTTGCGTCTGAGGCACACGAGCCTGCATGGGAGGGAATGAGAGGCAGGCTGGATCGTGCAGGGGAGCGACTGAAGGCAGGCTGGATCGTGCTTTGTCTGAGAGCGGCCCGCAGGCAGGCTCTGTGTGGAGTAGAGACACGGAGGCTCGTGTCAAGGGGGGGCCAACGCAGAGGAAGGCTGGAGCCTTTTGCCTCTGAGGCACACGAGCCTGCAGGGGAGGGAATGAGAGGCAGGCTGGATCGTGCAGGGGAGCGACTGAAGGCAGGCTCTGTGTGGAGCAGAGACACGGAGGCTCGTGTCAAGGGGGGGCCAACGCAGAGGAAGGCTGGAGCCTTTTGCGTCTGAGGCACACGAGCCTGCAGGGGAAGGAATGAGAGGCAGGCTGGATCGTGCAGGGGAGCGACTGAAGGCAGGCTGGATCGTGCTTTGTCTGAGAGCGGCCCGCAGGCAGGCTCTGTGTGGAGTAGAGACACGGAGGCTCGTGTCAAGGGGGGGCCAACGCAGAGGAAGGCTGGAGCCTTTTGCGTCTGAGGCACACGAGCCTGCAGGGGAGGGAATGAGAGGCAGGCTGGATCGTGCAGGGGAGCGACTGAAGGCAGGCTGGATCGTGCTTTGTCTGAGAGCGGCCCGCAGGCAGGCTCTGTGAGGAGTAGAGACACGGAGGCTCGTGTCAAGGGGGGGCCAACGCAGAGGAAGGCTGGAGCCTTTTGCGTCTGAGGCACACGAGCCTGCAGGGGAGGGAATGAGAGGCAGGCTGGATCGTGCAGGGGAGCGACTGAAGGCAGGCTGGATCGTGCTTTGTCTGAGAGCGGCCCGCAGGCAGGCTCTGTGTGGAGTAGAGACACGGAGGCTCGTGTCAAGGGGGGAGCCTGCAGGGGAGGGAATGAGAGGCAGGCTGGATCGTGCAGGGGAGCGACTGAAGGCAGGCTGGATCGTGCTTTGTCTGAGAGCGGCCCGCAGGCAGGCTCTGTGTGGAGTAGAGACACGGAGGCTCGTGTCAAGGGGGGGCCAACGCAGAGGAAGGCTGGAGCCTTTTGCGTCTGAGGCACACGAGCCTGCAGGGGAGGGAATGAGAGGCAGGCTGGATCGTGCAGGGGAGCGACTGAAGGCAGGCTGGATCGTGCTTTGTCTGAGAGCGGCCCGCAGGCAGGCTCTGTGTGGAGTAGAGACACGGAGGCTCGTGTCAAGGGGGGGCCAACGCAGAGGAAGGCTGGAGCCTTTTGCTTCTGAGGCACACGAGCCTGCAGGGGAGGGAATGAGAGGCAGGCTGGATCGTGCAGGGGAGCGACTGAAGGCAGGCTGGATCTTGCTTTGTCTGAGAGCGGCCCGCAGGCAGGCTCTGTGTGGAGTAGAGACACGGAGGCTCGTGTCAAGGGGGGGCCAACGCAGAGGAAGGCTGGAGCCTTTTGCGTCTGAGGCACACGAGCCTGCAGGGGAGGGAATGAGAGGCAGGCTGGATCGTGCAGGGGAGCGACTGAAGGCAGGCTGGATCGTGCTTTGTCTGAGAGCGGCCCGCAGGCAGGCTCTGTGTGGAGTAGAGACACGGAGGCTCGTGTCAAGGGGGGGCCAACGCAGAGGAAGGCTGGAGCCTTTTGCGTCTGAGGCACACGAGCCTGCAGGGGAGGGAATGAGAGGCAGGCTGGATCGTGCAGGGGGGAGAGACTGAAGGCAGGCTGGATCGTGCTTTGTCTGAGAGCGGCCCGCAGGCAGGCTCTGTGTGGAGTAGAGACACGGAGGCTCGTGTCAAGGGGGGGCCAACGCAGAGGAAAGCTGGAGCCGTTTGCGTCTGAGGCACACGAGCCTGCAGGGGAGGGAATGAGAGGCAGGCTGGATCGTGCAGGGGGGAGAGACTGAAGGCAGGCTGGATCGTGCTTTGTCTGAGAGCGGCCCGCAGGCAGGCTCTGTGTGGAGTAGAGACACGGAGGCTCGTGTCAAGGGGGGGCCAACGCAGAGGAAGGCTGGAGCCGTTTGCGTCTGAGGCACACGAGCCTGCAGGGGAGGGAATGAGAGGCAGGCTGGATCGTGCAGGGGGGAGCGACTGAAGGCAGGCTGGATCGTGCTTTGTCTGAGAGCGGCCCGCAGGCAGGCTCTGTGTGGAGTAGAGACACGGAGGCTCGTGTCAAGGGGGGGCCAACGCAGAGGAAGGCTGGAGCCTTTTGCGTCTGAGGCACACGAGCCTGCAGGGGAGGGAATGAGAGGCAGGCTGGATCGTGCAGGGGAGCGACTGAAGGCAGGCTGGATCGTGCTTTGTCTGAGAGCGGCCCGCAGGCAGGCTCTGTGTGGAGTAGAGACACGGAGGCTCGTGTCAAGGGGGGGCCAACGCAGAGGAAGGCTGGAGCCTTTTGCGTCTGAGGCACACGAGCCTGCAGGGGAGGGAATGAGAGGCAGGCTGGATCGTGCAGGGGGGAGAGACTGAAGGCAGGCTGGATCGTGCTTTGTCTGAGAGCGGCCCGCAGGCAGGCTCTGTGTGGAGTAGAGACACGGAGGCTCGTGTCAAGGGGGGGCCAACGCAGAGGAAGGCTGGAGCCTTTTGCGTCTGAGGCACACGAGCCTGCAGGGGAGGGAATGAGAGGCAGGCTGGATCGTGCAGGGGAGCGACTGAAGGCAGGCTGGATCGTGCTTTGTCTGAGAGCGGCCCGCAGGCAGGCTCTGTGTGGAGTAGAGACACGGAGGCTCGTGTCAAAGGGGGGCCAACGCAGAGGAAGGCTGGAGCCTTTTGCGTCTGAGGCACACGAGCCTGCAGGGGAGGGAATGAGAGGCAGGCTGGATCGTGCAGGGGAGCGACTGAAGGCAGGCTGGATCGTGCTTTGTCTGAGAGCGGCCCGCAGGCAGGCTCTGTGTGGAGTAGAGACACGGAGGCTCGTGTCAAGGGGGGGCCAACGCAGAGGAAGGCTGGAGCCTTTTGCGTCTGAGGCACACGAGCCTGCAGGGGAGGGAATGAGAGGCAGGCTGGATCGTGCAGGGGAGCGACTGAAGGCAGGCTGGATCGTGCTTTGTCTGAGAGCGGCCCGCAGGCAGGCTCTGTGTGGAGTAGAGACACGGAGGCTCGTGTCAAGGGGGGGCCAACGCAGAGGAAGGCTGGAGCCTTTTGCGTCTGAGGCACACGAGCCTGCAGGGGAGGGAATGAGAGGCAGGCTGGATCGTGCAGGGGGGAGAGACTGAAGGCAGGCTGGATCGTGCTTTGTCTGAGAGCGGCCCGCAGGCAGGCTCTGTGTGGAGTAGAGACACGGAGGCTCGTGTCAAGGGGGGGCCAACGCAGAGGAAGGCTGGAGCCTTTTGCTTCTGAGGCACACGAGCCTGCAGGGGAGGGAATGAGAGGCAGGCTGGATCGTGCAGGGGAGCGACTGAAGGCAGGCTGGATCTTGCTTTGTCTGAGAGCGGCCCGCAGGCAGGCTCTGTGTGGAGTAGAGACACGGAGGCTCGTGTCAAGGGGGGGCCAACGCAGAGGAAGGCTGGAGCCTTTTGCGTCTGAGGCACACGAGCCTGCAGGGGAGGGAATGAGAGGCAGGCTGGATCGTGCAGGGGAGCGACTGAAGGCAGGCTGGATCGTGCTTTGTCTGAGAGCGGCCCGCAGGCAGGCTCTGTGTGGAGTAGAGACACGGAGGCTCGTGTCAAGGGGGGGCCAACGCAGAGGAAGGCTGGAGCCTTTTGCGTCTGAGGCACACGAGCCTGCAGGGGAGGGAATGAGAGGCAGGCTGGATCGTGCAGGGGGGAGAGACTGAAGGCAGGCTGGATCGTGCTTTGTCTGAGAGCGGCCCGCAGGCAGGCTCTGTGTGGAGTAGAGACACGGAGGCTCGTGTCAAGGGGGGGCCAACGCAGAGGAAAGCTGGAGCCGTTTGCGTCTGAGGCACACGAGCCTGCAGGGGAGGGAATGAGAGGCAGGCTGGATCGTGCAGGGGGGAGAGACTGAAGGCAGGCTGGATCGTGCTTTGTCTGAGAGCGGCCCGCAGGCAGGCTCTGTGTGGAGTAGAGACACGGAGGCTCGTGTCAAGGGGGGGCCAACGCAGAGGAAGGCTGGAGCCGTTTGCGTCTGAGGCACACGAGCCTGCAGGGGAGGGAATGAGAGGCAGGCTGGATCGTGCAGGGGGGAGCGACTGAAGGCAGGCTGGATCGTGCTTTGTCTGAGAGCGGCCCGCAGGCAGGCTCTGTGTGGAGTAGAGACACTGAGGCTCGTGTCAAGGGGGGGCCAACGCAGAGGAAGGCTGGAGCCTTTTGCGTCTGAGGCACACGAGCCTGCAGGGGAGGGAATGAGAGGCAGGCTGGATCGTGCAGGGGAGCGACTGAAGGCAGGCTGGATCGTGCTTTGTCTGAGAGCGGCCCGCAGGCAGGCTCTGTGTGGAGTAGAGACACGGAGGCTCGTGTCAAGGGGGGGCCAACGCAGAGGAAGGCTGGAGCCTTTTGCGTCTGAGGCACACGAGCCTGCAGGGGAGGGAATGAGAGGCAGGCTGGATCGTGCAGGGGGGAGAGACTGAAGGCAGGCTGGATCGTGCTTTGTCTGAGAGCGGCCCGCAGGCAGGCTCTGTGTGGAGTAGAGACACGGAGGCTCGTGTCAAGGGGGGGCCAACGCAGAGGAAGGCTGGAGCCTTTTGCGTCTGAGGCACACGAGCCTGCAGGGGAGGGAATGAGAGGCAGGCTGGATCGTGCAGGGGAGCGACTGAAGGCAGGCTGGATCGTGCTTTGTCTGAGAGCGGCCCGCAGGCAGGCTCTGTGTGGAGTAGAGACACGGAGGCTCGTGTCAAAGGGGGGCCAACGCAGAGGAAGGCTGGAGCCTTTTGCGTCTGAGGCACACGAGCCTGCAGGGGAGGGAATGAGAGGCAGGCTGGATCGTGCAGGGGAGCGACTGAAGGCAGGCTGGATCGTGCTTTGTCTGAGAGCGGCCCGCAGGCAGGCTCTGTGTGGAGTAGAGACACGGAGGCTCGTGTCAAGGGGGGGCCAACGCAGAGGAAGGCTGGAGCCTTTTGCGTCTGAGGCACACGAGCCTGCAGGGGAGGGAATGAGAGGCAGGCTGGATCGTGCAGGGGAGCGACTGAAGGCAGGCTGGATCGTGCTTTGTCTGAGAGCGGCCCGCAGGCAGGCTCTGTGTGGAGTAGAGACACGGAGGCTCGTGTCAAGGGGGGGCCAACGCAGAGGAAGGCTGGAGCCTTTTGCGTCTGAGGCACACGAGCCTGCAGGGGAGGGAATGAGAGGCAGGCTGGATCGTGCAGGGGAGCGACTGAAGGCAGGCTGGATCTTGCTTTGTCTGAGAGCGGCCCGCAGGCAGGCTCTGTGTGGAGTAGAGACACGGAGGCTCGTGTCAAGGGGGGGCCAACGCAGAGGAAGGCTGGAGCCTTTTGCGTCTGAGGCACACGAGCCTGCAGGGGAGGGAATGAGAGGCAGGCTGGATCGTGCAGGGGAGCGACTGAAGGCAGGCTGGATCGTGCTTTGTCTGAGAGCGGCCCGCAGGCAGGCTCTGTGTGGAGTAGAGACACGGAGGCTCGTGTCAAGGGGGGGCCAACGCAGAGGAAGGCTGGAGCCTTTTGCGTCTGAGGCACACGAGCCTGCAGGGGAGGGAATGAGAGGCAGGCTGGATCGTGCAGGGGAGCGACTGAAGGCAGGCTGGATCGTGCTTTGTCTGAGAGCGGCCCGCAGGCAGGCTCTGTGTGGAGTAGAGACACGGAGGCTCGTGTCAAGGGGGGGCCAACGCAGAGGAAGGCTGGAGCCTTTTGCGTCTGAGGCACACGAGCCTGCAGGGGAGGGAATGAGAGGCAGGCTGGATCGTGCAGGGGAGCGACTGAAGGCAGGCTGGATCGTGCTTTGTCTGAGAGCGGCCCGCAGGCAGGCTCTGTGTGGAGTAGAGACACGGAGGCTCGTGTCAAGGGGGGGCCAACGCAGAGGAAGGCTGGAGCCTTTTGCGTCTGAGGCACACGAGCCTGCAGGGGAGGGAATTAGAGGCAGGCTGGATCGTGCAGGGGAGCGACTGAAGGCAGGCTGGATCGTGCTTTGTCTGAGAGCGGCCCGCAGGCAGACCGTTGAGCTGTGGCCCGTTTCTGTTCCCTCTTCTGGCTGGCTCCGCTTATATCTCTGACAGCTCGAGTGAGAAAAACTCTTTCTGAATGCAACTCTTTCTGGCCAACGCGATGAGCCTTTTGCATCAGGAGGCATACCCGAGTCACAACAAAGAAAATCATCATGCAAAAAATAAAAAATAAAACAATTACAATAATTTTTGGGTTCTTTTGGATTTTTTGCTCTGTTTTTTATTTTACATCTAGTGAAAACCTCACACGACATTCACAGTAGCATGAGGTGGACAGCTCATTTGCAAAAACAATAAGAGATTTAGTGCTAGAAGGCCAACTCTTTCTCCATTCCGCTGAGCTTTTGGCTGTCGCGGTTCCCTCCCCAAGCTGGCTCCACATGTAATTCTGAAAGCTCGAGAGGGAAAAAAAAAAAAAAAACCTTTCCTCAGGCCGCAGCCTCAGAGGCAGGCCGGAGCCTTTCGCGTCTGAGAAACACAGGCAGCCCCCGCCCGCGAGTGAGCCGAGCGAGAGACAGGCTGGATGCCACGAGTCACACGGCAGAGCTGTGTGTCAGGCAGGGTTGGCTGAGCTGCGGACCGTTTCTGTTTCACCCCTGGGTTCGATACCCAGCTCGTGTTGTAATAAAAAAAGTCATCACACAAAAGAAATTTTCTGTGTTCTTTTGGGTTTTCTGTCCCGTTTTTACTTCGTTTTCATTTTTATTTCACAGCCAGCAAAAACCTCACAGAACACTCTAGACAGCTACGGGCAAAGAGCTCGGTGGCAAACTTTCTCTTCACTCCGCTGAGCTCCGGGCCCGTTCGGTTCACTCCCAGAGCTGGCCCTGCACTTAATTCTGACCGCTCGAGTGAGAAAACAAATCTTTCCCAACACCAGCCACGCTCCGCAGAAATCCGTGTCAAGCAAGCTGCAGAAGCAGAAGCAGGCTGCGGTCTTTCGAAACAGATGTCACAAGGCACAGGGCTCCGCTTCTGTCGGGAAGTCCCCACTCGCAGGCAGGCTCTCTACGGAGGCTCTCTGCAGAGGCTCAGGGTGCACTCTCAGAGGCAGGCCGGAGCCTTTCGCGTCTGAGAAACACAGGCAGCCCCCTCCGCGAGTGAGCCAAGCGAGAGACAGGCTGGATGCCACGAGTCACACGGCAGAGCGGTGTGTCAGGCAGGGCCGATTCATAAGCAGGCTGAGAGGGCATTCAGATGTGCTGCTGGAAGGGGAATTCCGCTGACAGACTCATAGTCAGACCGGAGCCTTTCGCAACGCGAGCCACGCTCCACAGGGCTCTATATCAGCCGGGGGCGGTTCAGAAGCAGGCTGCTGCGTTCCCAACGCGAACCACGCTCCACAGGGCTCCTTGTCTGTTTGAGAGGTGCACACTCCTAAGCAGGCTGCGATAGCTGAAGATGTGGTCCTGGAAGGCCAACTTTTTCTCCGTTTGGCTGAACTGCGGACCGTTTCTGTTCCACCCCTGGGTTCGATACCCAGCTCGTGTTGTAATAAAAAAGTCATCACACAAAAGAAATTTCTGTGTTCCTTTGGGTTTTTATTTCGTTTTTATTTTTATTTCACAGCCAGCAAAATCCTCACAGAACACTCTAGACAGCTTCGGGCAAAGAGCTCGGTGGCAAACTTTCTCTTCACTCCGCTGAGCTCCGGGCCCTTTCGGTTCACTCCCAGAGCTGGCCCTGCACTTAATTCTGACCGCTCGAGTGAGAAAACAAATCTTTCCCAACACCAGCCAGGCTCCGCAGAAATCCGTGTCAAGCAAGCTGCAGAAGCAGAAGCAGAAGCAGGCTGCGGTCTTTCGAAACAGATGTCACAAGGCACAGGGCTCCGCTTCTGTCGGGAAGTCCCCACTCGCAGGCAGGCTCTCTACGGAAGCTCTCTACAGAGGCTCATGCCGCACACTCAGAGGCATGCCGGAGCCTTTCGCGTCTGAGAAACACACGCAGCCCCTCCCGGGGGGAAATTCGTTTGGATTTTCTGTCCTGTTTTTTTTCTAATTTTTATTTTACAGCCAGTGAAACCCTCACGGAACATTTGCGATAGATTCAGGCGTAGAGCTCTAAGAAGGACATTCTCTTCAGTCTGTTCAGCTCTGGGCCATTTCTGTTCCCTCTCCAGGGTGGCTCAGGATGTAATTCTGACAGCCGGAGTGAGAAAACCCTTTCCAAACACAAGCGTTCTAACTTTGAAGCAACCTCAAGGAAGCCGAGCCGCAGCGCAGCCCGCAGTCAGAGCCTGTCCCCTCTGACAGCACATGAAGCTCAACGGAAAGGCTTGGGGTGTGTGTAGGGAAAAATCCTGAGCGGCTCTGCGTGAAGTAAAGCCACTGAGCGCTGTTTCAAGGGGGGCCGAGGCAGAGGATGGCTGGAGCCTTTCCTGTCTGAGGCACACACGCAGCCCGCGCCTGCAGGGGAGGAGAATGAGAGGAAGGCTGGACCGCGCAGGGGCAGGCTAGATCGTGCATTGGCTGAGAGCAGCCCGCACGCAGACCCTCTCCCCTCTGACAGCACATGAAGCTCCGTAGAGAGGCTCAGGTCGGGTGAAGGGAACCGCACGAGCGGCTCTGCGTGGCTCAGGATGTAATTCTGACCGCTCGAGTGAGAAAACCCTTTCAGAACACAATCCACACACCACAGAGCTCTGTGTCGGGGGGCAGGGGGGCATCCTCAGAGACAGGCTGGGGCCTTTCGCGTCTGAAAAACACACGCAGCCTGCGCCTGAGAGTGAGCTGACTGAGAGACAGGCTGGATGCCACGAGTCACACCGCAGCGCTCTGTGTCAGGGAGGGCCGACTTTCTCCATTCCGCTGAGCTCTGACCGTTTCGGTTCCACCCTGGGTTGGATACCCAGGTCATGTTGTAATAAAAAAGTCTTACAAAATAAAAACAATTTCTGTGTTCGTTTGGATTTTCTGTCCTGTTTTTTATTTTTATTTTACAGACAGTGAAAACCTCACGGAATATTCGCGATAGCTTCAGGCGGAGTGCTCAAAGACCAACATTCTCTCCTTTCCGTTGAGCTGTGGTCCGTTTCTGTTCCCTCTCCGGGCTGGCTCCGCTTGTATCTCCAAATGTTCCAAATGTGAAGCAACCCCAAGGGGAGCCCAGCCCCAGAGCAGGCCGATCGCCTCCACTCTGACAGCACATGAAGCTCTATGGGAAGGGTTTGATGTGTGGCTCTGCGAGTCACATCACAGCGCGCTGTGTCAGGGAAGCCGAATCAGAGGCAAACTGAAGCGTGTCGTTGATGAGAGGAGCTCGCAGGCCAATCCTATCCCAGAACGAGCAGCCGTGTGGCAGCTCGGCTACCCTCGCAAACCCACGCTGCTCGTTTCCAGGGCGCAGACCAGATCGCGAAGGCTGGCCAGCGCTACGAGCCTTTTGCATCAGAAGACATCCCCGAATCACACAAAAAAAAAAAACTATAATGTTTGGGTTCTTTTCGATTATTTGTTCTGTTTTTATTTTATTTTACACCCAGTGAAAATCTCACACAACATTCACAGTAGGTTTAGGTGGAGAGCTCATAGGATTCATAAGAGATTTGGTGCTACAAGGCCAACTCATTTTTTTCCCCTTCCGCTGAGCTCTCGGCTGTTGCGGTTCCCTCCCCAAACTGGCTCCACATGTAATTCTGACAGCTCGAGTGGGAAGAAAAAAAAAAATCTTTCCGGACTCAAGCATTCTGAATGTGAAGATACCTCCAGAACGCCAAGCCTCAGAGCTTGCAGGCCAATTCTCTCCCCGTAAAGCTTAGAATCCCTGCTGACTCTGTTTATCCACTCGAACGAGGACAGAGTTGGCCTGTGGGCGCTGAGAGGCTTTGCAAGCTCAAACCAGCCCTGTTTGTAGGCCTTTCTTTGTGAATCGAACACGTTGGATCGAAATATCCGTACCTTCGCGTAGACCCCTCAAACCCTTTCAACAGTTTTGCTTCTCGAATGTTCACACAGACACACGCGCACACAGACACCTTTGTACGACAGCAGTTCTCAGTTTTATTTTCAGAGGACATACAGGGCGGCACAGAGGATAGACTCGCTGATATCAAAACAGAACAGATTTTCAGTTACTCGAGTGGGAAACGAGGCATCAGGTCGCGCTACCAGACAGCTCGATCCCTTTCACTGGGACGCGTCTGTGTCGCCGTCCCTTCCCTGGCGCTCGGAGCAAAGGGGGCAAAAGGGGACAGTGCAGCCTCTGCAGATGCTCTTTCCGCAGCTCTTGCAGGAGATCAGCGTCTTTGTGTCCTTGGAGCGCGGGCATATCTGACATCGTTTTCTTTTGCCCTCGCTGCGCGCGCTCGTCCCGCCGGCTTCTTGCATGCTGACCATTAGATCGTAGGCCGGCCTTGCGCGAGGAACACGCTTCCTGCGAAGTACGAGCGGTCTGACGAGATCTTTGCCCAGCTGCTCGAGGAAGATTCTCCTTCGGTTGCGGTTCCACGGCATCCAGTCCGGGTGCATTTCCCTCCATATCACGTACGCGTTGTACGCCGACATGTCTATCATGTTGTGGAACATAGCCAAGGGCCAGCGCTTGGTCATTCTCCTGCAGCTGTACGTGGCCAGCAGTTTGTCCAGGTTGTCCACGCCGCCCTTGGTTCTATTGTAATCCAAGATCATCTCTGGTTTTTTGTCCCTGCGTTCGTGGCATATTTCGACCCTCGAATGCTTCGTGCTAAGGAGCAGGACGTTTTTGTTCTTTTTGGGCACGTAGGAAAGGGCCGCGGCGCAGTCCGTAAAGGCGAACCTGGAGGAGAGTGCTTCTCGTCCGCGGGCCGACGCGAGCTCCGGAGGCAGTTCGGGTTTGTTGCTTTTGATCGTACCGAGCAGGGTGATGTTCCGTTTCAGGAGCTCGGTGGCGAGCGCGTACGAAGTGAAGAAATTGTCGCACGTGACGTTACGGTGCTCCAGTCCCCGGGTGAGATCCGAAACCACTCGGGACGCAAGGTTTGTCTCTCGAGCACCCGAAGCCAGCTTGCCCATGTACGGTTGGACCCTCCAAGCGTAGCTCGTCCTTGCGTCGCAAGCGACCCATAGTTTGAGGCCGTACTTGGTAGGCTTGCTGGGAATGTACTGTCTGAAAGAACAACGTCCTGCGTAGAGAAAGAAAAACAAAAGGAAGAGTTAAGACAGACGCGAATACGTCAAGGATACCCTGAGAACAGTAAAAAGGGAGGCTGAAACCGCACCTTTGAAAGGAACCATTCGTTCGTCCACAGTCACCTCGGGTCCGATGTCGTAAAGCCTGGGCAGCCGATCGCACCACTCTTCCCAAACCTCTCTGACTGCGGCCAATCTGTCCGAAGCGCTCCTAGAGGCTCTCGTGCTTCGATCGTCGAACCTGAGCGTCGCAGAGCGCTGGTAAAAGCTTCTAAGGGACATGGTTGCCCCGAAGATCGGTCGTCCGCACTCGGGCTCCCACAGGCTCACCAACGCTTCGCCTCGAGACCTGTACACCCCGGCCAAGATCAGCAGTCCCACGTAGGCTCTCAGTTCAATCTCGTCCATGGGTTTCGGAGTCTTTAAGGCGTGGGCCTTATCGGCGCTATGGCGGTTGGTAGCTATCAAAATCAGTCTTTCTACATTCGGAGTGAAAAACAAAAGAAAAGAAGACAGGATGTCTTGAGCCCCCTCCCTCGCCTCAGCGGTAGGCCCTGAGGCCTGGTGAGGAGGGGACGCCCGGACGCTCGACCGATCACGCTCGTTCGCTGACCACTTTATTTCACCGTTCTTGGAGGAAAATGTATCCGGGTACACGCTCGCGCTCTCTGCGGCTGGTTCTTCCTCTATGTCTTCCTCGGCGTCTTCCTCAACGGCTTCCTCGACGTCTTCCTCGCCCGATGACCTGGGGCCCCGGTGCTGTTCTTCCGTTTCACTTTGAGAACCATCGAGCTCGTCCACGTCCGTTTCACACTCGTACAAATCCCAATCGGAGGGTTCGTCGCCTCTGCCCTGCCCTTCCAATTCATGCTGAGGACCCCCGGGCTTGACCGCTGCCGCATCAGGCTCGAGGGCTTCGTCCCGCGGCGGATCGGATCGCCTGTCCTCGAGAGTTTCACGGCCGACCTGACCGTGGCCCCCTCTGTCTCCGTCTCCCCCGCCCTGCCCTTCCGAGTCGTGCCGAGGACCCTCGGGCTCGACCGCTGCCGCATCAGGCTCGAGGGCTTCGTCCCGCGGCGGACCGTGGCCCCCTCCGTCTCCCCCGTCTGAGTCCGAATCCCAGTCGTAGGGTTCATAGCGGCCCGGCTTCGGGGCCCCGCGCTGCCCTTCCGAGTCGTGCCGAGGACCCACGGGCTCCACCGCTGCCGCATCAGGTTCACGGGCTTTGTCCCCCGGCGGATGGGATCGCCGGCCCGCGCGAGTTTTGCGGCCGACTCGACCGTGACCCCCTCCGTCTCCGTGTCCCCCGTCTGAGTCCGAATCCCAGTCGTAGGGTTCGTAGCGGCCCGGCTTCGGCCCCCCGCGCTGCCCTTGCGAGTCGGGCCGAGGATCCTCTGGCTCGACCGCTCTTGTTCCCCGCTTGTGGGCCAGGGGCCTCGACCTGCTTCTTAGTGTTCTTTTGCGGCCTTTGTTCATCCTTAGCTCCGCCTATGACCTTAATGTACATGGATGAGCAAGCTCGAGTACGCCAATCATCCTTTAGGTTGACACACGACGAACTCCAGCGGTAATTTAGAGATGGCTTCGAGAGTTGAAATCGACATTGTGTGGTGTAAATACAGACGTGCCCGAATGAAATAAAACTCTGAAAACTGCACTGGTGTGTTTGAATTTACTTTTATTGTTTCCATCGTGTTTGTTCGCTTATTTTTTTTCTTCTTCATTTTTTACACAGAAATTGGAATTGAAATGAAATACATCTCGCCCCTGTATCAACTTTCAAGACACAGACTCTGGGTCATCCTCTTATTGTGTTTGTTCGCTCGTTTTTTTTTTTCTTCTTCATTTTTTACACAGAAAATGAAATGAAATACATCTCGCCCCTGTATCAACTCTCAAGACACAGACTCTGGGTCTTCCTCTTCTATGAAACGCACGACTCCGTCGTGCACATGAAACCCATAATGGGGACCGATCCGGGGACCCTTCAGGGTCCACAGGTCGCACACGTATTTGAGCGTCCTGCACATGATTTCAAACTTTTTTCCAGTCCAATGCTTTGAGCTCGTAGACTTGGGGACTCCTGTGAGGCTGGCCAACTGTTCGCCCATGGCGCGAAACTCAAGGGACCTTTCGCTCCCTCCGCCATCCTCTCCGTCCCGGGACCACAGCGCGGTCACGAGCTTGGCGCACCAAGAGCTGAACTTCTCTCGGTTGCGTATCGCGCCACTCAGCAACCTTTTGATTCCCAGCCCCACTGGAGTGAAGCTGTAGTCTGTTCCGCAGAGGGCCATGAACAGCAAGTGTTTGGATCGGACGCTCTGGTCCTCCTGCGCTCTGGCTTTGGCTCTCAGGAACAGGTGCCTTCCGGAGCGAGCCAGTCTGAGGTAACGGGCGTGAGTGGACTCCGGGATTGCTCCGTCCGCGTAGGCTTTGGCCGTGCGCTTGAGCCCAGCCGTGATCTTTACCTTGGTCTTCTGGGGGTCGGATCCGATCTCTGGTTCTGCTTCGCCCTCCCGGTCGACCTCTGGCTCGCGGGGGCGCTTAGATCCCCGCTCGACCGAGCGTGCTGCGTTACCGAAAAGTTGCGACGAGGGCGCGTTCCCCGCGCCTAAGACTTTCGGGTCATCCGCGCCGCACAGGACCGTGAAGGCGAAGCGTAACGTGTTTGCGCTGCGTGTGCCGGGGGGGTACGTTTTCTGGCTCTCCAGTGCCAGTTCACTCAGTTTGCTCCTCGCGTCAGACTCGAAGAACGCGCTCAGGAAAGCGACGTAAACCGAGCCTCGAACACCGCCCCGGTACAAGAACTCGTACACTGAGAGTTTGAACGCCTCGCCCCCGTGGCTCTCCAGAAGGCGACCCAGATCGGCGTGTCTTTCCGCCGCGCCGTTGGGCAACAGGTGGTGCTCTGCGGAGCCCAGGTCGCACAGTGCGCTCAGCCAGTCGTCTGTGGCACCCGGCGCTCTGTTGGCGGTCCGTCGGACCGCTGGCTCGACAAGGAGCTCGCCGAAGGGCGATTCGTGCATGGCTCTGTCCTCAGTGTAGCTTTTGTTGTCCAACCTCAGTGTCAGGCCGGGCCGTCCGCTCGCAGCGAGCACGGCTATCAGATCTGTGTCCCCTGTGCACACTGTCACTGAGCCCGTCAGGGCGTTGGCCAACTCCACCATCAGCGTGTCGGCCTCCGTTTCTCGACACTCTGCGCAAGCCTTTAGCAAGCCCTGGAGCCGCTCGTCTTCCGGGCTCCCGAAAGCTGTCAAGAAAACTCCAGGCGTCCCCTCAGGCCTGTAGGTCTTGCCGTCGCAGTAGCTCAGATCCACGACGGGAAAATGGAGGGTCTCGATTTTGAAGTGGTCTGGCTCCGTGAGTGGACTGGCCCCCTCTCCCCCGCGCTCCTCGCGCTCGTTGTGGAACGAGACCAGGTTGCTGGCGCGCTCGCCGGCGGTCTCGGCCCAGCGCGACTCGCCTACCGCCCCCGTGACTAAGAAAAAGCTGTCTCTCATGCCCACGTCGGCCAACAGTTTCATCGTGCCGTACTCTATCTCGGCCAGGTGAGCCTTACAGAACTTCAAGTGACCAGGGACCGTCCTGTTGGCCCTTTCTTCCCTCACGCTAGGCTTCTGCGCCCCCGGACCGTCTTTTACGAGCACGACGCATCGGCCGTGGGCCCTCTCTCTGACGTACCAGGATGCGAAATAGCTCGCCATCCTCGCGACCGACATCTCCGGTTCGCTCTCCCTGTAATCGCTTTCTCTGACTGTGTGTATGACCATGAGATGGTCTATCAGGATCCAGTCCTGCTGTTCGCTGGGTTTCTCGATTACTTCGAAAGGGGACACGTCTGGGTTGGCCAGCATGCCGTGGAGCGCTTGGTGCCTCAGACCCATGTCAGTTCTAGTTGTCCGTCAGTTTCCATCCAGCGCTCGAACACGCGGGGCTTTTCACCGAGTGTCATGCCTGCGCGGGAGCCGTGTTTGGCTCCGACGTGATGCGGACCCAGGACCCCTGGGGGCCCCGCTCGTCTCGGAGGAGGAGGGCGTTGGGTGCGGTGGACGGCCTTGCGATCCCTGATCGGGGTAACGTCTCTGCCGCACTCTGGCCTTTTCTCGGTTGAACATGACGTTCCTGTAACAGAGGTCGTTCGGGTCGATGCTCGCCCTGCCGCCAGAGCCTGGCTTCGGATAGGCCTGCACTCTCACGTTGACACAGGTCGGCGTGAGGCAGTTGAGCACCTGCGGACAAAGGCAGTTTATCCAGGGGAACTTGGTGCGCAGCGTCTTGGTCACGGAGGGCCTCAGACAGCTCCTTATGGTGACTGTGTTCGTGCCTGGCCTCACGATCACCAGGTAAGCGTTTGAGCGCTCCGCCACGCTCGGGTACGTGAGCGAGAACATCGTCCAGGTCAGCCACAGCTGGGCGTTGTACCGCCACAGGGTAGGGGCATCCAAAACGTCGCTGTTTCGGGTCTTGAGCTCTAGGAGGGCCACGGTGTCGGTCGTTGCATCGTGAGCCAGCAGGTCCACTTCCGTGTAGAAGGTGTTCCGTCCAGGCAGTGGCCCGCAGCCCCGGGTGCAGCCGTTGTGGTACGTGCTGCCGCCTCGGTCGGGCGTGGGCACGCCGGCCACTTTGAGGCCCGCGCAGATCGGCTTGAGGCGCAGGGCCTCGAGCTGGGCGAGCAGGAGGCGAGACACGGGCCCGGTCTCTGAAGCAGCCTTCTTTCCGTTGAACACGTCCTTGCACTGAGCGTCTACTGCGTTTCCTATGCCCCTGGACATGCGGCTCCTGTCCCAGGCGCGCCTGCACGACTCAAAGTTGAGAGAGCCGTGTGCCAGCAGGCGTCTCAACTCGCCCTCAAACTTACGGGCTGGGTCCTCAGGCGCGTTCAGGATGGCCAAGTGATGAGACAACCAGCCGAGCGGGTTTCGTCGGTCACGGACGAGGTGGCTAAGGAACCTAGCGTATAGGTCCACACATATCATGTTGTGAGATCGGACGCCTCTCCTGCGGCGCGCGATCGAATCCAAGGTCCTCGTGATGCCGCGGACCCTGTACCACCAGTCCTGCGTCACAGCCTTCGCCTGGAGGTCTCTTCTCGACCCTCTGAACTCGATCACGGGCCTCCCGAGCTTCATCGTATTAAATGTCTCGGGGTGGACCAAGACGCTGTGCGGCAGTAACCGTTAAAGGGGGGTTGGTAACCTATGCTGACTCGGCCCTCTCGTGCGCAGGACGCGACCCCGTCTGCCCACCTCTGCTGGGCGGGATGCAGCGGACCAGGTCCGGCCTCGTCGGAGGCTTCGATTCTTTGATTTCGTCCGGAAAAGAGATGTTGATGGGGAGGAAGTCCAACCCCGTACTGAGCGTTGCCAGGTTCAGGGGAAAGTTGGGGGCCGCCATCGCGGTCATCACCTCTCTCATTGTCGGGTTCCTCGCCTTGCCCAACAACATCCTCTACCTGATAGATAGCAGTCACGCCGTGAGGGGGAGCGCTCGGGACGTCTCCTTCGGCTCCTCTACGGCTCAGGAGAGGAGTAGCTACGATCACGCTTACATACACGGCGGCATAGCTGTGATAACCATGGGCTGTCTGGCGATGGTCGTGAGCGTGGTGCTGAGCTTTTTCGCGGCCAAGAGCAAGCGCAAGATGGACGACGCCGAGGAAGGAACCAGAAGGCTCAACAAAAGCACCCGGACGGTGCTGGCCTGTCTGATCATGATGAATCTGGAGCTGTTCATGGCAGTCGTCTCTGGTTGCATGGAGCTCTTGTACAGGCCGCTGATTCGTGACGAACACAGGATGCACAACGTGGAGTGCGCCATAGCAGTGTTCAACATTCTCATATACGCCATGTACGTGATCACCATGGTGCTCACCTCCACAGTGCTCAAAGAGAGGCAAGGCGACGGGAGAAATACAGACGCCTTCATGTCGCACAACGCTCATCGAGACGGTCTAAATGCTGCCAAAACATACGGGGATGGCGACTACTATTCACAGTCCAGCCTGTTCCTGTGAAATGCGCTAGCAGTGAAAGGACTCTGTGCTGGCAGACGCTTTGAGTGTGTGAAATATAGTTTTTTTTTTTAGTTTTAAAAATGCTTTTGCTTTTTTTTTACTGTTGCTTGTGCTACAGTAAACTTGCCTGTGAAACTCAATAAAAACAATGACGGGGTTGATGTGTTTTGTTTGTTGTTTTTGTTTCTTTCTTTCAACTATGTTTTCACTCCAGCAAGGCATGAGTCAAGTAAACTTTATTTATAAAGCGCTTTTGTGACAGCAGAGGCTGACCAAAGTGCTTAATGATGAAAGATAAAACAAGACAACGATCCAAAATGAACAACATAATACAAAAGTAATAAAAATCAGTACAATCACCAACTCAAACTAAGTTAAAAGCCAGTGAGAAAAACTGAGTTTTCAACTTGGATTTAAAATCATTCGAAGAATTGACCTGCCTAACCTGCATGAGCAGTGCATCCCACAAGCTGAGGCCAGCAAAGGAAAATGCCCCATACACTCTGAGTTTTCCCTGTGTCCTTGGCACATCCAGCAGCAGCTGGTCAGCTGATCTAAGAGGAATGCAGCTGTAGCAGCTCAGAGAGACAGGGCAGAGCCAGACTGTTTAAAGATTTAGAAACAAATAAAAGAATTTTAAAATGAACAGTCAGCCAGTGTAGAGAAGTCAGAACTTGAGTAATATGCTCTCTGTTCCACATGCCAGTTAACAAACATACAGCAGCGATCTTTGCCAGTTTGAGACAGGATAAGGACGAGTGAGAGATGGAAAGAGAGTTACACTGATCCAGTCGAATAGAAATAAAGGCGCGGATTACTGTGTCAAAGTGCTTTATTGATAAAAACAATTTGACTTTAACCAGCTGCTTTGACTGAAAGAAGCTGGATTTCCCCACTGAATTTGACTGAGTAAATCCACAGTGAAAATAAATTCAGGAACTTGACCCTCTTCGATTGCTGGAGGCCAGACCGGGGTGTACCTGTCTGGGGTCAATACCAAAGGGGGGTATGCGTTTTTAAAATGACCCCCCCTCCTTACTTTTTTTTTTAATCCATGCTTTTCTTTCCCCCTAAGACAGCACAAGGGTTATCAATCTTACCTGTGATAAGCATGTAAAAAGGTATTAGTTTGTCAATATAACCCTTCCGCTCGCTTAGGTTGGCATGTGCTTTGGGGTCTGCATGACCCCGCTCCAAAAAAAATATAACTCCCTCCGCTGTTTTACAGGGCATAAGTGACCCCACGAGGCATTTCTCGGTGGCCAGCACGAAACCCATTCCCTCCGCTGTTTTACAGGGCATAAGTGACCCCACGAGACAATACTTTATTTTTTTTTCTCTCCATTCCCTCCGCTGTTTTACAGGGCAGAAGTGACCCCACGAGACAATACTTTATTTTTTTTTTCTCTCTCCATCCTCTCTTCATTTTCCTTACACCCCAAGACCACCAGAGGGTGGAGAGGGAAGGAGGGGGGGTATAATTTTTTTTTTTAAATTTATTTTCATACCCCTCGCGCTGTGCTTTCGCTTGCATTCGACCCCGTATTATTAAAAAAAAAAAACCATTCACTCCGCTGTTTTACGGAGCTCAAATGACCCCAAGAGACAATACTTTTTTTTTTTCTCCAGAAAAAAGCGTTCACTCCGCTGTTTTACGGAGTGCAAATGACCCCACGAGACAATGCTTTTTTTTTCATACACTCTTCATTTTCCTTACAGCGCACGACCACCAGGGGGAGGGGAAGGGGGGGGGGCATCAATTCATTTATTTATTTACATACCCCTCGCGCTGTGCTTTCGCGTGCATTCGACCCCTGTATTATTTAAAAAAAAGCGTTCACTCCGCTGTTTTATGGAGCTCAAATGACCCCAAGAGACAATACTTTATTTATTTTTCTCCAAAAACAAAAGCGTTCACTCCGCTGTTTTACGGAGCTAAAATGACCCCAAGAGACAATACTTTATTTTTATTTTTCTCCAAAAACAAAAGCGTTCACTCCGCTGTTTTACGGAGTGCAAATGACCCCAAGAGACAATACAGTATTTTTATTTTTCTCCAAAAACAAAAGCGTTCACTCCGCTGTTTTACGGAGCTAAAATGACCCCAAGAGACTATACAGTATTTTATTTTTTTCTCCAAAAACAAAAGCGTTCACTACGCTGTTTTACGGAGCTCAAATGACCCCAAGAGACAATACTTTATTATTTTTTACTCCAAAAACAAAAGCGTTCACTCCGCTGTTTTACGGAGTGCAAATGACCCCACTAGACTATGCTTTTTTATTTTCCTATCTTCATTTTCCTTACACCGCACGACCACCAGGGGGAAGGGGGGGGTATATTTTTTTAAAAATTTTTTGTCATACCCCTCGCGCTGTAGTTTGGGGTGCATTTGACCCCCGTATTTTTAAAAAAAAAAAAAAATCCGATCCGCTGTTTTTCGGAGCACCTGTGACCCCACGAGGCATTTTTTTGTTTATGGCATTTGGCAATTCCCTCGCGCTGTAGTTTGGGGTGCATTTGACCCCCGTATTTTTTAAAAAAAAAATAAAAATTCCAACCGCTGTTTTTCGGAGCACGTGTGACCCCACGAGGCGTTTTTTTTTTTTTTTTTTTTTTGGTGGATGGCATTTGGCAATTCCCTCACGCTGTAGTTTGGGGTGCATTTGACCTCCGTATTTATATAACCCTCCCACTCGCTCAGGTGGGCATGTGCTTTGGGGTCTGCATGACCCCCCAAAAAATCCGCTGTTTTACGGAGCTAAAAAAACATTCAGTCCGCTGTTTTACGGATCGTAAACGACCCCACGAGAAATTTCTCTGTGGCCGGCATAAAAAACATTCAGTCCGCTGTTTTACGGATCGTAAACGACCCCGCGAGACAATACTTTTTTTATCATCCTCTCTTCATTGTCCTTACACCCCACGACCACCAGGGGGTGGAGGGGGAGGAGGGGGGCATCAATTTATTTATTTATTTTCATACCTCTCGCGCTGTGCTTTGGCGTGCATTTGACCCCATATTTTTTTCATCTCTTCATTGTCCTTACACCCCACGACCACCAGGGGGTGGAAGGGGGAGGAGGGGATGAGGGGGGGCATCAATCTATTTATTTATTTTCATACCTCTCGCGCTGTGCTTTGGCGTGCATTTGACCCCATATTTTTTTCTTCTCTTCATTGTCCTTACACCCCACGACCACCAGGGGGTGGAGGGGGAGGAGGGGATGAGGGGGGGCATCAATCTATTTATTTATTTTCATACCCCTCGCGCTGTCTTTTGGGTGCATTTGACCCCGTATTTAAAAAAAAAAAAAAACATTCACTCCGCTGGTTTACGGAACATAAAGGACCCCATCCTCTCTTCATTGTACTTACACCCCACGACCACCAGGGGGTGGAGGGGATGAGGGGGGGCATCAATCTATTTATTTATTTTCATACCCCTCGCGCTGTCTTTTGGGTGCATTTGACCCCGTATTTTTTTTTCTTCATTGTCCTTACACCCCACGACCACCAGGGGGTGGAGGGGGGGAGAAGGGGGGCATCAATTTATTTATTTATTTTCATACCTCTCGCGCTGTACTTTAGGGTGCATTTGACCCCGTACTTTTTTTTAAAAAAAAAACTTTCACTCCACTGTTTTACAGAGTATAAATGACCCCACGAGACATTACTTGGTGGCCGGCATTTGGCAATTCCCTCGCGCTGTACTTTAGGGTGCATTTGACCCCTGTGTTTTTTTTTTATCCATCCACTGTTTTACTGTGAGTGACCAACGAGACATTCTTTTTTTTTTTCTCTCTCTTCATTTCCTTACCCCTCGCACTTGCTTAGGTTGGCGTGTGCTTTAGAAAAATCCCTTCCCCAGACACAGGGACACAGACACAGAAAGCTGTAGAACGAGCTCAGAGAACACGCGCGAGAGAGATAGAGGGGGGAGGGAGGCATGCGGAGACCTCCGCTCTGTGAGGCCGACCGAGGCACGTTAGAGAAATCCCCTCCGCTGTCAAGCCAAGAGAACAGCCTGCATCGCTGTTTTTTTTTTTACATGGAAGGGAAACATAAATGACTCTCAACAAACAGAAACTTGGATGAGAGAGAAACAGAGAAAAGAAAAAAGAAAAAGACAAAAGAAAACCAAAAACAACAACCAAATCCTCTCTTCGAAGGAGTTCTATTCGCGTAGAGCGAAGAGAAGACAGCCGCTGAAATCTCACATCCAAAGCTCACACCAAATACGTGTGCAGAGCTCAGGTTTTGGGGCCAAGACAAAGGGAGCTACGGACACGGCTCATGAAAAGCTGCTCCAGTGGCCAGAAGGGAGGAGGGTGCGTGATGGTGCACTCAGGGGCTGCGGGCTTCTGGGACAGCAACAGACTCCACCTTACAGCCGCGAGGCTGTGTAATTGTTGGCTCATTCGTAAAGCTCTGAGGCTGTGTGGCTCTGTTTGCGAAAGGCTTCAGCCTGCCCCCACACAGGGCTCCTGCGAGACAGAGAACGCACTCTGCACACACTCACGAGCAGGCGAGAGAAACAGCAGGCCAGACGCAGAGGAGGGACCGTGCTGCCTGCAGCTGCGAGCAAAGACCAGAGTTTTTTTTTTTTTTTTGAGGAAGCAAGGGAACTCGGCCGATCAGCAGCTTTCTTCTGTGTTTCAAAGCAGGGAGGTTCTCAGCTCAGGGAGCGGGCAGGGCCCTGCAAGAAAAGCAGCGTCTCGCAGCTATGCCGAGCAGGATTTTCAATGTCACTAATCACAAAGAGAAAATAAAAAGGATGCTCGTTGGAGCATCGCTGGTTTTACACGCCTGAGTGTCTGCAAGTCACGTCCAAAGCCGCTCGGCTTCGGCTCATTCGCAGAGCTCTGTGAGCCTGCCCCCACAGAGGGCCCCTGAGGAAACAGCGGCAGGGAGGCCAGAGTGGAATTTCCCTCTCTGAAGACGACGTGTTTGCATTTTTACACACACCAAATACGTGTCCACAGCTCAGCTTTTTGTGGGGCCAGATCAGAGATGAGGGCAGTGGGCAGACACAGAAAGCTTTCCGAAGGGGCTCAGAGAACGCGCGCGACAGAGAATCAGAGAGACAGAGAGAAAGGGAAGAAAGAGGAGGAGGAGGAGGACAGAAGGAATGTGAGGCAGAGACTGGGGAGAGGGGGTTGGAGACAGAGATGATTTGGCCTCGGCTCTTGGAGAATGACTGACTCGGACCGCCCCAGAGCCACACAGCCTCGGCGCTCTGTTTGCATTTTTACACACACCAAATACGTGTCCACAGCTCAGGAGAGAAGGAGTGTGTGTGACTGAAAGGGGCAGAGACTGGGGAGAGAGGGGGGGAGACAGAGATGATTTGGCCTCGGCTCTTGGAGGCTGACTGACTCGGACCGCCCCAGAGCCACACAGCCTCGGCGCTCTGCTCTTTCTCGAGAGGCCAGCTCAGGGAGGAAGAATTCAGCCTTACTCTCAGACGAGTCACACAGCCTCTGAGCTCTGCGAAGACAGGGGTCAGCCCAGGGGCAGGCCGCAGCCTTTCTTGGTGGGGGAAGAATGCAGCCTGTCGAACCAGAGCCAGCCGCACAGCCTCTGAGCTCTGCGAAGACAGGGGCCACGGCTCAGGGGGGAAGAATGCAGCCTTACTCTCAGACGAGTCACACAGCCTCTGAGCTCTGCGAAGACAGGGGTCAGCCCAGGGGCAGGCCGCAGCCTTTCTTGGTGGGGGAAGAATGCAGCCTGTCGAACCAGAGCCAGCCGCACAGCCTCTGAGCTCTGCGAAGACAGGGGCCACGGCTCAGGGGGGAAGAATGCAGCCTTACTCTCTGACGAGTCACACAGCCTCTGAGCTCTGCGAAGACAGGAGTCAGCCCAGGGGCAGGCCGCAGCCTTTCTTGGTGGGGGAAGAATGCAGCCTGTCGAACCAGAGCCAGCCGCACAGCCTCTGAGCTCTGCGAAGACAGGGGCCACGGCTCAGGGGGGAAGAATGCAGCCTTACTCTCAGACGAGTCACACAGCCTCTGAGCTCTGCGAAGACAGGAGTCAGCTCAGGGGCAGGCCGCAGCCTTTCTTGGTGGGGGAAGAATGCAGCCTGTCGAAGCAGAGCCGCACAGCCTCTGAGCTCTGCGAAGACAGGAGTCAGCCCAGGGGCAGGCCGCAGCCTTTCTTGGTGGGGGAAGAATGCAGCCTGTCGAAGCAGAGCCGCACAGCCTCTGAGCTCTGCGAAGACAGGGGTCAGCCCAGGGGCAGGCCGCAGCCTTTCTTGGTGGGGGAAGAATGCAGCCTGTCGAACCAAAGCCAGCCGCACAGCCTCTGAGCTCTGCGAAGACAGGGGCCACGGCTCAGAGGGGGAAGAATGCAGCCTTACTCTCAGACGAGTCACACAGCCTCTGAGCTCTGCGAAGACAGGAGTCAGCCCAGGGGCAGGCCGCAGCCTTTCTTGGTGGGGGAAGAATGCAGCCTGTCGAACCACAGCCGCACAGCCTCTGAGCTCTGCGAAGACAGGGGTCAGCCCAAGGGCAGGCCGCAGCCTTTCTTGGTGGGGGAAGAATGCAGCCTGTCGAAGCAGAGCCAGCCGCACAGCCTCTGAGCTCTGCGAAGACAGGGGCCACGGCTCAGAGGGGGAAGAATGCAGCCTTACTCTCAGACGAGTCACACAGCCTCTGAGCTCTGCGAAGACAGGGGTCAGCCCAGGGGCAGGCCGCAGCCTTTCTTGGTGGGGGAAGAATGCAGCCTGTCGAACCAAAGCCAACCGCACAGCCTCTGAGCTCTGCGAAGACAGGGGCAACGGCTCAGGGGGGAAGAATGCAGCCTTACTCTCAGACGAGTCACACAGCCTCTGAGCTCTGCGAAGACAGGGGCCACGGCTCAGAGGGGGAAGAATGCAGCCTTACTCTCAGACGAGTCACACAGCCTCTGAGCTCTGCGAAGACAGGGGTCAGCCCAGGGGCAGGCCGCAGCCTTTCTTGGTGGGGGAAGAATGCAGCCTGTCGAACCAGAGCCAGCCGCACAGCCTCTGAGCTCTGCGAAGACAGGGGCCACGGCTCAGGGGGGAAGAATGCAGCCTTACTCTCTGACGAGTCACACAGCCTCTGAGCTCTGCGAAGACAGGAGTCAGCCCAGGGGCAGGCCGCAGCCTTTCTTGGTGGGGGAAGAATGCAGCCTGTCGAACCACAGCCGCACAGCCTCTGAGCTCTGCGAAGACAGGGGCCACGGCTCAGGGGGGAAGAATGCAGCCTTACTCTCAGACGAGTCACACAGCCTCTGAGCTCTGCGAAGACAGGAGTCAGCCCAGGGGCAGGCCGCAGCCTTTCTTGGTGGGGGAAGAATGCAGCCTGTCGAACCAGAGCCGCACAGCCTCTGAGCTCTGCGAAGACAGGGGTCAGCCCAGGGGCAGGCCGCAGCCTTTCTTGGTGGGGGAAGAATGCAGCCTGTCGAACCACAGCCTCACAGCCTCTGAGCACTGCGAAGACAGGGGTCAGCCCAGGGGCAGGCCGCAGCCTTTCTTGGTGGGGGAAGAATGCAGCCTGTCGAAGCAGAGCCAGCCGCACAGCCTCTGAGCTCTGCGAAGACAGGGGCCACGGCTCAGGGGGGAAGAATGCAGCCTTACTCTCAGACGAGTCACACAGCCTCTGAGCTCTGCGAAGACAGGAGTCAGCCCAGGGGCAGGCCGCAGCCTTTCTTGGTGGGGGAAGAATGCAGCCTGTCGAACCACAGCCGCACAGCCTCTGAGCTCTGCGAAGACAGGGGCCACGGCTCAGAGGGGGAAGAATGCAGCCTTACTCTCAGACGAGTCACACAGCCTCTGAGCTCTGCGAAGACAGGAGTCAGCCCAGGGGCAGGCCGCAGCCTTTCTTGGTGGGGGAAGAATGCAGCCTGTCGAACCACAGCCGCACAGCCTCTGAGCTCTGCGAAGACAGGGGTCAGCCCAGGGGCAGGCTGCAGCCTTTCTTGGTGGGGGAAGAATGCAGCCTGTCGAACCACAGCCGCACAGCCTCTGAGCACTGCGAAGACAGGGGTCAGCCCAGGGGCAGGCCGCAGCCTTTCTTGGTGGGGGAAGAATGCAGCCTGTCGAAGCAGAGCCAGCCGCACAGCCTCTGAGCTCTGCGAAGACAGGGGCCACGGCTCAGAGGGGGAAGAATGCAGCCTTACTCTCAGACGAGTCACATAGCCTCTGAGCTCTGCGAAGACAGGGGTCAGCCCAGGGGCAGGCCGCAGCCTTTCTTGGTGGGGGAAGAATGCAGCCTGTCGAACCAGAGCCAGCCGCACAGCCTCTGAGCTCTGCGAAGACAAGGGCCACGGCTCAGGGGGGAAGAATGCAGCCTTACTCTCTGACGAGTCACACAGCCTCTGAGCTCTGCGAAGACAGGAGTCAGCCCAGGGGCAGGCCGCAGCCTTTCTTGGTGGGGGAAGAATGCAGCCTGTCGAACCAGAGCCAGCCGCACAGCCTCTGAGCTCTGCGAAGACAGGGGCCACGGCTCAGGGGGGAAGAATGCAGCCTTACTCTCAGACGAGTCACACAGCCTCTGAGCTCTGCGAAGACAGGAGTCAGCCCAGGGGCGGGCCGCAGCCTTTCTTGGTGGGGGAAGAATGCAGCCTTTCGAAGCAGAGCCGCACAGCCTCTGAGCTCTGCGAAGACAGGAGTCAGCCCAGGGGCAGGCCGCAGCCTTTCTTGGTGGGGGAAGAATGCAGCCTGTCGAACCAGAGCCGCACAGCCTCTGAGCTCTGCGAAGACAGGGGCCACGGCTCAGAGGGGGACGAATGCAGCCTTACTCTCAAACGAGTCACACAGCCTCTGAGCTCTGCGAAGACAGGAGTCAGCCCAGGGGCAGGCCGCAGCCTTTCTTGGTGGGGGAAGAATGCAGCCTGTCGAACCACAGCCGCACAGCCTCTGAGCTCTGCGAAGACAGGGGCCACGGCTCAGAGGGGGAAGAATGCAGCCTTACTCTCAGACGAGTCACACAGCCTCTGAGCTCTGCGAAGACAGGGGTCAGAGGCTGTGCGGCTGGCTCTGCTTCGACAGGCTGCATTCTTCCCCCACCAAGAAAGGCTGCGGCCTGCCCCTGGGCTGACACCTGTCTTCGCAGAGCTCAGAGGCTGTGCGGCTGGCTCTGCTTCGACAGGCTGCATTCTTCCCCCACCAAGAAAGGCTGCGGCCTGCCCCTGGGCTGACTCCTGTCTTCGCAGAGCTCAGAGGCTGTGTGACTCGTCTGAGAGTAAGGCTGCATTCTTCCCCCCTGAGCCGTGGCCCCTGTCTTCGCAGAGCTCAGAGGCTGTGCGGCTGGCTCTGGTTCGACAGGCTGCATTCTTCCCCCACCAAGAAAGGCTGCGGCCTGCCCCTGGGCTGACTCCTGTCTTCGCAGAGCTCAGAGGCTGTGTGACTCGTCAGAGAGTAAGGCTGCATTCTTCCCCCCTGAGCCGTGGCCTTTGTCTTCGCAGAGCTCAGAGGCTGTGCGGCTGGCTCTGGTTCGACAGGCTGCATTCTTCCCCCACCAAGAAAGGCTGCGGCCTGCCCCTGGGCTGACCCCTGTCTTCGCAGAGCTCAGAGGCTATGTTACTCGTCTGAGAGTAAGGCTGCATTCTTCCCCCTCTGAGCCGTGGCCCCTGTCTTCGCAGAGCTCAGAGGCTGTGCGGCTGGCTCTGCTTCAACAGGCTGCATTCTTCCCCCACCAAGAAAGGCTGCGGCCTGCCCCTGGGCTGACCCCTGTCTTCGCAGTGCTCAGAGGCTGTGCGGCTGTGGTTCGACAGGCTGCATTCTTCCCCCACCAAGAAAGGCTGCAGCCTGCCCCTGGGCTGACCCCTGTCTTCGCAGAGCTCAGAGGCTGTGCGGCTGTGGTTCGACAGGCTGCATTCTTCCCCCACCAAGAAAGGCTGCGGCCTGCCCCTGGGCTGACTCCTGTCTTCGCAGAGCTCAGAGGCTGTGTGACTCGTCTGAGAGTAAGGCTGCATTCTTCCCCCCTGAGCCGTGGCCCCTGTCTTCGCAGAGCTCAGAGGCTGTGCGGCTGGCTCTGGTTCGACAGGCTGCATTCTTCCCCCACCAAGAAAGGCTGCGGCCTGCCCCTGGGCTGACTCCTGTCTTCGCAGAGCTCAGAGGCTGTGTGACTCGTCAGAGAGTAAGGCTGCATTCTTCCCCCTCTGAGCCGTGGCCTTTGTCTTCGCAGAGCTCAGAGGCTGTGCGGCTGGCTCTGCTTCGACAGGCTGCATTCTTCCCCCACCAAGAAAGGCTGCGGCCTGCCCCTGGGCTGACCCCTGTCTTCGCAGTGCTCAGAGGCTGTGCGGCTGTGGTTCGACAGGCTGCATTCTTCCCCCACCAAGAAAGGCTGCGGCCTGCCCCTGGGCTGACCCCTGTCTTCGCAGAGCTCAGAGGCTGTGCGGCTGTGGTTCGACAGGCTGCATTCTTCCCCCACCAAGAAAGGCTGCGGCCTGCCCCTGGGCTGACTCCTGTCTTCGCAGAGCTCAGAGGCTGTGTGACTCGTCTGAGAGTAAGGCTGCATTCTTCCCCCCTGAGCCGTGGCCCCTGTCTTCGCAGAGCTCAGAGGCTGTGCGGCTGGCTCTGCTTCGACAGGCTGCATTCTTCCCCCACCAAGAAAGGCTGCGGCCTGCCCCTGGGCTGACCCCTGTCTTCGCAGTGCTCAGAGGCTGTGAGGCTGTGGTTCGACAGGCTGCATTCTTCCCCCACCAAGAAAGGCTGCGGCCTGCCCCTGGGCTGACCCCTGTCTTCGCAGAGCTCAGAGGCTGTGCGGCTCTGGTTCGACAGGCTGCATTCTTCCCCCACCAAGAAAGGCTGCGGCCTGCCCCTGGGCTGACTCCTGTCTTCGCAGAGCTCAGAGGCTGTGTGACTCGTCAGAGAGTAAGGCTGCATTCTTCCCCCCTGAGCCGTGGCCTTTGTCTTCGCAGAGCTCAGAGGCTGTGCGGCTGGCTCTGGTTCGACAGGCTGCATTCTTCCCCCACCAAGAAAGGCTGCGGCCTGCCCCTGGGCTGACCCCTGTCTTCGCAGAGCTCAGAGGCTGTGTGACTCGTCTGAGAGTAAGGCTGCATTCTTCCCCCTCTGAGCCGTGGCCCCTGTCTTCGCAGAGCTCAGAGGCTGTGCGGCTGGCTCTGCTTCGACAGGCTGCATTCTTCCCCCACCAAGAAAGGCTGCGGCCTGCCCCTGGGCTGACCCCTGTCTTCGCAGTGCTCAGAGGCTGTGCGGCTGTGGTTCGACAGGCTGCATTCTTCCCCCACCAAGAAAGGCTGCGGCCTGCCCCTGGGCTGACCCCTGTCTTCGCAGAGCTCAGAGGCTGTGCGGCTGTGGTTCGACAGGCTGCATTCTTCCCCCACCAAGAAAGGCTGCGGCCTGCCCCTGGGCTGACTCCTGTCTTCGCAGAGCTCAGAGGCTGTGTGACTCGTCTGAGAGTAAGGCTGCATTCTTCCCCCCTGAGCCGTGGCCCCTGTCTTCGCAGAGCTCAGAGGCTGTGCGGCTGGCTCTGCTTCGACAGGCTGCATTCTTCCCCCACCAAGAAAGGCTGCGGCCTGCCCCTGGGCTGACCCCTGTCTTCGCAGTGCTCAGAGGCTGTGAGGCTGTGGTTCGACAGGCTGCATTCTTCCCCCACCAAGAAAGGCTGCGGCCTGCCCCTGGGCTGACCCCTGTCTTCGCAGAGCTCAGAGGCTGTGCGGCTCTGGTTCGACAGGCTGCATTCTTCCCCCACCAAGAAAGGCTGCGGCCTGCCCCTGGGCTGACTCCTGTCTTCGCAGAGCTCAGAGGCTGTGTGACTCGTCAGAGAGTAAGGCTGCATTCTTCCCCCCTGAGCCGTGGCCTTTGTCTTCGCAGAGCTCAGAGGCTGTGCGGCTGGCTCTGGTTCGACAGGCTGCATTCTTCCCCCACCAAGAAAGGCTGCGGCCTGCCCCTGGGCTGACCCCTGTCTTCGCAGAGCTCAGAGGCTGTGTGACTCGTCTGAGAGTAAGGCTGCATTCTTCCCCCCTGAGCCGTGGCCCATGTCTTCGCAGAGCTCAGAGGCTGTGCGGCTGGCTCTGCTTCGACAGGCTGCATTCTTCCCCCACCAAGAAAGGCTGCGGCCTGCCCCTGGGCTGACTCCTGTCTTCGCAGAGCTCAGAGGCTGTGTGACTCGTCAGAGAGTAAGGCTGCATTCTTCCCCCCTGAGCCGTGGCCCCTGTCTTCGCAGAGCTCAGAGGCTGTGCGGCTGGCTCTGGTTCGACAGGCTGCATTCTTCCCCCACCAAGAAAGGCTGCGGCCTGCCCCTGGGCTGACCCCTGTCTTCGCAGAGCTCAGAGGCTGTGTGACTCGTCTGAGAGTAAGGCTGCATTCTTCCCCCTCTGAAACGTGGCCCCTGTCTTCGCAGAGCTCAGAGGCTGTGTGACTCGTCTGAGAGTAAGGCTGCATTCTTCCCCCTCTGAGCCGTGGCCCCTGTCTTCGCAGTGCTCAGAGGCTGTGCGGCTGGCTCTGCTTCGACAGGCTGCATTCTTCCCCCACCAAGAAAGGCTGCGGCCTGCCCCTGGGCTGACCCCTGTCTTCGCAGTGCTCAGAGGCTGTGCGGCTGTGGTTCGACAGGCTGCATTCTTCCCCCACCAAGAAAGGCTGCGGCCTGCCCCTGGGCTGACCCCTGTCTTCGCAGAGCTCAGAGGCTGTGCGGCTGTGGTTCGACAGGCTGCATTCTTCCCCCACCAAGAAAGGCTGCGGCCTGCCCCTGGGCTGACTCCTGTCTTCGCAGAGCTCAGAGGCTGTGTGACTCGTCTGAGAGTAAGGCTGCATTCTTCCCCCCTGAGCCGTGGCCCCTGTCTTCGCAGAGCTCAGAGGCTGTGCGGCTGGCTCTGCTTCGACAGGCTGCATTCTTCCCCCACCAAGAAAGGCTGCGGCCTGCCCCTGGGCTGACCCCTGTCTTCGCAGTGCTCAGAGGCTGTGAGGCTGTGGTTCGACAGGCTGCATTCTTCCCCCACCAAGAAAGGCTGCGGCCTGCCCCTGGGCTGACCCCTGTCTTCGCAGAGCTCAGAGGCTGTGCGGCTCTGGTTCGACAGGCTGCATTCTTCCCCCACCAAGAAAGGCTGCGGCCTGCCCCTGGGCTGACTCCTGTCTTCGCAGAGCTCAGAGGCTGTGTGACTCGTCAGAGAGTAAGGCTGCATTCTTCCCCCCTGAGCCGTGGCCTTTGTCTTCGCAGAGCTCAGAGGCTGTGCGGCTGGCTCTGGTTCGACAGGCTGCATTCTTCCCCCACCAAGAAAGGCTGCGGCCTGCCCCTGGGCTGACCCCTGTCTTCGCAGAGCTCAGAGGCTGTGTGACTCGTCTGAGAGTAAGGCTGCATTCTTCCCCCTCTGAGCCGTGGCCCCTGTCTTCGCAGAGCTCAGAGGCTGTGCGGCTGGCTCTGCTTCGACAGGCTGCATTCTTCCCCCACCAAGAAAGGCTGCGGCCTGCCCCTGGGCTGACCCCTGTCTTCGCAGTGCTCAGAGGCTGTGCGGCTGTGGTTCGACAGGCTGCATTCTTCCCCCACCAAGAAAGGCTGCGGCCTGCCCCTGGGCTGACCCCTGTCTTCGCAGAGCTCAGAGGCTGTGCGGCTGTGGTTCGACAGGCTGCATTCTTCCCCCACCAAGAAAGGCTGCGGCCTGCCCCTGGGCTGACTCCTGTCTTCGCAGAGCTCAGAGGCTGTGTGACTCGTCTGAGAGTAAGGCTGCATTCTTCCCCCCTGAGCCGTGGCCCCTGTCTTCGCAGAGCTCAGAGGCTGTGCGGCTGGCTCTGCTTCGACAGGCTGCATTCTTCCCCCACCAAGAAAGGCTGCGGCCTGCCCCTGGGCTGACCCCTGTCTTCGCAGTGCTCAGAGGCTGTGAGGCTGTGGTTCGACAGGCTGCATTCTTCCCCCACCAAGAAAGGCTGCGGCCTGCCCCTGGGCTGACCCCTGTCTTCGCAGAGCTCAGAGGCTGTGCGGCTCTGGTTCGACAGGCTGCATTCTTCCCCCACCAAGAAAGGCTGCGGCCTGCCCCTGGGCTGACTCCTGTCTTCGCAGAGCTCAGAGGCTGTGTGACTCGTCAGAGAGTAAGGCTGCATTCTTCCCCCCTGAGCCGTGGCCTTTGTCTTCGCAGAGCTCAGAGGCTGTGCGGCTGGCTCTGGTTCGACAGGCTGCATTCTTCCCCCACCAAGAAAGGCTGCGGCCTGCCCCTGGGCTGACCCCTGTCTTCGCAGAGCTCAGAGGCTGTGTGACTCGTCTGAGAGTAAGGCTGCATTCTTCCCCCTCTGAGCCGTGGCCCCTGTCTTCGCAGAGCTCAGAGGCTGTGCGGCTGGCTCTGCTTCGACAGGCTGCATTCTTCCCCCACCAAGAAAGGCTGCGGCCTGCCCCTGGGCTGACCCCTGTCTTCGCAGTGCTCAGAGGCTGTGAGGCTGTGGTTCGACAGGCTGCATTCTTCCCCCACCAAGAAAGGCTGCGGCCTGCCCCTGGGCTGACCCCTGTCTTCGCAGAGCTCAGAGGCTGTGCGGCTGTGGTTCGACAGGCTGCATTCTTCCCCCACCAAGAAAGGCTGCGGCCTGCCCCTGGGCTGACTCCTGTCTTCGCAGAGCTCAGAGGCTGTGTGACTCGTCTGAGAGTAAGGCTGCATTCTTCCCCCCTGAGCCGTGGCCCCTGTCTTCGCAGAGCTCAGAGGCTGTGCGGCTGTGGTTCGACAGGCTGCATTCTTCCCCCACCAAGAAAGGCTGCGGCCTGCCCCTGGGCTGACTCCTGTCTTCGCAGAGCTCAGAGGCTGTGTGACTCGTCAGAGAGTAAGGCTGCATTCTTCCCCCCTGAGCCGTGGCCCCTGTCTTCGCAGAGCTCAGAGGCTGTGCGGCTGGCTCTGGTTCGACAGGCTGCATTCTTCCCCCACCAAGAAAGGCTGCGGCCTGCCCCTGGGCTGACCCCTGTCTTCGCAGAGCTCAGAGGCTGTGTGACTCGTCTGAGAGTAAGGCTGCATTCTTCCCCCTCTGAGCCGTGGCCCCTGTCTTCGCAGAGCTCAGAGGCTGTGTGACTCGTCTGAGAGTAAGGCTGCATTCTTCCCCCCTGAGCCGTTGCCCCTGTCTTCGCAGAGCTCAGAGGCTGTGCGGTTGGCTTTGGTTCGACAGGCTGCATTCTTCCCCCACCAAGAAAGGCTGCGGCCTGCCCCTGGGCTGACCCCTGTCTTCGCAGAGCTCAGAGGCTGTGTGACTCGTCTGAGAGTAAGGCTGCATTCTTCCCCCTCTGAGCCGTGGCCCCTGTCTTCGCAGAGCTCAGAGGCTGTGCGGCTGGCTCTGCTTCGACAGGCTGCATTCTTCCCCCACCAAGAAAGGCTGCGGCCTGCCCTTGGGCTGACCCCTGTCTTCGCAGAGCTCAGAGGCTGTGCGGCTGTGGTTCGACAGGCTGCATTCTTCCCCCACCAAGAAAGGCTGCGGCCTGCCCCTGGGCTGACTCCTGTCTTCGCAGAGCTCAGAGGCTGTGTGACTCGTCTGAGAGTAAGGCTGCATTCTTCCCCCTCTGAGCCGTGGCCCCTGTCTTCGCAGAGCTCAGAGGCTGTGCGGCTGGCTTTGGTTCGACAGGCTGCATTCTTCCCCCACCAAGAAAGGCTGCGGCCTGCCCCTGGGCTGACCCCTGTCTTCGCAGAGCTCAGAGGCTGTGCGGCTCTGCTTCGACAGGCTGCATTCTTCCCCCACCAAGAAAGGCTGCGGCCTGCCCCTGGGCTGACTCCTGTCTTCGCAGAGCTCAGAGGCTGTGCGGCTCTGCTTCGACAGGCTGCATTCTTCCCCCACCAAGAAAGGCTGCGGCCTGCCCCTGAGCTGACTCCTGTCTTCGCAGAGCTCAGAGGCTGTGTGACTCGTCTGAGAGTAAGGCTGCATTCTTCCCCCCTGAGCCGTGGCCCCTGTCTTCGCAGAGCTCAGAGGCTGTGCGGCTGGCTCTGGTTCGACAGGCTGCATTCTTCCCCCACCAAGAAAGGCTGCGGCCTGCCCCTGGGCTGACTCCTGTCTTCGCAGAGCTCAGAGGCTGTGTGACTCGTCAGAGAGTAAGGCTGCATTCTTCCCCCCTGAGCCGTGGCCCCTGTCTTCGCAGAGCTCAGAGGCTGTGCGGCTGGCTCTGGTTCGACAGGCTGCATTCTTCCCCCACCAAGAAAGGCTGCGGCCTGCCCCTGGGCTGACCCCTGTCTTCGCAGAGCTCAGAGGCTGTGTGACTCGTCTGAGAGTAAGGCTGCATTCTTCCCCCCTGAGCCGTGGCCCCTGTCTTCGCAGAGCTCAGAGGCTGTGCGGCTGGCTCTGGTTCGACAGGCTGCATTCTTCCCCCACCAAGAAAGGCTGCGGCCTGCCCCTGGGCTGACCCCTGTCTTCGCAGAGCTCAGAGGCTGTGTGACTCGTCTGAGAGTAAGGCTGAATTCTTCCTCCCTGAGCTGGCCTCTCGAGAAAGAGCAGAGCGCCGAGGCTGTGTGGCTCTGGGGCGGTCCGAGTCAGTCAGCCTCCAAGAGCCGAGGCCAAATCATCTCTGTCTCCCCCCCTCTCTCCCCAGTCTCTGCCCCTTTCAGTCACACACACTCCTTCTCTCCTGAGCTGTGGACACGTATTTGGTGTGTGTAAAAATGCAAACAGAGCGCCGAGGCTGTGTGGCTCTGGGGCGGTCCGAGTCAGTCATTCTCCAAGAGCCGAGGCCAAATCATCTCTGTCTCCAACCCCCTCTCCCCAGTCTCTGCCTCACATTCCTTCTGTCCTCCTCCTCCTCCTCTTTCTTCCCTTTCTCTCTGTCTCTCTGATTCTCTGTCGCGCGCGTTCTCTGAGCCCCTTCGGAAAGCTTTCTGTGTCTGCCCACTGCCCTCATCTCTGATCTGGCCCCACAAAAAGCTGAGCTGTGGACACGTATTTGGTGTGTGTAAAAATGCAAACACGTCGTCTTCAGAGAGGGAAATTCCACTCTGGCCTCCCTGCCGCTGTTTCCTCAGGGGCCCTCTGTGGGGGCAGGCTCACAGAGCTCTGCGAATGAGCCGAAGCCGAGCGGCTTTGGACGTGACTTGCAGACACTCAGGCGTGTAAAACCAGCGATGCTCCAACGAGCATCCTTTTTATTTTCTCTTTGTGATTAGTGACATTGAAAATCCTGCTCGGCATAGCTGCGAGACGCTGCTTTTCTTGCAGGGCCCTGCCCGCTCCCTGAGCTGAGAACCTCCCTGCTTTGAAACACAGAAGAAAGCTGCTGATCGGCCGAGTTCCCTTGCTTCCTCAAAAAAAAAAAAAAAACTCTGGTCTTTGCTCGCAGCTGCAGGCAGCACGGTCCCTCCTCTGCGTCTGGCCTGCTGTTTCTCTCGCCTGCTCGTGAGTGTGTGCAGAGTGCGTTCTCTGTCTCGCAGGAGCCCTGTGTGGGGGCAGGCTGAAGCCTTTCGCAAACAGAGCCACACAGCCTCAGAGCTTTACGAATGAGCCAACAATTACACAGCCTCGCGGCTGTAAGGTGGAGTCTGTTGCTGTCCCAGAAGCCCGCAGCCCCTGAGTGCACCATCACGCACCCTCCTCCCTTCTGGCCACTGGAGCAGCTTTTCATGAGCCGTGTCCGTAGCTCCCTTTGTCTTGGCCCCAAAACCTGAGCTCTGCACACGTATTTGGTGTGAGCTTTGGATGTGAGATTTCAGCGGCTGTCTTCTCTTCGCTCTACGCGAATAGAACTCCTTCGAAGAGAGGATTTGGTTGTTGTTTTTGGTTTTCTTTTGTCTTTTTCTTTTTTCTTTTCTCTGTTTCTCTCTCATCCAAGTTTCTGTTTGTTGAGAGTCATTTATGTTTCCCTTCCATGTAAAAAAAAAAACAGCGATGCAGGCTGTTCTCTTGGCTTGACAGCGGAGGGGATTTCTCTAACGTGCCTCGGTCGGCCTCACAGAGCGGAGGTCTCCGCATGCCTCCCTCCCCCCTCTATCTCTCTCGCGCGTGTTCTCTGAGCTCGTTCTACAGCTTTCTGTGTCTGTGTCCCTGTGTCTGGGGAAGGGATTTTTCTAAAGCACACGCCAACCTAAGCAAGTGCGAGGGGTAAGGAAATGAAGAGAGAGAAAAAAAAAAAGAATGTCTCGTTGGTCACTCACAGTAAAACAGTGGATGGATAAAAAAAAAACACAGGGGTCAAATGCACCCTAAAGTACAGCGCGAGGGAATTGCCAAATGCCGGCCACCAAGTAATGTCTCGTGGGGTCATTTATACTCTGTAAAACAGTGGAGTGAAAGTTTTTTTTTTAAAAAAAAGTACGGGGTCAAATGCACCCTAAAGTACAGCGCGAGAGGTATGAAAATAAATAAATAAATTGATGCCCCCCTTCTCCCCCCCTCCACCCCCTGGTGGTCGTGGGGTGTAAGGACAATGAAGAAAAAAAAATACGGGGTCAAATGCACCCAAAAGACAGCGCGAGGGGTATGAAAATAAATAAATAGATTGATGCCCCCCCTCATCCCCTCCACCCCCTGGTGGTCGTGGGGTGTAAGTACAATGAAGAGAGGATGGGGTCCTTTATGTTCCGTAAACCAGCGGAGTGAATGTTTTTTTTTTTTTTAAATACGGGGTCAAATGCACCCAAAAGACAGCGCGAGGGGTATGAAAATAAATAAATAGATTGATGCCCCCCCTCATCCCCTCCTCCCCCTCCACCCCCTGGTGGTCGTGGGGTGTAAGGACAATGAAGAGAAGAAAAAAATATGGGGTCAAATGCACGCCAAAGCACAGCGCGAGAGGTATGAAAATAAATAAATAGATTGATGCCCCCCCTCATCCCCTCCTCCCCCTTCCACCCCCTGGTGGTCGTGGGGTGTAAGGACAATGAAGAGATGAAAAAAATATGGGGTCAAATGCACGCCAAAGCACAGCGCGAGAGGTATGAAAATAAATAAATAAATTGATGCCCCCCTCCTCCCCCTCCACCCCCTGGTGGTCGTGGGGTGTAAGGACAATGAAGAGAGGATGATAAAAAAAGTATTGTCTCGCGGGGTCGTTTACGATCCGTAAAACAGCGGACTGAATGTTTTTTATGCCGGCCACAGAGAAATTTCTCGTGGGGTCGTTTACGATCCGTAAAACAGCGGACTGAATGTTTTTTTAGCTCCGTAAAACAGCGGATTTTTTGGGGGGTCATGCAGACCCCAAAGCACATGCCCACCTGAGCGAGTGGGAGGGTTATATAAATACGGAGGTCAAATGCACCCCAAACTACAGCGTGAGGGAATTGCCAAATGCCATCCACCAAAAAAAAAAAAAAAAAAAAAAACGCCTCGTGGGGTCACACGTGCTCCGAAAAACAGCGGTTGGAATTTTTATTTTTTTTTTAAAAAATACGGGGGTCAAATGCACCCCAAACTACAGCGCGAGGGAATTGCCAAATGCCATAAACAAAAAAATGCCTCGTGGGGTCACAGGTGCTCCGAAAAACAGCGGATCGGATTTTTTTTTTTTTTTAAAAATACGGGGGTCAAATGCACCCCAAACTACAGCGCGAGGGGTATGACAAAAAATTTTTAAAAAAATATACCCCCCCCTTCCCCCTGGTGGTCGTGCGGTGTAAGGAAAATGAAGATAGGAAAATAAAAAAGCATAGTCTAGTGGGGTCATTTGCACTCCGTAAAACAGCGGAGTGAACGCTTTTGTTTTTGGAGTAAAAAATAATAAAGTATTGTCTCTTGGGGTCATTTGAGCTCCGTAAAACAGCGTAGTGAACGCTTTTGTTTTTGGAGAAAAAAATAAAATACTGTATAGTCTCTTGGGGTCATTTTAGCTCCGTAAAACAGCGGAGTGAACGCTTTTGTTTTTGGAGAAAAATAAAAATACTGTATTGTCTCTTGGGGTCATTTGCACTCCGTAAAACAGCGGAGTGAACGCTTTTGTTTTTGGAGAAAAATAAAAATAAAGTATTGTCTCTTGGGGTCATTTTAGCTCCGTAAAACAGCGGAGTGAACGCTTTTGTTTTTGGAGAAAAATAAATAAAGTATTGTCTCTTGGGGTCATTTGAGCTCCATAAAACAGCGGAGTGAACGCTTTTTTTTAAATAATACAGGGGTCGAATGCACGCGAAAGCACAGCGCGAGGGGTATGTAAATAAATAAATGAATTGATGCCCCCCCCCCTTCCCCTCCCCCTGGTGGTCGTGCGCTGTAAGGAAAATGAAGAGTGTATGAAAAAAAAAGCATTGTCTCGTGGGGTCATTTGCACTCCGTAAAACAGCGGAGTGAACGCTTTTTTCTGGAGAAAAAAAAAAAGTATTGTCTCTTGGGGTCATTTGAGCTCCGTAAAACAGCGGAGTGAATGGTTTTTTTTTTTTAATAATACGGGGTCGAATGCAAGCGAAAGCACAGCGCGAGGGGTATGAAAATAAATTTAAAAAAAAAAATTATACCCCCCCTCCTTCCCTCTCCACCCTCTGGTGGTCTTGGGGTGTAAGGAAAATGAAGAGAGGATGGAGAGAGAAAAAAAAAATAAAGTATTGTCTCGTGGGGTCACTTCTGCCCTGTAAAACAGCGGAGGGAATGGAGAGAAAAAAAAATAAAGTATTGTCTCGTGGGGTCACTTATGCCCTGTAAAACAGCGGAGGGAATGGGTTTCGTGCTGGCCACCGAGAAATGCCTCGTGGGGTCACTTATGCCCTGTAAAACAGCGGAGGGAGTTATATTTTTTTTGGAGCGGGGTCATGCAGACCCCAAAGCACATGCCAACCTAAGCGAGCGGAAGGGTTAAATCAGATAAAAACCTAATCTCCCCATTTTTTTTTCCAAAGTTCCGCTAGGATTTCAAGGCTAAAGGAAGGTTGGAGTCCAAATCAAAGCCGTCTCATTCATCAATGAGATACTGGATCATCTGCCAGTCAAAACCAAAAGCATCAAGAACCATTTATTTTAACAGAAATTTCATAATATATATATTTTTTATCAAATTAATGGTTTTTTAACAGTCTCATTGCAGAGGGACACAGCCTTCTGATTAAAAAGACATAAAAATGTGTAATAAAATTGATGGGACACTTTATTTTCTTTTGCAAAATTTTAAAAATGAATTTGTACCTTCAGAGGAGAAAAGAAAGAAACACATCCGGCTTTGCCACTGCATTCCAGTTTTAAACACATTTGCTAAGAATAATGTATCATGTTTTCTCTCACATGGTCTCAATTTCATGAAATATGGAGCCAAGACTCTTCCACCACCAGGGGTCATCAGAACATTTCTAAAAATATATTTTTGTGATTTCCAACAATGTCCTTTTTTATTTCATTGACTAAACATATTGAGTGACTTCAATCAACTCACGTTAAGGCATAAAAAAAGCGTCTTTTATAAGGGGTGATATTCTCAGAGTGATTCCGTTTTGCAAATTGTGCGGAAACGAATGTGAACCATCAACAGATGTGAAATGTCAGCATTTGAACAGAAACTGAAATGACAAAATATGCATAAAATTCCAGTTTGCATGTTGTGTCTGGTGACAGGGCAAATGTGCCAGCAGGTTCTCTCAGGAGCTGCAACCATGTGAAATATTGAGAAAATATGGTGTGTGTGTGTTTTAATAATGGTGCTGACTGCCACAGAAGCAGCTGCCCTTGGCACTAAGGGATCCATGTGGACGCTGTGAGATGTCATCGATGATGGCTGACAACATGTTTTTTTTTTTTTTTTCCTTTTTCCCACACCTCCCCAAGAAAGGCTGCAGCTCCCCCCTCTCTGGAGGTGTGTGCACGGACTGCTTGTTAAAGGCTCCTGTGTCTATAGATACTTTCCATCCACTGTCCTTTATTACAGCAGCCATTTAGCCACCCATTCAGTTAATTATCTAATGATGATGCGGCGTGTCAGGCTGGCTGTAACACCGTGCCCTTGAAACCCACGATTAATTGTCACTAACGCCGGCGTGGCCTTTTCAAGTTTCATCTGACCAAAAAAAACCTTCCAACAACCTGAATGATCATTTACTTAATTTGTTCTCACCCTGATTGACTAAATTGCCCCGAGGTGGACAGGTGTTAAACCTGTCAAATATCCTGTATGTACCTAAATTGCTCATAATCAGTAACAGGTTCATCATTATTCTATTACTTTATTTTAAAAGCACAAAACAATCTGGTCGCTTTATTTTATTCGATAAAAGATTAAATTGTCTGCAAAGTGTAACTTTTCAAATGTGTTAAAAAGGAAAAAAATGCAGACTAGTCAGTGGCCCTGAAAAACCCAATTAAAATCCTCTTTCAAATGTGGAATGAAGATGAAAGGAGTTCTTAAAGAGACTGATACGTGAGTCTGTGGAATTTGAATAAATTTAAAGACCAACTTTGATGAAAAAAGTGTTTGTTGGTGTTTATTACATGGTCTTGATTTGTCTTATGATAGAGGAGTTATATAGAGAAAATTCAGCTTTCTAAGTATTTTTTCATTCAAATTGATGTAAAACAGGAGCAGACTTAAAAAGGCAGTTTGAAAGAGACTGTTGTATGTAAAACGTCCATTCTGATGCATCCACTTGTAGACAAATAGATTTTTGTTTGTTTGCCTCATCTGAGCTGGGATTTGGATCAAAAATTTTGCAGATGGAAAGCTCTAATATTGCTCGCCCTTTTTGTTGCACTGTTAATGGTATGTTTGGGGTGTGAGGGGCTGTAAGCTAGCGGGAGAGAGTGTAAACAGAGAGCTCTGAACAATGTTAAACGCGAAGGGGGGGGGGGGTCGCTCCGCACTGATTGTTTTGCCCACAATTTACAAGTGAATTTCTAATGAAATACTGCTGCTCTGCAGGAAGTATGTCCCAGAAAATGACACTTTTTAAAATTTTGCCTATAAAATAATAGGCAAAATAGGCGTTTAGTTAAAAGATCACTAGGAACACTTATAATAGCTCAAAAGAAAATAGCTCAAAAGATGATCAGAGTGGGTCTTTAATAATTGAAACCTTCAAATCATAACAACATAGTTACAGCTTTTCTGCTGGATGGGAACAGTGGTTTCCTGGGATGCTAGTTCATGTGTTCCAGCTGGACACAGAAGACAAAGTGAGATGTGCCATCTATACACAACATAAATCCGAAAAGCTACCCATCATCCTCTGAGACAGAGCTCCAGCTCCATTTGTGTATTTGCGACCTTGGAACGTATAATTGTTAGTCATCACCATTTTCTCCCAGTCAGTTGTAGGGATGCTTCTCTTTTTGTGTGTGTACATGTGTGCACTTGTGCGTATGTTTGTGCGGCTTTCTGCTCCCACTTGGACAAGATTATGTTCAGTGTCGTGGAAGAACTGGAGAGATATTAAATGAGGCTGATACCATGCATTGTCTGTGTATGCACCACACTCCCTCTGCACAGTGTGGCCGTGGATGAAGACGAATGATTACACCGACGGAGACGCAAAACTGCAGCTGTATAAACAAAATGTAAACACGCGCACACAAAAAGTCAAATCCAATTTTGAATGACTATTAAACGAACATGGTTGTGATGATAGCTATTTTAGTGCAATAAGAAATAAGCCAGTGGCAAAATGTGTTTATCATGCTGCAACAAACATAAATGCTAATTTATGAGCTATTATGAGGGGGTTTAGTTAAAGCCGAATCAAAAATGAGACCCAATGTGGGAAACAAAACATCTGAGGAAAGAGTAGAACAAATGAGCTGAATGCACACTCAACGCAGCCATCATATTCTTTAATATGAGCCACAGGCAGTCTCTGACGATGTGCCTCCTCTCCTCCCATGCGAGCCAGAGCCAAGTGGAGAGGATGATGGATATAGCTCCATGAGGACACAACGGTATGCAACAATACTTGACATGTTTCCACATGAGTGCCAACGCATCAGGCTTTTAAAGGGCATGGCGGGGATCCTTTTTCTTTACCTTTTACCTCACTGCCTAGCTAACACAGCATTAAGTATGCAACATGTGCCACCAGCTCAGATCAGATAAATTTAATTGAGATGGCTGAATAATTCCGTCTGATTATGTGTTTGCGTGAGAGCCCAATTCTGTTTGGCTCTGGTGATCAGCAGGACATGAGTCACACCTTGTGACTCATAGCATCAGTGTAAACAAACAGTTTAAAGTCTTTTAAAATCCCTTTTGTTTCACTCTTAGCTACCACTTCAGGCAGTCATTGTAACCCTGGAAACCCCAGACCCCCCCCGAGTGTCATGTGGAATATTGTTAACAATCTGATGAGTGATGTTCCTACAGGGAGACACAGGGCACCTCACACACTCTGGGTTTTTTGAGCCGGACAAAAATAGCTGGGAAGAAACCGAGTGATGTTCTTCATCCAGGTGAGAAGGAAAGCAGTGATTTTTTTTCCGACTCGGATGCAACTTGATCATTTTATTTGTCGCCGGTGCAAGAGTTCATCCATCCTTGGAAATCATTGATATTTTGTGACACCTTGTTTTTAGGTCAACTTTTTTTCTGTTTTGAGGGTGGGAGGTGTGTGTGTGTGTGGGGGGGGGGGGGGGTCTCGGCGTGATGCTCCAATGAGCTGACTCTTTGCGCATGAAATGACTTGACATCCTCCCGACTGCCGAGCGCGTGTGCGCGCCAGCACGCAGGCACGGACGGGAGGGAGGAAGGGAGGAAGAGAGACGGAGAGGGAGGGAGAAAAGCAACTTTGTTAGCAGGCATAGCCGCGTCTCCTCCGGCGCAGCCCGGTGAAAGAGAAGCGTTTGGCAGTTATGGTTGATCAGCAGTTCTTTCATCCTCCTCCTCCGTGCGTCCGCGGCGGCACAGCCGCAGAATAGATGCTGTATTTTGACTTAAAGGATCAATTTACAAAGAAGAAGAAGGGGAAAAAAACGCACCAAAACGATCTTCATCAGCCAGCACGAGGTATGTATTTCCATCTGGAGTTGGACAGAAATTGGCCAGGCTGTCTCCTCTCTGGAGGGGTTTGCGCTGTGATGCAGAATTCCGGTTAACCTTATGTAATTTTGCCTCACATCCAAACCATCTTTTTTTCATGACATTTTAGCGAGTAAATGTGGATTCTCCTGAGAGGAGTCAGACCTTTGTCTGCTCCAGCCTTCTCTCCGACCTTGCATTATGAGTTTTCTTTCTTTTTGTCCTGTTTGTTGGAGCTGCTGTTACCCAGCAGAGTGAAGTTTCCTCTGGGAAAAATGAAGTTTCTTCTTTAGAAGTTGCTCCTGTCTGTTTTACATGTATATCTGTTTCATCCTAGATGACATTGAGGACACCTTAGCAGGACCGTGACTCCCACTTGCAGGAAAATGCGGCTTTGGATTCATTATATTTTGCTGAGTGCAACATCAGTCTGCTTTGTTGAGATGTCTGGCCTCTACGGACAATTATGTGAGGAACTGTGTGGATGCGAGGAGCGAGAGGGGATTCTTACGGTGAGCTGTGAAAACAGAGGCATTGCAAGTCTGTCAGACATAAACCCAGTGCACTTCCCTCAATATCATCTGCTCCTCACTGGGAATCTTTTCAAGAAGCTCTCTGCCGATGATTTTGTCGAGTATAAAGGACTTACAATATTACACTTGGGAAACAATGAAATATCTGATGTGGAAGCTGGAGCCTTTAACGGACTGTGGAGACTAAAACGATTACATCTCAACAATAACAAAATCGATGCCTTGAAGGAGGAGTTTTTCTTTGGCCTTGAAAGTCTGGAATATTTGCAAATTGATTATAACTACATCACTCACGTGGAGCCAGATGCCTTCAGCAGACTTCAACACTTGGAAGTCCTGATTCTGAATGACAATTTAATATCTAGTCTGCCTGTAAACCTTTTCCAGTACGTACCATTAACTCATTTGGACTTGAGAGGGAATCAGCTCAAAGTGCTCCCCTACACAGGTCTGCTGGAGCACATGAACAGTGTTGTGGAGTTACAGCTGGAGGAAAACCCGTGGAACTGCTCGTGTGAGCTGATTGCTCTCAAAACCTGGCTTGAGAGCATTCTGTACACAGCCTTGGTTGGTGATGTTGTTTGCGAGTTCCCCTTTCGGCTGCATGGAAGAGACCTCGGCGAGGTTTCAAAACAGGAGTTGTGCCCCAGGAGAGCCATCGCTGAATACGAGATGCCGCCTCTGCCACATCTGAGCACTGATGCATACCGCAGGACGACGCCAGCTGCAGTTGCCGCCTCCTTCACCTCTTCTGGAGTGGCGAGATCCTCATCAAGACCCACCAAGGGACCTCGTCAGTCAGCCAAATTAAAATCAAGACCCACAGCGCGTACGCCTTCAAACAAACCGCAGAATTTTGGTCAGATCGTGTCTTATCAGACCAAATCTCCTGTGCCTTTAGACTGTCCCACCGCCTGCACCTGCAATCTGCAAATCTCAGACCTGGGCCTGAATGTGAACTGCCAGGAGCGAAAAATCGAACTCATTTCGGATTTAAATCCCAAACCATACAATCCCAAAAAGATGTATCTCACAGGTAATTACATCACTGTGGTGCAAAGATCAGATTTTATTGAAGCTACTGGGCTGGATTTGCTTCATCTAGGTAACAACCGGATAGCTCGTGTTCATGACAGAGCTTTTGGTGATTTGACAAATCTGCGTAGACTGTACCTGAACGGGAATTTGATAGACCGCCTGGCATCTGAAATGTTTTATGGTCTAGAGAGTTTACAGTTCCTATATTTAGAATACAATGTCATTAAAGAGGTTGCTGCTGACACTTTCCAGCACGTACCCAAGCTTCAGCTGCTCTTTTTGAACAACAACCTCTTGAAAACTTTACCAGAGGGGACGTTTAACGGCCTGATATTGGCCAGATTAAATCTGCGCAGCAACCATCTGCGATATCTACCAGTGAGTGGTGTTCTCGATCAGCTTACAGCCCTTGTCCAAGTTGATTTGTATGAAAACCCTTGGGACTGTGCTTGTAGTATATTAGACTTGAAGATGTGGGTGGAGCAACTCAGCATGGGCACAGTTGTTAACAATGTCATCTGTGGCTCCCCTAAAAGGCTAGCTGGGGAGGATATGAGATACATTAAGTCAACTAATTTCTGCCCTAATAACTCTGATATACTTGCTTCCATGATTCCACCCACTGAAGAGTTTTTTCCTGGCAGCACCATCACTATAGAAACATCCCTGGACTCCAACAACCATTACAGCACCATTCCATTATCCGTAATGATTCTTGCCCTTCTCCTCATCTTCATTATGTCAGTGTTTGTGGCTGCGGGATTGTTTGTGGCCACGAAAAAGAGACGCCAAAAGACCCAAAACGAGCAGAACAACTCGGTGAATGCATGCATTAGCTCCCTCAATATGGAATACGGTCTTTATAAAAAGGGATCAATTCCCAAAGTCAGGACATCGGCTGGACACTTGTACGAGTACATCCCAGCTCCTACAGAATCCTCGAGTAGGCTTTCTGCCCACAGCCCGACCAACAGCAAATCAATGGACGGATTCAAAGATTTTGACGATTTGAGTGGTCCCTTTCTGGGTAACTCTGATGAAGAGGCAGCCAGTAATGTGATAAGTTCAGAATACAGCGCAGCCACTCCAGAGCCCCTCAACAAACCTTCAACCCCTCGTCAAGAGGACCCGTGCGGCTACAGGGAGGCACTTGAGCCTGACAAGAACAGATGCTACAGCGATACATTGCCTTGCAGGCATGGCGCGCATTCGTCAAACAGGTATACCTCAGATTTTGACGTGAGACATCAATATCCGGACAGAATACAACAGACTATCTTATATTGTACAGCACCAAGTACTGTTTATGTAGACCCTAACAGGAGCGAATACTGGGAACTGAAAGCCAAGCTTCACATCGATCCAGATTACCTGGAGGTACTAGAAAAGCGAACTACTTTTACACAGTTTTGAAGGACTTCCTGTCATTAAGAGGGCAGAAGGGACGCTCTTTTCCTTTGGATTTGTTTTATTTGAAACTATGTGAAACAAAAAATACTCTTTATGTAAGTTGTGGTATGCACATACTTAGAAGTGGTACAGGGATGCACGACCCACTTTTTCAAGCATCACTCTATCCCTGTGTGGTTTAACCGTCCCGTTTAAATGTGTAAATATTAACAGGGCTATAATGACTCATCCTTTTGTCGACTTTTCACCCAGAGCTGAATCATTGACAGTAATGTGAGAATGATCTCGAACTCTCAAAAGTTAGCTGCATTTCACGAGTGTTAATGAACCATGCCGACGATATGCGCTCTCCCACAAATAAATCAATGTTTCCTGACAGAAATGCACAATCTGCTGCCAGTTCTGTCCAGTCCGATTCGAGCAAAAATAAGCCCAAAGAACCAATAAAGTCAAGTTTGGTGGAATTATTTTTAACCGTGGCTGAAGCTGCCCGTCACTTTGGTGAAGAGGAGCTGTGCAACCTTGACATTTGGCAAAAAATTATTCGCTGACAAAACAAATAGAGACAAACACATTCATGTAGGCAGTTTATGTTGGTAGCTTCAAGGATAATTCTATTCTGACAAGACTGTTATTCTAAACTGCAGGACTCTCAAACTCCAGTAACGGCAAAAAACCTTTAACCATCGAAGATAAATAACTATTCAGAGCTTCACACAAAAAAAAAAATCCTAACTTATGTTTTAATGTGGTTTAACTGAGAGAAAGTGTTACTTTTATTTGTAATTTAAATTAATTTGAATAATTTAAAAATCCAACCTGGGGTATTTTCTATACATCAATCAAGATCTTAGAGTTTAAACATTGACTGAAGACCTGCAAGCTTCTAGCGGCCCTGAACTGAAAATGGAATGGAAAAATTAATGAATGGATGGATTATAGTTTTGTTCCATTTTTGCACAAATGCTGTTTACAAGAGGTTGAATCCCACTGGGGGCTGTTTAAATTCCATTTTACTTGACATAATTTATGTATGTAAGTTGTAATCTTGTGTAAAAGCTACATAGCTGATTAAAAGTAGTTCCTTGGGCAAGCCTGCATAGTTAGATATACAGGATTTTATAGGTTTTTTAAATAAAACACCTGTTGATCCACCTCTGCTGCAAGAATGGACTGAAACAAACATTTTCCGGTGTTTTTGTTGCTTCTCCTCAGTCTCCTCAGCATCGGGAATTGTCATTTTGTCAAGTCACCTTTCTCATTCATAAAATAAATAAATAAATAAAATATTGGAGCCATAAAATATCTGCATGTCAGATCAACAAAGGGAAACTAAATTTGCCTCTGAGTGTCAGGAGAGAAAAAAAAACACAGCAGAAACTTTGGATTCACACTGATGAGAGCCAACTTGAAAGTCTTTTTTTATGTCATACAGTTCAGCTTCAAAGTAAAATATATCAGCAGGAAGTCTGGGTGGGGGGTGGGGGCTTTGCATTAAGCTGCAGGGGGGGGGGGGGGGGGGGTAGACTGTCAACCAGTTGTGCAGGGGGAAAAAAGATGTGGTTACTGTGACAAAGTCCAACAAAAAGTGACTTTTTTCTCAATTTTAACCAAGGTGCTTTCAAAGTCTAAATTTACAAAGTAGATCCTAAAGTACAGAATTGCATGATAGTTCAACTAAACTCCTGAAACCTTAAATTTGGGCTTTTTTTAGGTAAACAACAAGCTGATTCTGTGTATCTTCCTAGAAATGCCTTTAGAATGATAAAACAAGGCAGACTATTAGATTCAGCCTGAGGATTGTCATGAAACCCTGAACCTGTTGAGATTTTGTTAATTTAGTATTCAAATAATCTGATTAAAACTGTTTAGATTCTAATTTTTTGCATTTAAATTTAGAATGAAACAGTGTTTGGAGCATCACTTCCTCCATCCACTAACATAGCAGAAGGACTCGTCTGTTAACAACATTTGCTGCCTTTGCTCTCTATGCATGAAAAAGAAAACAGCAGCAAATAAAAAAAAAAGCCTTTGTGGATTTGTTTGAACAATTACCAGAATAGCAGCGTTTGATGCATCAGGCTGAAAACGGGTTGATTTCCACCCTTGATTTGATCTGCTGCTCATATGTGCATCTCATGAAAACCACAGCGCTGACATGTCATCAAACACAGCCCATTTCATTTTCTGTTTAAAGTCGACTGGAGAGTCTCTTAAAATTTCTGGGCCTCAGGATTTTGTCAACTTATAATAGATAATTTAGTATTTTTGTAAAATTAATGAAGATAGCAAGTTTTTTTTTAAATTAAAATTCCTTTTAATATCAACATCTGCTGGTTGACAATGATGTCATTTTAAGAAGAAATGCTCAGTGTGTTATTAGAGCCATAAAGACAGTGTAATAAATTCTTGCATATAAGTTTTTCACTTAATATTAGTTTAAGAGAGACAATCTGCTGCTTTGCCACTTCAAGACAGCTTCAGTCACTATAAATGACCCCATGCAATCCACTACACTTCATGATTGTTTAATTCGATGGGTTTTTAGGCAAATCTGGAGGAGATCAGACAGAAAATACTATTTTTCTGCCTGTTATTGTCTCACACTTCAAGTTAGGGGTCAAATAAAAAGCAGGCGATCTACTGAAATCAGCTATTTCTGTCATATTATGCAGTAATTGTTGGATAATGTACTACAATTTACAAAAATCTGCAAGAGCTTATATCTATTAGGCTGACAAGCACAACAAATGACTGCTGCAACGGGAGAGATAGGATTTTTTTTTTGCTATGCATAAGAATGTTTTGTGCTGTGAAAGGAATTAAGTGTATCAACTAATCATTCAAACCCATTTCTGGGTTAATAGTGACTTTGAACACAGAGTGTGAATGCTCACATGCAGTATTATGTACACACTGTGTCATCTTAACTATTTGGAGAATGTGGTGTATCTGGAGCCTGTCTGCACGTCACCAAGTATTACACTGCAGCGTTAGTCATGCTGTTATGAACTAAAGATGAAGTCCTGGTTTTGTTGCCTTTCACACGTTCTGAGTCATTTTTGTGATGACTTGACCCGTTCCTGCTGTGTGCGAATGCATTGCAACAAAACAGGAGGGAAACCTTCGCAGTAATGCAAAATGTCTAGTTACACAGCCTTGATGCCAACCTGTGTATTCATGGGAAGTTTGCGGTGGAGAACACTCTAAAGGCGTGAACATGCACGGGCTGATGATGCACCTCTTCTTTTGAACAGGCGGCTAGCATGCATTGACAAAATCCGGTTTTCAAACTTCTTGATTTTTTTTATTGTTCTGTTATTTTTATACAATGATAATGAAGCCACAGGATAGCATAAAAAAATTATCTTCGCTTATTCAATTTATGGAATCTTCCAAGTGCAACCGTGTAATCAAAAGTCTGTGAGAAGTGTTTACTGTACATAATGAATATTTGCAACATTTTTTTTCATCCATGCTTTTTCTATCAATGACGGAATACTTTCTTTACAACAAATATCCTAAAAAACAGGCTTAATTCAACAGTGTTGCAGGAATTAAGTACATTCTGTCTTATTTTTGCCTCATCTTACATCTTTTCAGGTAATCATTTGTCAGCTTCTGATTTGTAAATGAAACCCTCCATCTATTTCCTCCTTGTAAATTTGCACAGTCTTTGAAAAGAAAAAAAAAAAGAAAAAAAAATGGTCTCTTATTGCAAAGGCACAGTACAACTAGGAATACGTGGGATAAATATATCTGCAATGTGAAGTTTACTTAGTTGTTAGCTGATGAATAAAAGATATGCATTCATTGTATAATCTGTTGTATTTTCTTCCTCTTCTCTCTCATGTTTGTGAGCTTCAAATGTCACGGTGCAGAGAAGGGACAGCTTGGAAAATGCTGCTCCATCCCACTGGCATTTTTCTGAAGGTTTTGCAAAGTAAATCTTGTACACATTCGGTAATTCCAGCAGATAGAGTTCATTTTTTTGTTTGTTTGTCACAAACTGAAAAAGTGACCAACAGGACTGACTCCAATTATCAATTCCATCTAAATAAATAGGATGTCTGCGGGATGCCCCAGGTGTTTGAACAGCTGCAAAGGCAGAGGCTTTGCAGGAAGGCAGGCGCTGAGCGGCCCTGCGAAAGGGAGTTTCTCACACCTTTGTGAATTCCAAATGTTTAGTTGTGTTTGTTCACTCTGATGTATAAGACATGACCTTCTTGTGGTTGTGTAAAATGAACACATGCGCGTGCAGATGCCCAGAGAAAGTACATCCTCAGAAATAGCATTCTGGAGGCTTTGTATCCATGGAAACGTCCAATTAACCTGACACACATAAAACAAAATATGTAAAGCAATTGGATCCTGAGGCAGAGTTGGAAAACATGTGACAACATTTGCTTGGGATGCATTTGTTTACTATAGTTTTCTTTTCGGGTTGTCAGAAAATGTCTGGATAAGACAAGATTTTAGTTTTCTCCCTGGAAATCTTGCTGCATGACAGTCAATAAAAGTGGTACTTTTGTGAAGCTTGCAAACCACTGATCACCTTTGACTTATGCCGTTTGTAAGACGGATGGTGTTGTGTATCTTTTCGAAGATCCTGGCTTTCCAGAGAAAGAGAAATTAGGGCAGATCTGCATTATGTAAGCTTGAGGAGATTTTTCCGGCAGTGTGAAGACAGGATATAACTGTAAGCATTCACCAAAGGAAAAACGCTTACCATCTTCTTCTATCAGGCAGAGCAACACTTCAGAGACAGGACTGGTTCAAAGCCACTTGACACTTGTGAAAATGAGCAAGAGAACCCTTCATTTATCAAGAGATTTTCTATAGGTATTCTAAAAACTCTGTATCTTTCCCCAAAGGTTTTTTTCAGTCTTGCGTGTCCCTGTGCCGCAGCGCCGCATTTATCTTTTTTCTTTGTATGTGTGTGTGTGTTTGTATTTGAATATGCGAGTCTGAGCGCATAAATTATTGACTCAGAGTGTATTTGTGCTCGCCTCAAGGACTTCAACCAAACAACATGGCAATACCTTTATCCTATCTATTCATTTTTTAACATTTTTATTTCAAAAGCCCTCTTACACAGCCCACCACGACACTAAAAGTCTTAAGAAATAATTGATGCGCCGCATCTTGGCCATAAACTGTCATTTATCTGTGTACAGTTTGCCAGTAAATAATGCATTGCAAGGTAATGCCCATTGTGTCCAATTGCTTCAAGAGGAAATGACAAAGTGCTGGGAAGGTCTGGTATTTAAGATTGACGGGGATTTAGTTGTGCTAGATTTTGTCAACTCTGTTTGCAACAAATGAAACAGTATGCGCCAGACACACTAATATTTATGAGGGTTTATCCAGGCTTATGACTGCCAACCTGAGAAAAGTGACAAAATCCTCTCTCATCCTCCCATTTATGGTACTCACACTAAACACCAGAAAGCCATTTCACATCAGGAACAGAGGAAAGCTTAAGCAATCAGCAGAATAAAATGCTCCGTTTTGAATGCAGCGAATTGATGTTTGTAAGAAGCTTTGTAGCTCTAGAAGGTTCCAAATTACAATGTCTGCCAGTGGTGTGCTTAATATCATTTTTCTAAGGTTTTTGCCAAACAGACCCTTTAATTCAAAATGTGTTTATTTATTTATTTTATTTTTCCTGTTACTTCTTGCATTAACCTCTGCAGTCGTATTCAGCCCACTTAGTAAAAAGGAAAACCTTCTCTTCATGGCCCCCCATCCTAACGGGGTACATTGTTTGGCCTGCAGAGTCACTAGAAGTGCTAGATTGACAAGCTTGTTAGTATTTTACAGGCCTGGATGGACAACATGCATCAACAAATAACCGATGAAGTATTTATCAAAAGAAAAAAACGAAACCTTTCTCCTTTGTTTGTGTTTGTTTGTTTCATGGTGGATTTATTCAGTGAAGCAGCACACCAGCATGAACAGCATCTCCCTCTGATTTGAAAAAGATGTGACCTGAAAGGGCTGTTTTTTTTTCTCCTCATTCTGCTGAAAGAGAGGACAGACACAAAATCCCACAATGGAAAAATGCAGCCATGCTTGAACAATAATGCCACGCTCAAGATCAGAGACAGTTTCACACGCGCAAGCTGCTGTACAGTAGCAATGCCAGCTCATCATTAAAATAAAACTGTGTGCCAGTGTTGCAAAATTCTGAATGCAGTGTTGCATTATTGTATATTTCTATGGGGACACAATGCCATAATTGAGACGGAGATAAACCAAACTGTGGACTGTGAAGTCGCTGAATGAAGTGCCATGATGTGTGAGTGGACTACCACAGATTATCCTTCTGGGGCAGCAGCCGGAATTTAAACGCAGCCACTGCTTCACTTCACACATGTCCTTCTTCTCCTTCCACACCATTTCACAAAATCAGAACTACATTTGGAAAGAATTTAGTCCCATGAATACTAAAAAGTCTGTTTGTTACTTTTTTTAAGTTAATTTTTATTGTACATTTTTATATATAACAAAAAGGACAGTTCTACTAGAAGAGCACAAGCATGCAAACAATAATAATAATAAAATACAAATAGAAATGAATAGTATGATGAGGATTGCATCTTTTTTGTTAATGGACATTTTCTTGTGAGAGAATAAGAACAGGGAGGACAGATTGAGCAGATTACACCGAGACTCTAAATTGGAACTATGTACTCTTGAAGTAGATGACAATTTCCTTTATCTGAAAACCATTTAGTGCATGGGTGCATTTTAGTGCATGGGTGCATTTGGAGAAAAAGGCTCTGGAGAAGGAACTATTTATAATAGTTTCCTGTTGGAGCTGAAATCTTATCATATGTTTAGCACCACTCTCATCAGCTTTCTTCTGTTTGTGTTTCAGCACAAACATATATACAGTACCAAAAGTTTGGACACACCTTCCCTTCCCATTCATTTGAATAAGAAGGTGTGTCCAAACTTTTGGTCTGTACTGTATATATATATATATATATATATATATATATATATATATATATATATATATATATATATATATATATATATATATATATATATATATATATATATATATATATATATATATTGCATTGGCTAATTCAATATACTTCAATCCTGTCTTCCTTTTAAACGTGCCAGTGAAGCTGTGTGGGAATAAAGACTGGCTGGATAGATCAAAATTAAAAACGAGGACAGATAATTTAGGATTTGGAAGAAGTGGTTTAACTTATGAAATATTAATCCTGATGCTTTGCAGGAAGACATTAAAGGGAAGGGAAAATCTTTGCACTTCCTGTTTGAGTTAAGTTTGAGACCGAAAGCCAGGTATGCGCATAATTTCACCACTTTTACTTGTTTTATATGTATGTTAGATTCCATGTAAAACAGCATAGTTTGGTTCCAAAAGTTGTTTTGATGCTATTAGATACCAATTATGATTCAGTTTCTGATCAGTTTATTCATATAAGGGACAACTATAAAACAGGATGATATCCAGGTGTTGCACCAAAAAGAAAAAGCCAACCAAACAAAAAGTAAAATATACTAATTTTTTATAACTAATTCCTTTTGTCAGGAATTGGGTGTAGAACCCCATATGAAGGACACCAGGCTTAGTGGCAGACACTTACTACACAAACTTGAACATGAAAAAACTGAGGAGAAACATGTGGTGACAAAGCAGAAGACATGACAATGAAGAACTGAAAACCAGAGACTTAAATACACTGAGGACTATGAACACCGATCAAGACAGCTGTGAATAGTTGGTAACCTAAAGCTGGTGTGACTGTCAGACGCAAAACAGCAAACAGAACATGACTAAAATCAAGCTAAGGCCCTCTATCCTCACACCTTTAAAATGATTCAAAACCAATATTTACCTTTTGAAGCCCAACTTCATTTTCAAAAGTCAGCTCAACTTGGTTTTTAGCTAACGGTTTGTTGGTCTAGTGACTGTTTTTTTGTTTTATGCATGGTAAATGCCAGTATGACTCCACACTGACATTTGTAAATGTTCATATCTCTTGGGTTTTCTCCCCCTGGCCTCACCGTCACAACATTAAAACAAAACAAAATAGGTAATATAAAAACAAGCATGAAAATTTAAATAAACAGGCACAAAAATAAAAAATGTAAAAATATTTATATTCCATATATATATATATTTATATTTCGGTGCTTCCTCCCAACTAAGGAAGCACCGAAATAAAAATGAGAATGAAAAAGTAAACATATTGATAAAAGCAGCAAACAATAAAACATTGAAATAAGATCAATTAAAATTAAAATAACACATGAAAAGATAATGTTGAATAAAAAAGATAAGCAAGACAAAATGGATAAATAAAATAAAATAAAATAAAATAAAGGTAGTAAAAAAAAATTATCTGAAAGCCAGGTTAAAAAGATGGCTCTTTAGCCTTTTCTTAAAAACTTCAATGCTCTCTGCGGCTCTCAGGTCCTCTGGCAGACTGTTCCATAAACGGGGGTCATTGTGTTGAAAAGATGCTTCTCAGGAGGTTTTGGTTTTTGCAGTCGGAATGGTTAGAAGACTAGAGCCAGTGGACCTTAGGGTCCGTGAGGGTTCATATTTTGCTAAAAGATTGGATGAATAAGAAGGCGCAAGACCGTTAAGGCATTTAAAAACTGTTAAAAGTATCTTAAAATCAATCCTGAAGCATATGGGGAGCCAATGCAGGAATTTTAAAATTGGGGGGATGTGAGCCCGCCTCCTGGTCTTTGTAAGAACTCGTGCAGCAGCATTTTGGAGAAGCTGAAGGTTCCTCATGTTGGTTCTTGGAAGATTAGCAAGCAGGGCGTTAAAACAAAGCCTACTTGGTAAGGCTAACACTAAGTCGGTTTAAAAAATATCAATATTTTGCATAGGCTTTGAACGAATGTTCCAAACTTTGATGGATAGAAACATAAACTTTTATTCCTATCAACTAAGTCATAACTTCATTGAAACACATAACTGGAAAAATTATAAAAGGATCACATGGAGTTCTTTTGTGAAGTGTTTTGTCCAACAATCCAACTGTAAAGCCGCCAAAGTAGACAAGAAATTTCCAAGTCAATGCAATTTTTATGACTTTAATTGGGACAAATAAACACTGAATTTGTAGTTTAAAATTCAGTACACAACCGTGACATTCAGTCAACCGGAAATTATATGACAGAATTAACTTTTTAAGCCTATCATGCTCCCCTAAAGGACAAGGTTGTTTGTCCATTTCAGTTCAGATCAGTCCAGCAATAATTTTAACTTTATCTATGAATTGCAAAAAAATCCTGTGAGTGAACAAAATTTTGCAATTGTTGGTGTAATCCGGAGCATGGAATCAAGTGGCTGTGCAGAGAAATGAAACTATGCTTATTTATGTCTCCATGAAAAACCACACTGAGGGGAATTTTTATATTTAAAAAAAAGAATAATTATTTGTTTTGTTTATTGATCAATTAGGATGAAACTTGTTTAATCCTCAGGTCTATGATGGCTTTACTGAGTGTATTTTATCAACTGTAAGACATTTTATCTCACCTACTTTGGTTAAATTGGGCTTAAACGTTAAAAAGATTATTATGACAGAACTATAAACTTGCTTTAATCTTTTTACATCAGACCTTTAGCTCTCGTGTTTACATTCTATGGACTCCAATAACTCTTCAACTGTTTACACAATTGTCTAGGGCAAGGTTATTATAGTAAACGAAAACGAACGAAAAAACTAAAACTAGAACTGAAAAAACATTTTCGTTAACTGAAATAAAAATAAAAACGAGAGTTTTTAAAAAAACGAAAACTAAAACTGTTTGTCGTGTGTATAAAACTAACTGAAACTAAATAATATTAACCCCAAAAAATACTTTGTTTTCGTCTTTGTTCATACATAAGTCTTTTGGGTTGAAATAAAGTTTATTTACTTCACCCTGCTAGTTTTACTGTGTATCTGAACTAGAGGGCTGTATTGGGATTGGGTCCCGCCGGGTCCCGCGGGACCCAACCCAAATCTCGCGGGATTGGTTTGAATTGTGCTGCGGGCGGGAGCGGGCGGCAGAAAAAACCCCCGCGGGATCAGTGCTGCCATGAATATCTCATGAATATATATTAGCGGACTACGTTAGGCTGAGCGGCTGTTGGATTCTTATGTACTGAAGCTCCGTGAAGGCACCAGGTAGAGACGCCCAATGGCCTCTGTCATCTAACCTGTTGTTGGGGGTGCGCCCCGCCCCGCCTCTTACTAAGGCTACGTTCACACTGCAGGCTGAAACGACCCAATTCCGAATTTTTTGCCCCTAAGCGGCCCAATTCCGATCTTTTCATGACAGTCTGAATGACACAGATCCGATCTTTTCAATTGCGACCCAGGCCCCGTGGGTTTGCCGTCCTGAATCCGAATTGTAGCCGTTCTTTTCAATTGCGACCGCCGTCTGACCGGCCAGGCGACTTGATTCCGAACTGTACGTCATCGACACGCAACAAACGTCATCATTTTGCGTTGAAGTAGGCAGGAACGAGAACGTAAACAGCAACCATGGTGGACGATGCTGCTGAGACCAGTCAGTGGAAGGGAAGCGAGATCCCCGATTGGATTAATATTTGGGCTGATCGCTCTTTTCATGCCAAACTCCAGGGCTCTTATTGCAACTGGGCGGTTTTTGAAAAAATTTCCAGATAAATGGCAGAGTGTGGTGTTGAACCTTTACCGCGATTTTTTCTTTCTCCCCTTTGACCGTGCTCAAGCGCGGGGGACCCGAGTCGGTCCTCCTCCTCCTCTCTGTTCTGATCCTTAGATTCTCCAGAACGGGTTAATAAAGAGTCCATAGCATTTATTCTGGGGGAAACCTTCTTTTATTACCGCCCTCCTTCCTCCGTAACACACAACATGAATGCGCGCACACACTGCCCCCCCCCCCCCCCCCCCTATTCTCTATCGCGGCACGCGCTTGCACACACGCGGGCGAGCGGCTCCAACACATACACATTTCCATTCCACAACAGTGGGTACAGACGATCCCGACTCCATTGCCTTCTTAAAATGAGAAGATTGTAATTGTGCTGCTCCTTCGTGAAAATAAATTTAATATTACAAAAAGAGCTCCGCTTTTGACAACACTGTTGTTGACATCTGCTCCGCAAACAAGTGACGTCGTTCACCGTTGAGTATTCTTCTGGCTTCTGCGCATGCGGGTCTCGTTTGGGTCGTGTCACGGTCACACTGGAGATCACAAAAGTTCGGATTTACTTGGAAATGTGAACGGTCTAGCAAACAATTCGGATTTTTTCAAAAAATCCGAATTGAGCATTAAGCCCTGCAGTGTGAACGTAGCCTAAGAGCGCGCTTCAGGCCGTCTGTCTGCGCGCGCACACACGCACACTTTTAACCGAACGGGATTTGTGAAAATATATTTAATAATTATGTTGCAAATTACACAAGAGGAATGCATGAAAGGATGAGGCTGGAGGAGGGACATGAATCTCTTTAATAATATCAATACAAATACGTGTTTTTTTCCTGCGGGACGGGAGACAATACAAAATCAATGCATCTCTATTACTGTGCGGGACTAAATTCTATGAGTTTTGCGGGTGCGGGCGGGAGTGGACATACATATTGCGGATGTGGGCGGGAGTGTAACGCATACGTTGCGGGAGCGGGCGGGATTGGTCAGAAATTCAGCGGGCGCGGGATGAAGAAAATAGTCCCGCGCAGGGCTTTAATCTGAACCTTACGGCATCACGTAGTCTGTGACGTCACATGATGTCTGTCGGACACTGCCGGCTAGCGTTGTCATAGACATTTACATGAGCGTGATGGCTGCAGTAAAAGTTGGGAGAAAGCGGGAGAGTCCTATTTGGGACTTTTTTGAATATAACAGCGTCGTAAACAAAAGTAAGTGCCTTGTAGTCGAAGCAGGAGACAAAATTTGTGGAACGCTCCTCAAAGGGAAAAACCCTACGAATCTAAAAGTACATTTAAAAAGCGCACACAACAACGCAAATCAAGAGTACCTAGACAAGCTAGCCTGTCGCCCGCCCTCCCCCGAAAAAGAAGCAAGAGCAGGGAACGTAAAGCTGTTATCGGCTGTTGTATTTTCATTTAAGGATGGTTGTACTTGTGTCCTCTGAATAATAAGTGTTTCAAAATGTATCTTTGAGTTTTTATTATACAATACTTATTCTGGTGATTTTGAATCATGCACCTGACAAATATCCTAATTTACAAAAAAAAAAAAAAAACTAAAACTAACATTAAAACTAATAAAAACTAAACTAAAACGAAGCAATTTCAAAAAATAAAAACTAGTAAAGCAGCCTCTAAAAACTAATTAAAACTAAATAAATTTAAAAACAAAAATTCAGAACTAAATAAAAACTAAAACTAATAAAAAATCCGAAACTATTATAACCTTGGTCTAGGGGTTTAATGAGTCATTTAGCAATGATGCGATTCATATCATAATTTGTAGTTGATGATATGATTCACCAATATTGATTCATTTTAAACGTTACGATCCACTGACCTAAAATCGATCCAGGACATCTTTAGCCAAAAATTCAGTGGGACACAGACATAAATAAATAAATACCTACTCAACAGTGCAGGTGAAGTTTTCTAGATTCCTTGTATTTCTTACAAGATGTTCAAGTGTAAAATAAATATGTGTACAAATAAACAAGTAAACAAGAATTCATGTCAAATAGCTGAATAGCTCAAATATTGCTCGCCATTTTTGTTACACAATAATGTTAGCTTGGGGTTGTGAGGGGTTGTTAGTTAGCAGGAGAGAATGTAAACAGATAGGCGCATTTCTAATGAACTACTGCCTCTCCAGAGAAACTACGTCCTAAAAACAGAAAGGATTTAGGATTTTGGCTCAAATTTAAAGACCACTTTTAAAATAGATTGAATTATGATCGCAGCAGAACTTTACCTTCTATAAATTACATATTTTTTGTTGTTTTCATTGCTTCACGTTTCTGGTGATTAGCTTGTCCACTTTATAGCATGCCCTTCTAAAATTAGTCTCCTTTAGATTATTATTAAAAAAAACAATCTAAAGAATTTTATTTTGTTTTCTTTCACTCATGCTAAAATTAAAAATTTTCTCTTAAGTCTGTGAAGTAAAAGAACACATAAATAAATGTAAGTACCAAATTAAAAATTACACTTTACTTTTTCGAGTGTCTGATTTGGTGAATCTTGAATATTTTGAGGTCTTTTCCACCAAGGAAAGAGCTTGGTGGTGGCAGTTTGAGGACAATTTAAGCCTAACCTAAGCACAACTTTGTAAGCATCATTTAGTTTGAGGCGTAGAAAGTTTCCGACATTATCCTGAGCACTTGTGACAGGCTCAGGAAAAGCTGCGGTTCCTAAAAGCAGCTCTCCTTGTTTCTGCTTCTCCTCCCTGTGAGCATCCTTGTGGGATTTACAACAAGCTGCAATAGATTCAGACAGATGGAGAGGTAGGGTTTTGGGCAACCATCTTTTGAACCCTTGGGAGTTTTGCCATACTCAAGCTGTCAAACAAATGAATTCATCCCGAGTTTCAGATATTATAATATAATGAGACCCTAACTGGACTTCCAAAAATGGCAAGAGACACCAAAAAATGTAAATGTAGTCATACTCCAGGATTGTTGGTGCTGTTGGGATGTTTGGGAACACTCTTAATTAATTGTATTGTTGTGCTGTAGCAGCATCTTTATACCCTCCACGAATGCATCGCGGCAGCCAGGCCATCAGGAATTTCCATAAAATAAAGTAACAAATAGGTCATGAATAACATTAGTATTCAAAAAGCTGCACTTCAAAGACTTGTAACCCATGCCTCAGCATTAAATGTATTTGACCATTCATTTCTTTGCTTATTAACCACACAGAGAACCATTATTTGCTGAGGGCGGTATACCCTGTGTTGTTGTCATCAAAGCTTGTCTTTCAAGTGGCTGCTCTCCTTAAACATCCTGCAGCTTGTTACCAACAAAAACAGTTCAATGACCTCCGACATGAGCGTGTCAGCTCTGGAATTACTGATGAAGCTCATGCCAATTTATGGAAGACTTAACTTGAGTTCTTCACTGCTGACTGGATAATTGACAAGCTATTGATGGCTGACAACCAAGATTTCCAAGATTTCCTAAGACACATGTCAAACCTGTCTAGCCAAATGCTGAAACACTTCAACACTTTTGACAAGGATTGTTTCATTTTTTATTAAAACAATAGCACGCCTTTGGAATAACTTCAAAGGTGTCATTATCATATAAACAGCTCAAGAAACGCAAGCCTTAAAATCTGCCACTTTCTTTTCAGAGTTTTGACCTTCTTCCCAGATGAGCCCACAAGTCCACATTTAGATTAACATCTGTCAACAGTGATGTCTCAAAATGATTTTTAACAAAAGAAAAAAAAAGGAAGAAAAACAGTAATGCCTCTTGCATCACAGCAGGAAAGCCCTGGTTGGGCATCTGTGGGCATTCCAGCTTCCTCCTACAGTCCAAATAAAGGCTTCATAGGTTACATTTGTGACTCTGAATCATTCCTAGGTGTGAGTTATGTAGCCCTGTGACGAACTGGCAACCTGTCCGAGATGAAGACTCCATAATTCCAAAAGGTATTACATGGGTTTGGAAAGTGGATGGATGGATGGATGGATGGATGGATGGATGGATGGATGGATGGATGGATGGATGGATGGATGGATGGATGGATTGATGGACGGACGGATGGATGGATGGAATCATCTCTTGCCTTAGGACGGAGCATGAAAAGTGTGCAAACAAAAAAAGGAACTGCAAACAAAAAGCGATCACGTAAAAAAAGTTGCTACAAACAAAATAAAACATACAGACGAGCAATGAAAGCTACAACGAAATTGGATCCACATCGGAAGTGAATCTGGGATTGTTTTGCACAACTCTTAGTCTGCCCGCCAGCTAGCAGCAAGGGGGCTGGCGTCGCTCGCTCGCTTGTTACATCGGCAGACAAAGATCCGCTGCGGGATGAGAAGGCTGCCTGCTCGGTCCTCCTGAACTTCATTATATTTCTCTTATTTCCATAGTGACAATAATAATAATAAAAAAAAAACGTTCCCTTATTTTACTTTTGTCTTTATTTTTCCCTTTTGGGTTAATGTGGGACAGTGAGCCATTAAACTGGGTCACAGAGACACAGAAACACTGCGGGAAGCTGCATTTCTCTGCATCAGAATGACATTAATTGTATAAACAGTTAGAAATACAGCTGTCAAAAGATTACTGGAGCTTGTGAGAAGACCAACCAGGAAGTAAGAAGACTCGATCTTTGAGGCTCCGCCTTTCACTGCTATGGGTGCTGTCCATTCGACAGCATGTCTGCCTCTCGCCCACAAAAACAACATCTGAACTTTTGCAAAGATGGATGTGCATTTTGTGCTTATACAAGGAAAGGTTTTTGCTGATCACCGCTAGCTCAGTGGAGAAGGTGTGTCTTAGCCTGGGGGCAGTTCTGGCAGCGCGTATACTTTTCCTCACTTTTGTACGTCAGCTCGTGAGAAACCCGCTCGTTTTTATGGATTAGGAGGAGCTGATGTGATATGGTGCTTCTGGCAGACTCCTCCCCCTCCTCTCTCTGCTTGGCTCCTAATTCTACTCAGCTGCGACCACTTACCTCATCTCACCGCCTGCCTTTATAAGGAGCTCCAGGACCAGTATTCAACGCCAGTTCGTTGCCACTGATGGTGCATATTTTGGTCGTCACGTTTTGCTCACGTTTTGCTCTGTATCCTCAAGCCTGAACCTAAACTTGTTCTTACCTGTCTCCAGAAATTCTTAGCCATGAGTGGTCATCTGAGCATGCATAAACCTGGAGGCTTCACTGTCTGCTCCATCCGGTCACACCGCGAGCTTCTGCCGATACTCCTCCCTTCACGAGCCTCCACTAACTCCGCCGCTCCCTGGGTCCTGCGGACGAATCCACCAGTGACGCCACAGGAATCATTATACCTCGCTGTGGACACCTCAGAGCCTGCTGCCCTTCCTACTTACCTGATCATTAAATCCATTTTCTATTTACGCCCGTTCTCACCTGTGTTTTCTTCCGGGTTTCAGCATCTGGGTCTTTATTGTTCTGTAGCCATGACATGATGCTCAGAACACAGATTTTTAGAGGAATACTCAGAAATGCATAAATCAGGGAGCCAGTTTAGGTCGTGCTGGTTTGCGGCGCCTTCCGTCCGTGAAACCAGGGTTCAAATCCGGGCTGCTCCCTGTTCCCTTCTCTACCTCTGTGCCGGTCCCAAGCCCGGTTGCTTTGAGAGGGTTGCGTCAGGAAGGGCATCCGGCGTAAAACATTGCCAAGTTTACCGTGCGACTAGTTCGCTGTGGCGACCCCTGATGGGAGAAGCCGAAAGAGGAACAACTCAGAAATGCATAAATGGATCAAAATACCACTTTGGGGATTCTTTCATGAGGAATGAACGTTATAATACACTCAAAAGTTAAAAAAATTGAGATTTTGCATGGACCCTTTAAAGGGTTGCAACCATTTTTGCAGAATGGCTATCTGCTTTAAACTAGACAGTATTTGCTTTGATTTGCTTGCAAGTGATTCCTGAGACAGTGACAACACAAACAAGGATAAAAGATACTGCTAATCTAAGAAAGTGCTCCCAAATATTTCACTCTTCTGGCTCAAAGGATGACTTCTTATTGTTCTTTTCCTCAGGGAATGCTCCATTTGGGAAATTCTGATCCCATAGAAGCATCTGTTGAAACAGCACAACAGTGTTCAAAACTTTGGTCTGTTCCCAAAGAGTATAATTGGATTCCCAGTCAAATCAAACTCAATCGGCTGCAACAAACTGTTGAGAAAAACTATCTAGGGGTTAAACACACGCCGTCCATTATGTGCCTGATATATGTGATCTCCACTAAAACTAAACATCACATTTATCAGCCTAAAACTGAAGTTTTAATTTAGTTTTATGACGCTATTCCGATTCTTAGCATCTTTTTCTGCTTCATGTCTCGGTTTTATACATGGAGGACTTCTTCCAAAGAAACAATTTTTATTTTAGTATTATTTTATTTTTATTATTATTATAAAATGTATTATTACATTTCTTATGATTTATTATTATTTTATTTAACTCACACTTGTTTTACAATTTTATGATTGTTTTTGTTTGCATTATTGCTACAAAAGTTGCACTTATTTTGGACAAGAAAACACTGGAAGGGTTTCCATCTCTCCTGAATGAGCAGATTCATTTAGTTAAAATAAACAAACAAAGCAATTTCATAGCTGACAAGATTTTTAAATTGAAACTAAATGAATTTTGTTGTCTTAAGTGAAGGTAGAAAACATAAGCATTTAGATATGAGCAAATGAAAATAAACACCTAGAGGTTTTTATTACCTAAAGAAACTTCTGTGTCCAAACTGTAAGAAGTCATGAGAAATTACAGTCCAAGCCAAGGAAAAGCAATTATTGAGGGGGAATGATGGAATGAAACGATACAATAAATGAATTTCCTTTTTAATCAAACGCATTAAAAAAAATTCACTCCTTTGCAAGAAACATGGACTCTGAATAATAAGGAATTGAGCTCATTTATTAAAGCTTGTCCTCATTACAGTATGAGCTGCTATTTTTCAGAGGTCAGAGAACAGAAGGACATCACTAACATTTTCATGTGTTAATTTCATGTCTTTTTCTTGAAAATGTCCAAGTTTTGCTTTTTTTTTTTATCTCCCTGTCTGGTTCCGCAGGTTTAGTTGTTGTCCAGGAGAGATCAGACTATGTTCTTTCCCTCCTCCTGCTTGCCTCCTGTCTCTTAGCAATGAATTTGGGTCATCCAGCGTCAGATCCAGCAGCACAGGTGACTACAGACCTGGCACTATCACACAAAAAGCTGTTTTCACATGAATAAAACATTCACGCTTTGAAATATTGTGGTATCCCCAAAATAGAGTAAAATAACTTTACTTTTGGAACGTGCAACAAAGAATATGCGGCAGTGAGTGCATGTTTAGGACACATTTGCAACAACTGGAAAAAAAAGAGCTTATTTTTTTACTGCTTTTAGATGCAGTATTATGTTCACAAGTAGAAATGACTGTTATCTTGCCACCACAAGCACAGACACAGCTGTCTGGAGGAGAAAATAGAGTGCATCCCTGTGGAAACACACTCGGGTGTGAAGTATGTTATCGCCTGTACGGAAAGAATCAGGGAAAGAAAAAGAGCTGCATGTATTAAGGAAGACTTTCACCTGCTGCTGGTGAACTCCCATTCTGTGTGGAAAACATCTTCAGGGCTGTCTCATCTGGATGCTAAATACAGCTCAAAATACCTGATAAAATATACATTTTTTTGCTTTAGTTTTCACAAAAAATCCCCCGTTACAAATGTTAGTTAATGCATAATCAACGGCTAAAGTGTGAGCCACATAGATTACTTTGCATTATTCAGTGCATTACTTAACAGTTAACTCGTTATTCAACCTTGCTTAATGCACTACAAAGCATAATTTAAAAGCTGTCTTATGCAATTGTTTATGCAATAATTACATATTAATATGTTTGCCAAGTGTAAAAAATGTCCTAAGTAATTATTTACTATAGTTTTTTGTTTTTTGTTCAGGATTTGGATGCAATAAGTAACTGTGGTTTGCATTACGTTTTAAGCCTGACCTAACCCTTAGCAAATGCTGAAAAGCCTTACAAGCATTATTGAACTATTACTTAACCTTAGTTAATAATGATAATTTAAAAAATGTTTTGTCTGCTCGGGTTATGCATTATTGAAGGAAGAAATGTTTGCAAAAAAAAAGAAAATACATAATTATTTATAGAAGTTGTTGGACATTTGTTGTGTTTCTAAAGTGATTTTTTTTCACACTTCACAGTAAGGTTCCAATTCACAATCCACAACAAATAGGTAATTCTTAAGTCATGCTTTCTTTATTTATTTTAGATCATTACACACAGCCACTATGTACATTTTGCGCATATTGCATGGAAGGTAACTGGTCATACATGGAAAAAGTGAGAAAAGTTGTGGTCTTTACATGAAATTTTCACAGAGTCCCGTTAAAACCACACAGAGACCATGTAAATCAACGTAGAACCATGCATGAATAATCACGCATGAACCATGCGTGATTATTGGGCTGTTTATATGCAATTCCTTAGTGATTTGTGGGTCAATTGCGTAATTTTACGTAATATGTGGAGCGTGTACGCGATATAAGTTATACATCGCTGGTACATGTGTGAAAAGTCCTTCAGACATACGGAGAATGGTTGTGGAAAATCACAAATTTGCGTGTGCATCTCACAAAAAAACGCACAATTGCATGACATTTACAAAATAATTGCATACAAACTACGTTCAATAGGCATAAACTGCACAATTCTTAACCGACCAAAAATTGTGAATTGAGAAATGCAAAGTAATGCATAAAAGTGGCTACTAACACCTTATTTAATTGTTAGTTAATGCATAATTGTGCATTAATTATTGCTAGTAAATGAACCCTTAATGTAAAGCGTAACCCATTCATTTTTTGAATCTTACCATTGTCTACAATATTTAAAGGTAAAATAAATTAGTTTTAAAATTTAAAAATTCACCTGTGACATTCAAAAAGGTGTTAGTTTAAAACATCTATGTTTTTATAGTGTACAAACACGTATATATTATCTTTTATTCAGAAAAGAGTCAAAAAAGTATTGAGAGCTTTTTGGTTCTACTATGATTTACAAAAGGTTAATCAGATAAATCACAAAAATTGTGATTATAGCAAAGGATTCCCTTTTTTCCTCTGAGATCTCAACACAATGCTCAATCAAAACACTACATATTCAGGAAAACAAACTGGAAATAAATATATATTGTTGGCTGCTATACTACTTTGGACAACGCATGGTTCTATAATTTTATTACAAAAAGTAAATTAACCACATTAATCAAAGTGATCTCTTACTCACAGAACCATCTGTGACAGTTACAGATGGCAGCAGCATTTTTTTTTCTTTTTTTTTAACAAGGATCGTATTCATAAGAGTGAGCAAAGCAGGCAAGTGGCAATTTACCTGGGAAATAGGAATAAATTACAGGGACAAAATCTCGTTTCATTTTTTTATGGTTGTAAAAACCTGGGCCCAAGTGGAAGTGGAAGCTCATGAAACTACTATTTATTGTACCTTAAACAGCAGAGCAGTTAAAGGTAGTTTCTTGGCGCTGGAATATTTGCAGTTATGTTATGCCTATAATGCAAGAATTTAATGATATGTCATCTTGGAGAAGCAAAATGATGCATCAATCTTATTATTTTGCATTCCTGAACATAAATACCAGATTTTTTGACATTATTTACAAGCCAGAAAAGCAAAAAGAGAGAAGCAGATCCTCTTTAAAATTGTCATTGATACGGCAGCCATGCCATATGGGGTCTGCATAAAGATTTTATGGTAAGCAGAACTAATTTGTCATTTTAATGACCCAATAATGTGAACATGTATGTGTAAATACAAACGCATCTCGGACTGAATGACTGCCAAACTGCTTCCCACTTTCATAAATGATCGACTAGCCTGGTAATGGGGGAATCTGCCAGCGTAAAATTGTTACAGCAGACACCTCACAACTCATTTTGAGTCAGGGTGATGAGTGATAGGATAGGGCGAAGGAAACTCATGCTCATTCCCTGCTGTTGTGCATTTCTGACATGAGGTGAAACATGAATTAATGTCAATTATGAGTCTTGAAAATGTCACTTATTATCCAATATATTTTGAAATGATACGAAATTACTTCATGTTTTATTAGAGTTAGATATCTGTAATGCAAACGCAGATGACCTAGGAGGTCAGAAATGGCTAAAAAAAATATCACTGTTTGACTTTTTAAAAGTTAGAACATGTTTACAATTTCAAAAGAAAAATGATAAAGACAAAAGGTGGTCATTTCACGTGTTAAAATGTTAAATTGCTTTTCTCTCAGTTGTTCTAACCCCTTCAGCAGACTGACAGAAAATGACATTTCATTCCCTGGTATGGATTTACCACACTCAGAGGAAGAGTGTCCTTGGAAGTCTGAGATCTTGCGTATAATTAAGTTGTCCGGATTAAAGCAGGACGGGCGCCTAATCAGCAGCAGGATGTGTTGATAAGCATTAAACCACAAAGACAGAAATTATTCACAGGCTCTTCTGATCAGAAGGTCCCAAAATGCATCAATCCTCGAGAATGAGGTCAACGACTTTGGATTTTCCTGCAGTCAGATCCATTAAATATGTGGTTTGAAGAGCGACCTTCTTTTCCTTGGAGCATGCACAAAAAAAACACAGGGAGAGATCAAAACAACAAAAAGATGGCCTTCTATCTTGAAGAAAAAGTGTCATGTGCAAAACAAGACAGCAGTTTCTTTAAAATCTGACATTTCTTGGCAACTTGAAATAGCTCCCATTTTTGAATGTGCAGTCTGAGTTTGTTCCTGCCCTGACGTTTGGCCCCTTTTCTTTTTTTTACCGATCATCTTTCTTTGTTGCTCAGTTTGGGCTTTTGATATGTGTGCACATATTTTAAATGCTCTTTTTAGTGTGATTGCAGCACTGTGGAACCAGCCTGGGCTGAAGGAAAAAATGCCTTTACATGTGAATAAAAGTGGGTTACAAATATTGCCACAAGGTAGGTTTGAATCAGAAAAGAAGAACTGCAGAAAAGGAGAGCCAAAAATAAAATGTTGACATCATTTACATCTTCCTCTTTTCATCCCCGCTCATTGGCAAGATCATGAAAATGAAATTCTGTGCAGCAGTGCACAATGTTTTTGAAATGTCAAGACAATGTGAAAGCACTGTAAAACTTATTACTTATTCATAAACAGAGGTTGGAACATTGGAAAGATTTTAGATTCTGCAGATATCTCATCATCCGTCTCACCAGGCATGCTTTTTGATGATAGCGAGCATAGGGACAGAACTCCTTCACCAGCTGCACTCGCTGCAGCGTTTCCAGATAAATGTGTGTCGCTGCCTCTATAAATACGTCTTGCCACTCTTGTACCTGATCCTTTTATTGTTCTATGTGATATTTTCACGCACTTGTTAACACATCTCCCTAAATCTGTCAGTTAGGATCAATAGAGAGGAGGTTTCTGAGTGCGTTACCAGCATGAGGACAGGTTCAATTAGTGCTCTGTGTCTTAATTGGTTGAACACCACTGAGAGATAATATGCGTCTTCATTTAATAAGTAATTGCATAACTAATTGCATAATGCAAATGAATGTGTTTGGGATCAGCAGCATTAGGCTTCTTGAAACCTTAGATAAGATCGTATTATTTAGTCATATGTTCCATTTTTTTCTTGTAAAACTACAATTCTTAGGTAGAATATGCATTGGTTTTTGAAAAAAAAGAAGGAAAGAAGTGCACACCTGGAAATCTGCAGCTGATCTTTGAAATATTCCCGTGACCTACACTTAAATTTAGTTTTCCCATTTTCCGCAGTGCCGTTTGCATACAGGTACTTGAGAGGAATTGCCTGTAGTCCTAAAATATGTGAAAAGATTAAAGCTATCAGTGAAGATTAAATTGATTTTTTTTCCCCTTTTAACTAGTGCTTCTTTGCTTCATGAGAAATTGGGACACTTGGGATTTTGTTAGGTTGGGCTGAGAGAAAACTTGTATTAATAACTTCTTGGCAGCAAAACTTTTACATTTTTTACATAATTACGGGCAAGTATGAATAATTAACAGGAAAATTAGTTATTAGGAACTTCCGAAAATTCTGCTTAATATAGTCAACTATAGCTTTATTTAGGAGCCGGTTTAGCTCGTGCTGGTTTGCGGCGCCTTCCGTCTGTGAAACCTGGGTTCGATTCCAGGCTGCTCCTTGTTCCCTTCTCTGCTTCTGTGCCAGTCCCAAGCCCGGTTGCTTTGAGAGAGTTGCGTCAGGAAGGGCATCCGGCATAAAACATTGCCATGTTTACCATGTGACTTGTTTGCTGTGGCGACCCCTGATGGGAAAAGCTGAAAGAGAAACAACATAGCTTTATTTCATCTTACCTTTTAACTCTGTGCTGTGATTGTTAAAAATGAATTTCTCAGCTCAGGTCGCATCTGTCCAGTAGAATGAGCATCTTGACGTGTGTTATGTTTAATATTTTCTCCAATGACTCAGCCGTATGAAACTTTAATATCCTAACATGAATAAATCCATCAATGTCTCCAACTGAAAATAAACACTTGCAGGATATTCTAAACAAATGTGTTTTCATTTCCATGTGTTATAGGGGAACTTTTCTGTGATTAGGGTTGCAAGTGTACGTGCGTGCATCAGTTTTTAATCACGCTTTTTTTTTTTAGTTTGACAAAGAAATTGCAAACATATAAGTAGGTGAGTGGATGTGGAAGCTGTAGGAGGTCTCCTGGAAGTGACAATTTTCTGTGCAATATGCTTGCTTGCCTGCCCCCTCTTGTTTGCAGCCCCAGGAATACCTGCTCTTCGAGTGCAGGATGACATTTAGGCAGACATTAAGACGTAGCTGGAAAAGATTTAGTCCATCACGAAAAATCTCTCCTCTATTTTTTGTTTTAGCATCTACCCACTATTTGCTCGCTATAGATAGAGATGAATACAAATATTATCTAACAGATGTGTCTTTTATTTTCTATAAATAAGCATAATTAGAGTGCAAGGCCATCAATAGGCATGGGCAAGGAGGGCAATGCCCCCCTCCAGAGGCGGAAACTGCCCCACCCCCAAATAAATCCCAAACTTAACAAAATAAATAAAAAGGACAAGAATGCCACAGAAAATAAATGAATAAATAATCAAGTAAAAAACATAATAAATTAAAATAAAAATAAAAATAAAAGACAGAAAAAACTGTAAAGGATGAACAGACGGATATAAAGACATAAGAAAAGATAAATTCAGCCTCAACAGGGCACAACTAATGCTTGTGCCTGTCCCAAGTCTGGTAATTGCAGGGGGCAGTGTCAGGAAGAGCACTGAACAGAAAATTCAAAATACATATCAAAAAGATCAAAGGAGAGGACAGATGTGATGATGATATTATATGACATGATGACAGTCCAGTGTTCAAAGCATTTTAGGGGCTCAGAGGGATATGACACCCCTAACTCTCAGCTCACACAGACGGAAAACAAATCTACTAATGGATTTTTGACTTGTAAGTTTTTTTTTAATTATTTATTTAAACAGCAATGGGTATGATCAATTTGAAGAGTGTAATGTGGCTAATATCATCCAACTTTAATGGTCAGTAGCACAAGATGAACACAAAAATATCTTTCTGATTTAATTTAGTAAAAAAAAAAGGATTGCACTGTCAATCATTGTGTTTAAACAAAAAAAACGACCTTTAAATTGAGAGAAGGATAGTTCAAAAACTGCAAAGCATCCTGGGCAACTCCACCAATCCCCTCCACCAGCTACTTGACCAAAGCACACGGACAGCAAGGCTAAGATTCTCCTTAAAGTCCCACTCCAGTCATCTTTGAATCTATTTCAAAAGTGTTCCCAGTGGTCTTTTAATTATGATTTTGCTGTTTTTAGCCAAATCAAAAAACCTGTGTTGTTTTCTAGGACACATGTTTCTGCAGAGCGGCAGGAGTTTTATCACATATTCGCCTCTGAGTTGTGGCACGGAATAAGCCTCCCTTAATTTCCCATCACCCCTTTGTTTAAACTTTCTTCTGCTAGCTTACAGTCCCTCACAATCTCAAGCCAACGTTATCGGTGTAACAAAAATGGCGAGTGATATTAAAGCGTCAGTCATAGAGTTTTGAGATGTCAGCTCAGACGAAGAAAACAAAGACGTTCATGGATCTAGTTGTCAGCTAGAGGATGCATCAGAATGGAGGAGAGCAGGGAGTTTGTGGCCTGCCCAGTGTGTATTCTACGTCCCAGCTTTTTCATCTGCTTTAAAATAAAGAAATACCCCAAATCGCAGTTTTAATCCTAATTTTCTTCTTATATGTCCTCCATCATGAAGAAAATGTTACAAGAACATGTTAAAAACACAATTTTCATTGGATTGGGCTTCTAACAAGGACAAAGCGCCATGGAACGTCTTTACTTCCTGTTGCAATAAAATTGTGTAACTCCTCTATGAAAACCTGCTTACTTCATAAAATCACCTGACAGCATTTTATGTTTAAATTTGCACACTGCTAATTAGCACTGTGATGATGCACTTGTAACATTTTCTGTGTTTGTTGCTTGTTAAAATTTTTGTCTGGGGTTTTTGTTTGATCAGGACTCTGCTAAAAATGCAATTTCCCCCTGGGATAAATAAAGTATTCTGATTGAAATCAGACAAATTTAGCAGTATTGGGGAGTTTTATTGTACAATGGCTGCAACAAAGGTCATGGCGAAGCTGCACAACAGAGATTGTGTTGTTCAGTCGCATTGTGATTTGTCAGCGAACATGCATCCGGCTTTGAGTTGCAATGATCTGTGTGACCAAATGATGAGTGTACAGGGAGAGTAACTCTGTTATGCAACACTGCTGTTTGCACAAGTGTCATTTTGAACTTCTCACATACAGGCAGAAATACCCATCATGTTAATTAGAATCAAAACACAAAGCTGTTTTTCTCTGGAAGCTCTCTGCAGCCCTTTTAAAACAGTGTCTGATGCATGATCAAGTGAATATTTAAAATAAAACAGCATGTTTGTGTTTGCTCAATTCTGTTCAACTTTTGAACCGGATCGCCAGTTTTTGCAATGTTCCACAGTTACGTCTTGTTTTTTTTAAGGAAAAAAAAAGCAAAATAACTGCCACATATTTTTCGGTTGCAGGGGGAAATCAAAGCCGGTTAATGGTCCGTGACAAACGTTCTCCTTATTTTCCATAAGAACAAAAGCTGCAGTGATATCTGCTGTGTTCTCCGGGTGAAGAAGTTCCTCCCATGATATATGAAGAAATCAAGCGCTTAGGCTTGAAGTTAAGTTCTCTTTATGTCTGTCAATAGCAGCTAAGACAAGTGCTGAGCGCAAACACTCCTTATCAGTCTTCTCCCTGAAGCAGTTGCTCAGGCGCCGTCTGTGTGTTTGGAATCTTAAAGGCCAGAACCCACAGTCACTATTGAATGCAGTCGGGGAGGCCAAAAAGGAAGTTACCCTGAGAGAGATTGATGCAGAATACTCAGGAATCAGGCATAGGTCAGTTAAATGCGCAAAATGTTAAATATCTCATGACTCCGCAACTTAACTCACTTGTGAACACTAAAGAGATGTTTCAAGTTTTTTAAAAATGAAATCTGACTCACCCCTGTGGAATTTTCTCATCACGTTTTATGGGAACTTGTCACTTCTGACACCGAAATGTTCCTGGAATTATCTTTTAAAACATTAATGCTGCATTGATATGATGTGAAATATTGATGCCGGATCGCAGGTGACATCCACACGTGCAGGATAAGCCTGGGAAAAGCAAAGAATTTATATGCAAATTGGGACTGGATTAGTGGGTGTGCGCTCACTCGACAAATGGCTCCTGTATTAACTGCTGAAACACTGGTAACACTTAAAACAAAATCGTCTGAGCCTAATTATTGTTCTGTCTTCACCCAGTTTTGTTTATGGGAGGTTAATAATGCAAAAAATTGTTATCAGTGGTGCCGGTCTCACTTGTGTAATTCAACATGCCTAATGGTCTCATTGTAGATTTTTTTTTTCCCTCTAGTATTCTACATACTCTCAAAAAAGTCATCTGAAGGAAGTCCCTTTGAACACGCTGGCTTTTGTTAGCATTAACCTGAGAGCATATTGTCTACTTTGTGTTGACACATATAATAGTTTTATCACACTATTCACCAAGCTGCATTGGAATCCAAAGAAATTGGTGCTAAATGAGAAATTAAATGATCTCAACTTCAAAAGCGAGCTTCTTGCACAGCCAGAAGTGTGAAATCTGTAGCTGCAAGGGATGACACTGACTTGAAAGCAGCCAAATATAAATTCCCTTTTGTAGTTCTTCTGATCTGTGAGCACCAGAAGTATTTGTGGGGCTCTTTCAGTCTTAGCAGGAGTTTGCTTTCTCTCAAAGCAGCATTTTCACTTGTTTTTGTGAATATTTAATGAATACAGTTATTAAATAATAGCTTATGATTAACAAAAACATGAAATATTAATGGTCTCTTTTGGCTTCAAATTGAACCTCCACACATGATTGATGTTATATTAACCTTGCAGTTGTTCTTTATAGAAGATAAAACAGTTTTCTCCTCAGATCAAGGATCTCGGGACCAAATTGATTCATGATCCATATCTGGTTACTGAATGGGTAAATGTTGCCCCCTGCTGGATTATAATGAGAAGAGCATAACAAGCCCTTCTGCTTTCATTTTTTCTATTTCTTCCAGATGAAGGAGGCGAGATGAGCCGCCTCCATGGGAACACCTTCATCAACCCTGAAGGACTTCCTCATAGGAGGGGAGTCCTTCAGAATTGATTGAATTCTTTTTTTTTTTCCCTCCTAGAACTGTACTCTGCTCTTCACTTATACAAATACACACGACAGTGTAAAGCCGGAACGATGTGATTTGAATCAGATAATCAAAACTAAAATGATGTGAAAGAAAATCGCAAATTAAAGTTTTTGCAAGTTTGTTTTCTTATTCTACATATTATAAGACTTTTGTAAAAACCTGCATTTGGCTAAGAATTATCTTTTTAAAGATTCTATTTTTTTTTTTTGAAAAAGTGTTTTGTTGTGTCTATTATGATTATTGACTCTTTTTCTATCTTTAAATGTTTCCGACCAGGATTATCAATTCAAAATGTAAACACATAATTGATTTTGAAGAGGAAGGATAAAACGGAAAGGAAGAAAAGGTAGACGTTTGAGGTAAACCCCACACTTGTAACCAGCCAGGGTTTTACCGGTGCTTTTCCTTGGCTTACTGAGAAGGAAAAGGGGATTTTGTATGCAGATGCTTCTGCTCTTGCAGAGTAAAATACGACTCAAAAATTTCACCACAAAATCAGTGAAGGATTTTCATATAAATGACAGGAGCAATCCCAGGAAAGATGTTCCACCTCTACCTACTAAGAAATAAAGACGTTGATATAAAGACAAAAGGGGACTGTGAGCATCCCTGTAATCAGATTACAGTAGAGCCACCTCCTAACCCTCTAGATCAAAGCCATCTTTCTGCAGCTTAAAGGGTCTGAGAGAGAAGATCAGCTCTATTCCTCCATGAAATGATGCATCTCTCAGGGTCAGCTGAGCAGCAGCCTGTCTCTGAAACGGTTTCAGCATCATTTTCCACCCACTGCTAAAATTACCTGAAAAAACAGAACTGAGCAACTTCTTTTACTTTAGCCCTTGTGCTATCCTTGGCACTTTAACATTGGGAGTTGGGTCATCTAGACCCACTAGACAGTGCTCTGAACCTTTTTTCTTCAATGATTTGTGATCTTCACTGGTGTCCATGGATTACATGAAATCTTTCCACCTTTATCCACCTTTGTCATGGTAGGGAGAACACGTCAATGTAAGGGTGGGGTCATCTAAGATAGCACAAGGGTTAGGAAAGCCTTTAAAATTATTCAACTTCATTTTGCACAAAATGTGGCTTCAGGTAACAGCAAACAGAAATTATTTTGTATACATTTTACATGACAGATTACATTCTTTGTTCCAACTTCCTTTAAAAAAAAAGTTCAAAATAAGATTATCTGCAAGGACTAAAAGTTTTTTTTCTTTGCCACAAGCTGTGGTGCAAAATCTCTTTCAAAAGTAACAACTGAAGGCCACTTGATGAATGTGTGAGGCACACACACTTTTGTTCAGATTTTAACAAACATTCATTTCTTTTCAGGACCATTTAGTGACTGAATTCAAGTGGGAGGGTATTTAATTGCGGTAAAACTGCTTTTTAGAAAAGGTAGGAAACAAACCAAAGAATGTCATAACTCTTATTCTACAGAATATTCATAAAAAACTCTGTAAATTAAAAAAGTAACTTTTTTGTAGAGCAAAGGTTGAAAATATTTATGTCAGAACCTTTTAACATTTGATGAAAATTATGTACAAACTAAATCTAAGTTTGTCTCTTTATATTTAAATGTTGCCGCCAATTCAAAATCCTTTCCTTATCGTGACTAATTAAAATGAAAACAAAAAATGTCATATCTTCTCCTCACAAAAACATATCATTTTGAAAATATCCATTTTTTGTGAATTAGACTTGTTCAGAAAAGGCTTGAAGTAACAAAACCAAAAAAAATCAATGCAGATTTCAAACCACAATTAGACAAAAACAGAAGAGAATCCTTTTAATCTCCATGTCTGTACAGTCCGTTTTTACATTTCGACACGTACAAAAGTGTTCAGCATTTCAAATAGCAATCAATTAGACCAGAAACAGTATTTTCCAAAGTTCTACATTTCTTTCTTGGTTCTTACAGACAGTCGTAGATTTTGCAGTGCAGATACGCCAGCTTCTCTGTCCTGCTTTTCCTGAGCATTTGAGACCACTCCTGAAAGCCCAGCTCCACAACCTTGAATCCTTCCAGCTTCAGGTGTCTCCTCTTCATGGCGTGAAGGCCGAGCAGCTGCTGTGACTGCGTGCAGTAGTGATTCCGGGTGGGAACCTGGATAGCTACTTTAACAGAGCATTTCAAGTCCTGGGGAGCTGAGATAGGTTTGGCAGACTTCTCTGTGATGCCACTCGTCAGGTCCAGCACGGACTCAAACACTTTCTCACCTTCATCAGGAAGAAATCTCTGAAGAGATGGAGGCTTGATTATGGAGGACTGAGCAGAAGAATGTGCAGTGGTTTTTAAATTACATAATTGTCCGATGAGTTCATCCGTGATGGTTATTCCTGTGTTTAACTTCTCCCAGTCTTGATGAGAAGGAACCGGGGAGGCGGGATTATGTGCTGAACATGGTGGGAGGACAGGTATAGGTTGTCCTGTGGAGTCCAGGTGTACTTCCAGGTCGATGGAGCGAGTGTGAGGCAGGATCATCCGCTTACACACAAACTGCTCTCCCCCCAGCAGATCCTGTAGAGCAGTTTCAGCCTCGACTACTTCAGGTTTCTGGCACACATCTGACTGTGCAAATGTCCACAGCATTTCTGCCACCTCCTCCCTGAGTTCACGGCTCAATCGTGGGCCGGTCCACTGGGGCAGCTCCAGAGCCACAGCTCCATCTAAAGTCAGCAGGTCCTTTTTCAGCTCCAGCTGGGAGCGTTTCAATGCTAAGTGGACAAATTCGGGGCTTAAAGCTAATGCAACCAGGTCCTCTGGGAACTGAGAGATGAACACTAAGCCTAGTAGACCTGTGAGCAGGTGCTCTGGGTACCGCTGAAACTCAGCTTTCCTCTGCCTCAGGGCTTCCGTTAGGCTCGGGTAGAAACCCGGACTCTGAGTTGGGAGAAACCCCAAAGAGCCAAAGGCCCACAGTAATTTGCAGGAATCTTTACTTCTGCAATGCGGCGCCAGGGAAGGAATTCTCTCAGCCACAGCAGAGAGGATTCCATCATTACGGTAATGAAGAGCTGAACAGGTTAATGTCACATGCATCAGCCCTTGAACGCCCATCCCGTGACTCCGACGGGGAATCTCCTGCGCCATCGCATCCAGCCATGGCTTGTGAAAAAGATAACTGAAGCGCATGTACTTCAGCACGTTCACTATCCCAAAGTTGCTCATCTCACTGACAAAGGACAGAGCCCTGTCAACAATACGAGTCACTGCGCTTTCAGAAACTGAAGTTTGGGATTTGAAAAGGCCTAAGCAAACCGTGCCGACCTCCTCAGGATGCAATAGATGTAAATGATGCATAAGAAGCTGCTCTAGCGGGCGAACCAAGTCTTTTGGGCAGTGTCTCCCTTCACCTATGATATAAAGCAGGTGCACCAGTTCAGGGACATTGATCTGACCCAAATGGAGGTGGACTGAAGTATACAGGTACTCTAAGAACTGAGGCACCTGCCTTCCAATACAGCGCCACAAGTCAGCTGCAAACAACAGCTCTTGAAAAGTCATTTGCTTGGCCCGCTGGCTCAGCTCCTCCTCATAAGTCTCAAAAATCGCGTGGGAGGACGGCATCTCCACCCACACAAACAATCGCAGCACCTCCAGCAGCTCAGAGAGGGAAAAGAGGCGAAGGTGCTTCACGGAGTATCGGAGCAGCGTCAGAAAGCGCGGGTCGCTTCTCAGCAGCGCCATCTTGTCAGCGTGCAACCTGCTGAGTTCGGCCAGCAACTGGGACACATCAGACGGTTTCATTCTGCCCTTTAACAAGGACACGTTTTGAAGAACAGGCAGCACCTCGACCCATTCAACCGGATCCGGACGCTGAGTGAGGTCAAGACTCGTGGAAGCGTACTCCGGTCGAGTCTTAAGGAAAGCACGTGGATTTACTTTAACATCTGGTGTTACTGTCTTTTTGTGAATTTGCAGCACTGACGTTTTGTCCGTTTCAGGGGCCTTATTGAAAGCTAAATCAAGAAGTTTATTTGAGCTTGAAAGGTGCCGCGAGCAACTCACGCTGTATCGATTGCTCTGTTGCCTGAAAGACGGTACAACGTCAGATGGCCTTTGTTCTTCTTCATGGTCATCTGTTTGACTGTGGGAATTTGCAGAGTCCCTTGAAGGGTAGTAATAAGATGAAGGATTGTAATACAGTCTGTACGGGGATGGAGAAGGGATTTGGCGTGACAACGTTTTCTGCTCCTCCTGATGATCAGTCTCCTCTATTAGTTTGAGGTGTACGTCTTCAGCCTGGGAAAACTTTTTCCTGAACCCATGGACAGAGTTCACTCTGCAACCGTGCCGACAAAGCACTCGGGCCGCCATCATGTGGGAGACTAAAATGAAAAAGAAAGCAATTTGAAGGACAGCAATTTGAAGAAAATAGGAATGTTTCTTATATTAAATTACAAAAAGAATTTAAAAAATGTCTCTTTTGTCTGTCAGAAAAATCCAAAAGAGCGGCCAATAATAAGAAAAAACACCATGCACTTTGGTATTATTTGGCATAATTTAAAAGTACTTATTTAATAATATTTTATAAAATTGCATGCCATTTTTGACCGCTAGTCCCAATGTTCAAAAGTCTACCTTTTTGGTGTATTTAATCATGTGACCTACTTGGGATGTTTCAGAGGTTTTCAGTAAAACTTTATTGGCAGTATTATGATGTCAAATGATTGTATTTAAACAACTACTTAGCTAGCACAGCTGAAAATAAATAACAATCAAAAATAAGGACTTAAACTTAATGACAACGATTTGAGCTAGCAGAGGGTAAACCTAAGTTCGTTCATGTCTGTGAAAAAATATTACTGTGTGTCAAAGAGAAAATAGGAATGTCTAATAGGAATGTCATAACGTTCAGTTTAATGTATTATTATTATTGTTGAACTCACCTTTTACAGTCCACGGAGGACACGAGCAAGAACCTCATGGAAGTCAACGGATGCTTCACTGTTCGAAGAGGTCTGAAATTACACCGGAATTGGGCAGCAATCTTTTCAAAATAAAAGTAAAAGTGCTCTGTAAAAGATTTGTCATTCTGATTCAAGATTAAAAAGGGGTTTCTAAATCTTTATAATGTCATAAGGAATGATAAATGGTTTGTACATGACTGAATAGGCCCTCAATAAAGATCTAATAAAACTTGAAGTCGTTGCGTAGGTATTATATTATGGCAGGAAACCATTTCCGGTTACAACAGCCATCCGTCAGGAGTATTGACCTACGGGTAATAAAAAGGTCCAAATTAGAAACGCGAAGTCTTTTTTTTAATACTGTTCATAGCTCTAAAATGTATTTCCCTATAGTTTAATCGCCATTATTAAACAACGCATTGTGAAGACAATTCATTTTTTTGTTTAAGCATAATTACATCTGCATTTTCACCGTTTATTTTGTGATGTTTGAAAAAGCAAAGTAAACTGTTACACCATTGTTTGTCCTCCGTTAATTATTGAATGAATTGAGTTGTTTTCAATTCCATTTATAAATGCGTTTGAAGCGCTACAAGTTATTTCATTTTGGAACCATAAAAAAGCTAAAATGTTGTAAAGTTCGAGTCAGAGTAACCAATCGTGGTACCTGTATATGAAGAACTTTTTCATGGTGTCATGATGACTTCAGCTGTAAAACATTTGAAAAATATTTACGTTAAAGACTTTTTATTAGGTTTCTATCACTTGCAAAAACAAACAAAAAAATACAGAAAAGTTAAAAAATATATAAAATTTTAAGACAGCGTTTGGCATGTTATGCAAATATTAGATCATCTGTAGACAGGGTTTTTTTTTATTATAAATAAGTTTTGTCCCTTTTTTTAAATTAGCCTTGACTAGCAAAATCACTTGTAAAGAAAGAGACTGGTCTTTGGAATATTTTCTTTGCATTATTTTAGTTAAACAACAATAAATAAATAGGGGCCAACATATGCCTCAAGCATTTATAATGTTTTTAATTTATTATTATTTATTATTAAAATTATTATTTAATCATGATGGTTTTCTAAAGCTTGATTGACAAATAATCACATTTGATGATAATTATGCAATTTTTAAGTAGCCTAGTTTGATTTATTAATAAAATACATGTCCAATATTTGGGGGTGAAAATGGTTGTTTTTCCTTCACTTTCAAGTTGCTTAAATTGTGTGCTGGGTCCACTGAATCCGTTGATTTCAGGACTGATGGAAGACTTACTTGTTCAAAATAATGTTTTGTATTCGGACACTTTCAAATTGAAGCACATAAACAGTCAACATTTCAAAATTAAAATAAGGGAAATATGCTGATTTTTACATAAAAAATCAACTCAGTGTAAATGCAATATATATATATATATATATATATATATATATATATATATATATATATATATATATATATATATATATATATATATATATATATATATATATATATATATATATATACTAAAATTAATCTAATCTATTAATCTATACTTAATTCATCCGTAAACATGAGTAAATTTTTCGCAGAATATAGTTATTTTTGTAATATAAGTACATTTATTACAAAAATAACTATATTCTGCGAAAAATTTACTCATGTTTACGGATGTAATATAAGTACATTTACTTCATAATTTCTTTATTGATATAAATACTATGAAAGTACGTCAACTCTCTAAATGCAATTTACAGAGGAAGTGGCTGATTTATGTTAATGAAGTTGAGGTATAGCTGCTCTGGATGGGAGCCGCCCTTCATTCACCACATGGTATAACCCAGAGTGGACTCGCGCCACTTTCGCAATCTTACTACGCTTCAAAAGTCGTTGCAAACCAAAATAGTAGCACATGGTTTTCTACTTTTTGTTTCCTTACGGGTACTTTTCCCCGTCGCAGCTCCGCAGACATCCCAGAATTACTGTGAGTAAACGGTAAGTCTGAAACAAGTGAGTGAATATGGTGGATTTTTTTTCTTCTTTTTTTTTAGAAGCTGGTGTCTTATTCCGCGCGTTATTGGCAAGAAACCTGTTGTTAGCTTTTTTGTTGCATGCGTCAGCAAAGTGAAATGTTCTGAATTGTAGGGGGTATGAGAACTTCTTAACGTTAATTTAAAGGGAATATTTACATGGCGTATTTCCACGTTTTAAGAAACGCCGTTGAGGCGCATGGCAACCTCTCCTCCATGGTAGGATGAGGGAGATTTGAAAAGCATGTGTTGGTGCTGCACCCCAACTCCGCACCTCGGGGAAGTGATTCCCACCACTGAATTTAATCGTTACTCACTTTACTGGCGAACACGAATGTAAAACTATCATGTTGAGGCTGTCGTTCCGCGCTAGTTTTTGATGTCGCATTTTTGGGGGCAGTTTGTGTGTGGTGGTACGTTAAAAAGTGCTTCCAGAACAAAGCCGCTGCACATGGATTTACAGCAGGCCGCGCGCCTTTGCTGCAAACTGCTAATGCTAACCCTACATGAAACCACACCGCTGACATTAGCCAAACTGCAGCCTACTTACTACTCTGTGGTTGGAAAAAATATGGTTAAAAAAACAAACAAATTTTTATAAACATATTTCATTTAGCCCTGGTTTGGCAGCTATTAATTTAACTTCGCGAGCTTACAAGTGAGCAAACATATTAAAAGCTTACTCGTAAAAGCTCATGTTTGTTGTCCTGTTAACGGCTACCCTCTCTGTTATGGCTGATTTGTAACAGTTCTTAAATAAATAATTAAATAAAGTCCTGTTTATCCTGGACTATATATTGGCTCGTTGCATGAGCTAGCTCGCCTGGCTAGCATAATGTGTGCTGCTTGTTGTGGGTTTGGACTGTTAGTTAAGTTTGCGGTAGGTCGGATCACACGCGTGGTGCCAGGCTCAGCACATGAAACATTAGGTGGCTGTGTTCGGGTGACCCATTTCAGTCCGTTTTTTTTATTATTATTGAACTATATTTATTTTTCTATTTTGTAGATAGGTATAGTTGCTTTGGCGACTCCGTGTTTCTCCTTTGAGAAGCAGATATATTATTTAAACGTTAAATTTGAGGACGAACAGGCGCCATGTTGGCGCGTGGGGGAGGGGTACATGAACGTGATTGAAGCAGTTGGGGTTCATGCCCTCGTTTCGAATTAAAGTTGGGCGAAATAATTAAAAAAAGTCACACGTGGTCTACTTAGTGTTACTTCGGCCTCCTGTTAAGTGATATTTATATAAAAAAAATTATAACAACGATGAGGTCAGTCCTGTGGATGTTTGATCTCATGATGCAAGTTTTAAAGACGTTTACTCTGGTATAACAACCTAAAGTTAAAACTTACAACACTCCAATGAAAATTTTAACACGTTTTTTTTGGCATTTTTCTCATGAAAGAAAATTAAGCGCAAAATTGTGTTTCTCTGGATTTCCTTGTGAATCAGGAGCAGAACCAAAAATGCATATTTGTGACAGAAAATACACCAGGCAGACAGCAAGCTTCCTGCTTCGCTCCATGCTGATGCATCTGCTTGTGGACAAATAGATCCATGTATGTCTATGTTTTCCTCATCCACAGCGGCATTTGGCTCAAAACTGTACAGCTAAATAGTACCAATGTTGCTCGCCATTTCTGTTGCTCCGTTAATGTTAGGTTGGGGTCGTGAGGAGCTGTAAGAGGCCAGGACAGCCTGTAAACAGATGGATGATGGGAAATTGAGGTCGGCAAACTCCACAGCAATAGTCACACCCGAAACTCAGGTGAATATCTAGTGAACCTCTGCTTGTTTAAAGAAACTGGCACCTAAAAAAAGACCCTTTTTTTTTCTTATTTTGGATACAATTCTATAAATATAATTAAAAGATCGCCTTTACAATAAATAAAAATATGATTGGAGGGGGGTCTTTCAGAGAACCTTTCCTTTTTTGCAATTGTAATGGTTACAAGGGGTTATTCGATCATAAAGAAGCGTAAAATAGTCAAACACCACTTTTTTTTTCAAAAATACTTCATATCTTGGTTTCATATCATGAGAAGGTGAAACTTAATGAGTTAAAATGTTCAATTCCCACTCCGATCATCTTTTGATATTTTAAATAATTTGCAGTGGTCTTTTAATTGTGATTATGCAGTTTTAGAGCAAAAAAAATGTAGTTCTCTAGGACAGTTTATGCAGTGTGGCAGTAGGTCATTAGAAATTTGCCTCTGCGTTGTGGGCAGGACCATCGGTATGGAGTAAGCCCACCCCAACTTCCCATCATCAATCTATTTACTTACTCTCCTGCAAGCTGAAAGGCCCTCACTCCCCCCACCTAACATTATTGGGGCAGCAAAAATGGTGAGCAATATCCAAGCTGTCCACCCCTACAGTTTTAAACCAGATACCAGCTCAGATAAGAAAGACGGAGACGTACGTGGGTCCAGTCAGCTACAAGTGGATGCATCAGAATGGATTCTCTAAGTCGCAATGCCGACGGATCAGTTATGTGGAAAAAGCAAAATGATATTGCATATTGATTGTATAGTAAATCCTAAAGTAAAGAAGTACTAAAGTATTCACTTGTGTACTACATGGTGATTATCTGCTATTGTTAACTTGTCAATCTGTAAACGATGAAGTATTGTGGATTAATGATTTTCAAATATTTCTAAACAAGGAAATCTTATTTTTGTCATGGAAAATGTCTCTGAATAGAATGTGTGTAAGTGGAGTATAAATGAAATAAATTCCATACTAGCTATATTGATTGTATTGAAACTATTTACACCCCTAAATAACAGATTTAATGTTGCTGACTCTGTTTGTGCCATTCCTTTTTTTTTTTTTTGCAGACCCTCCGGTTTACATGGATCTCTCCAGGGCGCTCGGCTTATTGTGGACTTGAAGACGTCGCTCAGGATGAATGAAAATGCCACGTGAACAGTTTCAAGTCACTGTAGTGTCAAAGTGCTTACAGTGCAGGTAGTTTTCTAAAAATCTACTGCAGTGAAGGCACTTTCAGCACTGTTGTGATAATGTGAACCCGAAGGCGCAGGCTTATTCACCGGCTCATGCTTGTCATGAATGGACTGAAAGCGTCGACGCTGGTTAAAGCACATCTGGAAGGACCTCATCATCTCGCTGTGAGGCTTCGCCTCCTGGTGCTCCGGAGCAGCTGTTGTGTTTGGGAGGCATCTTTTTGTTGTACATAAAACGAAACATTCTGGCTGTGTTTGTATTGTTGATTGTTGCTGAGTTTTATCCAAGTCCTGCCATGAGACTCTTCAATGCAAATTGACTTCAGATCAGTTGTTGACAAGCCTCTGCTAAAACGCCCTGCTTGCATGTCTCTAGTGCTTATGCTAAGGTGCATCTAGTGCAGATAGTGAAATAGACTAGCACCTACTGCCCTAAGTGCTCCTTCTGGCATAAGGAGCTGGGACTTTCATCTTCCTCCTCTGCGCGTTGATGCACAGACTGTCAGTTCTCTGTTAGTTTTGCATAGTTGCACTGCAAGAAGAGATGCGTTGTGCAAATCTATGCAAAGCTGATAGTGGCCTGTGTTTTCATCTGAATATGGTTTTCCCATGTGGCGGTCAATCGCGCCCTCACTACAGCTCCTCTTGATTCAAATCCACTCAGGTTTCAGTAGTATTAAAGTGCTTATAGTGCAGGTAGTTCTGTGGATTTCTACTGCAGTGTGAGCACTTGAAGTACTTCTAGCCTTCGTCTTCATGGGAAGCTGCAGACCTAGTTTGTGCATGTGGGTCTCTGGTTAGTTTTGCTGGTTTGCTTTCAGCTTTTCAATCTACTGCTGTGCAAATCCATGCAAAACTGATCATAGAACTGAAATGAGGCGGTCAGAAGCGAACCCTTTCTGTGCAGGTTGGGAGAGGTGGCAATGCTCTGTGCTTGGGGTGGTATTGCACTTGTCCCGGCCTGTTGAGGACATGGGGACTGTTCTGCATCTGTGAAGGACTCCAGGTTTCACGCCAGCAGAGATCAGTGTCGGGTTTGGATGATGTGAATGTGGGGGGGCTTTTCACTTCCTCAGGTTTTGCAGATTGTATTTATATCGTCAATGTCTAAAACCTCAAAGGATGTACATTTTGAGTTTAAATAAATACAATTGTTTTCAAATGTTTTTGCTCAAAGTGATTTAGCTACAGTATTAGTTTAGCATTTACACTCCAGGCCAGATTTATTTACACAACTTCATATAGACTGGAATTTAGTGATAAATTCTAAAAAATATTCTAGTTTAATCCTGTGTGAAATTCAACATTCACCCCTTCCAAATAAGAATGTAAGACTTTTTAAATGCTTTTACTATTCTAGGAAGGCAGAGAATTTCTTTGGGTCCAAAAACATGAACAGTTTAGTGTTTATGAAAATATTTTTGTCTGGTTAAAGCATAATTAGTTCTCTGCATTTATGACTCGTCAAGCCCCAGACTCAGCTGCACTCGAGAACATCATTAAGGATGGTTTATTAAAACATTTAGCCTGAGTAGCTGCTATTAATGACATTTCATAGCATTTTAGAGTCTTAATGAAACTCTAGACTTAAAGCCAAAGACAGCTGGCACGACTGACTTATTCACCAGTTGCACCCAAGTAGTGATTTTATTATTTTTTTAACTATAAAATTGGGAAATGTTTAAAAAAAAACAATTGGCTTTAGCCAAAACACAAACTGAAGACTTTGCAGATTTTGGATTGTTAATTTGACTAAAACCTAAAAAAAAGTTAGTAAAATGGAGATAAATTTGAGTTATAGGTAAGATCCTACATGGAAACTTGAATTCAAAATAACTACAGGACTTTAAAAACTGATTTTCAGACTGGATTGTGAGAAATAAAGGTTGGTACTTATACGTGAAAATATATTTTCAACTAAACTATCATTTTTCCTTTCTAACGTTTCAACGCATGAAACGGATTCTATTGACAAAAGTTACACATTTTATGGATGCAGTTAAATCTTTTATCCAGCAGAGGGAGACAGCTGATCATCTAATACAGGGGTGTCAAACTCAAATTCACAGTCGGCCAAAATTCAGCAGTGAAGTAAAGTCACGCGCCAAAATCAAAATTTATTGAAAATTAACTGAAACTGATATATAATATTTAACCTTTTCATATGAAAACAAACATCAGCAAAAGAACCAAAAATAGTGTCATTCAATAAAAATCCAGCATTTCAACTATTAACCCTTGTGCTATCTTAGGCACTTTGACATTGGGAGTTGGGTCATCTAGACCCACTAGACAGTGCGCTTAACTTTTTTTCTTCAATGATTTGTGAACCTCACTGGTGTCCATGAAATCTTTCCACCTTTATCCACCTTTGTCATGGTAGGGAGAACACGTCAATGTACGGGTGGGGTCATCTAAGTTAGCACAAGGGGTAACAGAGCGTGACTAACAGTAGAACAAGTGCAGAAACAGACATATTCAAGCTCAGTTTGCTTCATTCTGATTTACTCTGCACATTGGTCTAAGCCCGATACCTGCCATCTTTTTATAGTTGCAAGTTCATCAATGTCTGGGGTCAGGCTCTGAGCTGAGGAAAACCTTATTATTTTAGCAGGCCTGTCTTGAACCGTCCTGTTATCCATCTTTCGTTTGGCCTTTTTTGTGGAGGCTGATAATAATTTGTGTGATGTGACTGGAGCATGGCCGTCAATGACTGTCAACAGAAAAAAGGAGCGCTCGACAGTTTTGACTGTATGCCAACGTACTAGCAAAGCATTGTGGGATTTGTAGTATTAGCGGTACTGTATGTACCGCGGGCCAGCTCTAATGCACATTTGATATGATCTCGCAGGCCAATTGTTATTTCACTGCGGGCATAATTTAGCTCCCGAGTCTGAGTTTGACACGTGATCTAATGTTTGTGGCTCAGTTGAGTTGAGTGGAAGCAGCAAGTACTGTACAAAAAGGATGAGATATCGACAAAGTAATAACAGTTATACAGGGGAAAAAAACTACATTTTATTGGGGGCAGGTATAATATATAAATACACACATTTCATACTTTGACCAGTATATTGTGCAGGGATTTCTGTTCCAACTTACATCTCACTTATGACAAATGACTCCATGGAAGCTCCACCTTCAAACACACACATCCAGGGGATCCGCCAAAGTTTTCATTATTTGCCACCGTGCAGGAGGTTGACAGTGGGGGTCCCACACCGGAGTGTTCACCTTTCCTTTCATGTCCACCTTACCTGACAGACAAGATAAATGAGAAACATCCAGAAAGTACTTGAACCCTGAGATGAATTTCTGCTCGTCAGTCCATGCCCTAGCGCTCTAACAACCCCTATTTACCCTGCTGTCTTGGCAATCACATGGGCTTTATGACACATAGATTGCTGGATGATTGTGGGTTGTCAGGAAGATGGCATCTTTTGGGACTTCAAGTTGTGGCTCTAATACGACCTGACTTCATGATGGATCAACTTGCACCATGCTCCTCTTTTAAAACATAGAATATTTCAATAAAAACTTGTTGTAGACTCCACATTGCAAGGGCACCAAAGCATTTTTAGATGTGGCAGCAGCACGTCTGTGTGACGGGCCGTTGCTTCTTCAATTCAGACTGAAACGACTACCCATCGTACTTGAGCTACGACTTGATGGATTGCTACAGGATTTTACATTAGCGCCTCCCAGAAGAGGAATCCTAATGTCCTGGTTGATCCAGTGACTTTTCAATGTGTGCTGTCAGGAGTTTAATATTTACGAGGTTTAGTGAAATGTCACAAATGAAATTCAATAAGGATTTCACCACCTCAGTGACTCCAGACTCCCAAAGAACTCAACCTACCAGACCAATTGGCTGTTAAATTCTGCAGCTGCTACATGATAATTAATGTTCATCTGTGAATTATGTTGCTTATTTTAGCATTTGCATTATAATAATGAGCTACAATATGTGCCTTTTAACATTTAAATTGTTTTTTAATAGATTTTCCCCAAAAATATTAATTTCAAACTGATTAAAAAAAGCATTAAACAGAAGTACAATGAGGAATGACAGCATGCAAGTTCAAAAAAGGACTTTAAGTGGATGAAATATTTACAATTTGTTTAATCCAAGCCTCTTAGTTTATTTCAATCCAAAATTAAAATTGTACAAACAATATTTGTACAGATTTAGAAGAATTAGACACACTGAAAACAATAAATTAAGGTCAAAATAAAGTTGAGTCTTGTTGACTGTCCCATATCTTTTTACTTCATCATTTTTTATAATTGCTTTGACATTTTTAATAGATTGACAATTTTGAATGTTTTACCTGCAGCTATTCCATACCCTAACCCCTTCTTGTGGAGATACAGTGAAATTTAGTGTTTGTTCTTACAGCTGGTTTCATAAACATAACGGTCCCCTCAGAATGGGAGTTTTTGGATGCTATTTGGTAATTGTTTATTTTTCATTTTAAACAGGATTTGCATTATTACTGGTCACCTAAGTTATCATCTAGAAAGAAATGATAGAGTTCAGATATTTGGTCAACCTACAGAAATGTCTGGCATTTTGATTTGCTGTCTGAACCCCGTTTTTTTAAATCTGTCATAGTAGATGAAAACCAAAGACATTAAAGGGCCTATACCATGCAAAATCAACTTTTTTAGTGTATTAAAATGTTAATTTATCACAAAAAACTAACCTAAAGTGGTATTTTGATCCAGTCACACTTTTCTGATTATTCCTCTAAAAACCTGCTCTCCGAGTTTCAGCCCCTCCCAACCCACGAAAACGAGCAGGTTCACACATTGTGACGGCACACACACCCAGTTTCTCTGTGCAGCTAGTGGTGATCAGAAAGATGCTTTCCTTTAAATGCACACTATGCACATCCATCTTTGTAAAAGTTCGGATGTTGTTTGTTTTTCGTGGGCAAAATGACACGCTGCCGCCTCTAGGTTTAGGACACGAAATAGGCGGCGCCCACAAGCAGCGTAAGGGGGGCCTCAGAAACCAAGTCTTCCTACTTCCAGGTAGGAAAATGAACAGTGAAAATAACTCATATTTCATTTAAAAAATCGTTCTTTAGTGTGCCAAAATGTTTCATCATATAGTTCACTGTGAAAGGTTTAAGAATACCAAGATACAGGCCCTTGAAATACAAATTAAAACTGAAACTTTGCACAATTTATGATCATCCTTCTGAAAACTCTGAATGATAATTTATACATTTATTTCTGATATTTTTTGAAGTGTCATTTCACAGCCAAAGTCACTTCAAAGTGCAACGAAGGAAACTAAAAAACCTTAAAGCAGGAAAGAAAGCAAAGATGTGTGAGATGCCTACTGTTTTTAATGTTTGTTTTCATGTTTGTTTCTCTCACGTTTGTATAGCTTGGACATCATTGAAATGATCCGGACTGAGCAGAACTAAGATCTGTTAATAGTCAAGGGTCACTGTTGTAGATGCAAAAGAGAGCAGGCAGAGGAAAGGTGTACAGTGAGGAAGATAATAGAAAAAACACCAAAAGGCATCCAAGAACCACCCTCCCCCCCTCTGCAGTGTGTCACAGCATAACTAAAGGCATGGCTCAGGGTCACCCAGGCCAACCTTAACTAGAAGCTTTATCAAAAAGGAACATTTTAAGTCAAGCTTTAAAGAGAGAGATGGTGTGTGGCTGATGAACTGAATCAGGGAGTTGGTTCCACAAGAGAGGAGCCTGATAGCTGAAGGCTCTACCCCCCATTTTAGTTTGGAAAATTCTAGGAACAAGCACCGACCCTGCACAACTGAGAATAAAGTGTTTCTTTTGTAAGACAAGATGTAGCTTGCTCAGGAAAGCAAACGTTTTATATATAAGCAGGCAATGAAGAGAAGATTATTATTATTATATTTTAATGCTATTTTTTGGCTAAATATTTGAAGTTTGGATTAATTTGATCTGTTTCTCCAGCAGACAACACATTTGTGAGCCACAGATAGACTCTTGGTTTCTTTTTATTGTAGTCAAATTCGAGAACTGTGACATTTGCACCTCTGAACATTCTGAATAGAAGAAGAACCGAGTATACTTGGCATTCACATTTTTTTTTTAACTCAGTTGCTAAGGTCTAGATAAGTTACGCTACGTACACACCGGGCATTTGATGCATGTTCTTGTGTGCATGTTTAGCTCATTCAAAAAAAGGTTGCTTCTTTTTCTTTTTCTGTTGTCTACTTTCGCATCTCTGCCAAGTTGGAAGAGGCTTGAAGGGAAATGTCAAAGTAGTGCAAATCTTGCGATTTGGGTACAAAACAGTAACAGTTTGGTTCATCGCTAATGTTCTTGCCATGATGGAAATGGATTGCGATTATGTCAGGAAATGGGGAGGGTTTGGTTTAACTTTATTTAAAAAAAACAAAAATAATAGAAAAAATTGTCAGGTGTCTGGCTTTACCAGACAAACTAACTCTGGACTACGGAGCCCATGTCCTGACATGGATAAAATAAAAAATATCTCGTTCCCACAAATGAATATCTTGTTCCCACAAATGAATATCTCATTCACACGCAATAATTAATTTGTGCGAAAAAAAAAAATTATTATTATTTAGTCATTCATAAACACGGATATGCTCTCCATCCGGACGCAAAAGCCGCTTTCAGCGGTAACCTCCGTGTCTCTGTGACCCACATTTGTTCACGAAAGGGAAAATAAACATAAGAATGATCAATTTATTACTGTCTCAATGAAAATAAGAAAAATATCATAAGATTTAGGATGCCCAAGCTTGCTGCTTCGCCATACCGCAGCGAATTTCCGGACATAGATCCTACCTCTGCCGCAGAACTCTTTTGCTTGACATTCCAGCATTAGGACAGCTGGCTTTCTGTCTACAGGCTGGCTGGCCGGTATATGATATTGTAGTTTAGGGTCGAATAGGAAGAATAATATTCAGGACTTGTCTTTTATTAACACAATCTTTTGCAGTCACTTTACATCTAAAGGCTAGTGGGCTACATGCTACCCAGCCCATCATTAACCTGTTGTATTTGAACGCACCACAGTTACAATTATTCAAGTCATAAGGCAGAGGTGCTCATTACGTGGATCGCGATCGACTGGTCGATCTTTAAGAACATGAAGGTAGATCGCAGGTCATGAAGATAAATAACCAAAAAAAATGTACTTCTAAAAAATCCACCAGCCAATCAAAATCCTCACTGAGAGGTACGGGACATGATTGACATGCAGAACGGGCCAATCGGATATCTTCTGAAACATTCGTCACTGCACATGCGTGTTTAAATTCACTGACCGTAAATTCTGTCTGTCATCAGAAAGTCGCTTTCTGTCCCGCGGCAGGTCAAGTCCCGGGCAGAAGATCACTCCGGACAACCGGAGTGTTTATTGAAGCCGCCCCGCGTTTCTTTTCCTGCTATCGGTTCTGCAGTTCTCGCCCGATAAATACGAGTTCATTAAGGAAGCGTTTTTTTCCTTGGCAAGCGCTTCGTACGTATCAGTGCCTTTGAAATGCCATGCCCCCTGCATTGCATGGTTTACAACAGAGCATGACATACGATAGTCGCTGCTTTCTGTCTTTGTAAAACGCCTCATCTGTTAATAAAAAAGCATCTTTGTGTGGCCGGTAGACGGACAGCCAGCAGATATTGTAGGTTAGGAATAGGAATAATAATATTCAGGACTTGTCTTTTATTAACGCACTCGTTAGCTCGTAGCACATAGCTCATAGCTCGAGCAAGCTATGTCCCGAGAATTGCTGCAGTATGGGGAAGCAGCGAGTAAGCCCTGGCTGCAGCCTGCAGAACGGCTCAACGTAGTGGAATGAAGGAACGCTGTGGAATGTTAACCTCGCCCACGTTGAGCCCGTGCATTTGATTCACCTTCGTCAGTGCAGTTGTGATTGCAGGAAAGGGGAAGAATCAGTGGAGCACATTTTGTGTCATTGGTAATTGTATGAGGAAGAAAGAGAACAGAGGGCAGGAAAATTTGAATGGTGCAATGTTTTTTTTCACTCAGAAAAATGATTCAAGCCCCTATTTCATGTAACACAATAAAATTGTGTTTGTTTTATTTAAAAATATTTATTTTAAAAGAATGTATCTACATTTAATTGACCTAACACAAAATGTATTAATAGTTTCCCCTATAACTCCAGTAATCCAGAATAATTGAGTTCAAGTAAGGGACATGCTGTTGAATGCTGTTTTCCTGTTTCTCTTTATTTATTCTTTTTGCCGTCTTACGGCTACAATTTTTCACCTATTTTAACCATTCAGCTATTAAAATGTTCAACTCCTTCGTCTAATGCCTGGTTTGACTTTTGGTCCTTCAAATCCTTCGACTTTTCAAAAGTGAAAACTTTCGTTCGTTTTTTCCACGTAAAAAACGTACTGTGGCATGAAATCGTTTCAACTCGGCTTCTCCCAATAAGACGACACGAGCCTCATTCATGTAAATAATGAATCTTTTTATTTATACCGGCGGCTCTATGACATCACAAAAGTGTTATCTCACTGGATTAGTTAGTGGGTTTGACATCCAGAGGTTTTGAGTTCGAGGCTGGCTCCGGACTGTTTTGCATGTTTTTTTCCCTTGCCTTTCTTGATAAAAATTAAGTTCAATTGACTCAATTATATGTCGTTACATGGAAGAATGTTCTTTGAGGTGGGGTTACTCATATTTATTGGATTGAAATCCTGCCCACAATTAAATTGAGTTCATCCAATGAGTTATTTTTTTGAGTCCGTGAGGCCAGACAAAATTTATTAACTCCCTAATACATGCATATGGAAACTTGTAAAAGGCATAAGAAGACAGCAATCACTGTATAAATTCTCTAATTCAATTAAATATTTTTTTTATTTAGCGCCAATTACAGATGTCTCAATGGGCTTCAGGTAATTGTAAGGTAAACATACAATGAAAAAGGAATCATGAACACAAAGAGTGCATTAGGATTAATGCTAAACTTGAACAAAACAGATTAATCTAAACTGATATTCCTGCCCTTAGACCCCCCCTTCACGGTAAGGAAAAACTCCTTAAAAACTGGTAGGTGGCAATATTGCACATGGAAACTTGTGAAACCAAAGAAGAAGACGGGCTCAGCATGGACGGGGTTAACATTCCACAGCATGTTCACATTCCTCAGCGTTTCAGCATTCCACTATGTTGTGCAGTTCTGCAGGCTGCAGCCAGGGGTAGTTGGAAGCAGCAAGCTTGGGCATCCTAAATATTATGATATAATAAATAGATCATTCTTGTTTTTATTTTTCCCCTCTTAAAAACCCCAGCCATGGTTTTTTAAAATAAATAAATCGGATCTCTAAACATCCTCAGTGTCTTTCATGCAATGTAATGAGACACACACAGACAGAAATTTAAAAGTATCTGCTGTAAATCCAAGTATCGCTAACATCTGTGTATAGGAATGACTAATCACTTGAATAATTATTTCATTTGCACAAATTACTTATTTTGAGGGAAAGAAATATTAATTCGAGGGAATGGATTATTATTTTGTGGGAACGAGAAATTTTTTATTTTATCCATGTCAGGACACGGCCGCCGTACTGCAGCAACTATGTCTTAGTCCAAATGTTTTGAGAAATCAAAAATCTACTATTTCTTTTTAATTGAATCTTGTGCCAGAATTTTTTGTTTTTTTGGATAACATGATTGTTTGTACCCCTTTGCATGACGCTTGGTGAGGCTGTGTGGTACATTTTTATCAGGCAAACCCAAACTTTTTTTTTAGCCAAGTGTATGTTTTTGAGCTTTCTGTTCAGAGTAATGGGAAATGAATGGGCTGTCTCTTTGCCGTTCTAATTAAGATACAGTCCACTCAGCGCTCCTTGCTGGATGTGTTGGGCTTTCAGCCTTTCAGCTTGATTGTGTTTTATCTCACAGACTTCCTTTAATCTGCATTCGGAGTTCATCCCCTCTTTATCTCCATCCCTCTCTTCATTTATTGGAAGAAATAATACGAAATTTTACCAGCTTCTTAACCCGTGACTGCTGGAAGTTTTTTAGCTCGGCTTATGCAAGACTGACTTTCGATTGTGAACAAGTCTTTTCCCTCGCTTCTGTCCCTGGGATTAGTGGAGAACACAACATCTAACAAAGCACCCCTTCCCTCTGCATGTGGATACAATGTGCTACCTTCTCCCTCTGAGTAACAAATGAAATGAGAGGTGCACGCACACGCACACACAAAATCAATATGCCACGATTCCTCGAGGATCAAACTGATGGAAGTCTGTTTGCACACACTTCAATTATATGGGTTCCCCGGTGCAATTACTGTTGAGAATTTGTCGAGGATTGCAGAGAAAGAGCACATTTGCGCTTCTTCTTGGAGGGTTTGGTGTTGCTGGTTTCATCAACATTTCAAATCCACCTCTCACCACAGGACAACGTTCAGTCCTGATTAGGATCTCTGCAGCACAACCACACTGGCATTCACAGTTAAAGACCTACTCTGATGAAAATAATGTTTTTGGTGTTTTCAACATGTTCTTGTGACATTTTTCTGATGGAGGACATATGAAAAGAACAATGAGTTCAGAATTGCATTCCTGTTAAAATCAGTGTGAATTCGAAGCAGACGGGGAAAAAAATGCAGTTTGAACAAAAGTTTATCTGTGATGTAGAATATACAATACATTCTGATGCATCACCCTTGTCGACAACGTGATCCATCTAGGTCTTCTCAAACGTGTACAGCTGGATAGTGTTGATGTTGCTTTTGTATTCAAAGAGAGATGTTGATGTCACACGAGTAAGAGGGAGTTTTGAGACTATTGTGCTATCAAACTTAAGTAAAATGAGCTTTTCTTTTGCTTCAATGACCACCAACTTCAGAATTACATTGTTACAATATTGAAATCATTGAATCTGGAGGCTCTGGAAGATTTAAATTTAGAACATTACGAAGGGTACACAAGTGTTTCGAGCGAATACCCATGGGAAAAACGCAAGGTGTCTCCATTCATACTTCAAGCGTCTATGTCAGGACGACTCGCCCGGAGCTGTGTCCTCTCCCAGCAGAAGCTTCGAAGGAATCCTGAAGTTCATAGACAAATAGCTGCTCTGCATCGATGATGGTAGTGGATGTTCTCCACAAAGAATTCTAGGCGTTACAGGAGGCGCTGGAATTCAGCCAACAACAAATCGTGGAGCTTGTTGCTGAAAATCCAGCGCTTAGAGACACGGTTGAGAAGCTGAAACGGAGCGAGAAGCTGATATCCGCAGACTACCGCAAGATTAATGAGATGTTGCTGGACCTCCAGGCCCAGAGCAAGAGTGACAACTTGATCGTCTCAGTCTCGGAACAGGTCGGTGAAGGTCCTTAAAAAACACTAAAATTATCATCAAAGATCAAATTAATGACCCTGAGAAAACAGTCAGCCAAATCACTTTCCACCGTGTCCACCGTTTGGGTGGAGTAAAGCCCAATAGCCAACGGCCAAGACCGATCGGTGGCCACATTTGAACATAACAAACAGAAGGATGTGAATTGAGCAAAACCAGCCTCAGCATGAATGACCAATTTCATCAGAACAAAACTATAGTGACAGAAGGTACCTTTTCCCATCTGGAAAAGATTCATCCAAGCTAGTGGTTGTTCTTGGACTGACAGGCTCTATGTGGACGGTCATCTCTGTAGAGAAGATGAAGTCATCACCTGGCTGACCTAAAAGAAACAGGTGATATCGATTCACCACATATGCAATAAATTTGGCCCGCTGTGGTATTTTATTTATAAATTTTGTTTAGGAATATTTTTTCTCTCCCTCCCTCCCTCCCTCCCTCCCTTTTTTTTTTTACAATAAATATCAGTAAACATCATCATTGGTCTGCAATTTTGTCCAGGGATGTAGTGTTGGCTTACTGGGTATCTGAGTTTGCTCTAAAGAGCATTATAGCAATGATAAGCATATAGTTTAGCTCATTTTACATTACCGGTAATTATGGTAAAATTAATACACACCTCAAACAGCTGGTCGACTTGAGTTAATCATTCTCTTCAATGAATCTTTTTCTTTGTCTGTCGTGTTTGTATTTGTTGTTTTCTTTTCCTTTTTGCATCTCTTCTTCTTACCATTGCTTCTTGAAAGTAAGGTCAACAGTTATAAGTAAACATGTTTCACAGTTGACCCCAATGTGGGATCTGTCAAGCATATACGTACAATATCACACACGCAAAGGAACACTATTCATACTAATCACATCTTATACAATCATATACACTAACCTCACAGCAGGAGACAGTCAGAAGACACAGTAGGAAGCACACAGTTTTTTGACACACCCAAAGGTCACACACATGGTGCTGGTCACGTGCACAGACACAGCAATTTAGCTAATTCATTTTGCCTTCACTCAGTTAGTTTAATCATGTCCACACTCAACTTTGTCACATTGGTTCCGGCAGAAAGAGGCTGAAGGTCTTAGACCATCTAAATGTTCTAAAAGCAGATGTTTTACTGTAGGAGATCAGTTTAACTAGCTCAGAGGGGAATTTCTAATGAACAACTGCCGCTCTGCAGAAGCTATGTCCTAGAAAACCACACAGGTTTTATGATTTTGGCTAAAAACGACATAATAATGATTAAAAGACCACTGGGTTTGCTTTAAACATAGCTCAAATAAAATGACTGGAGTGGGACTCATAGTAGTGACAGTTTCTTACTTTGTCTTAAGAGTCTCAAACCCACGGTCTCTTAATAAAAACTTTTAGAATTTGGTAAATCCCCATTATTTCCTGTAAAACGTGTGAAGCTAATTCAATATTCAAAGCAGACTTTGTGCACGGTGATGTCTCAGGGGATGGTTTAATTCTGCTAACAGACACAGAAAATCCCGTGTCAGCTTTGTTGCTGAGACTGCAGTTCACTCTGAAGGGGGTGGCTTCCTTCAGCTGACCTCTGCGAGTTAACCTCGGCTATGCCTCCAGGATCATGCCCGGATGGAGAACGAGCCTCTGCATTAAGTATGCTCACGGCACAAGGCGGCTGTCGATATATGCTAATGCACTTTGAGAATTAGCCACAAAAAAACAATTAATTTTCTATGCAGGTTGATGAGCGGTTTTCACACAGAGCTTCTCTTCGTTCCTTTGTGCTTCAGCGGTTGTCTGTCTATGGTCCTTCAAAAGTGAGACACAGAGCAAATCCAAAGAAAAGGCTTTCATAATTATGTAACAGTCCCCTGCCTGCTTAATACACCATACACATTCTTGATCTTTAGCAGCACCAACAAAAGGCCTTTTCACTTGAATGAATTAGAATCGAAATGATCAGTGGTGTGATGATAATTGCTACTCCCTAAAAATAAGGTTTTCAATTCTGTTTGGTAGACGACGTGTTTGCCAAATTTTCTATTTGATCGGAACAGTTCCAACGTCTTTTGTAAAGTGTCAGCTAAAGGCAGGAAGTGTGATCATAGAACACGTGAACGCAGTCTGAAAAACACCTCACCCCACTTTTCCCTCGTGTGTTTTTGTTAATACTATCCAGCTTTTTTTGTTGACGAACACCTTCACAAACCTTCTTTCACACCAGTGGTTTCCTTATTTGTTCACTCAGACCATGTTGGAGCTTTCAAAATGTTTTGTGTCCCAAGGTATTATGCTCCAACCAATGCAACTCATGCATAAAACATGTGGAGAAGACATACATTACACACATTCAAGGTTTCACCCCCCTGTTCCTGCAACAGTTGGGATGCTACGTTTAACTTTTAATACCTTACAAGGCCTTGGTTGTATTTAAGGCTAACATTTTCCATCACTTAGAGATATTGCTGCTTTATCTAACCCGACTGTTTAAAAAAAAAAAAGGCTCAGTTGTGAATTTAAAATGATAGAAATGATGATGATGAATCACAGAGTTAGCTGTATTTGTTACAGTTATGTTCACACCAACCGCCGCAACAGGCCTTCAAGCGACCACTCTCAATGAAAAGTCTATGTAAATGCATGAGTGCGTTCATGCATTGCAAGTTTATATGTCTGCTTTTGAGCTGTACGTTCAAAAAGCCCGGCCATAGAAGGAAGCCACATGCAAAAAACACCAAAAACACCCTAAGAAGAAGCATTGAAATTTAAACCATGTTGAAGTTTGACTTATTTGGGCTGTGTTTTCAACCTTTTTTGAGCCACGGCACACTTTAACCTTGATAAAAATCCCGTGGCACACCAGCATCCAAAAAAAAAAAAAAAAAAGGAGAAACTCCTAGTCTGTATTGATCTACAGCCCCTCCACAATCTCACATGCATTTTTGTGATAATTGTGGCAGAAAAAGCTGGAAGCTGCAGCTGTTTTTTCTAAAAGATATATAAAAGTTAAGTAAGAAGATTTAGAAACTGTCTGATGTGTATTCGTTGTGGTTTCAAGACATCAAAGGTAGACTCATTGTGCGCTGAGACGCTGTAACCTTAACCCAATGCTTCATGGGAGATGTAGTGCAAACAGCCGCCGAACGCCAGACAGACTCACGTCTCTGAGATTCTTGTTTCGTCCACTTTTTCCGCGGTGTGATCCCGCGGAAAGCTAAACCGCTAAATATGAGCTTTAGCTGGTCTTTTTGTTGTAACTTAGCAACTTAATGAGCAGAATCGAAACAAGGAAGTGAGGACTTTAATCACTTCTGATTGGTCAGACTGATGACGTGTGATTAAGCCGCCAAGAATGATTTGTGGAGACAGTTAAAGGGGCGGGACTTTTCTGAAAACAGCTGATGCTACGGCTAAATCGCGGTACCGTCATTCTTATCCAAGTGTCTTAAATACAATCAAATAAACACAAAGAAAAAAGTATTTTACGATTTTTCATATTCCTAACTACTCAGTGTTTTATCAGGGCCTGTTTGGATGAACAAAGAGCTGATATCCTGGAGATGGAAAATGTTTTTAGATCAGTTAATGAGGGCAATTTCCCACGGCACACCTGACCATCTCCACTGTAAAAACACTGTATTAGGGACTCGGAAACAGATCATGGAGGAGAAATTAAAAATTGAGGTTTTTGCCCGAGCGGAATTATATGACACCAAATCTTTCTATTATCGGAATAGAGCTGTGAAAGAAAAAGCCTGAAGCAAGATTATTGAGATTTGCACCACTTCCACATTTCGCACTACGACTCCTCCAACTGCAGGTGGTGGGTTGCAACAGTCCAGTGTGAACACCATGGGCAAAAGGGATTTAAGAATGCACGTTTAGTTCATGGCTAAACTTGTGTCACATGCCCGTTGTGAACGTATTAATTATCCCTCTGCCCATTCAGGGGCTTTTCCAACTTTCAGCTAATAACAGCAGGAACATGCTCCAGCCCAGTCACAGCCTGCAGAATGAAGAGTTTGCTGAAACTGAAAAAACACAGAAGCATTTGATACTTCATTTTTCAATCCACTTGCATCTATCCATCCATCTTCCCAACCTGCTGAATCCTTTTCAGGGTCACAGGCTGCAGGAGCCAACCCAGCTCCCGTTGGGCTGAAGTGGAGTAGGCTACACCATGAACAAGTCACCTGTCTGTTGAAGGGCAACACAATGACACACACACACAAACACACACACACACTACATTCATTCATATAATGTCATAATTAGAAAATTGATGAATATATGAAAACGTTCATCATTGGAATAAAAATGCAGACTGCAGACTACAAATGATTCTATATACGGTTCATGGCATCAAATTATGAATATAATGTCATTCTACTCCAAGATCAGATTCCTTTAATTCCACAAATACTATTTTAATCTATTGTAATTGTTTAAAAAAGGATGATTGACTACTTATGTCGTCTAATTCAACACATTTAAATGAGTTTCATTAGGTGGAGAACGTGAAAAGCACCTCTGTGGTTATTCACAGAGCTGATGAATCACACGTTACATCTTTAACCAAACTACTTCATCACCGTCACTCTTTGTCCTATTTCCTCTCACCTTTTCTGTCACCTGTCTCTCATTTCCTGTCCTCAAGGGGTCCGAGTTCCGTTTGGCTCCCGAACCTGCCCAGTCTTTTTTTATCTGCCCAACTCATTTCCAGCAGGTCAGACTCTTAGACAAACTGGTAGTGCTTTCAGATGTGGAAACTGCATTTACTAAGATAATTATAGGTTTCTAAGTGAAGGTGTTAGTCTGTGGTGTTTCTAGCAAACACCCAATTGCAAAAAACATCAAATAGACTTTGTCACTTTGTTAAAAACCTCTAATGATGCTGTTCTGGACAAACCTGTCCTGTGGCAGCTGTCTGCTGTGCACAACAGAGGTGGATTGTCTTTTTATGGCTTTTGGAAGCTGGAGGACAGATATACAGGCTATCATGGTGTTAGAAAAGACCTCCTCACAGGACAAATAGTGAAACACCTGTGCGTATCCATCATGATTATATGGTGTGAATAATCAAACTGTACCATCTGTGTCAGCTTCCTGATGTGGCCCGACCCCAATTCAAAACTTCAATTTCATTTGAGATTTTAGCAGGGTTTTTTTCGCCAATAAAGAGCTTTAGTTGGGCTTCCTATATGAAATGAGGTACAGTAAAAACCACTGATTGCTGCTGTTGGTAGATGAAATGAAATTTCGTACAAAGTGTAAAACATTGAAGAAGGATGACACACTTTTTGTTTCACGCCAACGAAAATAGTGTTTTTAACATATTCTTGTGGCATTTTTTTCAGGATGGAGGACATATAACAACAAAATTAAGCTTAAAATTACATTTCTGATTAATTATTTATATAAATTGTTGTAAATCAGGAACAGATAAAAAAAAGTACATTAAAAACGGCTTGTAGTTGTGACGTAGAAACTGCAACGGCAGGCCACAAGCTCCCTGCTCCACTCTATTCTGATGCATCCACTTGTATCCACAGATAGATCTATGTACGTCTTTGTTTTCCTCATCCAAGCTTGTATTTGGTTTAAAACTGCTTGATAGCTCCAATATTGCTCGCCATTTTTGTTGCACAGCTAATGTTCGGATAGGGTTGTGAGGCGCTGTAAACGGGAGAGCGCGTAAACAAAGGGATGTTGGGAAGTAGGAGTGAGCTTAATCTGCACCAACAGTCCCACCCACAACTCAGAGGCAAATTTCCAAATAACTACTGTCGCTCCGTCCTAGAAAACCACACAGGTTTTCAATTTTGACTAAAAATGGCATAATCATAATTTAAAAAAAACACTTGGAATGCTTTGAAAATAGATCAAAAGCTAATTGGAGTGGACTTTAACCCAAAACACAGTAATATTTTTACCTTTGTATTTTTTTAACTTAAGTTAGCCAAATTTGAAGGATTTGACATTTAAGACCAAATTTTTTTTTGCAGACTTCAGACAAACAGTTTTGCTCAGTACTTCTGCACATGTTTCTATCAAGTTTAATTTGTGGGGATAATCTGGTGGATGACTGCAGGATAAAAATCTGGAGGCTTAACAAATAGAGATCATGCTTTCAAAAGGGTTTTATAAAGGCTCAATGACGCAACGACACACAGAAAGCCACTAACAATAAAATGAAGTCTCACTCTGACTTTGGTAGTCCTGGCAAAATGCGTTGTTAAGGGAAGTGTAATAGCTGTTTGTTAGCACTTACATGATACAGTCTTTCTCTCTTTCGGCTTTTCCCATCAGGGGTCGCCACAGCGAATCATCCTTTTCCACCTCACTCTATCATGGACATCTTCTACCCTAACATTAGCCAACTTCATGTCCTCTGTTAAGACATCCATGTATCTCCTCTTTGGCCGTCCTCTTGCCCTCCTGCCAGGCAGCTCCATCTCCAACATCCTTCTACCAATATATCCACTATCCCTCCTCTGAACATGTCCAAACCATCTCAGTCTGGCTTCTCTGACTTTGTCGCTGACACAGGCAACATGAGCCGTCCCTCTGATGTACTCGTTCCTTATCCTGTCTAACCTGGTCACTCCTAAGGAGAACCTCAACATCTTCATCTCCGCTACCTCCATCTCAGCCTCTTGTCTCTGTCTCACTGCTACCGTCTCTAACCCATAGAGCAGAGCTGGTCTCACCACTGTCTTGTACACCTTTCCTTTGAGTCTTGCTGGCACTCTTCTGTCACACAACACTCCTGACACTTTCCTCCAACCGCTCCAACCTGCCTGCACTCGCCTCTTCACCTCTTTTCCACAATCCCCATCACACTGAACTGTTGACCCCAAGTACTTAAACTCCTGCACCTTCTTCACCTCAGCCCCCTGTAACCTAACGCTTCTACCTTGATCCCTCTCGTTCAGACACATGTATTCTGTCTTACTACGACTGACCTTCATACCTCTTCTTTCCAGAGCAAACCTCCACCTCTCTAGCTGTTCCTCCACCTGCTCTCTACTCTCACTGCAAATTACAATGTCATCCGCAAACATCATTGTCCAGGGAGATTCCTGTCTTACCTCGTCTGTCAGCCTGTCCATCAGCATAGCAAACAAAAAAGGACTCAAAGCTGATCCTTGGTGTAGTCCCACCTCCACCTTGAACTCCTCTGTCTGACCTACAGCACATCTCACCACCGTCATACTTCTCTCATACATGTCCTGAACTACTCTGACATACTTTTCTGCCACTCCAGACGACCTCATACAGTACCACAGCTCCTCCCTCGGCACCCTGTCATACGCCTTCTCTAAAGGCTAACTTACATGATACAGTATATGAGACATTTCACCCAGCTTTATGTTTAGTGAGAAAATGGAGAGCATGTTTCCTCTTTTAGACAAACACATGATTCACACTGGAGTGTGGTGTCTCATCTTTTCTGCCAATTTGTTCTCATTTACACTCGTTAAACAACAGTGTATAAATATTTGACAAAGTTGGGCTATTCTGGCAGTTTCATGTCTGCCAGGTGAAAGATAAACCTTTTTGAGACAAGAAAAGGTGGTTTTTATGAGCTGTTTGGCTACTGGTGATTTGAATTTATTTTTTTCATGATAATTTTTTGCTTTGTTTTGAAAAAGAATGTCAGTTCACAAATTTTGTGTACATTTTTATAGCAATTTGGGTTTTCTTTATGTCTGGATTTGCTTTGGGTCTTTAATTGTGCTTTATTTGCAGAGTTTATCAGTATTTAAATTTAAATTTCCCCTTCAAATCAGTTTCACCTTTCTCTGTTCTTCAGTTTCCTGTCAGTCATTCACACCTTGGTTCAGGTTCTCACTATCATAGCAGCATTGGTTTTCCCAACCATTTTTTTTTTGGCGGATCATATCATTTAGTCTCTTTATGTTTTTACATGTCTTAAAAATTGTTTTGTCATGAGCTGGAGGTGTAGGAACCAAAATACAGGAGGTTTAGTGGAAAAACTAAAACATTTTATAAACCAACTGAAACATTTCAAAAACCACGGAGAAACAAAATGTGAGACAGCAGAGCTGAAAACCAGACGCTTAGATAGACTGAGGGTAATTGACAGAAATGAGCTGTGAATGATCAACGTGAACCTGGAGTGACTGATAGAGGAACAACTCAACACATGATCAAAACCGAGGGCACAACTGAAAACCAAACTAAAACACAGAATCTTTACATGTAAGACAATTATTTCCATGTCCCCTCCTCCTCATTTCATCTTAAATCTTTCACCTGCACTTTGGATAAAAAGGGCTGCTGGAGGGGATTTCATTTGTCTTGATCAATAAACAAGCAAACATTCAATGCATATTTCATTGTGAGTATTAAAATGTGCTTTTAGTTCTTTAAATGATCCCTAATGTATGTTACTGAAGGTTTCATAATTTGCTAAAAATGGTCCAACATTACTTGCAGGAAAAAGAAAAATTTCTACAGTGGCCAATGAATCATATCACTTGTCATCACTGGATGACAAATTACTCTAAGCTATCATTAGATTATGATGTCTCCTAATTACTCAATTTGAATTAGCATAATTTTTCGCAACTATCCTGAAGGTTTACAGGCGAAAGCTTGGAGCAATTATCTGTCACCATCTTCAGTGAGGAGATTTGACAGTTTGACCCTCCTTGTCTAAAAATCCCTCCTGACACTTGTACTCCTGCTGGCAATGTCGAATGAGACAGTTGAGGCTAACTCGGGATAAAACACTTCACCGACTCCTGTTAAAGATGTTCCATTTGTCAAAAATAAACTGATATTGCCTCACAGCCACTGCTCTCTGTTCCACTACGTTTCATATTTGCTCTAAGGAAGTAATGACTGTATGTAAGGTATGCAAGATCTCATGACTTACACACACACACACACACACACACACCAGTGCAGGCAAGCCATTTGTCCTAGATGTTAGAGCTGGTCTACCTGCTTCACGGTTTATACAGCACGTTTGAGATATATTGTTTTTATACAGATAAGTCAACATTTTGTTTCAAAAAGTGGTTTGCCTAATCAGAAATATTCATCATAGCATCAGGCCAGACAGCAAGAATCTACCAAAGCGTCGCACCTCGCTGGCACAGCTTTCCACTCTTTTCACAACAAACCAGAACATGTAGGGCATTGTACTCCCTCTAAAATGGACTTCACCCTGTAATGGCACATCACTTTAGAGATTTGATTTGCTTCATGGACACATTTCATTTTAACAGAGCGGAGAAAATCAAAAAAGGAATGTGTGGGATTACATAAAGGAAGCTTACAGAGCTTATTGATGAAGTAGTGGGTGGACTGTAGGAGTATCTATAAATGCAACTGTGCATGGGCTTTCTTTTGTTTTGTTTTTTTGTTGTTTTTTTTTTGCAACAAAACTAAGCTTTCATCACAACAAATGAGATTTTCTACCAAATGTAATTGCTGGAAATAATGAAATTTTTGTGTGCCAGCAAACAAAATTGTATTTTCAAGGTTTTCTCTGGCATTAAAACTGAAATGTGTGGGTTTCCTTATGCTGCTTAAATATAATATCAAAAAGGAGAAGGAGGAGAAGGTCATTGGAGCAAAAACTAAAGATTAAAAAATAAAATAAAAAAATTGACATTAAATAAAAAGTCCTGTTTAATTTCAATTTAACAAATTCAGCGCTCAGTGTTGGCCAATATTGTTTTTTGTGTTAATGTAATGACCTTTGAGCGTCCAAGTAAAGTTTTCATTAATAAATTTGGTCTTACGGTGTATCAAGACAAAGGCAAAATAATTTGATGTGGACAGAGTCCACTAAATTTATTCTGGATCGAGTCCTGAACCTTGCATTTGGTCTGTATTCCAACTGCCATCAAGAGGACTTTCCTGTTTTGAACTAAAGCTTGTCAACACAACCATGTGACTAAAAATCTCTTAAAGAGATTCTCTTCAATCATTGGCCACGAATTACGAGGGTGGGACAAAGCAACTAGAGGCAGAAATTATGGAAGTTCTACGCTTTGCAATCCTTGTCTGGATAGTTCACTTACTCCAACTTTATATTTCGCTGAACAGTTTTGAATGTCTGGAGTCATGCTGCTATGCGGTTGCCAAGTAGACGGCTAAGACGGTACGCTGATAAGTGATAATGACATATGACGACTGGCGATGGTGGCCGTTCTAGTCTTGCTGTTCCGCCTGAGGACGGATTGTATTCAGACTGAGGAATCTCGATCGAACCAAAGCTCAATTTGAGCTGCAAATGAACCGAGACCACCTCCAAAGATGGGTCCGAAAGCGGTTACTGGTCCAGGGCCCAAGGTTATAATAGTTTCTGATATTTTATTAGTTTTAGTTTTTATTTCATTTTGAATTTTTGTTTTTAAATTTATTTAGTTTTAATTAGTTTTTTGGAGGCAGCTTTACTAGTTTTTATTAGTTTTTATTTTTTGAAATTGCTTCGTTTTAGTTTAGTTTTTATTAGTTTTAGTTTTTTTCTTTTTTTTTGTGAATTAGGATATTTGTCAGGTGCATGATTCAAAATTACCAGAATAAGTATTTTATAATAAAAACTCAATCAAAGATACATTTTGAAATACTTATTATTCAGAGGACACAAGGACAACCATCCTTAAATTAAAATACAACAGCCGATAACAGCATTACGTTCCCTGCTCTCGCTTCTTTTTCGGGGGAGGGCGGGCGACAGGCTAGCTTGTCGAGGTACTGATGATCTGCGTTTTTGTGTGCGCTTTTTAAATGTACTTTTAGATTCGTAGGGTTTTTCCCTTTGAGGAGCGTTCCATAAATTTTGTCTCCTGCTTCGACTACAAGGCACTTACTTTTGTTTACGACGCTGTTGTATTCAAAAAAGTCCCAAATAGGACTCTCCCGCTTTCTCCCAACTTTTAATGCAGCCATCACGCTCATGTAAATGTCTATGACAACGCTAGCCGGCAGTGTCTGACAGACATCATTTGACGTCACAGACAACGTGATGCCATAGGGGTCAAATACACAGTAAAACTAGCAGCGTGAAGTAGATAGATTTTATTTCAACCCAAAAGACTTATGTATTAACAAAGACGAAAACAAAGGATTTTTTGGGGTTAATATTAGTTAGTTTCAGTTCGTTTTATACACACAACAAACAGTTTTAGTTAGTTTTCGTTTTTTGTAAAACTCTCGTTTTTATTTTTATTTCAGTTAACGAAAATGTTTTTTCAGTTCTAGTTTTGTTTTTTTTTTGTTCGTTTTCGTTAACTATAATAACCTTGCCTGGCCCCAGAGTCTGCTAGGTGCATCCAGACTGAAAATTTGTTTCCGATCATCGGGGGACGGACAAACTCTGGTTCACTTTAAGCGAACACATAAACACACACACACACATAAACACACACATTTTCATTTGAATGAAAAAAGACAACACTTGTTATCCCATGGCAACAAGATTATACAGAAGCAAAATGGTATAAATGTTTATTTGCATAGTAATGAAAGTCTTCATATACTATCAATGTTTTGTTGACCAAAAAGAAAACAATACTATCAACATTTTTTTAAAAAGAAAAACCAAGAACACACAGATTTTGAAGCATGGTGGAGGTAAAATCATAGTTTGTACATGTTTTGATTTGGATACATCATTTAGGATTTGGATACATAATTTTAAAGTTGAACTGTACAATTCAATTTTAGACTTGTAGTATTTTAGATGTTTTAGCTGAAAACATCTAAAAACTAAAAACCAAGTTTAGATCATAAAGGTTGATATAGACTCAAACTAACCAAGATTATCAAAGATTCCTTTAGGATCCTCCCACGCGTGAGCTCAACTTTATTTATGCAAAGACTTTTTACATTTTGTTGCAAACAGTATGATGCTTGAAATTGCATGTATTCTTGATGAGGGAAGCTGGGAATTGGCCGGCTGTCAGATCTGTACCATTATCTGCCTTTTAGGTTTGAAGAAAATTAGACTTGGAGTCCCTGAGGTGCCTGCGGACCCTTGCATGCTGGCAGTGCAGACTTTTAAGAGCGTGTCATTTCCATGATGGAAATTCACTTTAATCAAAAGAAGAGTCACAGACTCAGAAGAACTTGTTTGCAGACTTCTAACTTGTTCTGGGGTAGGTCAGGTAGCCCTGAAATCCAAGACATTATTCAGTTCATTCATGGACACATGAATGGTCACAGGGACATAAAGTATAACAAAAAAAAAAAAACAGTGGCAAAACTAGAGTTTTTTATGTGGAAGCGTACATCCATATAAAAACCGTGAAGAAACAAAAATCTTATAAAGAAGATTTAATTGGAGATGCCATTTTAATCTTTCTATATTTAAAGAAAGACTAGTTTTCTCACTCTGAGCACCGGCATTATTTTGTAGATGTTGTGGTATTTTTTGACAAACATGCCACAAAAATTATGAATTGACGTCTGTGGTATAACAAAGTTCTCCTGCTCGTGTGTTTGTGGAATATACAGTCGATGTTTCAGTGCTAGCCTTTATCCCTTGTGCTATCTTGTGGGGTCAAAATGACCCCACCCTTACATTGACGTGTTCTCCCTACCATGACAAAGGTGGATAAAGGTGGAGAGGATTTCATGTAATCCATGGACACCAGTGAAAATCACAAATCATCTATAAAAAAAACAAAAAAAAAGTCTTGTGGGGTCCAGATTGGTTGGTCACAGTGCCTTGGATAGCACAAAGGTTATTGAGGCACAGAAACTTTGGTTCACTTTATTTGATCTTTTTTAGACTTTTTTTTTTCTCTGATGTGATGCTGTTGTCAGAGCTGCTGGGGTGTTTTAAGAGAACAAGAGTTGACAGTACAAATGTGTTTGATGAACTGAAACAGTGTTATCGTATTGTATTGTAGGATATTATATATTACTATACTATGCTATGTTATATTATATTATTTTATGGTATGGCTAATATGGTAGGGGGGTCAACCTCTGATTGGAGGATTGCAGGTTTGATTCTCGCTTTGCCCGCCCATGTGTCGAAGTGTCCTTGGGCAAAACACTGAACCCAACCTTGCCTCTGATGGAAGGTTGGCAGTGTTCTGCAGCAGAGCCACCATCAGTGTGTGAATGTGTGTGTAAATGGGTGAATGGGATTGTAACTGTAAAGCGTTAGGTGCCTTGGAGGAAGGTAGAAGAGCATTACACAAGTATACGCCATTTACTATTATATTATATTACAAAAAAAGTATTTATCTGTGCTTTTCCAGACGCTCAAAGCGCTTACAATGTCCCCATCATTCACTCACTCCTCATTCATACTTAGTGATGGTAAGCTACCGATGTATCCACAGCTGCCCTGGGGCAGACTGACAGAGGCATGGCTGCCAATTCGCGCCCATGACCCCTCTGACCATCACTGGGGCATTCATATGCTTTCACACACCAGTGGAGCCACACTGGAGGCAAGGAGGGAGAAGAGTCCTGCCCAAGAACACAACAACAGTTGACTGGGGGAAGCAGAGATTGAACCGCTGACCCTTCGATCATTGGATGACCTGCTGTATTATATTATATTATATTATATTATATTATATTATATTATATTATATTATATTATATTATATTATATTATATTATATTATATTATATTATATTATATTATATTATATTATATTATATTATATAGTAGAAATTTCAATAGGCTTACATTTGGTCACCAGTACATTTAACCTGGTTTGAGTTGGATTTATTTGGTGGACTCTGGGCTGTGGACATTCGATATGACTACTATGCTTCACAAAGTTGTGACCCCACATCTATAAGAATGGTCACTTTGTCAAGCTAAATTGGTCGTGAGCACTGTCTGTGTGCTTAGTATATTGTAACGATCCAGCCGTACCATCACTTCAGCGGGGTAGCACACGCCGCTCTGCTCATGAAGAGGCATTATTGGAGAGCTGTCCGTGCCCCATACACCGCATGACCCTGGACAGTCTCAGGTTGGAAGAAACAGTGAGAGAGGCAATATCTGCTTTTTAGCAACAAGTCTGTATATTCCAGCACACACAAACAGCCCCAACAGCATGGACGTCACTTCAGTTCACAACCCTCTGACTCAAAGTTTCATCCTAAAACTCCCCACTTCCCATGAGCCTTAGGGGCTCAAGGCGGGGCTAACTCCCAGGTCGCTACACTGCCCCCACCTAAGAGGGTTAGTGTCCCCACAACCCTCACATAGCTGCAGAACTGAACACCACAACACAACAGCAAAACACATGGACACACTGGCTGAAAACTCCATCCCACAATCCTAGGTTCCAACCACCACCGTGTACAGTCTTCCTCCCAACTAGCTGGGTTAGCACATCCGTCACTGACACAGTCCCATGGCAGTATGTGCCCAACCAGGAGAATCAGTCCCCGCCTCCGTGGAAGCACCACCATCAGGGTGCACGTCACCATGGGGGAGCAGACTCTCTCCGAGCGAAGAGCTGCACATCAGAAGCCTAGGGCCCCAGGCATCCCAGGCGCTCGTTGTCGTCTCTACGGTGACAAGACTCCAGCTGCTGTCAGATCCGTTACGTCGAACCCTGCTCCCCAAAGCGAAGCTCTGCTGTCCGCGCTAACAGGTCTCGCAGCTCCGCAGGTTGGAGGTCCAGCAGTTCCAGGAGTGTAGCGCCCTCTAACGCCAGGCCTGGGTGTGTGACATGTCTCCTTGGGAGTCCAGCCCTCATGGCCGGTCGCCAGGTTGACCTGAGCCAGCTGTGATACCAGCGGTGTTGAGCCATTACGTCGTAAAAGTTCCGCTGGGCTGCGCACAGTCATCACAGACTGGTCCGGATGGTCTAGAGCTGGCGTCGGGAAAGGCCAGGCTGCAGATGACGGTGGGTGCTCCATCAGGGAGTTGATGTCGCCCTTTCTCCTCCATTCTCCCGAACTGCCTCCAGGATCTGCTGCTCCGACTCTCGCTCCATGGTGTCACTATCAATGGTGTAGCTCTCCATGTTGTGGCTCTCCTTGGTGTAGCAGCGGCTATGCATCCCACTTCTGACACCAATGTAACAATCCAGCCGTACCGTCACTTCAGCGGGGTAGCAAACCCTGGATAGTCTCAGGTTGGAAGAAACAGTGAGAGAGGCAATATCTGCTTTTGAGCAACAAGTCCGTGTATTCCAGCACACACAAACAGCCCCAACAGCATGGAGGTCACTTCAGTTCACAACCCTCTGACTCAAGGTTTCATCCTAAAACTCCCCACTTCTCATGAGCCTTAGGGGCTCAAGGCGGGGCTAACCCCCAGGTCGCTACAATATGTTTAAACACTGGTCATTTACAATCCCTTTCCTGAATTTATTTTTTCTTTTAAAGGTCCTGTATTATGTCAAATCAACTTATTTTGAGGTTTTATATTGAATATAATGTTAATTCCACACAATAAACAACCCTAATGTGGTATTTTAATCCATTCACGCACCTCTAACTATTCCTCTAAAACCCTGCACCAAAAACACAATTGGGTTCTCACATCGTGACGTAGATAACATCCCCTTCCAGGAAGAGCCTGCGCTGCCAGCACCACCCCCAGGCTAACACACACACCTGACTCTAGGTTGATGTCATGAAATGGCCGACACCTATAAGGAGCGAAAGGCGTTGCCTTAGAGATTAAGGTATCTTACTTCTGGTTTGGAAAAGAAGCATGCAAAAATAACTCGTATTTTATAAAAACAAATGTGTTATTTAGTGTACAAAAAGTAATATATTATGATATATAGAGATATAGTTTAAACGGAAAGGCCTGAGAAAACCATAATATAGACCCTTTTGTTGTTGTTGAAAATTTGCTTAAAAACAGGTGTGGTCTTGTGGGGAGCAAAAAGCTTCCCATTTTTTCCCGGATCCCAGCAGAAAGACCCACTGAGCTTGTAGATCAAGAATCTCTGCTTCGGCAGGGATTTTCTTGCACAAAATGGATACATAGCCAGCAGGGAATCAAGAGGAGGGACCAGTCATCCTGTGGTGAGATTAATGCCAAGAGTGAGCATGCCCAGAAGGGGGGCTTGCCAACAGGTGAGGCAGACACATGCTCATAGTTTAGGGCCACAAGGGGGGTCCTGGAGGAGGATCCATTTTTAAATCACTATTAATCACTCTACTTTTCTTGTCTTACATATTTCAGTTTTATAGTGTGATCCATAAAGTCATTGAACTCTTTTCACTTTTGTTCTTGGATTCACATCTTTAGCTACTTTTGGTTCAGCAGAGTTGGACATATATTTATGTTGTAGGTTGATAATCTTTCCAATATTTACAGAATCTACTGTGAATTGTTTGTTATTTTGTAAGAAAAGGAGTGGGAGGACCCACCTACAAATTTTTGCCTCATGTCTCTGAAAATTTTTCAGGATTTTTGGAGAAACCTTGAGACTCTTGGTCTGGTCCAGCAGTTTCTCTGAATGAGCTGCAATCTAGTAAAGGCGGAACAAGACAGCGTGTGTGGTGCAGACCTTCATACCCTATTTGTAAATATTATGTATCAAGCCATAATGAAGACATGGGACTTGATGAAGACAAAAACATGAAATTAAACTAATAAACTTTTTTTAAGTTGATTGTTTCATTGAGTTTTTCTCAATGTCTTTTTTACTTTAAACTCATTCATTCATCTTCTAAACCTGTTTTGTCCCTTTTGGAGTCACTGGTTTGCTGGAACCTATCTCAGCCACTCGTGGGCAAAGGCAGGGGACACCCTGGAAAGATCGCCAGTCTGTCGCAGGGCCACAAATCCCACACCCATGCACTCTCACATTCAAACCTAGGGACAAATTGTCATGGTGCCTCTGGTAGTCTCTCCTCCCCCTCCCCTTTCTGCTCTGCTTCCTGATCATCACCAGTTGTGAACACTCACTTCATCAACCTACAGCCTTCTTAAGGAGATCCAGCTTCAGCATTCATCGCCAGTTCATTGCCCCTTATGGTGCTTAGTCTGGTTGCTCATGTATATTCTTGCTCATGAAGTTTTGCCTCTCGCTAACTTTATCCTTAAGCCTCGTCAACAGGAAATGTTCATCACGAGTGTTCACCTGAGTTACGTCTCTACAGCAGATCCATCCTCATCTACTACACCACGACTCCTGTCCACGCCAAGACCTCCAGCCACGTCACAGCTAAACACTCCAGCCAAGCCACGACCCCCAACCAAGACTCTTGTTCCACGTCTTACCTCGCATCGCCTGAACTCTGCCACCATATTTACCATCGGATCACCATCCTGGGAAATAAACTCTTTAACTTACCTCATCACTCTCCTGTGTTTCCTTTCGGGTTCCAGCATCTGGGTCTGTCTCTTTTTGAGATCATGACACATAAGTGTAGCCAATTAACTCAGCTAAAAAAATCCAACCTCAGTGTCAGATATAAGGACTGAATGCGTCAAAATAATTAAGAATTTCAAGACATATGTCACAGAATCAATGCCCACTACTTTTTAATTGCAACAAATACTAAGACCGGATCTGCATAACTTTCCTACCCCACTGGCTCCTCCCTTTTGCTCCAATTGTTGGGGCATTTGGAGATATAGTGGTGTCCGAACTTGTTCTTTTAAAAGGGAGTGGTAGCGACTTAGGGCTGGGTATCCCTCCGCTGGTACAGTAGTCCGCACTTGTGACTCAGGAGAAACACATTTCTTCACGTGGGCATGCACTAAACCACAGAAGTTGATATTTAAATGTAAGTACTGACTTTTTGTTTTTGCATGACTTCTTAAAGTCATAAAACCGATTTTGTTAAGTATTTTCCGAGCAATAGCTGCTACTTGCTAACGTAGATACCGGCGACTATTCGTCACGTCATCAACTGGTAGTGATGTCCGGATTTGTAGACACTATTTTTCCATGATTCTCTGCTTGGAGGGCTAAATGTAGGGGTAGGGAGAAGCTGTAGGGGTAGTGAATGAATTTGAATTCAGCCTAAGCATGCTCACAACATCAAAATGCCTTTTTCATATATCTTTATGTAAATACATAATATAAAATTTCAATCTGTATTTCTAAGATGTGCACTATTCCCTTTGGTAATCTGGCTCCACATCCAGTAAATTTTATTTTCTCAAGTGTGGTCTCAATATTCATTCTGCCTGTCTGGGAGATGCAGATTTAGAAAAGGATTAAACCAAAAAAAGAGCAAAAGTGTGCCAGAAGCCCGTTTTTCCCAAGAAGTGCTGTTTCCAACTGCAAAGCAGACTTTTGAGAAGCTGACTATCATAGTTTGATCACCATCTCTCATCTGCAGGTCTTTTAGCACCTTCGAAGAAAGATTTCCTGCTATCTATAGACCAAAATCTATCGCACAAGAATTTTAACAATGAAAGGCCATTGATATTCCTGCAGTGCTGCTGGAGGAGTGTCAATATTTAGAACAGTGCTGTCACTGGAGCAGCGGGGTTCTAACTTACTGTCAAAAATTCCTTGAATCAGTCTCAGCTGATACAAGAGAGGTTGCTTTTTTAACGTGGCCCATATCGATCTGTTAGCTCTCGTTCATGGAGGCACAGTCATGATGAATGTCAGTTTGCTGCACGGAATAAAAAAGTGGAGCAAAGCCTCACTTAGACTACAAACAATCTGTTTTATGTGCAACCTGTGACATTTGGTGGAGAGACCTTCAACGGGTTCTGCTTCAACATAAAAGCATAACAAATAGTAATAACTTTGTCATGTTTTTCTTTATGAAATACACACCTACCAGGATGTGAATAAAATGACTGAACGAAGAAATGCTGTGTATCAATTGTTCAATTGTCCTAATCCACAATAAGTCATCTCACTGTTTGAAATTCATCGGACATTTACAGCAAGCAACACAGCGTTTTAGACATGCACAGCAGGCTTTGGATTATTTATAAAAATTTTGCAAATCCATACCATTAATGTTGACACCAGCTTCATCTAAGAGTGTCTGCCACTGATTCATTATGCTGCTTTACATGCCCTGGGAGGAGGTAAGGGCCAAAGCTTGAAGTATTGCACAGCATATTAAATCTGTCTTTCTGAACATCAATAGGATGAGGAAATCGCAACAAGTCCGGAATGCAAATATGGCACAACAAATAGCCAGTTGGATATGGATGAGTTGAACTCAAATGTCCACCTTAGAAATAGAGGAAAGAGGAAACTTTAGTGCGGTGACGTCTGGTTCAAAATATTTATGAATAACTTCACTAGTTTCAAAAGCTTGGTTATAAGGTTAGGTTATATGGACAGTGTTTAAGTCCTAATGTATAGTTGCCCAATCCGGATGATCAGAGTGGGACTTTAAGTACCTGGAAACTAGACGTAAAGTACAAAAAAACGTGTTGTTAATATTTTGAAAATGTATTGACATCGTTCTAATTCCAATACATTGAGTACGATGTGCTGTACAGTTTACAGATGCCTTACAGCACATGTGTCAAACTCAAGGCCCGCGGGCCAAATGTGGCCCTCCGTGTCATTTTATGTGGCCCGCGAGAGCTTAAACGTTTTTAATTTCTTAAAATAAAAAATAAAAATTGGTGTGTGTTTATTCTTATCAAGGGGGAATGGGACTTGAAATATCGGATTGGGCAACTATACATTAGGACTCAAACACTGTCCATATAACCTAACCTGACAAAATCAAGTTTAAAGGATTTATGCTAGAGTAATAAGCAAATATACTTATGTTTTCTATGTGACTGTAATTGTCACTTTAAAAAGTTATAATAAATAAATAAATGAGTTATTTAACATTAAGGAGTAGTTACATTTATTTTTCATTACATTTAGTTACATATATAAGTTATATCTGGCCCTTTGAGGACAACCACTTTGCTGATGTGGCCCTCGGTGAAAATGAGTTTGACACCCCTGCCTTAGAACAACTTATTCCTTACATCAGAAAACTTTAAAAGCCCACAGGTGGACAGGATTTAACACATCAGCACAGGATTCCCACTATTTGCCTGAGACCTTTTCTGTACAGGAATGACATTTTAAAAGCGGATAGAATAGCGATTAATTCTGAACCTGCTGTAAAGTTTTCAAAATCAAAATAACCTTGCCTTTGGTCGTAAAAGAAATGAGACATATTTCGTGTTGTATGTCAACTTGTTTATCTCTTTTTGTTATGCTGGATTCTGCTGTCTTTTCTATATTTTTTTATTTAAAAATATCCTGTATGAAATGGGATTGGTAATTCGGCTTACATTGGTTTTGCTTATTGCGTGTGAAATGATCTGTGATGTGATTTCAGATTTCTTGGTTTTATTTTTAAACGGATGTTGCTGATGTTTCACATTTGATATTTTGTTCGGGTTTGTTAAGCTCAGTCTGCGTGTTTTTGTTTGCTTTCTGTCACACACAGTTTCTGTCACAATTAACTGTTGCCTGCTGGTTTGATGAACTTTCAGTGGTTTTTTTCGGTGGCTGGATCCTCATAATGTGTTGGAGTAGTTTTGTTTAACTTTTGATTTTTCAATCATCTGTTATGTATTTAGTTTAAGGTTTTCCTTTTTCCCCCTGTTTTTGTTATTTGATGTATTTGTTATGGAGCCCTAGTTTTCTTCAAGGTTTGGAATCTTCCACTGTGAAGCTGTAAACAAGGCTTCTTTTATGTGTTGAACCATGACTCTGAATCTTTTAACCCCTGACACCTCTCTCCCATGACTACATCATATGATTTCCAGTCCTTCTTTCCCCAGAAAAAAATGCACTTTTGAAGGAACTAAAGACTCCAATGACACAGCTGTAACTGTCACAGTTTTGCAGAGATACAATGCTTCTTTGCTTTGGCTAAAAGTAAAGATTAAAGGGCTCAATTTCCAAATTATAAAAAATGTACAAAGACTTTTCTTCCATCAGGTTTTTTTTCCATTAAATCTGCACACTGTAAGATTTATTTACATGCCTTTAATTGATTTTCATGCTTTTCGAGCTTGCATCATTCTTTCATAATGGACTATTCTAAAATTAGAAGGGGTGTTACCATTTACCACATTTATTCTGGATTTTATTCATTTCATTGGTTGAATTAAAGCATCTGAAGTATCAGGATGTCCTAAGATGTGATCATTTTCCATTGTGGTAAAAGATTCTTCTCAATCTTCTTTTCAAATATGTATCAGTGGGTGCTTTTTATGGGTTTATTTTCTATATGTGAGTCATATTTCTTTACTTCTTCGTGATATTTTACATTATTTTTTCTATAAAATTTTCAGCATTTATGTTTTAAACTAAAGATCAAACATTTCCGTTAGGGTCCACAGGTTGAGTATAAAGGTTTCAGTTTCAGAACCGCCACCACAATGCTTAACTGTTGATGTAACACACATCTTTCCACTAGTTTTACATCAGTTCCATTCAACATACATTCACCGACCACTTTAAGAACTGCCTTTATTCTTGGTGGCATAGATTCAACAAGGTACTGGAAACTCAGAGAGATTGGTCCATATTGACATGATGGCATCACACAGTTGTTGCAGATTTGTCGGCTCCACATACATGATGCTAATCGCTCGTTCCACCACAACAAAGAGGTGCTCTATTGGGTTGACATCTGGTGACTGTTGAGGCCATTTCAGCTCAGTGAACTCATTGTCATGTTCAAGAAACCAGTCTGAGATGATTCTAGCTTTATGACATGGTGCCTTATCCTCCTGGAAGTAGCCATGAGAAAATGGTACACTGTGGTCCTGAAGGGATGGACATGGTCAACAACAAAACTAGTAGGCTGTGGTGTAGTAACCATGCTCAATTGGTACTAATGGGCCCAAAGTGGGCCAAGAAAATACCCCCCACACCAAGACACCGCCAGCCTGATAAAAGGCAGGATGGATCCATGTTTTCACATTGTTGACACCAAATTCTGACCCTACCATCCAAATGTTGCAGCACAAAAGGAGACTTGTCAGACCAGACAATGTTTTTCCAATCTTCTGTTGTCCTGTTTTTGATGAGTGTGTGAATTGTAACTTCAATTTCCTGTTCTTAGCTGACAGAAGTGGCAGTCTGTGCGGTCTTCTGTAAAAACTGTATTCTCTGTTAACCCTGGAGATGGTTGTGGATGAAAATCCCAGTAGATCAGCAGTTTCTGAAATACTTAGACCAGCCTGTTTGGCACCAACAACCATGGCACGTTCAAAGTCACTTAAATCACCTTTCTTCTCCATTCTGATGCTCAAATTGAACTGCAGCAGATGGTTTTTACCATGTCTACGTGTATAAAGCGTCGAGTTGCTGCTGCCATGTGATTGGCTGATTAGAACTTTGTATGAACGCGCAATTGAACAGGTGTGCCTAATAAAGTAAAGTGAGTGTATGTTGCATCCGTTCCTGCAGTTCTTTCCAAAAGTCTTGTAACCAAGACTTTTAAAAAATTGAGAGGTGAGACACAGAAGGGGGAAACTGTTTTTTTTTGCTCTCTGTCTAGTAAAATGAAACAAAACACCATAATTCCACAGACCACTTGCAGTTTTTACTGTGTGGTCGGATGTACTTTAGTGAGCACATGCATGTGGCAATTCAAAATTAACCTACAGTCTTTCCCTACGGTCCCTGCTGTTTCACACTACACTATACCTTGCCTTTGGCTCTCTGAAGCTGGGACAAATGCTGATACCTCTTTTCCTTTTTACCTAGTTTCCACTTTTTAAAAAAAATGAACTTTTGCTTTACCAGCTGAAGCTTGTACATTGGCATTTGGGATACTTGCACAGTCATCATTACTGAGCACCACTGTGCACTCAATTGAAACAATCAATGGCCATTAACTGTTGCAAATTACAGTTTACATAACACTGCTGTAACAGCATGGAAGAGTATCCTTCAGCTACAGTTTCCAAAAAAAGTGTAATATTTCAAACTGGTTTGCATCCTGATCTAAGTGTTTTTAATATATAACAGTCTTCTAAAATAAATTTTCTTTGATGCAAGTGTTTTTTTTCTATTTTACATCAAAAATGATCCATTTGCTTTTGTTAATAATTTTGATTTTTTTTTTATTTCCTTCTTTCCGAGGCTTTTTGTTTTTTCATCACTTTTTCTTTTATCCTTTTACGTGTTGTTTCAGTTCTCCACGGCTTTCATCTATAGCTTCTTTAATGGTGAAATAAATTCTTTATGAGACAGCTTGATTAACACTTTATCTCCACTTAGCTCTGACACGGAATCTTTACTACATTGTCAATTTCAAACGATTTCATCAGCAAAAATTCAGCAGTGAGCGCAGGTAAATCTTTCTCAGGAAATGCAGTCTTCAATAATTCTGCTGTGAGTCTGGTATCAGTCATCCATCGACAGTAACACAATTTCTAAATGAGAAAAATGAGGATATTATATACTTACACAGACGGCTGCATGCAGCTGCATGGCTGGGTGAGAAGACGAACGAGAGTGAGATAAAGAGATTTTTGCAAGGATTTGCTTCTTTTTTTTTAACAAACTTAAATTATGAACTAAATGCATCTAGTTTGCATTATTGTGGATGGACACGCCCCCTTCCAGGGCAGTTCTCCATCTTAACTGGTGAAGATTTCAGCTCCTCTTCAACCTTGAAAAGATCGAAGTGAGCTGAAATGATAGATGGAAGGGTATTTGTCCATTTTTATGTGCTCCAGTGATATCTCAGAGCCTCATGCTTTGTAAGGTGGTTTCAGTAGGAGGTCTAAGAAAAGCAAATTCATAAGAGCTCCATGAGTGAGCGAAGAAAACTGAGTTAACCTCACCTGAAGGGCTGTTTACTTCCAGTGAAAAGTGGGTGGCGGTTCAGTAGAGACTTTTGGGGTGTAATTACCTTGATTGCTGGATTAGTACTAGAGAAGCTAGTGTTTGTTTGTTTGTTACTATCTCAGAGCTCCCCTGCAAATCTTTCCGCTGTAACACAGCAGCTCGTTTCACAAAGAGCGGATTAAACGTTATTGTCCTCTGAGCATCTGTTCAGTGCAGCAGGAGATGTTCTGACTCCCCACGGCTCCTGACAATTCATGCAAAAGTTTTCTTTTTAGAATATTATGAACAAAGATGTGAGTGTTTAAAACAGAGACAATGCAGAATGTTTTTCTTTTTAAAACAATTGAAGTAAAGATAAAAAATAGATTTCCATGCAGGATAAAAATTGACACCCTCCGGTGCATGTAAGTACAGTGTAATCCAGTGACAAAGACAGATTTGTGTGGTCACATGACAAATTTGTTTACTCCTAAAATAATTTCAATCCAGTGTTTGTTTTAATCTTGGCCAGATATAGCTAATGTCATCAAACCCTTTTCTTAAACTGGGCCAAAAGGGGGGAGACACTTAGGACGATCTAAAGTGGGGATCAATGGATACCGACCGGCCATTCAAAGTACAATGTGTGTACTGCGTTAATCAACTTTACAATAAAACAACTATGTTCATAAATAGTTTTCCCCAATGACAAAATAAATGACCTAAACTGTAACTATTCTTCATTTTCTTATAAACGGGGATGATCTTACATTTGAGTGACTGGGGACAGACTTACCCCGAACTAACACTGATAGCAGTGCGTTGTGTGAGGAGTCCGCCTCAAGACCGCCAGTAAGTTTACATGGTCTCCGTTGCGTGTCCGCTCCGTACCTCCTCCCTCCCTGGCTCCCAGAGGAATAATTAGTCCTGCTTTCACCCTGTCCCTGTGAGGTCAACATCCAAAACTTTAGCAATCAGGTCCCATACCATCTCCTTTCTCACTGAGTCCTTGAATAATGCCTGTTTTGTGTCATAAATGATGTCATGTTTTTGTACTTTCAAAATAAAAGTTTGTTGTTCATGGCAAAAATGGACAACAGTGTTATCAGCAGCGTTAAAGTGCGTAATCTCTAGGTATATGAGCGTAAATATAAATACATTTTTATAAAGTTTTATTTTAAAAGTACAATGGAAGTTTTAGTTTTGAAACCTGCATATGTTTCCTGTTTTTTCAGCTTTTTACCGCAAAATTGACGCATTGATCGACTGGAAACGGAACTCCTGTGTAAAACTTGCATTTGCGTTACAGAGGGCCGAACTTCAGACACAAACATGACAGGTAAACATTCCGATAGATTAATTAACATTTTATGTTTTTTTTGTCAACGCAACGGAGACGCACCACAAACGGACCAGAGGAAATCAGCCTTTATTTTTGCTGTAAGCTCCTAGTGGTTAGTTGGTCAACTGCACTTGTCTCAGGTAGATGTTGCTTTAAACTAGCCTAAATGTATTTCGTATAAACCTACAATTAAAAGTTAATTGTTTTAAAATAGTTATATTATAGTTTAAAAAAAACATTTCAAAGCATTTAAAAAAGTCATTAGAAAGGACAAACCTATATTAATCCAACCATCAATTCCAGCACTTAAGGAGCTGAAAAAGAAGTGTCACCAGGAAAACAATCTATGATTTTCAACTTAAAATATTTGACTATTAATAACTGTGGAATGTTAAAAAAAAAAAGTTAAAAAGACCCCAGGGCATGGACAGTAAAAATTAAGATTAAAGCACCACAAAACTTTGACAAGTGAGAAAGAATATTGGATGAAACAGAGTAAAAAGTCTTGTTACGAAGTGAAAATTAAAATTGCAAAAAAAACAAGTGGCAAAACTTCACAAGCAAATATTCCCATGCCAAATGCGTAATTTTGACATTTACACCGGTGATGGGTAACTCTATTGTGCGTTCAGGACTCAGTTTTCTCATTCAAAAAAGTCATTATATTAAGACCAATAAAATTCCAAAGTTGTGGCATTTATGGACTTGTAAGGGGACGTACTGAGACATAAAATGTAAATGGGCAGAGACCCTCCACACCTATAATAAAAAGTCATGCTCACTTCTTTCAAACTGCATGAGATCATTACGTCATAATTGTAAAGCCCAATAAACAATTAAAGAAACAGGTAAAAAATAAATAAATACATTGGCTTTTCACAATTCGAAATACAACAGTATAGACAGCTGTTTGAAACGAAACAGAAGGAATTAACGTTTTGCTCATTTACTGGAGAGAGCTTGAAATAGACAAAATAATAAAAAAAGACATAGCATTTTAAAAATAGTTTTCCATTAAACTGAACCTTGATTAATAAATTAAATGCATAAAGTATATTTTATTAATTTAGGATAACACAATGAACAATATTCATTTAAATTAAATTTTATTTACATAGCCCAAAATTACAACAACAGTCGTCTCAATGGGCTTTGTACTGGTAATTGTAAAGTAAACATAAAATCAAAAGGATCATGAATACATAGAATTCAATAGGAAAATTCTAAACTGAACTAACTAACTAAACAGCTACAACTAAACATATTTCAGTCAGACAACTCTTGCAGTAAGAAATATTTATTTGACATTTTTCCACATTCTTTAAGTTGGCATTCACATATTTTCGTTTGGCATAAGGCTCCGTTCAATTCCATAAAACTTCCATAAAATTTCCATAAAACTTTCGGGTAACAAAACCCCCCTTTACGGAGCCCACAGGTGGAAGCCGGGGAGGAGGGTGGGGCGAAGAATGAGCGCTGAAGGTAAGAAAGAATGAACAACTGCGCACCTGGCTTAAATAGGACGCTGAGCAGGTGAGTTAATTAACTGAACCGCCCTAGGGTATTTACCTGAAAAACACTGCAGCGAGTATCTGCCCGAAATACGATAAATCGTCATTTCAGTCAGACAACTCTTGCAGTAAGAAATATTCATTTGACATTTTACCACATTCTTTAAGTTGGCATTCACATATTTTCGTTTGGCATAAGGCTCCGTTCAATTCCATAAAACTTCCATAAAATTTTCGGGTAACAAAACCCCCAACACTAAAATCATCCAGAAGAAGAAAAGTGTGAATGTATAATCAGTGTGTAATAAAATGGGGTGTGTTTTCGGCAGCATTCCATTTTCATTTCATTTCCCAGTATGACTGCTATGTGTGACCCGGCACCATTGACCGTTTGGGCCGCCCCCGTTCGAGTACAGCGCCACGAAGGGAACATGCTATCTAGTGGATCTGCTATGTGTGACCCGGCACCATTGACCGTTTGGGCCGCCCCCGTTCGAGTACAGCGCCACGAAGGGAACATGCTAACTAGTGGATCTACTATGTGTGACCCGGCACCATTGACCGTTGGGCCGCCCCCGTTCGAGTACAGCGCCACGAAGGGAACATGCTATCTAGTGGATTTGCTATGTGTGACCCGGCACCATTGACCGTTGGGCCGCCCCCGTTCGAGTACAGCGCCACGAAGGGGACATGCTATCTAGTGGATCTGCTATGTGTGACCCGGCACCATTGACCGTTGGGCCGCCCCGTTCGAGTACAGCGCCACGAAGGGGACATGCTATCTAGTGGATCTGCTATGTGTGACCCGGCACCATTGACCGTAGGGTCGCTCCCGTTCGTGGAAACCACTAGAGGAACATACTATCTGAAAGAGAGAGGGAAAGAAATAAAAGGGGAGCCAACATAAAATTACTTATACCTGATCTTAGAACGTAAGCTCACTTCCGCAAAACGCTGTGCAGAACTATAATTTAAACCGCCAAACAACCCGTATGATACACTAACTTAACATCCAATCCAAAGCTTCCGATGGCGTATGACATGCTTAACAGCCATTATTCAAACTTCTATTAAACTAAGAACAAGTTTGATGGCCATAAACTCTTCCATTTTGGCAACTATATATACACGCGCTTAAGTAACATCCATTATTTTGAAGCTCCCAACGACAGTACCACGAACGAGCTTAATAGCCATAATTTTCTCCATTTGGCATACCAATTATAAGCGCTCAAGGAACATCCATATAAATGAGGTTCCATCCCAATATTAAGAACGAGTTCAACGCCCATATTTACTATGCTTCATTGGCATACTACAAACAAATGAGCTTAAGAACCAGATTCGAGCTCCGCGCATACTATGATACAACTTAGAGCAACCCGAATTTTTGAGGCTTCCACCTGGCTATAATTTTCTTTTAACATCTATAATCGAAGAATTTACATTCATTCTGCGGTTGACATTGATTAATTCATTCAGTCAGAAGTGTCATTGGAATGCAGAGGAGGTCCACCGCCCTTTCACTTTCAGTGCAGCAATAGGTACGTCGAGCAGTCATCGTTGCAGCATCAGATCAAGGAATGCATGGGTGACATTTCCTGGAAACGGAGAAGCTGATCGGGGCGTAGGGGTTTGCAGGCTCAGGATGCGATGCATAGATAAAAACAAAGCAGTATTAGTCTTGACAAGAATATATAAATAACCCAGAAACTGATCAGTTTCAAAATGATTGAGATAAATTAAATAACAGTGCTTAGAAAAAAAAACAAATCTGAGAAAGTGAAATTTAGTAGATAGTTAAGGTAAAGACCCATTGTGGATTTATCGCACCCTAGAAACCACCATAATTACAAATTCCAACAGTGAAATGATAGTGAAATATATGACCTGCACGAAATCTTAACACCAATTTTTTATATATTCCAATGATGAGAAAAGTAACCTTTGACAGTTTCAGAGGGACGCACCTTCAGGAGGCCATCGAGGAGTAGTAGATGGGAAGAGTAGCCAAGGAGATTTGTAGATGAGGAAGGTCAACATCCCACGTAGCAGAGGATTACAGCTCGGCTGGATTTGATGCCTTGTATTTGATATTAGTGGTTCTCAAATTTTTTAATTAGCCAAGGGTGACTGGATACTGCAAAGAGAACTTGAGAGCCATGAGGGATCATAGGTTTTGATATTATTTTTGCTAGACTGAACCTTAAGCATTTAGAGGCGGAGTATAACAAGCCTCTAAATGGGGATGCATCTAGCAGAGTGTCATCTGCTTAAAAAAGGCAGATAGAAGACTGACTTGTGGACACAAGATTTAACTCTTGAACTAAGCTTGAGAGCGCAAGTGATATATTTCCTACGGTCAGGGTAGAAGTTGCTCAAGGTGTTATTTAAACATTAACCAAGTCAACCGATGACACAATACTATTATTCAATATTGAAACAGCCTTAATATAATCTCCAAGGATGAAATAACCGGACGACCCCTTAAGAACCATCAGAGCTGTAGATTCTGGCGGCCGGACAAACACAAACCACTCTTCTTAAATCCTGTCCCCCAAACCAGAAGGCGCAGACTCAGGAGAACAAGTGGAGGGAGCCTGAAGACACAACAGGTATCACAAAACCACTCCAGGCATAGAGAGGGAAAGATCAAGCGCAAAACACGAAAATCCAGAACAGGAACACGTGGCCCAGGATCGAACTACCCAGAACAAGACACAAAATGAACGGATGACCATAGGACCAAAGCTACAGCAAATGTCAGGTGGCCCAATCATTGACGAATTATATCCAACCAGAATTTGAATAAACGACATGCTGCACAAAAGCAAGAGATGACATAATGGGGAGAGACAAGCATCAATGAACCACCAAAAACTATAGAAGAAAAATAAATCCGGACGGGTGGAGGACCGTACATTATAGATAACGTGGAAACCCAATTTTGAAAATAAAGTTTTTCCACAGAGATTCAAAAGACCAGGGATACAGAGGAAAGTTGGCCACCAAGAAATCATCAATAACATGCAAAATGAAGGGCACCCATTGCCTACAAATATCCAGTACAGGGCGATAAAGTCGATTTTATGAGGACTGCCACGACAACGGAAAGGTAAACCGGCAAACACCTCGAGCGCCAACTGAAGGCCAAGAGACGCCACTGAGAGGCATAGAGGCAGAACAGTGAGACCATCAGTGACAGTCATCCTCAGCCTTATATCGCGTTCGGAGGAAACTCGTGGAGACAGCATGGGGAGCTGAAGAAAACATATACTAATCCTGAAGGCGCATGGGGAACCAGGCCACTGATGCCCAGAAGATGAACTGCGAGGCGCTAACAGGTCCAGATCAAGTCACGTCAACCTGAACACTTCCCAGGGGCCACCCTCAGTGGCGGCTTTGAAAACGATGCCCCGGAAGAATCCATCACATAGAACCCACAAACCTCCAACCAAACTAGAGAGAGAATAACAAATTAACTGTCCAGCCGAGAAAACAAGGCCGCGACGAGACCGACACACTCACTAATGCGGCCGACGCAAGTCCCTGAGGACAGGGCAGGACCCACTGGGGTACACAGAGCGGGGAAAAACAGGCGGAGCAGAACCAGATGCAGAATGTGCGGGGGCAATGAACGAGGATCGCTGAGTGAATAAAATGAGCCATAGACGCTGCATAAGAGAGACCAATCATAGGGAAAATGTCCACAGAGCAGAGACGGGTCCAAGAGACACTGATTCACATTCTAACTAACCAGCAGCTACAACAACGAAGAAAACAAACAGAAGAACCGCCATAATAATAAAGCCATCATCAAATTAAAGATAAGATTTACACACAGCTCCCAAAGAACAAAACAGCAACAGAAAACAAATGCCAAAAGCCACGATAAATTCAGCCAGCATGAGAAACCTGTCCAAACGAGGACCGCCAGCCTTCACAACCACAGAAAGGACCCCACAACCCCTGAAAAAACAACCGGACGACGCAGAACTACGCAGCAGAAAAGGAATCAGAAGTGCATCATGAAGGACCCGGAGTCAAAACTACAATTCCCAGGGTCCTTAGGGGCGTGACGTCACCGAAGTAAACAGGAAGTGAGACGCAGCCATAGAAAACTACACGGGAAAAGTACCGCATGACGCTCACCGTGGATAATTGGGGTGACCACGGCAGACGAGAAGACCCGGACTACTCCTGATCGGGGGGCATGGACATCCCGAACATCGCGGAAAGCACACCCCTTGCGGATGCACGCGACCGCGGCGAAACGAACGCGCTGTGCGCCGTCAGCCGCCCGCGGACCGGAGGAGAAATTAAGGAGAGCAGACGCGGCGAAACGAAAACCCCACATCAGAAAGATGGGGATCATCCATCCGAAGGACGGGGGAACACAGCAAGACGCCGAAAGAGACGGAGACCTGCGGGCTCGGAGACCGGCGAAGAATGAGCGCTGAAGGTAAGAAAGAATGAACAACTGCGCACCTGGCTTAAATAGGACGCTGAGCAGGTGAGTTAATTAACTGAACCGCCCTAGGGTATTTACCTGAAAAACACTGCAGCGAGTATCTGCCCGAAATACGATAAATCGTCATTTAGACAAAAACCCATGCTTAAACCCGAATCCGTCCAGACAGGCAAAGGGGATAGTATCCCACAATTCCTTGCGCTGCCGATTTAACAGCAGCACCAAAGTTACACCTACTTAATTGAATTAATTTGAATGAAAGTAAAATAAAAGTCTGATAACCACGTGTTATTTTTAAGTTGACTGAACTCAAAAAAATTATTTATCTTAACTGAAGCAAATAATTAAGTTAGACTAATGTAAAAAAAGTTTATCTCTACAACATCCATCCGTGTCTTATCAAGGTCTTACGGAGGAAAAAGTATTATCTGAGGTTCTTCATCCACTAAATCATCTTCAAATGGACATGCCATGCTCCTTCACCTCTCTGAAAACATACTAACCTTCAACTAAACCTGCTCCAGACCAGGTTATGTTCAGAGCATGAGTTTATAGGGGAACTAAGCATGCCCTGAAACATACCTCTGTTTTTGGAACGCTGAGGTTATCCGCTTCCTTAGCCTCAAATACCGTGGTAACTCACATAACCTGCTTTTTGGAATACCCCCCTGGTGTTCGACCGCATGTTGATGAAAGTGCTACATGACAGTGATCCGTTGATTGACATCAATGACCATGAACTGCACTGATTCTGATTGGGTGTGCCACCACAAGGTTTTTACAGAACCCAACTGGGCATTCAATAACAATCTTCATGGCACTTTCCAATGCTGTCATGAGGATGTGTGATAAGAACATCGAGGTAACTTCGAGGTAATGGAGATTGAAGCTTAGGACAGATATAGATAATAGACAGATAAAGATAATTTAGTAAAAAGAATGCAATCATTACTCCATTTTGGAACTTTTACTGTGAAACTGGAACCACTTCTGATGTGATCCGATGCAGATATTACACACTCCGTATTGACATCAGGTTGCTTCATCTCAAAAGCAGCCTTGCGTGAAAGAAGGTTTTCAGTGTTTTATAAAGCCCAGAAGGTCTTTTGATTGCAAAGATTTCCATCAAAAATACATTTTCAAACTGAACAGAAGCTTCTCAAGACCAAACTAAACAAGCATCAGCTCTATGGATAAGAAACACTTATTTATAATATTAGAGAAAAGAAAAAGATGTTTGAAAATCCATCTTGACATGATATCAGTCAAATTAAAGTAAATAAAATTGTTCTATAATGTTTTTGTGTGCTGATGTTCCTGAAATCCATCAGCAGTTCCTTAAATTGCTGTTTAATAGAAGAAAACAAATTACACTATAGGGCATTGGCAGAAACAAATCTTTAACGGTATTTTGGCCTCAGAATAACAGACAGACAGCTGTATGTCAGAAAAATGAGTGCTCCGCTTTGACCCATTCCCCTAAGAAACCACCAGAACAGCTTGGTGATTTAAACCATTTGCTGAACTAATGAGGCATCAAGCCCCATTGTTGTGTCCCTGGTAAAACCATATGGTAGAATAAATCCCAAATAACACAAGCGAAGCAAGGTTTTATGAAAGTTGACATCGAATGCCACTGTATAGCTGCTATGCTTCATTTAGTTTTTTATTTTCTTTCTGCTACCATTCATATTTTAGATAACTTTAAAACTCTGGATCTGTTTGCAGGCTGGTGACCTGCTCTATCCTGAATTTTCAAACTTCCTCTATCATGAAGAATTGCTATATAAAACCACGTAAAAACACTAAAAACACGATTTAATTAGTCTTTAAAAAACTGTGATGGATTATTTCTTGCGGGTTTCTCTAAATCCTTAATACCAATACTGTACATGTTTTAGGAGCACAACAGGCCTTCTGGTATTTCATTTTTATGTAATTAATCCTATCCTGATAGCAATTGGCTGATTGGATAGTAAACTAATTCACACAACAAGAAAAACAAGCTCAAATATGATTAAAGAATGTCATGAACAAACTTTCTGAAAACAAAATGCACTGGGAAGGTTTTTCTTTAGTTTTTCCAACTCATTTGCACACCAAACCCTGTCTGAAAAAACAGGCCCTTTAAGGTTTGTGTTTTTGTTGAACACTAAAATGTTTCATTTGAAATAAGCTTCCACTTAAGGACTGAAAGTTTTGCAACAATACGGGAAAATAATGTGGTTGTTATCCTTTCATGTGAGATTATTTCTATATAATTGACAAATATTTCAATTTAATCCCATCTGAGTTACTTTTTATTGCTTGCCTTGTTGAGAATTTTTGACATGATCCATCTATTTTCATCAGATCCGGATGCAGCTTTTCAAAATTACAAGCTTTCAGAGCCTACAAGGAAAAATGGATTTTCTTTTTTTATATAAGGCGGAAGAACAGTAAATAGAGGGAAAGGGAAAATTCCATTAAGGTGCAACCCAGGTAGATAAAAAACAGAGTCATGATTCAAAGCAAGTTAGATCATACTCTGTCCATTTTATGGTCCATATCAAATTTGATACATGAATTTAAATAGAAATCCTATTAAAATGAACTGAATATTTTATTATTTCAGAGAGAAGTTATGTAGTTGTAAAAAATATTGAAAATGAAAATTCAGACTCCAAGGACATTCTTAGTACCTGAATGGATGAATTATTTGTTCAATTCTAGACTTAATTATATTGCAATAACTTATTGTCACACTGTTGTCTTTGCTGACCAGTTTTTTGACCATATTTATTGTTTTATTTTCTTTTTTCTTAAGAGAAAGGCAAGTGAAACCTTAAAATATCCTTGTTGAAGCGAAAAGGAGTGTTCCCATTGTTTCTTTTTTCCCTTCTTTCTTTTTTTTTCTTTAAATGCTTTGGTTTCAGAGCAAATCTCTAAACAACCACTAACATAGAAGGCAGAGCATTTACGCAGTAATTACAAGGTGCTTCAGTCTCAAGGACGACATTTTTGGTCGTCTGTTCCTGGAGAGGTTTGGTCAGATTCTGCAGATTCTTCTGTCGATGTGTGACAAAGGAGGAGGAAGGTCTTTAATGTCTGTGCTCTAAGATCACCACCTCAGTGGTCTGAGCATGTGAGCAACGATGCTGCAACACCACTTTGAAGCTTGAACATCACATCAACATCAAGCTGGGTTTTGGCTGCACACGCGTTCGGTAAATTCTGCAAGGTTCTGCAGAGGCTTTTTTCATGCTTCAAACAAGGTCACAGTTCTTCTTTTTTGTGATACACAACTTAGCTCTTACAGTGTTCTAGTTATTCCAAGCCAATTTTGTTTGACTTTATTGGTCTCTGTTTCTCTCCTGTGCAACTAAGCCATAGTATGATCTATTTTCGTTCTTTTTCCACAACATTGTTACTGGCCACGACTGCCAAATCTGCTGCATTAAGTGCAACTGATACTTCACTCTCCAGCAGCTCAAACTCTTTATTTTCCCTGGTTGTGAAGACCAAAACATACACGTAAAGTAAAATTCCACAAATCACAACAAAGAAAGTGTGCAGGCAGACATGAATCCATTTGTGGAAGCAGTGAGATTGCGGCTTTAACTAGAAGTGCAGGAAGTAATGTTTTTTCTAAATTATAATTCATTCCAGAGGATGTAATTTAGCAGCAGTCTAGAACACAAATAAAAAACACCCACAGTAAGGCAAGATCCTGCAGGAAAGCATTGCAGAATTGAAGCTTTGTCTCTGAGGGATTTTAGAATGCACTGGCACATCTGCAAAAGTTACTTACATGTTCTGGGATTTCTGTGAACTGTCCACCAAAAGACTTACTGTGCTTGATCTGTGGAGCTAGATTTAATGAAAAGAGCCATTTCTGTAAAAGTAAATAACGTGAAATCTAACTGAATAGTTCTGAGAGGTGAATGGACTGTCACTCGTTGATTGTACCTGAAAGACCAAATAACACCAATAAAATTAGAAGTCAGGGATCTTTTATTTGGGTTAATATACACTGCTTCATTCATGAAGTCACTCAGAAGTTTCCCTTCTTAAAGACCCACTCTGATGAAATTATTTTTTACATGCTCTTTTGGCATTTTTATGATGATGGAGAATGTCTTATAAAAAAAGGAAGCTTGAAGTTGCACTTCTGAGTATTTCTTTATTCAAATTGCTGTGAATCATGATCAGACATAAAAAATGCTGTTTGAAAAAGATGCAATATGTTTCAAAAATTTGATGGGGAGGCCACAAGCTCCCTGCTCCGCTCCATTCTGATGCATCCGCTGGTAGACGACTAGATCCGTGTAGGTCTTTGTTTTCTTTGTCTGAGCTGGAATCTTGCTCACTGTTTTTGTTACACCTGTAATATTGGATCAGGTTTGTGAGGGGCTGTAAGCTAGCAAGAGAGCATGTAAGCAGTGAACTCTCAGGGCAATGAGAAGAGCGGGATGCTCTGTGCCAATGTTCCCGCCCACAACTCTGAGGTGAAACTACGACTTAGGAAACAGGGTACCGGTAATACTGAACGTTTTGTGGATGAGGGGCGGATGCGTTGTTACGTGTGGGAGCCATCAGACTGCCATCGGCAGTGTCTCCAGCTCACACAGAGGCTGTGAGCTTTTCAAAGCAAAATTCCGCTCAGTCCTTAGAAACAGCTAAAACGACCACGTCAATTTTTGTTTCCAGTCGTGTCCCGACAAAATAAAGGCTGATGTTATTCCCACATATTTACATGCAGCCAAGATGCAGATTGCAGCTTTTCCGTCAGCAGCTGACCGGCTTTTCCAAACCCGTTGGTGATGGTGGATTTTTTCACGCTGCTTTTAACGATTGCTTTTAACTTGAAAGCTGCATCATATTGTAATGGCGATCACGTGCACGTTGGGTCTAATGGCACCAAAGGATTCTGGGATGCGGCTGGGCATGCGTGTTTCTTTTTGTTGAACCATGACTGAAGTGTCTAAGACCTGAAGTGAGGTTTTTTTTTAAATATACACTCTCCAAGTTGCTGCACAGCCAGCAATGAGTACAACAAAGGAGCTCCCTCCACTTCATTACAGTGGGATCAGCTACCTGACTGCGGAAAACTGCAATAAAACACTTCAGCTACGGCTTAATCACTCATTTCCACACTTATGGGGCTTTTATGTGTTATTTGTAGCAAATATTTTAGAGGCTGTGTTTGGTGTGCCTCCACCTAATAACTCTGTCATTGTAAACACTGTCACAGCATAGCCAACAGTAAATTCATCTTGCAGTTAGGCTTTTAGTTTTAGTGCATCTCCAATATTAGTAGTTTTACTGTCTTCTTTAGAACAGAGGTATCTGCTGAATATAGCTCAAATACTCAGAAAAGTAAAAGATCACATCACAAGCATCCGATGAAAAGTCTAAAAAGTCCTGAAAAACTGTGTTGCGTTGTCACTAACTGTATCTTTTATTGTAGAAAAAATATTATCTGTCTTAAATAATTTACAGACCGAGCAGTTTGGCAATATGGCTGAGTTATTCAGTAAAAGGTCTGAATGAAAATATACCCTGACTTGAAAATATTGTAAATGAGGTAAAGGTCGAAAGGTCTCATTAAAGGATAAAAACTGAGTAGAGAGCAGAGGCATGGCAGAAACTTGGAGTTTGGGAGCTTATTCCATCCTCCTCTAAGCTGACAATGTAATCCAATACTGTGATCCATCTTGTGCTAAAGATGTAGATGATTTACAGAAGCAGGTGTTGATTTGTAAACATGTTATGATCAACTCTTTAGGATGAAGTCAAAGTGTTTTGAAGACCTAGAACCATGCTGGTGGTAGCAGAGAACACAGAGACGTTTTCTGATGTAAGTGATAAATGTTGAGTCAACCGAGCTGACTTGGTATCTTGCAAGAGGTGGCACCGTTGGAGACTCAGTGTGGGGCTTCGCTCATGCCTTGATGAGTTTGCTCCGACTGCAGACCCCAGATGGCTTTTAATGATAGGAGAGACAAAAGAAAAGGAGGAAGGAATGGGGTGGATGTGGAGAGAATAGGGAGAAAGCAGAAGGACTGAATGAAAAGATTTTAAAAGGGAGTATCGACAAGGGGTAAAAGACAAGCAGAGTGAACTGACTGGAGGAATAAATGAATGGATGAGGAGGATAAATAGACTCGTGAGGTGATTTGAGATGGTTGTCGGGTGGCTGAGCAATGGTCTTGCTTCAGAGCTTTCATTAACTGAATTTCTGTCAGGAGTTTGTTGATCGCTCAAAATGTTTCTCTTGTTAAAGACCCACTACTCACTGCTGGATAGCTCCAATATTAGACGCCGTTTTTGTTGTACCGCTAATGCTTGCTTGGGGTTGTGAGGGGCTGTAAGCTAACGGGAGCGTATGTAAACAAAGGGAAGATGGTAAAGGCTTACTCCACGCCAATGGTCCCGCCCACAACTCAAAAAAACCCACTAGTTTTATGATTCTGGCTAAAAAAAACAGCATCATCATAATTTAAAAAAGAGCGTTAAATAGCTTTTAAAACAGATCAAAAGATGCTTGGAGAGAGACTTTAACTCATCCGACTGACCAATCAGAAGACACCCTCAGCATGTGTTGAGGATTTTCTGTTAGAGACAAACTGACGTGTTTCCATAAATGAATACATTCGATTCCACCACTAAAAAGAAAGTTTTTTTCTTTTGTTTCCCACTAAACTGTTTCCCCTGTGATTTAGGAGATTTGATCCAAAATCTCCCAGTGGAACGCTCCGCTGTGAGACATGCCAATGTCACTTAAAAGTGCTCTCATTATGTGGCATCACACACCGATAGGAATCCCTTGCACAGTGATGGCAGCCATGTTAATCCACTGTTGATCTACCCAGGGATCAAGCTTTTCTCCAATCAATAGAGCCATGAAAGGCTGCCTTCTGGTCTTCATCAACTCCTTCTGCATCCACGACTTATGCATCATTTAGAGGCTTCTGCTATGCTTTTGTCTAGCAGTGAAAGAGAATAAACATTTGCAGTTTTTAAAGTTCAGCATAATTACCCTCCCTGGAACCACAGTCCTGCGAAGATTACACAAAGGAAGAATTAGTTAGAGGAAATTTATTATGCTCTTTTTTCGAAAGTTGGCAAATTTTCAAGAGGGCTTAATGAGACGTCTTGTGTCAAAAATCCACAGGGAAACAGCTACTTTTACAACCACATCTTCACACCACTGATCAGAGCGACTCTTCTTTGCAGAGTAGAGTGAAACACTTCGCTCCATTCCATCTGTCTCTTCTGCACGGTTGCTTCCCCAAGATCATTACTCCACTTTTAGCTTCCATGCAGAAGATGCTCTGGCACAAATAAATGCTTGAACACACTGGACATGCTACGGGGGGCTGCTTTTTATGAGTTGACGGCTAGTGGAGCAAAGTTGAACTATCTATATAGTTAAATTGTTAGCTTAAAATACATTTTATGTAAAAATTGCTACGTATTGCAAATGTAAAATATTTATATATCTTATTTTTACAACTACAATGTAGCAATCCTCTGTTGTATATTCAACGTTAAAGACCCAAAACAATCATCTTTGAATCTATTGTAAAGACTTCCCTGGTGGTCTTTTAATTATTTGTTAATTTGTTTATTTATTTGGAGCCCCATTAGCTTCCACAAAGTGCTTGCTAGTCTTCCTGGGGTCCATACGCAAAAAATACAAACATTTGTACTACTGCCGTATTGGTTGAATGACCTGGTCTGTAGGCATGCTGTGAACTAGTAAACAGATTATTTGAGATAAAATAGTGTAGCATTTGACTAAATATCAACCTTTCAAAGATTTTACTCAAAACAGGGAGAACATGAAGAGGTCTGCTGTTTGAAGCAGTAAACTCTGACTGTTCATCCTTTATTTTTGGTATAATCTTTGATTGTTTCCATTGGTCAGGAAACACTACACTGATCAGTGCTCTATTAAGAATATGACATATTGGTTTGTCTAAAACATTTGCCACTATTTTAAAGATTCTACCATCAATGTTATCAATACCTGCTGTTTTATCATCAGGTAATGAGAGAAGCAAATCGTGAACATCATTCTCACTAACAGTGTCGAACACTAAGGAACAAGTTTTAGTTTCCATTGTCAATTTAAAATTTTTACAAAGAGAGCATAGTTTCCTGCGCTATCATAGAGGATCTCAGCTTTTCAACTTTGTTAATGAAAAAGTCATTCAAGTGATTGGCAATATCAAATGGTTTACTGACAATAATTCTTCCAATTTCTATGTTCAAATTAAAAGTCTTTGTTTTTTTGCACATCAGTTCTTATAACACTTTCCACAATCGTTTACTGTCATTCATGGGACCACTGATTTTTTGTGCAAAATATTCTTTTTTAAAAAGTTTAATTTTGTAACTTTATTCCTTAATATGTGATAGTTTGTATAATCCTCTACATGTTTAGAGTTGGAAGCCACCTCTTTTGAGCTGTCTCTCCGCTTCATGAGTGATAATAATTCCTCGTCTAACCATGGAGCACCATTACTTTTTACTGTTCTTTTACGAAGTGGAGCATGTTTCTCAACAATCTTTCTTAAAATTGCCAAAAAAGTGTTCAAAGATTTGTAATGTAATGATCTTAAAAAGGATTAAGTTGATTTTGAGTAGATTATGAGAGGCCAAGGATTCAGACATGGGCCACGGCAGCCCTCTTGGAAAATCACTTGGTGAAGAGTAGCTCTATAATTCTGATTATATTGCTTTTAGCAAAAAAAATAAAAACAATAAAAGCAGTGTCATTTTCTAGGACATAGTTTCTGCAGAGTGGCAGAAGTTCATGACTGGCATGGATACTGCCCCCCCTTCCTGTCACCCTTTAACGAGCGCTCTCTGTTTACATGCTCTCCCTCTAGCTAAAACCCCCTCACACCCCCAGCCTAACAACAAAAGTGGTGAGCTATCCAGTTGTACAGTTTTGAGAACAAAGACCTACATGGATCTAGTCGTCTGCAAGTGGATAGAGCAGTGCGGGGAGCGTATTTTATCAAGAACAACCTTTTTCAAATGGGCATGTCTGCTTCTGATTCCCAATGATTAGAATAAGGAAATGCCCAGAAATACAATTTTAAATTTATTGTTCTTTATAAATGTCATACGTCATCAGAACAATACCACAAGAACAGTCTAAAAACACTAAAAACATAATTTTCATCGCAGTAGGTCTTTAAATTGCATTTATATCATATATTTGTCTAAATAAGGTCAAAAATATTTAAAGCCTGTTTAACATCCATAACAACTTATCTATAGCTATCTATAGCTCACAGAGTACATGAATCTTCCTCTTCTGAACACCTATGACTGTAACACCCAGACTTTATTGTGAAACAAGACCACCTGAGTCTCTGAAGACGAGACCATCTCCATGGATCCAGAAGCTCATGGGGTGGTGTGCAGAGAACAACTTTAACCTTAATCCCTCCCATAAAAAAAGAGGTGATCGTGAGACCGATCTGCAGCCCATGCATCTGCAGAAACAGGAAGGGGTTTAAGATCCTGGGTTATTAAATATATGTGTGTGTTTCTAGAAATCCTAGTTTTATTATACCATCAGTGGGAGAGAAAAAAAGGGTTAAAACACCAATATTTTATTAAGTCTTTTTTTTTAACAGAGACATTGCTCTTTACTGAACATTTCTGCTCATTTTCAACTTAATACCTGTTGTCGGTTTGCCAGCAACAAACACCAAATACACATAAAATTCACAATAAAAATGAAAACTAATGCAAAGTAGCAGTAAGAATTTGCAAGTCAAATTGAGTAGTCTCTACAAAATTTATGAAAACTTTAACCCTGCACTTTTTAAATAAATAAATCCAATCTTCACTAAAAGATGTTAGTGAAGCATTTCTGGTTCTATATTTCTATATAACTTTATGATGAGTTTATTAGAAGGAGTGGCTGGTTTGAATCTGCCAGTGAAGTAAATTGCGGACTCTATACCATTTTACTTTGAGCAAAGCCTATGATCGATGAACACTGCAAATTCAAACAATTGATTCAATTGCTTCAAAATAAAAACACACACGGATGTGTTAAATGGAGAAAAATGAGCTGGTAAACAAAAAATGAATAATAAATAGTGGATTAGTTTAGTTAGAGAATATTAAACGTTTGCTGAAGGGAAATGTCCATGTTCTGATCTGCAAAAGCCTATAAAGCTTGTAAATACAGAAAATCCTCCTCTAAACATGCAGATTGTTTGCTCTCTACTCGGAGGTGTCTGCAGCCCGGATGAACTGCGTGGGTCTAGATTCCACTCCGCGTTTTGTGTTGCACTCCCCCTCTCTGCCCTCCCGGACTGCGCGCATCGGATCAGAACGCGGAGCGCTCCTTTCCACTGGGCATTTCAGCTCGGCGCGCAGGGGGAGACGCCTCCTGCTGAGGGAAGTTAAGTCAACAGGACGGGGGACGCGCCGCTTGGATCCATGAGGCGCCTCCACTCTCGGCGGACTTTCTTCACTCGTTTTCTGCAGCGACACGTTATTTTTGGTCTTTGAGAAATGCCCCTCTGTAGACGTTAGCAGCTGACTTCCAACTATTACGCGCGCGTTTTTACGCACCTGCGGATCTGCTGCAGCGGAGTTGTGAGGCAGCGGCCGCGGTGCTGCAGAGAAGCTGAGATCATGTTTAGGCTGGAGACCACCATCATTTGCACTTTCTCCGTGCTGTTCGTTGCTGTTAAGGCAGACTTTAGAGCAAGAAACTGCAGCCAAGTTGCAGAGGCTTGCGCGGGGAGAGGCTTCAGTTTCACTAATATTCCTCTGCAGGAGATCCCAGGTAAGACCTTCTGCTGCACACCTGTCCTGCCACCCATGCATGCACTCAGATACATAATTCCGCTTTTTAAACATGAATTTTGCAGTAGGAAACTGATAGACTGCTGCATTCCAGGACTGCACACCTGTCACAAAGTTCCTGTTTCCACACATTACTGTCATATCAGGATTAACTGTGGGAGGGACAAATCAATAACTGGATCAGCTTCCTGCTCCAGTCAGCTTGGACCGTTCAAGTGTCATGCCCATTGTTGTTATCACATCCAGCATGTCTGAACACTGGGGTGAGATAACACATATCCTGTCTTATCAATCCCATTCAGGATAGAGGTGCATTTTGTGTCTGTCCGGCAGAGGTCTGTGAGGATAAAAGGTGGGCAGTTCTGCAGTCTACTTCCTTTCCTGTGAAAAATGAGCTGATAAGATAAAAGTGCAGCTAGGCACTCACCCGTTTTGGCTTGATTTCTGCCACAGTTGTGCTGAGCAATTATCACACTGACAGCTGTAATTTGGCAGGACCATTTCCACTCAGAATTCTATTCAACTTTTCTCTTTTGATTTATTAAATTTTTTTATCTCCAGCCTTAAAGCTTCAAAGCTTAAAAAAAGCAAATATTTGCATATTTAAAGGTATACAATTTTTGTTTTAATGCAAAGCCACTTTCTCCCCTTCCTGAATCACCACATTGAGTTGTTGCATACCGTCACTGGAGCTTCAGAGTCAATAAAACAGAAAACCTGGCTCCAGTAAAAGGCTGCATATTTGATAACTGGCCCACCTGTTCAGAGAAGGGTTGAATAACTTACTGATTAAATCTTTTAGATCTGTCTTTCTGACATCCCCACTAATCTGCCAAATGAGTGAAACCTTGCCACCCTGCAGTCCTTTTGATCGTGCGTATGAATGAGTTATAAGCTTATTGAAGAGACACAATGTAACCAACATCTGAGCAAAATTATTTGGAGATGGATACGCCCTTCAGGCTTTTCCCTTACTGCCTTCATAAACCAGCTCCAGACACAGTCATTACTTAAACAATCTACATTTGATTACCAGAAACAAAGAAATATAAAAAAAAACTTTAAATGTTTTAAATGTTTATTACAAATCAACAGAACATGGAGAAGGTGCTTTACTTTATAATTTTTCTACATAAACTAAGGGGAAGGAGTTTATCTGACAGGTTAAATACACATTTTAATGATGTTAAGAAATGTGATACGTTTCCAGCAAGTGAAACACACATAAAAAGTTTACTTATTACTGTTTCAAAAGCTAATTTAAAAGAAGACTAATATTTTTGGACGGATGTGTGAAAAGTTTCCATTGTCTTAGTTATAAATCCAACAAAAATGCATTCTTAAAAGTAAATCTTATACCGGTTTTGGTTAATATTGGCTTAAACATATAGTAGAATTCAATTCTCAGTTTAAAACCAAACCATATGTTGCACCATTAAACGGAATCGTGGGGAAAGTGAATCGTTGCATCCCTACTGCAAACCAGGCTTAGTATGAGTGAACTTAACAGTTTTTCTTCATTCTTACTTGCTATTTAGCAAATGAAATAAAGGATTTTTTCTGATTTTTAAAAAAAAAAAGTTTTTTGTTGTTTTGTAATCCACAAGTCTTGAAAAATTGCGACAAAACCAAAAATGGAGCTTTTAACTGAATTGTGGGGAAGGGGAATTGTTGAATCCCTACTTTTTTAGATATTTGGCTACTCTTGTATGTGTTTTCTGAAGCCAAATTGTTATTTACAAAATGAATTGTTTGTTGGTTTTGTAAATAAATTTGTCAAGACCGGTTGAAACTTTTGAAAAACTTGGCTGCTTGTGTGCCACGTGTTGAGTGGCTGCAGATAAACCACTGCAGAGACTCTTCGCTGAAGTGCTTTCACGGAGCAGAGGATGGGGGCACCGTGAGGTGACATTAAAAAAACAGCAGTCAAGCGTCAATCGTTTGGAAAAGATGGGGAAATGGTGATGGAAGAATGAGGCGGCTGCGCGTTTATGGCAGCCGCTCAAACACTCGCGGCTAGCGCACAAAATTGCCGTCAGGTGATTGTATGATAATTGCATCAGGAGGAGCTGGTGGTTTAGGAGCTGTTTAGGGGGTGGTGTCCATGTGGCAGCCGGGGAGCCTCCTAAGTGCTAACATTTCTTTGGAGTTCATATTGCAGTACTTGTAGATTACTTAGTCCTTGGGGGGACTTGGTGAAGAGTAGCTCTAACAGCTTCCTGTAGAGCTTAGTGTTTCTGTCAGCCTTACAGCTGCCATCACACTCTATTAACTCGCTGAGGATATGGGAGAAATGTCAACCCTCATATTACTGCTCCACCTCTGCAAATGAGGTTTTGGCTGCTGCTGTGTACCATGTGAGCTGGTAAAGCGATGGTTCTTTGTGGTTTTATTCTCCACAGCCTCTTGTCATTATCTGGCCTTGAATGTCAAATTAAAAAGACAGACGTCTGTCAGGTGTTGATGCTCCGATGGACTGACTGCATCAAGTTGCATAAGAAGCAGGTTTTGTTTGCATGTAAAGTGGATCTGATTTTCCAAGTTTGTATTTTTAAACATTTAATGTGCCACTCCAATCATATTTTAATCCATTGTAAAAGAATTCCTATTGGTCTTTAATTATGATTATGCTGTTTTTAGCCAAAATATAAATCAAATAAACTATGTTGTTTTCTATAGTTAGAGCAGAGCGTCAGCAGTTTATCAGAAATTCCCCTCTGAGTTGTGGGTGGGACTGTTAATGGAGGGTAAGCCCAACCCCACTTCCCGTCACCCATCTGTTTACTTGCTGTCCTGCTAGCTTACAGCACCTCCCAACCCTGACAACAAAAATGGCAAGCAATATTGGAGATATCCAGCCTTTTAGACGAGGAAAATGAAGGCAGACACGGATCTAGTCATCAACAAGTGTATGCATCGGAATGGAGCGCCCAGCGTTTTTTCTACTTTACAAATACAAACTTTTTCAAACTGAATTTTTTCGTCTGCTCCTGATTCACAATTACTTGAATAAAGAAATCATCAGAAATGCAATTTTAAGCTTAAATTTCTTTTTTTGTATGTTCTCCAATATGAGAACAAGGCCACAAAAACAAGTTAAAAACTCCAAAAACACCAATTTCATTGGAATGGGTCTTTAAAAGGAAATTGCTGCTTGTTGCAAATAAATATTTTTTTCTTATTTATTGTAAACATAAAAAAAAACTTCTTTAACTTTTGATATACTTTAGCTGAATCTGATAACCCCAAAAACATTTCTGAAGGGAATTTGGGTTAGAAGAATCAGGTCAGGTGGAATGAAAGCCCCGAAGACAGCAGCCGTGATGGACATGTTTCTTGATGATCCAAGTTCAAAAGGCCCAGCGAGGTTCTTCTTCTTCTACCGCTGAGCAGAACAGACTGTACAAACCCTCTGCATCTTACATAGCAATGTCCTGAGTGTTTGCATATCCAAAAAAGCAATACTTTCATATTTTTTTTTACTCCTAAACTTACTTTATGTCACTTCCTAAATCCACCCTGTCATCTCTCCTGGTAAAGATCAGACATTCGCTCAGTCTCGCCCCTGCTGTCTCAGTTTCCAGATCACCCAACGTCTGAGACAAGATATGGAAAGTGAGTCATACGGCAGACTGCTGGATTCAATGGAACTTCTTTGCATGTCATATTCTATGCTATCATTTGACGTCCCGCTCTGTTTACTGCCAGCCAGGAGATGGAAGTCATAGGACAGAAATAACAGTGCTGATATTTTATGTGATCTTCTGCGTGCACAAGGAGGCAAACGATCTCTGCTGAAGTGTGCGATGTGCGCTGGTCTACTCCTGTCACGTAATGGATGGGAGGGATTAAAAAGAGCTAAATGAGGCAGACCTGTGGAGGGAATGGCTAGGACACTTGGTTAGCCCCCTGCATCATACATCACTATAGACGAGATCTATAGTGAAATTATTTGACCTTCCTGCCAGGAGGAAATAGAAATATGAGTCAAGAGGGGGCTTGGAGCTTTCCCTGGGTTTGTTTTTCTATTTCATTCAGTAAACATCAAAAGGTCTGAGATGAAATTCTGAGGACTTTTGAGACTGACAGTTTTTATTATTTTTATTTTTTTTATGTTGGTGTGCAGTTGCACCAATATTTGAGCTTGCATTCTGCCCCTGTAATGTGATGTGGATCTGTCCTATCACCGGAGTCCTATCAGGGGAAAACAACCCAAACAGTCATCACTTCTCTCACGGCAGAGGGGATTTCTCAAGCGTTGTCTCCGTGCTGGTATCATCAATCATGCTTATGAATGCCAAAGTGCTTCATGATGGGCTCTCTCTGCGGGTGTTTGCTCTAAGGGCTGCAGGAAACTCGGTGTCCTGCAAGTGTTTTTGGGTGACTCAGCCATTGAAGTGGAAGCAAAACCAAAACCAGGCTTGAATATCCAAAACAAACGAGGGGAGGGCTCATATTTTAATGATTTATTCATTAATTTATCTAGTGGTCTTATTATTGGTATAATTTAGTGGTTATATAAACATTTTTATTTCCCTGTAAATACTTTTTATTTGAGGTTTGTGAATCATACACACATTTTTTTCATACTCAATCATGCCTCCGTTTTATAACTAATGTTTTCCCTACTATTTACATACAACATATGTTTATTCTCTTATACTGTTATTACGTTATAAATTGTGCGTCACTCCAAAGTCTACTTCAGGAGGCTACAACGCAAAATTTATTTGACAAATTTTTGGTTCTGTGATAAAAGTAATGTTTCACAAAAAGAAATGAAATATATCTTCCTTTTACTTCCATCAGTATACTAAAAGCGCTATAAATAATCAGATCATGCCAAATAGTTTAAATATTGCAGAAGGAATTCTGATGTTGAAGTGTTTTTATAAGAATATTTTCAGACATATTTCTTGTTTTTCTTTTAACAACAGAATTTTGATTTTAGAAGTAAAGATACTTTGTCAAAATGAACAATGTTGTTTATGACATTGGCTCAACTGTTGTACAGATGCAGAACAATGTATTGCAGGAGTAAACAACAGCTGAAAAAGGAAACTTGTCAGACTGTTTTTCAGATGAGACTTTTGTGAATTATGACTTCTAAATTACTCTCACAGGGTTTAACTTGTAAGCTTTTATGATCTAAATGATCTGTTGAAGATTAATTTTCATCTTGTCAACAACATATTGAATTTATGTTACATTGATTCTCCTGCTGGAAGATAAACACAGTTTGTGTAGATAGTCGATGGTTTTATTTGTTTATTTATTTGCTTAGTTGCCCGTATTGGCTGGAGAAAAAAACTTTGTATAGTCGTATTCTATAGCAGTGCTTCCCAACCTTTTTGGCTTAATGCCAGACAATATTTTCATGGACCGGCCTGTACGAGGCAGAAGTGGGCGTGTGATTATTTTTTCTTAGCCTCCAGTTAACTTCTTTGGGTAAAGCTTAAAAACTTTCACTTGTTGTTGTTCACATTTCACATCAGGGGTCACGACGGAGAATCAGCCTTCACTGATTGGCACGGGTGGTTTGACAGAAAGTTTTACGCCGGATGCCCTTCGTGACACAACCGTGTGTTTCATCCGGGCTGGAGACTGGCACAGGGAGACCTAGACGTTGATCCCCAATGTGGTTACATAGTTAAGGAGTAGAGTGAAGAGTCTTAGGACCCACACTGGATTGTGCCCCCTGGCAATTGAACCCTGATTTCCGGCTTGCTAGTCCAGCAGTTAACCAAAATGAAAAAAACAAACAAATCGCTACTAAAACTGGCATTTTTTAAATATAACATCAACCCTAAATCCACCATTTGAGCTTCTTTAATAACAGCATTCTTGGTAAATTTGACAGCCGGTTGCTGAATATTATGTATTATTATTATGACGGTGAGAACCACTGTTGCTATAATCCAGACTCCTGGTTTTTGTCTGTTAAATGCAGCTTTTAGTAGAAGTCGAAGGCTCTTCTTCTGTTTCCTCACTGGCTGTTTTCTTCAAAAAGAAACTTTCCAAATACATTTGGTTTTTGTTAACTTTGCTAGCTTGGGGAGTGACTTGACCTCTGTCAAGAATGCATCAGAGATGGCGAAGACAATCCAGTAGTTTTCCAAAATAAGACTTCCTTCAGAATTCGATTATAAATAAAACTGATCGAAAATGCAGGTTGTGTCTTTTTTTTCTCTGCAGCCCGGTTCCAACTGTCCCACACAACCCGGGGTTTGGGGACCGCTGTTCATTAGGATTTATATTGGTCACAAGGCTCCAAATTTATGTTAAATAATTACCTGATAATAAACAGAAAACATAAACTTGTGGGTTTTTTATGCTTTGTATTGGTTTGTACATACTTGACCTTAATAAAAGGTCATTTTGGTTCTTTCTCCATAGGGACTGAGACATGAAAGTCAAAAGTAGGTTGTTTAATCTATGAAAAGGGAAAGAAGGGTATGCGTCTGCGCTTCTTCTATTCCGAATCAATGGTTGTGATCAGTTCTTAGTGGATGCATTTGTGCTTCTGCTGAGAGATGCAGTTTTGACCAAACATTGCCTCTGCTTGTCAAAGCCAAGCCATAGTGAAACAAAGCCCCCTCTAATGCCTGGTTGGATCTATCTTTAGCTGCTTGTCTGCCACTTCTGTCTTGTGACAACATCTGACTAGACATGATGTGCAACTTAAGAGGGTGTTTGCCTTTGCACGGCTCCTGAGGATGGTTCAGTGTGAAGCCGTTCAAGGGGAGCGGTCGTGTCTGCCGCTGCCCCCAGCTGGTGCCCTCTCAGTTAACCCTCTGCCCAGAGGACATTTGGACTAGAGGAGTGTCTAATAGTGAATGTCTGTACATGCTAAACCATAAATACTGAGTGAGAAGTAATGATCAGTGCAAGTCTCATGGGGTTCCAGGTCTCTAAACTTCCACCAGCTGCTACCTGTAGTGCAGTCATTTGCCATGCTCCACTTAGCAAACTGCCGACGAGAATGGCTCGTCTGCTCCTTTCTTATCCAGGGGGGGAGAAAGTCAGGGTGGTGGGGGCGGTGCTTTCTAGGCATGCTTCCCACCTAGATCGAATATCCACTCTGGACCTCACATGCATCCACTTGGCTTTTTATGACATACTTCTCATCAAAGCCAGACATAGTGCTACCACTGCTGATTATGTTGCGTGTGTCCCTTCTAAATGTGCTGTACACAGTGTTGGGGAAATCCATACATAAATCTTCACAGAAATGATATTGGGGCACCGTCCACAAGGATGTAAAGCACTTAAATATTTCATAGCTATTCTCCTCAAGGTCAAACAGGCGGTACATTTTGCTTGTAAATTTATTTTCTTGGCAATGATAAATTGAGTATTGTATTTTTCATATATGTCTACCACCTGCTTTTTTTTGTCCTTATCATTTATAAAATGCCAGAAAATAATTTGAAAAAGTGTGACATGAAAGTCAAAAGTAGGTTGTTTAATTTCCGAAAAGGGAAAGAGGGGCATGACTGGTAGGATTCAGCTTGATTCAGTTCAATACTTCAATTCCCAAAGGAATCTCATGTGGAGTGGATCACTTAATGATTGAAAGAAAAATGGAAAAAACAAAGTAGACAAAAGCTGTTTGCAAAGTTTTTACCGTATTTTTAGGACTATAAGTCGCCCTTTTTTTCATAGTTTGGCAAGGGGTGCGACTTATACTCCGCAGCGACTTATATTAGAAATAAATTGAAATAAATACATTGTTAACCCTCCTGTTATCTTCATTTGTGAGGAACAGAGATGATGTTCCTGGGTCAATTTGATGTATGAGGCATGTTAAGTGTTAAGAGTATGTTAAGTGACTCAGAGAATCAGCAAACTTTTTTTACAGTAAGATTTTGAAGGCTAAAAACATAATATTCTATTTTCCAATGATTTCATAGATTCAGTAATGCAATAAAAATGACAACTGTTTCTACAAATACAGGATGAAAACAGAGTATTAGTTGGACAATGATGCTTCATGAAAGGAATAAATAAATATGAGAAATAATTACTGTGAAATTATGAGATAAACAGTCTGCTATGATTGTGTCATATGAGGTTGTGCAAGTTATTAGTTCTTGGTCTCAGATTTTGTCAAATAAATTTCCCGTCAAAATGCGACTGATAGTCCAGTGCAACTTATCTGTGTTTTTTTCTACTTTACAATGCATTTTTGGGCTGGTGCGACTTATTCTCCGCAGCGACTTATATATTTAAAATCGGTAAATATGCTTAATACATTTCAAAAGGGGATTTCTCCAGTTTTATACTGTCTAGACTAGGCCTGCACAATATACCGCAAATTTATCGTTATCGCAATATCAAGCCGTGCAATATGCATATCGCAAAAGACAGCAAATTTGCAATAAATGGTTACCTTAGATGTGGCCAAACAATCTTATGGCAGCTTGAAGTGTTTAATGGATTGAAAGAATCCCTTTCTGCATTTGAACAATCAGATGGACCCCTTCACGTTGTTAACTAATCGGATGGCGCCCTATTATGTTGTATGTTCGCCTCCTATGTCAACAAGGGTCATTTGTAGTATAATTTTTAAACTGTTGTAATGGAATGGGAATAATATTTTTGGTTGTTTTGCTAATTGTTTATATACCGCAAATTATATCGTTATCACAATATTAATTACTAATATCGCATATCGCGAGTTTTCTTCATATCGTGCAGCCCTAGTGTAGACATTTGCTCTTTATTGAATTTAATCTGAAATGACAAGGTATCAGACTTAACAGGTGACATTTGAGTTAAGATTTGACAATAGGTAGAGTCGGCGCATTTTATTAGCAGATACTTCAGTGTTTATTTATTTATTTTCCCTCCCAGCGTTTTCTACATTTTGTTCCTCAAATTGTCTGTTTTGCATAATGTTGAGGAATATTTCATAATATAACAAGTCAATACTTCCACACAAGTGCCAACTTGCTGGGATGCTGAAATAAAATATCGACACTTTCCAGAGGAGAAAATCCTGCCATTCTTGCTGGCTTTGTGAAACTTTTCCATCTTTAATCCTGTCCCTTTTTCACTTCACGCTGTCTCTCCAGGGATGAGAAATACCATCTTACCACAGTACTTTGCTTTCATTGTAGACATTTTATGTGAGTGAGAGATCACTTCCCCTTGAACCTGTCCTCATTCACCCAAGGACACATTTTCACCCCCTGCTTATTTAAAACGCCGACATGTCTTTCATTATGACATCTGACGTGACCCAATATGCGACAGGAATAAAAGTTACTTTGGTTTTTTTGATGGATGCAGGTTCTGAATGGAAAACAAACTTGGCTATTAAGTACACCCCCCCCCCCACACACACACACACACACCCTCTGGGACTTTATTAAACCATCTCTGTGTGAGAAATATAGAGTTGAAATTCAGAGCCGATGTTTGCATATTTTGACAGCTTTGTTTTATTTCCATTAGAAACAAAGCTCCGTTATATTAATGTGTTATGATGAATTTCTTCTAAAATATATCTATTTTTGCACAAAAATGTCTTAAAGATACACCTTGATAAATGTTTGGTCTATTTTAAAATGATTCCTATTGGTCTTTTAATTGTGATTATGGCATTTTTAGCTAAAATCCAAGAAACCTGTTGTTTTATTGAACATAGTTTCTGCAGAGTGGCAATAGTTCAGAAATTTTCCTCTGAGTTGTTGGCGAGGAGCCAACATTCTCCCTCCCTTCCCATCATCCACAACCGAGCTATCTGATTTACACTCTCTTCTGCTGGCTTACAGCCCCACATAATATTACCAGTGCTACAAAAAGGGTGAGCGATAACTGAGCTATCCAGCCATACAGTTTTCAGCCAGATGTCAGCTCAGACGAGGAAAACAAAGACGTACTTGGATCTATATGCATCAGGATCAGGCAGCGCAGGGAGCTTTTGGCAGGTCTGGTGTATTTTTTATTTTTTCAAATGACGTTCACACGTTCATGATTTACAATGATTTGAAATAACAAATACTCAGAAACACAATTTTAAGCTTAATTTTCTTTGTATATGCCCTCCATCTTTAGAAAAATTCCACAGGAAGATCTTAATAACACCAAAAACACAATCAAAGTGGGTCTTCAAGAAACTTAAAAATGTCTATCAACTCTTCAAAACTGACTATATTGTCGCATGTGGTTTTGGCCTAGTTAAACTAGAATGGCAAGATTAATATCCTTGTGTCTGCTGCTGAGACACTTTCCACTCAGATAACAGTAAATTACCAGAGCTACTCAACAGTGCAGACCCATTTAGAATAATTGATCATCATTTTTGGTTCTTATTGTTGGCAATATTTATTCAGATTTTACAGAAGTAAAAAAGTGTTTCCTCATTAGATAATTGTGTTCTCTCTGACAAAGCATCAGCAGGGACACAAAAGTCTGCTTCTTAAAGGCAGAAAAGGGTAGGAAAGCAGTTTAAATGTGTGAAATGAGATGTTATAACATCAACCTTTTCCTTTTTTTAAATCAGATTTCTTCATTTCTAACTTATAGCCATCTGTACTGTTTTATGAACAAAAGCATGTCGTCCATTCTGAGTCAAGGTACTGGGTAACCTCAAACAAAACAGTTCTAAGTCATCCTAATGTAAAACAATCCATATTTTCAATATAAAAGTACATACTAATAATGCACATGACAATTTTTACATCACTAATTATAAATACATTTTTTCTAATTCGATATTGAAATTATGCTCAAAGATGGATATGGGTTTCCTGATTTGACAAGTTTCTGATGACCTCCCACTCTGTCCAACTCTTTCTAAAGTCTTTGGTTTTGACCCAAAAATATTCCTCTACTTCTGCAGGTGTCCTTGTTCCTTGGTTACCTCACTTGTTTTATTAAACAAGTTGGAGTCCGCTTGCAAATTATAAATTATTATAGAAAATTGCTACAAAAATGAAATTTGTTTCATTTAAACTTAAACTTCTGCATAAATTACTGGAAAAAGGAAAACTCACTAAAATCATCAATTTGACTTTTAACACCATGAAAGCAAATCTTCTAGAGGTTCAGTGGTGTAATATTTAGGTGAGGTACATCACTGCTTTTACTTACAAGAATTCAATTTACAAGTTAGTTGCACTACATTAAAAATATTATTCCCTATTCACTTTAGAATTCAAAATTGTATTTGATATTAAATATCAAAAAAAGTGAAGGGGTGTGGGTTCTAAGTAGCGGTAGTCAGAGCAGATTGCATCCACAAATTCTTGATTAACAAAATAACTATCAGTGCTGGTTCAACAAAAAACACTGGAGCCTTCTTTGACAGCTTTTAAATTTAGTCTCAAGTAATGCTCCTGCAGTTATGCTGGATTAATTCTTATAAGTGTCAGCCAAAGGTGTTACTCTAAGCAGCTGTGACATAATTTACAGTTTTTTTTCCCCTTTATTTACGATAAAACGGAAATTATGTTTTATTTTACATCTCTTTATACTAATTATCCTTTGTGGAATAATGTGCTGAAAACACATTTAGTACTTTCTTTTGCTGTATTTATTGCAGATTTGACTTAGTTTAATTTAGCTGCTAACTCACATCCTGTCTAAGTGTGGGAGGAATCTCTTTGTGATCCTACTATTCTTACTTTCTTTCTTTCTCAATGTTTAGAAGGTCATTTTTTTGGCCCATTTCTATATGACGGAGGCTTAGAGGCCGTCACTTTTAGCTACAGTCTTTAAATCACTTCAGAGGCTTTAATATTTCTTTAATATTTGAACATACAACGTCTTTCCGCACAAGGGGGTTGTTCTTCATCCTCCCCCACACTCGTAACTCTTGGTGCAGAAATAAATAAACATAACAGGTAAAATACTGGTTAAAAACAGAGGAAAACAGCTAGACAACAAAACACATGGACAAAAACTCACACTTAAACCCCAACCTGCCAAGATAGGCAAAGAAAATGGTATCCCACAATTCCTTGCGCTGCCTTACGTTATGACATCATTACGCATTGACAGCTTCATATCAAAATGACACCAACTTAATTGAATTAATTGATTGAAAGTAGAATCACTAATCAGACAACTACGTGTTATTTTTAAGTTGACTGAACTAAAAAAAGAAGGATTTATTTTCACCAAACTAAATTATTAAGTTAGATCAATGTAAAAAAGTTAATCTTTCCAACTACAGCCCAAATACTCTTTTTAGAGTGTAATTGGATTAATAATTTTGCTATCTATTAATCTATCCATCCATGCTCCTTTTTGCTTTTTCTAATATTTTTCTAAAGATGGTGTACTATAATCCCTCTGCTTAAGTTTGTGTAATATTTACTTTTAAGTTACCTTGTGTGTCTGTATTTTGTACTTTTTATATTCCTTCTAAGGTCATCCAACACTTAAAGGGAATGTTCCACTGAGTTGCAGAGAATAGGGAAGGAAACAGACACGGGGGATTAAAATTTAAACTAAAAAAACTTGCATGCCTCAGATGCCTGGATGCAGTGGTATTAACTAATATTACCATCCTGCTAATGCATAAAACTGCACCATACACAAGGCTTTTAGTGTGCATAGCGTGAAATCTGCTTTCAGTTTCTGCTTCAGCGTTTTAAATACTTATTTACAGCAACATTTAACTCTAACCTATTGATTCAGTTTTAATAAGGTGGAGAAACAAGAAAGGCGCTGTGATCTTGTTTAGGTTCAGCTCTAATAAGGGGCCACACAATATGTTATTTCCACACAAGGTGCTCCTAATACTGAAACTGAGGCAAGCAATCTTTACTTATTTATATAGTTGGACTATTGATCCAAACCTCTGCAGACACGATAATGGGTTATTAATTTGCTTGAACAGCATCTTTTGTTTCATAGAAAGGCTGGAGGTTTATTACTAAAGAGGCCATAGTCACACAAAAGCCACAATTCTCTCTATTTATCTCTCTAGCTATAATTTTTTACAAAGTAAATGACCTTTTAGAAAACCCTGAAGAGGTAACAAACAAAATTCAATTCAAAATACATTGATTGGATAGAAGTCTTTAATTCCAAATATCATACCTGCAAATCAATATTTTATTGATTTACAATATTTGTGTGAGCTGGTTAAACACACCACCATAAATGAATTGTCCAGTAGCATCAAGTTTGTTAATAATTATACTGAAAAACCAAGATGGATAAAATGAACAGGTTTTTTCTTGAAATCTCCCAGAACTGATTTACTTGATTTCCCTTCCAGTCACAGAACACAAGGTTTTAATTTTTGAATAATTAGCAGCAGATTTAGTTTTAGTTAATTCCCCCATTAAAATTCAGACTGGATTTTTTTCTTTCTGTTTAGATTTTTGCCCATCTTCCACCTTCATTTCACCTCTTGATTTTGTTGTTTTTTTGTTCATACTTTAGTTCAGGTTTGGGCTGCACGGTGGTGTAGTGGTTAGCACTTTCACCTCACAGCGAGAGGGAGACTAGATTAAATCCCAGTTGGGACCTTTCTGTGAGGAGTTTGCATCTTTTCCCCATGCGCGCATGGGTTTTCTGCAAGCATGTCTTACCTCAGTCAAAAAATACTGGTAAGTTGATGATTCTAAATTGTCCGTTGTGTGGCTGGTGACCTTTCCAGGGTGAACCCCACCTTCACCCAACAGAAGCTGGGATAGGCTCCAGCAACCCCATGACCCCTACAGGATTGAACGGATGGATGGAGAGTCTAAGGCCGAATTCCTTCCCTTCTAGAGAGATATGGAAAAATAGTGTCATCAAATTTGGACGGTACTACCACTCGATGACGGGATCAATATTTGCCAGTGAGCTAGGTTAGCGAGTAGTTGCCAGCACTCGGAAAATACTTAACATTGGTTTTATAGCTTTAAAAAATAATGTGAAAACAAAAAGTCATTAGTTACATTTAAATGTAAACTTGTGTGCTTCAGAGCACACCCATGTGAAGAAATGCTTTTCCCCTCTGCCCCAAAACGCGATGCGGATCACCCTCATCCCGGTGGATCTCCCTCCCGGTGGAGGGATAGCCAGCCCCAAGTCACTACCGCTCCTCCTTAAAAAACAAGTCCGGACACCACTACAGCTCCAAATGCCCTTATAATTGGAGCAATAGGGAAGAGCCAGAGGTGTAGGGGATGAGTTTGGATTCGGCCTAAGTTTTTTTTTTAATTTTCTTCTATTCTTGTATTGAATTATATTTCTGCCACAAGCCTTAACATCTTCCTTTTAGGACCTATAAATCCATGACACAGGAACACCACCACTGGGGAAATTTTGGTATAAGTATGCCCATAGTATTGCTTGACATTAAATTCCACAGTATGGAGACTAAAAATTAAATTTTTCCATTGAATTACAGTATCCCCCCATATTCATGGGTGTTAAGGACCAGAGACATCCATGAATATGGAGGAACCCCCCACCCCCACCCCCACCCCCACCCCTCCGGCTGAAAAATGTCCTTCACCAATCCTTCTGAAACATATCTGATGCTTTGTAAAACATTTCTGATGCTTTGTAAAACATTTATTAAAGAACATCTGAATATTGCTCAACATTAAGATTTTTATTTTTATTTTTATTCAGAGCAATAGTACTTAGGTTCTGTGATGAACCAGAGGAGTCATGTGACTGAAATAATATCCGCAAATACGTGAAACTGCAAATATTGAAACGCAAATACGCGGGGATTCACTGTAATTGCAATCTGACTTGATTGATTACCTTTGAAAAAGTGGCCTCACTTTTTGTGTTCTTTAACTTAGCAAAACTACTTTGAGAACTTTTTGGATAGAGTTTTGCAGATATCTACAAAAACAAGAAGTATCATTTTTATCCTGCATGGTTACTAAAACAATGCTTTGTTACACATGCAAGAAAATGTGCAACCCTGCGAATGTGTCACGTCTTATGGGAGAACTCACTTCTAAATGTAGATGATAACTATTTAACAGATCAGCTCAGTGAGATTTCACACTAACATCTTCAGGCCAATGGAAAAACATATCAAGCTTCTTCCAGTTCAAAGAGCAATAACCTTGAATGAGACTGGCGCATGAAAATTATTAAATGTGTTACTTATCTTAATTTTCTTTGATATCTATTTTGCATTTAAGTGTCATTATGAACCCTTTACAGCAAGACTTTTTAAGTTTTGAAAAATCACCCTATTTTTGGGTAGCTTTGGGGTCCCTGACATATTATCAATCCTTTCATCTTCTGCTGTTTATTCCATTTCGGGGTCACGGGGCTGCTGGAGCCCATCCTGGCCACTTGTGGGCGAAGGCAGGGGACACCCTGGACAGTTCCCCAGTCTGTCGCAGGGCTGCAATCACACACCCATTCACTCTCACACCTAGGGACAATTCAAAGTTGCACTTGTTTATGAAGCATGTTTTTGCCTGATATAATTTCTAAAATTGATCATCACTCAACCCCCCCCCCCCCCCCCCCCCCCCAACAATATATTGATTTGTTGCTTTCATCATTTTTACTCGGTGTGAAACTTGAGGAGGCGATTGTGATCAGGTGCAGAAAATGCAATTTACAACAGAGTTGTAAATTGCATTTTCTGCTCAAAAAAAGGAAAAAGATATTAGAGATCAATATTTGTCATAGGACCAGTATGCATTCACACACACACCCGCACACACACAAAATTACTGTTCCAACTGACCCCCTCATTGAACCCTGAGTTCATAACTGTCCCTCAAACCTGATTCATGAATCCATTCTTCCAGTTCTTTACTGTCATTTTCTGAAACCTTTGAAAAAATGTGCTTTTTTTATCCAATGGTGAGACAGGAAAATGTGGTTTGTTGCCTTGAGGCAACGCTTTGTAGTAGAGGGTTAAACAACTCATTCACGGAGAACAAAAAATATGCAAACAAACACTACAATCTTAAACTGTCAAGTAAATAGCTACTGTCAAGTAGCTATTTGGCTTGCAGTTATTTTTCAATTATGCCTTTATTTTGAGAATGATAACAATAGGATGTCTTATTTTGATGGGATACCAACAAGCTTTCAAGATTTAGGCTAAATAACATTAAAACTAAGATTTATTTTTAACTTTGAAGTGCACTAATTTAGACAAATGTATAACCTTTCTTTTGGAGAAACTCTACTGCTAAAATGTGAATAAAAATGTATTTTCATGACATTAGAAACATTTGAAACTATTTCAAAGATTCCTCATAATAATAATAATAATAATGATAATAATAATAAAAGAAAATTAGCCTACTTTTTTTTCCCTGTAGATCCATGTGACAAAGAGAAACTAGACTGTCACAAGTAATATTGATCTGGTTTGTACTGAGTGAGGTTTCATCTGTGAACCCATAAAAGGTTTGTCAGGGGGAACCAGGCAATATAGAGAATCACAGAGAGCATCTGCTGTGCATCTGTTTGACCAAATACAGAGGAATGCTTTAGAGAGGTGCCATACCTTTCTGGGTTATGAGCAGAGAAATGAAACAACCTGGGTCACGGTTTAGTTTGTTCACTTTGAACTTTTTGTAAAGTTCTGACGTGAAAACAATCTGTATTTGAACATTTTGAAGTCTTGCTTATTTATTTATCTTTTTTCAATGAAATACTTCCCCTAGTTTTATTGTTTTATATATATTCTTACAGTCATTCTGAGAATAATTTTTTTTTGTATGTCTTGTAAGAAAAAATACTTGTAATTTCTACCAATGCTGTCCATGAAGCTGACGGTTTTGGAAAATGTTGCTGTCATACCTGAAAAACTACTTTACCCAGACCTAGTTTGATGTGTGCTTCACTTGTAAGACTGAAAATTGTCAGTGGTCTGTATTTGATCTGTTTCTTAGGTTTGTAATGTAGAAAATTATTAGACAAGTGTTGAACAAGTGTTGAACATCTAGTAAAATACCTACTAGTTACCTAGTAGTAGCTACTTAGAGCTACTCAGATTACTTGCAATTAAAAAATAAAAATAAAAGTTTGAGCTCAGTTTTGTGGTTTATATTGAAACTCTCAAAGTTTTTAAATAATTTGATCCAATGTATAACTATATCTGCTCAGGAAAGAAACGTATGCTCTGTCTGTCAGTTTTTATATGAAAGATTTTAGTTATTTTGAGTAGAAAGAAAAAAAACTTGGCGTATCAAGTCAATTTGTTTCGTTAATTGATTATTTTACTACTGAGGTTAAAATGGGGTCACATACTTTTCGATACAGTAATGTGTTTAAAGTTTATTTTCATGTAGGCACCACTAAGGCACACAAACTACTGTTTTCAAGTTTTTTTTCTTCTATAATGAAAAAGCTCCACCTAAAACCTAATTGGCCATTTATTTAGTCATGCATGAACTTTATGGAATTTAAAATGTTTTGCCTTCAGTTCTTACCATAGAGGGGGTTTTTGTCCTGAAGATGATTAAAGGCTCTCAATTTGCAGCACATGTGATGTTTTCAGTCTTATCTGATCAAAATGCCTTCGGCCACACATGAGCTGTCTTTCAAACCCACAAATTTGTTTCCTTCTTGAGGCAATGATTGTTTTTCCACACAGAGGGGTCCTGCAGACAGATTGGCTGTGGAGCTTCACGTCCTGTCTGTGGATATATCAGAAATACTTTTTTTAAAAACTCTCTGATATATGATTTATTTGCTTAGTTTGGGTAGTGAGCTCTTTGTTAAAAGATGCTACAGTGCTAAATTTATTCAGCTTTCAAATAAAGAGTTTTATCATGTTCTTAGCAGTCAGAGTGAAATGTTGTTGATACAATTTCTTTATGAAGTTTTCATGTTTAATGGCTCTGCTGGTTTTTGGACGTTCTTACATAAACCAGGGTTATATCATATTTTATCCAGAGGCTGGTGAGTCAGACTGAAGCCAGTTAACCCCAACCAACAATTGTTTAAAGAATGTTACATTCTTAGAAAGAAAACTAGCCAATTTTCAGGGCGTATTCAGACTGGCCACATCTGGTTTGTTTGAAGTGAACCAGAGTTTTTTTCCTCCTAATAATCCGGAACAAATTTTCAGTCGGAATACCCCGAAGCGGACCCTAGTCTGGGACCAGAAACCGCCTCTGGACCCATCTTTCAAGGGATCTTAGCTTGTCTCCAATCGGACTGAGCTTCGGTTGGCTCTGAGATGCCTCAGTCTGAATCACCTCAGTTTCCGGAGCGGAAAAAACTGGACCAAAACGGCAACCATAGTGTGGTGGTTACGTGATGTAAACAGAAGGAAAGAAGCAACCAATGAGCCGCGGACAAGTATAAAATACCAATGGTCGTGTTATCAAACAGAAAAAAGGGTCCAACTCCTTACTTGTTAGAACATTGATGTTAACACAACAATGTTCTCGTTATGCTGCACGTGCCCAGTGCTGCTGTGACATCATCCTAAAAGTGACCTTGTTGTTCCTCAACAGAACTCTCTTAAAAACAATGTTATAACACCACAATGAAAAACAGCAACTCATTGAAATGTGGTCGGATTAATTCAGGCTCATTAAAACCACTTTTAACGTGATACACATTGCCTTTCACTGTTTTCTTGACAATCTATATGTCAATAATTACTTATCGGCCAGTAACCGTCTTGCAGCATTACTCACACTTTTTTTCTTTTCTTTCTTTTTTCTAACTTGTTCTGTCCAACAACTGAGCAAACAGATGAGAGCTGAAGGCGTTTTGTGTTGGACAGGTTTTACAATTACAAAAAGAGGTTATATATCTTCGGATAGCCAGAGTGTAAATTTGTATAAACCCCTTTTTGTTTTTTTATTATTTTTTATTTACTTGTTACATTTAGGGAGAGGGGAAAAGTGTGAGAGGGGGGGGGGGGGGGGGTGAAGAGAATAAAAGGGAGAGAGGGGGAGAAAGTGGGGGATACAAGCGCCAATTTGAATAGGTTATTATTTTTAGCTGTGTAACAATTATACCAGATCTGCTGAAAAGACAAATATTACATCCGAAGCAGGAAAGTCCTCTTGACAGCAGTCTGAATACACACCAGACGCAAGGATCAGGAACAAATGATTTTTTCCAATCTTAATACAGAAGATAAAATCAAATGTATTACATTTGCAGAGGACACTTTTTTGCCCAGAGAATACAGCTTCAATCCGGTTGAAATGCACTGCACTGTGCCTCTAAAAATAACATTCAGAAAAAGAAAAACTACTTTGAGCAAGTGGCATCAGGTGTTGAAGGTGAAAACAGTCTCATTAGGTCATGCTATAGGTTTCCATGGCAGTGGTCATCTTCCACACTGCTGGAGTCTGACTGCTGAGGTCCTCTGTGTCCATTAGTCGGGCCTCAGGTCTGCGTCAGCCTCAGTTAACTCTCATTTCACTTCTCCAAATATACATTTATGTATTTCTATTTCAAAGATTCAAATCTTTTTTTTTTTTTAACATTTATGTCACCTTTTTTACCTCTTGGCATTTTCCACTTTCTAGCATTCTCAGATGAAGTTCCAAATAATAAAAAGACCTTTTATGTTTTCTACTCTTTTAAACTTGGTGAAAGAATAAATATTCATAATAAAGTGTATTCTAACATTAGGCATTGTTCACATTAGCCAAATAAATGACAATGATACATATAAACTCAAAACCATTGATCCTGACATGAAGATTCAGCTCAATTGAGGCATTAATTATAGTTTCTAAATCCACACGGATAGCCACAAAGAAATCCCTGACATATTACTCCACTTGTTTGGCATTCTGTAAAGGAATATACCAGCATTGCTCATTATTATTAGTCTAAAAGAACAAACTTTAGCTCTGTTAGAAGAACTTCTACTACATACAAATCTTTAAAGTTGACAAAAACTTTGATTGTCTTTTTGATTTTGCAAAACCAACATCTGTATCTACTCTGCCCATAGAGGAAATGTGATACCATGCTTGAAATTTAAAAGTTCATTGCCAATGCTAACCTCAGAATATGTAACAATGGAAATGATTTAACCACATCTTTTTCCGCCTTATGTAATAACGACCACAACAACCCACGCTGTGATTGTGACATACAGCTAAAACCTCAAAATACAAAGGCATTTTCCCACAGATTGATATGTTTCTTCTTGTTTTGATCTGCAGGAACGCAAACGGCATTTCTAAAGATAATATAACAAAACAAATGTTTATGAAACCCTTTCACGGACTGAGTTGAATTTATCCGTGCCTCTTAAAGAGGCTGGCTCGTGGAAAGGAAATTATATTCCTCATAAAGTTTTAATTAACTTGAATATTTCATCAGTGCAATTAATTATGTAATTTAAGACTATTAATACAAAGTATGATATTTGCCCCCAAAATGTATTTTTAAAAAGATGCCATCTGTGTTTGAAGCTATCTGACTTTTGCAGCTCTTCAAATGACCACTGAAAGCTTTCAATTTCCCATTCATTCCCATGTTAAATAAGCCACATTTTGCACAAAGATTTACCTTATTAAACGTTTTTTTTAAATAAAAATAATTAAATAATTTTAATTTATTGTCAAGTTTCTATATTTTTAAAGGGTGTTATCCCCTTCTCTGCTTTATTTCTCATGGTTACAATATCTTTACTCAAGTAGCAAGCCTTAATTAGCCTTAAAACTACACATTTAGTTTTAACTAGACAGCAGACTGTCTGAGAAAAAAACATTTTTCCTGTCAATTTTTTTTAAATTCACCAAACTACACCTGCTAGAGCACAAACCTCTTCACATTTGATATAATCCAAATGTATGGAAGCATTTGTGTCTCATAATTTAAAAAAAAAGTCAAAACAAGAAATGTTTTTTTTATTTTCAAAATGAAGCTGAAAAACCTGCATTTAGGTCGTAGCACAGTGGCATTTTGGGAAATGTACGGTAACCGTAGTCTTAAAGGGAACCCACTTACTTGCAAATTAAACCTTGTTCAAAAACGATTGTGCTCCTTGTTCACTGTAGTATGAAATACAGTTGTTCAACTTTACAACTAAAATAATCTTAGTGGCAGCCTAGTAGGCTCTTACTTTTTTTTTTTTTTTTTTTTTTGCTTTTGATTTTGAGCTTAATACAATAATACTCCATGAACTGGACTAACTGCTTTTTTCACTTTTTCAAACCATTCCTATTTCCTTGTCTGGCGTTCGGTAAAATCAGTTTTATTACAGTCTTTATATCCACTTTAAAATAGTACCTCAACATTTTAGCCTTGACACATGTGGCTATACTGTAAGCCTCCTCTCTTCCTCACTGATAGATCTTTAATCAAACATCCCTAGCTTCCTATGAAGTCGTCTTTGACCCTTCATGGCTTGCCTTTGTCACAAATAATTTGGCTTCTTTCCCACACCTGCTTCACCCTTTCACCCTTAAATAGTTGAGCCTAGGTGCTTAGCCTCCTACACCTTCTTCGCCTCCATGCTCCCTGCAAGTTATACATCTCTCCTTTTTACTCACACATCTATTTCTCTTGACTTGCAGGGTTATTTCTAGAACAAGTCCAACTTGTGTTTTAAGAGGAAACTAAAAGGAAATCGGGATAAAGGATTTGAGAAATTATCAAGAATCTCAGTCATGCTGGTTTCACTGTTTAGGAAAAAAATGAGTTTAGTTTCTAGAATTCATTAAATGATTAAAATGTACTTTTTGATAATTTTCAAGTCAAGTTTCTGTTAAACTAAATAAAACGTCTCACAGAATTACTCTTAGTATTTATGAACCAAGACTCTGGTCAGTATTTAATTTACTTAAAATTGTAAGACTTTGACTTTTTTCATTAAAATACCTGTATATTTTAGGAAAACATAAAATGTGACAAAAAAGAGCAATAGAATGAAATGCTGTTAACTATAAGAAAATTGTGGAAAGTCCTCCTTTCATTCAGAAAGGGACACCTTGCTAGTATCGGGTTGAATGATTGATCATACAAAAGGGCGCCTTTAGTAAAACATTCCTTAGAGAGTTTGGTCCATATTGACATGACAGCATCACACAGTTGCTGCAGATTTGTCGGCTGCACATCCATTATGCCAATCTCCCATTCCACCACATCCCAAAGGTGCTCTATTGGGTTGAGATCTGGTGACTGTTTAGGTCATGAGTCCAGTGAACTTATTGTCATTTATGTGAATCCTTTTATGGTCATGGTCAGCAAACATACTTGTAGGCTGTGGTGTTGTAACCATGCTCATTTTGTGCTATGGGGCCCAAAGTGTGCCAAGAAAATATCCCCCACACCACAATACCACCAGCACCCTGAACTGTTGATACAAGGCATGACGGATCCATGCTTTCATGTTGTTGACACCAATCTCCGACCCCATCATCCAAATGTTGCAGCAGAAATTGAGACTCATCAGACCAGACCACGTTTTTGAAGTATTCTAATGTCCAGTTTTGGTGAGCCTGTGGGAATTGTAGTCTCAGTTTCCTGTTCTTAGAAGTGGCACCCGGTGTGGTATTGGCTGCTGTAGCCCATCTGCCTCACGGTTGGATGTGTAGTGGTTCAGAGATTCTCTTCTGTAGACCTTGATTTGGCTGTTTAGACATTTACATTAACGAGCAGTAGGACAGGTGTGTCTAATGAAGTGGCCAGTGAGTGTGTAATCCAATAATATGAGAATATGTTGGCTCCTAGTCGAAAAGTTGACTCTTGATTCTACACATTTACTCTCTGTCCATAAATGCAGTTGGTTTAACAAAACGCTGAAATGACTTGTTCTCTTTATATTTGGCAGGACCTCATCTGCGTGTGTGTCCTCAGGGGAACACATGCTGCACCCAGGAAATGGAGGACGCATTTGGCCAACAGAGCAAACTGGATTTTGATCATCTGCTGGAAGAAACAACTGAAACACTGAGGACCACATTTGTCTCCAGACATGAAAGATTTGATGGTAAGTCTTTTTTTTTATTATAATCATCTGCCCGTGCTTTTAAATTTGATTTATCTTAATGTGTTTTGAGTGAGTTTGCTGTGTGCAGTATGCTGCAAAAAAGGAAAAATAAAAAACTCAGTGCACGTACAGGCTAAGTCTTAATTTGAAAGCGCTGACTGAAGGTCCTCAGCGGTTCCCCCTCAAGAGGAGACGAAATGCGAAAATTTCATTAAAATGTCTTGGTGTGGAGAAACCTCTTGTTGGATTAGGTAAACATGGCTTCTTGCACAACAGACTGACAGCTCAAACAGAAATATGGAGCTAGACTCTACATTATTAAAGCGGTTTGGTGGATTTGTTGTTTTTTGTGATGTTGCTTTAACCCCATTGTGACTGTTTTTACCACAGACAGTTTTAATGAGCTTTTCTATGGGTGGAGATTTGCTCATTACTGAAGCAAACTTGTCCCTATTGGTGTCCCTCTCTGTGGGGATTGGTGCTTTTTAGTTACATTTTAATGAGACAAATTAATCCCTCCTTTACCTTTTGGACTGTGTGGGAGGCAGCAGTTATCACCGTGAATAATAGCAAAGGGTGATGGAGGGAGACCTTGTGAGGCATACCCAGCTGTCAGCATCTCTAACTTTCTTGTTCTCTTTGTATCCAGATATCTTAATGAAAAACAAAACTTTTAAAAGTTTCACTTTTTAGAACTGTAATATTCTGACATCTTTGATTTTTTCTGCAATTTTTTCTTTGATGAAATGATGGATAATTAGTGCTTTACAGCAGTGTTTTTCAACGTTTTTTGAGCCACGGCACACTTTAACCCTGAAAAAAAATCCCGCGGCACACCAGCATCCAAAAAAAAAATAAAAATCAGAAATTCATGGTCTGTATTGATCGACAGCGCCCCCCCCCCCCGCAATCTCACGTGAATTTTTGTGATAATTGTGGCAGAAAAAGCAGGAAGTTGCGGCTGTTTTTTTCTAAGAGATGAACCACCAGCTAAAGGTCGTCTTTAGCTGGTATATTTGTTAGAACTGAGCGACTTTATCAGCAGAATTAAGAACAAGGAAGTGAAGACTTTAAGCACTTCTGATTGGTCAGACTGATGACATGTGATTAAGCCTTCAAGAATGATTGGCGGAGACAGTTTAAGGGGCGGGACTTGTCCTTACACAGTTATAGCTGCAGCTAAATCGCGGTACCGTGATTTTTATCAAAATGTCTTTAATAGAATTAAATAAACACAAAGAAAAAGTAATTTTAAGATCTTTTATATTCTTAACTACTCAGTGTTTTATCAGGGCCTGTTTGGATGAACAAAGAGCTGATTTCCTGGAGATGGAAAATGTTTTTAGATCAGTTAATGAGGGCAATTTCTCCACGGCGCACTTGACCATCTCCCACGGCACACTAGTGTGCCGCGGCACACTGGTTGAAAAACACTGCTTTACAGCATATTTTTACATGTTTTGTGTGACAGCTGTATGCTTTTTTAGGTCAATCTTCATGTAGTTGCAGTAAAAGCTGGGTAGTTGAGGGTTTCTTTGTCCGTTATTTACTGTAGGAAAGGTTGATTGAATGCACGTATCTTTTTTTTTGTTTGTTTCCTTTTATTAAAAAAATGTTCTTTATCCTTCCTCTCATTATAACATTTGCCAGTGGGGGCTAGGAGCCAACATTTAGAAAACAAAGACAATGGATTTATTTTTTATTAGAATTTCAACGTACTTAATGACTTTAACTGAGTTGTTTATTAGCATTAAATAAGCGGAAACAGCTGCTGCCAAAAAAATATTTAAATCAAATATTATTACGATAGCGGTAAAATACAATACCCTATTTGCAAACAAAGGCCTTGTACCTGTATACAACTCAATATCAGAGTTGTATATAAAAAGGTTTGCACAGAGATTTTATGAAGTAAAAAATAATCCAAATTTTAAAAAGAAGAACAGACCCATTCCTATGAAAATGTTGTTTTTGGTGCTTTTATTCTTGTGGCATTTTTGTAATGATAGAGGACATATAAAGAACATTAAGCTTACGTTTGTATATCTGAGTATTTCTTTATTCAAATTGTTGTGAGTTGGGAACATATGAAAAAGTACAGTTTGAAAAAGAGTGTTTTTTTGACATAGAAAATACGCTTCAATTTTACTTGCTATATTTGTTGCACCAGTAATGTTAGATTATGGGTGTAAGGGGCTGTAAGCTAACAGGAGAGCATGATAGCTCATTTATGGGTGATCGGAAGGGGGGTGGGAATGCAATGTCATTGAAAACAATACAGTTTTGTTGTTTTTTTTGTTTTTTTTCTGTGCTAAAAATAATCATTACAAGAGCACTGGGAACGATTTAAAGTAGTTCAAAAGAGGATCAGAGTGGGACTTCAAGTCTGGCTAAACTTTAAGAAAAAAATGGATTTGTTTCTTTATGTTAGCTGCCATTAGGTGTAAACACCTCAAACCCGGGTTAAACTCATAATTGTTAATACATCCATTCTAATAACACAAGGAAGAACTTAAGTAACAGACTAATTTCTTTAATTTAACTGAAGAATAGCTGGAGCTATTAAAAAAGAGTGACCCCCCGAAATGCACTTCACCCACCAAATGTCCACAGATCCTTAGAGTACACTGTTATTTTTTTTAAAATGCTGGTTTACATGAGTGGAATAAAGTTGTGAACTGCTGCTCTGGAGCAGTGGAAAATGTGTTTTACCGAAAAAAGGTAAATGTCGCAAACAAAATGAAGTGAATTAAACTGATGGCATTTACAGATAGTAACAGATATATATAAATAAAGAGCACAATGGTTCAAAGGTCCCCTTAATTGGAAGATGACATTTCCAAGAATTTTTTCTTACAAAATTTATTAAAATATAAGGGATGCCTCAGTGCTTCATACCTTTTGTGCTGGATGAACTCAAGATTTTGTCGAGTCAAAATTTCACAGTTAGTGCCCTCTGCAGTACCCTGAAGTCCAGCTTACATAGGTCCTTGTCCAAACTTAAGCTGCTGCCTCCCAGTCTGACTTTATTACTGCCTAACCTCAGCCACCTCTGCCAAGTCTGAAATGGTTCAGCTACAAGCAAAGCCTGTTGTTCTGTCAATGTTTGCAAAATCCGGCACAACATCTTCATGCATTCACACGCTGCCTGATGACCTCCCCCCGCCTCCCCTATCTGTGCTTGCATGGACCATATTTGTCGCTGCTGAGTTATAACAAAAGCCATTCACACCCGCTTCTTTTTCGCTTTGTGTTATCAGTTGATGGAATAAATCTGAACTGAAACAGAGCTTATTCAAATTCATAAATATTTTTCGATTGCAGTCATTTATTTTGGTGACATTTCCCTTGGAGCATATTGATATATGATGTACCAATTTATAGACTAAATAAGTAGCAATGCGATGTCTTTACCAATTAATTAATGTAGCACAATTCACTGTAAGTTGGCTACTATTGACACATCGTAATGCATTTATTTCCAGAATGCTTTCTTGTGCTTTGATTCTGACAATCTAAGGCAATTTTATCTTTCAAATGCATGTGGATTTATGTTTGTAGTGACATTTAGTATTTCTTTTAACCAAATTATTAAGTCCAAAATAAAGCCAAAGTCTAGTCAAGTTCCACTATGCTGCATCTTCATGCCGCTTGTGTTTTAGTCTTTTAAAGAATGGAAGTTTATCTATGGACAGCATACGCACAACACCATCTTTGATACAGTTTCCAAGTGTGTGCTCAGTTTGGGGGGGGAAAAAAATCCCCTAAGGTGGTTTTTGGTTTCGACTGCTGCTAAATAAATAAACTGAAATGCACTGAAAGACTGTGTGTCTTACTGCCACTGTGTAGTTTGTGAGTTCTTCGAGTAACAACATCTAGAAAATTTACTTTTGCAGAAAAAAATACAGATGGAGCGCATCAGTTGTGGTGGAGCTACCACTAACCAATAAAGATCTAGAGTATATAGAGTCCGTTTTAGATGCATTCACAGCAGTGACGTGAGGTGAGGTTAATGGCTGGTGAGGCACTGACGTCAGTCAGATTTACCAACATATGAACCATACTGAGTAACTTATTCACCATTTAATTGACAACAGTTAACGTGTTTTGTTTAAAACATCATTTCAACGTGTTTTTTTTTCATATACAAACTGCAGCATAGAAAAATGGACAAACGTTATTATCGTCTTACCTTTACTTGCAAATAAAGTCCATACGCTGCTCCTTTTGAAGAAAATGACTTGCCGCTTGCTATCACTTATTCTATTGTTTTTTAGCGTCATAATCTCAGGGCTCACCGGCGCCCCCTAACATGAGGCACGAGAATGTCTGGCCTCACCCAGCAGCTTTTTTGCCAGCGTTTAGCGCTCAGCACAAGAAACACGTCCCTCACATACAGTTATTTATAAAAGCAAACACTGTACATCATACACATCGGCTAAATTATGTAAACGCAGCTCATATAGTACAAGTGATTGAACCGACATACAGACAGACAGCAGTACCGTCTGACTGCATAGGTATTGCGCAATCCAAGGTGAGGCTCAGCGGGCTGGTGCCTCATCGCACGTCACTTTTTAGTATCTGAACGGCAAATGCGGGAATTCAGCGATTTTGAAAAGAAAAAAAAAACAAAAATGGTACATTTAAATGGAAAATGACTGCAAGGCACAAATTACTGATTAAATATAATAATTGAATTTATTGTTTCTCTTTTCTTCCCATAATGACAGGTGAGGCACAGCCTCACCTGCCTCTCCTGACTGCACGTCACTGATTCACAGTATTAGTGAAACCTAAAAATTACAATTTTACAAATACAAGTTTACATTTTTAACCCTACATGTGCTAATAAATTAGCAAAGCATTTAGGATGTAGTTCATCCATCCATCTTTAGAACCTGCTAAATCCCTTTCGGGGTCACAGGGATGCTGGGGCAAACCCAGAGTGAAGGTGGAGTACAACGTGAACAGGCCACCAGTATGTTGTAGGGTCACACAATCACACACACTTTCACTTGCACATCTAGGAACAATTAAGAAATGTCAATTAATAATCCATTTACAGCTGAGCTTTGGCTCCAGTGTTGATATTCTTTGAACTGCCATTTATGCAATTAATAAAATTCCAGCGGATTCTTAAGTGGACAAAAGTGCCAGTATATACAACACTTTACTTACGCAAAGTATATAGTATAAACATACATAAAGTGTTACATTTTCCTGCAATGATGCTTTTTCTTTATTAAAATTTGTTGGAATTGTGTTAATTGTGTTAAAGAGTTACAGTAATACACCGGTGTTTCCAGCGGCATCTCCGGTGTTAAATGGTCAACTGTGATTGTTTTAACTGTGGGAAGATGCAAACACAGAAAGGTTCCACCCTGGATTCAAACCAGGACCTTCTCACTGTGAGATGAGAGTAATAACCACTGCAGCCCCTCATTCAGAGTGCTGCCATATTTGGAGTTTGACTAAGAATGTGCGTCCTTGCCCGATTGTCGTCTTCAAGACATTCAGTTTCTACAAAATAACTGCAAACAATAATTTACACAATAGTGACAGTTATTTATGGAAAAAACAAACAAACAGGTAAATCTTGCTGTGATCGAGGTGTTTTGGGGTTACAATGTTTCAAACTTTACACATGCTGGGTTTGTCATAATTTGTCATAACTGTTGTAGCTATAGATGCTTTTCCATGACTTTAAGTAGTGAGACAGGTGACTATTTTAAAGTGCAAACACTTACAGGTAATACCTGATACATTTCAGGGCTTCAATGCATGTGGTCACCTCAACTGCTTTCATATTTGCAGCTTTGATCCAAATAAAAAGCATGCGGTCTCTGCACACCTTACAAGAACACAACACACAATGACTAGAGAGCAAACATGTATACACTTAAGGCAATCTTAGATCCAACAGCCCTTCAAGAACTTGGTGTTTCTTTTTATCACAAAAATCCAACTCAAAAACAACTTTTTAAAATTCCCTGAGATAGAGTGTGGGACTTTTTAAGTAACACTAAGATCATCTTTTGATTTAATTTAAAAGGGTTCCCAGTGAACTTTTAATTATGATGATATTTTTAGCTAAAATAAAACATATTAAAAAAATCTGTCATTTTCCAAGACATAGTTTCTGCAGAGCGGCAGTGGTTCATTAGAAATTCACATCTGAGTTGTGGGTGGGACTAGGTGCAACTTCAGCCCCCTGTTGATGTAAATTACTATGAAAAAACATCACCCAGGAATGATAGAAATGTGTTTTTCTGTACAGTTATTTATGAAGAAAGTAAAAAAAAAAAAGTAAGACAACAAAAGCCGTTTTTTATTGAAAGTAGCTATTATTGTTTGTCCAAAATATACACATACACACAAGTATACCAATTAGCTTTGGGCTGGAATAAAACAGTTTCTTGATATTGCCTCCAAATCTAACTCCATGCCTGGCATTTCAAGTGTTCTTATTGTCTTTATGGTGGCTTGTCTGATTCCATTAATCTGGAACTGTGAAGCACGGTGAAGGCTAACTCTCTCAGAAAACGGAATTCTCCAAGGAAAATGCTTTTTTTTAAATCTCAGAATGTCAAATTGTTGGTGTGCATGGTTTTTAAAGGCTGAAGATAACTGCTATGATCGTGTACAGGGCTGTCTTTATTCAGATACAGTAGGCAATCAGGCAAGGCAAGACGAGGCAAATTTATTTGTATAGCACAATTCGTACACAAAGTAATTCAAGGTGCTTCACAAAACAGAAAAATGCATTAAAATCCCAATACATCATAAAAATAATCAATGTAAAATTTACTTTAAAAGAAAAGAAAAAAATTGAAAATTGATTTAAAAATAAAGCAAGGAAAGGAAAGAAAAGTGCAGATAGGACCTTTCAGTCATATACACGGCTAAACAGAAATGTTTTAAGTCTAGATTTGAACATGAACACAGAAGAGGCCTGTCTTACGACTTCAGGGAGGCTGTTCCAGATTTTAGCTGCAGAATATTGAAACGCTGATTCCCCTTGTTTAGTTCTGACTCTGGGAATCAACAGGAGGCCGGCCCCTGAGGTCCTCAGAGTACGAGATGGTTCATTGACACACCGTAACTCAGCACTAACAGGGCTGTTTTAAAAAACATAAACGTAAAAGTCACTAAGAGCTTTCTTCATCTTCCTCCTGTGCACTGAAACCATGGAAGTCTTCCTCCTCAGTGTCGGATTGGAATGGCGTCAGATATTCTTCGCCACACACTCTTTCAGTGTCTCCTTTGTTGTCGCTGTCAGTGTCACTCTCATCCTGAGGCAAATTCACTCCTGAGCGTGCGCTGTCCTCTCAGTCTAGCAGCAGACCGACTTTTCCAAGCCCGTTGGTGATGGTGGATTTTTTCACACTGCTTTAAACGATTGCTTAAACTTGAAAGCTGCATCATATGCATTTCTTCTTGACTTTTCCATGATGAGGGTCTGTTCGTGCTATCCATTCACAAAGCCGGGATTTAACTTTAAACTTGCTTCTTCCTTGACACATATTCCATATTCCCCCCTGTCTCACTCTTACCCTTTCTGCTCGAGCGCCCCTAGCGGTCGTTAGAAAAAAAGCAAAAAAAGAAATCAGCCGCACCATTGAATAAGCTGCAGGGTTGAAAGCATGTGACAAAAGTAGCGACTTATAATCCGGAAATGACGGTAAACTGAAAACTGTTTTACAGTCTGATTGATTCTAAAGAGAAACTCTTATTTCAATCTATATTTTCAATTTGAAACTTTTTACATTTTGGATCAAAAGGAATTGCTAAAGAAGTCAGATAGTAGTAGGACAATGAAGCAGCCTCTTTTGGAAAAATAAGTTCATGAAACTTGTTCCAGCCCACAGCAACAGGGCTGCACGATATGAGAAAAAACTTGCGATTTGGGATATTAGTTATCACCAAAAACATAATTTCCATTTCACTGCAACAGTTTGGTTTAAAATAAGAGTCAACTTAACTAAAATTACACTCCAAATGACCGTAGTCTACATTGGAGGCAAACATCTAACATAAAAGGACTCCATCCGCTTAGTCAACAATGTAAAGGGGTCCATCCGATTGGTCGATGCCTAACTGGATTTTTTTGATTCGTTAAATTATTCAAGCTGCCATAAAATTGTTTTAACACATTTGAGGTAACCATTTATCGCAAATGTTGCCATCTTTTGCGATAAGTTTATTGCACAGCTTGACATAGCGTTAACAATACATTTACGAATTACTGTGCAGGTCTACACAGCAAGATTCTTTCAATTTTAAAGAAATTGAGACATTTATCGCTTGGTTTCTATAACTTGCAGTGTTTACAGTGATCATTTTATTGTGATGACTAAAAATGTTTCTTTTTTTTGTAATTTATTTTTAGAAAAACAACAGTGGAGAATCCACCTGTAAGCAGAGAGGAGGGAATTTTATTACCTTGAGTTTTTCCTCTCAATATCTTAAAGCTTTTCAAGTGTACCAGAGGTCAAACTAACAAGGACCCCCTGCTGAAATGAGCAAAAAGCATGAACACATTTACTTAAACTGGATGTTGAGGGGGGGAAGAGATAAAGTACTTTTGATATCTCATCCAAAGGTTTAGCAAAATATGTCCACATTTTATAAAACAGTTTGACCCAACTGCGAGTCGCAAGAGGGAAGAAGTCAGAAAAACAAAACAACTTTAATAATGAAAATCACAGGTCTGTAGCCTAGGGTCTGCAGAGGCAGGGAAACTCACCAAACACTGAATCTAAGGTGGAATAATGGAATAACAACCAACTGAACATACTGACTGAAGAAAAATACAAAATGAAAAGAGAAACATATAAGGGCAAATATAAACTAATATAGAACATATAAACTTACCAAAACCTACAGTTCAGTTTCAAAAGTAAGGACACTGAGGAGGGTGGAATGGATTTAAAAGCATAAAGTGTAATTCTTTTCGTACTGTTGAGACCCACAGATATGAAGAAAAAAAAGTTATTTTAAAAGAATAAACAATACATTGTCAAAAAAACAAAAAAAATCACATGTGGTAAAGTCAGTTACTGTGTAGAAGTTTATCAGTTTGTTGCAAAATGTAGACCAAAGCATTTAGTTTTGTGTGTAAACTTCCCTAAATGTCTGCAACGAGATCACAATTTCTAAAAACTCATGTTAAATGTGTCAATTGTGTTGTAAAATTCGTAAAATGAAACAAATTTGAAAAAAAAGCACACCAATTGAAGCACCAAGGTAATGGGAATTAATATTGACTCTGTATGTGCCTTTTTATTGTAAAATATATTAAATTGCACAAAATAATTTCCCACAACTTTCAAATTTGGGTTTGGGTAGGGATGTCCCTATCGTTTTTTTTCGCCCAGATCTAATACTGTGTAATTTTCTTTTGAGAATCTGTCAATACCAAATCCTGAAATATATTAATACATAAAAAAGTGATAAAATGCTAAATAAACCGATCCAGGTTTGAAGTAATTTCAACAATCAAGCAATAATAGTGCAACTATCAACTAAAAACAATAGTTAACTGTTAACTAGTAAAAAAAGGTGATAATTAGTCATGTCAGAAAGTTTGGTGACTGTAGTGTTAGGATCTTTAGGACTATTGAACATTCTTTTATTCATATGTGATTTCAAAAAAAGTCCCAAAAATTGTATATGACTTTCTTCAAAGACCTTGATGAAACATGAATATAATGATAAGTATTCACGACTAGCTTATATCAAATGTAACCATTTTTTTTGTTTTGGTTGTCTTTAAGACATTATTGATACATATTTTTTGAATCCTTTTTCTGGAGCTTGCACTTTGTGTAGACAGTCCCTTGGCAGCTGTCTGGCAGCAAGGAGACAGCCATTCTTAATAGGGGTGTGTATTGGCAATAGTCCAATACTTTTTTCACGATATTGTATCGCGATACATCTCAAGTGTCACTCGTTCTTATCTGGAGCCCACTAAAGAGCACCACAACCAGCATTTTTATATGGTAACGTGGCACAAAGTTTGGGTACGGTACCCATCCCAAGCAAAAACTAAGTAGTACATGGCTCATGACAACAAAAACTGCGAGACTGACTGAACATTTTAACATCTAATACAAGCTGATTTTTACAATATCTTGTTTGCCAATACCGCTGATTCTCAATAAAACAAAAATCTGATATTTTAAATTGTCCTTACTGGTCTTTGTTTTATTTAGGGCAAAATGAAAGAGTTACTTCCTGTCCGTTTTAAATGTTTATTTAAATAAGTTATTGAATCCGTACAAATATCTTGCTAACTCTACCGAACTGTTTCTGTGCACCTCCTGCACAAACTGGTGCCATATTCTGCTGCAGTTTACAGCAACACAAAGTCATGATCTGTTCATGATATGCAGACTTTTAGTAGAGTGGGTTAAAAAAATATAGCTCTTAGATCGTAATAATGACAAATAAATATTCAATCCCTTAGGTGATTGCAACATCTGATTTTGATTGAGTCTAAAACTACACAATCGGGGTCCATTTTTGATTACACGATTGGATTGGGACATTCCTATTCCTTCAGAGTGTCAGTACACTCCAAGAAAGTTTTGTTTTATGTCACAAATTAAATTTCTGATAATAGTTGTTTTTTTTTTTTGTTTTTTTTTAAAACTTGTCCTGTCCAACAGCTGGGCAGACAGATGAGAGCTGAGGGCCTCTTGTGTTGGACATATTTTACTTTAACAAGAGGGGTTATTAATCTTCAGACAAACCAAAGGTATGTCTGAATAAACCCCTTTTGTAGTTGAGGCCAAACTTTATTAATTTCAATCATGTCTGAAAACCTTTGGTGTTGGACCGGACGGAAAAGGAAAGAGGGGAAGAAGAGAGAGGGACGTTAGAGAGAGGGGGGGTAGGAGGGTGATAATAGGAGGGGAGGGGGGTAGGACCATGAAGCAGCATAAAGCAACAAGTTTACTGGTTGTTAATCATTATGGTAAGGTTCAAATGTAGTACAAAAAGGGCGGAGCCTGTCCACACACACACTCAAATGTTATAAACACACCTGCTAGCTGCAAAAATGTCCACCTGTCGACATGTACACAAAACAGATAGTGTTCACACGCATACTTATGCCTTAAAACCAACTAGTGTGAAATATTTCAGTCATTCAGTCATGCAAACTGTTGAGCTAACACCTGTGCTCAGGTGAGTGTTTATGTTCTTCTAAAATGGATGGTGGAACGTGAAAAGAAGGAGGGAGAGTGTCCAGCCATCCCCACCCCAAGACCCCCACCGCAGCAGCAGCGGCAGCCAGAATCCCCCCAAAGCCACACGGGAACAGGCAGGGAACAACCGCCACCCGGGCGACCAAGCCCACCACCCAGGCCAGGGCCAGCAGGACCGCCGCAAGGCCCCCAGAGCCAGAGAGCAGGGAAGCACGGAGGGAAAGAGAGCACCGCCCCAGCCCAACCAGGAGAGCAGCCCCCCCGCCGCGCCGGGAGAACCCAACGCAGGGCCCCACCGGAGAAGGACGCCCACAGCCCCAGACGAGCACCCCACCACCACCCAGGAGTTCCGGGCATCCCCCCGCCCCAACCCTAGGTACGAACCAGGACCCCACAAGGGAGACCCGCTCCGCACTCCAGGCAGCCATCCGCCCGGCCCACGGTTGGTCCAGGGAGGAGCAAGGCAGGGGCCCGCCGCCCCCGCCCAGGAGGGGGAACCCCGGGGAAAAAAGAGGGCCCACAAGGGGTGTTGTAAATATGGCCCGACCAGGCTCGGCCACAGTTGGAAATTTGGCGGGGCCCAGCACTCAGGAGCAAGGACCAGAACCCACCCCTCAGGGACACGAACACCCCCCGCTCAGATGTAATGTGAACCCCCCCACCGCGCGGAGAGAGCACCGCCGGGCCCAGGAAGCCGGCACCCCGGGGACACGGCCGCCGTTGCAAAGGGGCCCGTACCCCCCACCAGGGAAGAGGCAGGGGACAGATGGTCCTAGGTCCCCCCTTCCTTGTAAAATGTGTGTGCGTGTATGTGTGTTTGAGAGGCTGTGTGTGTGCATGTGTGTGTGTTTATGTTGGGATGTATATATTGAGGGGGGAGGGAGGGGTGCGTGTACTAAGGGGGGTGCAGTTAAAATTGGCAGGTAGGGCACTAAGGGGACATCTCCTGATTACTCACAGTGACGTCCCCTCACCCTCCCCACCAAGGGGCCCTAAATGTCTAAGGTGCGGTTAAAATTGGCGGGTAGGGTGCCAGGAGGACATACGCTGCTTGCTGGCAGTGATGTCCAAGCACCCCCCCTACCAAGGGCCCTACATGTCTAAGGTGCAAATAAAACCGAAAGCGGGGGGGCCCACTCCATACGGCAACCATAGGAGGGGGGCCACTGCCTAGTAAACCCCCCCCCCCAAGGCTCATCGCAGGCTAAGCCCCCCACCCCTTCACCCTATTATGAGGTTATATGAGGAAAGGGGTAAGTTGGGGACAGCTGGTAGACTGTCCCCCGGTGGTCAAACAGCTGTCCCCCGCCCCCCCCCCAGCAAGGGGGCCAGGCCCACCCAGCCCAGGGGCCCCACCCCCGGAGGCGCCGACACCCCAGGCCCAGCACCACCCCCCCCACACAGAGAGAGAGGAGCCAGAAAGCGTCGGCCCCCCCCCGGAGCAAGCCCAGGCCCCCACCCCCAAACGCCGGCCCTGGAAGAGCTCTGGTCAGGCCTCGACGGGACCGAGGCAGCCAACCGGCGGGGAAACCGCCGATGGCCTTAGCGGAGACCCCGACCCGTCAACCCCCCCTGCCCCGTACCAATAGTGCCCCCCCCCTCCCCCAGAATGCCCCCCCACAGGACAGGGCCGACAAGACCACCCACCCCACCCCCCCCCCAGACCCCGCAGCCGAGGCGGATGACACCCAGAGCGACCGGGGGCCCCAAGAGGGTTGTCCCGTCCCGCTCCAGAGCCAGGGAAGGGCCGATCCCAGCCCCAGGTGTAGATGGGAAGCCCATCCAGCGCCGCTGGGCCCCCCCCCCGAGCAGCGCCCCCCGCCAACCCCCCCCAGCACAGGCAAAGGGACCACCCCCCCAAGCCAAGCCAGACCACCACCCCACACCCCCACCACGCACCCCCACACCCAAGCCCAGAGGACCACGCAGCGCCCCAGCCCGCCCCACCCAGGCGCCGGACCCGACCCCCCGACCAACGGAGCCCCCACCACCCCCCGCCAGGCACCGGAGGCCCCGACCCCCACCCCGGCCCACGGCAGAAGGGCAAGGAGCAGCGACGACCAGGCCCCCCCACCCCCTAAGTCATGGAGTTAGCCATGGGAGACCAGAGAGACCGAATTCTTTCAAAGTTACTTGAACTTTGGGCTGACATTTTTTCCAAGCTGATATGATCAAGCAGCAGATTTCTGTGTTGACTTATATTTATATTTTTCTTGCTTTTCCAATTTATTAAAATAGTTTTTTTAGCAATGCAAAGAGTTATGAAAATGATAGAGCCTAATCCTACTTCTACATCGATGGCACTCATGTCACCAAGCACACAAAGTGACGGTGAAGCTGTGATTGAAACCTTAAGCCAGACTGATAGATCGGCACATACCTGCTGCCAGAGAGCCTGGACAGGCGTGCAGAACCATAGTGCGTGCATGTAATTGTCGGGTAGATTACTGTCACAGTGCTGACAAATGTCTGAGTTGCTGAGACCCATCTTGAACATCCTCTGTCCAGTGTAGTAAATTCTGTGAAGAGTTTTGAAATGGATTAGCTGCAGATTTGGACTTTTTGTCAGTTTAAAGGTGTTTAGACAAAGTTCTGACCAAAAGCTTTCTCAAATCCGCATCCCATTTTGTTGTCGGAAGTGAAATATTGTTATCTAAATTACATAAAAGTTTGTATATTTTGGAGAGAGTTTTATTCATTGAGAAATTGATCAGAGTGGTATCTACATCTGGTAGCTTTAAATCGTTGTCTCTGTATTTAAAATTTTTAGTAATAATTGATTTAAGTTGCTGATATTCCAAGAAGTTATTTATTCCATGTTTGTCTTGAAGTTCCTGGGGAGTTATGAATCTTCTATCAATAATTATGTGCTCTAGTTGTTTTATGCCCCCTGCTTGCCAAGCTGGGAAGTGGATAATTTTTTTGTTTATGAGGATGTCTGGGTTGTTCCAGATGGGTGTCATTTTGCACGGTTGAATTGATGATTTTGATATTTTGAGAAATTCCCACCAGGCTGTTAAAGTGGCATTTATATTAATACTTTTGAAACAATCCTGTTTTTTAACTATTTGGCTAATAAATGGAAGATCTGACAGGTTGATCTTTCCACATAACGCCTGTTCCAAGTCTAACCATGAGTTGGTTTCTGGATTATTTTTTAACCATTTTAAGATGTATTGTAATCTATTTGCAAGAAAATAATTGTGGAAGTTAGGTAATTCTAATCCTCCACAGCTTTTTGCAGATTTTAAAGTTTTTAGACTAATTCTTGCAGGTTTATTGTTCCATAGAAAGCTTGATATGGATGAGTCTAATGTTTTGAACCATTTTAATGGCGGTTGTGTGGGAATCATTGAGAAGAGATAATTAACTTTGGGTAAGATTTTCATTTTTACCGTGGCTACCTTGCCCATAAGGGACAGAGGCAGGTTGGTCCAGCGTGTTAGATCGTCCTGTATGTTTTTCAGTAATGGGGTGTAGTTTAGCTGCACCAGTTCTGATATTTTGGGGGAAAAATAAATACCTAGATATGTTATATTGCCTGATTTAACTGGTATTGTGAGTCCTACTAAATTCAGAAAATTGAGATTCCCACTGTCCCTACCTCCTATCTAGCGAAACCACAGCCAAGGGAACGGGCTTGGCAGAATAAGCGGGGAAAGAAGACCCTGTTGAGCTTGACTCTAGTCTGGCACTGTGAAGAGACATGAGAGGTGTAGAATAAGTGGGAGGCCCTCACGGCCGCCGGTGAAATACCACTACTCTTATCGTTTTTTCACTTACCCGGTGGGGCGGGGAGGCGAGCCCCGAGCGGGCTCTCGCTTCTGGTGTCAAGCGCCCGGCTTCCAGGCCGGGCGTGACCCGCTCCGGGAACAGTGGCAGGTGGGGAGTTTGACTGGGGCGGTACACCTGTCAAACGGTAACGCAGGTGTCCTAAGGCGAGCTCAGGGAGGACAGAAACCTCCCGTGGAGTAGAAGGGCAAAAGCTCGCTTGATCTTGATTTTCAGTATGAATACAGACCGTGAAAGCGGGGCCTGATAATAGTTTAAGAAAATGTTGTTCTTTGAAAAAAAAGCTTTTGTCAAAAGGAAAAGCAAAAGGAATATTATTTTCAAAAAAACATGTCATTGGTGATAAGTTACTTTTTTTTGTATTTTACCCTTAAAACTAAACAATAGGTATAATGAAACAACACTGTTGATGTTCGAGAGCATGTTAAGAGGCAGTATATGAAGAAGTAAAAAAATACAGAGCTATCAGATCAGTGACTTTGATGCCCTTTACCACCCATTTAGCTTCTAACTTAGCACTTCCACCTACACAGGCTTTCTCTTGTGTATATGTTTCATTCCTTTTACAGACTTTGATGAGTGATACAGAGGCAGATAAAAGGCTGGGCAGCCCACGTCTATTTCTGACACCAGAGACACTTTATGTTCACCTTGTTTGGTTTGAAAATGAGGACCAAAGGGAAAGGAAGGCAATTAAAAAAAACACATTTCTTTCTTCACTTTTCCATCACCTTAACTCTTGGCTAATGTAAGAATCAGCCACCCACATAACTCTATGGTAGAGGTAATGTTGGAAAAAAACAAGGAGGTCTCGGGTATAGTCGCTACTAATTGTTATAAATAGTCAGTAAACTAATGTCCATTTTGAAAGTGAAAATAAAATACAAAAAAAATCTTCATTAAATATTTATTTTAATCCAAAGTTACATTATTTTTTTCTTAGGGATCTCACACATAAGACTCTAAAGCTTAGCTTCAGAAAAGAAGCTCATCTAAAGGCTAAGGTTACTGAAACCATGTCTATGTATCAAGTAACCAGCAGGAGGCTTAGGACAAAGACCAAGAACAAAAGTAATTGGACTTTAAAATTTAAAGCTAAGGGTCCAAAAATGTAAACTTGCAGAAACTGCTCTACGACTCATAGTAAAGGCCCTGGTCACACAGGGGTTGACCTGTACGGTTGCTGCAGTGCTGCAGGTTTTTGGGTTGTCCGGGCCTGTGAAGGGTTATAGACAAGAGCGGTTGTATCGTAACGGGAGTGCAGGTGTCTTGCAGTTCCCTTTAGGTGCGTGCGACCACGACAAGAGACATCATTTAAATGGAACACTTGATTATTGAGTCTGTGGTCATATTTGTATTTGTTTCACACACTTATGGCATGAGTGTTGCTGTGGTGCGGTTTCATTTTGTTGAACTCTAGTCATTAGTAAGGTGTATGTACAGGTTCCTTACAAACCGTGCATGGATGCTGTATGGACGGGGTGTGCATGTGATGCGCTAGTACCCATAGCACACCTAAATTCTAAGAGTTAGGCTGCGCACAAGGATTGCGCAAGGGGTACATACTTAACACATGAGCAGCACTAATGGGTCCCTTTGGAAAGTGCACAGGGTTTGAGGGGGGATGAAATAATGAAAAATCAGCACAATGTGCCTGCATCTCACCGAGCCGACCATGACCTTGAGGGCCATCTACGTGTCCCACTCAGGTTTTTCCATTTTCCGCCTGCACATCCTGTCTCCACCATTGACTGTAGAAGGGAAATGGAATGAGGGAGTATGACGTAATAGAAAATGACCAACTTCTTGCAATAACCAAATGAAATCAGTTCATTCGCAACCATTCTTGTCAACCAGGAGTGAGTTGTTTTGAAGGTCACACCTCTACCATTTGAAAGCGGCCTAATGAAAATCTTTCAGATGTTTCAAACACTTGACATGAGACCACATACTATTTTATTGAGGCATCTGATTGGCCAGTTTATAGCTTGAATACACTACAAAAAAAAAAACAATTCTGAAAAAACCATGACAAATCAAAACATGTTAAAAAACGTCAGCAGAGCAAGAATGGTTATTCTGACAAATGGAACAACTGAGTAATAGCAGTTTATTTCTATATAGAAGTTGTGAGATTTTTGCTCATTGGAACCAGCAGGTACTTCCTGTTTGTGACGGGTCACTCAGTCCAGTTCTCATGTAAAGTCAATGGTATCCACCTTTAAGGGCAGTTGGGACTAGAACTGCATTCACACCGAACTCGATTTGTGCAGCAGAGGCAACTAATTTTAATGTTAAGTTAATGATACAGGCGCAAGATGCAGCACGGCCGTCTGGCAGCAGCTAGATTTTAGTGGCGTTAACTAATCAGGGAATCAGCGCTGATCAAAACACTGACAATGTCACGTGCCCAAAGTTGGATGAAGGTGGGTACACCCAAGAAAGTCTGTTGCTTGGCCCATGGAGCTGGACTGATTGCGCTCACTGCGCTGGCTCCTGGGAGGTGAGCTGGCAGCCAGACAGAGAGCCGTTGCGAGATGGGGAGGTAACCTGCTTGGGCCTCCTGAACTTTATGATATTTTTCTTATTTACATCGAGACAATAATAAAAAAGCACCTTAATTTTATTCTGGTGTTTTTATTTTTTCCCTCTCGGGTTAATGTAGGACAGCAAGCCTTCAAACTCGATCAGAGACAGACAGTAAGACCGCGGAAGTGGCGGTCATGAAGACACAGCGGCGAGAGTGAAGCTCACTGTACCGGGAGGGTCTCTGAATGATCTCATGAACCCAAACACGATCATTACAAATATTTTAGAAAGACTATTCAAAATAAAAAAACTTGATCTCTCAACATCACCCCTGTCTTCCATGCATTATAAATGAGACAAGCACACGAACTGTTGAATGTAGTGATCCGGTTAAAAGCATTATCTGGTAGCTCCTGGCACATGCGACCGGGGCGTCAAGCTTATGTACACATTTTTGGACAGGTGGCGAGCAGAGAATATGCCGTGCGGCGAAAGATGGGCGGCTGACGATTTGTCGGGCGAATCCTGTTCTGTGTGAACGCAGCTTTAGGCTCTAAATCAGCTTTGACATGAAGCATGTCTGTTACAAAAGATGCAGCAATGCTTGAAGATCATGAGGAGGCAGAAACACAAACAAACTGATGGAATGTCTACCGATGCCTTTATTCATGAAAAAGTCATTGAGAGGAAGTTGTTACCGCATGCAAAAAAATGTGCGGGTCTTTGATATAGACAAAACAGACTGCTTTCTATCTCAAAAAAAGAATTTGGATGAGCAAGGATTTCTTTAGTGGGAATTTCTGAGGTCTTAAAAAGCCTCCCTGCCTTTGCTTCCTCTACATGTTTAACATTTCACAATCTAACACATAGATAACATACACGTACATTTTTGTTCCTGGCTTCTAAGTGTTATATTTCAATTGCTTATGTCTAAAGTATGTGAAAAAATGACTTCAATAAGCACAAACTTTGCTTTCATGACAACAGCACGAAAAAAACTTGACTTTGACTTAATTTTTTCAGGATATGCAAATGGACTTGAACCGTTTTAGAGTCAGACATAAAAGTTAATTTCTCAAATGTTAAGTGTTGTAGACAACAGCCTCTTAGCTCTTCCAAAACTTAGATGTTGTGTTTTTACAAATTCTCTTGATTAGATGTCTTTCTTCTTTTTTCCTCCAAAGTTTTAGAGGTAATGAATTTGCATGAACTTAATGTTGTTTCTAATGTTTAGGCTTAAATTGATATTCATTAGGCTAATTAAGCGAGTCCTGTGCATATGAACATAATGTTGCAGTTAAACAGACATATCAGTTTGATATAGCTCACTAATTAGCCTTGAATATACATTTTTCCAATTGACATCTGACATATTAAGACATTTAGACAGCCAAGAATAAAAAATATGAATAAATTATGATGCTGCAACTTCAGTCTTATTTTCTAGGAGAAGCTCAGCTGTCAAACTTTCTGTTCTCCTTTACCCAGTTAGCTCATACAGTCCCTTCTTAAAACATTCTGCACCTCTTTGTATAATACTTAAACATAGTCTTTAAACATAGGTTATTTATTGCTATTAAATATTTATATGTTCTACTTCACCATTACTTGCTAGTATCTATCTAAAACCCTCATCAAATACATTTCTTTAAAGTTCTTCAAAGAGAGAAGCCGATGTTTTGTAGTTCGGTTACTTTGAGTTTTCATCCCTCTGCATATGAGAGAAACTAAATAAAAACATAACTGGCAGATAAGAGCCTACTTGTCGAGGCTCACGATGGACCTTGTCAGGGTTGTTAATGATTTTTGGCTCTGCCGGCCACAAACACAACACTGCTGAATGTTAATGTGGCTCATTTCCAAGGTTTGTTTTATGTAATATAATGATTGTTACGGATTCAGTGGTTGATGCCAAACATAAGTGTTAATCATGGCCGAAAGAATGTAAATGCATGTTAAGTTTACACACTCAAAACAGAAAAAGAACAGCTTTGTGATGTATTGCACAAAACATAGTGTGTACTATAATGTGTGAGGACCATAGAGGCAGTCCTTACAACTATTGAACTGTAAAAAGAGGTACCCTAAAAATTGGAAAAGTACCCTTATATTAAGAGGAAAATCACAAGAAGGTAGTAAATTGATCTGTCCATGCGGAAAGTCATTTTTACTCAGGACATCTAATAATAAAATAACAAAATCTATAAAACAAAGACTTCCACACAGGCATTCAAAATGGGCTAAAAATATAACTGTTGGACTTCAAATGCAAAGTTATATTTTTTTGCTTGTTTTAAGCAAACGGTTTGAATTTTTTTGAGTTTTCATGTACCCAATTGTAGTTCATTTTGAATAAAGTGGTTGAAAACCAGTGGAATCAGTGGAAATTTCAATATGAACACAATATGAACAACATAAGAATACGATCATAGTATAAGATGGTCCATCTTAATAAATCTTCATGAACTCTAAAATTAACACTTATTCTTGAACCATAAATCTACAATTGTTTTAAAAAAAATGACAATGAATGCCAGTCTGACTTGTCAACATTTATTGAACTTTAAATACCATCCATAATATTGAGCCCAAAATTAAGTGAAACTTGAGTTTATTTTTTAATCTTAAATCAAGTTATTCTATTACCAAAAGTATGGAGTTATGGGATTTTACTCGTTTTACTAATAAATTCTTTATTTCCAGATCCTAGCTCTTAATTAGATCAAAATTCTAAACTGTGCTGATTTTGAGAATTGTTTGGAAAGGTGTTGAGCAAAGATAATTTAAAACAACCTAAATTATCAAATTTTTTGAAAGTCTATAAAAAAGGTTTAAATCTTGTTAGCAGTGTGTTATTTTGTTTTGCATTGTGTGTTTTAGGATTATTAGACCAAAAACTATTTGTTCAAACCAGTGACACAATACAGTTGTGCAGGAGCCACAACAATAAATATGAAAAGGCCAAATTGTGGACTTTACACATCATTAGTATAGAAAAGAAAGCTGACATTTGACAAGTCATTGCAGTTTGTGAACACTGTCAACCTTTCATTCAACAATATCGTGCACAAATGTTTTCACTAAATGGAAGTTTCTTTTTGCCCTTAAAGTTGATATTTTGTGCCACAATTCAGGAAATAGAAAAATATGTTGATTAGTGAAGTATTCATATAGTTTTTTCATTTAGAAGTATAAGCTGTGAAAAACCCATACATTTAATTATAATTGTATAAATTAACATGGCAGGGAGGTGTATAGGTCGGAGGTAAATTCTTTTATTCATCATCTACAGCTGTATGCTGAATGCTTTCCTTTTACTGCGACTCACCAAAGGCCGTTCTCCAAAATTAACAAAAGGAAACGGAGACATGAAAGGTCAAGCCGTCATGTTCTGTACTGTAGTGTAGCTCTCTGCAGACAGGCACTGCTTGACAGACCAATCAATGACCCTGCCTCTGACTGACATGAGGAATTTGAACTGCAGCAGAATAACTAGTTTAATGTGAAGGCTTGAGACCACGAGAAAACTGAACACCAAGCTGTGTGTTATATTCTGCTATTTCACTCTACACAAAGAAACTGGGTGATTCTTTCTATGACTGACTGCAGCCCTACAGAGAACACACCAGGTTTTTTGGGGGGATATCAGCTGTTAATATTATTGCATGCAGTTGTTTTGGTCGTTTACTCAAGGAAAACTTTGGGCATGATTATTCAGCCAATCCTTACTTTACTAATTTGTGAGATAAAAGATAAAATAGACCAAAAATGTTTTTTGATTGACTAATTTATATGGATATACATCTTTGTATTAACTAGTTTAATGTTTGTTGGCCCTATATTAACATTTCAATACAAGATTGATACAATCACATTGTTATTGCCTTATTTCTGCAAGAGGTAGATGTGTATTATCTTTTTTAAACTTTGCAAAAGAAAATCTTGAAAGACAGAGCAACACCTACTAATGTTAAATGTTAAAAAAAATGCAAATCTCTGTGTTTATAAGGTCTGATCTTAGGTTTTCTGAATTAAAATTTCTTAGTGAACACAAAATTCCAGAACAGAGGGACTACAGATCACTTTCCCTAGAAACGTTTACTTATGGAAGTTCGTAAGACTTGAAACTTTGTTTTTAAACTTAAATTTTAATGTTGCTGTTTTTACATCTAATCTTATGCTGATCTTATCTCAAATTTAGCCTATACTAAAAGATGAAAGGTCACCAGAATAGAATTATATTAGGTCAAAAACTTCATATACTGTTTCTTAACAGCTTTTAAATGATGCAACCCCCATGAAATACCAAGTAAATAGACCAACATTTTAGTGGCAGAAAGGCAAAAAATACTTTGGCACCAGTGTCTATTTCTTTAAAATTATTAGGAAATAAAACTACATTCAATAATACAATTGCTAATTATACAAAAAAAAAAAGATTTGAACACATTAAAAAAAATAAAAATTCAAAGACTCTTTTGAAAAATGAAATCAATGCAGTAATGATTTGCAAATGCTGCCATATATAGGCTACTGTATGCGACAGGTTGGCAAGATTTAAGAGAACCACATTTGTTAGAAACAAAGCTTTGGAGTTATAAAGTTTAAGTGTGGATTACAGACCTACTGCTAGTAATTGTTAGTAAAATAACTACCTGTTTTTTCTGGGGGTATAAGTTGCACTTGAGTGTAAATCGCATGAGCCAAAGAATGCATGATGAAGACGAACAAACATAAGTTGCTAAGAACTAAAAGTTGCACTTTTGGGAGAAAAGTGTTACACTTTTGAACGAATCAGCCAAGACTGACTTAATTCTGCATTCCCACCAAATGTGAGTCAAATTTGCGTCTGTTGGCTCTTTTTTGATGCGCATTAAATTTGTGTCCGCTGCTTCTTTTGACGCAAGTCAAATTCGATGCTCAATGCTTGTCCAAAAATGGTTTGATAAATTAGACACTCCAGAAGTGTGTGGAAGAAGCTACCATCAAGTTTTTAGGCTTATCGCTACATCGAACCATTGACTCTATATCTCATTTACAATGTATAGAAGACATGGATGATGTTAAGAGATCAGGTCTATTTATTTTGAAGAGCTCTACAAACGTGTTGGTCATCACTTCTCCATGTTTGGAGAAGACGATTTATTTATTAATTTTTTGTTTTCTTTACCTTCTGTACTGCAGAAGCTGCATCTGAATGACACCATTTCAAGCTGTGCTTCCATATCTTTGTAACTCTTGCTTTATATTTGTAGATAACTGACCAAGAGATAACATTGACAGATTTAAGGTGTACTGCTGCACTGTGTAAGCAAAATCTCAAAATCTAAACTGGTGTTTAAAAAATAATAACCCCCTACCTACACTTTGAGCCTCCATAGGGTCATTGGAGGAACTGCAACATTCCGTACCTACTGGTAGGCATCAGGTTTGGGAATGAAAGGTGAGGGCTTGTATCATACTCATTGACTGTTTATGAGAACTTGACCAAGTCAGTGTGACGTCACCCATAGAAAACGGCTTACCTTTGGCTCCAATGAAATGAAGTCAATTTAGTCGCCATGTTGGAGCCAGAAATCATCAGTAAGCAGTGATTGATCTGAGTCGGTAAGAGTCCTCATATCTATGGCACCAATCAGGAGTGCGCTTGTTGGAAGTCCACACCCCTGCCACCTATGAGTGGACTCAAGAGAAAATGTCAAATATTTTAAGAGCGTGAGAACTCATACTTTTGAGGCATCTGATTGGCCAGTTTATAACGTGAATAACTTGCATTACAGACAGAAAAAATATAATGAAAAATTAGGATTAGCAAGAATATATTAAAAAAAGATATCAGAGCAAGAATGTTTATTCTGACAAATAGAATGACGGAATAATAGCTGTTTATTTCTCTATTAATGTCTATGGGATTTTGGTTTCTTGTAACCAGCGGCACTTCCTGTTTGGAATGCGAGGGGGCAGGGGTTACTGATTCCAATTCTCATAAACAGTCAATGGTTGCACCCCACCATAAAAAAGGAGATTCAATGTTTTTTAACTTCTTGACACTCAGCATTAAAGGTTGGGTAGAGGCTTAAACCACCAAATGTTCCTGGAGTGCGTCTGTGACTGCAGCTCCCACATCCCTCAGGGGATGGCACAAATGCAGGAAATAATTTCAACACACTCTGGTGTGTGACAACTAATAAGACACAAATGCTAACCCAGCGACACCAATATAAATCACAGAAAAAGAAATAAGAAAACGAGCAATGCAAATTCAGAAGCTGGGACATGAATTGTGTAGATGTTATGGGTTTTTATGTTCTTGTTGTGACTCTGTTTTTGTGATGGGCTATTTGTTTTTGTCTTGTGGCTTCTGGGATGTAAAGCCTCTATGGTATTCAAATCTTATATTTACTCAAATAAAGAGGTTGAAAACCCGAGCCTCTCATCCTCTTTTTGGCTGCTCTCAGCTCATGAGAGTTTGGGGTAATTAATTGCATGCCCCCCTCCCATGAGAGTGCTTGCAGCAGAAGTCATCTCATCCACTGCTTTCTCTCTTGCTTATGTTAATTGGGCTGGCTTAACAGTCTCAGTTGTTTCCAAATCAGAGGCCCGCTTATACACAAAATTCACAGAACGCACCTTTTCCATCACCCAGCTCCAAAAATGTAAAAAACCGGCATTGCTGTTTCAAGATTGTTGAAATAGACTGCTGACACCTTTGACATGAAAGCGGAACAGCCATCAGTAGATTTCTATGGAGGCACTTTCTATTTACTGCAGAAAGAATAGATGTGGAGCCTCTGCACAGCTCAGTGAACACAGCGAGAAGCTGGAGCCAAACTGAGCTTTATTATTGAAATGTTATGGGCTCCCTTCAAGTTGAGTGCTTCAGTCACTGATGTCCAGTGTGTAGCCACAGTCTAACGGCAGCTATTGCGAGCATTTATACGGACAAAAAGTCACTATTCTGTCAATCATCTACACGCTTAATCGACATTTATTGTATTTGAATAATATCTTTAAAATATTGACTTATTTTCTGTCATATCAGCATTTAAGCACTGGATGACTGTGTTTATTAAAAAAAACAAAACAGGCAAAAATGCAATATATTCAGTACATTAAATATTTATAGATTTAGTATGCTCTTTGTTAAGAAAGGTGATCGATACTGTGCAGAACATTTAAAGGAAATATCGAATCCTCATGAAAAGCATGAAAGTGTGTGTGAAGGTAAGCTAATTTTATCAGCTCCCCAGAGAAGCCATTGCAGTCACAACACTCAGCGGTGTCTGATGTGTAAATTAAAGATAATTAATAGTGATGAGTATGTGAGTCTTTTTTTAAACATATGGCATGTCCCAAATCAAATGCAGTTTTTTTAGATTAGCAGATCCATGCTGGACTGCAGTGTTTACCTTTCAAGCTAATATGAAGTGAGTTTTAACTCAAGGTAGGTGCAGCTAAAAATAAATTGGTCTCCACCACACAAATATGTCTTTAATGGCAATTTATCTTGAAGATATTTGGGCATACTCTTCATTTTTTTGCCGATTTGGGCAGCTCTTCATGGAAAGAGACAGATGAGACTAACTTGAAGAAAGATCATTTTCTGTTATTGCTGTAATTTTGCAATTATCGCTCTGAACTCATTGACATTTCAAATCTTGTTTAGTTTCCACCAAAAACATAAATTGGCTGTGATGTGAGAGGATCAAAGGATGTGTGATGTGACATTCATCTAATGAACAATTGTTCACATCACTTTAGTATATTTGTTCCTCTCCAACAACACACTCTGCATTGTGACACTTTAAAGGGCCTATATCATGCAAAATCAACTTTTTGAGCTTTTAAGTGTATTATAATGTTAATTCCTCACAAAAAACAACCCCATAGCAGTATTTTGATCCATTCATGCAACTCTGAATATTCCTCTAAAACCCTCTGTGCTCTGAGCACCAGCCCCCTCACAATCCACAAAAACGTAGATTCAATTCAAATCAATTCAATTTTATTTGTATAGCCCAAAATCACAACAACAGTCATCTCGATGGGCTTCGAAGTAAAACATGAACTCAAAAGGATCATGAATACAAAGAGTTCAATAGGAAAATACTAAAATGAACTAACAAACTGACTAAGCTATACTGGCATCCCTTCCCTTAGACCCCCCTTCGCGGTAAGGAAAAACTCCTAAAAAACGGATTCCGGAAAAACGAAGAATAAGTGAGGAACCGCCCCTTCCAGGAAGTCTGTGCTTCCAGCTCCGCCCCCAGGTCTAACACAAACACCCACTTTCTCTGTGGAGCTAGCAGTGATCAGCTAAACATTTTCCTTTTAAATGCAGAATATGGTAAATGGTAAATGGCGTATACTTATATAGCGCCTTTCTTCCTACAAGGACAAAGCGCTTTACAGTCACAGACCCATTCACCCAGTCACACACAGATTCACTCACACATTCACACACAATGCACATCCATCTTTACAAAAGTTTGAATGTTGTTCGTTTTCGTCGGCGAAACACAGACACGCTGCAGAGGTTGGGTCTAGTCATGAAATGGGCGGCACCCAAACAGAGAGGAAGACGGTGCCTTTAGAGATTGAGTCATCTTACTTCCGGGTAGGAAAATGAACTGTAAAAAAGAACTCATATGTTATTAATAAAATTGTTCTTTCGTGTGCCAAAGGTAGTAAGTATATTATCGGATACATGGATATGATTTACAATGAAAGGCTTGAGAAAAGCATGGCATAGTCCCTTTAAAAGATCAATATTTTGCACTAAAAGACTATCAAGTAATGTGCTGTGTAATGTGGTTGATGCTTGTGACAAAGCTTTGGTTACACAGAAGAAAAAATAACCTTTTTTTGTTGCAGACTTTCCTCAGTTTTTTAATTGCAAGAATGAAAAATGAATGCACTGCACGTTACACCGACTGATAAAATTAGTGAACAGAGAGCAGAACGTTGCTGTGAGAACAAAAAATTATTTTTATGACAAGCTTAACAAAAATACAGTATCATGTAAATTTAGCTAAAATAACCAGACCTTTGACATGCATCTTAGTGCGCCCCATCACAAAGATAGAAGTCGCAACAAAATCTACTATGTGTTTATAAAATAAATAAAAAGGCATAAGCAGCTCAGAATTAGGATGATGAGCACTAAAAAGAGTTCCTATATTGAACAGCCGTTCAAAACTGGAATAAGACTGAATCAAAGGCCAACAGGGTGGAGAGGGTCAGCTGCCAACATCTCAGTACCAGATGCCACCGGACCAAGAGAGTGTCCGAATGGTTCACGCTGCAGAATAACCTCACGGACAGCTTTATGCATGCAGCTCCAATCTGATCAGTTCTTCCCAACATTTAGAAAACTATATCAGAATCTACTATTGTTGGCATTTGAATTAGTCCAGTCTCCCGTATACGCTTAAAAGAAGGAGGTTGGTGACAAAAACAAAAATGTCTTTGCTTCTTTGATCATTGGAAATAATTTTTCTTTTAGAAATGAAGTCTAAAATGACTAAACCCATTGTTCTTCAGGATGACTGATCCTGCTTGAGCACGTCTGCGGCAAAACGGAGGATTTCTGCAACATGTTTAAATATAGACTGGATTTGGAATGCAAGCATGAATATTATGGGTAGCAGATGGTCAGAAATATTATCTATTTTATGATGAGTCAAAGAGGTCAAAACAAAGATGTTATGTCTAAAAAAGGAAAAGGACTGCAAACCTCACAGAAAAAATGTCCTTCACCAGCTTAACAGCTTTATGTCCATTACAAAAAACAAAACAAAAAAACAATCACTTTAAATGAGGATGTTGAGTCAGAAAAGAAACATCCATACTTAAAAAATGTAATATAAAAATACATTTTTTTAAAAAGTATACAACATGTTAACTTTATAAATTAGAAAACAAAAACCAAAATTCATTTTCCATATTCTAAATTTAGGCGAGCTGACATACAGTTTAAAAGTGATTATGCTAATAAAAACATAGATTGGATTAAGTTTTGACAGGTATTAAAACTAAGGAGAAATGATGCTGCTATGCTAATAAATTAAACTTTGTCTCTTCATGAAGAGAATTCAGATGCACATTCATACAGTTCCATGAAAAACTGAACGTCTAATCTGACTTTTAATATAAAAAGGAAATACTTTAAGACACGATATCTCACAAAGATGCATAACCCAGTCCTGGAGTGTGGTGTGTTTTTGTTCTTGTTAAAAAAAAAAAAAATTCTCTCTCAACTCTTTCTCTACCACCGCCTCGATCAGGGGTGTCTACACTTTTTTGGCATGTAAGTATTTTGAGACTAAAATACTGTTCAATACACATTGTATTATGAACAATTAGTGTATAATATTGTTAATGTACTGATAATTCAAAAACTACACAGTAAGAGTACACAAATCTTTGTGAGGAGATCCTTTTGCATTAGCAGATGAGGCGTTTTATAACAAAAACAGAAAGCAGTGGCTATCATATTTCAGGCTCTGCTGTAAACCGTGCAATGGGGGGAGCATGGCAGCTGTGTCAGAAGGGGCGCCTCCAGATCCAGGGGGCATACGGGGCAATCCGGGCCTCAATAAACACTCCAGTGGGCCGTAGTGGTCTTCTACCGGGGACTTGGCATGCCGTGTAGCGACTTTCTGATAATTTGCACTCAGTGTCTGCATGTCAATCAAGTCACATACTTCTCTGTGAAGATTTTTAGAACTATGTATATTTTTTTGTTATTTATGTTTGCTGGCCTGTGATCTATCCTCATGTCCTTGAAGATTGACCGATCGATTGCGATCGACGTAATGAGCACCCCTTGACCTAGATCTTTCCTAGCAACCTTATTTTCTTCAGAAAAAAAAAATTACATTCCAGCTTATATTCAGCTTTCCTATTTGTTCTTTGAATTTTCTCCATTGTTCTGGGTACCTATCACATCATCATTACATGTTCTCTTGTCCTTGTGTCGCCACAGAGTTATATTTACTAAAACTCTGGCTGGTTTCAGTCAATTTTTTTTCTATTGACGTCTTGTCATTTGTTCACACCTGGTTGGTGTTAATCTCCACAGCTGCTCCATGTTAGTCTTGCTCATCACCTTCTAACTTTCTGTTATCCTGCTTATTTTTTTCTCTCAGTTTTTCAGTTCAGTTAACATTTATCCATGTTGTTTTGTTGTCATGTTGAGTTTCCGATTTTTGCAGGACACTGCTTTGAGTGTGCATTTTGTTGTCCATCTTTGTAGAAGTTACCTTCACTTACATAACTAGAGGAAAGGTTGAATTCTGCAGACGTACAGTTCTCCTCTCAACGTTTTCTGTTCCTCTCCTCTGACCCAGGACGTTTGTGCATGGTGTCAGATAAAATAGAAAAGGGAAAGGGTACAGTAGGGATTTCAAAAAAAGCAAAACAAAGAAAAATCATGTGTTTTGCAATCACAAAAGTATTTCTAACAGACATTAAATCCAAGTGAAGCAATGTCACAGGACCAGGATAAGCCTCTTTAGTTATTTTCTATAAATATAAAAAGACATTACGAAATATATTATTTACTGCTATACATCTGAAGCATCCTGTGCACTTCTTGCCCCCCACCATATCCTGCCTTGGTGCTGCAATCTAACTCTACAGGATATATTTACCATGACTGTGAGATGGAAAAGTCACTGTTGTTTGGTATAGTGGTGTTACAAATTTTATAACTCCCTTTTTTCCCCCCTTTAACCATGAACACATGTAGAAATTCAACTTCTGATTAGTTTGAATATTGAAAGAAAATTATGTTTGCACCTCCCCATAAACAAACAGAGAGCACAAAGAACCGCAAAGACCAATCTCATTTTCCTAGAATCGAAATTGGAAAGAGGTAGTGAAAACTAAATGTTTTATTTTGTGGCCTCAGTCGGACATTAAATGTATAGTAAAAAAAAAAAAATGTCTTATTGGAAAATTACTTATCAGATCTTTTTGTTCAGAGCAAAGGACCCTGCTGAGGTTTACCAAATACAAATAGAATGTTGAGGAGTCTTGTGAATATAATCAAGGAGGAGAATAATATAAAGATGCAGACAAAAAAATTGCATACTTTCTTTCTCTATGCTCCATTGTATTGGTCTGTTTGCTTTTTTTTGTTTGTATTCAAAGTCCAACTGTGGTTTGAAGTTTGTGTAACTTGTGAACTTTCTCACACTCTTTTGTAAAAAGTACTTTGCCTGTAGGAGAAGGAACATGCACCATATGGATTCTTTTGGAGAGTTATATTTTAAAAGTAAGGTTATAAATGGACATACAAGGCAGTGTATTTGAGCATAACTGTATTACAAATGTTTTTGTTGCTTAAGTTAGCGCTAAAAATGGCCTGAAGGTGCTGTAATGAACAAAAAAAATCCCTTACATTTTTAAATATCTATTTTCAAACCTTAAAGGAAAGATTTTTCATGCCTATTTCTATTAAAAAGAAATTTATGACACGTTACAGTTTTTTCCCTCTTTTTTTCCTTCAGAATTCTTCCTGGAGCTGCTGGAGAACACGGAGAGATCGCTGCATGAGATGTTTCAGAAGACTTACGGCAAGCCTTACTTGCAGAACGCAGAGGTTTTTGTGAACCTGTTTGCTGAGCTGAAGCGCTATTACACAGGAGGGAACGTTAATCTGGAGGAAATGCTTAATGACTTTTGGTCGCAGCTTCTGGAGCGCATGTTCATGCTGCTTAACTCCCAGTATGTCATCACAGAGGACTATCTGGAGTGTATCATCAAGTACGCTGATCAACTCAAGCCCTTTGGAGATGTGCCCAAGAAACTCAAGGTTCAGGTTACCCGAGCTTTCATCGCTGCACGCACATTTGTCCAGGGGCTCTATGTTGGCCGAGAGGTAGCGAAGAGAGTGTCCAAGGTAAAAACACTTTACTTTTTAAATGTACCAAAATAGTGTTAAATCATCAGTTGATTTAACTGACAAATCGAATTCTAGCTGACGCTTGTGTGTCAGCAGTTCACACTCATCTTCTTCTTGGTTTCTCCCTGACACTATGACTGATGCCGACTCTATGGCTGCATGTCTTCTGGATATTTGGGGTTCACAGTGGCTCATTTAGACTCCATCTAATAAAAAGTGCACAGTGATACGTGGGCTGCTCTGGTGCCCTGACAATGAAAGAGGAGAAAAGACATCACTTTTCTCACTGTTTATTGCTCCCTTGACTTGTATTAGTTCACCCAGGAACCACAAGCCATTAATCATGCTGCAGCTTTTCTATTGGATGCAATGTAATGTTTCTGCAGCTTCTTGAGTGTCTCTCTCTTGGAGAGCGTGTAGCTCTGATCATGTTGAAAGTTGGATTAAAGCGAAAGCAAAAAGGCTAAGGCTTGGATTTAGTCACACTGACAAAAACAAAGCCGTTCCCACTTTGCATCTTGGAGGCTGAGATGTACACAGATTCAGTTCACAGAGAGCCACTCTGTGTGCTTGTGTCTCTCATGTAATCAGTTTGATTCAATTATCAGCCCTGTGATAAATATTTATGCAGCCGCTGTTCAAAGAAACCAGAAGCCAATGAAAATACAGTAAGCTTCATCAATCAGACATGCGGAGCAAAAGGAGCAGAGGATGCCGTTCTCCTCCATCAAATCCCACATTTATTCATCATCACCACACCTCAGCCAGAGAAGATGAGAAATGTCTTCACTGCAGCCTCCCTCACACCAATTATAGAGACTTGGCTCGTTTAGTAAGCAGTCACAGAGGATGTGTTGTTAGTAAGTGTTTACTGGGTTACACCCGTGTCTCTTACAGTACAAGCTGGCATGTCCCCGCTTCACCTCTTGACATTTCAGGGAGATCCAGGTCATGTGTCGGGGGCTGCAGCCCTTTGATCCCCCGGGTATAAACTCATCGTGACAGGTTGAGTGTAAGCGTAATGAAAGAGGACACCCTGAGAGCGGTGTCAGCTTTGCAGTGCTTTTAAATGTGACGTTCATCACTGCTGGTACAGGCTGAGTGATCAGTTATGTTAGCAGAAGAGTTAAACCTCAGCAGAGATTTAAGGAATTAAACGCAACCTTTTTGGAAAATTAAAAGCTTCATCTCAGTAAATTATTTGGATCAACATCTTATCTATGCTTGATTTTCATGACATTTTCCTTTAATACATAGAGACAAAGATATTGTTCACAGTTACCTCTTATTTGGAACAGTCATTAAATCCCCCAATAAAGTATATATTTATTATTTATATATATAGAATAAATATATTTATTAAGATTAATAGATTTTAACTAAGTAAGTACTAAAGATGTCCCAAATGAGTTTTTTTTGGTCACGAGCCAATTCCAAGTCATTTGATTTTGAGTATCTGCTCACATCGAGTCTCAACCTGATAGTTTTGTAACACATTCAAAAAAATGAACAAACTGAAAAAAGCAGATCCAGTTGTCCTCGATTTCACTGTATTATATCATTTTACATTTAAACAGTTCACTTCTGTGATGTAACTTGATCAATCGAATAAAAATAGTGCAACTATCAACTAGGAAATAAGTTGTTAACTATTAACTAGTAAAAATAGGTGATAATTAGTCATTTGAGAATGTTTGGTGACTGTCGTTTTTGTGTTTTCAGAACTATTGAACATTTTTGATCATATGGGATTCATATCTCTCTTGGTGACCGTCTCACTGCTGTCTCTCTGTTTGCAGAAGAAAGAGACCCGTTCTCAGACACAAAAAAAAGTCTTTTTTCTTTTCAGACGCCTTTGTAGGTCATTGTTTGAGTTAAGACAAACAAATATAGACACTTTGTTTCAGTTTTAAACGTTTATTAAAGACTTATGGGGCTTGGAAGTCCGAATCTGTGAATCTCCCAATCATAACCAATTGATTTTTGTGCGCCTCCTGCTCAAAACTAGTGCTGTATTCCACTGTGCTTCACTGCAGTAAAATGTCATAATCCGTTCCTTATATGCTGACTTCTAATCAATCTTAATACTAAGCTTAGAAAATATAGAAGGAAATCATAATTAAATTAAAAATATATATCCAATTCCTGATCAGGATGCAACATCCAAGTCTGAAATGTGGTGATCGGGCCTGATTTCCATTCACATGATCAGATCGGAACATTCCAATCACTACTGCAATGTATATAGATGCCAATACAGATGTACTTAATTTAATATTATTTTGTAAAACAAAGATTTCTTTATAAAGTTCGTAATAATACAAATTGTTTTGTATCTCTGTTTCTCAGTTTTGTCCAGGAGCTGGTTGATGGTTTAGTGCCGCATTAGCCGTTACTGCTAACATTTTAGCAGACTGCTCCCATAATATTAAGAGCCAGATCTGCTACACTGCTCATCACACGACAGATGCTTTATTTGGCTCAGAGCCCACTGCTCATAATTATCCTAATATTGCTGTCCGCTGATCATGTTTATATTTACGATAATGGTTGATAAATCTGTGTCGTTAAAACCTTCACTGACCTGTTCGGAAAAACAGTCTCTGCTCATCCATTGGCCTTGCCTGAGAATAGTTTTTTTGTGACCATTTTTTTCTGTCAAAAGGCGCCACTAAAATTGGCCGTGAAGGTCCTTCTGAGGCACAACTAACCATTTTAAGGCAGTTTGGTGTCGTGATCGCAGGAGTCAACTACCATGAAAGCCCTCAGAAGCAGGGAGGTGTTGCATGGGAGCCCGTCTTAGATCTGTCTTCTTAGAAGCACGCATCTGCCCTCATAACAGAATTCTAACTTCTTTTTTTTTATTTTTAAGTGTTTTTGCGTGACTTGAAAGTTCAATTTCAATCCAGACAGAGAGCAGGCACATGACCTCCATTAAGTAAAAATAGATATATTAAATTAACAAGAAAAAGAAATCTGGTTAATAAAAGCTAGACCACTGACAGGAAACTAGAAGTGCATAGAAATTCTGCTTAAGTAAAAGCCTGGCAGATAGCAGCTCAATATCAGGAGATAATAACACAGAGGATGAGAAAACAGGCAGCAGGTGTGATAATTAAACTCAGGCCAGGTGTGAATGATTAACAGGCAGCCAAATGGAACAGGAAAAAGAAAAAAAAACATGACTCAAATATAGAAACCAAAAGAATTCTAACATAGAAGGACAGCCACGCATCCTAAAATAAGCATGAAAAGTAGACAGATGTGAGGAGTATCACTGTCATTTACCAAACCAACAAACACGTGTCAAAGAGAAAGTCTGCATTGAAGCAGAAAACGAAAAAAACGACACCAGAAATAAAAATAAAAAATTACAACAAAAATAAATTAAAAGGATGCAATTAATAATGGATGGAGATTTTAACTTTTTATTTTATTTTTTTGTAAAATTCATCCACTAAGTGTTTGATATTTACCATTATATGATTCAGGGCTCAAAAATGGAGAGAACAAAATCCTTCTTTGTGGCTGAGAAAACGTATTGACCACAAGGCCAAATTAAATATGAATGCTACAAATCTCTGACTTTGAAATCTTTGATGTTTGAGCTGTGTCTGACATATAATGAAGCCCTTGGGTTTCTTTAAAATATGTCTACGTGTGTGGGGCCACTTAACTCAAACAGTGACTGCATTTACATAAACGTCAATATTCCCGTTTCGTCTCAAATAAGACACTGTCTCGTTCACACGAGTTGTTTCTAAATGACAGAGACGGAATTGGGTCAAACATGGGAGTGAAGCTCCTGCAGAGGCTTTTCCTTCGGTCTGTATGTTTTAGCTCTGTTTACTTTGTCCAAAGTGTGCTGATCTGGACACGATCGGAGTGCTAATGAGTCTCATGAATTCACTTGAATCCAACCCAATGAGTTTATAGAGAATATTGACACCATAAAAGCATATTACATTTTTGCTTTCCAGCCATGCCTCCTGAAAAATGACCGGTTATATCTAATATGGTGTTTACTTACTATAATTATAGGGAGAAAAAAAATATTCAGCATACCACAAAATGATAAATATATTTGATGGTCATAAAGGCTTTATTTTTTTTATCTGTAATAGAAGATTATTTAGAATTAAATTAGAATACTGGCATTTATGAAAACACAGTCAACCCCAAACTTCTAATGAGACCAATCATCTGGTATTGTCAAAATTATTGTAAAAAAATCTATGTACAAAAATATGATGTTAATATGTTGCTTAAAATAAATTCATAATTAGGAATGGTAATTGTGCGATTTTGCTACTTTAACCTAAAAAACAGAGGAGCCAATTGACTGCAGCCCCTCAAAGATGTCTGTCTTTTTCAGTTATCCTATAGATCCTACTCCTATCATTATTTTATTTTATTTAACCTATGGCATTCGGAGCAGACAGTAAGCATTTCATTGTACAGGGAAACCCGTTTCCTAACTGTGAATATGATAATAAACCTTTTGAATCTTGAATCTTGAATGTTTTGCATATCTTCCCGCACGATTCTTGTTATCATCTACAAAGATCAGCTGAAGCTCTGAATCTATGTCAGCTCTTTACTGACATCTCACTCATTGAAAAATCCAGCCAGTGGATTTGCCACATGCAGGTCTCATCACCATGATCAGCAGCTCCTCCCGCATCTTTTCTTAAAAGGCCGAGCACAGAACACAAACCACAGCCACAAAAGAGAAACCAAGCTCTGGGTCGTCACAGTTCCACACCCTTGTGTTGCAGGAACTGTCAAAGTGACTAAGACAGACGTGCAGCTGCGGCAACAACAAGGAGGCAATCTTCAGCCTTCAGCATGTCAGCCTGGTTCTCGTCCAGGTTTGTGATCCTAATAAGTGTTTTTTTTCTGGAATCCACTTGACTCAATGCTGGATATGTGGAGAGGTGAACATTGATACCAAATTGCAACAGTTATGCCCTTCTTCTTTTACATTTAAGCAATAACATTTAGAGTTTGTCTGAATTCCTTGTTAACCAAAAATGTTGTAAATATGTCAATATTCTTATGGCCAGTTTATTTACACTTACACCTTGCTAGTAACAAGTTGGGCCCCATTTTGCCTTCAGAACTGTCTTAATCCTTCATGGATTGGATTCAAAAATGTACTGGAAACATTCCAAAGAGAGTTTGGTCCATATTGACATGATAGCATCATGAGGATTTGTTGACTGTACATCCATGATGTCAATCTTCCGTTCCACCAAAGGTGCTCTACTGGGTTGAGATCTGGTGACTGTTGAGGCGATTTGAGTCCAGTGGACTTATTGTCATGGTCAAGAAACCAGTCTAAGTTGATTCCAGCTTTATGACACGGTGCCACTCCTGGAGATAGCATCAGAAGATGGTACACTGTGGTCATAAAGGGATGGACATGGTAGGCTGTGGCGTTGGAACCATGATCAATTCATGCTAAGGGGCCAAGCTAGAACCAGTCTGGCCATTCTCCTCTGACCTCCGGCATCAACAATGCATTTCTGCCCACAGAACTGCTGGTCCGTGGATATTTTCTCATTTTCGGACCATTCCCTGTAAACCCTAAAGATGGTTGTGGGTGAAAATCCCAGTAGATCTGCAGTTTCTGAAATACTCAGACCAGCCCGTCTGGCACCAACAACCATGCCACGTTCAAAGTCACTCCAATCACCTTTGTTTCCCATTCTGATCCTCGGCTTGAACTGCAGCAGATCGTCTTACAAGTCTGAATGCATTGAGTTGCTGCCATGTGATTGGCTGATGTTAATGAGCAGTCAGACATGCGTACCTACTAAAGTGGCTATGGAGCAGTGAACAAAAAACGAATAATCTAACTGTGTTTTTTCTGTCTAAATTTGAAGGAATTCAAGAATCTTTGTTTTCATGTGATGTGAGCAGATTTTTTGCATCAGCAGCATTATTTTATATTATATTTTCTGTCTATCAGTTTGAAGGTACCAGAGAGAAAAATCCCACACTAGTCCGGCTCTAAAACCTGTGACATTGGTTGGCTTTTTTCCAGCATTTCCACTTTTTTACAAACTCTATGTTGTGATAGACCTTTACTTTTTTTTAAGGATAATATGTATAGATTTTGGGGCATTGGATCCCTAAACCCTTAAAAATGTTTTTTCTCACAAATGTATATATTTTTGGTCTTTTAGACTTTTTTCGTAGGTTTTTCCTCTATTTAAAGGTTAAAGTTTTAAAGTTAATAAGTACTTACAATCGTGTTTTTTAAGTCTACCCAGATTTTTCCATCTGGGTTTAGATGCTTTCTAAAAAGTATCTAAAGCATGCTCGAGTAATGTTTCTCAAAGAATGTGTGAAATATTCTTGCCTTGGTCCATAGCAGCTCTTCACAGTTCCACCCCACTGTGACAAATAAAGAAAAAGACAGCAATTATGAGAAGTATGCTGAGGAAAACTGTGTTTTTAGCAATGTTGTTCTTTACTGACTAAATCCTGAAGCTCCTGCTTTGCAAACCCTGTTGCAGTAAAGGCTCAAGAGGCATATTTAAACAAATTATTGATTGAGCCTTGATGTTTCATCGTGTAGCTGGGAAGAAAAGAAGAGAATGAAAAAGAAAAAAATATTAAAGAACTGTCATCTGATTGCTCAATGTAATAAAACTAAAAATATGTCTTTGTAAATAATTTTGATTAAGTGTTAACACTAAACTTACCAATGCCACTAAAAACTCATACATTATTTTACTTTTGGCGACACCTACATAAAGTTACGTACAAATGGGTCATGTGTGGCGCGTTCAAGAAGGAGCTAAACTGTTTATGGTGTTCACACTGGACGGTGGCAACCAGATACTAGCGCATGTACGAAGATGCTTTGTGCAAAATCTCAAAGCAGTGGAAATCTTGCGAATCTCGCTCCAGGCTTCGTCTTTCAGAGCTCTATTCCGATATATGAAATACTTGGTGTCATGTCATTTAATTATTGTTTATTTATCCAATTATGAATTTATCCTCCACGATTGATTTTCAAACAGTTGGCACTTCTGTGTTTTTAAATGGATGCTACTTAAATGTCACTACCAAATCCGAGACCATGATTGGTCCAAGTTCAACTGGTTTACTTTTCAGTGCTCATTAAAACGCGGTGCTATTTGTATGTAGAGCCCACAAATGGACTTAAAAACTTGCGTAGCAATGCATGAATGCAAGAGTTTTGAATGCAAATGCCAGAAACGCTTGTTTACATAGACATTTCATTGGAAACGCATAAGCGCTTTGCCTCTGTAAAGTGTTGCATATCGGCACAAGGCTCCTTTCCTCTGCTTTGGTTATCGCTAGAATTATGTTAATTGAGTAAACAGATGAAGAGTTATGGTAGTCAAAAGAGAGTAAACACTGGAGCTAAAGCTCCGGTGTTAAAAGGGTTGATCAATCGTCTCAAACACACATTTGAGCCACTTGCATCATCCAAAACGTTTTTAAGTTGTTCTGATTTACGGTAGGTCTGAGCACACAACTGCATGGAGAATGTACAGCTTTACACCCTACCTGCAAATGATTGTTTCAGCGTCAGATCCCACCCTCCGACAGGCTGGCAACCTGTTCAGGATGTGCCTTGCCTTTGTCCATCAGTACCCAGGTTAGGCTCTGGCCGCTCCGTGACCCCGACAGAGATATAGCGAGTTAAGAAAATGAATAGATGGATGGCTGGACTTCACTTCTTAAAAATCTTTGGCTTGAACAATAATAGATTTAAATTACTTAAAGATGTGTAACAGTGATTTGATAGCTTGTATTTAGTCACCAGAAATGCTTGGTGTTATGTGTTTTTTAAAATCTATGAATAAATTAGTCTCAGATGTGGTACGCGCTGCTCACACACTGACGGATGCTGTTACACTGTGCTCCCCTGCAGGTAAATGGAACTCCAGCTTGTCTACGGGTTCTGACAAAAATGGTGTACTGCCCGTTTTGTCAGGGCATGCCAGCGGTCAAACCCTGCAAGAACTACTGCCTTAATGTGATGAAGGGCTGCCTGGCCAATCAAGCAGATCTAAACCCAGAGTGGAATCAATACATTGGTAAGTTTCAGAAAATATTGATGATTTCCCTTCTTTCACATATCGACCAACCTGGTGTTTTCTTTCACATCACATGTATGTTGTCCTGTATTATTGCTATGCTGTGTGACCCTAACACTGGTATAACTCACTTTATGGGATGAGAATTAAGCATTAAGGAGATACTTTTTCTTTTTAATTCTCTTTTTTAACATTTTAATTATCAACCATAAAACTGCAGAAAATGCTTTTGAACAATCCCAGGAAATATAATTATGCAGTTTGTGACATTGCAATGTTAACAAGAAAATTCTGAAAATATATTTGTAAAGCTGCAAACTAAAGTGTGTCCATGCTAACATTGGCAAGAAAATATCGACTCAACAAATCAAGTATTCTGTTTTTATTGTTGTTTCGATTTTAAATTACGTAATTAGTTTGTTCTGATTCTTATATTTTAAAAAAAGTCACTAGAGTAAAAATATCACGTTGAAATTACACACATCAGTGACTGTTTGGCTGAACATCAGAACAGGCAGGTTGGTTATCATGGTGTTTTTTCATAGTTTCATAGTTTTCATCCATCGGCTAATAGACATGACTGAAAAATTATCTCTGTATTTCTTCTAACTTTAATAAAAATTCTCTTGGATACCTTGGGCATAAAGAGTTGGCTAAAAAGCTTAAAGAATGAACACACATTTCTGATGTTTGACATCAAACAATGTAATCAGCGAACAGCAGGACCATGATTGATTTCTATGCAGATGGAAAGTGTTTTGTTTTTTACTTTATATTAATCTGAAAGAAAAAGTCATCGGCCAACGATAGTGTTTTTCATATTATGTGCAGACACATATAAACATAGATGTTCCTTTTCCTGCAACACATGTTAAGACTGATTTTAACATATAATCTTAGCCAGAAGTGTGCCTTATTTAGAATATGACATGCATGTAAATGAAATATCTAATGAATCACAGTACTGTTTTAAGAAAAAAAAACGTTATCTTGGGCTGCATCCTGATGTAATTTTGTCTTTACAGCATCTTATTTCTTGAGCTCTGTTTTCCCTCATGTTTTCTTCCATTTGGATTTGATGCATGAAAAGATTTTATTCATGGGATTCTGCTCTCCTGCCGGGATAACTGGTGACTGGTAATAGGGGATAACTACCCTGCAAGGAATGTCAAGCTTCATAAGAAGACAAAACTTGTCCACTGAGATGCAAAGACTTGACATAACAAAAAAGAAATGTTATATATTTGCTAAATATTTGAACACACTTGGGTAATCTGTAATATCAGAAAGACCTGTTTAGTATAGAAAAAAACTGTGAAGCTTATATGAGCAGGAGTGTGATTGTTCTACCTTAACGGAAAAATAAACGATTTTTGTAGTGTTCTTTTCTTTCTTTTTTTTTGTTTAACCGGCATATATGTTATGACTTCAGTTTTTTCAACTTTCAAATTTAATGAGGTTTCAGTGCACACTGTGTTACACCCCTCAAAAAAAAACAAAGGGAACACATTTATTGACCTATGGAGGTCAGTGTGTGGAATCATACCCTAAATGAAAGTGGGAAAACATTCTACAGGCTGATCCAACTTCGATGTAATGTCTTTGAAACAAGTCATAATGAGACTCACTTGTGTGTGTGACCTCATGCCAGTATGACTTCCCTGCAACACCTGGGTATGCTTCTGATGAGGTATGGATGGTCTCCGGGGATTCTCCTCCCATACTTGGACCAAAGCATCCTAGATGTGCTCATATGGATTTAGGTCTGAAAAACGGGCGGGCCAGTCCATCACATCAATACCGTTGTCAATCATAAACTGCTGACAAACTCCAGCCACATGAGGTCTAGCATTGTCTTGCATGGAACCCAGGGCCAATCGCTCTAGCATCTCACAAGGGGTCTGAGAATCTTATCTTGGTACCGAATGACAGTCAGGCTATCTCTGGTGAGCACATGGAGAGGCTGTGAGGCCATCCAAACAAATACCACCCCAAACCATTACTGACCCACTGCCAAAACAGTCGTGTTGGACGATGTTTCAGACAGCAGAACGTTCTCCGCTGTGTCTCCAGACTCTGTCACGTCTGTCACATATGCTCAGTGTGAACCTGCTTTCATCTGGGCACCAGTGACGAATTTGCCAATGTTAGTGTCTTGCACGGTATTGGCTTGAAAGCACAACTCCCACCTGAGGACGTCAGGCCCTCATATCATCCCCATGCAGTCTTTTTTATACAGTTTGAGCATACATGTGCATATTTGTTGTCTGCTGGAGATGATTTTGCAGGGCCCTGGCAGTGTCCTCCTGTTTCTCCTTGCACAAAGGAAGCTATGTTCCTGTTGCAGGGTTGTTGCTCTCCTACTGCCTCCTCTACATCTCCTGATGTACTGCCATGTCTCCTAGTAGCACCTCCATCCTCTGGACACTACACTGTCAGACACAGCAAGCCTTCTTGCCACAGCTCACGATGATGTGCCGTCCGCCACTTGTGTGGGTTGTAAATGCTGTCTTATGGTTCCATTGGAATGACAACACTGTTGGCATTCAAACATCACCAAAACATTAGCTAGAAAACATAAGGATGGAAAAGATGTCTGTGGTCACCACTTGCAGAATTACACCTTTATTGGAGGTGACTTGCTGATCGCCTATTATTTCCACCTGTTGTCTGTCCCACATGCACAAAAACATGTGAAATTGTTTGTCATTTGGTGTTGCTTCGTAATTGGACAGTTTGATTACACAGAAGTGTGATTGTTGAGGATGCTACAAACACTAGAGCAGAGACTTATTTTTTCAAGAAATAATCAAAACGTATTTACGTTCTTTAAATAAACCAATGTGTTTCGAAAGCTCAGACACTTTACAAGATGTATACCATTTTTTTCAAGTTATTAATACTTGATGAAATGCAAATTATTTTTTGTTTAATTTAAATTTAGCAATCAGTACAGTTTTTGCTTTCTTGCCCTTCACTGACACGGGGATGCAGAGATCATGCGTCTGTGGCAACATACCATCTGCTGCAGAGCCTATTGTTTCCCTTGGGACTGAGAATAGTTGTCAGTGGTATATGACTGGAAATGTAGGTTTAGTGTCATCGATGCAGAACGATTTTAGAACAAATAGGATTATACCACTGTATATTGTCACTAGAAGATTAATGCATTTAGAACTGTGCACATTTTTGTTTATTTAAGATAAGGTAGAATCTTGTATTTTAGGTTCATATTTTGCCCTTTAAGTAAACAAATACAACTGCTTATTGATATTTTTTGAGTTAATTTGTTTGTTTATCTTCACTTAACTAATATATTGCAGATAAATATTTAACAAATTGGGTCTATCACTGGTACAAGACGAGATGGACACCTGGTCAAGGAACAGATGAGCAGAACTCCACACACACACAGTACATGTTCATATTCATCCTTAACCCATAATTGCCATCATGTACTCACCCATATTCATACCTGTCTGTTAAATGGCATGTTAAAGAAGTGCACACTTGGCCATTCTACCTATACATTCAAGGCATACATTCCACAAAGCATCTTACCGTAGGAGGTGTCTTTAAAGCATTTGACCATGCAGGCATGCATGTGGATAAGTTATTTGAACCTTCATTGTTTAAGGTTCAAATTTAAATTTTATAAAGGTGTTTATGAGCCACGTTAAAAATAAAAAATAAATTAATCTTCTAAGCCCGGTTATTCTTGTTTGGAGTCACAGTGATGCTGAAGCTACTACCGGACAAAGGCGGTGTAAACCCTGGACAGTTCACTATTCCTTTGTTGGGTCATACAAAACAGACAACTACACACACACTAACAATCCCAGGGACAGTTTACTCACTAATTTACCTATCTAGCATGTTTTTGGACAATAGGGGAAAACCGGAGTGCCCACGCATGCAACTAGGACCTTTTGGCTTACTAACCACTACCCCACCATGCAGCCCATTAGAAATCAATGAAATGCTAAATGAAGAATGTGTGTCGTATTTTTTAATACATATATTGTTATTTTGTTGTACGATTACCATGTGATAAAAAAATGTTTTAAAACTTTTATGACTACAGTATTTGAGTAAATGGTTTAAAAACAATAATGTTGAAAACTCCACTCTATATGTTTTAACACAAGACTCCTTCTCCAGCTTAGATCTTTTAAGCCTTCAATTTCAAAAGGACGACCATAGAATTAATCATACTAAGCCAAAGTCCAGTTTTGATGGCTATCACATGGCCAGTGGTTTCACCTTATATTTAACTCTACAATGACCACATTATTTTGGCTTGTCTTCAGCCAAAGCTATTATATACCCTATCTTGTCTTACACAGTTTACTTGTCAAACCCTTGTAGTCTCAACTGTGCACCTTAATCACCCACCATAACACAAACACATCTACATTGTTCCTCACATCTTAGCAACTGTGAGTCTCTCTGCCTTACTTTCTCTTGTTCTTGTTAGCAATGGAGAAAAGAAACTGCATTTGAACAAGACAGCAGGATCCTACAATGCAACAGACCCTACAGGTCTGCACTGACAGTTTGTGTGGGATTCCACACCACCTTATTATCTTTATTCTAGAAGACATTTTGGCCAGTTCGAGTTTTCCAACAAATGTAGGAACTCCTTTGTGACTGTAGACCAGTTTTGTTTACATCTTTCTCTATCAAATCTTTGCTGCTATTGTGTGAGTAGTTCTATGATCTAATTCTCATCTAATCAGAGGCTGTGTCCAAGCATTTTAACAGCAGCCCAGAGCTTCCTCCAGAGACTGGACTTCTCTCTTTTTTTTTTCTCACCTTGTATAGTACAACTCCTGTATTGTCATTTCCACTAAGGCTCAGATTACTTTGCACTAGTGGCTGGGTACAGATTTGGGGTGGATCATTGTGTCACAACTTGGAAACAATGTTGAGAATAAAATTAAAAAAAAAGCAACAGGAGGCGATGCATTGGTGCTGGAGCAAGTTGAAAAATATTCACAGACTAGTAAAGCTGGAAAGTGATAGTTACCAAGGTGTTCCTCCTCTATTCAACAGATACATGGAAAATGCATCACTAAAGACCCACTCCAATAAAATTGTGTTTAGGTGTTTTTTTCATGTTCTTGTGGCATTTTTTTAAATGATGAAGACCACATATAAAGAAAATTTAGCATAAAATTTCATTTCTGAGTACAATGTTTCCCCGCATATTTCCGATTCAATATTTGCGGTTTCACGTATTTTCAGATTTTTTTTTCAGTCACGTGACTCCTCTGGTTTATCACAAAAACTAAGACAACTCAAGAGATTTGTATGAGACTTTTGCGTCTGAAGGTGTTGCAGAAATTTCTGAGGAGAGGAGCGGAAATGAAGCGCATGGCGTCCAGAAAAGATCCTGATACGACAAGGAAGATAATCGCTAGGGCTGCACGATATGAGGAAAACTTGCGATATGCGATATTAGGGCTTAATATTGCGATAACGATATAATTTGGGGTATATAAACAAATAGAAAAATAACCAAAAACATCATTCCCATTTCATTGCAACAGTTTAAAATTAAATTCCAAATGACCCTCATCGACATAGGTGACAAACATCTAACATAATAGGCCTCCATCTGAATGGTAAACAATGGGAAGGCGTCCATCTGATTGGTCAGAGCATAAAGGGATTTATTTGATTCGTTAAATGCCTCAACCCAGCACATTTTGGCTTTAAGATTTATTGCGATATTCGCCGTCTTTTTGCCTATTGCAGAGCTGGATATTGCGATAACGATAAATTTGCGGTATATTGTGCAGACCTAATAATCGCAGAAATAATTTTCATCCGGATAAATGAATGATGCATGAAACTGCCCTTCAATGGAAGAAGATGCCCTTCGCAATTAACTGATGATTGAGGTAGCATTGGCTCTTGGTTTTAAGGCACAGAGTGGCAGTCCTAATGTGCGTGAAAAACTATGCTACGGTACAGTCTATTGCCCTACGTAAAAAAAAAAAAAAAAACTTTTTATGTTGAGCAATATTCCAATGTTCTTTAATAAATGTTTTACAAAGCATCAGAACATTTCAGAAGGGTTTTTGATGAGAAAGGATCGGTGACAGGAATCTTTGGCTGTGGGGGTAGAGTTCTCCCTTTTTTGCGGATTCTGCCTATTTGCAGATGTCTCTGGTCCCTTACCCCCGCGAATAAGGGGGGAGTACTGTATTTCTTTATTCAAATTTTTGTGAATCAGGGGCAGACGAAAAAACGCTGTTGGAAAAAGATTGTAGTTGGGACATACAAGCTACAATTGGCAGGACACTTGCTGCCCCGCTCCATTCTGATGCATCCAAGTGTAGACGACTAGATCCATGTACGTCTTCGTTTTCTTCTTTCGAGCTGGCATCTGACTCAACACTGTAGGTCTGAATAGTATCTGGAGCACAGAAGCCATCAAACATCACTAAGCCAGAGGCTTTGCTCTTTGGGAAGGGAAAAATATTCTAACAGGGACATTTAAGAAGCTTTTCTACACTTACTGAAAATATTTTATAGTATTTTAACAAGCTAAAGGGTGTTCTACAAAGTACTTATGCATGGACTGAATAATACTTACATATGTAAGAAGTTTCTTTTTTTTTACATTATAAAAAGAAGTCTTCTTTTGCTGTCAAAATAAGGTTCAAAATAATTTATTTTTATTTTTTTCTGCATTATCTTGTTACCCCAAATGTCAAAGCCTGTTCAGTTTATGTTCCTTTTACTCTTATGTTATATCCTGCAGAGGCTGAAAACATTGACAGCCGTTGATCTGATGCCCAACCCTAAGATGATTTATGCAATTAAGAATTTCATCCTTTTTCTAAATCTCAATAAATTCCACAATGCTTGTAAAAGCAGAGATTGTGCTTAGCAATCAACCATAAATTATTTTCAGAAGCAAATGTACTCAAAATTAAGTATTATGCTTTTAAAATAGTTTTTCAAGATAATCTTTTTCATCATTGCATCTCTAAGAAAATTATGGAGTAGAAGCAAAAGGGATATTTGGATTAGTCTCTGCCAGAACTGAGTTAATTTAATCCACTATGTGATTTATTCAGTCTAAAATAAAAGTGAAATGGGAGGAGCTCACTGTGACATTTTAAAGCTCTGTTTAGACTTTATTTATTAAAGAAAAAAAATCTTAATTAATGTTACGCATGATTAGGTAGCAGTTGAAAATATTAAGATTCAAATAGAGATTAACGATATCACTGTCTGGAATGAATGCCCTGTTGGTTCAACAACATAAGTTCAAATTTAAGCAGGAGAAAACTGCAAATTCAGCTTATTTAAGTTTGACATTGTACTTCTGGGGGCCACCATACACTTTGCTTTCAAATTAAAGGTCAGAATTGGTTTGCTTATCTAATTAATCTCTTGCTTTTGGAGGAAAAACAGCATCTGACAGATAAGTTAAATTGCATCTCTGCTTAGAGACTACTGATCACTTTCTTTCTGTTTTCTGGTCATAACATTGCATATTTGTTGTTTAGGAATCAGCTTTTCTCATTTTTTTGCATTGTTGCTGCTTGTTTCCAGCTTTCTCTTGTCATTTTGTGAACACCTGGTTTCAGTTTGCAATCACCACGGCTGATGGCGTTGATTGGTGTTTGATTACACCAAAGTTTACATGTACAACTTGCTTTCATGTCAAATCATTTCTGCTGTTCAAAGTCTTGTTTGGTCATGGGATTTTATTGTTTACACCCCCCCCCCCACACCCCTGTTTGTTCAATATATATTTTTAGTTTGTTTGCATGAGGTTAACCTGCTTGTAGGTCATTTAATTACTTTTTTTATATAAATATATATTACCCACCTGCCCTGGAAAACATTTACATGACTTCACATAATACAGACAAAAGCATAGAAAAATACAACCTGGCTTTTATTTGAATGTTTTCAGCCTTTAACAAAATATATTTTGTTCTTTTGTTGCACAAAAGCACAGGACATTAATATTTTCAGAGCTAGTTGTAATTGTTTCCATGGAAAGCAGCAGTGTGTGCACATCCAGTAGCCTCTGGCTATGCTCTAAAAAATCACTATCTGGATGACACTTGTGTTGTAAATTCAGTAAAAGAAGGCTATTCTTTGATTTAAACTGGCATGTTTTTGCATCCTCATCTTTTTGTGTTATCTATGAGTAGGTTTTGTTGTTAGGGGAATTGTAGTCTAAGAAACAGCTTTTGGCTTCTAAAGATGTCACTTTTTAGTTTATACCCATAGTAGCTGAGTGTTTTATTTATTTATTTATTTTTATATAAACACCGGTGGTATGGAAACTAAAAATTAATCAGGCAGTTATGGTATCAACTTCACCGCCAAGACTTCAAAACTTTTTTTTTTACAATGTTTGCTGAAAATGTTAATAGAAAAAACTCTTAGTGTTTAAGGCCTTCAGTTTGAATTTAACACAATGCATTCCTGCAGAATCTCAACCATTGTATGTAACACTGATTGGTCTGTTTTTCCACAAAATTAAAAAGCTGCCCTGACAGATTGATACTAGTGGCAGAGTCGATGTTTTTTCCTTTTCTCAGACTCGAGCTAATTGAAAATCTTTCAGCTTATAATGAGCAGAAAATGTCAGAGGCAACAGATATGGAATTGGCATTTAATCTGCACAAGGGAACGATAATCCAATTGACAGGAGCTCTAAAAAAAGATGGAAAGAACACTTTTTTTTTTTTTTTTAGGGAATATTAGCATGCTAAAATAACATGTCCATTTTTTCTTTGGGAACAGTTCTTTTTTTACATTATTATTATTACCAGAAATAATTTTGTTTCTTTAAATCTAGAGGTGTTTTGACAATCAAAGATGGTAATACCAACAAAGTAGTGAATTACTTAAACTTGACATATTTTCTATGAGATGTGATTGTTGTACTGTAATCTGGTGATTATTCAGCGGTGTGATATTGATTCTATGATTCTTATTGCAGCAAAGCCAAGGACCCCTCTGATTAAAGACACTTGTTTTTAATCAGTACCCTGTGGAATGATTGCTCAGCTTCTATTTTGGTTAAGAGTAGCTTGTTGAGGATATGAAGAAGAGCTGGAGACGATACTTTTAAGAAAGCATATTTATTCAGTAGCTACTATACCCAGACAACTGTCAGCTTTTTGCATGAACCAGGCTTCCTCTTTATCTGCACAAACTTGATGCATGCCGAAACGTCTTTCAACGTCTTTGTTTGGTTTAAAAAGAACTCTGCCTAAACCTGTGAAAATCCCCGCCTTAGACTAAAGCTAAAAGCAACAAACCATGTTGTTTTGGAAAGCTTTTTCCATTTCAAACTAAGTATTGCTCAACTTTAGAGGTTATCCTTTAGACTTTTTGTTGAAAAAATCAAGTTGATGCCAATTGACTGAGTGATAAAGTCCTAAAATAACACAGATGTGGGAATAGTATGCAGCAGTAAAACAGATGATTTACACTCTAAACCATTCAGCTGGTTCACAAAACGCCTAAACTTTACAACAATTGTTTTAATTTTTTTTTTTTATCCACTGATGTTTGCTTGGGACAGGGGACATTCCTGACTGCAGCAGTGTCCCCCCGATTCTTTAACTCACACAAATGATGGAAACAAAAAACCTTAGCAGAGGAGGTAACTTTTGATACAACTGGATATTGTTTTGGTCCACTAAAGTTTGTGGTTTAGCCTTCTGAGTTTTCACTTGTTTAGAGTGCCTGATGGTGCCTGGAGTGTCTCTGCGGGAATGTACGCCTGTTTATTCAGTGGAACATTTGTGAAATCAGCCAGGGATGCTGGGCAAGAAGGCCTGCCGCTCAATCTTCGTTCCCTTTCATCCCAAAGGTATTCAATAGGGGCGAAAGTCAAGGCTCTATATGAGCCAGTCAAGTTACTTCCATTCTGAGCTCATGCAAGCGTGTCTTGACGGACTTTGTGTACTGAACCATAGACTTGCATGAATATTAATAAAAAAATAAAAAATAAATCCTCAAACTATTCTCACTAGGTTACATTGTTTAAAATTGCCTTTGTTGGACACGTATATTCATTTCACAAGACACAATGCCTCCTTTGAAATCATGTAAAATAATTAATTGTGGCAAACAGTTCTCCTTTTAAACCTTCAAGGTAAAATGTGTGCATTTTTTAGTGTTATTTTTGTGCAATAGAAAAGGAAAATACAAAAAAGTTGAGTTATTTCAGTAATTCAGTTGAAAAATCAACATTTGTATAACATTTCATGTCAGTTTGATTTAAAACATGTCAGTGAATTCTGTTACATTTGTCACGCATTTCTTTTTTAATGTCTACAACTGCTACCGCAATTAAAACAACATTTCAAATTCTATTTCGGAAAAAGTTAAAAAAAAAATTGAAAACGTTTTAACATTGGAGATTCATGATGCCACTTTCCTAGATGATTTTACTGGGCTCCCTTTCATATTTTCTGTTTGAAGCAGACATGCTCATTTTAGAGGCTGTTGAATCGTCAAATAATCAACACCCTTCAAGATGGTAAAGCACAAAACGGATTGCTAATAAAGCTGGATGTTCACAGAATGCTGCCCATTAATTGGAAGTTTACTGGAAAAAAAAGAGGAAACAATAACTGCAAACGCATGCAAGTCAGTCAATGACAGTGGCGTCCTCCCCAGGGGTAAGGGCAAAAGAGCTGTTGCTCACCAAAGCCATGTCATCTGCAGATGTTGTTCCAATGGGTTTATATGGTTGAAGGACAGCCGACGTTGTAATTTCCTGGTGGGGATTGGCTTTGTGGAGATGTTGAGTTATTTATCAGAAAATCTGACATTTGTCTGTTTACCTAAAAGTGACAACTATTGCTTTAGGGACCACAGAATCCCAGTCAGTTGAGCCTTTGGCACAAATGCCCTTACAGGTGGATATGAGCTGTGTCTGGACAAAAACTGGGCAAACCTGTACGGGGCATGCAGGTTGCCTCAATGTAGCGCAAAGTTGTTCATGCACATTTTATCCTACAGGCATGCGGCGGTCGTCTAGTTGTTGCAAACTCTTATACAACATGCAAGGATAATTAAGGAAGTGAGACAAAGGCATGTGGTACCATTATTTCCTCCTTTTTCAACCCTCCCAAGTCCTGCACACTGTGCAAGAAGCCGATTGGGGCTGTTCATGTGTAAAGGGTGTGCTACTGGTGTGCAGCTTGAGTGCTAGAACTTAGCAAATTAGACAGAGCGTAGTTTGTGTACCGCCAAGTAGGGCTAAGTGCCCTGACAGGTCAGACAATTGTTTCTCAAGGAGCACAGAATGTGTAAATGAACACTCAGACAACCATTCATTTATTCATCTTCTGCCATTTTATCCCTTTCTGGGTCACGAGGCTGCCGGAGCCTATCCCGGCCACTTGTGGGCGAAGGCACGGTACACCCTGGACAGTTCGCCAGTCTGTCGCACGGCAGCAATCACACACCCATTCACACTCACACCTAGGGACAATTTAGAGTTGCCAATTGACCTATGAAGCATGTTTTTGGACATGAGACAACCACAGGTAAGAAAATATAGTGGCTGTATTAAAAATGAATAGATAAATTACAGGCAAGTAAACAGATGTTGTGTAAAGTCCAATTCACTGTTTGCTCTTGTGTAGTTGAGGATAGGGTTGTGCCGATGGACGATATCATCGTCCATCGTGATGGGTGACTGACATCCCGATGGAGAGACCACCATCGTGATGCCACACCCCCGCCACGTTGCGCGTCGACACCATAAGCTGCGGTTACATGTACAAAATATCTTGATGGGATCAATGGTCGGATTAGAATCCAACCGTGTACATGGCACAGAAAAATGTTTTCAGAATATAAAAACGTTCACTAAGGTCACACTTTCCGTCGGAATAAATCATTCGCACATGCGCAGTAGGGTTTGAAAACCGGAAGGATATAAATTCCGCCGAGCGGCTTTTTTTTTCAAACTTTATTGAATGTAACAATTCAATACAAAACAATGTTAAACAGCGCCGAGCGGCTATATACATTGACATGTCAGCTCGGTAAAATACGAGATGATCTTCTAAACATGCTTTTAATAATGTTACGGTTATTATGAAGCACCTGTTCGCTCATCATTTGAATTTTAATCCGTGTGGTCAGTGCTTTTTCTGAACGAAGCCAGGATTAGCAGTATGCTAACACGGGCTAACAACATTAGCTTTGGGTGGTGCTGCTTGCTGGCTGCACGTAAACATGTAAGAATAACATCAGCCTTTATTTAGTCGGGACACGACTGGAAACACAAATCCGCGTGATTGTTTGAATGTTTTCTAAGGACTGAGCGACATTTCTGCTTTGAAGCTCAAACCGCTGTGTGTGCTGACGATCCGAGCTGTGCTCAGACACACTTTTAGACCCGGTTCTGAGTTCGGTTGCTTGTACCCCTAGAGCTGCAGGACGGATCGCAGTCTTAAATCTCCCACACATAGCGCTCATGTAACAAAGCCCCCCCCCCCCCCCCCCCCTTCCCCTCAAACACAAAGCTGTAAGTCCGCGCTCCGCCGGTCCACTTCACTAGTGAAGTGCGGGAGCGGACTACTTCTTTTCTATTTTGTTTGTTACTTTTTTTGTTAAAGTCACTTCCCTCAGTTTATACTGGATCATCGCGGATTAGTCATTAGTTGGGAAATAAAATGAAAAAAGCAAAAAAACGAATAGCAGTTATATAAGAACGAAAAATGTAAAAATACCCCCCAACCCCCCCTCCCCCCAGACGATGTCATCGTCCATCCCGATGGTTGACAGCAAACATCGTCAACGGTCAATTTAAGGGACATCGCCCAACCCTAGTTGAAGATAATTGTGTTGCTGGAGTTCTGAGTTTCTATTGAATGTGGTTTGATTGGTAGCTCGCCCTCCAATAAAGGTTTATCTGAGATAGTGACTAAATTCAGAACTTAAACAGAAGGGGGAAAAAAACCTGACCAAAGCACCGGAACTAGTGAGGCTGAAACAGCAAATGTTTTGGTAAAGCGGTGTCTTGGTGACAAAACACATGGTAAGGCACAGCCAGCCACAGAAATTAGCAGCAGCCGGATGTTACATAAGACATAAAACAATAAGGACAGGGACCGGATATTGGTCAATTTGGTTTGACTAGGTTACATTTGTGAGGGCATCCAAGATGCGGCTGCTCGTCTCTCCGACCCTCCAAAGGCCAGAGCAAGACATTCATTTTTTTTTGAGTAGACCAACAGCCTATTTGAGTAAAATTTGCGCAAGTAAAATGAATTAAATCTGGAGCGGCCTGACTATCGTGTCAACCTGCTGCTATGATGACCGTATTTTGCGCTCTCTGTGTAGAATACACTGGAGGGATGTTTAAAAACATGTTAAGGTTGCTCTGTCTACAGTCAATGGCGTAGACCAGAATTTCGGGCTTCCGTGTCCGGAACACCCGTGATCGCGTGTCGCTATGCAATTTTTTAAGTCCAGTTGCAAGCTTTACAAACAAATCGGGCATTCATTGATCACACGCTGACAGTTCAACTGGTTGAACATTTTCACGCTAAATTGCAGCAACGCAGCACTGTGACGAATCACAGACTGGGATTTGGTAGTGACGTTTTGGTAGCATATGCTACAAAACTTGAAAGTACCAACCCTTGTAAACAGGATCTGGAAGGAGACATCACGATAAACATTAGGAACAGAGCTGTGAAAACAAAAGGTCTGGAGCAAGATTTGCGGGATTGCACCGTTTTGATTTTGCGCACCGAGCCTCTTCCTATTGTAGACGGCAGACGAGCACTGATAAGCAGTAAATACAACAAAGAGGAAGAATATTCTCCCTGTTGCTACCTGCATGTGTTGCGCTAATCCGGTGTGTACACCACTGGCTGGATGCGCGTTCATAAAGCCACATAGAGCACGTTCTTGAATGCACCATACGCGACCGGTGTGAATGCATCATGAAACATAAGTTTGTATCTGTCTTCTTCTATGGTTGAAAAAAGGCTATACAGCCTCCAAAACTTCCTGTTGTGCTTTGCGATCCCAATTACTTTATGGCTGGTGGGTATTATAAAAAATTTAGAATGACAAAAAATAATAATAATAAATACAATGCGCTGACAATACCAAATTATTGTGAACGAAATTTTTATATCATCGACTAATCGTTGACAGCCTTGGTCTGAATACATTTTAATTTTCTTTGCCCCTATAAGGATTCAATCCTTCTTAAAGCTACAATTTCTTACTAAGGCTTATTATTTGCCTTAATTTTTAAATTCCTTTTTTTAAGTGTAATTCATATATCTGAGTTGATTGACCCACAGAACAGCTTTACAAAATTTCAGTTACACTTCAACTGTTTTTCATCGTGTGGAATTCTTCACAATCAAATAAGCCATTGAGGAGTTTTTTTCACTTTTTCTATTCGTCCTTGTCTGCTAGAGATTGCTGCCGGCTGACACAGCCTGAATTTACTCAGTAAAGAGAGAGCCTTGAGCAGTATATCTGTCCAATTTTGGCGGTGGCTCACCAACAAAATTGAAATAATCTTTTCTTTTCTTTTTTTTAAGGGCAAAAATCTTTAGGTTTATAAACTTTGATCATGCACTGGCTGCATGTCATGGGGACTTTGGTGTATGGTTTAGTAGTCTCACCTCGCACGCAGAAGATCGTTGTTTAAACCCTGAGCCAGACCTCTTTATGTGGAGTTTGCGTGTTCTCCTGGTACATATGTGGCCTCCATCTTCCACAGTCCAAATACATGCTTTCATAGCATAATTTGTGTCTCTTATGACTGATGACCTGTTCAGAGTATACCCTGCCTTTGCCCAACAGTAACTGGATTGGCTCCAGCAACCCCATGACCCTGACAGGGATGAAGTATGTTCTGAGGATGGATGGATGGATGGATGGATGGATGGATGGATGGATGGATGGATGGATGGATGGATGGATGGATGGATGGATGGATGGATGGAAGGAGCAAACTTTTCATCTCAACTTCACAAATGTGTCAATGTATCTTTAGTTTGAATAGTTGCATCAGAATCACCGTATGACAAACAAAAAGTTGTTCATTTTGACAGAGAAGTACGCAAACGCTGACGGGAGACGTTAAAACACAGAATGAACCTCTTAAAAGCATCTCTGCTCATTAGCAAACCAAAAAAATGAATTCAACTGCCGTCTGCACTCAACAGACTGGATGGTTGCAGAGGGCAGCAACCAAAAAGCTTCTCTGGAATAACATGTGCGGCTGATGTAATCTTCATATTAACATCTGCAAACATCACAGGCCATTTGCAAGTCACGCTGTAAACAAACAAAGGAGCTCTTCAAAGGCTCAGACTTGAACATAATTGTTTAGGAAATGGAGCCAGACCTGAGCCAATGCTATTTCAGGGATCTTCCGCTGTCATCAGTGATCCCAGAAGACTGAGAATTCCGACAGGTCTTCTGTTTGAGAACCAAAGGGATTTTTGTTTACTGTACAGTTATTTATCCTCAACATTTTTATGTGAAATTGATATTAAAGTTTTGGATTCTCTAGAGTTATGAATATGAAGGTGGGTTGGCTGAAATTTTCATTTTTTAGAAGAAATAATAATACAAAAAAAAAAGTAGAATCAGGGCTGTCATAGGAACTCTTTCCTGTACCTAAATGGCAGCATTAGCTCATGCATTTAGGAGATAATTGTGGAGTTATTATGACGGCCTGCTGGTGAGGTCTTGTCCTGGGAGGTCTGTGGACACAGACACCCATCCTGACAAACGTCCACACATGAGTCGGTTAGTGGTTTGTTGATTCCCAGCTTCCAGAGGCACGTTTTTCAAAGTCAGACTCACCATTATAGACATGGGAGCACTCAAAAGCCAATATGTCTGAGAACACTTCATCACCGTTTCATTCTAATGTCAATTTAAAAGCTTAACCTGCATTACTGAGCTACTGTGAAGTCTGCACCGTTTAATTATGTGGACGCTCAATATTTTAAACGCACATTTTATTTCTGGAGCTTTTTTGCAACTGTAATTAAAAGTGATTGAAACAAGAGGAGACACTAATGGCAAGTGTTTCATGTTCAACAAGCCCCTCTGGCTTGTGTCCACACAATTTGATAAAGCACTGACCTTCTGGCAGCCGATGAGCTGGGCTTTCAATTTTATTTATTTATTTATTTTTATTAAATCAATGACTATTTGCTCTTTCTTGACTTGATTTAGTTAATCTGCATAGAAATTGAATCTGCAGTAAGATGCAGCCACACTTCACAAGTCCGCCTGAGGACTTTGACGGTGTTCAATGACAATACTGGATTATAATCAGATAGCAACAACTCTGCATGTAAAACTGGAGCGCAAAGCAGCCAAAAATAAGATCTCAGAACCATTAAAAATTAATTTTTTTCTGTCGTCCTAAGGTGTTTTTTTTTTACTTCTTTCTCGGTTTCCTTTATCATTTGTGAAATTTGTTTTTCTAAACATATTTAATTCATTTTAACCTTGTGTTTTTTATTACAAAAAATGTATAATCTAACTTAGTTTTTTTCAATGAATTTAGCCTCAGAGGTAAAATAATAATAATAATAATTCAAGCTCCAAAAATGTTTTTATATAGTTTAGAATTTTTAAATTTTTGAAAAGAAACTGAACATCCTAGATGTTGCCTTTTATCTGATCCTGGTTTCATTTTCTTTAATATTTATTTATTCACTTCAGCCTGGAAGTCAAAGGGAAACCCCTTGGCAGGGAAAATACCTTTTTTAAAATATATTTATTTGTCTCTGAAGCTATTCACTACATAGAAAAGTTGTAACAGCACCCAGTGTGTGATTTCCGAATCATGTTTCTGTGTTAATTGGATCAACGGAGCTACTTTTCTAAAACTTAGTATGTGGAATTTTTTTGTAAAGTAGAATCATATAACTTCAAATTTAAAGTCTGTTTTTCCATCTCTGAATGTCCTCCTCTTTCATTAAAGCCATATCTTTTCTTTCTTTGTGACAGATGCCATGCTGCTGGTGGCACAGAGGCTGGAAGGGCCTTTCAACATAGAATCTGTCATGGGCCCAATTGATGTCAAGATTTCAGAGGCCATCATGATCCTGCAAGATAACAGTGCGGAAGTTTCCTTCAGGGTAAGGATTTTCCTAAAGAAAAAAAAAAAAAAACAATAGTGAAACTGTAGATTAGCTGATAAATCTGACCTTTTGCACAAAGAGGAAGAAAATGTTGGACTGTTTCTAAGGTGTGCAATGCAACACATTCTAATTATGCCTAAGTTGAAGTCTTGTACTTGAATTACATGTTTCAATTTGGTCAGCTAATCTTAGTTCAGCCAACAGTAGTTAATGTATTTCCTGAGTTTTACTGCATTTTTTTGCTACCCACAAAATTGTAGTCAGGAAAAAAAAAAATTGTGGTTGTGAGGAATATTTTTCTGCCTTAACTTATTTGGATGCCAGTTTCCATTCGAAGCTAAATGTTGTTTTTAGCTTTCCCATGCAACAGATGCAGTTTTGTTTATGGTTCAACTATATGTGGATTTTTTTCCCCCCGAAAGCCAGTAAAACCTAAACTTTACCACCTAAAATAGTTTTGGTCAGAAGTCTGCGCTGACTCACCTTTCAGTGTGGTTACCTCAACATGACAGAGCACCGTCACACCGGCAGTGTGGGGTGCATACTTTACAAGACCTTAAATAAATTGCATGTTTTCCCCCATTCTCTGCATCCAAAATCATCCCCGCTGCTGAGAGCCGGGTGCCCATGTTTTTGTAATTGCAGGTCTTTCAAGGCTGCGGCCAGCCCAAACCCGCAGGAAGCACAAGGTCTGCCCGTGGGGTTTCGAATGTGTACAGCTCTCGCTTCAGACCCTACAGCCCTGAGGAGCGGCCGACCACTGCAGCTGGCACCAGCCTAGACAGACTGGTAAGGACACAAAGGCAACAGCGCTGCTTTCAGATGAGACACAGCCTAAGAGTAAACATCATTTGTCTTTGCTTCTTGACACTGTTGATTAAAACTGGTGATCTGCCATCCTGAGCCTCTAGAGCCGGAAATTAATTCTTTGTACTTGTCCTTCGTTCAAACCCCTTTATTGATTTGTGTTTGTTAATGAATCACCAGCTTTAGCCCCGGAGAACAACAGAAGGTGTGATCAGTGCCCTTCTCATCCCTGTGTATTTGGCAAACAGAAAATGAAAGCATGAAAAGAGAAATAGGATTTGTTAGGTTGTTCTGAAGAGCAGATTACTTTTTTTTTTGTATGATCTTATGTAGATCTACATGTTAAATCTGATATGCTTCTTGCAACAATCTTTCACCAAATTTTGTCAAAGTTTAAAAATCATAAGAAAACACTTTTACTGACAGTTAAATTCATGCTTTGAGTCATTTTAATGTGTTTTTGTTGATATTGACTTATTTTAGATTTTGAATTGAACGGTTGTTTTTTTGCTTCCCTTATGCTGCAAACCAGAGGATTGTGTGGAGAACGATGCAACACAGTGTAAGATCCAGAGTTTTCTAATTGCGTTTTGTCCCGCAGAGTTAGGATTTTAAATCATTTACAGGTCAGGTGTTGTTGATCACATGATTATTAGCCGGTTTAAACTCCCACTAACTTCTGAACGAATATAAAACCAGTTCCAATTTAAAACTCTTGGTGTAGAAGCTTTTTTCCTCCTAAAGGAACCATTTAGAAAAGTACCTAAGGAAAAACCTAATGCATTGTTTTGTATTTTTTCCAGGTTTCGGAGCTCTTATAGATTTTTATTTTTTGACTAAATATTCAGATAGGACTGTTTCTCTGCAGAAATATAAGGACTACTTATAATAAAGAGTGGCTCAGCAGGTCAGCCAATGATCGAAGGGTCAGCAGCTCGATCCCCGCTCCCCCCCAGCCAACTGTCGTAGTGTCCTTGGGCAAGACACTTCACCCTCCCTGGCTCTAGTGCAGGGGTGGGCACTCATTTTTAACTCGTATTACCACTGTGGGATTGTTCGGAATTTAAAAAGTGTATGTGTATGTACTGTGTATGTGAGCGCATGCTACCTAAATGGTGTGATGCAAAAGACAAACTTTGTAAAGACTGACCACTGAAAAAATGGCCCCCTGTTGAATTAAGATATTATTGGCTCACTCGCTACACTTAAAGACCAACTCTAAAATAAAAATCATATTTTTATTGTTTTTAACAAGTTCTTGTAGCATTCTGTTGTTGATGGAGGACAAAGAAATTTAAGCTTAAAATTACATTACTAAATATTACTTTATTTAAATCGTTGTGAATCGAAAGAGTATCATTGGTAAAAGCTTGTGGGTGTAACCTAGAGGCTACTACGGCAAGCCACAAGCTCCCTGCTCCGCTCCATTCTTATGCATCCACCAGCAGACGAATAGATTAATGTTTTCCTCGTCTGAGCTAGCTCAAAACTGCACGGCTGGATAACTCTAAATCTGCTTGCCATTTTTGGTTGCATCTGTAATGTTACGTTGTGAGGGGCTGTAAGCTAGTGGGAGAGTGTGTTAACATATGCACCTCGGAAAGTAGCTTACTCTGCACGAACAGTCCCCCCACAATTCGGAAGCAAATTACAATGAACTACTGCCGCTCTGCAGAAACTATGTCCAAGAAAATGACTTATTTTTTTTTTTTTTTTTGGCTAAAAGTAACTTCATCATAACTAAAAGATTGCTTTCAAAATAGATAAAAAGAGGTTCAGAGTGGGACCAGAATTCATGTCAATATTTCACCTCCTTTTTTGCTTTTCTCTAATACTCTTATAAGAAAAAATTAAACACGTCTTCAACTGACTCACTTTTGAAATAGGAATAGGATATTAGAAATGAATAGAATATGATTTACTCTTTTTGCATGTTAAGCCCATATGGGATGTGCTGCAGTGGGAAAACCTTGTGTTAACTTCTCAGACTATCCCAGGAAGTACGAAATGTCCTGATAGAACAAACAATCTTATTTCCTCCATAAGACAAGAAAACCAAAATTCTGTTTGTTTGGAGCAATTTACAGTGGAATAGGAGGGGCTCCACATGGAGCATCTCGGGTCTCTGAACTGATCACAGCACCCGACCCAGACAACCAGAATTCTTTAGTGGCTTTAAAATTTTAGGATCTCAATTTACTAAAATGAACAAAGTCTTTGTATTATTTAAATGACATACACACTTAGTTCTGCAGATTTTCTATGAACTCAAGTCACATTGCTTTTTAACCATACTGTGTCTTTTATCATGATTTAGGAGGATTATCATCCTCATTCACCAGAATCATCAAACTTGGGACAGGCAAATTGTGTCTTTAAAGTTTTAAAAAGAATTTTGTTTTCTAAGAATAAAACAAACTTGTGCTCTAAGAATGTTGAGTAATGTGAAAACCTGTGAATCTGCATGGAAAAATTCATTTAGCAGTGCAGAGTTGGCAGGTGAATGGCATAAGGGCTAGTACTATTAACATTATTGTAGAGGGCTGACCGTCTGGACCGGGTAACAGACAAATCTTTCCGGTCTGAGGGAGCTGGTCACAGTTAACCAGCTCTATTAGAAGGTGATCCCTTGAGGTGTTAAATGGTTCAATAGAGGGGCTGAGCAGACTGCAGGAGATCAGAGTTTCACACGACACCAGCCTTTTTAATTAGAAGAATTACACTCAGCAGCATGAGTCAGTGTCCATTTAGAAATACAGTTTGTCTTTGTTAGCTTAGGAGCAAGTCCAAAAGAAAAAAAAAGTTCACGTGAGACAGTTTCTTTCTAAATTGTGTTGTCCAATCTTCAGGCGATTTTTGTCAACCAACCCCTCCTCTTCCAGCATATGTCTGCATTTTAAAATAGTTAGACATAATGAATACTTTTCTCATAATAGACTAAAAAGATGTGCCTTTGACTAAAATACTTGAGGATATTCAAGAAATATCAAGCTTTTGAGAGATATTTCCTAGTTTTGCACAATTTCTAATGGAAATCTGGGCCTCTTTTAGAGCTAAATTTCAAGATGAACTGAAAATTTTATCTAAAGCTTCTGCAAAATCTGATATTTACTCTATTTACTGTAATCTTGGAAGAAGTATACACAGAGTTGGTGCCTATTAACAATTATAACAGCTCTGGGTCTGGTCGCCAATAAATCTAAAAGAAAATGTATTTATTTTAAATCGCCATTCTGATCCCAAAAGTTATCTCTAAATGCTAATCGAATAGTATATTGCCAATCCACCCATCAGTTTATTCTTACTTAAAACTGTAGCAGCAGGCAGAATAGAGATGGCTAGATGTTTTTGGCACACCCTCTAGTACCTCCAGAGCTATGCGGGAGACAGAAGCCCGTTAGCGAGTCCTAGGTCTACCCTCAGGCCTCCAACCAATTGGCTGTTTCCAGCACACCGGCTCACTCGCATGCCTGCAGGGTATCCTTATTAAATGCATGAAATACCTTAACCAGCTCGCGTCATTATGGAGAAACTCTTAGTTTATTGTGAGCTCCTCGCAGGTTTCTAAACTTTATCTTGGAAAGTGGGTGAAAACACCTGTGAGGTGAAATTTATTGCAACTTCTTGTTTGAATTCTTGTTTTCTTGGATTTTAAGCCATGGTGAAGGTGAGGGTGGAGTGACCGGCACAGTTTATAGCACTTCATGTCTGACTTTGTGATCTTGAGTCATTTTGTTTTTATTCAGTGTTTGTGGTTTTGAACTCACATTCACATTTCTGTAATACTTTTCTGTATTATTTTCTTTGTAAATAATTACCCTTTTTATTTTTTCTTAGTCTTGAAGTCTACAGTCACTATGGGCACTCTTTGAAAGAGTTTGTTGGTTGCTTTTTGATAGTTTCTTGCAAAATACTTGTAGAAACTCATAAAAGCATCAGTGTTCCAGATTGCAGATTAGTGAGAAAAGCTTTTTTTTCTTTTTATAACCATCCATGTGCCTCTTTTACTGTTTTTCTTTTCTTCTTCTCTTGTTGTCACTTAAGCTGCATTTCAATATATGTCTTTGGCCAGTAACCGTTACCTTAATAATGTATTTGAACCCTTTTAAAGCGGCGCTTTAGCTGCAGTGTTTACATTTCTTCAACTACCATACATCCTCAACCATTGATGCTATTAACGTAATTCCAGTGGGTTCTAAGGCAGAGAAAAGCAGCCTTGCGCACATATGCAACACTTTACAGTAGTGCAACTGAAATCTGTGTCATTCTGACACAGATTCTCGCTTCAGTTTTGCACTGAGAAATGGCGCAAATCTCCTTTTCTTCACTTCAGAATCAGTTGATTCACATTGATAACATTAAATATTGAAGAATTATGTTAGTTATGTTATAATTATGTTAGAAGAGTGTGCGTTATTTAAGGGTCGTCTAGGACAATTCTGGTGGAAAAGAGTTCACCAATCCTAACAGTATTCTACACTCATAATGTTTTATTGTTTAGTCTCAAAAACCACATAACTACTTTACTGACAGTACATGTTATAGAAAACTTTATTGCATCACTGGGTTTTTTATCCTTACGCCTTAATGTGAGGCCTATGACTTCAATTCTTTCAAATCTTTTCAAAGATCTGAACTTTTCAGCAAGAAAACCAGCAAAAAGACTAAAGATTGAACATTTTTATTCTGCTCTACAAACATTACCAACAGCAGGTATGTCTTTGGTATTGTGATCTATTTTAATGATCTTCTGTCAATTTTCATGTGTAGGCCAAAAAAAAATAGCTTGAAACAAGAGCTGAGGATGCCTATTCCAACTTCGTACATATACTGGTTCTTCATTGTAAATCTACACATGAAACAATAAAAATTTGGACGACTGCATTTTTACCAAAACGTTTGTTTCCTACTTTAAAAGAACTTATTACTCACATCTGCTTACAGTTTTATATGAGAGACAGCTGTGAACATGAAAAAGCTAATTGGAATGTTTAAGAAGTGAAACATCTCAAAAATAAAAGTCACAATATTGTCACAAATGCTTGAATTGCAAACAATGACTAAACATATGCTGTTTTTCAGAGTGAGGGGATTTAATTTCCTTTTCAAAAGTTTTTTTTTCCAATAATAATTTATACAAAAATTCCAAGTGCAACAATGTGACTGTATTATTGAGTTACTTTGTCTTTATCTTCTTTTCCTCTCAGTGTTTCCCTTCAGGGTTCGCCACAGCGAGTCCACTTCCTCCATGTAACACTGTCCTTTGCCTCCTCTACTCTAACACCAGTAACTTGCATGTAGCTTTATTTTTTTCTATATCTTAAGTCAAAAAGAAGAAAATCCACAGGTTCTTAACAAAGATGTCAGATTTAGGGATTTTTGTTTTCTTGAAAATTGATTTCACTGTGTAAGCTTTAGTCCAAACTGCTGGCTGTAAATGTATAAACTGTGCAGCGCTTTATGATTGATTTTTCTTTTTTTTTCTCTTCCACACCTTCATGCTATTGCACTTGGAGTAAAGTGCCAGTCTTTCACTAATGATTTTCTTTTGCCCTCATTAGAGTGACAGCATTTGTGTCTGCTTGCAGCAGCAGGCCACGCCGAGCAGAGCTATGATCAGTTATCTAACAAGAAAGCATCTTTGTTGTCCCTTACGCTGTCCTCGTTTACATTCTGCCTCTAGATAATTACCCTGACACCAACGCCACCCGGCGCTGCTGTAGATGACAATAGTTTAAAGACTCCTTTTGATAAGAACTTCTTGTCGGGATTTAGCGACAAGTTTTTATGTCAAAGTATGAGCAAGGGCTGGCAGGAAGAGCATGTTCTCATTTTTTTCTGTTGCCTTCGGAGAAGACTAGAGGAGGAGGTCCACCTCCAGCTCAATGAGCCATGACTGTTTAATTGCCTGACATTCTGTCAGAGCACACACACCCAAAGCTCAGAGAGAAATGGAGATTTTTAAAGCCCAAAGAGGGGATAAATGCAAAGCATACTGTCAGGCTCAGAGGCAAATAAAGATAGGGAGGAACTCTTTTTCATTTGACATTTCTAACAAGTTTTATGCAGTTAAATTTGCTGTAGTTTTATTAGCTCATCTTCCCTCCTCTCTGTAATGCTTTGGCTTACATTTTATATCCACGGCACTATTGGGAAATAAGAAGAACAAAACACAGATAAGGCTAGACAACAGGCAGATCCTGGTGGGAACAGTATTTGTGAGATATTTCACCTCTAATGTGCAACTTTGTTGTTTTGCATGCTATTTTTTAAAACAAAGTAATTCCCATCTCATCTCACTTTTAAGGTTTATAGGTAAATACATTTAATTTTTCTTCTTTCTGCTCCCTTCTTGTATTTATATGTTTTAGTTTTAAAACTTTGAACAGTTTCTGCTTCTTTTATGAGCTCTTAAATTAACTGAAGTAAAATCAACAAAAATGATAATGTGGCAAAATTCACAGCACAGCTAAAATATATATATATATATATATATATATATATATATATATATATATATATATATATATATATATATATATATATATATATACGTATCTGGAGTTAAATTTAGATATAGTCATTGTCATCTTGTGAATTTAAATTTATTATAGCATCTTAAGGAAGAGAGTTCCCAGCCCATCCATCTGTGAAGGTTTGTGAGGCAATTGTCTTTCTGCTTTCTGTAAAAATAATCCACAAGTGTCAGTCAGTGTGTCAGTCAGTGGGCCATCTTTACAGCAGTGAACATGCGAGGTCACCCTGAGGTTAGACCTTTGTACTTTGCAGAAACCCCAGGGCCACATGTCAGACCCTCAAGACCTAGTTTAAGGACAGACATGGCTACACAAGTACATTGTTCCCAGTGGGAACCTTACAGAAGAGGAGGGATCCTCAAATACTTAAATACGCTAGTATTCGTGGATTTTGTGTATTCCCGGATGTCTCTGGTCGCTAACCTCCACGAATAAGGGGGAAATACTGTATATGAAGGAAAGAGCTTAACAAGAAGGAAGAACATAGACACTCTAGAGAAGTTTGTAGAGTTAAATCTCAGTAAAACACAATGGTACACATAAGAAATGACTGAAAATGTGTTTGTTTATTTCTTTTAATTATATTTTTCACATGATTTCCAACTGAATACATTCATACTATTAGCCCTAAAACAAAAGAAAAGGAAAATACTGCTCACAATAAAGAGGAAGAAGGAAAATTAAATCGGCTCAAACATTTTTTCCAGATTGTAAATAACAATTTAGAACCACAGCTCAAGTTGACATTAAAATCTTAAAGTTCACAATCAGCATTCCATATTTTCCCACTCATTTGTGTAAATAAATATGAGCAAAAACTCAATCGCGCACTGGCTGTACACACCAAATGGAAACCTGATAATTGTTAACAAATTGGCCCTCCTTTCATCTTTGCAGATACAACAAACTTCACTTCCGACCACATAGCTATGTCTGTCTGCCTCTTTGAAAACTGTTTGCTCTGCAGTGTTGTAAAAAAAAAAAAAATCAACAATCAAGAACTGCTCTCCAGCCTGCAGTCAAGCATCCACCGCGGTTATTCTAAACCTGCTGCAGTAATTGCTGGCTTCTGTTCAAAACAGTCAACAAGAATGTACTTCATATAGAACAGGAGAGAAAAGCAGCAGATGTTGCCTTGTGTTGTTGTTTTCAGCCAGACAAATACAAAGTGAATGGGAAGGGGGGCAGAGGGATTAGGAACATTTTCCAACCACTAACACAGTTGTTGGTTTTATCATGGTGCTCCTAATAGTGTTGTCAATTGCCATGCCTAAATCATGCATTTTTTTGTGTTTTTTCTCAAAGTACTTAAAGAATTTTATACACACACACACACACACATATATATATATATTAAAAAAAAAACGCCCCTCTCACCCTCCGCGGGTGGTTTCTCCTCCAAGCTCGGGTCCTCTACCAGAGGCCTGGGAGCTTGAGGGTCCTGCGCAGTATCTTAGCTGTTCCTAGCACTGCGCTTTTCTGGACTGAGAGGTCTGAGGTCTTTCCAGGTATCTGTTGTAGCCACTCCTCCAGCTTGGGGGTTACTGCCCCGAGTGCTCCAATTACCACAGGCACCACTGTCACCTTCACTTTCCAGGCTTTCTCCAGTTCTTCTCTGAGTCCCTGGTATTTCTCAAGTTTCGCATGTTCCTTCTTCCTGATGTTCCCATCGCTTGGCACTGCCACATCCACCACAACGGCTTTCCTCTGTTCTTTATCCACCACTACAATGTCTGGTTGGTTCGCCATTACCATCCTATCAGTCTGGATCTGGAAGTCCCACAGGATCTTTGCCCTCTCATTCTCTACCACCTTCGGAGGTGTTTCCCATTTTGACCTTGGGGTTTCCAGTTCATATTCTGCACACATGTTCCTGTATATTATTCCAGCCACTTGATTGTGGCGCTCCATGTATGCTTTCCCTGCCAGCATCTTACACCCTGCAGTTATGTGCTGGATTGTTTCAGGGGCCTCTTTGCACAGCCTACACCTTGGCTCTTGTCTGGTGTGGTAGATCTGAGCCTCTATTGCTCTGGTGCTCAGGGCTTGTTCCTGGGCTGCCAGGATGAACGCTTCGGTGCTGTCCTGTAGGCCAGCCCTTTTTAGCCATTGGTAGGACTTCTTGATATCAGCCACTTCAGTTATGGTCCGGTGGTACATCCCATGCAGGGGTTTGTCCTCCCATGAGGATCTGTCCTCCAGCACTGTATCCTCTGCTCTCCATTGCCTGAGACATTCACTGAGCACACTGTCAGTTGGGGCCTTGAGCTTGATGTACTCATGGATCTTGGATGTTTCATCCTGGATAGTGGCTTCTACGCTCACTAGTCCTCGGCCTCCTTCCTTGCAGCTAGCAAACAGTCTCAGGGTGCTGGATTTGGGATGGAACCCTCCATGCGTGGTGAGGAGCTTTCGTGTTTTAACATCCGTGGTCTGTATCTCTTCCTTTGGCCATCTTATTATTCCTGCAGGGTATTTGATAACTGGCAGTGCGTAGCTGTTAATTGCCCGGGTCTTATTTTTGCCATTGAGCTGGCTTCTCAGGACTTGCCTTACTCGTTGGAGGTATTTAGCTGTTGCAGCTTTCCTTGTTGCCTGCTCCAGGTTGCCATTTGCCTGTGGAATTCCAAGGTACTTGTAACTGTCCTCGATGTCTGCTATTGTTCCTTCTGGGAGTGAGACCCCCCCTGTGTGGACTACCTTGCCTCTCTTTGTCACCATCCGGCTGCATTTCTCGAGCCCGAATGACATCCCAATGTCAGTACTGTAGATCCTGGTGGTGTGGATCAGGGAGTCAATGTCACGCTCGCTCTTAGCATATAGTTTGATGTCATCCATGTAGAGGAGGTGACTGATGTTGGCCCCATTTCTGAGTCGGTATCCATAGCCAGTCTTGTTGATTATTTGACTGAGGGGGTTGAGACCTATGCAGAACAGCAGTGGGGACAGAGCATCACCTTGGTATATCCCACATTTGATGGACACTTGTGCAAGTGGCTTCCCATTGGCTTCAAGGGTGGTTTTCCACAGCTTCATTGAGTTTCCTATGAAGGCTCTTAGAGTCCTGTTGATGTTGTACAGCTCCAAGCATTCAGTGATCCATGTGTGTGGCATCGAGTCATAGGCCTTCTTGTAATCAATCCAGGCTGTGCACAGGTTGGTGTGTCGTGACTTGCAGTCTTGAGCGACTGTTCTGTCGACCAGGAGTTGGTGTTTGGCTCCTCTGGAGTCTCTACCAATGCCTTTCTGTGTGTTACTCATGAATTGATCCATGTGCCTATTTATCTTGGTTGCAATGATGCCTGACATGAGCTTCCATGTTGTGGACAGACAGGTTATTGGCCGGTAGTTGGATGGGACTGCACCCTTTGAGGGATCCTTCTGGATCAGGATCGTTCGCCCTTCCGTTAGCCATTCGGGGTGAGTCCCATCTCTTAGCAGCTGGTTCATTTGTGCTGCCAGGCGCTCGTGGAGTGCGGTAAGCTTCTTTAGCCAGTAGGCATGTATCATGTCAGGCCCCGGTGCTGTCCAGTTCTTCATACCTGAGACTCTTTCTTGGATGTCTGCCACTGTGATGGTTACTGGATTCTGTTCAGGGAGGTTGCTATGTTCTTTAGCAACTTTCTTTTCTTTTTAGAGAGACCAGCCACTGGGCATTGCTGTTATGTGCTGTCTGTTTCTCCCATATACTTTTCCAGTACTGTTCAGTTTCTAGCCTTGGTGGGTCTGCTCGGCTGTTTTGACCCTGCCACTGAGCGTACACTTTTGCAGGTTGAGTTGCGAAGAGCCTGTTTATTCGTCTGGCTTCATTGTCTCTTGTGTATCTCTTTAGGCGGCTGCTCAAGGCTAGGAGCCTTTGCTTGGCAGTTTCCAATGCTTCAGGTATGGGCATCTGGCTGTATCTCTTAGGTACTTGCTTTCTCATTGTACCTCTTTGAGCCTCTGTCAGCTTACTCACATCCTTCCGAGTTGCCTTGATTTTGGCCTCTAACCGTTGCTTCCATGGTGGGTACTGTTTTCTTCCATGGTTGCTCTTGTAGCCAAGCATCTCAAGGATCACTGCTGCTGAAGTGTAAACCAGTTCATTGGTTTCTGAGATGGATGTGGTAGGAATTGCCCTCAATGATTCATTCACAGTTTCCAGTAGACTTTCAGGTACGTCACTTAACCGTTGTAGTTGGTGTCGGGGTTGCCTAGTGTTCATTGTAGACATGATCTTGTCTTTCAGGTCAGTTGCTGCCTTGCTCAGCGTAATTGTGGTTGTTGGGGCTGTGTACCCAATCTCAGGGTGGGAGTGTGGTATAATCTCCTCTCTGACCTGTTGTTCTGGCTCTCCCGTGGAATTGTTCGTTCCGCCCTGGCTAAAATGTCAATTTTCAGTACATGCTCACTCAAACTACAGGGATTTTCCATTTAACATCTGTGTGATCGGTGTGATTGCCTGCCAATCTAATTAAGACAGAAACTGTACTGCTGTGCACTCATTTAGAAGTGGCAAAACGCAGAAGGGTCATTCCCTATAAAATTCCAATTTAGAGTTTCTGCTCTGTCTCTTCTGGTTCAGCAGATTTGTTTACTTTGTACTAAACACTGCTATAAAAACACACATTTTTAAAGGGCCTATACCATGCAAAATCATTTTTTTGAGCTTTTAAGTGTGTTATAATTTTCATTCTTCATTATAAACGACCCCAAAGAGGTATTTTGATCAGTACATACATTTCTGAGTATTCCTCTAAAAGCCTGTTCCCTGAGCACTAGCCCCTCCCAATCCACGAAAAAGAGCGGGTTCTCACATTGTGACATAGATCAGTGAAGAATAGCTCCTTCCAGGAAGAGTGTGCGCTGCCAGCACCGCCCCCAGGCTAACACACACACACACACACTTTCTCCATGGAGCTAGCTGTGATCGGTGTCTTTTTATATGCACAATATGCACAGCTATCTTTGTAAAAATTCGGATGTTGTATGCATTCAGGGGCGGAACCCACACGGAGCAAAAGGTGGTATCTGAGATCGAGGTGTCTTTCTTCCAGTTTGGAATAGAATTCAGAAAAATAACTAATATTTCTTAAAAAAAATGTATTCTTTATGTGTGCCAAAGGATCATATACATGGCTGTAGTTTACTATAAAAGGCTTAAAAGAGCATGATATAGGCCCTTTAACTTTGAACTGTTATAAACCTTTAAAGTAAAGACAATTAGATGAAATTTGTATGTAATCTCATTTTTTTCTGTCATTTTTGAGTCTTCACTTTGCATTAGATTTATGTATATAAAAATCAAGGAAATGTTGAAGGGTTAAATAAAGCAAACCAGTTATTTTGAAAGTATTTCATATTAAAATGAAGATAAAAAAAATTTGGGGAGTATTTTTCTCAAATGAGACAAACGTTGACTAAACAGTCAAAGATTGCTTAAAATGACTTTCCAGCATTACAAAACTCTGAAGAATTACAAGTATAGAGCCCAAAAGGGGCATTGAAGAAAAAAAAAATTGAAGTAAAAAAAATTACGAGACATTTGTCTTTCCATCAATTTCAACCTAAATGTGTTTACAACAGTTTAACTCAAATAGTTGTCATCAAAACCCGCCAAAATTTGCTGTGAACTTTATACACCTGTAATAGGTGCAAAAAAGCTACAGCACTATGAATAATAAAAGAAAATTAATCATCACAAGCTGGTGAGTATTTGTCTTGTAAGATGAGTCTTTTGAAGAAAAGACCTCTAGTGTCAACTTATAAACATGCATTGATCTTCATAATCAAGGTCAAATAAAGTATATGTCAGGTCACTATGAATTAGATGAGTTTTCCAGTTGGGAAAGCCTTTATGGAACATAACCTAAAGCCATTGTGCTGACTGCAGTGTTGCATCACCAGTTTATTTCAGAAGGTTGGAGACCATTAAGTCAGAAATACACCATCAACCGACCCTTGCTAATAATATGATAATAACAAAAGAAAATCTAAAATAATCTTTGTTTCAAATGATACCCAGCAGCAAACATTGTTTTTTCCAACATGTTTTTTTTAGTTTTCCCCATATTTGTTTTTTTGTTTTTCCTTTTCTCTGAGCTGTCCAGTTTCCTGCTAACAAAGCGTCTATCTATCATTGAGTGGATGCTGCAGTTGAAAAGCCATATTGTCTGTGTGTACTGACTTTTTGACCCCCATGACTCTGGGTAAGATTGTATAAAGGCAGTAAAGAAGGTGCAACAGAGGGTAAAAAAATGTATTTTTCTTTTTTTAAAACTCCTACAGACCAAAGCAGTTCATCAAGGTGAACACACAATCAATATTTTCTGTATGCCGCTCCGTCTTTTAGAGTCTTGTTTTGAGATGAACTCTCCAGTTTTGAGAGGGATATCTTTGAATGATGTGACTTTAAGGAAAAGAATTGTATTCTCTTTGAATTTTTTCATCATAAAATGCTGAAAAACCCAATACTGGATGTTGATGTTGGCCTAAGGGACGGCCCATGTTGACATATGCACACACATTTTTGTTCAGAGTCTTGACCCTGGCATTACATTTCTGCTGTCCAGAAAGATCTCAAGCCAATGAAACATTCTGGTATGGATGAAGTCGAATGGATGTAATTATGGAGATTCCACAGATTCTAGCATAAATTATACTATTTTTATTTTAGACCACCAAAAAAAAAAAGTTTGGCAGTGCATATGTGGCACTGTTTAACACTGGCACTCATACATGAACATTATATCAGCAAACATTATATCAGCAAACTTTCCGTCTATATATTTAGAAATTAAGTATAGCTTTCTCACTCTCAAGGTCAATAAAAAACAAATCAAATGTATATTTTTAGGGGGTAAAAGAAAAAACTGCAGGTTGACAAACTTTAAATAATTTTAAAGTGTATTTGATGAGACGTACCTACAATTTCCCATTTTTGTCTAAAAATAACACTTAAACATTCCTTAAATTAATATTTTTCGTGCCATAAAGTGTTTTATTTACATTCTATGCACTGTCAGTGCTCCTGGTCAGATATAACTGGCCATTAGAAATGACGTACAGAAGACGCCTGTGAAAACTGACATCTGGAACATCTGCATTTGTCAGATGGACACACGTACACATGTACAACCACACATATTGTGGATTTTCTAGCAGCCACTATGGAAATCTTTCCCCAACACCTGTTTGTACTTCTTAATATTGAAATGCTGCTGGAGATGAGTAACTCTATTTGGTGCATCATGGCAATACAACAGAGTAGGAAACTGTGCTTAAGATGATTGCTTCTCCTAAACTTGTGTGAAAGAAGGCCAAAAAAAAAGGAATACTGAAATAGAAATGCACATCCTCACGGTTTGTGAAAGCTAAATTGTGTTCAGCAGAACTAAACCACATAATTAACTTTTGAAAGCTCTTTTGAAATGACTTCAACAAAAACAGCTTTTTAAATCTTATTAGAACATAATAAGTGGAGTAGATTGCACTAATTTACACAAGTGAGTAGAATCTTGCAAGGGGGGGGAGGGTTGTTCTGCTTTAAAAGAAGACTGCAGACACTTACTAAGAAGAAAGCTCATTAATGATGGCATGATGTACGACAGAACATCTCAATTTGCTTCAGACTGCCCTCCTGTAAAATCCTTTGCATGCAGGCTGCACTTCCTCAGCGGAAAATCTGCATTTATTGTCAGTGAGGTGAGACACACACACAAATGCTGTTTATCTACACAGGAAATAAATGATTTAATCCTTGTTAGGGAGGCACTTTTTCATGATAGGGTTGAAATGCATTGTTCTCATTAATTTTACGTTTTGAAAACACTTCTTTCAGAGAATCCAGAACACTTCCACCACCCACACGAACCTTGGTGTGGACAAATGAGAAAAATGATGTCTGTGCCTCAACTAAAAAAAGATGCTAATTAATAAAAAAGAAATGGCAGAACTGCTGTGTATGAATCACTGAAATGGAAAACAATGATTAACCAGTGATTAAGTAATCATTGATGAATCATTCTTAACGTTTTATAAATGCTTGCTGTCTCTAGACCTTTTATTGTGGGTACATATATCAGTCATTACTTGTACTGAACTTGTTTCTTGTTTGTTTGGTGAAAACTGACATTGGAAAAGTCAGAAGTTATTGCAACTTATAATAAAGACGCAAAACTGACTGTTGAAGGTCATATTTATTACAAAAGAGACGACATTACAACATAAGCTTAATAACAATTCTATTAACTACACTAGTCCTAAAAAAGAAAAAGTGTGACAATTCAGTGGATGGAGATGCTTTGTAGAGGCCACAAAGACATACCGTATTTTCCGGACTATAAGTCGCGGCGGCAGTGGCGGTTCTACACTAACTTACTCCCTGGGCGAGTAACCCCACCAGCTCTGTTCCCTATCTTCTATTTAGCCATTTTACTCAAAAAATGCATGAATTTTCTAGACTCGTATTACAGGGGGGTCAAACTCAGTCACACAGGGGCCTAAGTTAAAAACACGCTTAAGGTTTTGAGCCGAAGAAGATAAAGATTTACTGAACTACACACTAAAGCTAAACTTTTAAACCTTTTACACTGAACTTTTTGAACATAAATATGAATAAAAACAGGAACATTAATCCAGAATAACTCAAGTTAAACCTTAAATAACTTGTAATATTTTGTTCTCCATTTAAATATATTCTGTCAAAATTATACAATTATGAACATGCTGCAGGACAAAAAACAAAGAAAGCCTGGAAATATTAATAAGAAATTACATATCAAATAATTCCATTTTTTGCTCTTTCATCATTTTTTAGAGCATTTCTTTTTAGAGCTGGACTCCTGCTTCATTTTTAGCAATAATTTCTTAATGTTTGACGTCCTGTGTGTGTCTTTGTGAAACATAACAGAGGGATTAGATCTAAAAAATAAAACTTATTGTGATTAATATGTTTAGGTCTTATAAAACATTAAAGACTAAATCTTAGAACTCATCAGTGGGATTACTCCAAAAATATTTGGCATTTCCCTAAATTTGTGCAACACCAACAGTAGAAATCCTCCAAAAAAACTCAATCCATAAAAAATGGTCTGCGCTCATCCCCCCTCCCCCTCCCCTTCCCTCTGACACACGAGGCTCCATCTCTATGACGGGAGGCGCAGCTGCGGCCCAGAGTTGATTGTCATATAGATGTTAGTGTGATTCAGCCAGGCGAGTTGCGCTCCCCTCTCGAGTTTTTTGACTTATGTTCCAAAGACTACCGCAAAGAGGTGTGGCCGCAAGCGTCTTGTAGCAGAGGGCGGAAGTCACGTGCGCATCGGGTCTGCTGTGTCGGAGCAAAGAATTGTGGGAAATAATCTCCATTGCCTGCTTTTTTCAAAATTGGGTTGAGCACGGATGTTTGTTCTGCCTAATTCCATTTCATGTGCCTGTTTTACGTTGTTTTACTCTGAGGTATTCTTTTTTTTTTTTTTTTTTGCACCATAAGTGTGAAGAGGAAATAGGAGGAAGACAGTCTTAATAGTCTGATGTGTCGATATAAAAGCATTATGTGATGGCTGCTGAAGCAATTTCAAATTAAAAGCTCCAAGCTTCCTCTTTGAATTCAGTATGTAGCACATTATGTGTAACGCATCAGGCACGGCAAATGCCGCCCCCTATGACGTGCCGCCCTGGGCGACCGCCCACATCGCCCATATCAAAAACCGCCGCTGCGCGGCGGAGTATAAGTCGCACCAGCCCAAAAATGCATTATAAAGTAGAAAAAAACATAGATAAGTCGCTCTGGACTATAAGTCGCATTTTGACGTGAAATTTATTTGACAAAATCTGAGACCAAGAACTAATAACTTGCACAATCTCATATGACACAATCATAGCAGACTGTTATGGCAGGAATTGTGTACAAACAGACACGCTGTATATACAATTACAACAACAAGTTCAATTTTTTTTCAGAAAGGCTTTTATAGTGCCATTATGGCTTCAGGAAGGGAGCTAAAAAGCCTGACCTTAACTTGGCTCAATACAAACTGGCATCTATCTATTTTCTGTTTAAGAATCAAAGAAATGGGCTACTCCTATGGTTTAAGAAAGCAAACCTAGACTACACTAAAAATGTCTGTACATGTGCCTGTAATGAAAAAAATCAAATCTATTTTCTTTGCCTTTCAAGTTTAATTTACATTTTTTTTTTCTATTATGAGACATTTGTCTTGATAAATAATTGAAGCAGTGTCTCCAAACCTTTGGCTTGTTAGGTTTATAAATGCAGATTACATGTATTTTACTTGATGATGTTTGAATGTTTTTTTTTTTACAAACTTAAGGTCTGAATTAGATCCTTTGTTATACTTCAATGCATTTTTGAATGAATACTTGTATAAAGCTATTCTACCTTGATCAAGGATCAAAACATTTTACAGTTAGAGCCCCATTTATCCAACACACACACACATTCATACACTGATGGCGTCTGATACTGTCTGCTTTATTTACTCTGAACATTTTTCTTTACAGTAGGTCAAATAAGGTCGTGCTCTCATCTGTTTCCTCTTCCAGGACTAATTTTACCAAAGCTCAATAAACATAGAGAGACTATGGCATTAAATGTTAGTGGTCTCTGAGAGTTTTCATAGCAGGTTGGCTAAAACATGATACTCTGTTCGAGCGCACTGTAAGGAAGCCAGGTTTTCCTCAGTCGACATTTATAGATGAACAGAAAGTTAAATACAGTGCAACATGTGTGCTGCTGAGTGACATGTTCCGGCATCAAAGCTTTGCCACCACAGCTTCCAAACATCCCACATGCAGAAGCATTATTTACTCACATGGTCTGACCACACGTCTCTAAAATGTCATTTTTAAGCTTGGTCTAAGGGCTGCTTGTTGTCAAACAGGAAACCAAGGTTCTTGGGTGGAGCTGCTGTGGGATTAAGCAGAACGTCAAGAGCTGAGAAAGTTTAATTTACAAGGATTCCACAATGAAATTCTTTCCTTTTTTTTAAAGAAAATACTATTTAACTTTAAGGGCCATTATTAGTGCTAGTCGGGATGCTATGCTCTCAACTCTATAAACATCCAAGTGTCACATTTAGGGATGAGTGGTTTAAGAAACCAAATGTGCCAAAGTCAAGGACTGCTGTCCCACTGTTAAAAACTGGAGAAAAATGATTACCCTTAACATAAATTCTACGCTTTTATAGAGCATAAAGACCCACTCCAATTAAAATTGTGTTTTTTATATGCTGTTGTGGCATTTTTCTGATGATGGAAGACGTATGTTCTAATTTTGGAGCATTTATGCATCCAAATCAGTATGAATCAGGAGCAGACGAAAAACTGCCATTTGAAAAAGATGGTTGCATTAAAAAAAAAATACAATAGGCGGGCCAAAGGCTCCCTGCTCCACGCTCTCAGTAACATGAAGGAGAAGATGTGGCCGGGTTGCTTCACACTAACGGTCCCACCAACAACTCATAGGTGAATTTCTGATGAACTTAAAATATGATCAGAATGGGTCTTTAAGAAATCAGATTACTTCTGGTGTTTTGACATGTTGATTTGTGCAAAAGAGTCAAATTTGTGTGGACCTAAATACTTATTGTTCAGCAATGAACACAATATTATATTGGTTTGCTTTAAAAGACCAAACTATTGTAGTTTTCAATGATGATTTTATTTAGAAAGGCCAAACGTCTTACGCTTTTAGCCGTTAACTCAATTTGGTGACAGATGGTCTAGATCTACAAGTAGAGGGCAGTTACCCAACCCCACACTGTGAAAAGTTCAAAGGCATATTTGCTGAAGTCAGGGGTGTCAAACTCCTCCTCCTGCTGGTTTTCCTGCCTTGTCTGATGCTGATGACCTGGATCAGGTGTGCGTTGCCAGTAAGGAGCTTCAACGGCAGGTTGGCTGGAAAACACATTGGACACCAGCCTTTGAGGCCCAGATTCTGACACCTGCAGCTTCAGTCGTATCAAAGGGGTGATTTAAGAAAAATACACTTTGTGTTAATCTGAACTCTTTTAAATGACTTTATTTATTTTTGTGCAACACTTGCATGCTGGCTGTCAAGCTGCACTTTGTGCATCTTGACATCACAATATCCACGAAAACAAAGTTTCTTAAGGAAAAATATATAAATGTAGAATATGAGACTGAAGAAAAAGACGTAGCCCTTATTCTCTGATTGCATGAGTTAAAAAGTCATTCAAAAAAATCCAGTTTATGTAAATGAAACATAAGTGGAGCCCTTCATCAGACTACCATTAGTTCTTACAATTAAGCAATAAGCACCCCTCAATCAGGCTGTCCTACAAAGGTTTCAATCACACAGCACTCAAAGGCTCTCTTTGCTCGGGCTTTTACTGATAAATGTGAACCACATGCTGGAAAGTGTGACAGCCGTTGGTGAATTTTCATACATTCTTTACTTTTGTCATTGAAAAGACGAGGCTTTTAAAGCTGTCAAGATATAAAAATATAGGGTATGATGGCTGAGTTGAACAAGTGAAACTTGTTATAAAAGAAACTTACTGAAGTGATACATCCCCAATTTTTTTATTGTTGACGCAAATTAAAAAAAATTCTTCGAATGATAGTATTTAATGAAGCAAAAGCATTGTTTTCCAATAAAAATAGTAGATTTTGCAAGTGTCTACTTAGAGCTATTCCTTCAGGTAGGAAGGATCTTTTTTTTAACAGTGTTGCAGTGAATCTAAAACAGCCTCTGACTGAAGACACCGTTTCATTAATGCATGTTTGCAGTCTGTGGTGATGTTCATTATGCTGTGCATCATATAAAACATCCCTATATTTCTATAACTATTCCAAAACAGCTTTTTGCATCTGCTCATTCAGCTGCTTCGTCTCCAATGCAGATACCTTCTAACAGATGACTGCATAAACAACAGCACACCCCTATCAGACAAGAACATCTGTAATTTCTTACTGTACATGCTGCAGACTTAGAACATTTTCAAAATGTACACGTCCTGTTCAGTTCGTTTCTGTACATAGCTTCAGAATTGCATATCTTGTTCAGCCGTAAAGTGTTTACACTCTGTCATCAGTAGTTTTAAATTATTTCCATCTTTTGTCTTAGAATTCAAACCCAAATGCAGTTCTACTTAATTCAAATTTTCTTTTAATTTTAGATGAATTAAACATTTACAAAGTTCCCACATTACCCTTTCTGATTTAGATGAGATTTTTTTCTGACAACAGTGAACCCACACTTAAGTTTTCTGATTAAGCGAATATTTTTTAAAATGTAGATTTTTTAATTAAAGGACAAAGTGGCCCAAAATCTGAACTTTAAATACAACCCTTTTTTCTTTCTTTTTTCTTTATTTATTTTAAAAGTGTTTCATACACTGCCAAATTCAACGTTGGTCCTACCATTCTAACTTAAGCTTCCATTTTTCCTCAAAATTTACATCTGTATCTTTGGCATGAAACCAAGAATGATCATTAGCTTAATTGAATGAACACTGAAAAACTAAAACAACTTTACATTATTGCATAAACAAAAAGGTTATTTTGGGGAATCTTTGAACTACTAGCATCAGCTAAAATGATAGTTTTGTAAATGTACATTACACATTGTCAAACATATCCTTCCACAACATGGTGACCTCCTCAGGGTTTTTCAGGCTCCACCAGAAAATTCTGCCCGTTTGGAGGATGGGTAGAATAGAAACGTATAGATGCATAAAACTGGTTATTAGGAACATGTCAAAACATAACTACATATGTAAAAGTTATACAAGCTTAAAAAGATTTTTCCACATTTTATTTGGTCCTATTCCTGTCAAGTTAAAGTTTTTTGTCTGCTCAAAGATAGTGTTGATATTGGCTGTCAGTGAAGTTTCTCATTTATCCAGGTGACGTCTTGGTGTTCAGTCCTCTGGACTGAAAATCTATCAACGTTTTCCCACTCATCCCAAGTGGCGCCATCAGTCAGTTGGTATCGGTTTATAAAAAGAAATGTGTTGTAGTTGCAGCACTGAAAAGATATAAACAAAGTATTCGTGCAATAAAATGTTTACAGCACAGATAGGAATACTTCTATAAGATTTTTTGTTTAGCTCTAGCGTTTTTAAATCTTCACTGTCAAATCCAATCTGTCAAAATTTGATTCTTTTTCCTTTTAAATTCATTAAGAACCCTGTGTTGCACACAATACACTTCATCAGTATTTTTATGATTGTTATTGTCCAGTTTTATCCATAGTGTGTAATTGCTTGGTTGTTATTTGGTTGTAATTTTAACATCTTAATACAATTTTCCTTTATGCAGAGATGTACACTGGTCACTCATTTATCGCAGGAGTTTCATTCTAAACATAACCCGCGATTGGTGAATATTTGAGACGTAGCATGTAGCATGTTTCAAGGCTGTAAAATCCCTCACTACACATTTTATACACTTTTCTCAGACAGACATGAACAATTTTCCTTTTTATTACTCTTGCTTAAACTTTCAAAGTTCAAACCTTTCATTGAAAAATCCGGTAACACTTTATATTAAGATTCCTTAACAAGCTTTGTTAGCACATTAACAAGCATTATAAATGAATTTATAGAGTGTTAGGAAGACATTTATTAGTACAATAAGTCTAATAAGGTTTATTAAATTACTTAGTTAACACATTTACAAGCATTATTATTAGGATGTTTTCAAGCTTCTGATGATGCATTTACTGATATTATAGGTGCTTAACAAATGTGTCAGTGTTAATAAGCTTAATAAGATTTATTAACAACCTTTGTTAACAAATTAAGAAGTATTATTATTGTTTGGGGTTCTAGTAAGATATTTATTAGCATTATAGACGCCTGACACAAGCCTAAGTGTTCATAAGCTTAATAAGTTTTATTAACTAACTTAACAAATTAATAGGCTTTATTAATGTGTCAGATGCTAGTAAGATATTTATTAGCATTACAGATGTCTTGCAAATACCTGAAAGTGTTAAAAAGATTTATTAACATCTGAAGTCAGATCATTGTCTTCTAAATCCATATCACTAAACTGCTTATAAGCTTTACAAATGTATTAATTAACTTTGTTAATAGTTTATTGATTGTTTTGCAGCACCTCATCTAAAGTGTGGACGTTTTTTACCACAAAGCATAAAGATTGTAAAAAGAACTTTATGACATTAAAACAAACTAAACATACACAAATCGTTCTGTAAAAGATATATAATAATTTAATTCAGACAAATAATTTTTTTTTAAAAACATATATACTGGTGTTGGATGACTAGCATCATAGCTAAGGATAAAGTATTAGCATCTATCCTGAGTGAAACATTCATTGCAAATCCCATCACCAGGAGACAATTCTCTGCATTCAATGCCAACTGCATTCAATCACTGTTGCCTTGCTTCAAAGTCCACAAGAAAGTTGCACAAGCCAGTCATTTTTGAAGAACGAAGACAATAAACCTACAGGAGCCATGCTAAAGCTAACACGCTAACGACCGACCGGTACAGAATCAAAGATGAGCGGGGCTTTTTTTGTCACCTGTGTGAAAGCAAAGTCTCAGAGGCCATTCAATTGGCTGAAAGTGAGCACGCCATGATGATGGCGAGTTTGATTGACAGATTCATTAGCCAATGGTGACATTAGTTAACCTGCCCATCTTTGATTCATAATCAAAGATTATGAATGGGCAGGTTAGCGTGTTAGCTTTAGCATGGCTCCTGTAGGTTTTTTGCTTTCGGTCTTCAAAAATGACTGGCTTGTGCAACTTTCTTGTGGACTTTGAAGCAAGGCAACAGTGATTGAATGCAGTTGGCATTGAATGCAGAGAATTGTCTCCTGGTGATGGGATTTGCAATGAATGTTTCACTCAGGATAGATGCTACTTTATCCTTATTAGTTATGATGCTAGTCATCCAACAACAGTATATATGTTTTAAAAAATTTTATTTGTCTGAATTAAATTATTATATATCTTTTACAGAACGATTTGTGTATGTTTAGTTTGTTTTAATGTCATAAAGTTCTTTTTACAATCTTTATGCTTTGTGGTTGTTTGTGCTAAAAAACATCCACACTTTAGATGAGGTGCTGCAAAACAATTAATAAACTATTAACAAAGTTAATTAATACATTTGTAAAGCTTATAAGCAGTTTAGTAATATGGATTTAGAAGACAATGGTCTGACTTTAGATGTTAATAAATCTTATTAACACTTTCAAATATTTGCAAGACATCTATAATGCTAATAAATATATTACTAGCATCTGACACATTAATAAAGCCTATTAATTTGTTAAGTAAGTTAATAAAACTTATTAAGCTTATGAACACTTAGGCTTGTGTCAGGCGTCTATAATGCTAATAAATATTTTACTAGAACCCCAAACAATAATAATACTTCTTAATTTGTTAACAAAGGTTGTTAATAAATCTTATTAAGCTTATTAACACTGACACATTTGTTAAGCACCTATAATATCAGTAAATGCATCATTAGCATCTTAAAAACATCCTAATAATAATGTTTGTAAATGTGTTAACTAAGTAATTTAATAAACCTTATTAGACTTATTGTACTAATAAATGTCTTCCTAACACTCTATAAATTCATTTATAATGCTTGTTAATGTGCTAACAAAGCTTGTTAAGGAATCTTAATATAAAGTGTTACCAAAAATCCTTTTCATTGCAGAATGAAAACAAAGATTTGATCACCATTTAAGTTTTATGTAAATTTTGCAAACTGAATGCATCCTTTACAGGAGACCTAACAAGAGATTTGTTGACAATGGTCAACAGCCGATCAAGATATTTACAGTGCACTGTAAAATAATAATAATAATTAAAAACAAGCAATACAATAAAGTAGTACTTTATTGATCCCCTAGGAAAATTAATCATTGCATAAGAAATTGTACTGAAAAATACTGTAAAACAGCTTGAATGTGAAAGGTGAACCACGATATAGCGAGGGAACACTATTTGCATATTACTACAAGGGAAATTATTGATACCTGGTTCCCTTTTTTTTATAGGCTATATCTCTATCAGATTTGCAACACATCTTGCAGAGATTCCTCCAATGCTCAAATCCAAAGCTTTGCCCTTCCGTTTTATTTATTTAATTATTTTTGGGGATTTGCTTCATTAACAGGCAATGGCAGTCATCATTCATGGAGAAACGAGATGAATCTCACAATCTCACTCATGGACTGAAGCTGATGCCACGAAGGAAATGCTACGTTTCACATGTGTCAATACATTAACAAGGCACATTGGCCCCATTACACTCAAAGCTGGTTTGCTCTCTAGGGAACAGGGCCGGCAGGGGAAGGCAGCCTTGCAGATGATTCCTCTGTTCTCCACAGAGCATAGCTTTCCTTTAATCTTCTCCCTTTTCAAACTTCTTCTGTCGTCGCCTTGGGCAAATCCCTTGCACAAACTCGCCACTGTTTCATCAATATTCTGTCGTTCCTTTTTGTGTCCTCACCACAGGATCGTCGTGTGATAAATTTTGCTCTCTATGATAAACCATATTGCCAAGCTGTGCAGTTATCATGGGACGCAGCAAATGGTCTCAGGCTGTAAAATGTAAAACGGGCCACTGAACATGACCTAGAATGCAGTTCAATAGTAATGGGAATTCTCACTCATGAACATTACATGACCAGATCTTTCCCAAGAATCTGTTATTTACAGACAAATGTATAGTTGGGCGTGTTGCACAACAGCTGTGTTATGACTCAAGACTAATGATGCGTCACTTCTATCGTGTCCTAAATCACACGGGACGACAGCATAGTTTTGTTAGATTAAGAAGCAGCTCTTTTGTTGTCTTAATGCCTTTTTTATCTTCTGATCCTTTTTAAAAATGATCAAATCGGATCAAATCGACTCAGAGTAATCATTGTCTTTTGCTGCCTTTGTGGTTTATTTTTAGGGGAAAAAACATGTTTCATGTTTATATGTCAAAGATTCATCATCACTTTAAATTAAAGCTATGAGCTTTCCCTACAACAATTATGAAAAACACAATGAAAAAAAGTGTGTCCTCAGATTGGCACAGAGATTGCTCTCTGTATTCATTTTATCATCTACTGATCCAAATGCAATTGCATTAATGCACAAACATAATGTGCAGCATGAGTTTTTCAGTCTCTTGGCGCTAAGTAATTGATAGTTTTCCATTTTTGTCATGTCCAGAGTCTCATCCAATAAGGTAATAAGATAAATTGCAGTGCAATTCTTAATTTTGAGATATGTTTCCCTCATGTGCAGTAAGAGTGGCGTAATGACAGTCTGACTTTGTTGTCAATGGAATAAACAAGAAAATCCCTGCTGAGGTCGATGCTTTGCGGACAAGTCGAGTCATGTTAGAGTCTTGCAACAGGAAATTTATCCTTGGACATATTCAAAGCAAAACAAGATGAAAAAGCATGAGAGCTTGCTAAATCATTCCAAAAATAGATTTATTTTGAACATACAGTGTAGCCCAGCAATAGAAGACTGAACTCCATGATGTCATCTATTCAGTCCACAGTTTACATGTGGTTGTGCTGTTTTTTCTGTCTTGTCTCCACTATTGTTAGAGCCACACAGTAAACAGTTTGAGATTTCCCTTACTTGGTGAAGAAATATGGCCTTTACAGATCTCTGTTTACTGGATGAGAAATGAAAACATACTTATAATGGTTATAAAAAAGGTTCCACTTAGGTTTGAAACACTAGATTTAACACAGTTATTTAAAATCCCACTCCAATCGTCTTTCTTTCTATTATAAAAGGATTCCTAGCAATCTTTTAATTATGATTATGCCGTTTTTAGCCAAAAATCAAGGACATAGTTTCTGCAGAGCGACAGTAGTTAATCAGAAATTCACCTCTGAGTCTGACTGTTGGCGCAGAATAAGCCTGGCCTTATTTCCTCCTAATCCCTTTGTTAACACGCTCTCCTGCTGACTTACAGCCCCTCACACCCTAAACCTAACATCACTGGTGCAACAAAAATGGCAAGCAAAATTGGAGCATTCCAGCCGTACAGTTTTGATTCAGATGCCAACTGCAAACGTGGATCTATTCATCTACAGGTGGATGCATCATAGTGAGGCAGAGCAGGGAACTGGTGGCCCGCCTATTGTATTTTCTAAATCACAGATGTTTGTTTCTTTTTTTTCAAATTACTTTTCTGCGTCTGCTCCCGATTCACTGCGATTTGAATAAAGAAAATACTCCGAAATACAATTTTAATCTTAATTTTCTTACTATATGTCCTCCATGATGAGAACAATGCTAAACGAACATGTTTAAAAACCCCAAAACACAATTTTTTAACAAGGTCTTCATCTTTTCGATATTTGCTGCTGTGGCAGTTTGAAAAGTTGTTTGGGTTCAACTCTGTCAACCTTATGACTCAATCAAGAATATGATGAAGAGGCAGAGTTATTTTCACCGTGGCCTTTCTCCTGGTGAGAATGTTTTCAGTCATTCCTCAGAGTGGTCACTTCGGAGCGACTGTGGCGTGGTCCTGGAATGAGCCGAACCAACTCCCTGACCTCTGTAATTGAGATGCAGGATGAATCCTGCATTTGTATCAAATGAAAAACCAATTTTAGTGCAGACGGGGAGAGTGGTTGCCAGAGAAAACAAGTTGATAAAGGACTTGTGTGCCCCTTGTGGTTTAAGTGGCGGGACCTGTTGGAGAGTCTATGATTAGATAGAACTCAAATTTGCAGCAGAACACAGAAAGAGGCTCATTGTCAACAAGTCAGAGGCGTTTTTTAGCAAGCTTGAAGAAAAGCCATTGGGGAGGCTGACTATTGTAGATTAGCTTCAACAACGCCTTGACTGCAGTACATTTTCTGGGTAAAAAGTTAGAGATTCTGACCACATCTTTTTTTTTTCTCTTTGAAAGGCATGTCCAGGCTTCGTCCCACAGCTTAAGCCCCTGACATTGTGCCGTTGCCAGGAGTGTGACTGCAGCTTCAAAGCAAGCGACACATCAGATTTTGATCAGAGAATAGGCGCGGGTGTCTGCAAACCAGTGGTGAAAGCACAGATGCTCTGTAGTTGTTGTTTTTTTTATCCCCGCTGCAGTAGCAGAGACCTATGGTCTGCACGTCGCCACAAACAAGCAAAACAGATGATGACTATCATGATAAATATTTTGAGCTTCTGTGAATACAAAGCCCACTAACACCGTTATCTATTGATAAAACCAATCACTATAAGAAAGTATACAGTCCATACCCATATATATTTATTAAACTTTCCCTGTTTTTAAGACTTTTGCACATTTTTTGACCTTTTCATTGATTTGTTTTTTGGGGATTTATACATTTTTAGTTTATCTTTACATGTTTGATCTTTGTTATAAAAGATAATATACAGTTTGATTTATTTGTGATTTTTAAGTAAAAAATGATTCATTTGCTCCTTTGAATTGAGTTTTGTCTAATATATAAAATATAAAATATTTCTTAAAAGAAGAAACGTGGGTTGTGCTAAAAAGAGGGAAATCTAGTATTGCCTCAAAACCAGTTTTAAAGATAAATTAGAAGAGAAAATTCCGCAGCAGAGAAAAAACAAACTCAAAAATGCCACAGACCACACTAAATCTAAATCAAACAACTGATTTAAAAAAAGTCACACTTTTATTGTCATTGTTAGAAAATGAAGCAATAAAGATAAAAAAAAGATATTGAAATCCAGACTGTGTGCATGTACAGTCACATGTAATACTAAAATATTTTACAAACTCGTGATACACACGATAGAAATGAAAAGTTTTGTGTAATTTGTCCAAAAAATATATATTTGATCACCATTTTTATCAACATTAGCAAGGATGAAATATCTACAGTCTGGCCCAGGGACAAAGGTGATGTCCTTTGTCCCTGGGCCAGACTGTAGATATTCAATCATACACAAATCCAATCATACACAACAATATTTTATACATTCAAAATAATCTATCAAGTTCCTTTGGGTATCAAGTTGTAATGGCAAAAGGAAAGCATCTCAAACGTATTTTAATTTCTGTGTGGAACACAAATTCTTTCATAGTTGGAGTATCACTTTTATGTAAAAATTGAGTTTTTTAGCATTAGAGTCAATCAGAATTTGCTCCCTTCTGACATCAGCCTCCACTGGTAATTTGAAGAACTGCAGCGTTGCGTACTTTTTGGTTTGTATTAAACTTTGTAAAGGTAAAAGTCTATTACCTGGAAAAAAAAAAGAAGAGTATTGGTGATAATTTAATGTGTGTGTGTGATTTGGCAAAATTGCTGGCAGTAAAGAACTACCATTGAAAATCAAAACAAGAAAATTAAGCTTACTTAAATAATCCTCCTTCAAATGCTGCTTGTTTTGTTAGCTGAGCTTCTGGAATCCTCCTCAAAATAACAACATTGGAGAATCGTACTGTGAGAATTGCACTGAGAAGGCTGAGCACACACAGCAAATCCCTGGAGAGAAAGCCAAGGTTTTCCTCACAGATCACATGGGTCAGCTAGCCATGAAACCTTCACTTTCACTCAGCACTGAGGTAACAGAAAGAGAGCAAAGAGAGGGGAAAACATGCAGCTTCATGGCAAAGAGGCACATAGGAAGAGAAAGGCGCCATGAAATTATTTATGGTTCGCGACAAGAGGACATGTGGAGCATAAGAAAAGAAATCAAAAGCACAACTTGGTGCTTTTCTGTGTCTGTCCCCCTCAACACATTTAAAGCGTGCTTATTTACACTGTTAGCATACAGTAGTGTGTGAAAGACTGGACTGCTACAGAAATGAAAAGCTAAAATTTCATTAAAAGCCAAATCTGAAGCAAAAGATGATCATTTTTGTGGGTTTTGTTTTTGCTGAAACAAATCCAAAAAATCATTTTTGCACTGCGCAACATGATTTTTTTTTCAGATAAAAAGAAATAAAGATTGAAGGAAGTTAAAAATGTTTTGAATAATCAATATTTCTATAGACATTTTTACTCATTTATTTAGGAATGCATTTTCAATCTTTTGTACAAAGTTTAATTGTTTAAAATAATTCTGTGGCATAGAGGTGGTGCATCTTATCACTGACTTGATGCAGAAAACAGCACTGATTCATTTCTGTCTGAAAAAGGAAAGTTAGGTGAAGTAAAGCTTTGTCTCTTCAAATTTTGTTTCTTTAAATCTGACTTTTTTCTTACAACATTTCTAAGTTTTTTACAGGAGAAAATCCTGTTAGTGCTTTAACTTGGCATTTGTGCTAAGAGGTGGATTGTGGAAAGTTTTGCGCAAGTAGAGTAGAACAAGAAGTGGCAGTATGTCAAAATGGAGAAAACAAAAGAAAGCTAACAGCTGGTAAAAATGAGATTTCTTTATGGCAAACTGGTGATAAGCTTATAGGTTATTACATCTACACATAACATAATTCCATCTAGTCGTATATATACTTTGTAAAAATCCAGTAAGTATATCAAAAGTTATAAAAAAGTTATAAAAAAGTTATAAAGTTATAAAAAATGAGGGAAATATAAATAAATAGACAAAAAAGTTCCAATTACAAGAAGGAAAATAGTGGCGAAAACGTTATTCCTTAGATAGATGCGAACATCTTTTTGATACTGATAATTTTCCTTTTTCTTTTTTACAAACCACAGCTAAAAAGTTGCTGCTAAAAAATGACAATTGTTTTTCAGAGAGATGTCACGATGCCAATACCAACATAAATACTGTACATATATTGTCATTCATAGAGCTCATTCATTTTAAAGATTTGATCCATTTTGTAATTTGTGGTTGACGATGCGATACATAGTCAATATTGGTTAATTTTGAATTACCTTAGCCAAAAATTCAACCAGAGTGACTTTCCACATCAAAATAATTCAAAGGGAACATTGTTGGAACATTCTACCACACTGTATGGTCACATGTCTTTGCTAAATTCTTCGTGTTTCCACACATTGGACTGGAATGATCATTTTTTGCTTCCGTCACGTGTTTTGTTAACTTTGATGACACTTGGTCGTTTTTACATTATAGTGAAATAAACCCACCGTGCAAAATATCGATATTATCAATTTGTTTCATTTTGAAATGATTTTAATGGTTTGGGTCGATCTGATTTTAAACTCACCTGAGACGGATCAATCTGGTTGGAACGTAGGACTATAAATCGATTCATCGATTATGTCGATTGATTGTTACATCCTTAATAGTGTACTCATGTTTTATGCCCTTCTAGCCCTATTACTGAACATTTTGGTGGTTAAATCAAGTTATATGTCTCTTCTTTCTTCCAGCACTTTATTTGCTTTTGACATTAATATCATATTTAAAGTCTTATTTCTTAAATAAGTGTTTTATCTGCAGTGGACAACGTTTAAATTTCCTCTGCATGCAGTGAACCAGAGAGGAACTCTGACAGGGAAAAAAAACTGATAGTTACAAGGTGGATGGCAGAAAATCAAGTTTTTCTTTTTTGCCATCTGCAACAAGTCAAACCCCAAGAATTTCATAGTGGTTTGAGTGAAAACTGTCTTGTGGATTTTTGTACCACAAAACTTTTGCATCAGATAGTTATGCACTTTGTCACTACATTTTCTCAACCAAAGAACTTATCTTGGCTCAGCCATCACAATTCCTCCCTGACTGTGCAAACCAAGATGGGGTTGACTTCTGTGTGTTACAGGTTTAACAATGACTATATGTCTGTTGGGATGACAATATGATTGATCACATTTACTGCAAAACAAAAGCATCTGAATGCCGTCCTGTGCTTAAAAAGAAAAAACCCTAATGGAAGTAGACGGTCTTTGCTTTTAACCTGCTTATTTACATGTCAACACCTATTTTTCTCATTAGTTGTGAAATATCTGAACAACACTTAAAAGTGTGTGTTTGACATCAATGAGCTTCTCGACACTTTCTGCGTACTTGACAAACCAACACCGAAAATATCTGCGCTATACATGTCTTTTTAAACATTTGCCTTGTTTTGACAGCACCTCTGATGCGTTCAGATTCAAATGCAGGCAGGGTTTCATTGCGGTTCCTAAAGCAGAATGCTTGTATCAGCTCTCTTGTCAGCTCTCGTTACGGACGGAAAGTATCAGGCACTAATGCCATTTTTAAAGTCATCAGCAACCGCAGCAGCTATGACATATCATGATAACAGTCATTTGTTAGGATGTCAGGGAAAACAAATAGAAAGTAATATCCTGCTTTTCAAGGGAGAGAGATGGGGAAGTGCTGTGCCTGTGATCTTCATTGTGGTTGTAATGAGGATGTCACAGCTGTCAGTGCTGTAATAGGTAGCTGATTATCTTAAGAATCGCCTTCATGCTTTTGCACATTTTTGGATTCAGTAAAACCAAAAAAGTGCTCTGCTATTTTGTTTGAAAATTCCAGAGATGTTTGGCTACTTTTTTTATTCTTTCATCACAAAAGGCCTCCTCCCTATATTTGTGTAATCTATGCCTAACAAAGTTGAAGAGCGATGGGAAAAATAATCATCACAAACATGGCTATCTCTGAATCTTCCTGTTTAGATTTGGTTGCCTCTTTTTTTTTTGCTGCATAGTGCCATCTTGTGTTCATAGTAGGACATTGCATCTGTTTAGTGTTGTGTTATAGTAAGACGCATACAGAAAAAACACATTCAGGCCTGTAAGCGCACATTTTTGCAGTGTGAACATTTTCACTCATTTCCCTTTCTTTTTTTAACATTTTTTGTGTTTCAAATACATACATTTTGTTTTATTTTACTAATTTATTGTCTAATTGACTGCTCTTTAGCCTCATGAATATATTCAGATGTGATATAGAATACTCAATTTTATCTATAAAAAAAGTTCTTCATCCCACATTCAGAGATAACTGTAACTTGACATGTTTTGAATTATCTCAAGCATTACTGTACCATGCATAATTGAGGTGCTGGTCCCATTTTTACAGTGCTAATGAGTACACTTTTCCTTGGAAAAACTCCCACTTTTCCCACCTGCCTTTGCCAACAGATCCCAAGGTGAAATGTGCATCTTTTACTTATTAAACTAAACTTAAGGTGTGATGTTTAGTCAAACATTGCCAGTCAATCGCTGAGAAGTGAGTGCAGCCGTGACCCTCTGGGCAGAATCAGAGCTGCAGAAGTGCTTTGGCATCAGTGTGACAGGATTAACACATCAAAAGCAGTGTCGGGGCCTACAGCAGCGTCGCGCAGTCTCTACAGCACCTTTCATGTTCTGCTCAGGTTCACTACAATTTCACGTAAGCCAGCAGCAAGTCAGACGGAAAAAGATAATGGGGGGGCCCAAGCTGCTGCTATCGAGCTTTACCTCAGCCTCAGTAAAACATGTCAAATTCAGTGTTTGATGAAAGATTGGAGTTCAACAGGATCAAGTCAGGAAACGATATCTGACTTTGTCACATGGCCATGATGGAAAGGCACGTTGCAGGCTGACATTCAGGCTGAAATTATGGCTGCAAGCATGTGTGCTTCCACTCTTCATTGACACACACTCTGGATAATCAGGGCAGAAGGAAAATGAAGCCCAGGAGAGCACAAGTGAAGATGTGTTAGGGTGTGTAATCACAGATATAATGTGGTAATAAGAAAAGTTGGGGTAGTTTCAGTATAAATGTATTAATGAGATAGAATAACAGCTGCTGTAAGCATAACAATTGTTAGCATAACAATATTCTAAATGCATTTTTTATTTCTTATGAAAAACTTGTCATTAAAGACAAACTGATGGAAAATCTTGTTTTTCTTAGATGTTTTAATATGTTCTTGTGGCATTTTTCTGATGACAGAGGACATATATAAAAAATTTGTCCCAAAAATTGCATTTCTTAGAACTACTTCAATCACATTGTTGTGACGCTTGGTAATTATGTTGGGCGGGCCACAAGCTCCCTGCTTCCAGCGCTCAGTAACAAGAATGGGAAGGGGGGCGGGGTTGCTCTACGCCAACGGTCCCGTCCACAATTCTGAGCTGAATTTCTAATGAACTCGACACAGCGGTTGTTGTTTTTTTTTGTTTTTGTTTTTTGTGAAAACTCCATAACCTTACTTAAAAGACAGCTGAGAACACTTTTAAAATCTCTCAAAAGACAACTGGAGCTGGACTTTGTAGGAATGTAGGAAAACAGTTTGAGTTGAACTGCATTTTATCAAATAGTACAATCTCAGTCTAGTTTGCTTTGAATGCAAATAGAGATAATTTTGCTGTCTAAAGTAGTTTTTTTTCATTTTTCATTTATTTATTTGGTCCTTTCATGAAAATTGATGTTCAAATGTTTACATGTTTCTCTTGCATATTGAACATTTTCATGATTGGAAGGGAGCAGAATTGAAGAACACAATTCTTATAATTATCTGCTCCCAGGTAGTTTTAGGCTCTAGACCTGAGGTGGATTGAAATAAACAATAAAAACTAAAACTATAATCAGAAGGTTCAAAAGAAAATAGTTCTTGGTCATTTTAGCTTGGGATGTTGCTAAAGAGTTTGGGGACCCAGACAGAAAACGCACAATTGGACCCAGTCAAAAAAAGAAAAAAAATGTAACTTTTTATATATATATATATATATATATATATATATATATATATATATATATATATATATATATATATATATATATAAAATTACATTTTTTTTCTATATTTCCCCAAAAATATTAAATTTAAATAAGTATAACTCAGACAAACTGCCTTATTTATTTTGACTACTCTAGCTTATTTTAAAACATATAATAAGGCAATATAAATAAAAGGTGGGTGAGTAGCTGTTTAGAAGCCTGCACCGCTCTGTCATTGTCATTTTATAAAATCTTTCAATTTTCACTACTGAAGTGATTGACTTCAGGAATCCTGAATCTTTTGCTGTTTAGTCTGTGAGGTGGCAGCACTTCAGATCAAAACAGTGTGTTTTATATATGGTCAGTAAACTGTGACTCCATCAATTCCAATCTGATAAACCTGCCACTAAGGAGGAAGTTAGACACCTGCATTATTTGTCTGGACTAACTAGCCTGGTCTTTGTTCAGGTGATCGACATTAAAGAGCAGCTGAAGCTGTTCAAGAACTTTTGGTCCAACCTCCCTGAGGCGATATGTGTGGAGTACAAAGTGACTGCTGGGAATGTAAGTGAGGACGAGTGCTGGAATGGACACACCAAGAGCAGGTACGGACATGAAAAGACCTGAAAGGGCTCACAGAGTGCTTGGAGGTTTTGGCAGGTTGTCTGGAAGTGCATCACAAAAAGCAAAAGCCATAAGATAGAACTTTATTTCTATAATCCAAATCAATCCAGATCAATTAAGACAGATTATATTAATTGTATGCTAATAGAATTTAAAAGTTACAAACCGATACATCAAAGGGTTTTTAGGGTATTTAATACTTAGCAAGCAAAGAGCAACAGTGGAGAAAACTTCATTTTTTTTATATAAATGTATGAAATTTGTCTTCCTTTTTCATATTGTAGGTACTTTCCTGAAGTGGTAAAAGACGGCCTCACCAGCCAGGTGAACAACCCTGAGGTGGACGTGGACATCACACGTCCAGATACCATCATCCGTCAGCAGATCATGGCCCTGCGGGTTGTGACCAACAAGTTAAAAAACGCTTACAATGGAAATGATATTACCTTTCAAGACTCTAGTAAGAGTTTTCCCTTTTTACAAAAAAAAGCACAAATTAGATTTTTTTAAACCCCAGAAAAGATTAAGTAATTTTTGCAGTTGAGGCTAATAGTTGCCGAATTCAGTGGGGTTTTCAAAAAGTCAGATGATAAAAGTAAAGGAGGGACATTTTCTTTACAAATCTGCTTTTAAAATAAGACTGTTAAAAGTTTTTAAAAAAAATCAGTCACAAACAGCAAACATAGTGAATACACACAATTTTCAAATTCTTATATTAGTTGTAAAAAAAAAGAAGTAAACAATTGTAAAATCCTGTGTGTGAGTGTGTGGTGTGCTTAAGTGTAAATGTTGTATATGTCACAGTAAAAAGAATATAAATAGAAGAAAAATAATTAAAACAACATCAAAACAAACATTTTGAGCTTTGCAAATTCTGACATTGTGCAAGAATACCTTTTACTTTTTGATTTATATTTCTTCTCTTGACAATTTCCCTATGTATTAATCTACCAACTAACATACAAAGTAAAAACTCATCAACATTTCAAGAGAAAATTAAATTCCACTTAAAAAAGGACAAACTTTGGCTGAACACCCAAAGATCACTTTTATTTTGCTTTTTTTTTTCATAAAATATGAAACTAAACTGCAGATTTATGTTTGTTGCAGTATTTCAAAGATTTGCTTTAGTTAACATTAAATTGCAAACTGAACAAATCAAATCGGCGTGAATATATGTGTTTGTTTCTCTTTGTGTCTACTGTTTAGTCCACGAATCAAAAGACCACTGTGAGATTTAAGAACTTTCTTTACATATTAAACTAAAACACCTACTAATGCCAATAAATGTCTTATAAATGTCTCAAAAAGTCTTTACACAGCTAAGAAACGCTTTATAAGCAGCATAATAACACTTAGAAAGCATTAGTGAGACATTTACAAATGTTAAGGAATGTCTTATAATTGTCCTATAAAGACTTAAGAGACATTGTTAATTCCCTAAAGTTAGTGTATTTCTGAATAGAGCATGCGTGTTCTCCCTGTTCATGCGTAGGTTTTCTCCAGGCATCCCGGCTTCCTACCACAGTCCAAAAACATGCTTCATGGGTTAATTGGTTACTCTAAAGCAGGGGTGTCAAACTCCAGGCTTTGAGGGCCGACCTCCTGCTGGTTTTCCAGAATTCCTGCCTCGTCTGCTGCGGATTACCTGAATCAGGTGTGTTTAGCCAATAAGGAGCTTCAACGGCAGGTTGCTGGGAAAACATGTTTGACACCGGCCCCTTAGGGCCTGGATTCTGACACCCCTGCTCTAAAGTGTCCCTAGGTGTGAGTGTGTGCGGCTGTGATTGTGTGCCCTGCAACAGACCTGTCCAGGGTGTACCCCGCCTCCGCCCAGTAGTGACCAGGACAGGCTCCGGCAACTCCATGACCCCAAAAGGGATCAAGTGAATTAGGAAGATGGATAGATGGACAGAGTTACCAAATATAATGCTTTAACTTAAATGGTCATGTTAACAGTGCTGAGGGGGAACTGTAGCGTCAAAGGAGTTTCCTGTAACCTTCATGCTCATAACTCCAAAATTCTCCTGCTGCCTAAACCTAAAAGACTTATTTACAATTAATTGTTTCAATACATTTTTAGTTCTAACGCGTAACAGTTTTGCAGATTAAACTTGTGAATTTAGTAAAACAAAAGCAGACAGAACCACAACTGAAGGGAGGTATATTGTACTACATTTGCTAAATTGAATTCCATCCATGTTTTGCATGTTGCTGCTTTAATTTGCTTCTTGGTGGAACAATAATGTACCGACACTGGTTTGTCTCATGTTGTGGCGTTGCAGATGATGAAGGCAGCGGCTCAGGCAGCGGCAGCGGCTGCACAGAGGCCTGCACCACAGAAATTGCCCGTTTTGCCACAGAATTCCCGGTTGTGAAAGCTGACCGGAGCGGGCCTGTAGATGACTCTGCCTCACTCTGTGCACCGTCTGCAGCTCTGCTAACCATGCTCACCCTCTCCGCCCAAGCCTTTTGCCAACAATGGAGATAATACTAGGAAAACAAGTTCAAGATGAACCGCAGTGTTTCCTTTCCTCTCCTCTTCCGCTGTTTTATTTTATTTTATTTTTTTTTTGTATCCAGGCAGATTGGAGCAACAGTCAAGCAGGCAGCATTTAAGCTGCAAGCCTTCATGCTGGAAGAGTCTGCTCTGAGAAAGAGTAGCCATGCATCACAGTTTCCCTCCTTCCCAAAGATCTTGCAGTGCCATCCCTAGACTTGATATTTATTGGAATCAATTCACAGTGCAACGCTGTTGCTGACCCAACAGACTCTGCCTCAGAGATTAACACAAAAAAAGCTTATTTTCTTTGCACGTGTGGCAAATGTTAGGAAAAATCACCAAGAGGAGAAAAAAAAACAGCACGCACTTTGACTATAAATGCAAAAATTTTATTTTCTATCTTTTTTTTTGTTTTTGTTTTTTAGAAAGTGGTTGTTGGATGTACCTAAAAGTTGTAGCCCAATGAGTTTAAACATATGTTGGACTATGAAGGATACAAATATATATATTTTTGCCTAAAGTTTAACAGTTTAAAGGCAAACAAATGTTCTTTTAAATGTTATTATTTTTGGGGATTTAATTTTTTATTTAATTTTATTATGAATCTAATGCATTCTTTAAATTACATGACCTCATCTTTTGTGTCCCATTAAACAAGTTTTAAAATCTTTTTAGATAAATTATAATCTAATATAGATTTGCAATGGATCTGCATAGGCTTTTAGTTCATCACTGTCAGTGCCACTGTGGTCCTCGGCTCAAACTCACTGCATACAGACTAGAGAATAATGAGCGAACAACATTATTTTGCAAATTGCAGAGATAGATATTCCAAATCATAACAAATTATTTTCAATTGCTGACAACTTTTAAAAACCATTTATATTGATAAAAGCGGGGTTTTATCTCATTCAGTCTCCAACAAATAGAGTGGTACAAACCTGTTAAATTTTAAACTTCAATAAAAAAAAGTATTTCTTTGCAGGCTCTAAATCAAAGTCTGGATTGTGTCCTGTATTTTATATGTAAACACTTTGCACTATTTGAGCACATTATTGCAGTGTTGTGCTGCTGACATTTCTGTATTAACAGTAACTGGGACCTGTATGAGGTTTTTTATTGCTGCTTCATCAGAGTACAAATCCAAATATTAACCAAATATGTCTCATAATTGCAAAAAAAACAATAAGAAAATGTGTTTACCATTTCAACACTTATTAAAAAGTTATTTACTTTACCACTTTAGGTGAAATTACTATCAAACAATATTAAAATTAAATGGTAATTAGCAAAAATTGCAATGTATGTAATGCGTAGTTTGCATATTACCTGGTAAAGGTTTGGGAATTATTAAGACAGACAGCAGAAAATGGCACATGATGGTTACTGTGAACGCTAAGAAAGGGTCCCATCATTTCTCTGGAAAGCTTGAATGGTTATGTCTGCGGCGCAGGCAGGCTGGAGGCCGACCACAGTCACCTGTGAAATGAGAATCTGTGGGGACTGGACAGGGCTGAACGCTTCAGTGCAGCTCTTCAGTAGAGTGAACTCACAGAGAATGTGAGAGGCCTGGCACTGCTAAAGGAAGCAGACAAAACCAGCCTGTATGTACATCCTCTGTTCTCTGAGAGCCCGTCAGGTCCACAACCAACAAGCCAGCTGAGCTTCTATCCACCAAATTAGTCTGTACTATTCCACTCGCTGTCTATCAACAAATATTGGATGAGCTTTTCTTTATTGCTTTGAAGTATACAGTTGCATTCACAGCACAGGAGCAAAAATATTGAGAATATGTATCATGTGATTTATTGGAAATTATTCTTTATTATGACTTTTGATCTCACAGGATGCCCTTCTTATGTTTTGTATCATTGAACTTTTAATATTTTTGCAATAAAATACTAAAAATGCTTTTGAGTCAGTTTGTGAATAAATCAATAGAAGTTTAGCACAAACAGGATACTTGTATGAACGTCACAAAAACACTTAAAGGCCATGTCACACAGTCACTTTGTACATTTTGTGCATTTTCCACGTATGGAATTCCAGTCTTTCATGATGTATGTAATTCATAAGTGTTTCTTGTGTTCGTCATTCTTCTGTGTGCAGATGTCTGTTGTGGATCTCGGTCGATGGGTTTTTCCATGAATTCGGTTTTGAGCTGTTCAAAATTTTGGGTCGGTTGAGAATTGACTCGTGTTTTATGTAGTTTATATGCAATTATTATGTAAATCTTACCCAATTGTGCTTGATTTTTGTGAGATTCATACGCAAAATGTTTGGCTTTCTACGACCGTTCCACGTATGTCCACTGGACATTTCACGCATGTACCACCGATGTATAACTTTCATAGGAAGTTTACATCGCAGATGTCACCTTAAAATTACGTAATTCAGAATCACTAATGAATAAACAGTGCAATATTCACGCACAATTCATGTTCTTCATTGATTTATGTGTTCTTTGCGTGGTTTATTCACACTTCTTCTTTGGTTTTAACTTGGTGCACTCGTGATACATCTGTAAAAATTTCACGTAAACACCGTAACTTTTCAACGTATATTCACGTATGACCAATTTTCATCTGTGTAGCATGCGCAAAATGTTCATAGTGGCTGTGTGATACGACCTATACTAAATTTTAAGGTCTGATAAATATAAAGAGACTAAACTAAAGATCACTGTAAGAAGAATAAGTAGGGGTTATTTTGTTTATTTTGCACGTATATAAGATTCAGGTGATCATTATGCTGGGATTTCAGATTATAAAAGAACAAAGTCTTTTGCACAATCAACATTTTTCCTCTGCTCCACAGTAGAGCCTACAGGGTAGCTGGCCTGCTCCATCGCTCTGAGGTATGTAAGAGCACTGAAGTGCGTTTCAGAACAACAGGACAGCTAGGCTTCCTCTGTGTACTTTCTATTTGTGAAATCTGCTTTTATCAGTGGTTCAAAGCCTCTGTTTCTTCGCTGACGCAGGTAGAGCACAAAGATAAGGAAAAGCACCAGGAGACCAACAAAGACTCCACCTAAAGTGGAGCCGAGTACAAACACAGCCGGCCCGCCATCTGCATCTGTGAAGATGAAGCACAGGTGGAGAAGTTCACTGAAATCTTTATTTTGTGGATGAAAAGCCAAATATTGATTCTATGTGTTTACAGTCGGAGGATGCAACTAAAATACCTTAAAAAGAAATTGTTTTATTCCATAAAAAAATATTTGCACATATTTAAGCATATATACCTTTACTTTTTCTTTTTTTGTATTCTAAGCCAAACAATAAACCAAATATTCAGAAAACAAATAGGTCAACTAATCCAACCAAAAAATAATATATTTGTTGCTCACCATCCAGAGAAATAGCATAGGAATATCCCAGCTGCTCTGAAGGGATGTAGATCTCCTCATTGGTGATCGGAGGGAAGAAAGGAACCATGTTGTAGTCCCTGTTGTGACCTATAGGGGCCATCTCGTCGGGAAAAGTGGCGTTGGAAGGAACAAACCTTCGCATCCACTCGTCAAAAATTGCATCAGTAAAAGCATGCAGCACCTGGAAGATTTCAAACGACATGGTTGTTTTAATAAGATACAAAGGAATTTTGTTTCCGTGAAATTTTTGGGTGAAATGTCGCACCAGGAAGATTGGATCGTTGGCTGCTGAGTGAGACAAAGCGCTGGTTCCATTGAGCATGGCGTGGACCAGGTTGTGAAGGTTGTTGACAGCGTCGTCCAGTTCTCCGTCTGGCTTTTCATACCCCTCAAGAGCATTTCTGTGAAATTTAAATGCAACCTCTCATGAACATGTCTCATCTAAACCATCAGATTCTAAGAATCTGCGGGAAATCTATTAAACTGAAACTGGCTGTTAGTTCTGAACAGTTTTACCTAAAGCTAAAAGATGAGTTGGTGAAATATGGCGGACTGTCAAAGTCTCTGAGACCAAGACAGCTTCTGACATCGTTCATGCTGGGCAGAGTGCCGTTGGATCTCTCCATGATGCCTCTCTGAATCAAACCCTCATTGGTGCCATTGCAAAGAGTCACCAGACGGTTGTAATCATCCAAACTGAAAAGAAAAAAGACACATCTGTCAACATCCTATTTTTTTTTTTTTGTTTGTCAAACCCCACCCATCCATCCCACAGCTCCTTCAGTCTGCTTCCATCTGGGAGAAGACTACGCAGTCTTCAGGCCAGGACCAGCAGACTCAGAGACAGTTTTCTCCTCCAGGCTGTCAGGAAGCTGAACTCTCTCCCAGCCCTGCCCCCCCTCCCCTCTTGTTGCCCCGTTGCCCTCCTGCTCTGCTGATCCCTAACATGCACATGTCACCTACCTCATCAGCACTAGCTGCACCTTCCACCAGTCCTCCAGTGCCGTAAAAAATGTAAGTTAAACAAGGAACTATATTTCAGCCACTTTATTCTCTAGTCACTTTATTCTCTCCTCATTTTTACATTGTTATTTTTATACTATTTATGCCTCTACTATTTATAGTTTGTTTTACTGTGCAATTCGAAGGTGTCCCCCCGTTTAACTGAAAAATGAAGAGAAAACGCTATTTCAATTTCTATGTATGTGTCAACATTGTAGATTTTGACAATAAAGTTACTTTGACTTTGACTTGAAACCCTATATTAATATCATGTTTATTACACGCATTTCTGAGACCCCTACCTCATTAGCATGATCAAAATTGCCCCTAAAAACCCATTGAATATAGCTTGATCTATGTTTTCTGCCCTGTAGTTCATCATCATTCCACTAGGGGCAGTAGTAGGGCTTTTCCATGTTTCAAAACGGCTTCCTGCGTGCTTTCCATTTGGCGGGACACATTAAGCTAATTTTTTAAACCTTTATAGTGAGAATAATCAATATAATGTTATTTTTTAAACTACTTGCTGTACAGACATAAAATTCATTTTTTATAACAAATTATTATAATACAGTTACACCATGCTAAAATGCGTTTATTAAATTTGAGATGGTGGGTACATAAGGTGATTTTTTTTTTCTATGAACACTAGCATTTTTTCATTTTAGACTAACATTGCTGTGAGCAAAATCTAGAAAATCTCCCAACATAATATGATAATTGATATTGTCTATATTTTGTCAAAACATCAAGTTCAAAAAACATCCTAATTTTTAAAAGAAAGTGAATTTTCTGCCAATTATTTCATGTAGTGGGCTTTACAGGGTTAACCAGTAACATTTCTTTTCTTCATCTAATCCATAATTCCCATACATCTCACCTGTTACACACCACTCCCCATCTGGAGAATCTGGACTGGTTACTGATGAGGGAGGGGTTGTCTGGATTCCTTCCTCCCAACATGGAATCAGTGCAAACATCACACTCGCTCTGACCCGTGGCAAAGTTCCAATAAGGGATGGCAAAGTTCTCATCCCCTGAAAGTCGCTGTGGAGAAGAAGAAAGTCTAAAATTATTCATACCAGGATATCAGTTGGGAGTTTCTTTCAACCATTATTTGGCAAATTCATTCTATATTTACAACAGCTTCAATGTTTTCTTAAAATTTTTGCTCTTTAAAACATATTTTTGTAGCTTTTTATTATTTTTGCATTTAGTAATTATCAAAATGAAAATTTTGAACGAAAACGTGTGAGGATTATCTACTTTTTTATCTGTCCTTAAACATGCCTGACCATAAAACAGACCAGCGTGAGGCAAAAACTGTCACATTTGGTTTGAAAAGTCCTCCGCAAACAGAAATTTGCAACTTATCCATCTGTACATTACTTATTTAGAATAAAAAGTCTCTTTTTCATGCATTTATAACAAAAAGAAGTATACTTTTTTCTTATTGTAATGGTGTCTTCTTCAGAAACAGATGCTGTAGCAAAAAAACAAAACATTTTTCAAATAAAAGAAGGGCCATCAACAACTCCTTTAAACTTTGATAGTGCACCTAGAACCTACAAGTTCCTTATTGTTGAATGCAGAAAAGCTAGAAGATCTAGACGGTAAAAGTCGAGTGTTTGACAAAGTTGCTGTACTGGATTAAAGTGGTGAGTGAATCAAAGGTCTCTTTAATGTTCAATGAAATTTTTGAATTTGCTTCAAAGCAAAGCTCCTTTCTTAACTTTTGCCTTACATTGTAACCCAGTTCATACCTGAAGCTCGCGTTCCAGGCTCAGAAGGTGGTACCTGTGCCAGGTGATGAAGGCCGGGCCTTTGTGGGAGAAATCGATGGCTTTGAAGGGACGACCAGGACCTGAATTGGAATGGAAATTGTGATTTTTGTGACTAACTTCAACCAATAAAAACACAGATGTGTAATTCACTGAGATTTAAGTCAATGCAGGACTCTAGAAAACTTATAAAGATCATGTGCTGTAAAACATTTTTAAAAAAAGACACCCTCAGCATAAAAATATCATACAAACACCTCTGAACTACCACGTCTCTGTAAAGCAACAGTTTACACCATAGCATTAGAGAAACTACTGAAAGAACCGTCCAATTTATATCTGCAAAAGAAAGAAAATAAAATCTTTAATTAACAAAAATATGTAGATTTTACCTAGAAGAGTGTCTCTAACTGAGTAGTAATGCTGCCAGACAAAAAAGTCATATATGGAAATGTTGGCGAATTGTGGATCTGTCCCGTTTGGTCCCAGTAATCCCAGCCAGTGTTGAGTAGCAATGACGTAATCTGGATGGATGGTGTTTTTAGCCAGATCCAGCACATTCAGGAACTCATTCAGCTCTTCTTGGGTCAAGGAATGGATGTTCTTCCGTAAAACGGGAGCCTTTTTTTGGTCACAATTTGGTCCCGTCCAACCAAACTTACATTGGCCACAGTCAAAGCCTGCAAAGTTTCCTGCAACACACACATTGAAATAATTAGAAAGTACTGGATTAGTGGTGGTAATAGTCTAGCTCAATCCCAGTACCGTGATAGAATTCTGCAGTACTTACCAGTGCATCTACAGGTTTGGTTGAAGAATTTGGTGGGCCACCTCTCTCTGTCATCCACATTTCGCAGCCTGTAAGGTCCTCCCCATGGCTTGTTGTCCACCCGAACAGCAGTGCAACTTCCTCTCCCTGACAGTGAGCCACAGATGTCGGCAGGATCGGAGCCCAGAGCGGGACAGCACCGTTTGGACTGGATCCCCTCCACAGTGCAGCACACTCGAGGAAACTGAGCCTCTACTGGTACAAGCAAAAATAGAAGAGTAAATGCGATCATCATATTCCACCTGTTTGTTTCCTCCAGTCAGTGGTGAAAAATCACTTTGTAGATCAACCCTTAGCGGTCAATTAGTTCCTCTTAAAGAGAGTAGAATCTCAGTCAGCCACGGTTTCCTGCTGTGTGACTTCAAATTAGATTTAGCGATAGAGCTAACATCTGCAAAAACAACATTTAAAGCCAAATCATGTTGCGTTCCGGCTGGTTACACGCACATTAAGAATGATTCTAATGTCGGCTTTTGCTTTTGTAGGGCTGAGAAGGATTAAGCCATTGGTCTTGTGATGATCACCTGACAACAATGCAGTGAGCTGCAGCAAAATCTGGAGGAATACCAAGAAACTGCCTGAAGGGACTATTATTCTGTACAGACTCTTTTCAGCAACACACAACAGGACAACTGTGTAGATCTGAATTTCATGTTAAGACATTTGGGGTTGATTGCATTTATAAAAATGTGAACAATAAAGTTCCATATGCTGAAAAAATAAAAATGGGTTCGTAGGAGCAAACTCTTTTTTTTTTCAGCTCTATGCATTTCACCTCTAGACCCCTGGCATCAGCTGACCGTGTGTTGTGTGTTTGAAAAAATGTAGAGAATGTACTTTTTTTTTCAGATGACTTATGATCTACTATAAAGAAAAACATATTTCTTGAATTGATTTTATTCATGTTAAATGGTAATACTAAAACACAGATGGGGTCTACAGTAAAAAGAAAAAATTCAAAACATTGCAAAAACCATTTTAACCATCTTATATACATTCTTAAAAAGACATTAAAAACTAACACATTTTCTTATAATTAATATAAGACACGATTCATAATAGGCTAATAGTAACTTTACAATAAAGATGTTTGAATTAAATGAAATTCAGTGACTACTTGTCTGTCGTAAGCAGATAAGTAGAGGTTTTTTTTTATCTATAACATTGAAAACAGGAAAAACATAAGTGATAATATTATAGTTGCAAACATCACCGAGGATCACCAAAAAGCAAAATACATTTTTTAAAGGCAAGAAAAAAAATATATGGACCACATTTGAGGGAAAACAAAAGTTAGAAAGCTGCTGATAAAATGCTAAACGTACAACTCCTAAATGCACAAAAACAGACCTTAAAAAATCATTTTATTAACTAAATGATCTTTTTGGTGTCATCAAAAGACAAAATCACTCATTTATTTTTAACTAACAGTCATGAACAACACATGCATCTTACCAATTATAGATGGTGTCATATTTGAAAAGAATTAAAATACCTAAAGGACACAGTGGTGGAAGAATGATGATGTGGACTTGTTTTACAGCACAGAGTTGTAGAGTCATGTGATGGTGTCGAAGAGCTTAAGCACGGCACAAATGGGGTCATTGAAAAAATACAACAACAACACAAAACAGACCTTTGGTTTTGTTGAGCCAGCAAGGTTTAAATACAGCTGAAATGCCATGAAAAAACAGAGAGATCTTTGCAGAAAACTTCAGTAAACTGAAGCTTTGTCATGCAGAAGAGTTAACCAAATCTGAAAAAAAGCTGATGATTATATTTGTTTTTTAAAATTCTAACAGCTACATCTTAAAACGCTTTGCTCTGTGGCCTCTTTACACTTTATGAATGAAAACAGCTCCTGCTCTAAAACAACACACCATGTATTGTGAAGGCAGTGATGCTGGGGCTTCAGCACTAAGCACATGATGGGAACATGACAGCTTTATAGGTTGGCCTGCATCCTCCAAACACCACACAGCTCTTTGCACTGTGGTGAAAACTTAAAGAAATATGTCCCCTATAGCAACCGGGTCACAGCACTATAGGCTGTTCTTACTCTAAACTATTTGCAGTCTTTAAAAGTTGAATATTTATGAGGAAAATCGTAAAAAGTTATTCAAAATTGTCAAGATTCGTAGTTTGAAGAAAGAGTTTATTAAGCATTTATAGGAGAATCCTATTTACAAATTAACAAAAAGGTTGATTAAGTTATTAAGACTTATTTTTGAGTCTGTGTTTAATGTGCTCAAAATAACTAAATCAGACTCACAATTAAAAGTAAAAAAATATGTGAATTTGAGACAAATTTATAGAAAATTGTGGTGCAACAAACATCTAAAATAACTAAAGATTGTTACAGAATAAAGAAACAAATAACACAAACTTGTGCGTTGAATTTGTGAATTTGTTTGGTGATTCCACAAATGAAGAGATAAAACAGATCAATATTCTTCCTTTTAACATTTTACCTTTAAGAGTTTCCTTTATTTATCAAAATGATTTTGTGGCCAAAACTAAGAAAATCCAATTTTGTTCTTTATTTTCACAGATGTTTACACAGAAAATTGCACATTTGTCAGTAAGAAAACATTTGCTTTTTGCCTAAATCGCCAATTTGTTTCCTACAACAATTTTCCCAGGGCAACATTTCATTAACATCAGCTTCATGAAAGGCGCTTTGTTCTGCGGAGACCTTTGATCCCTTCACCCGTCTGACACATAATCATACTCTGAACACATTCTAGAAGGAAACCTGTCATGTGATAGCTGAATGTTTAAGTTCTGTAGAGGGCAGTCAGTTGCATTAAAGGAATTTTTTGTTCATTTTGTTTGTTCCAATCTTTTAATACACCTTTTTTGGCTGTTCTTAATTTATTCATTGGGAAAAATGCAATAAAATCTGCAATGCAGAAGAAACAGAAATCCTATTTTAAGTCTCTCCTTTTTTCTCTCGTTATTGTTAAATTTGTTCGATTTTTTTTATCTTTTTAGTCTGACATTTTCACCAGAACGGTTGTTGAATTTTTCTATTTAATTTTTAACTTAGATCATTGATTCAGTTTTTTTACATTATTCAGTGATAATTCTTTGTCTTTATTTTATTAGTTTTTTCCTGAATTTGTTGCAATATCCCAGTATTTTCTTTTCATTTCTTTCTAACTTCTGTTCTATTTTAGGTTGAGGTAACATTTTATGAATATTTTCCATTAAATATTTAAGCTTAAACATAAAAATCAAGAAGTTTCCCTTGCTTCATTTGTATACAATAATTAGTTAGTATGAACTGTTTTTCTGTAATCTCGCTTACCAGCATAAAAACAATATAAACATGTTTTACTAGCAGATTCTGACTTAACACAAGAGTTTAAATATGGAACAATAATTGAAAACAAAAATAGAACTAAGAATGAAAAGTAATGCTTGGTTTCATATACTAAAAGGTGTAAGATCTATCATTTCTGTTTTATGGAAAGAAAAAAAAAACGATGAAATTGCAAATTGAAATTGAACTAAAAAAAGGCATTTAACTTCATGACATCGCTTTGATATGTTTACAAAAAAAAATTCTTGCCATTTCTATTATTGTTTTATTTTGGGAATATTTCAGCTGAAAAAGTTCCCAAACCTAGAATCCATACTTTCTCCCCCAAAACAGTTTCAGACTTAAATGTGTTCAGCAAGAAAAGTTAGTCAAATTCATCATAAGAATAACTTTCATGGATGTTTTTGGCAGAATTCCATCCAGTTTCAGGTCTGACTCCTCCCCCATCAGCGCATATATACCAGCTCTTTTACCAGCTAATTCAGAATTGACAAAGCCTCTTGGATAAGAGGTGAAACGTTTTTAACTTTAAAAACTAAGTCCAGATGACAGCCCTTACACCTACTACAATGTTTGGCAGAAGCTGGCAAAAATCTCTCACTCAGGAAATGAATAAAACTAGATAGGATGTTTGTGTGGAAAAAAAGCCAAATCTTTGCATCATTGCTTTAACTGAGAGAAAATGAATAAACTATGGGATGATAAGATGTGTTATCAAGAAATGCTTGATTTTTATTTACAGAAAATGTTATTTAAATGTATATAAGAGTGGGTTATGAATGCTTTAATTCTATTACATTAACAGTTTGTAAAAGAGCAAATGCTTTTCCTGATGGAAAAGCGGGTATGCTCAGTGACAGGTAGTTGATCGTCTCTAAAAAGGATTCAACTTTGACATGTAAGGATTGTTTGTGCGAAAATTTCAGAGAAGGATGTGTCTGGAGCTTTTGGGCTAAATGTAGATCCATGTGAAGAAACTGGTGAATAATGACTCAGAGACAAAACTTAGCTTTTGTAGGTTTACTCGTCAGTTTCTTGCACAATTTATCTTGTTGTCTTTCTTTATTGTTTAACACAATTTAGTTGGGGGTTTTGTGTTAGAACAGTGGTACTTTCTGGCCCCTGTAGCTACACTGTTCAGTGGAATCCTATGTCCTGCCATCAGAGGTCATGCAGCAGATTTTCTGTTCTACAAGACTGAACAGACTTTTCAAAGATAAATGTCCTTTTAGATGATATGAATCTTCCAGAAAGGCATTACATGTGACTTGTTTCTTCGAACCTCTTTTATTCCTGTTAAAAACCATCAATTAACTGTAAAGCTGCTTGCAGTCAAAGTCACAGGACGTGAAAATCAAATAAAAAATTTTGTTTGTGGTGAAAGGGGAACTCTTTTTTTTTTTCTAACATAAGTGTGATGTTAAGTATTTTTTGTTCCCCTTCAGCTGTTATGGCATCCCACCTTTGGGACAGTCAACGACATTTTCAAACAAAGTGAATCCTTTAAGTGAAACACAGGATGGTGCCAGAGAGCTGCGGAGAAAAAGCAGCACATAATGGGATGCAGAAATATCCAAAAAGGTCAAATTTGACTTCTGCCATCACTCTGCTGGGGTTTGACAAATATGAAGCCGGTTTAAGAAATAATTTTCATGGCTGTTCTTAATCTCATTTTCACTCTTTCTTTATCTCTGTGTTGGAGATTTGTAATTAATCTTTTCAGCTCTCTGGTTGATGTACACAATAGCCTATAATGGATCCAGCTACGCTTTTCCCCGAAATGTCCACGTGGACGAGTGAAATTACCCAATTGTTAATATGTGGACGGAGAAATGCTCCCATTTTCTTACATCATGTTGCTCTCTGTTCCTAACCCACTCTGCATATTCCTTACAGCGCCCTGCATTTACCAAACAACAGGAGGCTTTTCAAATGTCTGATTGAGGCCACTTCAGTTACATTTAGTAAGAACGGACCTTTATTTGTGAGAAACGGGTGAAGAAAAAAACTAATTTCTGTGTTCTTTTCTTGTGTTTCATGAATTGCTGATCACTTGAGGTTTTATTCAGCTAGAGCTGCACCAGGCGTTGGGGTTCCTCCTTCATATTCATAAGTCTTTTAAATCAGCTTGAACCAAGTGATTCATTAAAGAACATGTAATGGTTAGTGTGTTAATGCTTATTTTAGGGCATTGGAGTGTCATTGTGGCATCATACTGGATACTTGTTAGGTTACCGGAATATGACAAAACTCAAAATTTAAAAGCTTTTCTACTTTTTTTTTAATCATTAGGTTTGGATCTTAAAAAATGGCAAACTGTCACTTGACATTTCAACTTTTTCAAAAAGCTATCCTCTGCTTTAAATTAATTATGCCTTAAGTACCTTTCGTGTGGTCTTAAATAATGTGTCTGAAGTCCTTTGTGCAAAATATTTCAATATTTTATCTTGCAGTTGTTCAAAAGGTATTTTATTTAAATAATGGATTTATTCAAAAGCGTGTTTTGTTAAAGATACTGTTGAAATGAGAAGTGGTGGATTTGTTCTCTTTTAGTCAGAGCTTAGGCAGGCAGGTGAGGCATATGCAGTATCTGTGCACAATAGAAGGGGGGCAGTGTTGCTGTTTCTGTTCAGCGCTGCTTCTCCGATCCCAACAGTTTGCATTTCCTTCACCAAACATGCCATGAAATAGTCTAGGATTGGACATCTTTGTACTTCAACTGTCACCATTTCAGATCTCCGCCATGGCGCAGAGTGACAGACGGTACGTACAGTGGGTTGGGTGGTATGCAGCTCTGTGGAATGAGGAGCCTGTATGGAGTTTTTAATCCTCTTTAAGACTCCTATCCATCTCCAAATTAATATCTGGGGGCCACATATCCTCTGCACAAGTTTGTGCTTTTAAAATCCCACTTCTCAAGGAAACTGATCAAATAATTCACTGGAAAATAAGATTAATAGTTGCGCTGCAGAACATGCTTCAGGTCAATTATTTAGGAGATTCCAGTGATATTCTCATTACACTGCAAAACCAATTCAAGGACAAGCAGTATGAAGCTTTGTCTTGTAGATTAATTGCCATTAAAGGTCAACATGCGTTCAAATTGACAAAGATGCTATCCATTTTCATCAGTTTGAGCAGCACAGTATATGGGAAACCTATAATGCTCATTACATGCATTCAAATTGCTCTGTCCTAATTACTAATCAGTCTCTTGTACTATTAGAGATGGAAATTAGAAATACAAAAAGACCCTTAGGGATGATTCACTTAGAGTCTAATAGTTTCCTTTTAAACTCATGTTGGCATTTTGAAAATTAAAACTCTCTAAACTTTATCCGACATCATTTATTGGAGCCAAAGTATGGCTATTTAATGATTTAAGGTGGTCCAATATCATGTGTTTGTGACCATAACAGAGCAGAATGATATAGTTTTTGTTCAGCTGGCTCCTAAAACACTAAACTACACTGTTTATTTTGCCATGCCCCAATCAGAATATTGGCTAGACCCTTCAGTGATTCTTTCTTCAGTGATTCCCGCCCACCTCTCTGGCAGCTTACCGATTTACATTTGAGCATAATGCAAGCTTTAGAGGAGGCACAAGGCAGCCCTGATAAGTTACAAAGTGCTCCGGGGGTAAACCTCGTAAGAGAGGGTTTGGAGTTATTTACAGCGTTCAAATCCTTCAAAAATTCATGTCTGGAGGATGAGATTGGCTTTTGCAGCTGATGCTTTGCACACAAAGCAAACACAATGCATGTGCAGGGTGTTTAGGCACAAATGACCAAATGACATTAATTCTAATTGACTGATCACATCCCATGCTTTGGACCACTGTGCATGATACTTCCCAGGACACAAGGGTCCTGTCATCACACACAGGGAGCTAAAAAAGAAACAGTGAAACAGCTTAAGTGCTGAGGAACACAGAAGACTAAAAATGATTTGTAAATGCAATTTAACTTTCAATGAAGCTCTGCTTACTTGTTGTATGGCATTTTCCTATTCAAAGGCATGTTTGGATTGTGCATGTGTGATAATAGGAGTGCAAGGAAATTGCAAAGCCATGACAATGGAGGTTAAAGGCAGTGGAATTCTCTCTTATCAGAAATGCTTTCTTTCCATACATTTGTTCCATTTGAAATGCATTTAATTGCAAATAGAAAAGAAGAGAGAGAAGGCCAACAATGCAGGAGGCTGAAGCATTTTTCTTGTCCTCTTTTGAGTGTGCGTATTCAAATCAGAGCAGGCAGACAATGAAGGAAAGGAATCGTGCTCTGAATAGCCTCTCTGGCTCCTTTTCATTCCCAGGCCAATCCACAGCCGTCTTCTCCTCTTGCTCTTAGGGGCGGGCTTTCCACTCAAACTTCCACTGTAGAACAACACATTCGCCTGATAACACAACAGGAGCACACACATGGCTGCAATTCATCACGCCAGCGTGAGACCTTTGTGGGTCTCGGTAAATATTATCTGAGACATTCTTTCTGACTTTTGCAAAGCTGTTCAGCCACTAGCTTGACAAGGCTGAAGTTCGTTTCTTCCATTAGGCTCAGCCGGGCCCTTTCCTCTAAAGCCGCGACACAAGCCTTGGCCCGGAATCCGTCTCTCCACTTGATGGGAGGGGAATCTGTGGATCACGGGGCACTAAGTGCTTGAAGCCTGCACTTTTGTTAGGGCAAACCGGTAGAGAACACCAACCCCCCCTCCTCCAACAGATATGCTGACAGTGTCATGGGTGAAGAAGAGGAAGTTGAAGCAAGAAAGTGCACCCTTCAAACTTTCCAGTGCAGTGCTAGGAATTTTATTTTTCCTCAACAAAGATTAATACATATTTATACAAGCCCAAATACTGATAGGAGGGTGGTAGAAGAAAATCTTGGAATTGCAGAGGTAAACTATATGTAAATGCCATAAAGTAATAGACTTGTAGTGCAAATCACACCATTTTATCTTTAATTTTGCTTTCGTACCCCCCTCCCCCCATCCTCTTTCCTCTGGCTTAAAGGTGCATCAGAGATATGCATTTAAGCATATTCAGAACACGGGGCGTGAAATTAAATGTGTGGCAGAGTGAGAAAAATATACAGACGCTGGAGATGCCTTAAAAATAGTCATTTATGCAGATGGAGAGGAGTGAAATCATTTGCAATGGGATGACCCTCTCTCCGAGCATTTCTCCCCTCACTGTTCTTCCCTAATCTTGCACTGTATCTTCATTTTTCATTGAACTCGCCAGTTTGCTGCTAAGCAGCCTTGTAGATAAGGCAAAGTGCTAAAAGGAGACGACAGAAGGAGCTCAGTGGGCCCGTTTCTATTGCACTTTCACCCAAGGCAATGGACAGAATTTAACGGATTCCTTCCAACATATGTTTTTGCCAGATAAGTAAACAGTGTGTGTCGGAAATGAAAAAAAAAAGCATTTGCAATTTAATGACATTACAGCTCCCAGCTTAGCCCGCCGTGCTGCGAGGCGAGGAGCAGAGAAAGGGGAGAGCGGAAGAATGGAACCGGGTGTCATCAATGTTTTTTTTCTTTCCTCTTGCAAGAAGCAGCACTGAATTCTTCTTATTCTTTTCAAGCCCCTTCCGTTCTCCATCACTTCCTGCTATTTTTTTTCTCTTTGCCTATAGTTTCCTCATTTTTGTGGCAATGAAATTATCTCTCATGTTATTCAGAAAACTCACCATTTCCACCATACAACCCTCTTCACTGTTTCTGATTCTCTCCGATTTCCTGAACAAGAAATTCCCGTCAACCCTGGCCACGGGTGCTCCTCCCCACCCACCCGGCCCGCTTATCCTCCTTTGTTTGGCTTCATCAAAGTGCAATAGATGTTTGGCACAATAAAGAGGAGCAAGCCTTCATGCTGACAAAAACCCTCAGACCTAATGTTAGGACCAGTGTTGATTCGGCAAGAGAATCCCCTCAGAGGCTTTGATTCAGCAGCAGCAGTAAACAATCCATCCATCCTCTGTGAAAACTCAGTGATTTTCCTCTTTGCTCCCCACCGGCTGTCAGCTGCCTTAATATAGAGGGCTAATTGTGCAGGAAAGCAGATTAGGAGAGTGGTAGGATGTACTCCTTGACCATGGGCTAATGTGATGACAAGTTTGGGGACCCTCTAAGCAAAAGGCGTCGCACGCCAGGGCACTTTTGGCACCGACTTTAATCTGCCTTTGGTATTAAGTCAGCAAACCGGCTTGTTTGAGTATGGATCAATCGCTCGCTCATTATTTTTACAAGAATGCTTTATATCCAATATGCTTTCCTGGTGTTGATCTCTCATTAACCATGCTATGTAAATGCACTGGCAATCCCTGTGTAAGGGATACGTCACCCCAGGGCCCGAGCTTGCAGAAGCACGTTAAAGAGAAGAAGGGGCAGGAAATTTGGGTCAGTCGCCTTCGCCAAAACTTGAATTTCAGGTTTTGCTCAAAGCCCCCTGCTAAGCCTTTCTCCTCTAATGTGTTTTTGTTTGGTGATGTTGTGTTTTAAATGTCAGCCCTGCAGCTGTCCAGCAATTTAGTACACACAAAAAGCCCTGTTTCAGTACTGCTTCCAAGTCTTCATGTTACCTCTGTAATCGCTGCTGGCTGCAACATTACACACACTCCATTCACACCAGGTCTTTTATCACCTCTGACTGAATTGACTTTACAGGAAAAAGGTTAAATAAGGTCAAAAAAAGCAGTGATAATATTACAGGACAACAAAAGATACACCCGATTCTCCATAAAGATGATTGATATTGAGTTATTATTGTCATGGTAGCAAGCTAACGTGTGCAGGGGCAGAAAGCAGCCGAAATCTGACACTGGATCCTTACCTGCCAGGATCCATTGTGCATCAAATTAACCGGGGATATATTTCAACTTGTTTACTCATTTCCTACATACAAACATCCAACAATTCAGCGGGTTGAGACATCTGTTTGCCTGACAAGAGATCATGCAGCACGTGGCATGAGAAACGGAGGCTTCTGCCATATTCGGCTTCACTGTGGGCTGGCGCGGTGAATGACGCAACAGGAAAACAAACCTGACAGCACCAGGCATCAGCTCGGCATTTCTTTTGCGCCCTACATACATAAATCTCTTATTATTGCTGTGCGTTAGCTCTGTATATTTTTACACCTGTCTGCGGCAATATCAAAGCGTAGGGGTTTGCTTTTAGACATTCAACTTCATTTATGTCTCCTGTATCAGTTTATGTGAGGAGTGGGGGGGGGGTGAGGTGCAATGTCAAGGCTTCGCTCTGTTTTAAAAAGGGCTGTCAAAGAGCACTGTTCCACTTGACCCATTTTATTTTTCATACAAACAACTTCAGCGCTGAATGAAACACGCTGAAAGTTCTGCGCTTTTTCATGGATGTGTCAAATGTCACAGCGCTCAACAAACACTTATTCCTCACTTTTAATTGCTCTTGGTATTTGGATGAATAAAACTTTTTACTTCTCACACGCAAAACAAAAAGAGGAAAAAAAACATTAGAGAAGAGGGGCTTTTCTGTGGCTCAAAAGACAGAAAGAAACATCTCGCTTTCTGCTGGTACTTGAGCAGCTCCCAGCCTTGTATCAACTGTGCTCTCACCACAATAGTGAAGGCCAGACCTTTATTTACAGTCCCTGTTTCAAGCCTCAACCCTAGATCTCTTTTCTACAGAGCTAACAAAACAAGAAAGAAGAAATTTTCTCTCCAAAAGCCCCTGCCTTAAGTGTAACCTTTAAAATATAACTATATATAAAAATAGAAGATTTTCTAAGATGCATCCTGCAGGAACGGTAATGGTGTTGCTAAGGCATGTCTGCTGTAGGTCCCCCTCTATGTACTGTTGTCTTGGACCATTCATAATAGATTTGTTCTGAGGACCTTCACATTAGTTCCCAATTAAGGTATGAAGTCATGCTTCTTCATCACTATAACCAATGGCACGTTTCATGGGCCGGCTCTGTTTTGAGGTTAAAAACATATATTTTTATTGCATGTGATATGGCGTGCACACAAATTATTGCTGTGCTGTCATCAAGGTTCACGCTGCTGCATTCCTCGTAACGCTTTGCATCCGTGTTGTTGTGCTTTATCCCGCGGCTGTAAAATTGTTAAACATTCAGTTTTTGTCACAGTAAGCTAGTCCTTTAGTCATAAGTGTGGTTTATCAAGAATGTGTACATAAAGACAATAAAAGCCCCACTCTTTACACCACTTTAATGAAAAGTCCAATTTTAGGGCCCATTATGGAGTTTGGATCTTTTTATTGTAAGAAAAAAAAAAAAGGTGCAAACAGGATAACAGAAATTCCAGTTTCCATTCCTGAACATTTCTTTACATCTTATTTGGAAATAATTACGACAAATATTTGGAATTCAGCTGCTAAACCACAATATCACAACACAGAGTGATTCTCAAATCAGGCCTTGCATGCCGTAATCCTGTTTGAAATGTAATAAATAATCCCTATGCCTTAATGTTAATATTTTATTAATTTATTGTAGAATTGACAGAGAGAAAAAAATAATAATAAAACGATCCAGCTCTCACACGTCAAGTGAGGCTGCTTGTGTGCAGGAGGAAATCATTCCTTCTCATTAAAGGTGCAATCTCGGAGACCCCAGATTTTTGTTGTAATAAGTGGGGAACATAATCTCTTTTATTGATAGGCACATGTTGCTGAGAGTATGCCAACTGACAGGTACTTATCTTATTGCTTGTGTCCCGTGTTAAAGAAAGATATAATTCTTTGTGACTGTTCCTCAGGGCATCAGCACTTCAACTTCATTATTTCTACTTATGAGAGATTTTTTTTCCCCCTTGAAAACCTGAGAATTAATATGAGAGCCTGCAATCGCAGCCAGAGGTCATTTGGAAATGGAACAGACAGTATCATGTCAGTTAAAAGAACATTTGTTAAAGCTCTTCAGCTAACATTATTTAAATTTATTGATACACAAAATTATCCTTTAGCCTGTTTTTTTTTTTCTTCTTTTTTGGTAATTATTATTTTACCAATTGAAAAGTCTAATTTTGGGGGGGAAAATGTGCAACCTCAAAGCTTGTGCATTCTTTTTTTTATTTTCCTTCAAATTTTTGTTCAAAGATTTCCAAGGTAACCATTGTAATTATGGTTTGTAAAATATTGTTGAGTCTTATTAATAAAATGTAAAAGTCATTAGTGCAGTGAGTTCCTTCAGACAGCAGTGGGAGCTTTAGAGTCAGATATTTCCCTGTGTCAGAGCTGAGAGGGATGCAAAAGATTCCCATATTTATACGTCTGTGCACAATTTTTTCTCATATTTAGAAGAAATCTACAAACATAAGAAGGTGCTGGACTTATTTTACTAAACGTCTTTCTTTTTGTGATGTAGTTTTACACTAAAAAATGCATATTGTCTTGATTTTTATCAAGTTATCTTTGACTAACAGATGAATTTCCTTTGAAAAAATATTGTTTAATACGTGAGAAGAGCAAATAAATCTAATCTGAATACATAATGACAGGATATTTATAGTTTTTAAAATCTATTCCCTGTATTAAAACTGTTTTAAATTTTTGATTGTTTGCAATAAATCAATTAAACTATATTTATAGAGCACCTTTATATCTAACACAAAGTCTTAAACTCACATGCAAAAAAAAAAAGTGTTTTCTCAAAACAACAATAACCCCCACCCCCACCCCCACCCCCCACCCATTTTTATTACTTAAAAGCGGCACACAAAAAACTCCTCCTCAATTCAATGTGGTATGTTTTTCTAAAAAATGTGAAACATTTCTTTGCCAAAAAAATATTTTTTTTAAGACAGTATATTTTTTCGTGACACACAACCATCCTTACTATTTGTTTAAATGTTGTCCAACAAAACAATAACTAATACTCTTAAATTGAACATTTAGTTGCTGCAGACTGGATATAAATCTGGAAATGTTTTGGAATAAATTCCCAAATTGCTAAATCCACACATTATGGTGGACATTTTTTTTTTTTTGCTTTTAGTTTACTCATCTCAACTGTAAAACTCTCTTCACCCACCTTGTTGACCCAGCTACCCCATTTGCCCCCAGCTTGTATTTCAAGCCTTCCCTCCATGAGGGCCCACCAGCGTATTGCATTATGTCCTATTAAACAAACTTTAACTCCTTTAAAGCAGAGTCAGACTTCAGAGGCTGTTTATGGGGATGGACTGTACAGTACACAGAGATTTCTCATTTCTTTCGGTGACCTTGGGCACAGTGACATGTACGCTTGTGAGGCTTTGATTTGCCATGTTGAGGTGTTGCGGAAAAGGTGCAATGTGAGATAATTTTTGCTTTTTTCACCTCCTGGGAGCATACAGGAGTAAGAAATGCAGCAGTTCATACTCTGAAGATTACAGGTAATATGACACACAGCCTTCATAAACATTCTTGACACAACCTGATGATGGAGATATTGCTGCAGGAGAGACTTTTCACACTTTGATTTGCCTAAAATGAGATGGAGAAGCCAGTGATCAGACTCTTTGAGGTTTTTCGAAGAGAGGCCAGGTCTAGGTGTCTGTATCTCCCAGCGTTGCAGTCGGCACACACTTGCTATGACAACCAGGTGAGCAAGAAGCAGAGTCCTGCAAACAAATTGAGAAAACATCCTCAAACAGATAATATTGATGTATTATTCATGTCCCAAAAAATACTAAAAAGATCCATCTCAAGCCATTGAAAGCAGTTGATAATCCACATGCCTCTAGGGCAGCCTTGGGCAAATTAGAGATGAGCAAGCCATTGTGCATCCCTTTAAGGTCAACATGGTTGAACTGGTGATACATATGTATGTTAATTTGCCTAATCTGACTTCTACAAATGTCTTACAGGCACATAAAGGGTTTAACACTCTGACATAATGATATCAGGGTATCTGGGAGGCGGCTTATGAAATATGAGGCAGCCGTCGCTGTTAATCTTATGTGCAAAGCTTTATGCAGCCTGTTAGTATTTCACTGTAACTCAAGTTGGGTTTAGATTAAAAAAAATTTAAAAAATCCAAAAATACGTAAAACAAACTCATACCATTAGGCTTTGTAATTCAATATATTTTAGAGGCTAATAATAAGGCATCAGCTCATTATATACCCGCTAATATTTTCTGCATTTTTTATGTTCCACGTCTTCAGGCTTTTAAGAATCATTTGCAAACTTTCAACATAGTGAAAATGTCATGAATAGGAGGGAAGATTCCACTTGTCATTCTTTATTGGAATGACAAAACGGGTTTAGAAAATGGATGGATGGACTTTGACTTTTGCTGTCTTTCTCTCTCTCAAATGCCTTTCATTTATGAAACACCAACTGAGAGATTCCAGATTCCTTTGAGACATGTGCAGAATGTCTGCAAATATTTAAAAAATGTAATACAACTTAATGCTATTCAAATGGTAATAATGACTCTGAAGGTTTTTGTTTTTTGGGAGATTTTCATAACCAGCTCTCCTCAATCTTTTTTTTTTAAGTAAGCTGTATAATATAATTCAAATGTAGGTACTAAAAATATTAATTATTATAGAATAGACATAGATTAAATATCTTTATCAACAATCTGATAATCTTTGAGCACCTTTATTATTATTTTTTCTTACATAAAATCTTACTGAGTTAAGAAAAGTTATGAACAATTATTTTTAAAAATGCTAATTGAGGTGTTTATAAGTAAAGTTAAATAATTTGCTCAGTTCTTACTGCTAATTTAATATTTAAAAAATGTGATTTAACATATTTCTGTATGAATTATTGTGGAAAATATGCTTTCTCATTTACTTTCTTCTTTACTTCTCATCTTGTGTTTTTTTTTTTTTTTTTTTTTTTTTTTTTTTAGAAAAAGTAAAACATAGCCTACCTATTAAAAAGGCATTTAGTCCATTTCTTTCTTGGCCAGTAAATCTATTCATCAATTGTTCTGGCTTGTAGATTGCATTCTAATGCTAATCTAGCGTGTTAAATATCTTTTTGTTCCCCTTTCACCGTTTTGTCATTCAGTTTATCCAGTTTTGGCCACCCATTTTATTTATTTATGCGCCTGCTTCCATTCATGCGCTCATGTATTTTTTATTATGTTGTTTCACTGTCATGCAGTGTCAACTCACTCTATTCAGTGTGGGCTACTTGAAGGGCTTGGAGGGACAAAGCGTGTACACATTGCACCGCTATTCACTCCGGCCAGCTGGATCGACTGAAAAAAAAAACCCTGTGAAAAGAAATCCTCCACAATGGACACAGAAGAAGTGCACAATGCTAACAGTTTTCCAAATACCACTGATTGCTTTCATCACAATGAGGGAAAGCAGCCGCTTTTTCTGAGCTCCACTTCAACAAACAACACCCTCACAAAACCTCCCAACCCACGTTTTGTTTCCAGACAAAAACCCCTCGACCGTCTAAACGCTCCCAGAGTTGAAGAAAGTTCTTTCAGCCATCTTCACCCCTTTCCTCAACAAAAATATAATTAAAAAAGCTCCAAGGAAAGTAGGGTGGGGGTGGGGGGGTGTATGTGTGCGTAAAGAGGGGAGTCACAGCAGGTTTTTCCCATACTTTGAGCGTCTTTCCCATACTTTGAGCGTGCGTAAAACTGAAAAACACCAGTTTGATTGTATTTTTATCAAACGAATTCAGAAAATGTTTTTTTGTTTGTTTAATAAATGTCACAAAACGTGTGAAAAAACACCTGCCTCACCGTTTATTTTTTCAGATTCAACCAGCAGGCTGTTGCTGTCAGGGGCGAAGAAGGAAGTTCCGTGGAGTGAAGTGATGGAGGTGTTACAATGGAGAGCAGCGAGCTGAAAGCGTCTAATTAACCGTGACGCGGATAATTATCCCTGGACTGTCCAAATTAGTTTTGCATAATCGCTCCAATCCTTATGAATTAATCTCACGGTGGCATCGAGGCTTTTGATTCGTGTTGGCATCCTTGTGTTATAGATCTAATAGGAACTGGAGCCCTGCGCTCTGTCACACGCACTTTTTTTAAATTTATTTCTAAGGATATCTAGTTTTTAGGAGAAATTTCAAAATAAAATAATAAAATAAGTTTTTCTTCCTTTCTATTAAAAGTGTGATCAACAAGAGCTTTTGATAACAATGAGCTACTTTAACCCCCCCCCCCCCACCCCCACCCTCCCCACTGCTCCTTCCTTCTCTCATTCACAGCGCAGACAAAAGCGGCCTTTGGAGGATACCTTACACTTCACCTGGACTGAGAAGCGGGAGCAGCAGAAGAAAAGATACCAATCTTGTTCATCTCATCAAGAACTACAGCCGTCATCCTCTTCTGTTTAATCCGAATAGGCTTTATTGTAGTCCTTTTTTTTTTCTTTTGCTCAACAAGTGAACAGTAGCTTGAAGTACATAATGGAGGTTAAAGGAAAAACACAAAAAAACATACAAATTCCATAAGGGGTTAGTAAAAAATGTTTTTGTTTTTTTCTTCCTGCTGCACATGATACGAGAGAGATATAGAAATTATAAACCCACTTAATTAATCTTTTTTTTTGCTTAAACTTTTTCTTTTCTTTTTTTAGAAAAAAGCGCGTGGTGGCACAAACCCGAACGGAATAACACCTTTTCAAAATAAATTACATACTCATGTGCAAATGTATCGTCGTTTTTTTTAATTTCCTGGGTCACCATAGATTCACTAAACAATAAATATTACAGACATCTAAAAAACGGTTTAAAAACTCAAAATATACACCGGATTTCTAGGGAAATGTCGGCCCTAGATCAAATACTAGGCCGTCAACAGCAAATAAACTAAGGTCAATTTATCATCCTGTACACATTTACAAAGTCGTAACAGTTCTTGATCCTTGCGCCTTGCGTAAAAATGGAGAACGGTTGTCATCTCCGGAATGGCTCGTTGTGTCTTTGATTCCGACAGGTCAGTCAAGCAGGTGCAACAGATAGAAATGAGAGTTTTTATAAGCAAATTGCTCCGATCCCCAAACCCTAAAAGCGTCGACTTTTCCTGGGATTGCAGGAGGTGATGATGCTGAGCAATAATAGATCAGAAAGTCTTCTAAATTACAATTACCTTAGATAAAGGCATTAGGAAATGTACATACACATGTGATATCTGAGACGACGAGTACTTCATCACATGAACAAGTTTGTGCATGCATTATAAAACTCTTGCATGAGTTGTTCTGTCGGCTCACTCTGGAGGGGCATCATAACGCCGCAGCGTAGGCGGGGTACGGTTCAAGTTGAGGTTTCCCCATCCCTGGGAGGAGGATGTATGCTAATGGGGGCTGGAGTCCCGCCGAGGGCCAGGCCGTACAGTTACACGGGATCATGTAGCCCGGGTTTCCCGGAGACGGGTGGGAGTGAGTGTGCGTCCCGCCACCAACACCGCCAGTCCCGGTGAACCCACCTCCCGGCCCGTAACCCAGCGGAGACGCGTACGGAAAAGAAGGCGGGGAAAGCTCCGTCATCTTGGATCCCAGGTCGAAAAAAGAATATGGGTTCGCAGACATAGAGGGGTTGAAGAAAACTCTAGCCGCCGCGGCCGCCGCTGCAGCTGCCGCCTTGTCGGGATTCCCAATGACAGACTCGGAAAGCGCTCCAGTGGCAAGTCCGTTAACTTTGAGCGCGTCGTGCTCCCCCAGGTTGTACGGCACCGGGAAGGAAAACTTGTCTTTTTTCATCAAAGTCTTAGGCTTCCGCCTCGGTCTGTATTTATAGTCTGGGTGCTCCTTCATGTGCATCGCTCGCAGCCGCTTGGCTTCGTCGATGAAGGGCCTTTTCTCAGACTCGGAGAGAAGTTTCCATTCGGCTCCCAGCCTCTTGCTGATCTCGGAGTTGTGCATTTTCGGGTTCTCCTGAGCCATTTTTCTGCGCTGGGCTCTGGACCAGACCATGAAAGCATTCATCGGACGTTTGACGTGATCCATTGGCTTAGACATGTTGGTACAAACTCTGAAAGAAAACGAAAAATAGATTTGTTTTCACTTACTTAAGATGTTCACCACTACACGTATGTTTGGACGACAACAAACATCTACATCCATGAGAGGCGCGCAGCCGCTACTCGGTAAACTCTCAATACTTACATAAAACTTTAGTAAATCATCCCACCGCTGTTTTTCCACCCCAAAAAGTTGCGCGTCCTTATTAATGCTTGGATGTTCCCTGCGTAAAAGTGGCATCCATAAGTGATACGCCTTTGGTGAAGGAGGAGAAAAAAAAGAAACCGCTCCGTACTCTTTCCCTCTTGCCGTCCGACAACCTTCTCTCTGCTGCAGCTCACGCTAGTGGATGACAACTCCCGCTCTCCTCTTGTGAAATACTGAATCATGCGGCAGGTAGTGAAAGTGTCACTGGCGCATGCGCACAAGAAGCGAGGGCGCCTGTTGAACTTTTTTTTTCACTCTGAGGAATAAACACGTCCCTGAATAAATATCCTTATTTTAATACCATTCTTTTGGGGTCTTTGTTGGAGCTTGTGCGCACTATCCCGAAACATTAGGGCCTTCAAACGATATTTTAAGCCATATGCGTACCTGACGTTGACGCATCCAGAGTTGTTTTAGTCCCTTTTAAATGTAAATAAAAGTGCAAAAATTTTCTTAAAAACATTTGCTCCTATCCGGTTCACCTTTTACTTGTTTTTTCTCAATTGCAATAATCCATCTTTTTCTCAACCAGTCTTCCATCACGGTGTCCCTCTCTGGGTGGCACTGCCACAGAGAAGTGTAATGCGCGCTGGGCGGCAGGACAGGTAAAGAAAGCGCTCTCTAATTTTCTGATATCGTCGCATTTTCCCAGCAAATAAGCATCCATCGAGGAGGTCTGGAGTGTTTCTAACCGCGCCCGCTGAAATTAATTACTTTCACTGCAACCCCTCTTTTCACTCACACTTCAAAGGACCTTCCCAAGGGCAGCGAGTCGACAACTGAAATTAGGTTGTCCAATATACAACTAAGCAATTACAGTTATCTCCGGGACCTGTTGAGTAAATTGTGGGTTTAAGTGGCTTGTTCTGGCACTTACTCCCGGTGTTCATAATTAAATATGTGCAAAAAAGGGTGAAAAGGAGAAGTGGTGAATATTATAAATGATGAATTAGGGTGTATGGGTAGAGCGTTCAAATTAGGACATAAACGGAAGTAAAAATTGAATCCACTTTGCAATTTTACTTTTTACCCGCCCAGCTTCATTTTATATTATTATTATTATTATTATTATTATTATTATTATTATTATTATTATTATTATTATTATTATTATTATTATTATTATTATAGCTTGTTTAAAGGACATTGACAGAAAAGAAAGTTGCCCAAATGCTGTAAACCATGGTCAGTATTGAGCTTTTAATTTTTTTAAATGTTTTTTTTATTCTATCAATTCTTTTTAAAAAGGTTGAAGGCTCCGTGTTCGCTGAGGGTTCGCTTCTTTTGCCTCCACACGGAAACCTGACAAGGCGGAGATGATCCGTGTCAAGGGGAGCAAAAGATGCAGCCCAAACTGACGCGCATGCAGCATCTCCCGTGCGCCCCTGACGCTGGTTTGTCACTCACATCGATAACATTGTTGCAAGTGAGGCGCTGCGCTCACTCCACGGTAACACGCACCTCTCATGACACAAACGCGCAATTCTATCTATATTTTCTTTGGGATGAAAGTTGTTCTCCACGGATGGAGAGGTGAACCGTGAAGTGCGCGCACATGCTGTCACTGCAGGGCCCCCTGGCTGTGCTTTTCGTGTCTTTGCTTTTCATATATTTGGATTTATTATACTGATTTTGTTTGGTTTTATTTCTGCTTTTGTGCAGTTTTATTTAGCTGAAATAAAATGGTCTAATTTCTTTTTTGAAGGATGCTCAGTCAGGGGGGAACCATTCAGAGCAGCATCAAGCAAAAACTTACAGTTGTCCTATTTTACTCCTTTATTTAATACGCCCTTAAACATTATATTTACATTTGCACACAAAAAAATATAAAGACATAAAAAATGTTTGCAGTCTGCTTTTCTCTTCCTTTTACCTGCCACACCTGAACCCTAAAAAATACCACTTAAATAATTCAACATGAGTTAGTGAGAGTGGGAGAATTACCTGCCGATAAAGCCAGGGTCCAACCTCTGAGACGGAGCTGGCACTCCCACCTCACAGCACACCGATGATAAGACTGAATAGAAAAAATATCATGCAAATAGAAGGCAGACAGCAGCAACAACAAGCCCATGGGGACATTTTCCTACCTGGAGAGATTGCACACAGTTTACTCTAAAGTGCTAAAGCCATCACCCTGAAATAGAAGCCCCTGAAGGTGCTAGAATCAGTTTATTCTACTCAACAATCCACTGAATATGGGAAGACGGACAGTAAATCGTAACTGGAGTTGATTAAGATCCCCTTTATAATTCCAGTTTGCATTTTTAAAAAAAGGCCTCATTCTTAGAAAAAAAAAAGCTTGAAGATGCGTTTATGTCCTTATCCTTTACAAGCAGTAACGGATCCCCATCTCTCATAGTGGAGGGGAGGGATGGGGATCAAGTCTTGAAATAAATTGATTTGAAGGGAACACAGTTTGACCTCTTGTTATCAGATGGCTTTTCTTTGACTAAGAGAGGCCAATCAGCAATACCTCCTGTTAACCACTTCAAACCCCTCAAAGTGGGGAATATTTACTACCACATGAAAGTTTGCACATTATCAGGGAGTTGTTTTTTTTCCCCCACAGAAAGCGTGAGGGAGGGGTCCTGATTTTTGTACCTGATGTGGTTTCGTTCTGTTTGTCTGATTACATCTTTCCTTGGATCGTCCCTCTTTCCTCCTCAGCCTATAATGCAGTCCGATATTTATTTATTTTATTTTTTATATTGCAGACCCTTTTTCCTGTGTTTACAGCTAATTTTCCGAAAATAAGAAGCACACATCTCCAGCAAAAACAGGCTCATTGAAGGCAATCTGTCAGGAGAAGAATCCGTCTATGAAGAACAACGGCAAAGATTTACAGATGCGGCCTATTGTTTTAGCCCTAATTGCTGTTTATTTTCAATTAATTTCTTCATCTGGGCTATTTTTATTTATGAATGGCTAAAATAAATTATAGTTGCAGGAAGATAAACGTGTTTATGTTGAGATTTCTTTGAATAGTGGGGGGGGGAAAATCCTTAAATTGTAAATGAATTTTTCATCCTAACATGAAAGTAGGATATACAGACTATTGAACACAAATCTGTCACCGTCACATGCCATTAGCTGCAAGAATCTTATCTTAAGTGAGCCTTTGATAAAGTACTAATGGCAAACAGTTAAGGAGGCAGCGAGTGATTCAATTGATTAGCACTTAAAGATGATTGCTTTCAGATTAGAAGGCATTTTGTCTAATGAGGTGTCTTTATAGTCGCTACAATACACAGAAAATATGCTTAAGAGCAAGGCGACATAATGACAGGATTGGTAAAGAGACAATGGCGACCTAGGCAACACTAAAAATGAGTCAAATTCCATGTCTGAATCAATGCATAATTAATGTGAATAAAGTTTGTATTTTTATGGCTTAAATATGTGACCTATTTTGCAGGTTGTGTTCTGAAAATATATTCAATAAGTGCCAAATTAGTTGTGCAGTTCTTTAATCATTCTAATTATACAGTCTTTATTGCTCCTTAGGGCAGAATTCTGTGTCTTTGTCTCAGTGGGAATTATTTTGGTGAAAAACCAAAATATTTACTCAACCACAACCTAAATATTACGCATATCAAGAGGAATTGAGAAATAATCCTCTCATAGAGCACAGTATTAACTTAATCACATTAGTGAAAATACTACTGATAGTGGTCATGATCCCCAGTGAGGGAATCTGCAATTGACAGTAAAACAGCCATACAAAATAGAACACACTGTGTCGAAGTCTGGGGGCTCGAGCAGGCAAAGCGCCCCGAGGACTGTTTGTGCGTGTTTGCCTGAATGCTTGAATGATGGTAAAAGAGGGGAGAAAGAGGAGTGATTGTCAGCTGAATCTTCGAGGGCCTCGACTGACAGATACCACAAACTTTTGAAAGCACATAATGGAGGGAGAATGGCTAAACGCAGAAGCATGTGGAGTCCGCCAGCCTGATAAGACCTTCATCTTTAAACCAGCGCTTGTCAAAGTATTATACGTAATCGCATGCAGCAGAATATCTCCACACCCCGAGGCGCAAACAAATAGCAGCGGCATTCAAATGGCTTCTTGGATCATTAAAAAAAAATAGTAAAAAGTCAGATTTTTGAACTGTGATTGCTGCCACCACCCACAGGGCATATGTTTAGCTTAAACCTTGAACAGATTCTCTGTGGCAGATCCCCGTGGTTTCATATCCAGGATAGTTGTTTACCTTGAGGCTCTGAGATGACTTTTCCCATGATAGACTATTTTGAACCATTTAGGGGATACATTATCGTGGGCTTTTCTTCCTCATTATATTCCTCCTTATCGCCACAGCATCACTGCAAAGCCCCAAATAGAGAGTTGTAATTACCCAGACTGCCACCTGATAGCAGCCCCTTCTATCAGCTTTATCACTTCAGGTCCTGCTAACTCATCATAGAGACAGAGGGAAGAAAAGGCCTGCTTATGGCACAGCCCACCACAGATAGCTCATCTCTGAGATACATTTATAGTTCCAGTTGGGATCAGAGAAAACTGATGCACCCAGGCAATTTTTTTATCCACCTTTTCTTTTCCCCCCCTTCCTTCAGCTCTACAAAGACTGCTCTCTCTCAGTCTTTCCCCAGTCTCTGGCTCTTTATGTGGACGTTGAATTGAAGCTGCCCCGCAAACAAAAAGTGATCCAATCTCCTTGAACCCGTGGCAACGCAGCAACATGCTATTTGCTCTTTCATAGTGTGCCAACGTCCTTCACAGGGAAGAGGGGAAAAAAAATCCAAAAGGTGACTTGTTCATCTTTTCACATCGCACAAAAAGCACTTGCATAAAAGTTGACACTGCAGTGCTTACAGCTTATTAACCACCTTTGACCCTTTTAACATGTTTTCCTGGTGTTGTGAATAGAAAATGAAGAACTAATCCACAAATTGTAACTGGTTTGAATAAAAGCAAAGAAATAAAAACATGAATACTTCAGATTAAAGGTCAAGATTCATTATACAATTTATTCAGGTCTCTTTTGTGTGAAAGTTGGAAAGTAAAAAAAAAAGAAAAAAAAAGATTACACATATGTTGAGATGACTTTTTGATTTTTCTCATTTTTATCTTTTTATGTGCAACAACAACACATCTAGCTGCCCTTTCATATGACCCAAAACCCTGGACCCAAACATAGACCTTGAAAAGAAACAAGCCAAGCTATGGAGAGTGTGATGCCCTTAAAATGTTATTTAATCACCAAGAAGAAGATTTCTTTTTGCATCTCATCTACAAATCCATCCGTGGCTCCGAATAAATTTGATGGAGTCTTTCTTGACTTAACCTCTGTTTATCTAATTGTTTGAGGCTTAAAAATGATACTCTATGATTCCATTAATTTATTCACAAAGTTCGTTCTTCGTCGCTTCCTTCCATCACTTATCAGACGCTTCGCTCGTCTTTTCGGCAGCTGTCTGAGTGACTGTAACTTGCACTAATAAAAATAAGAAAGAATTGAAAGTCCACAGACTTTTACAGACATGAGAGATGGAACATTAACAGCTCCATCAGTCACTGCTGTCATCAATTCTTGTGTTATCCTAGGCACTTTGACATTGGGAGTTGGGTCATCTAGACCCCACCAGACAGTGCGCTGAACTTTTTTCTTCAATGATTTGTGATATTCACTGGTTTCCATGGATTACATGAAATCCTCTCCTTTATCCACCTTTGTCATGGTAGGGAGAACACATCAATGGTCATCTTGACCCCATAGGATAGCACAAGGGTTAAGGCATGCAGATGTTTGGCAAAATTGTCAATCATTTATTGCATTAAAAGAACAGCCAAGTTTCTTGTATTTGAATAATCTCTACTATAATTTACAAAGTTTAGTTTTGGAAGGTTTGTGTAGATGTGATCAGTGTTTATTAATGGAAATAAATATGGATGCTCAATGTTAATTCTATCAATTAAAGAGATGGGAAGTGTGTGTGGGGGGAAAGGGGTGTAATTTTTAATTCATTTACTTCTTTTACGTTATTTATTCTGTTTTACGGCACTTTATGCTGGTATGAAAAGGGTTACATAAAGAAACATTGATTTTATTTATTTTCTTAAAGGATAGCAAAGAAATCAAGAACAGCTTCACAAATCATGTTTATTTTGCATCATTTATTAAAAAAAAAGAAGGAACATTTAAGCATTTAAATTGATGTAATTAAACAAAACTAATAATTCTGATTAAAAAAACTCATCTAGATTCATTTGCAGCAAACCATGTGTTACTAAGAAAAAGAGTTGGTGTGGGTGCAGTAAAAACACCATCTTTTTATTGTTTTCTTATCCCTGTCATCATATTTCTAAGGGGAAAAAATGATTGGCCATCAATAGTAAAAAATGTATCATTAAAACATTTCTTTTAAATTGGAGGCTACAGCTGGATTAATCACAATATGTCAAATTAACCCACATCTGACATGTAAGTCAGCGACAGGTCATGTCTGAGCTGAGCTCAAAGTGTAACCAGGTCAGACCTTGTTTGATTGCCGAGGATAAAAAGTTAGTGAAAAGCAGCAGGGAGGACCTCGGTGACACACTGACACGACTGAAAGGGCCTCATGATTCCCATGGCCTGGGCACTTTGTGACCGAGGCGCTCCAACACAGCTTGAAAAGAGAAATCAATCTTTGTTGAGAAGACTGAGTGACCGGGATAATAACCGTGTCATTGAGAGAGAAAAACTTGTACTTTTCCCTTGACTGGAAAAACGGAGCTCCTGCGGACGGTTCATTGTTGCAGCTGAATGTTACGTCACTTTAGATGAGCCATTGATGCCGGCCTTGTTTTACACACCTCGGGAACGGAGCGTGCGACCACCGACACAACTGTAGATGAAATTTCCGACATACCGGAGGACAGAAATGGTCAAATTTCTCTGTTTTGTGTTTGAGCATCTGGGTGTGAGGCTGTTTCTGCTAAGCAATGACTTGAATGACAGTATGATCAATGGGAGGGCATGTGTCCTGTCAGCACGTTCTGTTTGAAGGAGGTGGGGTGGTGCTGCTTGCTGTCTGTAGTGATCTCATTATTTGACTGACACAGTGGAGGAGAACTTGCTTTTCATAGCTACCTCAGCTCGCCAATTCCAGCCATAACTCATGCAGAGTTGCACCAGCACTTATAGGAAATATTGATCATATTTTGACAGAGTATTCTCCCCTCTCCATAATCAGCAGCGTCGTTCTGTCGGTGTGTGTGTGTCTGCGCACACATCACACACGGCACCGTCATTAGACGAAACTGTGAGGGATAACACTTATCAGTATTCTGAAACAGGCCTGTGTCAGTGTGTTAAGATGTTTGCCTAATGATTTTAACTAATCTGTTTATTCCCAGTGTTTATCTAAACAGCCTGCGAGGGGAGGGGTAGCAAAGCAGGGGAACATGGCTTTTCAAAATCAAAGACTTCAAAGCAGCTAACAGCCTGCATGAAGATTAATAAATTACTCTCACAAATGCTCCTCTTAGTTTTCCACTCATACGGTTTATCTTTATTTTAGTAAAGGCCTTTACAGAGCCACACAGTCAATAGATAAGAAAACTCTTGCACCAGGACGGTGCAAGAGTCAAACCACCATCCCACGGTTTTGGGACGAAGGAGCAGAGCTACAGCCATCGGAGCCCCCGAGGGCTGTTTGCATTTAGCTGCACAAGCCAAAACTCTATCCTCCCTTTCCAGATTAAGCCTCGCCAAGGGTCAAGTGAAATCAATGTGTTAATCCATAAATTGTCGCGTGTGATAATTACTAAGAGAAACAGTAATTACAAAAGACATTAATTTACCTCTTAGATTTTGTGCCAGGGAGGTTTTCACTCAGCTCCAATTCGTCTGAAGGCAGACAATTCACAGAGGAAGACCCCCCTCCTCCCCCATTTTTTTTTTACAGTGCAGGTCGATTCTTGGGAGAAACAGTTGGTACACACAGGCTCTCCTTTGAAAGCACACAAGGACTTGTTTGAAGGGTTTCGAACCCCTGTGTCGACAACTCAGGTTCTGACATTGCTCCATGACGACCAAGATGCACACTTTTGTTCCCTCTGACAAAGGGTCACGGACATTAGCATGATCACAATATAAAAAAGTCTTTATGGGTTATTGAGGCAAAAAACCCGCATTTCCTCTAAAGACACATGGAGCGCAGCTCTGTTCAAACGGGGTAACAAATGTCGGTTTTCATCTTTTCATTCCCGTCCATCCACAAACACTGGCGTGGCGTTCATCTCTGAACTCCAGGTTGCATTTGGTCCAGTGCGACTGCAAGAAATGGGCTTTCTTTTATCAGGGTGGAGAAAATCTGGGCTAATGTGTCTGTTAAAGTGTCCCAGGGTGACCCCCTTCCCTCACTATTCTTTGGCCATTCTTTTCACTTTTCTCCTCGTCTGCTAGTGGGATAATTGTAGTTTAATTGAGTGACAAGAAATGAAAACTGTGTCCATATTATCTTGGATTATCTGTCCTTCTTCCAAGTCCGCCATCAATTCAAAGAAAGCCGTTTATCAGCATGGGGAAGCTGATGCTTGGTCAGCAGAGGAGTAGCTGGAAGCACCAGTTAGAAAAAATGAAAAGAGGAGAAGCCCAGGAACAACGGGGGGAGGGGGGGGGGCACTCACAGTTAAAGTGATAATAAAATTTGAGTTAGACACTTAAAAAAAAAGATCAATATTTCTCAGAATAAATATTTCACCCAAAGAAAGATGATAAGAAAGCGCAGGCAGTCTCATTCCCATGACTGAAATTCATCAGCACCTTTGCGAATGTACGAGTTTAATCATCCACACTCTACGTCACTTTAGCAACGCATTCAGAAAGAGCTAATGAATACCAATAAGTCTCAGCTTTGTGGAATGGATGTGCTTCATAGCTAGTTCCTTTCAGCTCATCAGCATTATAAAATTCTGCACAGCAAGGCTACAAACATTGAGTCATACTCAGGCAAGCCATAGCTCAGCTTTCTTTTTGTTTGAGCTGTACTCAACCTTAAAAGCCCCTTTCAGGATGCATGAATGCACTTCATTTTCTCCCTAAGAACTTTGCTCTGATAGCTGGAAAAAAGGAAGGTTGTTTAGCAAAGGAAGGAGAGACAATGAAGAAAAAATGAAAGCTTTCAGATTCCATTATGAGCGTTGCCATCTATTCCTTTCAGCTGTTTTTACAGGACATTTTCTTCACAATAATCCCCATTTTCCCTCAATATGCTTTCCAGTCACTCAAGCAGAATTCTAAATGGATCTTGCATCAGGATTATGGTAATAAAGCAAATTCTAGAACGATGATGGAGAGGCATTTCGAGGAAAAATCAGGAGAGAAAAAAGCGGATCAGAAAATTATGTCATGAACGCTTTGCTTGCCTCTGCAAAGCAACAGATTAAACAAATAAGACTTTGACAGTTCACCACTCAGAATACCTATTCAGACTCAGGGGCATTGTGTAAACATTTAAGATGACCTTATCATTTGGTGGAAAGAGCAGGCTTTGTAAGTTGCAAAAGCAAAAAAAAAAAGAAATCTGCCATACAATAGGGCAAGGTGGAGTGTTTTCCAACTCTGAATGCAACAGGAGACCTTCTCCCGATAATAGGTTTCAAGGTTACAGGATGTAATGTGTACTCTCAGAGTGTGTACATGAAAACACAACACACTTGAAAGACAAAATTATGCGTAAGACACTTCAGAATGACTTTGATTCGCAACAAACCTGGTCACATATTCGAACAAAAATGTCATTCAATCGCAATCAATTATGCACTTGAAGAATTCTGGATCTTTTTAGTTAAAACGTATCCACATTTTCAGTTTCTATACTTGGATTCTATTATGCAGGAACCTAGAGGTCCCATATTTTATCACCCAACACTTTACACACTTGTCAGAGAGCAGCATATATATATATATATATATATATATATATACAGTTTAGACACCATAACTTCCAACCATCCATTTTCTTTCTCTCTGTATACCTTCTCTGTCTCACAGGGTTGCTGGAGCTTGTCCCAACTACACAAAGCCGGGGTGCACCCTGAACAGGTTGCCACGCTAACGCTCACATGTGCACACCTAGAGACAATTTGAGCCATCAATGAACCTAGCATGCTTTTGGACTGCTGGAGGAAAAACCCACGCATTCATGGGGAGAACATGCAAAATCCACACAGAAAGCCGTGATTTAAACTGGGGCCTTGTCGTTGTGAAGTAAGAGCACTCACCACTGCGCCACTGTGCAACCCATCAATTACAGGACATGCTTTAGTGTGCAGAATATACATAGTTTGGAGGATAAGCCACTTAAGCAGGGATTCCAGACAAAGATCCAAACGCCTCCAATTTGAACTATTAGCATTTTTAACAAACCGGTTAAATTTTGAAATTAAATTTAAATTCTAATGGGTTCTGACTAGATTGAATTTCATCGTTTATCATTTTTGAGTTTGTGCATGCAGAATAAATGTCATTTTACTCTCTACAAGGATACAGGATTGTTATTTGCCATCATTAAAGACTCACTCTTGTTTTTGGTGTTTTTAACGTGTTCTTGTGGCTTTTTTTCTGATGATGGACATATATAAAGTATAATTAAGCTCAAAATGGCATGTCTGAGTATTTCTATATCAAAATTCCTGGGAATCAGGAGCGGACAAAAAATGCCGATTGAAATTAACGCTTTTTTGCGGTGTAGAAAAGTCACTGAGTGGGCAACAAACTTCCTGCCTCGAGGTCTCAGCAATTGGGAGGGGATGAGCAGGCGGGGTTGCTCCACAAAAACCGCCCACAACTCAGAGGAAAATTTCGAATGAACTCCTGCTGCTTTGCAGACACTATATCCTAGAAAACGACACAGGTTTTTTGAAAATAATCTTAATTAAAAGATCACTGGGAACACTGTAACAACAGATCAAAAGATGATCAGAGTGGATTTAGAAAAGACACTAGAAAGGAAAAAATCTAAGAAATATGTTTGGAAAAAATAAGAAAAAATGATGAATTATTCTTAATTAAAAAAGGTTACTTATGTAGTTTGTTTATAGCTAGCTTCAGAAAAGTGTAACATTTCAAAATACTTCTTTAAAGTTTAGACAGACAGTTTCAACTGGGCGAACTGTTTGATTGCATCAGCTGGTTCCCGAAATGTTTCACATTTATCCTGTTATTTTTAGTTTTCTACATCTATGCATGTAGTAAAAAAGGAGACGGAAAACCTATGACTTCATATGCAAGGAAGTTTGCATTTTTTTTCCTCTTTGCAAAGAGTGTAGAAAAGCAACTGCGTGACATTTTTTTAGCAAGCGTCATTAACGTCTGCAAGAGTTTTAGCAAAAACATCCACAGAAGATTTCAGGGTCTGAAACTTACATCATCACGCACTTACAATCAGAATAAAATCAAATAATTGAATAAAACACAAAAACCAGTCTTTTCTAATGATTTCTGAATTTTGAACTATCTGGTTTGTCCTTGTAATCTGATTTTAGTTAGCATGTAAACAAGTGTCAGATACTCTGATTGGATTTAGTGTAAGGAAGTGCTGGTGTGAATAGCTGTCGCTGCTATTCAGGAATTCTTTATTTGTTCAAAGGGCACATATGCAGTCACTCAGTGACTCTTGCATTGGTCTGATAAGTGCAGGGAGCTGTCTAATCAGACTGCAAATAGGTTTGATCACTGTCCGGTGTAATCTGGCCTACAAGCAGCCTTTCCAGCACTAAATCAAGCGTTGGGGAAGCTGCAGGTGCCGCTTCACAGACAGGCTTCCCCTGGGGGCCGTGTGCTGGAGAATAAACAGCAAATAAATGGCAGTGGTGGGGGAGAGATGAGGTGATTAACTCACTGCAGGGCAGTTTTTCAATATAGCCTTAACCCAGAGATCTCCACAATCGTACACCCAGTTTTCTGTCCAGTTGGGCTGAAACCTGAGCCAGCCTCACTTGCATTGTCTGGGTTACACTTTCCCTGAGATAGAGTACTTGTAGATGATACATAAAAAGGTGAGGTTGTGAGTGTGTGGTTATTCTCTGGGGAAACTGCTAATGTGTCAGCTCCATGGCTCATTTCTTTCAATTACGCTGGCTGGACTAAGAGAGCCCACCAGCGGTCCACTGACAGCTCCATATGGGGCACATCACTGCTTATCGCAAGCTGTAATGGAAAATTCATTTACCCTTCATAGAATGTCATATTTTACCATGAACAAAAGCAGGTACATATCCCAAAATTTGAGGAATGTTAATTAAATAGAGGATTTTGTCATTTTTATTTTTTCTATTTAGCAGAAGCAAAGTCTTGTATGTTTTTTTTATTATTATTTATTCAAGTCAAAACTAGCTGAATTATTTTTGGACATAGTTTTTGACCTTTTCTGAGAAAATTGGTATTGTAAAACACTAATTTAGCATCTCACCTCAATATAAGGCATCGACAGGCATACTTTGAAATGAGCTGTGATGTTTTCCATTGTGCTTCCTCTTGTGGTTTCAAAGTGAATTAATTAACATGATACAGAAATGGGTAGAATGCAAATGCTGGAGCCCTCACTTTATGCCTGGGTATCCCTTTGTTCCCCTTTATTGTACCAAATTATTTAATTGGGTCTCTCTGATTGTGCACAGACACAAGCAGGAACACAGGCCATTGTTAGCTTCTATTCAGACCACAAAACGGCATCAAATTCAATTTCCATCAAAACGGCAGGCTGCTGTAGAGCCCACAGTGGCCCTGGAGATTAATGAAGATCTGCATCAAGGCAAAGCGCTGGTTTGAGATGGGAGATTTCTCCCAAATAAAAGACCCCTTCACCAAGAACAAAAGGAGCCCTGAAAAGCAACGGGATGTTCTGAGTGGATGAAATAATTCAAAACAAAGACGGGAGTTTGGGGCGGGAAGGGAAAGGCTCCGAAATAAACGGCTTTCTTTTCTTGCCACTGTTTTGGTCAACAGGTTGCTCAATAGGAACCGATCTTTCTAGCACAAACGTATACATCTTTATTACCAATGTCTTCTAGACATTTATAGGCAGAAATATTTAGTACAATCATTTATCTTCAATCTATTTGTCTCTGCCGAACCATTCCTCTGCTTCATATAATGTTGCATTCACATTAAAAGCAAAAGCTCGTCATTCAAAGACTTCCATAATAGAGAAAAGTCATGGTTCACCTTGAATGCGGAGCTCTTTTTAATATGAGAAACAAACAGCGTGAAAGCAGCTACTTTCAGATTCTGAAGTGAATTAATACATAGCTTTTCACCCCTTTTTTTCTGACAATCATCTGAAAAGAAACAAACTTCAGCCGCATTCAGAGCGCCTGAATGGATTTCTTCTCTTCGCTCGCTTTGTGTGAAGTGCGACAACTGGATGACTTGTTCTGTGAATGCAAGCTTTCGACAGGTGTGCTCTTTCAGCTCAGCTTAGCACAGCGCCAATTTGGTTTTCACCAGATAGATCCCAAGCGCTGGGTCTCTCATTTTCTCATAAACCGCTTGATGTAGAAAACATTATTCGCCCCATCTAATCTTCATTTCCTATTTTGTCTAAAATACATGCGCTCAGGCCTCTTAATACACAGATTAATAACTGCTGACACATAAATATTTGCAAAGGGAAAAAAAAAGACAGCCACTAAGGAGGGTGTTGAGGTTTTCATCAATTGCCACCTTAAGACTCCACTCTTTCACATTCAGCACATGGTGCGTCCCAGCCTGCCATATTTACTTCATTTCCCCCAATTCATAGATGCTGCTCACTGGACTGGAACATTCCAGCTGCCACCTCAACATCTCATTATTTTTTTGAAATATCAAGCTTGTATCTTCTTGATAAATAATTCGCAGTAGTATAATGTATCAGACTAAAACATATTTTCAGGGGGGCACAGAGGTTAAAGTGCCAATCTCACCTTTTTTAATTTTTTTTTCGTGCCGAAGACAGAGATTTCCATATATAGAGTGACCATGGTTTGTGTTCAACATGAGCAATCAGGATGAAGCACACTGCAACACATATTGCTGTCAGAGATTGGAAATGAGGCCTGCTAACCTGTAGGCAGCTTCCCCACACCAATCAGCTTTATGCATTCCCAATGCATTCGCTGCCTCCAAAAAGAATTGTGACTGTGAAGTTTTTATCTGAGTAGTTGACAAACATTACTCTTTAATGCAGTTTTGTAGAAATGCATTCTTATCCCTCTTGGAAGGCATTTATCTACTTGAAACCTGCAAAACGGTTGCCACAGGGAAGGATTCCTTTTAATATACTACAATAGGCTCAGTATGGGACACATTCTGATTTCTGTGATAGATAGGAGGCCCAGCCATATATTCATGGGAAATTGTTTATCTTCAAGTGAGGCGAGTGAAAGGCTATTTTTTTTTTTTACAAAAGCATTTCAGCTTTCATCTGGAATGATTCCCTTCAGTCGTATAAATTGTTCTGTGGAATTTCAGACAGGGGCTTTTCATGCAAAAGTATCTATCAGCAAAAGGAGATGTCACAACATATGAATGCAAACCACACGGAACGGCGTAAAAAAATATGTGCCTGTGGGTGCAAATCTGTATCCTTTCTCTTATATATTTTGACAATAACAAAAATTACTAATAAAACACCAGCAAACAACACTTGATATGATTAAATGTGCCTTTACAAAAAAAAAAACTTTACGTAAAAAAAAAAAAAAAAAGTTTAAGAGAGAGAGGAGAGAGTTATTAACACCCCATCTGTTATTCAGATTTAGCTGAGAAGAGCTGTAGTGCTGTCTCCCACGCCTTCATGCAGCATGCACTCTTTTTTGTGGATTACTTCTGATATTTGGCCTTTCCTTGGGAGACATCTTGCAACTCGAGCTAGCCAACAGGGGCTTGCACATTTTTAACAGGAGTCACAGGAACAATTAATCAATAGAGTCCCTTCACCAGTAGGCTCCAAATGTTAACAAATTGAAAAAGATGGAGGACAAAACAGATTGCTGACAGAAGCAGACATTTACTCAATGGGGATTCTGCTGCAACCAAACCTTTGTAGTTTCTAACCTATTATAGCGGCTTCCAGTCATTCAGAAGTGACATGGCTCTGAGCACAACCAACCTCAGAATGACAGCAGCAAAATAACCTTCAACATTTATTAGCATTTATCTAATTCTGGCTTTGAAAGTAGCCTTCTGAAATGCAGAGGAGTGCAGTCATCTTTGGAGTGTCCTCTATGAGCGCGCTCATTCCAAAACACCTTTGCTGACAATCCACTGCAGCATCTCACACTAACACTTGCTCAGAGCCACAAGTAAAAGCCTCTGTACTTGTCAGATGTGCATACTACAAGTCAAATTAATGTATCTTTATGGTGTTTAGGTGTTTTTTTTTTTTTATAAAGCAGGGAACGCGCATCGCTTTTTATCAAACCTCTTCATATTTCACTGATGTGGAATGGTGCAGCACATTTGCAAGGCAGAACTAATGCTATATAAATCTCAAGTAATAAGAGGACCCTGAGGACATCGACTAAATGAAGATTTTACACCAATTTGAACCTGCCTGCAATTTGATTTTTGCCTTGAGTACATTTGTTTAACAGGTGCTGGAGATTCAAGCACCTCCTCTCCAAAGTGTCGCTATGCTTCCTTTATTAATTTCTGGATTGCAGGTGGGCGGGGGAGTATGAAGAGAAAGGGGTGTTAACAAACACTAATCAAAGGTTGGAAGTGAGCGAATTCTACCTTAGATCCAGTGTACTTTTGCTTCATTTGCAAACTAATTATTTTAAACCCCCACAATATGTTTGAGGTCAGCTCCTGTGTATTTTGGATACGCTTGGCTATTAGCATCACTGAAAGCTTCAGATGTGTCAAGCCCGCTCCCCCTCTGGTGATAGTCACCTACTTTAATTTCCCTGCAGGCCTCAGAGGGGGATGAATTCAACTAAAATCACAAGCTGTTTTGTTGGCAGTCCTTTGTGGCCTATAATGAATCTAATGAATATAAAGAGAGGCAAAGAAGTGAGGGGGGGTGGGAAGGGGGGGTCGCATACATTTCAACCATGCTGTGTTTCTTTTACTTGACGATTTGTGACCCCAACAATGGGACAACAGCGACTGTTTTTGTACCCTTAATTTGCCTTTGTGTTTCAGCTTCATCTCTTTCAGCGCCGAGCATTCAAAGTCGCCAGTTAAAGAATAACTGCTGACTCCACAGCCTGTCAAACAAAGGGGAGCTTTTAAGATGGATCCCTAACTATCAGAGCCAGAGGAACAGAAAGGGAAAGGGGGCTCAGTGACAACAACAGGCAGGGTTGAGGTGGAGTTAGCCTGAGCTCCTGAAACTGGCCTGCAGCACTTCCTCTCCCTTCAAACAAAACATAAACAGGACAATCCCCTTTTAGAGTGGATGACAGAGGTGGTGAAACAACCATTTCACTTCCATGTTGAAGCAGGTTTAGAAAGCAAAAAAAAAGTTACCGGCACCAGATGCAGTTCCGCAAATGACCACTGGTTATCTCATGACACACGAAAGTCATTTCACCATCACTCCAGAGAAAAAAAACAATAAAAAAAAACATATTGTATTTTCCGCACTAGAAGGCACATTTAAAAGCCTTGTTGTTTGTTTTTTTCAAAAAACGACGGTGCGCCTTATAATGCAAAGTGCCTTATGTATGGATTAATTCAGTTTGTGATTAGTGATGTTAAAATGATTTTGAGAGGCACACGGCGCTCTGTCAAAATGTCTCTGTTGGAAACGAGGTTAGATGTTGTGAATATAGTTAATAAAGTCTGAAAGACATATCCTTCACTCTTTTGTTTTGTTTTATATGCCTTATTATTGGGTGCTCCTCATACAGTGCATTCAATTATGATGTGCCTCATAATCTGGTGTGCGCTATAGTGGGGAAAATACAGTTCTTAAAAAATATTTAGTGGCTTTTGTTAGATTTAAAATCCATGACAGATGTATTGTGTCCATGATTTTATTTTGATTTGGCACTAAAAATTGTGCAAAAAGCAGGGGTTGGCCTTCTGACTAAACAGTTGCTAAACTGTAAGGGTTGCTTGTCATTTATTTAAGCAAGCTTTTGAAAACAGCAAGTGTTTAGTTGTGTCAAAGCCAGCCAAGATCTCCCATTAGGCTGAAAAACTGACTTTAAAAAAATGCACAATTGATCACATGACTTCACTTTTTGTCCAATTTCCTTAAACCAATACAAAGTTATGCAACCAAAATTCCTGTTTGGAAGGGAAAAAAGAATTCCTTAACACAATTTGAAATCTTCTCATGTAGTAATTTTAAATTCAAATTCAACTTTATTTATAAAGTACTTGTCCTGTCACAGAAGATCTCAAAGTGCTTTAAATAATAATAAAAAAAGAATATTTAAAATAAAAGCCACCAACGCACATATGCATTGCACCTAACGATTAATTCCAATTCCAACAATGTAATTTCAAAAGAAATGTTTGCGGCGTTTTTTATTTCCTTATGGTACAAAACATTTGGGCACAAGAAGTGCTGCGGAGTGGGTAGATGATAAAAAAGTTCTGTGTCACTGGTCCATGCCTGTATGCTCCCCAGTCCCTGTAATGATTTCTATTCATAAACATGCAGTGTGCTATCCTCCACCTGGCAGCTGCCTCTGTGCATATGAGATTACTATTATGCATCTTCCAATCCCAAGGATAAACATCTCCCCCACTTTTGAAGTTTGCAAGCATGAGGCATATTTTAGAGCCTTGTGACTTAAGCATCCCTTCAGGTATCACTTGCAATCTTTTCTCCTTCTATATACATTGTTCAACTTTAATGGGTATCTAATTTGTGTTATCAGCTTACAGGGCAGTAAGTAATAATTTGCATGGCTGCCCTAAGCAAATATGCTTCCATAAGCATCCTGTAGTATAGACACTAGAATGGATTACCTTCCATATTGGCTATGCGCTGATGGTCAGTGTTTTTCTTCTTCTTTTTTATTTTTTTTACTGCAAACCTTTTTACATTTAGATGCTATGTTGGATAAGTGGTTGTAGAAACTATAAAATGCCCCCTATGGTTCTCTGTTTTTCAGCTGTACTTAAGACTTCTTCTACAGGAGTCAACACAAGGAGAATAAAAGCTTAGTTTTCTGTTTTTAAATTCAGAGTTAAGAGTCTTTAAGATCCAGAGAAAGGCCAATAGAATTTACCTGAGAGCTCTTTTCTCTGTCGTGGGATTTTAACTTGAACCCCACATGGATTTCTTTTAAATGCTAACCGCACTCCAACATACAGTTACCTCCTATGAAGAGTACAGCTGTTTGGTCCAGAGCCGCAGGTTACTCGTGCGAAGTGTGCATTCATGCTGGCAGTGCGTCGTAAACAGGGAAGCATCAAGCTGAGTGACTTGATATTCTACTGGCTTGCATCAGGCATGTGTGTTCCGCTTGTTAGCTTAGTAGACAGTTAATTGCCATGGTGGGTGGTTAGAGTGCTAGAAGCCTGATCTTAGAAATATGTCATATTTGTTAATCGGACATGCAGATGAAAATAATGTTTGACAGACTGTGACCAACAATGCCGGGTCATAAATAGAGTGAAGTTCAGAAATATTCTTGGCGCTGGAGTATTATTGCATAAAGGCCATAAAGACAAGGCTTTGTTCATCTATTTATGTATGTTGTTAAGCCGTTTTAGAGCCAATGTGATGAAAAAAAAAATCTAGTGGGAAACAGAAACTGGTTCGTTGTGGAAACCAAGTACAAGCCCACATTACAGTATACTTAGCAATTGTGAGCCTAATTACTTTGTCTGCATTTATGTAAAACACGCAAAATCTGAGCCGTGCCGAAGAAAAGACGCATTCAGGATGCACAAACTAATTCGTATTCCTGGAAGGATTTGTAATTTGCAAAGCGCGTCAAATATCTGACAGCGGGGCACAGCCTCTTTAAAACCATGCTGTTCAAACTAGCATGCAGGTTGAAAATGGTATCTATAGATTGATTAAAGTTGTAAAGATTTTACATCAAAAGGAGCTCTGATTAAAGCTGCGAGATCCAACTCTTTTGTATCGGCCTTGTAATCTCCCTCACTTGGTGGAAATTGTTGTTAATGCCAAAATAATGTCAATGCAAACAATATTAATAACCATGATGAGAGAAGTTGGAGTAATGTCATTTAATCAATGAAAACAAATCATGTACAGCTCGCTATGCTTATCAGCAGGAGTGTGAATATTAATGGCTGGGTTGGAATCAATGCTGGGGTTGCATATATTGCCACCTGTGTTTACTCATGGTTAAGACATTTCTTTCTTTTATGTTTCTGCTGCATCCCTGAGTGCAATCGATGAAACGCTAAATAGAGATATGATACCAGCCATTAGAGCAAGTCAAAAACACCAACAAAACAGGAGTCATCCTGTTATTGTCAACTGCAAATATGGGACGTTCATATTTCAATTAACTTTGGTTTGTATTTGCTGATATTAATTAAGAGGGCTTGCAGAAGGACACAAACGAGACAGCTTCATTGTTTCAGATTATTCTCATGAAACTAGCATTAGTATGTAGCACAACACCACCTAATTAACTGGCATAGGCGGCAAGACATTACACCAGAAACCTTTTGATTTGTGGGATGTACCAGCATTGGGCAAGAAACAGATTCCTTTATTTCATTATTTGATAAGAAGGCCTTTAATGAAAATATCAGCCCAGGAGCAAAGCAGTTCAACATCAGTACTTTGGTGTTGAAAGAAATTTTGCTTCAAGGTGTAATGTTGCAGGGGATGAAATATCTCCAAACTGCAGCTCATTAAATAAAATGTGAAACACACCTGGTGGGCTAATGGAGGGCAAACGTTTAAGCAGTAGCAGGAGCGTGAGGGGATGTGGCAATCAAAGACAAAGCGGCGATTGGGGCTTAGCGTTCCTGTTGCGACACTCACCCCGTGTGCGTGGAGCCCGCCCTGCAGTTGGTGGTGTAACGGGGAAGTATCAGTGTCACCTGAAGCTTTCGAAGCATTCCTTCCCTTCAAGTCCAAGGCTCGCTTTAAATTCCCTTGGCTTCAGGGGGTCAAACAGACAACGTCTCAGAACAATAATGGGGCAACTATCAGTTACATCTCTCACCTGTAATTACTGGGCACCATTAAAAGTACCTTTTGTTTTTTTTTCTTGGGCTGTATAATACAGCTGTGAATGCTCTGAAATGAGTATAATGTAATCTGTGCAGCAGGTATCTTCTGCTTTTGTGCATCTATCCAGGCAGTGAATGGCTGGGCCTATCGGTTACCCTCTGGAGGTGATGTATACGCTCTCCAGAACAAAGCCACAAACACATGAAGCCTATGATATGCTGCCAAATACCACTCTCTCATTTTTCAGGGTTATTCAGCTTTTTGAAAAATAATTAGAGTATTCTTTTTCAAGGAGATGATGCCAAGATTCATGTCAAACCATACTGCTCTCTTTAAGGTATAGAAAATGTTCTATAACTTGGACTATTTAGCAAAGCTAAGGCCAACTGTAAATCCTTTTAGATAGCCCATAAAGAAAGACAACAAAAGCTAAGCAAATTAATAACCTACCAAAGTTATGTTAAAAGTTTGGTGTAAAAAAGAATACAAAAAAATCCATTACAACACACACAGAGTCTGACATTATCTTAAAGATGCAAAAGTTTTTATTCTCTGAGTGTGATTTGTGTCACGCTGTCTACCCTGCTGTCTATCTGTGTTACCTTTTCATTTTCACGCTGACGATTTCAAGAAGAAAGACACAGGGCTTTAATGCATCTCCCCACCAAACGCGCGTCTTTTAACAGATGTGCAACAGATAGTGTTGCTCTAATCTCCGAAAGCGCTGACATTACTGTGTATTTATTAAGATAAAAAGGTCACTGAAGAATTTAAATCAGCTTGGAGTAAAAAGTATTTTCCAAAAATACTTTTATTTTGATGGAATGATTAGAGCATTTTGTTGTCAAAAAATTAACAACAATTTAAAATGTCACAATTTAAAAAAAACATACACAACTCTTTTATGAAAACAGGTGTGTGGATGAAGTATTTAGAGGAATTTAATTCCGCTGTCTTCTCCATTTTGTCCACAGAGTCCTAACTTTGACTATTTTCTGATTCAAAGGTTCAGGCATTGCATCTAAGGCCACATAGGCAAGATAATGTATCCCAGGCTACAAAAGCGGCCAAATCACTGTGCATTAAGACTGAACACACAATAGGCAACAATGCCTTGCATAAACACTATTTAAAACTATTCACATGGCATTGAAGAGATGGGCGTCGACTCACTGTTGCCGCAAAGCCGGCGCATTGTGCAGAGGTGAAAAGAAGTCTAATGAACAGGAAGCCTTATTTGAGGGAGCTGACAGTAACCATACAACAGCCGCATTGTGTGCTTGCCACCAACCCTGTGGGTCTCTACATTAAGAGAAGTGATGAGAAAGTAAACCGAAAAGACACAGTGGGTCCTTGGACCCATGTAAATGCAAGCAGACAATAATGGGGGATACAAGCTGTCCCCACCTTTCCTCAGAGCTGCACGTTTGCAGGCACTGAACATCAACCGCTCTCACAGCTGAGGATAAAAGCCCCCTGGCCCGGTGGAACTTTGAAGTGGATTTGGGTTAGTTTACCACCAAAGACTGCAATTTTGGTGCAGCAGCAGTCAAATATGTCATACATTTTAAATGAAATCCAACTCTGCAGATAGGAAAGTTGGAAACTCCAGAGTTGGCTGCACAAGGACTCTTCTTCACACTCTTCATCAATCTTCGACAAAGGGATGACATCACCAATAAGCATGGCCTTTTATAACTTTGAGCAATAAGCTTTATTTACTGATGAGATAAGCCCCCTCAGCTTTTGTCTACTCTCCACTTTGTTTCTTTCTCTTGCAGCTGAAGAATCAAACGGCACTTTTGGAAGGTGGCGGAGCATGTCCAGGATTTAAAGCCAAAGCATGCAAAGAGATTTCCCCCATTTGGTGGCTTCTCAAAAAGCCACATTAGCCAGTTTGGTTCAAAGTAGCAGGCACAGGTGAAATGAATTGAAATTTAGACTTTTTTTTAAGGCAATAACCTCAATGGGAACAGAGTAACATAGATTAAAGCAAACAACATTCTTAAAGTCCCAATCTGATCATCTTTTGATCTATTAGAAAAGTGTTTCCAGTGGTCTTTAATTTTGGATTATGCTGTTTTTAGTCAAAATAAAAAAAACTGTGTCATTTTCTAGGACATAGTTTCTGCAGAATGGCAGTAATTTAATAGAAATTTGCCTCTGAGTTGTGGGCGTCATTGTTGACGAAGAGTAAAGGCCCGTACACACCGGGACGAATATTCGCCCGCGTTTTACGCCACGTTTTTTGTGTTCACACCCAGGCGATTTTCGCTGACGATGAGCCGAGCGAACATGCAATTTAGTTCCCTGACGTTAGATGGCGCTTAATGTAAAACAGAAATACCCCCTGTACACAAGGTGGCGATGCGCAACTTTACGCTTCTTAAAGTCGCTTTCCACTCAGAAGAAGAGAGCAAGTATTTACGCGCTTGTCAGAATCATACAAAGAAAACATGAATATTTCCAGCACCAGTAGCTCCAGCTCCAGTTCCAGCGATGAAGAAATTATTGTTCTGTTGAATGATGAAAGACGCCGGAAAAGACGTCGATTTTGGGTACATTCCATAGTTACGAGAAGAGAAGAACATGGGGAGTTTTATCGACTGGTACAAGAGCTGAAAATGTATCATGAGTGTTTTCGGGGATATTTTAGAATGTCCGTCAGTGAGTGCATCTTCTTCGTCTTATTTCTTCGCGGCAGTGTAGACGCTACTTGGCGTCTATCTTCTTCGCTGGTATGTGTGCTCAGCAAGACAGTTTTGTGTTGGGGCGCCCCCAAGTTGTGTTTTACGGTAACTTCAGAAGCTCCAGACACGTGTGCAAAAGCGCCATTCTCATTGGTCGTATAGTTTTTGACGTGGCGCGTCGAACCAAAAAAACAAACCCGAGGCGTTTTTAAAAAAATGACGTTTTTACGCGTGGGGATTTTCGCGTCGGTATGCACACTCACATTGGTGCCCTTTGTTTAGTCACGAGGCGTTAAACGTCGGCGAATATCGCGCGCAAAATTCGTCCCGGTGTGTACGGGCCTTAAGCCTGTCCCTTCTGTTTACACTCTCTCCCACTGGCTTACAGCCTCTCACACCCACAATCTATCATTGGCGGTGCAACAAAAATGGTGAGCAACATTAGAGCTATCCAGACAGCTCTGGGCCAGATGCCATCTCGGATGAAGAAAACAAAGACATACCTGGATCTAATCGTCTTTAAGGGGAGGAATTGGAATGGAATAAAGCAGGGAGCTTGTGGCCCGCCCAGCATATCGTAGCACCTACGTCATCTACGTCAATGCTACAAGCTTTTCCAACAGCATTTTTTTCTCCTGATTAACGGTAACTTCAATTCAGAAATACTCAGAAATGCGACTTTAAGCTTAATTTTCTTTTTATATATATATTTCATTATCGAAAAATGCCACAAGAACATGTATAAAACACCAAAAACACAATTTTCATAATGAAAAACAGCAGCCACACTCTAGTTTTAAATACACCACAGCCTGGATTATTTAAAAATATCACCATCCAGTGCATGCGTGGCCTGTAATTACTGTTTGTAGTTGTGTGTTACTCAGCCAGTCCATAAAGCCAAGCAGAGGTGACCGGTAAAGTGCTGAGGCACCGTGATACAGTGTGGCTGATTAAAGCTCACGTGGATGACAGTAAGTTCTCGCCATCAAAGTGCTGCTAGCTTTTATGTCATCTAGCAAGTTGAAAATTTGACGTAAAGTTGTTCCCATTTTCTCTACTTTCACAAAGTCTGTCAGGAAAACTCATTCTAACTAGGTTGTTGTGACAATATAGAAAATATAGCATCCACATATTCCAAATGGAGTGCCTATTTTTACCGGGATTAAAAGCCATTTTCTAACACACTACAAATGTGCCATTGGTTGTTTGTTTTTCTGAGCCAGTTCAGGCCCTGGGAACTTGTCACATATTCAGTTTGCAGTCACTTTAGAAAGGCTGAGTAGAGTCTCTGGGGAATTGCTGCAGTCTACCCCCCCTCCCCCCTCCCTCCACCACAACCCCATGTCACCAGCCAGGAACAAAGCCGCCATAGTCAATTCTCCTAATTTTACTGCAGCCTGTCAAAATCCAGTTCTCCTTTTCTTCTGCTCCTCAACAAGCACGTTCTGTCGGGATCAGTCAGGTCTGAGTCGCCCACAAAAACCTGAGACTCTCACTTCAGCGTCTCCCAGCACTGGTTTTGACACTCCCCAGCTCTTTGCCATTCAGATGCCTTCACAACGCAATTTGTTTCCATTTGTCAAACAGCAGTATTATCCGTCACAAAGGAAAATGCTGGCACCACGGAAAGTTCGTGAAAAACAACCTGTCCTACAACCAAATTGGGCCTGAGACTACATACCTATTTGCTCCGTGACAAAACAGCCTTAAACAATTTACAGCACCATCCCTTGTTCCAGATACTTGTTGTGTTCTTCTTTTCTCAGCTGACAATGAAGCATGTTTTGGTGAATGCAGCAGGTATCACTCTCCAATCTGCACCAACCGATCACTTTTCTGCGCATTATATTCAACATCACTGCATTGTGCTGACTCTCATTTTGTGTTTGTTTGGGATTAAACTTTATTGTGTGGACAACCAGGTTTCTCACGGAATTGTTTATTAAAGCTTTATCTGCACCATTCTAACAGCAATGCATACCTATTCAGATATGCCTAAAAATGATGCTATTATTGGAGGAAGGTATTTGGTTAATAATACTTATTGTGTGAACTTTGTTTTCCCTATTCTGGTCATTGGCTGTTATCCAGCGGGGAGCAAAAAGGATATGTGCCGACTCTGATGTAGATACTGTCATGAGCATTTCTGCTGCGGCAGCTGCCGTGTGCGAACGCTCCCGATACAGTTTCCAATGCTGTCAGTGCTGTGTCAGGTGCATTAGCACCTCAGAGACCCATGAGGCTCCAGCTGCCATGTGCCGATGTCTCTCTGGGACCTGGCCTGCAGCCTGACACCCGACACAAAGTAATCACAGATCACAGCGTTTAATCACTGAAACAAGCACTCCAGAGGACCCCCCTGTCAATATCCCACTGTCTCATTATCTGTTTGGATTGCACATCCACACTGTCAGATAAACAGAGTGGAAAATTAAGATTAAAAATATGGTAATTTCATTTCAGGCAGCAGGCTCCTCTCACTGCCCCATTATGCTATTGATTACCTCTGAATTCAATTTTTCTTTTCAATGTAAACTTTAATCTATTCGCTAGCCAAGAATCCAGCTCCCACGGGGCTATTTGGGAGTAAGTAACCATTTAATATGACTCCGGCTGAAGATTCATTGGCTTTAATGAATTGTGTAAATCACTCAGCTTCCAAAGGAACTGATGTCCCGCAGTTCACGACCCAAATTTGGGCTTGGTTAAATACAGCCTTTTAGAGAGCTAAGTGTTTGCTGACAAGAACGTCTGAATGTGTAATCATCAGCTCTGATCTTGTCTCTCTGGCCAAATTAAACAGCTCTTTTCTATTAGAGCAGGTCATGAAAGAGTTAAAGCAATAAAGTGGATGGGAGCACCACTTTCCCACTGACACCGATTTAAAAATCACTTGACTCAACAAGATAATAACCAGGTTGTTTTCTTTAACCGCTAACCAATTTGTATCATCACATCACAGCCAGCAGTGAAGTGCGGTACATGGAGCATACAGGATGAGCAAGAGCGGGAGGAAACATTAGTGAGTCAAGGGGATCATGAAAAAAAAAGAAAACAATCAAGTCACGTTCTCATTATATAGGAATTTAATCTTTTAGAATTAGGTTTTAATCCATTTCTGTTGCTACAGCTGGGCGCAACAGTACAGCCTTCAATGAGACTCAATTACCGTATATGAATCTATAAAAAACACTAATTTACATTTTCTGATGCTTTCAAGGTCTGCCTTGTGCTTTTTTGTGTGTTTCATTTTCCAGGTTCTCTAAAATTAGAACCACTAAAGTAAAAAAAAAAAAAACGAAACAATGAAACATCACAAGTGAGGATCAATATTCTGATTAAGGCACAGTAATTACAACAAACACTTGTGTCTCCTTCCAGGGTGTATTGTCCTAAAAGGTTGAATAGACAAATGTCTAATAAAATACAGTTTGCCCTAAAAGAATCATTTAAGCACCCAATCATTTGTTGCACTAGAAGCAACCCCCCTCACAGCAAAAATATGAAATCCCTAAGGAGATTCATTTGGCTGCTTTATTTAGATTTTTAGGGGTAAAAAATGTATTTATGATACAAACCTAATTTATTTAGCCGCTGAATAGATTGTCTTTGTTGAACATACCTCTAAGAAATTTGATACAATTTGTGTAATTACTGGAAACCTTTTCCACAATTTATTGCACCTCCTTTGGCTTTTACGACAGCTTGAATGCTGTGAACCAGAGAGCTCGTTTATGAAAAACAATATACCCATGAATGGTGTTCAACCTTTCTCATGTAGCAGCTGAGCGATTTGATTTGAAAGAGAGAGCCACTCTAAGTTTTCTGAATTTATTAGCCTTGAGTTGACATCTTTTGTCACTTTATAGTCTTTGACAAGATGCACAGAGATAGTTTCATTTTTCTTTAATAAATAAATATTATATATGGTATAAACTATGGTATAAACTCTTTACTTAATTGGCCCATGCATATCAACCATCTATTTGTCTAAAGTTTCCATCTTCAACTTGCTGCAACTGTCTGTGTTCACTTGTAATAGTAGGTTGTGACCTGAAACATTCTCTAAACTAAGGCAGTTGCCCTTTAACTTCCTGGATTGATGCTTGTGTAAAAAGCAAAGTACCCATAACCAGGTTAGTTTATCAGGTCATCACCGCTTGTTAAAGACCCACTCCAATGAAACTGGTGTATTTGTTGTTTTGAACATGTTCTTGTCGCATTTTTCTCATACTTGAGGACACATGTAAAGAAAATAATGCTTAAAATTACACTTCTGTGTATTTATTTATTCAAATTATTATGAATCAGGAGCAGGTGAAAAAAATTATGTTTGAAAAAGACTGTAGCTGTGATTTAGAAGACACAACAAAAAGTCTCAAGCTCCCTGCTCTGCTCCGAGTAGATCTATGTACAGTACATCTTTGTTTTTCTCGTCTGAGTTGGTATCTGGCTCTAAACTGCATGGCTGGATTGCTCCAAAATTGCTCACCATTTTTGTTGCACTGGTAATGTTAGGTTGGTAGTGGGAGGGGCTGTAAGCTAGCAGAAGAGAGTTTAAACAGATGGATGATGGGAAATAAGGGGAGGCTTACTCAGCACTAATGGTACTGCCTACAACTCATAGGCAAATTTCTTATAAACTCCTGTCACTCTGCAGAAATAATGTCCTAGAAAATGACTTTTTAAAAATTTTGGCTACAAAAAAACAAACATGGCAAAATCATAATTAAAAGACCACAGGGAACAGTTGAAATAGGTTAAAAGATGATTGGAGTGGGACTTTAAACAGAGCAGATTTGTTGAAAAATGGGCCAACATACTTAAGTTCTTAGTTCCAAAACCTTTTCTACTCTGTGACTTGATTACATCTTCACTAATGTTTTTTTCTTTTTGTTATGAAACTCATTTTAGTTTAGATTTCACCAAAAATGTGTCAATCTGTTGATTGACTGTCAAATTCACAGCTTTACTGGGTGTATTCCTACAACTTGGGAAAAACTTGGTGACTTTAAATTCAGCCAAGATGCCAATAATCACCTTTATAGCATACCCCCTGAGGGGTTTCCACAGCGAATCAGTTTTCACTGATCTGTATACTTAGTTTGGCAGAGAGTTTAATGCCAGATGCCCTTCCTGACACAACCCTGTATTTTATCCTGGCACAGAAAGAACCAGACCCAAGCCTCCAAATGGTTGCAAAGGTAGGATGTAGCATGTAGGGTCTTGCCCAAGGACCCACATTGGATGAAGCCCATCGCGCCCCCTGGAAAAAAAACCTTGGTTTCCCATGCACCAGTCCTACACACAGCCAACTGAGCCATCCAACTATTTAAGATACCAACAATCAAAAAGCTAAAAAAAAAAACCTGATTTCAAATCATTTTAAAACAAACAGATAGGTCATCTGACCATCTTTTTCTCCTATAGTTATTTTACTGTCGCTTTATAACCAACACGTAGCACTAAGTCATTTGTTTTCCAACACTTTTGCCTATTTGCTTTTGATTAGTGTCTTTTTCTTCTCTGTTTTTGAGAAAAACATTTTGAAATGCTCTTATGCTGATGCTTGCATGTTTTCCTGGGTGCATCCTACAATATTTAAAAATAACTGACTGTGAACTGACATTTTTGCCACACTTCATAATTACACTCTGGGAGGAGCTTTTTCATGTTTTAAATTGATTACAACTAAAAACTTTCTTTTCTGGGTACTGAATTTGTTTACAAGGGAGTATTGAGTTATATCTGTCTTTTTTAATACAATTTTTAAATAAACATTTTTCACCCTTATAACTTACTATTTTGGCATGAGATACTCAGTAAATGTAGGCAACAGTGTTTCCTCAACAAACACCAGTACTTGCCTCGTGTCTAATTTGTCAAACCTAAATTTGTCAGTCAAGTTCATTTGATTTGTGCAGTTTTGCTCTGTGGCAGTTCCAGGACCACATCAGCTCTCCAAACCATCAAAGTGACGTCTCAAAGATGACACGGATGTCCTTGGTAGAGCACGCCTCAGTCAGCTGCTTTTTGTCCGTGTACACCTGAAAACAGATCAGGGGAGCAGTGTCACATCACACAATACAAGCACAGTATCCAATCTGAGCTGTAATCTGTCAAGGTGTGACTCATGACAGATCCAGTCAGAGCACGGTGAAGCGTGCAAAAGTGGTTTACTTACCCTAATAGGCAACTGTGAAATTTAAGGGAGAAGTTTTCTGAGATAATCACGGAAATTAATTGTAGAGTTGTGCACAAACTGGATTACACGTTTGCTTAACTGCAACTGCGCGTGTTCTCACTCAAAGAGGCTCAGACGAATTGAAAATTTCAGGAAAGAAAGTTTGCTCCAAAAAAATAAAATAAAAAAAAAGAGCAGCTTGAGATGTACTGTCTCCTATAGGATTTGCTTTCAACACGGACAAAGAAGCAGGAGCTTGTTATCAGATTATTGAATGCATTTAAACCTTGACTGACAACTATAGAAACTTGACACACAACATGCGAACCATCTCGGCATGTAATAAGTGGTGCCAGACAGTTTTGGGTGCTAAAGAAATCTGATCTAAGAAGAGAACCCTACAATGAAGAAAGGAAAACGCAAAGGCTTGAACAATGTCACTACCAATCCGCCAGTGTGCAGGGTAAGACGATGCTACATAATACCAGTGTGCTGAGTCTTTGAGATCAGTATTTTACTCATTTCCCTCCTCAGGCTGGGAAGATACAGTTCTGCTGATAAATTTGTGCCAGGGACAGAGAGAAAATGAAATGATGCCTACTTTTTCTTATTTCACAAAGACCTGTTTGAAGTTGCAATATAGTATCTGTGGTCCCAGACAGATGCACAAAAAATGGAATTGAACAATGAATAGCCAGCTCTTATCTGTTCTGTGTCTGAAGGGGGAAATACATCACAAATGAATTTTGCAGGATATAAAAAAAAAGAAACAACACACACATATGGACATTCTCTATTACAGTAATCCGCATCGAAAGTTTATCCCAAATCATGATGAAGTTAATCCCAATACTTCAAAAGTGATAACGGCGCAAAGAAAGCTGCTTTTCTGGAATCATTGCTAAAATGATCTGAAAATTACATTATAAGAAAAAAAGATTAAAATACGAGTTTTATTGATGGTTTTGGATGTAAATCTACAAAGGGAGAATTTCTCTGTTGAAATTATTGCTTTGGCTCCCAGTAATCATTTTAAATTAAAATGGTAATCAAGTGTTTTTGCATTGTAAGGGCTATGGACATGGTTTAATGTTTGGTTGTATTATTTTGACCGTGAGCAATGAAGTCTGGAGTTTGGGAGTCTGGGATTAGTGTGCAACAGTCGGTCTCTCATTTCGTGGCAGACTGGGACAAAGGGGAATGTGGCTACCTGTTTGGCTGTTTGGAGCAGGGATGCTGCCTCAGCTCTGCCTGTCTGCTGAACCATCTGGTAGAAGAGCCCATCGTGGTTCTGGAGCAGCACGTATGGTTCATCATACTCCTGCATCCGACCAGCATCAAGAACCTGCAATCATCCATGCAGCACAATGGGAGGGGGTGCTGGTGCCTGTATACTTTAGTTTAAGGAAAACTGACATTTCAGCTGTTTCTCTGCTGAGTGATGCACGCAGACAGAGTAGGTTGTGAATGGGGGAAACAGTAGTTCAGCACACATAGGAGCCATCATTTTATGTGACTCATGCAACAGCAAGCACTGGTGCCCATTCCTGCCCGTAAGGACCAGGGACATTAAGAGCAGTCTGTTAGTAATGTGAAAGTCTAGTACGCTGACTCTGACAGACGAGAGATCAGCGAATTATCCTTGTATTTACTCTGGCATTGAAGAGTCCTGGGGTGGTCCTCAGTCAAATCCAACAATCACACCTTATAGACTCTCTAGTAAATTACCGTCATCACATGCCATGTAAACCACACAATGAAGAGTGCCAATTCAAGCAGTTTGAGAAAAGACTACAATTATATCACAGACAAATTTTAACAAGCCTGACCCCTCTTTCAGTAAGCAATGAGCAGTTTGTTAGCAGCAAAGCCACTTACAGGGAGCATAAAGCACTCTGTCTGCTGTCCTAACCAAAGGTTTCAGCGTAATGCATCGTGAAAAACCTGTCCGACTTTGGACAATGGAATTCACACAGGTCCCAATTCAGTCCTCTCTGAGGGACCGAGGGCGTTTGACACAAGTGCAGGTGTGAAACGGTCCCGACTGTGTGGTACTTGGCCTTTCCGTGCAACTCTCGTAGCAGCTAGGCAGCCACAAGGTCGCGCCCTGCCCTCCATAGAGGATTAACAAATGCTGCCGCAAATGGCACTAATTGGCACCTCTGCAGGCGGCAGCAGGAAGGGGCCAAAGATCAAGTGGCACAAGCCAGGGTTCAATGAGAGGGAATGCTGTGAGGGAGAAATGAGCCCAGTTGTTGCAAATTAAGCAAATTAAATGAACAGACTGAGGATGACGGTAAAGAAACATGGTGTATGTAAGCTCTGGATCTCAGGTGCATTAAGGAAACAGTAATACACATGAATATGTTTGTTACCAAATAGGTTTTGAGCTAAAGTCAGGTTTAAAAACACATGCAACTAATTCAAAATTCTTTTCTTGTAAATAACTGTTTTGACATTTCAACTCAAACAGCCCCTTCATTTTAATATGCTGACATAAAGTGTTGGCTGGTGTAAACGTACTGTTTCCTTACCAGTATTTTGTCACAGTCAATGATAGTGTTGAGCCTGTGAGCAATGGTGAGGACTGTGCAGTCTTGAAACTTGTCCCGAATAGTCTGCTGGATGAGGCTGTCAGTTCTAAAAAAGATCAGGGAACACAACACCTGAGAATAAAAAGAAGAAATCTCTCTTTCTGCAGAGCCTTGGGCAGGGATTTTACAAAACCTGGAAAAATGAGTCATCAACAGAAAAAAAAGAGTGCAATACCAGACAAGCAAAATGTCTATCAGCTTTCTTCAATTTAGTAAAAATGGTTTAGATCAAAAAGACCCACCATATTTATTGATACTATCTTATAGATGGAATATGATAATTACTGTATTTCCTCTCAGTAATATTATTTAACTTCAAGATATGCTGAGATTTGTTAAAACTTCTTTGGTCATTTTTCCAACAAGCATGCTCGAACAAAAACCCAAGTGTTGGCTGTTCCAAAAAAAATAACTTTGTATTTTTTGGAAATCTCTGCATTATCTTCTACAAACACCATTTTTGAATTCCTACGTTTTTTGTTATTTTCTAAGGTTTTTTTTTTAGCACAACTAAAAGCTTCTAGAATCCTTTTTTAACGTAAACCTGATAATAACAAAATATTTAAACTTCCCAAATCAAGTAAGTTCAAAACGTAACACAAAAACTGGTTACTGCAAGTTATAGCATGTCCTTATTATTTCAATAAACCCCTCCTGATCCTCCAGTTAGCTTTTAAACCACACCTAAGCAATCAATCAGCATTTGAACCATACTTCAGCTGCTCTGATGAGCGTTTGACTGAGGCAGGCTGCTTCAAATGATTGTTTAAAGGATATAGAGATGCTAAAAAAAGAAAAAAACAGGAAAGTGTTTGTGAGTTCTATGCTTTCAGCCACAAGGGCTGCATATTGCAACAGAGTAACGTTTATTGAGATAACTTAAAACAATCTCCGTGGAATATATAAGTGCTAAACTTGATCCACTTTAGGGTTAAGTTTGATTTTTTTAGTTATCATTTTTTCCAAAATACTAATTAACTGTAAACAAAAAAAATTAGCCATCTGTATAAAATCAAAGTTTTGTTTAAATGTACTTGAAAATGAGAATTCTAAAAGATGACAGCTTTCTTTGATTAAGGTAAAAAATTAATTTATCTCAAATTGCAGATCAATTTTCACGACCTAGTATTAAAAATGTTGTTTTTTGTATGCATCACGTACAGTTGTTTGTTCTGTTGTTAATTGTTTATGTTCTGTTTTTGTTTTGTCTTTTACCTCAGTGGATTCTTTCGTGTTGCTCAATTGTGACTTTCAAATAGCCTCTTTGGGACTAATGAAGTTAACAATACAGAATGTAATGGAACCTATTTAGGTACCAATAATGAGGCTCACAATGAACACATTTTATGAATAAAACTATGAATACACTAAAAAAACTGGATCCTGTTGACTTTGCTGTAGGGTCTCATGGCCAACTCCCCACATTTGATCTTCCTAATTTATCAGTCATTTAGAGGTAGACAAGTCAGTTTATGAAAAAGCCTGAAAACTTTATTCTGTGAAAAAAAGAAACCCTTTTATGTATTCAAACAATAACACATGCTACATTATTTTAAGTCAATGCAATCATTTACAGAGGCAGGAAAGACACCTAAAACCTAAGCTGAACTTCTGTGTTACTAAGGACATAATTGCATTGGATATAAACTCTTTCAAAAACAATTGTGAGAAACTTTGACTCTGAAGTCATTCCTGACCTCGGGTCCACGTTGGCTGTAGCTTCGTCAAGAATAAGGATCCGGTTTTTCCGGAGGATGGCCCTGGCCAGACACACCAGCTGCCTCTGGCCCACACTAAAGTTAGAGCCAGACTCTGTCAGAACTGCTTCCAGCTTATTGGGTAGGTCTTCCACCACGGCCTTCATCTGCACCTGCAGTGAGAGAGAACACACCCCCAGCCCTTCATTACTCCGGCATAAAGGCGCCCTGTGGAGATGTCTTTAAAGAGCCATCCAAACACACCCATTAACTGGCTGGCTCAATGCAGAGCCAGATCCACTGATGACCTTGGCCAGGGCTCTCTTGTGACCAGCCTCTAGCTTTAATCCAGGCCACCAAACCCATTCAGAGGCAGGACCAGGAGCTGAAGCCCTTCACTGTGGGGGGAGCCTTCATCCTGGTTGCCCTGACTGCCCAAACACATCTCCCCCAGCACTTTCAATGGTTCCCCGTTACAAGCCGCACATTGAGCTGGGCCCCATGGCCCTAATGGGATTTCCCCCCATGACTTGTGGCGAGCAGGGAGGCTGAATGGCAGCATTGTACAGGGGACAGAGGGATCCCCCCTGAGCCAGTGAGGGGGGAATCATTCAGAGCCACGCTGGAGTACCTCTTGGAGTGCATTCCACAGGTCCTCATCTGTGTGCTGCCTGAAAGGGTCCAGATTCTTCCTCATGGTGCCCGTGAAGAGAACCGGGTCCTGTGGATAGATGGATATAGAAAGAGAAGGCCGTGGCCAGTTAAGATAATGACGAGGGGAAGGATGTACAAAAGGGTTAAGACAGGACTTATAGGAGACAGCCAAGCAATGCTTGAGGGGAAGATGTTCACAATGGGGCTAGCTTCACTCATGAGCTTTTAGCAATCCCTTCACCAACTACTTCAATACGTTGATCTTTTTACTTGGAAAACGAGAGCATGTTCCGTGTTGCTGGAGAGCAGCATTTGTGAAACCTTGTCTACAAATCTTCATGTGATAAATAAAGAAATTCAAATGTTAAAACTAAAACTCAACCTCAAACACAAAACAAAACAAAATACAAATGATTTTTGAGGAAGCTTGGCCACAAATACGACTTTATTTGGTTTTCTGAGCACACTTAAAATTAAAATATAGAAATGGCATAAACTTGGAAAAGATTCAATTGGAGGTAAAAGTGCTGTAATGGCCCCAAAATAAAAAAGGACTGAGTCTGCAGTGCAGCAAACATCCATATCCAGAACTGATGCTAACACAGTGTCCTGATCCCATCTGAGGGAATGTAACAACTCACTCCAGATATGAATCTGACCTCAATTCAAGACAGAAGGAGTTCCCCTCCATCTAGGTCAGCTATGGGGACTTGAGCTTCCGACTTGGACTTGAGTCGCACAAAAATATCACATGGAGACTTAAACTGAAAATTTCAACCATTGGCTTTTTAAATTATATTTACATGTTCATTTTTCTTGTGCTTAATTTTTATATGTGGTAGGAATAAAAGAGAAGAGGTATTATCATTAACTTTATACCAGAACTGGACTGAGTGCGTTCCAAATAGGAAGTCCCTGCTGGCTCCAAGAAGCCAAATCTCATAGACTTCTATTGAGAAATAAACATTATTCGGTCATTAAATGTGTTAGAATAACTACTCTGGTACCTTGTTTTCTAACATGTTCTAATTTCTTCCATGATATTTTTTTCTGTAGTACAAATTATTCAGATTATAAACTGGCCAATCAGATGCCTCAAAAAAAGTAAGTGGTGTCACATTGAATGTTTGATTGACATATTCTCCCGAGCTCGCTTTCAAGTGAAAGTGGTGTGGACCACCAACAAGCTCACTAATGATTGGCGAGAGTGGTTGCCATAGAAATGATGACTCAGATCAATTCAGACCAATCACTACTTACGGATGTTGTCTGGCTCCAACATGGCAGCAAAAAAATGTCGACCGCAATAGATTTAATTTCATTGGAGCCGGAAGTTATCCATTTTCTATGGGTTTCATCACACTCACTTGGTCCAGCTCTCAAATGCAATCAATGGTTCTTGTTGTTTTGAAGCCCCCTTGTTTTCATTTAATATCAGTAGAACATTCATAAGAAAAACAACATAGGAAATGACTCGGACTGTTGATCAAAGACATTAGACAACATTTCTTAAAAATATACTTGTGTGTATCTTTGATATAGGTGTAAACAAAAAGTCATACTTCAAAATGGGTGAAAAGGCTCTACTATTTAGAGTCACTGGCTTCATCATCAACTGGGCTTTCTTACAGGTTGGAGAATCACCACTGTGAAAAGCTACATGGAAAACGAGCTAAATCGCAGCATACACTTTTGCATTTGGAAGCACACATTTATAGATTTCCTACAGCTTAGTTATGAGAACACCATATCAACGTTTTTAGCAGGTCAGAAGAACTTCATTCCTGCTACCTGTGCCTCAACAAAATGTTCCACCTCTTCACTTCCTATGAGCTATTCCTCTATCACATAAATACCACATTGTCATTAAGCCAACTGAAGTCCCAATTTAAACTAGTTTCTGGCACTCTTTAATTGAGGATTCTGTGTCAGGTTGGAAAAAAGTGCTTTCAAGCATCACCATGGGTCGATTATGTGCTCCAGCAACTCTAAGCCCTCTGTTTGCTTAGAATTCATGTTACAAGAAGTCATTCCTGGGAAATCAAAAGAAACTGAAATGGATCTCTTTAAATACTGTATGCTATTATAAGTTCATCGCAATCAAATCTCTATGTTCATGAAGTACACATAAAACGTAAAGTATTTTAGTTTTTCTGTGGGAACGTTTACCTGCATGGCATTGCTTTGCTGATATTTTGAAATGGAATAAAAGAGGATTTCAGCAGAATATTTTAAGTCTAGGCACTTGTTAAGTTATGTACTATAAGTTTAAAGAATACTCTGTAGAAAGCCTTAACTTCTCTTAGTGCTGTTTGCATAATGAAAACTGCCATGCCCTATATGCAATTAAAGTTCTGACATTTAACCTGCCACTTTTATCAAGTTTCTCCCTCCAGGAGAGGCGGAAAAGTAAACAAAATCTCATCAAACATACGTAAAATCCATCTCTAACTAGTTAAGACAAGGAAGTAAAACTTTATCTGCAGAAGTAGCTGTGCCAGAAACCTATCAAATCTACAGACAAGCATTAATGAAACTCTTCTCGGGCATCTTGGCTGCAGCCTTGAAATATATGAGACTTGGGCTAAGTGCAGTGTACATTGGGACTCTGTCTATAAGGATGGGGGAGACTTCTTCTAAGCAGCTTTCCCATGTTTGGGGGGTAGATGGCTAATCCTCTGTCAGGGATGGGGAACTGCTCTCTTTACAGTTCAGGCCGTGGGAGTCTTTTCCCCTCCCTCCACTCTTCTGACACTCACCCTCAGGCTGGCATTTTCTTAATGCCGTATCAGTTTCAACAAGCGGAAATAAAGTTAAACTGTCTCAAGGCATCTGTTTGTCTCACTTTCAGAAATCCCCATAGTGGCAAGTATAATTCTCCTCACTTGTTTTGGGTATTTTTTCAAAGCCAAGCGTATATAAAAAAGCTTGCCAAATCATGAAGTTGTTAACATCATTCATGTGACATTTCTGTCGTTTCTCCATCAAGAGGAATCGCAGAACCTCACAAAAGCAATCAAAGCTAAAGTTAAGCAGTGTTACTATTAAAAAACAACAAAGAGTGAATCAGTGTATTTGTAAAAATGTCAGCTATTCATTTAGATTATGAACAGCTAGAAGATGATTGATTTGAAAGTAAGCACAGTCTCCATCAACAATTCCTTTTATTTCCAGGGCAACTTTCTCTCTGCCTGCCTCCGTACGCACCTGTGGTATGATTGACATTTTCTGCCGAAGAGGATGTAGACCAATCTCAGAAGTCAGAAAGCCATCAATGGTGATTTTTCCTTCAGGTTCTGCAAGTCGGAACAAGGCCGATACTAGGGAGCTTTTACCGGCGCCGGTGCGCCCGACAATGCCGACCTATGGAGAGAAATGTGACTGTTTTGACGCATCAACAAAAGATCTGAAATGTGGACCATTGGTAGAATACTATGAAAGACATTGGCAAAGGAGTGACAAAAAGTGGTCAAATGTTTTTAAATTTTTACTTTTTTTTTCATCGCGTTTTGAGGTCAGGTCACACAGCCTCCACGTACATTTTGCACATTTTCCATTAATTAAATTTCTGTCTTTCAAGATACATGCTGGATCTACATAATTCATAAGTGTTTCTTGCGTTCATCATTTGTCAATGACCGCAGATGTCCGTCAAGGGTTTCGGCCGACAGGTCTTTATGTGAATTTGTTTTTGAGCTTTTCAGAATTGGTCGGTTGAGAATAATGCAGTTTATGCATATTTTACGTACTTTATGTGCATGATTTTTGCGAGATGCATAGGCATAGTTGTGGTTTTCCACGACCGTTCAACGTATGTCCACATGTTTAACAGACTTACTGTCAAATCATGTATACGCCGTATGTCACATTAGAATTATGTAAACTGACGTGCAAATTACTGATGAATTGACTACAAACGGCATTCTGACAGTGTTCTACGTTGATTTAGGTGTTCTTTGCATGGTCTTTTCCTACTTCTTCTGTGGTTTTGACACGGCTAAGTTGTGATACATTTGAAAATTTTCCACAAAGACCACAACTTTTATCACTTTTTCCATATATATTTATGTACGACCAATTTTTATGCAATATGCTCAAAACGTATGTGGTGGCTGTGTGACACGGCCTTTAGGCAACTGGATCTTTGAAAATGTTTAGTTTGCTCGAGTTGTTGCGGTGACCTTCAAACCCAGCTGAAGCCCCCTTTGACACCACACTGTGCTAGAGTAATTGACCCCATGGCATGGTTTGTTTGGTTGCTTATATTTTGTTTTCACAGACAGAATGCTTGGCTTGCCAAAAGCACCATTTCAGAAGCTAAAAAAAGACTTGGTTACCTCAAAATGTGACATCAGCTGTACAAAAATACATTTAGATTTTTTAAAAATGGCACATAACCTTTTAGGCTTCATTTCCTGACTCTTCCAAAAAATGTTTAAAAAAAAACAACAACTTTAAAATCACTGCATTTGTGTACAGCTCAGTTGTTGACCAATTTTTGATTTATCATCCTAATTTAAAAAAAACCCTGCAAACGTTTTGACATTCAAAAAAGTAGGATGCGGGTTAACTTAAGATTTTTATATCAGTGGTCTAAACTGTATAAATATATTTGGTATTTTAATAGTTTTAGAAATGAAATTTGTCCAAAAAAATGTTTTATTTAAAAGCATACAAAAACAAACATTTGATGACTGACAAAAAATATTTCCACACAGAAATAAATCAAGAAAAGGTAAACTTGTTTCACTCTTAAAAACATAAAAACGGAACTCAATAGTAGTTCTTAATGTCTTCACTTTTGACATGCAGCATTTAATTCTACCTATCTACAACAATTTCCATTTTATTAAAGATGTTAAGCTGATAATGTTTCGTAAATTTTAATTAAAAGACCTGTTTGTAAAATTTATAAAAATACTTTTAAAAAGTCATCAAAGCAATTTCTTCTCACAATACAATTATTTTAGGGAAATTTTAATATAATGAATTTTAAAGTACTTAACCTCAGTCTTTCTTTTGATGTTTTCTGGCTTTGTATTGCTTTGAAATTACCTTGGTAGTGAATTGAATTATTTTAATAGGCCACTTTTAACAGAATTATTATTCCTATGAGACCTGTTAGGTGAAAGTAAGGGTGTCAGAAGATATGTCAGGATGCACACCACCTTTTACCCCCATTGCCTGGGGCAGAATTCCCTCCCACGAGCTGTCAGAGCTTGGTCCTCGACACTTATCAACTCATCCATTGTGAAATCAGCCACCCTGGCCAACCATAACCATGCAAAATACACCCCCCTGCATTAAACACAATCTCAATCACCCCCAACAATCTCTCCCTGCCTTCCTCTTTCTCCTTTTTGCTCTTTTCACTCCCTGCTTCTCCTCTCTTTCACTGCATAAACAATTGTCACTGTCAGGTAACTCAAAATGCAAATTGGAACCAAACGGATCCACTTGAACAGTCTTAATTACATGATATGTATTCCATGAATCACAAATGGTATAGTCCTGAAGATGCAGCAGCACAATGTGATGTCCTTTTAATAATTGATTTGGAAATAATGCCACGTTAAAAGAATCTCACCACCCCTTTTACTCTGAGTGCATATAAAGTCACAAACTGCACGCCCAGGTAAACATGAACAGGTGGAGATGAAGACAAAAACCTTTTCTTTGGATGCAAAGGTAACACTCAGGTCCTTCAGGACCAGAGGTTCGCCGACACTGTAGGAGAAGTTGACTCTGTCTAAGGTGACGGTGCCGGTCTGTGGCCAGTCTTCAGGAGGTTGGAAGTCCGTCTCCCACTGTGCCTCGCTTTCCAGCTCTGCATACTCAACCACTCTTTCCACTGATGTCATCTGCAGTGACAGAAATGGTCAGGTCTTTTTCTCGTGTGTATGAGGGATAAAACAAAAACCAATAAAACCCAAAGGAGAAATTGGATCATTTTAAGATCTATAATGGCTTAAACCAACCAAACTATAGATCCCAAATAATTTGGATATGGTGCCTCAAATGTATTATCAATCTATTATTGTAAAAATAATACAGTTTTATGTATCATCTTCTGTTAGGAGTGGAACAATGAAGAATAAACAAAGGAAAATAAAACAAAAATGACCTGTTTTTTGGGTTTTTTGACAGTTAGCTCTGAATATAAAGTGTATGGAATGGCTCTTTTAGTGGTTGTCATTAAATACATTGTTAATGAATGACTAAGAACTGTTACTTGTTCCACCAGTTTTGTTTCTTTCTTTTTTAAGTTAAGACAAACGGTTAAACCAAAAAAATAAAATAAAATGGAAAAAAAGAAAACACGAAAACAATCAAGACAAAAATTGACACAATATTTGAAACTTATATGATGGCCCATAAGCTACTTTACTAAATTGGCTTTAAAACTTGGTCAGACACTCAGCATCCAATGTGAAGAAAAATAATAATTTGACTGTTGTTTATTTTTTTGAAAAGTTTTTTCGTTAAACAAAAAATGTAATTTCAATAATAGTGTGTGAGATACTTTTTTTTAATAAATCTTCCATTCTTAAAAGACTTGCACATAATGATAAAAGGTGTTTTGATTTTAAGGTGGATTTTCACCTTTTATTTAGTCCGATTATGCTCCACTATTCTGAGTCTTTTCTGTTGTGACAACCAGGTTCTTAATGATACTACTTCTACTTAAAATTTCTTCATATTTTTCCTGTCCACAGTTGGCATTTGCCTGCTCTCTATGGGAGACCATGCCAAAAATCCTTGAATTGAAGCATAGACTACTTTTACAATACGACTAGGACAATCTAGCCAGTTGCTAATGATCTAAGCTAAATTCAATTAAGATGATCCAATATTATTTAAAATAAGTGATTCATAACAACTGTAATTTATTAAGCTAACTTCCATAGATCCTTTGTGTAGCGCTTTGAGGAACTGGTTGTGACTTTGGGCTTTTCTAAATAAACATACTGTTAATTATTTTGAATTTCCCAACACTAACATAGCCACAGTGACTTAAAAAAAATTCGAATCAAAGTCTGACAAGCATTATATATGTTGGTTTCATGACAAAGTTATTTATTATTTATAACAGCTGTACTGCCTTTGTCCCTCCACGTCTAATTGGGCTTGTGCTCTCAGGCAGCCTACTCCTTCTCAGATATTTGCTTGTCCCTGTGTTTTTTCTTTGTTAATATAGTTTTGGTCATGCTTTAGGTCTATCTTATTCTCAGCTTCTGGTTTTTTACAAGTTTCTAAATAACAGTCAAAGTTTGTGTCGTCCTGTTGTGGTTCCTGGCAAATTTTTTGGACCCAACATTTGGGTCTTCCAACAGTCACAAATGAGCCCAAAAGACCAGGAGGTTACACAAAAGCCAATCTGATTTGTCAAAATTTCATTAACAAAAAAACACATGAGAAGGGGGATTGGAAAAACCATGATTTTTTTAATTAATAGTGACTTGAGAGCTTCACTGTAAGTGTTCTTACCATGTTCTCTATCTCTGCACTCTGTCTGACACCCCACTGAAACATTCCTGTGAGTGTAACGGCATAAGTCAGAGCCAGACCCACTGCACCTGGTTCTAGACCTGAAACATTAGACAAATAAAGAAACAATTTTAGTGTTGCTTCACAGCTAACTCCTCAAAGATCGGTGATGGATTACATGAGAGTCTACAGTACCCTCTTTGAGATACAGACACCCAAAAGCTGTAATGGTGACAAAGACTGAACATATCACATCCAGGCGCACTGCAAACCATCGAGAAGTAGTCAGGAACAAGAACCAGGCTTCTGAAAACAAACACAGAGAAGAAATGAATGTGTAAAATCTTTTTTTAAAACTATTAAATATACAAATACATTTATAAATTTATTTTAGAAAGTCTGAGTATTTTACGTGAATATAAATATTCAAGCATCTGGGATTTATGCAAGAAATTCACTGAAAAAATGTATCATCATTCGCGTTTGAACGCGTGAAAATAGGTTTTCCATCTTTATTTGGCTTGATTAGGTTTCACACTCGTGTGAGCAAAGACTGAATTGGATTGAACCATTCTATAGACGTCACACAGACCAAACTACAAAATCTTGTTTTAGATAGTATTGCCTAAAAGTAAGATTTACTGTATTTTCCACACTTTAGGGCGCACAGCAAACAATGTATGCTCTGAACTGTACGGCACATTAGGTGAGACAAAAGAGTCAGAGGTAAGTCCATCATTCAGACTTTATTAACTGTGTTCACATTAACTCTAGAACTTATTTGTAACTATTTACACACTAGCCACATTAGGAACATTAGCCGAGGTAGCCCATTCACAGTACCTGTAACTCCCAACCTTGTTTGCAACATGTAAAAACATGACGGTTCTACACCGCAACATGTTAGTCCCATTGGTGTATTTCCATTAGCATATTTACAATAAATAAAATCATGGTCCAACACATAGCCCTGTTAATGTATTCACAATGACACCAAATTTTTTCTGCAACAGCACATCCAAATTTTAATTGATAGGCTGTAGAAGACACACGAAATGCAACTTTTTGAAAACAAGTTAAGGCTTTTAAGTTTGCATTTTAGTACAGAAAATATGACAGGAATAATAGGAAGAAAAACAAAGACCAAAAGAAGAGAACCAACAATGTTTTAAAAACATTGATAAATGGCTCCTTGCAATACAATTTTTATAGACAATATTTTTTCTGCTTTTGCTGCGGTTTGCACTGTGATGTCTTTGATTGGTGAACTTTTTTTGCAATTCATAGAAAGTGGATTCTATGGTCCACTTCAGCGATTTTTTTATCTGATAAATAGTTTGAATGTTTTCAAAATGTTGATGAACTTCAACAAAGCTTCCTTTCAAATAAGCCAAGACCTTAAATCTACAGCAGTTTAGAATTTATTTGTGTTGCACCGGAACTTAATGTGTTTTTACTTTTGTCAAACAAAAGGAACTTATTCAAGAAAGTGGAGTAAACAGCCCAGTAAGAAAGCACCCTTGAACATGAATGCTTCTTTCTCTTCGTTACCTGATGTAAGTGTGAGAAAATATATCTGAATAATGCAGCAGTAAGATTCAAGAAGAGTTCATTTTCCTACAGGCAGCAACTGACTCAAAGTAAAGATTTCTGTTTTCAGATATGAAAAAAGCTGAAGTCTAAAAAAATATCAATTTCTTGAAAATGTTACTGCTCTTTCTATTCTTTTTAAACTAACCTGAATGAAGATCTTGATATTCGTCAAACATTTGCTGAAACCTCTCTTGGACCCTGAAGGCACGGATGGTGCTCAAGCCTTGTAAGGTCGAGGAGAGATGGGAGAAAACAGGACTACGAGCTACAAGAGAAAGAAAGAATCCTAATCAGTATAATTAGCCAGTCAAAAGTGTGTGTGTGTGTTTTATTAATCAAGTGTACTCTATTAAACACACATTTGGAATGTCATTAATACATTTTTTAAGAGAAACGTTGCATTTTTCATCTTTTGTTTCTGCTTATTATAGTTGGAAAAGTCACTGACAAAACCTGAATGAGTTCTTTCAGCTTCTGAACGGAGCTTTTGTTCAGGAAGATAATGGAACCTGTTGGTCATTGCGCATTTAGGCTCTAAGCTCAGAAGAAAAGAGGAGCTTTGGCCTTGTCATTCCACTTGGCATTTTTCCTATTGAATGCAATGTCACGAACTCACATCTCTAAAAGGAAACTGCCTGTGGACAAGCTATAGGTTGCTGCCACCTCTAGCCTTTATGCTAATGAATGCTTTCTTTCAAAGTCTATTAGCATTCCTGCGGTCCCCTTTTGTCTCTAAACGGTAAATGGACATGAACTGAAAAACAAAGAATTTACTAGTAGACTCAAGGCGCTTTATATCCCTGGATGTCTGCAGGAAGTAGTGACGTAGAAACAGGAAGACGCCAAGAAGAGGAACAATGGGAATGAGGATCCAGGGGATGATAATGGCAGCAACCGCAATCACTCCAATGACTTGGAGGAATACCTGGAAGAAAAGCACAGGTGTCGGTATAAAATTCTCCAACAGGCAATTACCAAAACATCTGGTGTGACTTCAGAGTGAAGAAGAGAAAATCATTCAGATGTGTTTGTGTGAGACCATCAGAGAGGTAACAGCAGGTTGTGGGAATGAACTTAGGTGACTCACAGTGTGAAAGGAAAACGATCACTGCGCTAATTCTCACTTAGTAGCAGGTGAGAATTTACCACTTGGCCACAGCAGCTCATATCTGCGGCTCTCTCGAGCTTTCCCTTCAACACCTCTGGCCTGCAAGCCGCACTGGCAGAGCAGCCAGCCAACAGGCACGGCCACAGTGACTGGCAGAGAGCTCTGGGAACCACACTGTGGGTGTATGATACATCGCACTCTCACCACACAAGCCTCAACAACACAGTGACTCATCACCCTTGTTAATGGCTCTGTGAGACATCTAAACCAGGATACAAGAGCTGCCTAAACAGGCTGAGTCTGATGGCTATCAAAGCACCCACACTGCAATGTAATGTTGAAAACAGAATAAGCTGCTGGTAACTGATCCGCTGACTATCCCCACCAACAATGAAATGCTTCAAAACTAACCAATATGTAATACTAACCAACATATAATCAAGTGTTTGGTGTATGCTTTTAGTTTACCAGACCAAATGTCAAACACATTCAAAATATGTAAGAGACACAGTTTTGGTGTTGACATTAATCGATATGAAATGAAAGAACTTATAAAGTGCTGCTTCAGTACACATAATGAGGTTTTACAGTCTAATAACATTTTATCAGAGTGTGTGTATGTATGTATGTGTGTTTGGGGGGGGGGGGGGGGGGTCAGCATTGTGCGGGTTTTAAACAAAACATTTGTTTGTCTTGTCCTTTTGTTTTTAAATTTGATTAAGTTTTTATGTGAAGCACTTTGAGTAACCTGAGCTGTAAAAGTGCTATACAAATAAAGTTTCATTTGATTTGATCATTGCAATGCAATAAAGTCCACGATTACTGTTATCATTCATAATAATAGAATTTGGATTTTGTTTAGACCATTGTCTCTTTGTTTTAAATCGTACAACAACAACAAAAAAACCTTTTTTATTATTTTGCAGGTCAGGCTTAACTTTTCTAGTAACTTTATTTTATTAAAATTACCAAAAAAAACTCTCCTCTTGGCCTGCAGAACAGCAGTGTGATAAATAAATAAAAAACATTTACCCCAAGAAGGAAAATAGATAAGCATTAATTTGAAGAAAAACTCAATTTAATTGATCATAATATTTAATTCATTCTTGCTGAGCCCTGAATGAGGTGAGGATGGTTGCTGGTCCCTATCCACTTCAGGGTTATGGTATATTCACTTTGGAGACCATTGCAGGGCCAGACATGAAGTCACACTCACTTCAAAGGAACACTGTTGAATCTCTGTGACATATATGACACATTAAGTACAAAATTGTAAAAGAGGGGACATTGTCCCATTTCAGTAACCTTTGAATTAAAGTTCATAGTGTAAAGAAGTATTAGGATGAAGAAGCATGTGTGGCAGCAACAGAAATATTTCCATTTTTGTCTTTGTCAGTATGCTTTCAATAATTATGATCAGCGGAAGATTGTCTTGTTTGAGTTGCGTTGCATCATTTTAATATTTTTTTCCATTATAACTTAAAACAAAACTAAATGGCTCATGATTCTCCTGTGTAAATCAGATCCCTCTGAGAAGTTTTATTAAAAATTAACAAACTTCACAGCTGCAGCCCAAAAACAAAATCACACCGATTGTGGTTGGTAAACTTTTTCTATTGATGGAAAGAGTCATCCTCCAATCCATATCTGAATATCTCACATCTTATCCTAAGCATCAAGTTTTCTTTTGTTAAGGCAAGCAGAAAAGTGTGCTTACATGGTAATGAGTTATTCAGAAGGCGGTCAGACTACTGGTTTGCATGTAAATGACACAACAATACAGCGGATAAAAGCACAAGACACAACGCAAAAGATGCAAAAATTAATAAAACTTCCAACCAAAGAGATACATGTAAAAAGCTGCCACAACACTGAAATAAAACACAAAGTTAAGAATAAATTAAGAAAAACAAACCTAACGGCCCGTACACACCGGGACGAATATTCGCCAGCCGTTTTTTGCCAGCGTTTTTCGCCACGTTTTTTGTGTTCACACCCAGGCGATTTTCGCTGACGATGAGCCGAGTGAACATGCAATTTCATTCCGTGCCTTACTCCTCCCTGGACCAAACGTGGGCCGGGTGGGTGGCTGCCTGGAGTGTGGGGCGGGTCTCCCTTGGGGGGTCCTGGCTCGTACCTGGGGTTGGGGCCGGGGGATGCCCGGAACTCCTGGGGGGTGGTGGGCTGCTCGTCTGGGGCTGTGGGCGCCCTTCTCGGGTGGGGCCCTGCGTTGGGCTTTCCCGGCGCGGCGGGGGGCTGCCCTCCTGGTTGGGCTGGGGCGGCGCTCCCTTTCCCTCTGTGCCTTCCTGCTCTCTGGCTCTGGGGGCCTCGCGGCGGTCCTGCTGGCCCTGGCCTGGGTGGCGGGCTGGGTCGCCTGGTGGGCGGTTGTTCCCTGCCTGCTGCCGTGTGGCATTGGGGGTTCCGGCTGCCGCTGCTGATGCGGCGGGGGTCTTGGTGTGGGGATGGCTGGGCACTCTCCTTCCTTCTTTACACATTCCACCATCCATTTTAGAAAAACATAAACACTCACCTGAGCACAGGTGTTAGCTCACCTTTGCACTAACAGTTTGCATGATTGAATGACTGAAATATTTCACACTAGTTGGTTTAAAGGCATAAGTATGTGTGTGTGAACACTATCTGTTTTGTGTACATGTTGACATGTGGACGTTTTTTTTTTTTTCTTTCAGCCAGCAGGTGTGTTGATAACATTTGAGTGTGTGTGTGGACAGGCCCCGCCCTTTTTGTACTACATTTGAACCTTACCATAATGATAAACAACCAGTAAACTTGTTGCTTGATGCTGCTTCATGGTCTTAACCCCCCCCCCTCCTATTATCACCCTCTTACCCCCCCCCCATCTCTCTAACATCCCTCTCTCTTCTTCCCTACTTTCCTTTTCCGTCCGGTCCAACACTAAAGATTTTCAAACCTGATTGAAATTAATAAAGTTTGGCCTCAATTACAAAAGGGGTTTATTCAGACATACCATTGGTTTGTCTGAAGATTAATAACCCCTACAGTTAAAGTAAAATATGTCCAACACAAGAGGCCGTCAGCTCTCATCTGCCTGCCCAGCTGTTGAACAGGACAAGTTTAATAAAAAAAAAAAAGAAGAGAGCAAGTATCTACGCTCTTGTCAGAGTCAAACAAAGAAAACATGAATATTTCCAGCACCAGTAGCTCCAGTTCCAGCGATGAAGAAATTATTGTTCTGTTGAATGATGAGAGACGCCAGAAAAGACGCTGATTTTGGGTACATCCCATAGTTACGAGAAGAGAAGAACATGGGGAGTTTTATCGACTGGTACAAGAGCTGAAAATGTATCATGAGCGTTTTCTGAGATATTTTAGAATGTCCGTCATTATTTCTTTGCGGCAGTGTAGACGCTACTTGGCGTCTATCTTCTTCGCTGGTATGTGTGCTCAGAAAAGCAGTTTTGTGTTTGAGCGCCCCCAAGTTGTGTTTTACTGTAACTTCAGAAGTTCCAGACACGTGTGCAAAAGTGCCATTCTCATTGGTCGTATAGTTTTTGACTCGGCGCGTTAAACCAAAAAAACAAACCCGAGGCATTTTTTAAAAAGTGACGCTTTGACGCGAGGCGTTTTTTCGCGTCGGTGTGCACACTCACATTGGTGCCCTTTGTTTAGTCACGAGGCGTTAAACGTCGGCAAATATCGCGGGCAAAATTTGTCCCGGTGTGTACGGGCCTTAAGATTAGGAAAGAAATTTGTCCGAATTACACAATAGCTCTGATTTACACTTTTTAAACACTAACTTGAACCCTTTTGCACCAGTGTTTCGACTGCTGCAGCTCTTAAACTGATAACAGAATTATCATAATTTCATCGGATTCTGAAGTAGAGAAAAGCAGCCTTGTGCTGATATGCAACACTGCACTGCAGTGAAGTGCTGATGTCATCAATGCAAATCAGCTGATTCTGATGTGGTTAAAAGCGGTTTAACACCGTTACCCCACTTTTGGTTTTTAATGTGTTAAACTAAAGAGGGCTTCAGAAATATTTGCGTCAGAATCTGCGGATTCACGCTGATCACGTAAATTGTCGAAGATTTACGGTAAGTCAAAGATTGTGTTATTTAGCTGTCGCCGGTGACAGCTCAGGTGTTGAAGGGTTAACAGAATTTCACTGTTTCTAATTAAATGACAAAATAAGAAACATATGGGGGGCTGGTGTAAAAACACAATTCTTTGTCAAATAACAACACATTCCCAGAGTGGTGTTTGGTTTAAATTTACTTTATGCTTGTATGTATGTCGTTTAGTTTGGTTTTTATTCTGTTTGGTCTGAGTTGCCCCTTTGTCAGTCACACCAGTTCCAAGTTAATCATGATTACACTCCGTCTAAACGTGTCTGGTTTTCCGGTAATCTGTTCTGCTCTCCTTTGTCATGCTTTTGGTTCTCTGAGGTTTTTTATTATGTTTCAGTTTATTTCTTAAATGTTTTTAGTTTTTGCCACCAAACCTGATCTCCTACATTTTGGGTCCTATACCTGCAGTTCCTGTCATATCTTGTCAAGCTTCCTGTTGTCTCGTGTGGGGTTTCCTGTTTTGTTTTGAAAGTCTTACCTACCTCTCGTTCCAGACCTTCCCCTTCCTGCTGTGTCTGCTCCCCACACCTGAGTCTGCCTCATCATCCCTGATCATTCCCACCTGTGCTTCCCCTCCTCATGTATTTATAGCCTGTGTTTCCCTTTGTCCTGTGCCTGTTTGTCATGTGCTATCACCTGCCAAAGCAAGCTCCTCTCTTGTATCAAGAAATTAAAACCTTAAGCTCTGCATCTGAGTCCAGTTCTGTGTTCTGCCTTGTAAGTACCTGACAGTATAAGAAAGAGTAAGAAGCATTTCCATTGAAAATGTTTTTTTTATATATATTTATATATAGGATATTAAAATATATATATATACAATGTATTTAGTGAAAAGATAGAAAAGTGAAGTTGCATCATTAGAAAATCGGACATCTAAGCTTCTTCACTCTTCAATGTTTTCTTGACTGAAAACCTCAGAGCCTGAAATTAGAGACATGAATGACAAAAAGTGCAGATGAGGATCAAACTGCCACCTTCACTGGTTTCAGAGTAACCTAAAGAGACAAACATTTAATTTAGCATGTTAATTACAGATTGTATCTGCCATTTAAGCACATATTTAAGCTTGATCACTTTTGCTGCGTTTTTATGATGAAAAGCCACTGGAATCCATTTGTAGTTCAGATAAGAGGGGAATTACGAGTCTAAGCATTGCTGTGATGGAGTCCACACAATCAGACAGTGAGTCAAAGCTACTAAGCACAACAGATCCTGAGAATTTCATAGTACATAAGTTTCAATCTTAGCCTTGACGTAAGGCTAGCAGACTGCAAAGTGAGCTGATGGCACACAGACCCTTCCTGCATGTTATCCAGCCTTCCCTTCAGGGGATCAAAGATTGACTGAACAAATGTCTTATCGCGTAAACTTTTCTTCTTTCTCTCCCCAGATGATAATTGGTGACATGTTGACACTGCTCATTCACAGCTGCTGGTTGGTGCATCTGAATTCTAATTGGGCCCATTTCACCAGCGGCCATGACGGTTTGAGCCCGGCTGGCTTATCTGATGGCGAGGTCACGTGAGAGGACAGCGGAGCAACAGGAACCGTTAGATAGAGGTCTTGCCTCCTCCTGCTCCCTGGGGCCCGCTGTCGCCAGGACACTGTTTGATGTGATCCGTTTGCGTGGTTTGGCGCTTATCGTGTCAGAATCGGAGACACCGTGGCCCCCACCCACACTGCACACAGATGACTGATAAGTCATCCTACAAGCATAAACCTTAGCCCCTCAAACCACATCCATATCTCCTATGAAACCACACAGGAACAGAAAACTCCCAAAGCCACATCCCGCTGTACATAAAAGTGGATAAAGGGATGAAAGGTTTTGTATACAAACAGTTTAAATAAAGAATTACAGCTAATAGCTCTTTAGCAAGTAAAGAAAGCTACCGCACGCATGTGATTCAGTTATTCAGGCGAACTGGGCGCGCTGCCGTGTCCAAAGGCCATTCAGATCTCTTCTGACCCTAATTGCTTTATTTTTTCAATGATCCTATCAGCCCTTTGATGTCTAAATAAATGAAGAAAATTGAAGTTAATTGCTATATTTGTGCTCAGCAACGATAGCGACTGTTGTTCCACAGCAGAAAATAAACACTTCCCTTTAATTAAACATCCCTCCGGACACAAGAAATCATTATGCTTTTTTTTTACAACCCCTTTTTCATCCTCCCTTTATTTACTGACAGTGTGCAATATTTGCCAGTGGTAAAAATAAAAAAAAGTGCAAACAAAACAGGAAATGAGGGAAAAGCACTGTAAAGAAAATTCCTCAAAAGAATTCCTCTGTCATCGTTGGACTTTTTTTTTTTCTCTTTCTTTAACCCAGGACTTTTTGTGACAGAGTTTCACAATAAGTCGCAGGGGTCAGTGGTACTGAAACAAAACAGGCCTGTTCCACTTGGGCCCAGGAACAATGGAAGTGACCCAGTCCATTCTAGTCTGTGTTTGGGCTTTATTTTAGCATTAAATGCCCAGATGCGGTGGCCTTTCTTTGGGAGAAATGACTGTGGACACCTTCACATTTTCCTTTTCTGGGACATTTTCACTTCATAAAGCCGTAGTCAATGTGTTTTGTGTGAATTGAGGAGGGTCTGACACATACTGTGGTGGTCTCAGTCGCTGTCTACATTGGTGGCTCAAGTAGTTCTAGGATTAGCCCTTTGTGTGCTGTGAAAAGGTAAAAGAAGTCACTTATTTGGGCTCAGTCAAGCTGTTGATTTCCAACCCCATTTTAGAAATAAGAGAAAGGCTTTGAAATGCCGTCTCCCTCCCCTGTCCCTCTCTACCATAAATCACTCGCGTCCAGCAAATTCATTCGTACAGCTTTATTCTCCCCAAAACAACAAAAACATTTTCAAATACACAATAAACAGCCATACAAAAGTCGCAGCGCTCCAAAGTCATTCTCTTTGTGACATGATGCAAGATTCTAGATTAGATTGGGACTTTGTTATGTAATTTCCCAGGCTCAAAGAGCCTAGAGCTTGGCCTCCTTGTCTGAGTCAGAGTGGCTGAGGTGCTGGACCGCAGCATCATGGGAGACCACACATACACACAGCTTTTGCTGGCCGAGGCTCGCCATCAAATGACCATGTGTGGTACTGCTGAGTAGCTACTCAAGTTCACCAAACCACGCTTAAGATATTTTTCAGTCATTTCCGATTCCTTTTATGGGGATTAGACAGACCAATGGTTAATTTGGGGGGGCATGCAACCTTTCTGAGCCTCTTCAAACTTAATGTTGCGCAGAAAATGAACAGGATTGTTTTAAAAATGCACAAACAGGGTGTGTTATTGTACCTTTGTGCAGCCCAAAGCGAGGAAATTCTCAAAATTTTGTGATGAACTAATGTAGACCTGATGAGGATTGCTGCTTTTTTTTCCTTTAGGTTGTTCAGGTTTTGTTTAGGTATGTTCCATTTTCCTTTCCATTTTCCCTCATCTCTAAATTCACAGCAGGTTTCAATTATCAATCAGCTCGGTTAATTTATTTCCGTTACCTAATCCTCAGACGTTTAACAGCAAGTTTTTCAGTTGTCCACCATTATTTTTGTTTTCACCATTGTGTTACATCACACTTCAGGATTCTGATTTTGTACCTTTGAGTTTGTGTTTTAACATTTCTAACTTGTTCATTTATTAGATTCAGTTCCTCTTAAATTATTAGATTTATATCATTTTTGGATATTTAGCTCTTCTTCACAAGTTTGTTTCCTATATTTGCTTCCATCAAATTGCTATCCATGATAGAACCAGAGACTTTATGAAATCCTATAGCCTTCTTTGTTATATCAGCACTACTCATATGACCAAAGAGCTATGGAGTAAAACACATCAAATCGATTATTAGTTTTTTTTTTTTTCAATATTTGCATTCATGATCATTGCTATTCATTGCTATTTTTTTTTTTTTTGCTGTACGTTCTTGAACTGTAGGCTAACATCTGAGGGGATTTATGAAATATTCCACAAAGAATTGACATTTAAACTACAATATTCCCAAACCTTTATATATATATATTTTTTTAAAACAAGACCAAATAAAAACAGATAATAAAGCAACACAGGACCCCACACTTAGTGGTATGAATTGGTCGAGAGTCTTCGACCAAAAGACCCTTGGTCTCACCTCATATTATCTTTCCCATATCCTCTGCCCTCTCTACAAAAAATCGAGGCAACCCAGGATTTAAAGGTCAAGTCCACACAAAAGCTGACAGCCCCTATGGCCTGAGGTGTTTTTAATCGACATTTATGCCTTTTGTCTCCTGACCATAAAGAGAGGACAGAAAAGAGTCTTTCTTTTACCCCCAATACGCTAAATTACTACTAAATGAGACCTGTGAAACAAAAGGGCTATGGGGTGTGACCAGGTTCCATCAGCTTGAGGGAATCCCTTCATTTGGCGGGTATGGGGGCAGTGCTGAAGAGTTGTGAAGTGCTTACTCTGCCATAAAAGGGGAGGCTCAGGCACAAATCCCTGCACAGAGGCACCCTCTCACCATAGTGAGAGATAAACCAGTTAGGGCTTTGTTTATGAACTTTCACTTTATTCCCCCCTGACAACCATTTAAACAATGATTATGGAGAAACGTCCCTCTGCGAATGAGCAACAATGGTGGAGATCAACAGCTTTTCTGAGTTACTAATACTACAATAAAAAGAGTTCAAATCTTCCTTCCTGGAAGCATTAAAGACTGCTCAATGAAAGACACCTGCAAACAAGAAACAAGAGCGCCGCAAACAAAACCGCTTTGTCCACGGAGGCCACCTTTGTCCACCACCACAATCAGCTCCCACCCTCAACTGCAGCAAAAGACAATCTGACCCAAAGCACACTTTATATATCCCATCATGGTTTTTAACCAGAAACTCGTCATTTAAAAGATTCAAAGCAAAGATGTTAAACTTTTGTGTGACATCCAAACAAGTGGATGAGGAGCAGGATACAATTTATGTTTAGTGTGTTCTGTTGGACCTGACAACTCAAGAAAGTTATATTTTTTGATGTGTAGGGAAACTATTGCAAACAAAAAGCTTTTGTGAGTATGATCCTTTGTGCTTTCAGCATTTAAGATGGCTTTTGTCTACGGTGAGATGGGTATCTGCCACAAACATCACTCAGGCATTGTGGAGGGAGGATTCATTTTCAGCTTGCCTTTGTTCTATTCTTTAGCCCAAACCAAGGAGCCACGCCTGCTCCTCTACCTCAAATTGTCTAGCAAACATTCCCCTCATTGTGGCGCTAGGTGGCTCATCTCTGCAGGCTTTCGTGGGATATGGCTGTGACAGTGGCAGGGTGGCATTTGGTAACCCAACCGGGCTCTGCACTAGGGTGGCCCTGGGCTACTGCGGCAGCGAAACAGAGGGGAAAGTCCTCCTCTGGTTCTGTTCAAACTGCCCCATTCCCATCCCCCTCTCCAGGACTTGCCCCATCAAACACATCCACATGCTGCTCCAGCTGCTTTTTCTCTCTGCTTTACAACACATCGCCCTTGTTGCGTCCTTCTGACTGTTTTCCACCATCGTGTGGCTTTGATTCTTCTTCAGTGCCCTTCTCCCTCCCAAATACTTTTAGTCTCCATACATGTTCTCCGAAGACTTTTGTTGTGTCACACTGGGAGAGCCACGCCCTCAGTCTATGTGAACACTTTTATTAAATCTGTGCAGGCACTGGGCCGCGCTGGCGGGTAATCCTACAGTAATTGTTTCCAGATTAGGGGACCCGGACCACAAAGCAGGTTTAGCCAGGCATGAAATGGCCTCCCTATGCTGCAGCGCCAGCCACCAAACCTGCCGAGGTGAGACTCACCTGGGTGAAGTCCACAAACGTCCATGGAAGCAGAGAGTCCAGGTAACCAATGTCCTTAGAAAACCTGTTGAGGATTCTTCCTTAGAAACAAAACACAGGAAAGAAATTAAAGTGAAAAATATAATTGTTTAGAAGTGGTTACAGAAGAAAGTCCTCAGTAATTCAACATAGCCTTGACAATAATAAAAAAAACATGTCTTGATCAGTTAAAACAATGAAAATAAGACTCCATCTGTGTCAAACTTGATAAATAAGAAAATCTTTTGTCCACAAACAAAGCTGCATACAGAGTTTCTCTGAGTCACCTCCAAACCGCTCAAGTGTTCATTGTTATAGTCTGCAGGTGGCCCTACGCTGCCATTCATGTAGTAACCCTGATCTCTTATTCTGCCCCACCACACTTAAGGCTACAGGCCAGCTGCTGTCACACTGTTCTTTGCAGGTTCAGTCACAGATGATCCTCAAGGGAGTTCTTCTAAAGCAGAAGCAAGAAAGAGGAGCTTTTATAATCTCTGACCCTGAAAAAAGCTGCAACACTCAAAGACAAAAAACAACGTGGAGCAAAGCAATGCGTCACATCTAAAATTTGATCTACTGTTTATCTCTGACACAATGTCGATGAATGATTTTTTTCTACTTGTCCTGTTCAACAGCTAAGCAGACGCTTAAAAAATATTTTTAAAATCGTATTTTTACAGTTAATGTCCCGTCACATGCTCCCTCCTTGGACAAATGCCTTTGTATTTGAAACAATGGTATAACAATGGCACAACTGATTTTTTTTCATATGGGTTAATACTTTTAATTTAAAAAATATTAAAAGTCAGACAATTTCATCATTGGTTTTCACAAATGAATCAACTTTTATGTATTAAAAAAACTACATTTACTTAATAGCAACAATAAGAGAACATGGACAAACACAACATTTATTTGATATTTATTTTATAAATTATGGATGACATAAAACGTTAGTGTAAATTAATGAAGATAGATACAAAATACTTATTTATCTCTTGTTTATGATGCACAATCACACTCCATGCACACTTTTAAAACAGTGATATTGAGGCATGACAGCAGATTCAACAGCTCTGCTGGGTACAGGAAACAGCACTCACACATTAAAGTGACATTAACTAAAGAAAAGAGTGATAAAGAACACATGGTTTGTGCCTTGTCATGTTTAAAAAAAAAAGAAAAACTATGATTAATGTTAAGTACAGAGGTGGAGGGTTGGTTATTTGGGGTGGCTGGCTGTGGTGTAGAGGTAGAATGGTCACTCTCTGGTGGAAGATCCCAGGCTCAGTTCCTACCCTGCACGGCAATGTGTCAAAATGTCCTTGGGCAAGACATTGAACCCCACATGCCGCTGGTGGTAACAGGTTGGTGCCAGTGTTTGGCAGGTGAACCCCACCAGTGTATGAATGTGTGTGTGCATGGATGAATGGGATGTGACTAGTTCTTTGGGCCTTCGCAGACGGTAATAAAGCGCTATATACACCATCTCTCATTGTAGTAGTTTTAGGGCAGGGGTCGGGAACCTTTTTGGCCAAGAGAGCCATAAATGCCACATATTTTGAAATGTAATTTCGAAAGAGCCATACAATAATGTAGTGTCCCTTCCCCACACTGAGGCACGGAGACTTAACCTCTTTTAAAGTTCTTTATTCCGATTACTGCAGACCGCAACAAACACCGTTCAATTAATTCAGCAACTCCTGAATCTCTCCCGCCGAGAAGAGAGCGCTTCTCCCAACTTTATATTCGCTCCTACCGCTCCGCCCCTCCCATTTCCCTTATTCGGCCCATAGCTGAACCCCATTGGTCCAAACTACCTAACAACAGGCTGAGCGACAGAACTGAGAGCCAATCAGATCTCTGCTTGACGCGTTCAATGAACTCCAGAACTTTTAACGCGACCCAACAGCCATCCAACTCAGTCCGCGACAATTTGTTTAAAACTAAATATACAAATGAATGTGTGCATTTGATTTAATTTCAACATTTTTAAAGTACAAGAAGTCTGTGGATTCTTTTTAATAACATTGTTATGCTGTTGCTAATAAATGATGAGTATTTCTTGTGGTGATTTTGCTGATTGTCTAGTCTGGTTGATACGTGGTGAGTTTCTGCTTCATGCAGGCGTTGAGACTTTTAACGTGATCGTAGGTCTGAATGTTCTGTAGATGTGAGACAGACTGATCACATGCAGACGCGGAGCCAAACACACACTCACACGCTGCAGTGGGTGACGGGCAGCGGGGTTTTACGTTTTTACAATCCCTGCGCGATTCACCTGCTGCCTGTCCCCACAACACCTCAGCCCCACCCTCTGCTTTCTCCCTCACACATCCCGTCCCCGCATCTGCGCGCTCTTTCTCAGAGACGGGAGCGCAGTTTTGGGCACGGCAATTCACAGGTTTCCGGCTGCTACAAACTCTGTGAAATAATAGATAATAGTAAACTGATAATGCTGGCGCAGATTTCTCTCTCTAAGCACTGCTACTACTGCGCGCCTCTGGCATCACGCCCGAGAAGGACTGGTCTAATGAAAAAAAAAGTATAAGTAAAGATTTGTCTGCGAGCCACATGTGACCATCAAAAGAGCCATATATGGCTCGCGAGCCATAGGTTCCCGACCCCTGTTTTAGGGGATGTCATCTGGACTTGGTTTTTAAAAACCAAGTCCAGATGACATCCCCTAAAACTACTACAATGGAACCAACCTGGATGAATGAGAGTCTTCATAGACACCATCTCTCATTATTTGGCCCCAAATGGACCCGAAGGTTTTGCAGTCACAGCTTTCACTGAGACCAAAGTATTCATGACTGAAATGAAGGGGCACCTGTTTGATAACCTGTAAGTGCCTGAAAGCCCAAACACTAACAGATGAAATGCAAAAGATAGAAAATTTGCAGCACTTTATAGTGAACTAAAGCATAAATGATTAGAACAAAAATATAATGAAAGCTGGACATTCTCACATAAAACATTTTTCATTTAAATTATATTTTTTATGTCAATGATGATTCATATTCATCCAGGGGATCTAGCCTTGAAGTTCAAAGGCCCACTCAGATAATCTTTTGATATGTCATGAAATTGTAATTGTATTGTAATTTAAAACCATCTCATTTTCTAGGACATAGTTTCTGCAGAGCAGCCGTAGTTCATTAGAAATTTACCTCTGAATATTGAACTAGGGGTATAGGGAACTGTTGATGCAAAGTTACCTTCCTTGCCAAACCCGTTGCTGAAAGCTGTCTATTTAGTCGCTCTCCAGCTAGCTTACAGCTCTTCAGACCCCCAAATTAACATTACTGGTGCAACAAAAATATTGGAGCCATCCAGCCGTTCAGTTTGGAGCCAGATGCCAGCTCAGACAAGAAAAAGGAAGACTGTACACTGGACTGTGGAAAGAAGCTGGAGTCTCTGGAGAAAACCCATGCATGCATCAGGAGAACATGCAAACTCCACACAGAAAGCTCCCCCATTGGTGTTCTGTCTCAGGTCCCCCAGTCGGGACTTGAACCGGGGGCCTTCTTGCTGTGAGGCTAACCACTGCATCACTTTGCGATCTTTTTCAAATGGCGTTTTTTGTCTGCTCCTGATCCACAACAAATTTATTCAAGAAAAACTTGGAATTTCAGTTTTTAAACTTAATTTTCTTTCTATATGTTCTCCATCAACAGGAAAACACCAAAAATGCAATTTTCATCAGAGTGGGTCTTTAAGAGTTCAGACACAAGGCTTATTAAAATGTAACTGTACATGATGAATCCATAGAAAAAGATTTATTTATGCATGTTTTCTGAAGAAAGATTAAAACGTACCATTTTACTATTTAATTTTAGTTACTGTTACATAAATGATGGTTTTGTCAGTTTGAAGGGTGGCTTAGTTTTTAATCCTGAGGAAAACAAACTAGTAAAATTGTGCATTTATTTTGAAGTATTGCTGAAATATTGATTGGAAGTTGCCAAACATGCAAGTAGTTTTGTTTATGGTCAAAGAACAAGCTCTGGAACAACAGATGGATGGCTTGGAAGCACATAGCGGTGGTGTAGCACTGCAAAAGCATGAAAGAGCCGTGGCTGACCTAGAAGTTGCCTCCCAGCTTCTTGCCAGTCCTACGGAGGTGGGCCCTGTAATCACCTCTCTCCACGGCCGTAAGCAGCTTACAGCTTTATCCAAAACGCCGTTCCTGCCTAAAAACATGCATACAGACGAGGCCGGGCTCCTCATAACAGCCATTGCATAAACCCAGCCGAAGCATTATTCCCCACAACAAGCCAGCAATGCTCCAAATCAGCACTGATTCAAAGTCAAGTGGCGTAAGCATGTTGTACACTTTGAGGCAGACTAATCTTATTCCCAGTGTGAGTGCCCCTTTAGCATACAGACATCCCGAGGGGAGGGTTCAAGCAAGGGGGTAGAGCTGCCACTACAACACTGTAGAATATTGCATCTTTAGTTCAGGAACTGGAGCTGGGGGGGGGGGGGTGTTGTCAAATGGTGCTTGGAAAATATTCAATAGTATTTTATATAATTTTACTGTCTAAGCCATAGATGACCTAAATCCATGCACATCTGACAAACAAAGCCAATAAGAAAAGGATGGGTTTCTCTGGGTTACATCACTCCATGGTTAGAGGCTGTAGAAACGGGGAATATCAATCAGCTATCAGCTGTTTGACAGGCAGCTCAGTTAACCCAGAGTTTCATTGGGGATGAAGTAAGGACCTTTCTCCTTCTGACTACAGACTAAAGAGGGGATACATTACAGTGATGCAGTTACACAAAGACATTCACTGCATGGAAATGCCTATGAGGTAAGATCGGCATGGGACAATGGCTTCAATCACTCTGGGTGGTTGTCAACAATATCACCTATTGTGTGCAGTGAGGTATGGACGTTTCAGGATATCAGCAGCATTAGTATCAAACAATTTCTCATGCTTTTAGACTCCAGGGGTGATTTGCACCACTTTTCAGGCTCAGAAAATATCAAGCCCTCCCAATAAGGTGGCCTCTTAGGTGGAAATATTGGGTGAGCGGGACCCCCAATCAGACTTTAAGAAGTGGAACAGTGGGGTCCGGCTGGAGCAGGGCGTGTGGCAAATCGCTGCTCCCTGTAAACATCAAGATAAGGGGACGATTCAGAGCCGCTCCATGTGTGGGCCCCAGTGCAGTAGGAAGGGCCTTTCAGTGAGGCAAGTGTGATAATAAAGTAATACCAGGGAGGGGGCTGCCAAGGCTGGAGGTGGCACAGCTCACCTGCACTTCCATGAAGGGCCCAGAGGCCTGGGGCAGCCTCCCACCGCCGGCGCCTTGCTGCCAATACTAATACATTCTAAATCCATTCTCTTCGCTCGCATCGCCAGGCTCCTGCAATCTCCTCTCCTTCCCTTTCATACAATTAAATAGTGGAAATGCCGAGCGAAGGGGAGCCCTATCAGCAATACTGCACACACACACACGGCTCCATCTCCACATTCAATTTACACACCTCGATATCATCGTCCTCTCTGCAGTACTTCCTTCACTTCACTCCTAACCCTCCTGCATTCCAGGCCTGAAATACAGACATTAAAAACATTGCCTGTGTAGACACAATTAGGAGCTCACAGCGCTGACTACAGAGGATCTAATGTACCCTGCATCAACAGCAGCTGAGTGACATTCAGCTGTGAGATGGCCCACTATGCTGATGTGAAACGGGGAAAGATGTGTGTGTGTGTGTGCGTGTCGACTCAAACTCCACTCCTCGACTGTGCTTATGAGCTGAAGCCCTGGCCCGCAGTCTCTGAAGGGATTAGCCCACTCAATGACACTAAATTACAGGGATCAACATTAGCTCGACACATTCACCGCTGTCTGTGCTGCTCTAACTGGATCACATTTGGGTGAACAGCTGTAATAAGAACATACATATTACTCAAATTGAGCAACATGAATATTTAAAGCTACACAAATTCACAGGAAGGAAAAGGGAAAAGGCAACTGGCATGTTTTTCAATCCATTTTGCAAATTTATCAGTTGCAATGTGGAAAGGCTTTCATCATGAAAACTTGGAAATCAAGCGGCGCCAAAGATAACACAGATTGGAAGAGGATGGAAGCATTCAGCAGCAGCTACAGAAGAGCCACAATGCTTCTCCATCAATCATAAAGCACCGCAGCTGAAGTCTATTGTTATAAACCACATTCACAGAATAACAAACAAGACTTTTGTGCAGTGGCGCTTGAAATGGTAACCTTTAACTCGGAGGACAGCGATCACACGCTGGGACTGCTCAGTGGCGTCAGCACACCTATCACTTACACGTGTAAACAGCTGTCAAATCCTTTACAAGGCGCGGGCACACACTTACAAATCACTCACACTTATAGCAAGAAGGCAGATGAATGAACGTGACAATTATTTCCTAAAAGAAAAGAGGCAGAATGTTAGGAGGCTAAAAAAAATAATAATAAGGAGCTGACAACTGCTGTCTTTGTGCTGTTGTTCAAAATGTTCCCTCCTTAGAAAGAAAAAATGAGTTGGGGAAAAATACAGAAGCAGAGAAAGTGAACCACCATTTATCACTGAAATGAAAACATGTCATATTAATTCTTTTATGCTCCAGATTGAACAAAAGATATGAAGAAAAATAGACAGGGACAGTCGCCTCTTAATCCAGTCAAAGTGTTGTTTGTTCAGCATTGTGTGCTAAGCTGTAATGACTGGACTGGTCACACAACAGTTACTGATAGCAGCAATCAGATAGCAGTGTCTGTTAAACCTTTTTTTTGCTGCCCTATTAAACAGATTATTACTTTATTCAAAGTGTTTGCTCTCCACCCTGTATGAACACTTTGCCAAATAGGGCACGCCCAGATAAGCAGTCAGGTACTTCAAGTCGCAAAAACAAAAAGCATAGATTAAGAAGCAGTGTTTGCTTCAAACGCAGCTCTGAAAAGGAAAGCTTTGTCGCTACACCCACTTCTAATGCCAGCATAAACCGCAACCTCCCGAACACCCTCAAATCATATTTAGACCTGTGTTACTTGCTTATTATGACTCATTATACAGAAACAAGTTCCCTTCTTGTTAAGAATTCCCACCCGAGCTGATTGTGCTGTACACGCATGTCACTATGAAGAGATTAGGCTGAGTAATTATCTCCTGACAGGTGAACAATGCTCCAGAAAAATTGAAGTTATCAAAGTGGGCCACTTGATAGTTGACTTTGGAGTTGAATGATGGATTGTGGTGACACCACGTAACCTAATTAAAAGTGATCATTGATTAAAAATTAGAGCAAAAATAACCACTGTTACTTTCATTTTTTTTTAAGTGGTGTAAAATTTGCCTAAAAAAAAGCAGCAACAACAAAAACATCCTTTAAATATTTCCAAGGTATTTATTTAGTTTTTTTTATCATCTTCCTTGGACTCACTCAATTTAATCTAAATATGGCAAATCTCTGATGCAATGCACTGTACAAACATGTGTGTATTTACTCAACACTGTTCAAGAGCTTCCGCAAATAGTATTAATGCAGTCTGATTGTTAGCTTTTTGCCTAATATGTCAAGATATCAGTTTTTAGCTGAATTTAAAAGCATTATGGGTAAATATTGTATTCTGACCCATTATTTAATAGCATATATGCATCTTATTTCAACATTACAGCAATGGTGTCAGTCTATTCAGATACAAATAAAATCCAGCAATCTGATAAAAAAATCGTAGAACTATTTGAAATTTAACTTTATTTATAAATACATATTTTACAATATATGATTTGATAAATATAGGCAAATTTTTGTTCAAACTAATAAATATGTTGCAGCTTCTTTAGAAATCTGGGTGAAAGAGGAAAATAAAATTAGGTGACTTTAAATGTATAAATGTTAAATAATAATTATAATTGCATATTTTTAAGAAAAGTAATTATAGTGTTATAGGGGAGTAAATTTGAGAAAGAAAACGTTTATTACATTTAGGTCAATACAAATTCTGGGAAGGCTTTTCAGAAAATTTTAAGGAGATCCAAATTTACAACAAAAAAAAGTGGGAGTCTGCTCTCTAGTGGTGGCACATAATGACAGTATACTGTCAAAGGCTTCACCTCAGAATCTCAGCGTTCTCGCAGAACGCTCAACCTTCTGTGGATGAAAAAAATTAAGATTTAAGATGGCTGTGAATAACTTACCAATTGGGTTGGCATCAAAAAAGCGAAGTGAGGTCCGAATGATGGCATTAAACATGCTGTTGTGAAGTTTCTGGGCTGAGCTGACTAGGACATTAAAGAAGACCAAGGTGCGAAGGAAGCCAAAGACGACTGAGGTAGCTGTTAAACCTGACACAAAAAAAAAAAAAAAAAACACATTCATTTATAACAATTCCATTCAATCAACATCAAGAGTATAGGAGAGATAGTATCATTAAGCACATATTGTTTAATTTTTCTTATATTCTCACATGTGTGTTTTTTTCTTGTAGTGCATTTTGCTTTATCTCTGTTAGCACAAAGCCTAAATGGGTAAGGTGTCTGGGAGTCGCGAGCAGACAATCAGAGCAATCCAACAGTAAAAGGGAAAAAAAAGTTCCGCTATCTCTCTGCACAGCTGAGGTCCATGCACCCATATTGGGCCTTGAAGGCCTTGGGAGACAGCCAAAGAACTGTGGATCTGTTCACTGAATGGGGACAGTATTCACAGGCTCAACAGTACTCAAAAAGCAATATGCACTCAGTGAGCTTCACCTGCGTAAACACCCAGGTACAGGTCAAGGTCCAACTGCCGAGGGAGGCTGCCATTCAGGTGTTCTGTCTCACTGATGTGTCTCTGCTCAGAAGCCCTGAGAGTTGGCCACAGAAGATACAAAACCCAACAAGGGCAGAGGACGACAACAAAGAAAGAAATCAGCTGTGTGAATACATAATGCTTCACTTTTATTCTCAAGCACAAGGTTGCTTTCAATACGTGGTAGACAATGTCAAGAAAAACAGTGCGGCCAATCAACTTGTGATTAAATCAGTGGTATTTCAGTCTTAAAACATGTGTCAGCTGGTCAGGTGAAATGTCCTGTCAACATTTTGATCAGGAGTTATGCAAAAATAAGAGGAAAAAAACTCACCAGAAAGCAAGCCAATAATCCTGTAATACAAACGTTACCTAATATGACACCAAAAAAAGGTTTTTTTTGATCAATATTTATACACTTTATTCATTCACTTTTGAGTAATAAATGTAATAAAAGTATGATTTATTATAAATTAAAACAATAATTTATTGAGTTTTAAACAAGAATTGTAAATGAATGAATGTAAACTTACATGTGCTAGAAGGTTGAGTAAAATGAGGACCAAGAGAATAGAGAAATGAGCACCAGCCATGAAATATTTCACATACATGCACAGGCCGACATTTCCTTCCATGCGGTTTTCCTCCTCTTTTGGATGCACTTCCTTTAAATGTAAAGTATCAACGTAAATCTTACAGCAATACTTGAAATACAGATGTAATAAAAAGAAAAAAAACTGATAGAAATTGAGTAACTACTGCCCTCTAGCGGCTGACAGGACTGTCAGCAAAATGGTGATTCCTTTTCTTATCAAATATTTTATTTAATGTTTTTTTTTTTTTTTTATCAGAGATACACACCATTGAACGAGCATCTGTTCCTTCGATCAAAGAATACTGAGAGGAGGAAAGGGAGGACACGGAGGACCTGTCAGACAGCACATAGGGTATACAGGTGAAAGGGTGAAAGTCCTGCTGTTCATCCTCCTGGTCATGTTTAAGCAGGGAGGTGAAGTCTACTCCAGACAACTGCAACTCCCTGTAAGTCCCTCGTGCTACCATCTGGCCCTAACAAATAAAGAAAACAAGGAGAATTAACTGCTATTGTTGCAGGAAGAAGAAATGCAAAGGACTTTTTTTTTCAGGGAGAAAAGTCCAAGTAAAATAAAAATAAAAAACATAGATTTAATTTGGATTCCAATCAAGATTGACTGACGTGAAGTTCTAAACTGTTCTGTGGATGGTCTGGTATATCAAGATTAAAAATGAAAATACATTTAAAAAAATGTATCTTAAATCTCTAAAATACTGTATGTCAGGTCTAAAATATGTACATCCAGTGTTGCAGAAGGATCATTATACACAGTGACAGTGATCATAGAGGTATGTAGTACAGTATTGCACTTGTGAATAATAAATAACTGAAACCGTTTAACGTGAACTTCTCTGCCCAGAATGTGATTTGATTTCAAAGAAGTGTCCACTGTCCCCCAGGCCTGACTGGATTTTGTGGCTCTCTGTGCGGTTCCATCTTTTTCTGGAGGGGTTGTTCAGATCAATGTACAGATCAGAGCACTCCTGACTGTCCTGACTAGACCACGTTGTTCGGATTCTCACTTGTGTTTTGTCCTCGGGGTGGAGCAGTTTTGTCTCTGCGTTTTTCTGGGTTTGAAATGAACAGAGAGATTTTTGTGCCTTGAAAATACTTGTGAGTTTCTCAGATTCACCTCAGACATTTAGCTTGTTTGTTGATCGTTATCTTTCCTGGTCTAGGTAAAGTAAGTTCTTTGTCGCTTGTCGTTCACTAAGGTCTAGCTGGTGGGATTTTCCTCATCAATTCTGTTTATATAGCCCAATATCACAACACAGTTGTCTCAATGGGGGTAAACCCTTTTCCTTGGTGTTTTTACTGTCTATATCACTGCATTGGTGTAGTGAGTAAATTCTTCCACTTTTTATGTTTACTTTTAACTCATGAGTCATCTGTGTCATTTAAACTATGTGTCATCTGTTTTCTACTCCATCCATTAACACTATTTGGGTCATTGGTGATCCTATGGCACAGACATGTTTTTGTCTTCAGAATTTCCTTCTAAATTTGAGAAAAAGTGATGTCTGGGAAGACATACAGCAGGTCAAAAAAATGTTTTCTGTTGTCAGCTTGGTTCTTTTAGGCAGAATGGGGTCCTCAACATTTCCATGGTGACAGGATATGAGTGAAAAAAAAATCACATCAAAGAAACCCATTTGGTTCCATCGTTGTGGCCTTGTCACACAGCCACTTCTTACATTTTGTGTATGTAACACGTATGAAATTTCGGTCTTCCATGACATATGCGTGATATACCAAATTCAGAAGTGTTTTTTGCGCTTGTCATTCGCAGATGTGCGCAGTTGTCCGTCGATGGATCTTCATGTGAATTCAGTTTTGAGCTTTTCAAAATTTTTGGTCAGTTGACAACTACGCAGTTTATGTGTATTTTACATCGATAATATGCAATTATTGCGTGAATCTTATGCAATTGTGCGTGATTTTTACGAAATCGAAATGTATATTTGTGGCTTTCCACGACTGTTCCACTTACATCCTTGTATGTCTGACTTTTCACACATGTCCCACTGATGCATAACTTTTATTTCACGTACATATCATGTTAAAAGTATTTAATTGATGCACAAATTGTGATTTGTGCCAGATTTGGCTTTTACGTTGATTTACATGTTCTTTGTGTGCTGAATCCCTCCCTGATTTGTATCTCATAGCAGGACTCTTTTGTGACACACAAAGGAAACTCTAAAGTGTGTACACACCTCTTTCAACACAACAATCTGATCTGCAACCTTCAAGTACTGTAGCTGATGTGTAACTAGAATACGAGGCTTTTTTCTCAGAAGTCCACAAATGCACCTGGTGAGAAAAAGTAAAATAAAAATATGTTATTGACTGAAACATGCTAAACTGAAATTGGGTTTTATAGGATGTCAACTAACTGTTGAAAGAGATGCCGGCCCACTTCAGCATCCACGGCGCTGAGAGGATCATCTAGCAGGTAGATGTCTGCATCCTGATACACTGCTCTAAAAATACCCATTTGTAAAGTTACATCTGCTTCTGACACCTGCAAGGATGTAAAAACGTTCAGATCACCTTGCTAAGCTGACCCTTGCCTTCTGTCCTCCACTCAGATTGGTCCCCCGGTCTCCAACCATCGCTAAGTCACCGCCCGGCAACAGCTCTATGTCCTGAAAAGAGTTTTGAATGTAAATGAGGCCAAAGCAAAACCTAGAAACCTAGAAAAATGTAAAGGCGTTCTCACTCTTTTCAGGGCGCAGGCTCTTAAAACTCGGTCATACTTCTTGGGATCAAGCTCCTTGCCGAAAAGAATATTGCTTCGAATTGTGCCGGGTAAAATCCACGGTTGCTGAGACATGTAGGTCAGCTCTCCCTTGACTTTGATCACACCACTTTCATGACACAATTCTCCCAGTATGGCACTGAGGAGCGAGGACTGACACAATCAAAAGTGATGGTGAAAAAAAATGAAAAGCCCGTCTTTATTTTTGCTGATATGGAAAAGAATTAAGCAATCACTGAAATAAGGGGACACAGAATCCAGAACAGACCTGACCTTTCCAGCACCAACAGGTCCAATAACTGCCAGCAGTTGCTCAGGCCTCACTGTGAAACACATATTCTGTAAAGTTGGAGCCTCAAGATTCTGCAAAGAAAATAGTAATTGAACCAGAAAAATGTAGTATCCCCATCCTATCCATTGGGGTCACATGAAATCAATAACTTTCCAGTAACCCTGAGGTTAGAATACACATTTGATCAGGAGATTTCTTATAAAACAGAATAGGCAGTTTCTCACCTTATCCCAGTAGCATGTTAAATCCTGAATTTTTACCATACAGTCCTTCTCTGCCACAGGAAGTCCCAGATGTTGTGGAGCCATTTCATGCAACAGAAGAAATTTCTTGTGCAAAAGGAAAAAAATACAAGTTATATTTTATTGTATCAATGTTTGCAAAAACAAATATTTTGACATGTGAAACGGCAGCTGTACTACACAGAAATTAGTGCAAATGGGCTAAATGTTTTAAAGGTAGTGCTGCATGGAACATTTTTTTTTCATCATCAACAGAACTGACATAAAATTCTCTATTTAAAATTGGTGCCAGCAAAAATGGATTTTCATTGCAGATTATAAAGGCTATAGACTTCTGGATTTTTCACAATTTTCTGGCTTTTCCATTTTTCCATTACATTAAAATCTGGTTGTATTTCTAACTTGTTGAAATGGCGCAAAATTTTGCCGCAAATCTGTTGCATCAATTAGTTGTTTTTTTTGGTTGCCTTCTTCACAATTGTTGGCATAAAATGTAAAATCCTTATCATAAACATTATGTGTATGTATAATATCTATATTAACTAACAAATTTGCATGCATTTTTGGTCTAAAAAACCAGCAAATTCACAAAATGCACTTACTTGCGTTTACATTAAATAAATAAATAAGCAAGTAGGGATGGGATCTTATAAGTTTGATCCACTCCCTTTTAAGCAATTAATCAAACTCTATGTGACAATCATATTTAATGGATTCAATGTGTCATGAGTGCATGTATAAGTGCAAACATGTCTAGTTCTGATTAGAAGCAATTGTAATGCCAAGAAAATAGCATCATTTTCTTTCCTTTAATTTATGTTCTAATCAATGTATGTATTTATATTTAAAAACTATTTGCCATACCTATGTATGTTAATTGTCTTTTTCTTTCTGTATTGCTGAAATTACTTGAAATAAATCAAATTAATCAAAGCAAAATACACATTTTCTTTCAACAAGTTATTTTAAAAAAGTGCTTAGTAATTTCAACTGAACAATTAACAACAACAAAAATCTGACTTTTCAGTAAAATACTTTAATTAAAAAATAGGTTTAAAAGTTTAATTAAAAGTGACATATTTCTGTTTTCATGTACTTGTGGCATTTTGGTGTCTATTGACTCACTTGTATCCTTTGGATGCTGATAAGAGACTCAGAGACCTTCTCTATAGCAAAAGGAAAAAAGAGTGTGATGGTGAGCCTGACTGCACCGTAGAGGGAAACGGCCATAAATACTCTGCTAGCCGACAGTTTGTTTCCTGTCAGCACGTAAACACAGATGGTGAAGAAGATGACAATCTTGCTGGCCACAAAAAAGGATGCCATGTTCAGACCCCGTAGATAAGAGCTTTGCATGATCTTCGAGATCTCCATTCTGTGCAAAATAAAGCAAACTTGTGAGTAAATGCTATTTCAAATACCTGAAGTGTATTGGTTTTGAACTCTGTTGATGACAATTGTTGGTGTTGTTTTTTGATCATTTTTAGTTGCTGACTTCACTAATAAGGTTTTTGTGACCAATGATTAATGATAATTGGTTATTGTTGCAATTGAAAGTTGTTGGTTTCTGGTTTGTAGTAATTTTATATTCCCTCTATGAAATGTCATTACTCTATCTGATTTTTGACAAGGGGCCCCTTAAGCCTCGTTTCCACTGACCAGCAAGGTCAGGTATGGTCCAGTTTAGAACGGTCTAAACAATTCAGGTGAGGGTTTCTACTCAAATTTGGACTGTCATGGCACATGTGGGGTGAAGCTAACAACAACAATGGAGGTAATCCAGCAGCTATTATTTTTCTGCTTGGCTTTTTTTAATATACAAAGCATTTAATGCGAAGGGGTCGCAAAGAGGAATACAGCCACTTCCTTGGTACATTATTTTGTCCTAATGACCTTCAGCCACTCAACAGGTTTCAACAGTAGCTCCGCGCTAACCGATCTTTTCCATTTTTCTGTGGACCTACAACCAACAGGGGCCCAAAAATGGTACAGTTCTGTCTGGCTTAACCCTTGTGCTATCCTAGGCACTTTACAGTTGGAAGTTGGGTCATCTAGACCCACTAGACAGTGCACTGAACCTTTTTTCTTCAATGATTTGTGAACCTCATTGGTGTCCATGGATTACATGAAATCTTTCCACCTTTATCCACCTTTGTCATGGTAGGGAGAACACGTCAATGCAAGGGTGGGGTCATCTAAGATAGCACAAGGGTTAATGGGTCGATTTTATAATGGAAGAGCTCAAAAAATCGGAATGGACCAGATCAGACTGTCCCCTACCATACCGCTCAGTGGAAGCAAGGCAATATGGTCTACATTTAAAGACACCAGGCAACAGAATGTCGAACTAGCATTTACGGCATGACATGTGACCTGACTCAACTTGACATGGCATAACCCCTTTAACACAAGACATGTTATAGACATGACCAGATGTCATGATGCCACAAACACTTTTAACTGGACAGATAATCATCTTTTAGATTCATATCACAAAAGCATACAAGGGTATAATGACAAGAATTTACTCCACCCAAGTCAACAACAGTAATTGAGCAGGACAAAGTATGTTTTGAATCTATGTTGGATACACCCATTGGTCAACCTACCTGCCAATCAAAAAACAGACCTTTTAGTATAAGTTTGAGATTTCTTAAAACGAAAATTGTTTATCTGAAAAAACTCCCCCATCCAGAAGTGTTATCGATAAAGCAACATAAATAAAAGCTCATCAGAACCAAATGTACATAGATATATTATATATCTGTAGTTTTTTAACAAGGTAGTCAATGGAGAAGTACCATTCTCAAACCTGCCTCTTTTGAGGACTTGCAAGATTTGGTACTTCTTGTTTGCATCGAATTTGGGAACAAGAGATTAGGGCTTGAACAATACAAAGTGAATACAAAGTTCACAACACAAAGTGATACACAACACGACAAGACGTGCCTTATGTATCAGTAAATAAAATTATGGGAATACCTTTCATTTCATCTAGTGTGAGAAGGGGTCTTGGGATATTGTTTTAAGCAATTCAAAAGAATGAGCTAGTATCTCAATACATGATACATCTTACCTTCTGACCTCATCCACCATCACACCAAAAGGCTTTTCCCAACCGTACATTTTTATAACCCGGATCCCAGAAACCACCTCATTCATAGTGCGGATTCGTTCGTCTGTTAAAACCGCTGTTTTAGCCCTGAAATTCAAAAAAACAAATTACAGCAGTTGTAGTGCAACGTAAAACATCAGGACAGAGATTAGAGAATGTTTTTATGTCTACAAACCGAAGACTTGAAAACAAACGTCCAAATGTAGTTTGTATTGGCATCAAAATTAAAAGGACAGCCATTCCCGCAAGGCATGATGGACCAATCGCGTACAGCAGCAACACTGTCACAATTATCCCTTGTAGTGGACCAAGCCACAAAAAATGCAGGTATAACGTCACCTGGAGGAAAAAAGAAACATTTTTCATTCATACCTGAAAACTGTAAAAAAGTATATCCTGTGGAATCATTTTAAACACAAAAGCCCTGCAAAAAAGTAAATTAATTAGAGTTAGAAATGTTAGTAACCTGGCTGTTTTTAAAAAAATGTTTTTTTACGCAGTATAAGGCACATTTAAAAGCCTTACTTTTTTTTTGTAAAAGTGCACCTTATAATCCGGAGCATTTTATAGAGTGTTCCTCGTCTGTATTGCTGTTCACTTTTCGTGGTCAGGTTGTTTCGCTTTTATTTATTTATTTAAACAACCCACTGTGTTCTGGGTCCCGATTTGCTGATGAATATTGACCAGGACAAGTGACGTGTCTCCTGTCCAGAATGCTACCAGCTTGCCAGAGTTACAGAGTGATCTTTGATCACGAGCAGATCTTTGCTTTCATTTTGTAGTACAATCTTACTAGACAAATTTTTCTACGAAGCTTTGAACTTTGAGACTTTAAACGAGAGAGAAAAGTGTATAAAGTAGGGCTGGGTATCACCAATAATTTCCATAATCGATTGGATTCTTTCGATTCACTTGATTCGCTTCGATTTTGAATTTACATGGTTTACACATTTAGACAAATTTGTAGAGAAATGCAATAATAACCTGTATTCCTATATAACCTATGATCACAGCTTGGTTGAGCAATGTCGATTTGTTTTGTTATGAGTTGCAAAAAAGGTTGGGTGTGATAAACACGCTAAACTGTAGTGGTGTCAGACTGTGTTGAGAGTTTGCCTAGTCACAATAATATTTGTTTTAGCAGTATCAGTTAGTTTTTTTACATGTTCTAAACAAGGCTGGCAATTACATGTACTGGGAATACTTTAACGCAGCTAACGCTTCTAACGTGACTAACATGTAGCATGTTACAAACAAGTTGTAGAATTACTGTGAAGTCAGTTAATAAAGTCTGATGGACTTATGGACTTATCTTTGGCTCTATTGTCTTACTTAATTTGCCTTATATATGACATAAATTCGAAAGTAGATCATTTATAGACTATGAGCCTTTAATCTGGCAACAGAATACAGTGCAGAAAATACGTTTGTCAAATGGCTTTATTCTGGCCTAAAATACACACACCATATATGTGAAAGGTGCTTTTAATCACCTCGTCAAATTTGTTGACATCATTGGATAAAAGGTTTACGATCTGTCCTGTGGTCGTTTTGGCCAGCCCGGAGCTATTCAGGCAAAGAGCCTTTGGAAAACAAAAGCACCACATCAAGTCACCAAAAGGAGTTGGCACATCACAGAGAATAATACAGAAAAAAAAAAAAAACACTTTTAACACCGTTAATTCATTACCTTCCGGTAGATCATGTGGCAGACTGCAACTCGAATCTTCATGCCTGCTCGCTGAACTTGGTAGAAATACAGATGATGAAGAAGAGCCAGGCTGAAGGTGGACAGTGAGATGCCTGCAGCGTAGCTGTAAGCCTCATAGACTGGAACCGGTTGAGTGGCATCATAGCTCTCAAAGTACTCAATGAGTTTTCCAAGTAGCACTGGCTGAATGACTTTAATAACTTCCTAAAATTAAAAGTCAAATTGATGAACAATAGTAAGACACAATTCCTAATTTAATACCTCAGTTCACATGGTGTATAGTATCACTGTAGCATACCTCTAAAAAGATGTATACTCCAATAAGTAAATATGACTTCCAGTAGCATTGAATCAAAGCTTTGCTAAATTTTGGAGGTTGTAACTTTTTTTTTGCCTGTTGAACTTCTTGAGTCCAATACCTTTAAAAGAAGAAGGTGGGGTAAGGCAAAAAGAAAAAACATAAGCAACTGCTGTTGTTTAAACTGCTGTTGTAACAACTATGTTGTTAGTGTAGAAAATCAAGTCAAAGAAAAGCATACACAAAAAAAACTAATTTAATCATAAGCCCATTATCCTAATACTTAGCAAAAAGTAGTCTGTTTAAGTGTACTACACATATACTTTGAATATACTAAAAGTGAGGCAGTATGGTTTATTTTTTAAAATACTATTTAAATATTGTAAGCCTAAAATGTTTTACTTCAGGTAAATAGTATACTTACTCTACTTATACCCAAGTATACCTAATCAAATTTCCTTAAAATGTATTTAGTTTTGCTAAAGGTCATTTTGAAAATTTTCTACATTATTTATGCATTTTCAATCCTTTCTTCGTCCACAAAAGACAAGATCTCTAAGTCTGTGTGATGCTTCCATCTGAGGTGGCGCAATTTTTTGGCATTTTCAACGTTCATATACTAATATAATAGACTATTTTCATTCATCTTTGTTGTTTTATGTTGAAACAGGACGTTATATCTGTAAGAGGGGGCGTATGTACGGTAACACTGTTTACCATCCACTTTGGTGTTCTTCGCATGACAGTTTTATGACATAAGGTGACAAATGGACTTCTGGGTATGTGAATAAAAAGAGCAGAATAAAGTAGCGGTCCTCTTCACCTAAACGTGTCTCTGAGCTCCTTTTTGTATATATGAAACTCCGCTTTACCGACACCAAACCCCGAATAGACGGCTACGGTAACAATAATCTGATTTTGAGTCGGCAAAAGGTTCAGAACGTCTTTGTTTTTTAAACCTGTCCAGAAATAAAGCTTCACAAAATTATCCCCATCTTTCAACTTTAAGCAAGGCCCCTTGCTTGAAAACTAAAGCTAAAATACTGCAGGACCACCAAGCTCCCAGGCCTCTGTTAAAAGGACCCGAGCTTGGGTCACCCAATACTTTTTCAGTATAATCAGTATTTGTTTTCCTTTTATATATTTAAACTGTTGAGTATTGGCATATTTTATAGTCCAGTTTGTGTTTTGTTTCACCTAGAAACAAAATGCATTTTAACTTTTTTTTTTCATTTTTTTGTTTGAGATTTTCACTGTTCTTATTTTATCACTCTATATATATATATATATCTATAGATATAGAGATAGAGATAGAGATATATAAATATATGTGTGTTTGTGAGTGTATTTAACCTGCTTTAATAAACTAAATATGAACATCATGTATAACTTTAACATTGCATCTATTTTCCTAATACATAAAGCCAAATAACATCCCTTTCGTGTTCCAGATAACCTGAAGGTTTACACCTGCTTCAAGGTTCCAATCACCACAGCTGCTTCTCGTTTGTTAATTGTCCTTCTGCCATTATTTAAGACCATGGTTTGCAGTTGTTCCTGCTCTGATCCATGAACACCATCACTTGTGTTATTGTAGTTTACATTGTTTAGATTTTCAGAACGTTTTAATCTACTTTAAGTATTTATGAAGAAACTAATGCTTGCTGAACAACAGTAGTCTTAATAAGCCCATCAAAACCACTGTTGTTGTGATTTTGGGCTATATAAATTGAACCAAAATGAATCAAACTGTATTGAAGTGGTTGTGAAGCATTTGACACACTAAAACTAGTGACATTTATTGGTCAGTCTACAAAATTGCATCAGCATTGGAGAAAAAGACTAACATGTCATGAAAGAGTCATGTGTGTCAAGCAATGTGTAGCAATTAAACTTTTGATTTCCAAAATGTTTTTCATATATATGAAAAACATATAAAACATATGACAACTATATATAATCATTATATAGTTGTCACATGGTGTCATTTCATGTATAAAATATTGCAAAGTAAATTGCAAGATTAGTAAAAAAAAATTAAATCTTTCAAATACCACATTGTATAAAATAGAAATCCTTGTGGTACTGCTGAATTTTACATGTAGGCCTATCTGTGCTGAATGTGTGTATAAATGTATTTCTATGAAAAAATGTTAGGTTTGTAAATCAATGTCTGATTGCAAATGTCAGTAAATGAAATGTTTTACCAAACTGACCTAAATATTCCCCCCCTGAGTATAAAGGACTGTGACCTAAAGACTCTTAGTATAGCGATGATGGGAATTCTAGGTCTTCTTATAGAGAATTGTTTCTTCTGGCTCTGCTCACTAATTCACCCAATCACCTCTTAAGATTGTTTTGTTGCTTTAATTTATTTACTATGAACAAAAATATTAAATCATGTACAAAATATATTGTTAATGTAAAAAATGTGTTTTTCTTAATATGAATATGCTTTTATTTGTTCACTGTTGAAAGTATTCTCAACTTCTCAAAAATCTAACCTTTTGCAAAAGCTCTCCTGTTTGAAGTCAGGTGGCGTTTGCCTCCGAGTGAGAGTTTGAACACTTCTGTCTATATTTAGGTGGGCTTGCCTCCAAGTCTCCCTCATAAAGGGCAGTCTCCCATTTATGGACCTGTGTAGGCTTCAATGTGCCAGGAAATGGGAGACTTGGGCTTTCTCCCCGAGAACGTGAAGGTCATAATGAAATGTCTGCTTTTTAATTTGACAGATGGGGTTTGTCTGTTAAATTAGAGATTTTTGTATTAAAGATTATAGACCTGTGACACAAACATATGAACCTGTTGTTTTGATGGCTATGAATCCAGAACATGATACCGTTAAAAACAGATAAACTTAAAGGTTGTGCTGTCTAAACTTAAAAGAAACCCCCCAATTTGACCAAAGAAAAGGGGAATGATGGTTTATGTGTACCTTATTGAAAAAAGTAAAATGTGAGGGTAATGGCGAAAAAAAATGTTGGAGGCCCAAACCTCCAAACTGTGAGATTTTAGTATCAAAGGGAAAGGGACAAAACATAATCAAAGTATTTGTGAGACTTTGTCATACGGATTAGGAACTGATAGAAATGGGCACGTTTTTATTTTTTCTAAATCAAGGGATTAAGGTTTCATACTTTGAGACAGGTCTGTGGACCTTGACACAATCACTGTGCATGACTTTGGTCTTTGATTCCATTTCACAACCAAAAGGGCTGAAGCTAAGAAGTATGACATAACCACCGTTCCTGAAAGGGTGGGGTTCTTACCGCTGCAGCTCCTCCCCAAGTCTATTGGAAGCATCCTCTGGCAGGACTCTGAACATGTCATCTTCTTCAAGCTTTCTCCTGTACCCAGTTCTGAACAAGGGGCTTAGCCAACTACAGACATGCATGAAAACTATCAGGAGTTTTGTAATTGTTCTTTTCATCATTCGTGCAAAAAATACACATTCATTTCTAAATTAGTAGATGCAGATACGATTTTTGTAAATAATTGATCAAAAATTTAATATTTAGGCCTATTAAAAGTGAAATTGGTCACGCAACGCATCGGTCGTTTAACACATCAGTGAAAAATGTATTACTTCTAGTCCCCCCCCCCCCCCCCCCATTAATTTACAGTAATAATGGAAAAAGTAAAACAATCAAAATTTTCTCTTCTGTGTAACAAGAGGGATGCCACCTCAACAAGATAAATTTTCTCAAGTAGCGGGAAAAAGAGCAGTTCATTGAGGATCATCCCCTTCAGTTTGTCCCACAGAGCAGTCAGCATGAGGAGGGTTTTCTTACCAGAAGAAAATCTTAGAAAGAAGATTAGCTGAAGCCGAAGGATTATCCTTCCCAGCCTTGGGCAGAGGTTCCATTCCTCACAAACACAGTACAGGCAACCTGTAGGTTTTCTGCACTGTGTGGCAGACCGTATTGATAAGCAGTCAGAGGGGGAAACAGCTGCTGTGAAGTTCAGTGTGTGTTGATGTTGAACCCACCCCCACTCAGCACAGGATTACCCTTGGAGCCTTGCAGCCACTTGTGAGTAAGCAGAGAGTACCATGTGACCCCGCCAACCCCAGGAGCAGAGATGGATTTGTCCCGTCATTGGCTGGTGCTAACGTCCTTCATGAGATTGGGCATTTCCACCACATGATAAAATTACCACAATTGCAACTGCAGTAAACACATTTACATACAGTAAAATCTGAAAAATATGAAAAGGGATGGTATTTGGATATTTTGCAAACTTTAAAAAATATGTAGACTGCTAAAAGTGCTGCTGCAGTTCAATATCTGTAATCCATGGGTGGAGTTGTACCTGTTCATCTTAAAAAGCCACTCCACTTAAATTCTTGTTTAAATTTTTGGCTAGTTACCGCATTATTGTAATAAAAAGACCACTTGGAACGCTTTAACTATAGATCAAATGCCGATCGGAAAAACATTTAAATGTTTTGTTATTACTGGGAAGGAGACCTAAAATCTCTGGGAAAATCAATAAGAGGGCCTGCAGAATATGATGGATGAATGATGGTTTCATCTTATGTTTTGGAAAGGAACAGGATACAAAAATGCAGCAGAATGTATGAGTAGATCATTAATGATCCTCAAACATGTGAACATGGCAAAAAAAAAACTGCTAATTCTCAATGCAACTAGATTCATCTGCTGACTGTTCTTATTCTCGCTCCTGTTAGGAGTATTAAAATGATTCATCTTTGCAAAGCTTTTAATCCATAATGTCTTAATAATCAGACCCTTGCTTGTTTGCAGGGTTTCACCATAAGCATGTTTTTTTATTATAGAATAATTAGGACAGTACGGAGCCCCTAAAGGGCCATTGATGGAAAAAAAAAACTGGAGGAAAAAAAAAATTACTGGTGCGCACCAGTTAGTTTCAGGTGCGCACCAGTTAGTTTCAGGTGCGCACCAGTTAGTTTCAGGTGCGCACCAGTTAGTTTCAGGTGCGCACCAGTTAGTTTCAGGTGCGCACCAGTTAGTTTCAGGTGACATTATGACATTGTCAGTAATATTTCGTGTTTTCAGAAAGTTTACAAGGTCCATATCCTCAACTTTAGCCATTCTCAAGACAACTGTAGCTACTTGGTGCACAATGAGCAAGCAGGTCAACTATCTGATAGCTTCTGATACTAACTGGTGCGCACCAGTTAGTTTTTTTTTTTTTTTTTTTACTTCAAAACAATTTTTTTACTTCAAAAATAGGTTTAGGGGATGTCATCTGGACTTGTTTCTTAAAGTTAGAAGACGTTTCGCCTCTTATCCAAGAGGCTTTGTCAATTCTTAATTAGCTGGTCTAGGAGCTGGTATATATATGCGTTCATGGGGGAGGAGTCAGACCTGAAACTGGAGGTATTGTCCACTTAGCCTACATGGTTTCGGGTCGTTAATAGTCCTTTGTCCTCAGCTGGGGGTTTGGGAGCCAGTGACTCACTCTCCAAATTGGTCCTCTCTTTCAGCGGTTAACGACTCAGGTGGAACTGGTTTGGTTTGTTTAGGTTTCAAGACACTGCCGCAGATGGATGGAAGAATAAACCTGAGACCACCATTCTTATTAAGAGAAGGTTTATCCTTCTTGACAAAGATGGCTTCTTTCACTCCTCGTTCAAACCATCCTTTCTCTCTGGCTAGAATGGAACCAACCTGGATGAATGAGAGTCTTCATAGACATGTTTACTTCAAAAAAAAAAATGTTTTCCTCCATTTTTTTTTCTATCAATGGCCCTTTAGGGGCTCCGTAGGACAGAAGTGATATTTGACTTTTTTTTTTCTAACACAGTCCTTAGGCTTACATATATTCAACACCTAACAGTGTTCAGGTTTGATGGATAGAACAACACATTTACAATAAAATTGGCAGGAATAAATTATAATCAGCCAAAGAAAAAACTTCTAAACTTAGGCTAACAATACAACTAATACAGTTTCTGATCAAAATAGCTTTTTAAAGGGAAAATTTAGCATTTCCAGGAAAACCTCTTCAAACTTAATGTTACATTTGGCACAAATTTTCATTTAATTTATTTATTGCGTCCTTTCATGAAAATTATTTATGCCCAAATGTTTACATGTTTGTTTTACCTATTAAACATTTTCATGATTGGAAGGGAGCAGAATTGAAGAATACAATTCTTATAATTGTCTGCTCCCTTTTAAACATTGCATCATATTAACATTTCTCACACCATCACCTGTGCTCAGATTAAACCACATACAGTTCAAATAAACAAAAAAATAAGCCTAATTAAAATGTACTTTTTTATTCAACCTATTTGTACAAATTAACTCCAGAAAAAAAAAACAGAAATTTCTAAATTTATAGTGAAAAAATAACTTTTTCTTCTTTTTTCTGGCAGTTTCATTCTTTTTGCTCCATATATGTTGTTTTTTTTTGTTTTGTTTTTTAAATGTAAACAAAACTGAGTCTAAGAGGATACATATTTTAAAAACTATGGCGATTTTCTTTTCTTTTTTCCTAAGATGTTCACATAGGAGCTGGCAAATCATTTGTCTTTAGTTGCTCAATGCTGTGAACTGAAATAGATGAACCAGTAGACTGGACTTTGTCACCTGCTTTTCTCCTGTTTTAACGATTAATGATTACACCTTTTTTTTTACGTTAATATGATACCTGACGATCTTAAGACCCAAACATGAGCACATAGAAAGGCTCTTCTGTCATCCTTGCCTTCCAAGCTTAATGTCTAACTCCGGTGTTCTTTACTGTTTCACTCCCGGTACCTTCCGCAGACACTGAGACATGTCCTGTTTGTTAATCATCCTGTGGAAACACATGTCCACAGTGTAATGCAGTGGCCTGAGGACATTTGATTTCTTCTGACTTTTTTAATCTAAAGTCTTACAATTTTCCTGAAGCTGTCAAATGGCAGGCCTGCAGATTGTGGCTTTCCTCAGTGGTCTGGTGGGGCTGGGCGCCATTATTGGTGCTACAGTATCCAATGAATGGAGGGCCACCAGCCGGGCATCCTCAGTCATCACGGCGACGTGGGTGCTGCAGGGTCTATGGAAAAACTGTGCTGGAAATGCCATTGGAGCTCTGCACTGCAGGCCTCATCACACCATCTTTGGGCTGGAAGGTAAGATCAGAGCTTCACAGCCTAAGTCGGATCTTCTAGAAATTAACTGTTCTTCAGACCTGGAATAAAGTTTGATCCTGTAAAAAATTAGGTTTTCTGTGTAAATTCCTTTTTAAAAACCTAATTTATGACATTCAGATTATTTGTTACAGAATCAGCTTGAATAGTGACATTCTATCAAAAGTAAAAAAGAAAAAAGATTTTTTGACCTTTATGCTTTCTGATTTTAGTCAATCTTATATCACTTAGTCACAATTTCATAAACAGGGAAACCAGAGCAGTTGGTTTTAATCAACTTTCCTACTCACATGGCCTCTAGAAGTACCTGATGTTAAATCTATTTTTGAACAAGCAGTCTAAAACAACATATTACTATACGATATATTTCTGCCCTCCAACAGACTGGCAAACTGCCTTTGCTCAACAACAATTGGGATGGGCTCCAGCAACCCCAAGACCCCAAAAAGGGATTAAGCAGATTTAGAAAAGGATGGATGGATGGATGGATGGATGGATAAATAATTATTTCCATAATCAATTATTGTGACCATAGGTTGAAACCCTATTATTTAGTAATTCTGTAGTCTTGCCGTTGAGCATACAAAACAAAGCAGTGATGCAACCATAAAAAAAATAAAAGGCACAAGAAATCAGTCTTTTTATTTAAGAAGAAAAGTTTCTTTTACTGAAAGGGATTTGGTTATTTTTTACTTTAGTTCTAAGAAAGAAAGTACTAAAGTATTTGTATTTCCCTACTCTTATTTTCTTGGTGTTAAGAGAAAAACAAAGCAAGAAAAACGAGTGAAAATGGCTTCAAGAACCCACTTTCTTCAGATTCACAAGGACTGTATTTTGTCTGTTTTTGTAAAAAAACAAAACAACTTACGGTTGATCATTTAAATAAAATAAAAAAAACACTGCACAATATTTGCTAGGTAATTTTTTATTTTTTTTGTGAGGAGCAGTGCCATCCTGAGAGCAAACATTTTCATGAAAAGTTACATCTATTTATACGTGGAAAATTGGATGCAGCGGAATTTAACAACCGTTTTCAAACTTTTAAAAGTGAAAATTCAATAAAAATCTCAGGCAAAAGTTAAGAAATCAAATTTGGCATTTTTTAATATCTCTGAATTGACAACCCATAATATGCTGAAAATGAAATCAAAGATTCAAAATGTCTCCAGCTTCGAGAAGAAGGATCGTTTAATTTATTTACTTTTTTAACAGTGAACGGAAAATTTAGCAAAAGAGACTTGTGCTGTAAAAATGATTAAGTATTTAATATTTTCAAATAAGTTTAAGTCCTTTTCTGGTTTAGAGTCTGAGGCTGTTGTTAAAATGCCTCATGTTGTGCCTGCAGCTTAGAGATCAAAAGTTATTTTGTCATGGACTCTATGGGAATCTGTTGCGTTGTGAAACTTGTTTGTTTTTTTTGTCCAAAAAAATTCAATAAAATTCATTCAAAAGACAAACTGGATGATGATGATGATGATGATGATGGTGGAAAAAAATATGTTTACAAACAATAAACGTTACTATGGAGGATGCTTTTTAATCTTGATAATCTGAATCTGTCTTCCTAAGGGAAGTCTCCTCTGTGGTTTGAGGGTGGTAAGAGGTTTTTATATTTGTTTGTTTTTTTGTTATTTTAAGTAAATGATTGGATACTGATCCTGTGTGAAGTGTGTGTGTGTGTGTGTGTGTGTGTGTGTGTGTGTGTGTGTGTGTGTGTGTGTGTGTTTGTGTGTGTGTGTTTGTGTGTGTGTGTGTGTGTGTGTGTTTGTGTGGGGGGGTTATCTTCCATACTTGGTTTCTTAACCATTGAGCCAGTTCCGGAATTGCGGAATTTCAAGCCACAAAGTGAAATTAAAGGTTTTTTTTTTTTTTGTTTTTAAAGCGATCATTGCTCTCAGCTTTTTTTCTTCCCTCTTACTTTACAAAAAAAAGGTCATCAGGTGTTTAGGCAAAAGCTGAAATTTCTTGAAACAAATAAATAATTAAAAAGATTTGGTAGACAGAAAAATCTTGAAACAAAAGATACATTAGTCCTACATGATCCAAAAGGGTGATGTCACGCCCCTTTACTATTGTAGGTGTTTTCATTTCAACATTTAACACATTTGTGTTGTGTCCAGGAAATAGGGATGTTTATGTAGGCGTGGCCAGAGAAAATGACAAGGTGGAAACTGGTGAGAACCTAAAACTGAAAATGTAACTTTAGATTCATGCAAAAGCTTTCAGGATAACAAAAACAATCCAAATATTGGGGCTATTATGTGCCTCCAAAACAAACACTTCTATCAAATGTGTCATTTTCGGCACGTCTGAACATTGGGTAGGGCTTGTTCATCACAAATGACCACAGCTACTTGATCTGGTCAAACCAACTTATGAGCAACTCAAGTCACAACACATTTCAAGCTTTATTTATTTAAAATAAAAATTGCTTTCCATGCCACGCAGCTCAAAATGCTTTACAGTTAAAAAACAAAGAAACAAAAAAAAAAGAAAATTAAAATTAACTCATCCATTTTGGCCCCCTCCAATGACATACCCCCCATGACCCTACACACAATGAACACAGGCATGAAAACATGACTACTTACAATATAAACATGTGGTACTGCTGTGGGGATATTATTTTGGGAATGTAGTCATTCAAGAAACCAGCTCAGTCAATGGAGCATCGCCACAGCGCCCACCCAGATCGGGACAGCAACAGGGTCCACTCCCTAGCTGGACCCCAGCTGCCGCAACGAGGGCAGCACTACAGCATCGACCCCAGACCGAAACCAGGCAAGCCCTGGCACAAAGGATTCCCATAGAAAAACACTGAGGCTAAAAACATAAAAAGAAGAATGCTAAGATTCATTTATTTTATGATTCATTTATATTCTAAACTCGTTTTGACCCTTTCAGGGTCACTGGGCTGCTGGAGCCTATCCCGGCCACTCGTGGGCAAAGGTAGGGGACATCCTGGACAAGTCGCCAGTCTCTTTAGAGTAACCAATTAACCTATGAAGCATGTTTTTGGACGGTAGGAAGCCGGAGTCTCAGAGAAAACCCACGCATGCAAACTCCACACTGCAAGGTCCTCTATTGGTGTTCTGTTTCAGTGTGCAGCCACTAGAGGGAGCTCTATCCTTACAGTAAAAACAAGCAGCAGATTTTCCATTGGAGATAATACTTCTGTTGTAATGTTCCTCCTATTTTCCTTCTGAAAAAAAAGTTTCTTCTGGCTGACTTTGAAGTGACAAGCTGTTAATAGGTAATCTAAACGGAGGTAGATTTGTTGTGTATTAATCAAAAGTGTCGCTGCAAGGTGACGAGAAAAGGTGACATTTATTCTCACCAGACGACATTTGAAAGTTGAAAGAAATCGCCTGGAACACATAAAAATTAAATAAAAATCAAGATCAAAAAATCAAAAATACACATTATAGGAATAAACAGATTTACATGATTATTGATTCAAACATTTATTTATAAAATGATTTATGCATCTATTATTTTTTTAAAGTGCTTACAGGTCAAAGACAATCAAAAATAAAATGGCTACATTTCCCAAATTTTAAGCATCACAAATAAAGAAAGCAATCAATGAAAAAAGTTTAGGTGAGATCATGAAGCATCCACAGATTTAAAAAAAAAAAAAAAAAAAATGACTTGCAGTTTCTTGGGGGGGGGGGCACAGAGGTAGACGACAGGCCATGTTAATGTTAAGGGCCAAACTCCTCCCACTTAATATAACAGTCCAGAACACATTAACCATCAATCACAGCCTTTCCATTGAAACTTCAGAGACCAGCTTCATTTTTATCAGCTCTCACCTGCCTGGGACGGATCAATTTCATCTTTTACCAAAATTACCCATCAACGCCCCGTCGCTCGAGCACAACCAGCATGTATCAGGAGATCGTGGCTTTCGTTGTGGCCGCTTCGGGGTGGGTGCTGGAGTCATCCACCCTGGCAACAGACTACTGGAAAGTGTCGTCCAATGATGGATCGGTCATCACCACTTCAACCTTCTGGGCCAGTCTGTGGAAGGACTGTGTCACTGATTCCACTGGGGTCTCCAACTGCAGGGACTTTCCTTCAATGATGGCACTGGAGGGTCAGCTCTGTTTCCTTCTGGGGGGGGGGGCTGTGAAATACTCTTTCAAGGGTGCTCTCTAAACATTTCTTGCTCTCCGTTTGCTTGAATCTTATTTCATCTGTTTTGATTACTCTCGCCTTGGGGCAACCTCTAAGAAATGATTTTAAAAAACGGAATTGAAATTGAATCTTTATCATTTTAAAGAGGCGGTAAATGTTCATCCTCATTGATCTTGTGATTTGTCTTTACTACTTCAGAGTTTTAAATTTATTCAAACTGGTGCATTTCTCGAGGCTATAGTGCAGCTTTCCAAAACAAATACTCACCTCACAATATGTCAATGTTTAGCCTTTGTTCTTGGAGCTGAATGATATAAGAGGCATTTAGCGAGAGCCTCCGGCAGTTTTGACCATAGGTGACTGGTTTCAGATAATAACTGGAAAATTCACTTATTTTTTTTTGCCCTTTCAAATCCTAACGAAACTGCTCATTTCAGACCAACACCTCAGTGGCAACTATTTACTTCCAATACCTTGTGACAAATTAGTATTGTTTGCTTTTGCATGTTAACTAAACAGAAGGGGAATGGTTATAGGTGTTGCAATGGGTAGATTTTAGCGATAAAAATACCAAATGGAGGCAAAAGAGTCTTTCATTTGCAAAATAATGGCTTTCTGTTTTGCAGACTACATCCAAGCGTGCAGAGGATTGATGATTGCGGCCGTCTGCTTGGGCTTTTTTGGGTGTGTGTCTGCACTTGTGGGGATGAAATGTACAAAAATTGGAGGAAGTGACCAAAGCAAAACCAAAACCACTTGTTTTGCTGGGATCAATTTTGTTCTTGGTGGTAAGTAGGCACGATTAATGAAGCGGCAGCTTTTTCAAAAATATTGTAATTGGTTAAATGTAATCAAATTTGTTGTTCTTTCCAGGTCTCTGCTCTATAGCTGCGTGCTCCCTCTATGCACACCGCATAACATCAGAGTTTTTCAACCCTTTCATTATAGATCAAAAGTGTGTGTGACATCATTTGAAGTTTTCTTGATGGGTTTAAATCAGACGGCTTTAAATAATTTTGTGGTTTCAGGTATGAGCTGGGAGCTGCTCTCTTTATAGGGTGGGCGGGGGGCATCCTCTGTATTCTGGGAGGCTTCGTTCTCTGTTCTTCTATCACAGAATCTTTTTCTAAAAGGTGAGCACATTCAAAAACATCTTTTTGATTTTTCTTCTTGTTAATCAAAGACCTATGTGCTGATTGCTTCTTACAGTCACAGTCAGGCGAACTGCGTCTACAAAGGAGCTCCCTCTCATTCTCACATAACCTCCATCACAAGAGTCCCGGCACAAGCGGCAAACCCGAGGCCGTCTGCCGCCAACAGCAATGCCTCCAGGGCTCAGTATTTTGATAAAAATGCATATGTGTGAACCAGGTGAACATAAACCATCTATATAGTGAAAGATACTGTTACCTCTTGAAAATGAAAAGCCACAGAAAGTGGAAGAAATACAGCAAACCTGGCAGGTTCTATTTGACACGGAAATCATTTCTGATTTGCAGCTTATTGATTTCAGGTGTAAATTGTGTTTTTTTTTATGACGTTTTTCAGATTGAAATCTTTTCCACAATTAGGTTTTCTGCTTTTCCTTATTTTGTTAAAATGTTGAAATCAAATACATGTTGTTTTCTGTGGTATAGATTTAAGAAATTGTGACTCTAGAAGCCTTCAAGTGGAATAAAAGAAAAATAAATGGAATTCGTCACATCACAGACGAGCTCGCCTTTTTCCTTATTCCTTCTTTTGGAAACTGGGGATTTTCCGTGTGAGTCTGCTGATTCTCAGGATCAGTAATCCAACTGTCTTCACATGCAGAATTTATTTAGAAGTTAAGAGAAATTTCAAAAAAGTGTATAACTAAAGTGCGCATGAAAAGTAGGCGTGTACAGGAAGTGGGTAATGCGTGGCCCGTGCCCTCACCTGGTGTGATTTGTAAATGAATCCACTTCATACAGGCACCCACATCACAAAGGTCCTGAATCAGTTGCTTCCAGATTAGAAGGTCTGCTCCAATCTACTAATATTCCCATTAATGGGAGTGTGTGATTAAGTCAGAAACTGAGATTTTACAAAAGTGTGTGTTGTAAGTGTTTTTTTTTTACAAGGCCTGCATGATCTGAGGCCTAAAAAGTGTTTAGCTGCATTGAAAATTCTAACAAAATCAGAATAACTCCTTTAATAATCTATTTAAGTGAACTACAAGCATACTTAGTCTATACTCAAAGTGAGGTACTATACTTGAAGTTTATATACTGTAAACTTAAAATGTTCAAATTTAGTCTCAAGTATTTAGATAGTATGCTTCCCAAACTGTGTGTTTATACTACAATCTAAAATGGAACACAAATATACTTAATGAAACAAACTTCAAGTGTACTACATTTTGCTAAGAGAGTTCCCGGAGTGCAAAAGTAAAATGAAAGTTCAACCCCTGCATTGCCAGAATGTTTTTATCAATAATATAAATAAAATCAACCTGACATGAAGGTGATTTGATTTTATCAAACGTGGTTGGATAAATAATGTTTTGATTGATTCCTTTGCATTGGTGGCCTTTCTGTTATGTAGTTTTCCAGCCAGGCTGAAACCGAGACTCTTTTGCAGGAGTTTGGATTCTCTTTTCACAATATCTCATATCTGGATTAAAATCCAAACCTTTCACATTGAGTTCAGATAAACCAAAGACTATTTTTCTCTCAGATTTTTTGAGCATTCTGTTCAAACAGTTGTCAAAAGAGTCCAGTTTTTATCTTTAACACTCTTATTGAAAAAACTTGTATACATGGTGAATGCTTTACAGGAAGCACTTATAGTTGATGTTTTTAAAGCAAAGACGTGGGAATGGAGACTCTCACGGCCCTTCGGTGGGAGGGGGATTGTGCACATCTGTCTGCATACAGGAAGTATCCATAGAAACTGTCTCCCACCATATTTTAGTTTAACCCTTTAGTACGTACAAAGTGTAGTTTCGACACACACACTTCACAAGGTGGATTGTAGAAAATATAACCCGTCTGCTCTGTCGGCAGGAAAAACACAAGCGTCCAAAAAAAAAACTCTTTTATATTTCACCAGAAGATGGCAGCAGTGTTAAAAAAAAACCTGTCCCACTGAGCACAGCTCAGTTCCATAAGAATGAACAACAATGTGTCACACATTGTTCACAGAGCTGCAGTCATGTAGGGCTGACATTTAACCCTTGTGCTATCCTAGGCACTTTACCGTTGGGAGTTGGGTCATCTAGACCCACTAGACAGTGCGCTGAACGTTTTTTCTTCAATGATTTATGATCTTCACTGGTGTCCATGGATTACATGAAATCTTTCCACCTTTGTCATGGTAGGGAAAACACGTCTATGTAAGGGTGGGGTCATCTAAGATAGCACAAGGGTTAAAATGTATCATTTGAATTTCAATAGCAAAATGGAAATTCCATTGTGTAGTTTGGAAATCACTTTTCATCTTGGAATTATTTTTCATATCGGAGGCACAAATTATTCCATCCGTTTTGCTTTGTTTAGCCTACTTTACAAATCTTTGGTTGATTTAGTTTTTCTTTCTGTATCCCAGGTCTAGTTGGTTTGTTTAGGGTTCTAGTGGGGACTATTATGTTTTTACATTTTGCTCTGGATTTACTCAGCTGTCTGACTTTGTGTCTGATGAAGGTATAAATGTAATAAATATGCATATATTAATCTTTGTTTTCATAACATTTCCCTTACTGCAAATAATAAAAACGTATTTTGTGTAAACGGTGGTCAGTTTTTGTAGTGTTCTTTACATGATCTAAAATAGCCAAAAGTGTCTGTTTCCAGCATGGTGTGCGCAGGTTCAGGGCTGAAGTTCGGCCTGCACCAGAGGAGTGTGCAGCTTCTCAGCTGAGCTGCACAGGTTTTTAGAACAAATGGATTTTAGGCAATAAGATCAAAGCTTTTTGCTTGAACTAACATTAAAGGTTTGGAACTCACTCATATATAATAAAGCTTTATTGTATTTTCAAAGTGATGGTAAACGGTTTTGTTGTGAACAAAAATCTAACATGGAGAGTTGACTGTAATTTAAATTTAATCTGTTAGGGTAAAAAAATGTAGCCCTTCTGTAAACAGTTACTTATATTATTAATAATAATAGTAGTAGTAGTAATGGTAATAGTAATAAATTGTATTTATTTGGGACCTCTGTCACTATACAGCGGTTTAAAACGTTTAAGTTATTAAACTCAAAAATGAAATCCATAACATAAGCCAAAAGCAACTTGTGTTGACTTCACTGAGATTGCTCCATGTCCAACTTTTTAGTTCTCACTACACTCTTCCCCTTTCCCTTTTCCCATTTTCTCCTGTGTTGTTGTTTGATGTGGTGATACGCAGGTCTCCATGACCCCCCCCCCAATAGGAAACCAAAGCAAAACTACTGATCAAATAATAAAGTTTTTTTTCCTTTTTAAAACTTCAAATGAACATGTCTGCATAAGTGGGGCAGACCTATGACTGACAGGATCACAGAGGGGGAAATGATGGTTGACTTCCTCTGGACATTTTTGCAGAAAAGAGAGAAGCATAAGGTGACATACAATGTGACTTTTGCATCACCTCTATAGGTGATGTAATGTTTGTTTTTTCACCTCTACGTGGCAACATTTTGGAGGTCTGGAATGCCACATTTACAGTTTGAGAATAGCTGTTTGGATGCATTGTGAGCTGTTTTTGCTGTAGAAAGAATTTTCCCTCTTCTGATAAATACTGTAGCTACGCCAGAAGGCTTAAAGCTATTTTGTCTTTTTGAATTGTCATAGTGCTGCAGTTACAATAACGATAAAGATTGAAGTTAGTTGCTGTTGAAGCTGCAAAAATTTTAAATTATTTTTATTTATAAATCAAATGCAATGAAGATGCATTTTTGTTTGTGGCTTGATTTTAAACCAGCTGGTCCTGAAAGAAAGTTTTTGACGAAGGATCTCAACTACCTTTTGTAATTTATTCTACTCCTATTCTGATGAGATGTGAATGATTGACTATAAGTAGATAAAGGGAAGTTTTTGACTAAAGATGTCAGATTTTCCAAGCAGAAGGCAGACTCCATTGTGTTTACAGTAAACATGTGACACAAACGTGTGGAGCCCTCATCTACTCTGAGGACCAAAACGTTCGTCATCGTCTGACATATAGGTTCAGCACATCGCTCCAAAGTAAAGTTAACCAGCAGTGTTTGTTTTTTCCTGATGCTTTATTAGAAAAGTTTTGATTTTTTAAAAATGAGGAAACGTTTGATCCAAATATTTGGATTCTTGATCTCCTCGATGGGATGGTTGTTCGTATTGTGCACCATGGCTATGGACTACTGGAGAATCACCCAGATAGGAGGACAGGGAGGATCTTTCATTATCAAGGTGGCCTGGTACTGGTCCAACCTGTGGAAGGACTGTTTCACCGATTCCACAGCCGTCACCAATTGCAGAGATTACGCGGTTCTCTGGAGCGTCAGCTGTAAGAAAAAAGCTAGCACAATGTGTGATGCAGTACAACACTGTTTTGGTTGATTTGTGGAAATGTTATTTTGATGGACAGCTTAGCCTTATTTAGTACGATATTTGAGTATAGTAAAAAATATATTTGGCTTATAATGCACTTTCTATGTACACAAAACCTAATGTTTTCTCATCAAGGCACAGAAGAATAACCTGAAAGCGCGTGTTATTCTGATTTTGCATGAGGGTTATATTGACACAGAAATGTAAATAACTGTTACTTCTTCTTTAAAATGCACAAAGGAAGTTAATATTTTATTTTGGACATATACTTTGAGAGGAAAGACAGGACAAAAAAGTACGAGAAATATGCAAAAGTAAGTAAGTAAATTTGTATTTATATTGCACTTTTCACATAGAGCAACTAACAATGTCCTTTACAATGTTAAAACAGGAAAAAAACAGAGAAAAAGTGCAAAATAGTACAAGATGCTAAAGCAGGTAAACCCCAATACTCAGGCATTTAAGTAAAACACAAGTAAAAAATAATGATAATAAAATAAAAAGTCAGCTAAAAGTTTTAGGAACACATAAGATTCTTGTCAGTGGACCTCAAGGAACATGCAAGAGAGTAGGTAGTTAAAAGGTCAGGGGTTTGACTGTGCAAGGCTCTAAAAACAAAGATTAAAATATTAAAACCTAATTTCAATTTAACAAAAGCTAATGTACTAACAAAAGCAAAAAGTTTAAGAAGTTGGCAAAGAATTTTGTTCTGAGTTCAAAACCTTATAAAATGACACTACTTACTCTGTTAAGTTAGGGTAAACCTGTTTCTCATCTCACCATGAAACATTGAATTTAAAAAATAGCACCTATAAGCTAAACATTTTAATTTCTGTGAAAGAAAATTGGTCAAATTTTATAAATTCTATAAATATAAATCTATAAATAGAGAAACAATGAGACATTGAAAATCAATCCACACTTACAAACTGTCACAAACTGTTTATTGTCTTTGTGATTATGTCATGTCTTTGAACTCTGTGGGTGTCTCACAGATTACGTTCAGGCAGTGAGGGGATTGCTGATGTGTGGGTTGACTATTGGATTCTTTGCTGTGGTGTGTTGCTTCATTGGAATGGATTGTACCTACATTGGAGGGGCTGAACAAACCAAAGACAAACTGGTCTTTTCTGGAGCCGTGTTCCATTTTGGTGGAGGTGAGTTTTTGACGAGAAGGTAAATTTTACTCTGTAAATGGCAGAAATGTTTGGCCATTATTTTTTTCCTGATTTCATTGAAACTTCTTCCCACAGGTGTGTCAAACCTTGCCGCTTACTGCTTATACATAAACAGGATCGCCAAGGTCGCCTTTGCTCCCACCGTGCCAGGAGTGTTAAAGTAAGATGTTCATTGTCCTATACCTTTTTACGTACATTTTGCACATGTAAAAACATTAGTGATAAACGTTCTTGTGGTCGTTTTCAATGTGCGCAGACGCTCATCGAGGGTTTGACCAAAAAGTCTTTACGGGAATTCGGTTTTGAACTGTTCATACTTTTTGTCTGAGAATTCTGCAGTTTATTCAAATTTTACATAGTTTATGCACTATTATTACATAAGTCTTGTGCAATTGTGCGTGATTTGATATTGCGCACCCTATTTGATATGGCATATAGGGCGCAAATATCCTACAATGTTGAGGCACAAATCACAAATGAATTGCAAATAGACAGCGCAATAATCACACACAACGGTTCATGCACGATTTGCATCTTGGGGTGGCTTTTACGTTGATTTACGTGTTTTTAGCGTGGTTTATTCGTACTACTTCGGTGGTTTTAACGTGGTTCATTTGTAATACATCTGTGAAAATTTCATGTAAAGACAGCTACCTCTCTCACTTTTTCCAAGTATATTCACGTATGACCAATTTTCATCCGTGCAATATGAGCAAAATGTACATAGTAGCTGTGTGACTCCGCCTTTAACTACAGATCTGTGTTTTCTCTCAATTTTCCTATATTCCAGATACGACCTGGGTCCTCCTATTTTTCTTGGACTGGTTGGATGCTTCTTAATCTTCTTTGGTGCCATTCTTTATGCTGTGACAGTCTTCAGAGTAATTTACCGTCGGAGGTGACAAAAATCACTCTCTATGATCTTTTTCTGTGAATGGAAGCATCGCATTAAACTAATCGGCCTGCTTTTCGTGTCATTTAGGAGCGGAGTACAAACAATTGATGGGGGCACATACATGATTCCTTTGGCCAGAGGAAGATCCATGTACGCTGGATACAATCCCTCAAGGATGTACGAATATTACAGCTCCGGACGAACCACCAGCCAAATCTCAAGACTATCTGGGACGATGCCAACAAAAATTTCAGAGAGAGACGCTTTTGTGTAAAACGCTTTTAGTTTGGAAAATGTATAGAATGTTTTTCATGTGAAGTGTGAAAGAATGGACTGCAATGACTGACCAATTGTCATGTCCTTTTGCAGATTTGTTCATTTTTACCTTTTGCACAACATCTAGGAATACAACATCTTATGGCTAACTTGATTAGTTGAAAAGAAATCGACTACACAATCTGGTTTAAAAAGAGCGCTATAAGAAGTTCACATGATGAAGAAAAGTTCATTGATACATAAAACCATTGGACAGACTGGTTATCTATCCCACTGCAGCAGAATTGTGAATGTTTGGCATTAAAGTTATTTTTTTGTAAATCATTGTTGAGCTAGGTTATTTTAAAGGAAGAAAATTAGAAAAAAAACAAAAAAAATTCAATCCTCTTCTGTGAAACAAATAATCCCAAAATGAATGTTTTAATGACCTATGACCTCTGACCTAAAGACTTTTAAAAAATGTCAACATTTGACAGGAAAATGTAAAAGAACAAAATCAACAATTCAAGTTGTGGTCATGATAGGATTTTCTGTGTAGTACAGAAAGATGGAAATGTACTTTATTAAACACGGCTTTTGCATGTTTTTTTGTAATTTTGATAGATAATGGCACAATAAAATATTTCTCTTGTTTGTTTACTTGAAAAAAAATAAAACCTTATCACTGTGCAATTTTTGTCTTTTCTTCTTCTTCATTTTACTGTGATGGTTTGTCACAAACCAAACAAATGCAGTTCAATACAACATTTATGTCTGTAGTCACTGTATTAAAGAAAAGCAAACTGGAGGGTCAAGAAAAAAGAAGTTATCCTACTTTTTTCTGCTTTTTTTCCTGTGGCTCAGGAACAAACTTTGCTAAATAAATCTGTTGCACTTACTTAAAATTTACAGAGCATTTTATCAGTCAGCATAATTAGCATTTCCTCTTTTTTACTTGGTCAAGGAAAGTGATATTAAACAAAATCTGTAATTTTGAAGGAGCAAACATAGAATCGAGAATGCATTCTAATATTTAGCAAAAGGAAGCAAGTCAGAACTGAGTTAAATTAAACATGCTCGATCATTTTTCAAATGTGGTTTTTGCCTTTAGACATCTCCTACCAGCCTCTTAGTTCTTAAAAATAACATTTACAAACGAATTCAGTAAAAAAAAAACTGTGGATATAAAAACAAAATAAAAAAACAACCAATTTTGATACTTGTTTTTTTTTGTTTCCTTACAATATACTGTAAATTCATTAAATGAACAAACATATACCGGTACTTATTTTAACTGTGCAACACTTGTTTAGATGTCTTGTTTCAGTATAATAGATACTGAAATAATGTAAAACTCAACAAATACGATTTAATTCTGTTAAGAAGTATTGAGTATGGGGATGAGTTTTGATGAGTATTCTCTACTTGTTCCTTTTTAAAACGTCTGCGTTTTGGTTTTAGAATAATTCATATCTTTAGATTTTATAAATGACTATGAAAAAAATGGTTTTACAATTGGCAAGTATATATTTGCCAATTGTAAGAATGTGTAATTGTGGGTGTAAATGATGTGTGAGGTACAAAAGATTAATAAAAAAGTGACTTTATAATTTCTATATTTTTCATATTTTCACTTTTCTGGTAATTATGTTTCAGTGATGTTGGTGCAAAACCGTTTTTAAAATTGACAGATCTGTTCCGTTCGATTTAGGCTACATTATATTATTCAATCACATAATCTTGTTGTTACTTCTTCCCTTGAAAAAAGGACTTTCACAGTGGAAGGCTTCTTGGAATCAACGGCAAACACTCAATGAGGCAATCTTTACAAAACAATGGATGTTCATTTCAAAGCAAAACATGTGATGATGTACACATGTCCAGTTGAGTGTTTGGGACTGTACCTCGGGGTGATTTTCCACTGACGTAACACCGCTGATCTCCAAGTTCAGAGCTGCCATCTCTGAGTTTACAGCTGCTCTAACCTTCCGTAGGTCCGACTGGCCATTTTCCTGTCAAGAGGCTGGAATCAGTGCCAACATGGGCTACAGAACTGTGGTAATGTACACTGAGATTGGCTGCTTTGTGGTCTGCGTGGCCGGATGGATCCTGGTCTGTTCTACCATGCCGATTGAAATCTGGACTTGGTCGGAGGTTAGCGGCATCGTCCTGACTACATCCAACTATTTCTCCAACTTGTGGAAGGACTGCGTTTCTGACTCCACAGGAGTATCTGACTGTAAGGGAATTCCATCATTGTTTGCTCTAAACTGTAAGTAATGACGAATATATTAGAGGTTAGACTCAACAAGCTGGTTTGGGGGTGACCTTTTTCTGTTTTCTAACAGGGGACATTCACATGTGCCGGGCCCTCATCATCATCTCCATCATTTTGGCTTTCTTCGGATCAATTTTGGTCTTGGTGGGAATGAAGTGCACTAAGATTGGGGGGTCAGAGATTGTTAATGCCAAAGTTACCTTTGCTGGAGGAATGAACTACCTTGTAGGAGGTAAAACTGGAAGATTATGGAACGGAGTCACATTGGATTACACTCATTAATAGGTGTATGTCTGTTATTTCAGGAATCTGCGCCATGGTGGCCTTTTCATATTATGGCAATAAAATCCGATCTGAGTTTGACGACCCAAACTATGTAGAGCAGAAGTAGGTCCAAACTGTGAAAAAAATGCATTTTTGATGCATTTTTTTTAAAAGAACTACAATTGATTATTCTTGTATTTACTACCAGGTTTGAGATAGGTGTTGGTGTCTTTCTCGGCTGGGGTGGCTCCACCTTATTGGTCACTGGAGGCCTAATTTACAGTATTTTAGCAGGCCGTGAAGCATTTGAGTCAAGGTAAACTGAAGTTCCTAAATCTTGTCTTTTCTGATGCAGTCCTTTTGCATATGCTAGAAAAATAACAATTGTATTCCTTGAATTTGCAGAACAGATAAGTATCCTCAATACCAAATCCCTGGCTACAACTTTGTTCCATCGAGGAAGAGTCTAACGTCCTTAGGTCGCACCGAGACGACCTACACCAGGCAGACCAGATCCCCGGCAGACAGCAGAGCCAGCACCATCTCTGAGATTTCCAGTGCCACCAAAACCACCAGGACAACAGCCTCTAACGCTTATGTGTGACAAATGCTTTTTTTGGTTTTTTGTTTTAAACTGCATTTGGCTTGGAATCAAAATCCTACTTCTCTCTCGTCTTTGTATCACTCTGGGAGTGTAAACTGCTGACTGACTTGATAGTAAATATATGAGGGGAAAAAAATGTTATGAAATGAAACAAAGTTATCTAATTAATGAATAATGACACTAATTTATTTAGGTTGCTATTTTGTGATTGTACTGTGATTAGTTCATACATTAGATTTCATCAAAAAGAAAAATGCGGCATGTTGTTTACATTACATTTTTAATGTGTTACTTGTGGGACAAAAGGTTAGAGGTTTTGTCTGCACTCCAAATCATGTTTTATTAAAATAGTATTTTGTACTTTACAAATGAGTATTTGCTTAAAACTGTAGGGCTTCAGATTGCAGCCGTTTTCTCAAATTATGATTCACGGGGACATGGCATGAATTTACAGTGACACATATATCCTTTAGTAAAAATAAATACATTTAGCATTGTTATTTAAATGCACAAGAGGCATCTAAGTAGTGTGGTTTTAAATGTTGAAGTGTTAAATCCTAACCCCAGTAGTTGAAGTGCTACAAAATATTGACACAATTGGCACCACTTCAGCTGTGGTGGAGAGGTAGACCATATAACCTCTGACTGGAGGATCCCAGGTTCTGTTCTCCCTTGCCCGCCCGCCCATGTGAACAAGACACTGAACCTGCCCTTGGGGGTGACCCATGTATAGCAGCGGAGCCGGCATGGGTATTAGGGATGTAACAATTCATTTTAGCAACAATTTGATTCTTGTTATCATTTGTGATTTATAGTTGATATTGTTTCATTTTGAACGATTCGATTCACTGACCTAAAACTGATCCAGGACATCGTTAGGTAAAGAATTGTAACCAGTGTAATTCAGAGATAAATACCTGGATACTGAACAGTGCAGGTGAAGTTTTCCAGATTCCTTGTATTTCTTGCAAGATAATTAAGTGTAAATTAAATATGTGTACAAACAAGTCAGCAAAAATGAATGTCAAATTCATTCACATTTTAGTTTCATAACGTCCAGCCCGCTGGTGTTTTTCCACATCAAAAAAATACAAACGGAACATTATTAGAACATTCTAGCACAGTGTCTGGTCACGTCTTTGGTCGATTCAAAGTGTTTCCACACATTGGACTGGAATGATGGTTTGATCTTTTTTTTTTGCTGCAATCACTTGTGTGTTGTCTGCTGGGATTTATAATGGTATACAACAGGTCAATTCAATTAATAACTTGCCTCAAACAAATTGATCTGGTTGGATAGAAGGAACATAAATTGAATAATCTATTGAGTCAGTTGTTACACCCCTAGCAAGTACATTTGTTTATTAGGTTGAAGGGTCAGTAAGATAATAAACCAAGTTCTAAATGTCACTATCGCTTTATAAAGCGATTCTTATTTACTCCTTTATTCTGTCATGCTAGTGCTACCAATCCTTTTACTGATTGCAGGACCTTTGGCTTTTATAAATGTTGATTTCGCTTTTCCCAGGTGTTGCTTAACAAACATCTGATGTCCAACAGATTTTAATACACTTGACAGATAAAGAAGTCAACTTAACCTGAAACCTGGCTGAATATTTAAATGTAAATAAATGCTGTGTTTAACTCTGTGGTAGTAATGGTTTTGTATTTTGTATTGGCTGAAAAAAAGTATTTACTTTTGCAATTCTTTTGAATTTCTCTGAGTCTTCGTCCAAACCTTGTAAAAGTAATATAACTTTCAAACACAATTGAGGCTTTGCAACCATTTTCTCTCAAAGTTAACAAGACCTTATGAAATAACATAGAAATGTGTGATTTGATCACCCAGTCAAAGAATAATCATAACAATTATAAGCAATGTTAAGTAGGTTTCTAGTGATAGTGGAGGAAAATGTGTTGTTTTTCTTCCCTGTGAGGATGTTTAATGACTCATTTCAGACCATCTTGGAGTGTTTACATATATTACATGAGTTCTCTAACCGAATTAACACTTGGATACAAATATTTGTTGTCACCATCATTTTCCTCAGACAATTTTATATTTTCTTGGGGGGGAAATATACATCTAACTGAATAAAATAAAAAAACAGTGGAGCTGCATGCATCCACTTTTCCATACTGCACGCACGCGCACTCGAGCGCACAGTCTCATTTTGCTGCCGTGGCTGCTGTCTGTTGAACCAAGTCAAGTGGGCGGGGTTTTCCAACCATTCCAGCCAATCGGCGTCCCCCACGATCAGGCAGTAGCGTTTTGCCCCTCATTTGGGTGAAGAAATGCCCCACAAGGACTCACACATGGAACAACAGAGAAGATCCATCAAATAAATCAACGTCAGCTGCCCTAACGGGAGAGAAAGATTTAACATCCAAATTCAGCCATGGTGTCCATTGATCATGTCACCAGCAAAATACTCACTTACATGCCTTATATTCTGGTTTTGATTGATATGCGATATGAAGGTAAGAGACTAATTTATGCTTATTATTATTATTATTATTAACAACTCAACTTTACTATAGTATGCTTTGAGTTCCTGAAGGTTGAATGTTAATTTGAACTTTGGGTCCTTTGGCAGTTTGTTTTGAACGAGTTGACGTACGTCAGCGATAGCATTAGCTTGCTAAGTTGTTAGCCGGTTTTAAGCTAGCTAATTATCTTCTTAACTCGCCGCTAACGATTAATTTGAAACTGCAAATTAATGAAACATTCAAGTCTGGTTTGATAAGTCACCTAATGTCTATTTTTCGAATAAAACTGTCTCTGGACGTTTTTATATTTCTTGTTAAAGCTAGTAGTACATGTCAGGTCTGTAGCTGTTGACAGAAGTGAGCACTTCACGGGTTTTGGGGCTCTTTCCCAATTGTTTTGGTACAAGATTGTCTTGATATTCGTTTGTGGTGTTCAGGAGTCAGATGTGGGAAAGATGGAAGTGTGGACAACCACATGGAGATGGGGAAGAAACTACTCGCTGCTGGACAGTTGGCTGATGCTCTTTCTCACTTTCACGCCGCAGTGGGTGAGACACACACAGACAGACTGTACATATTTATGGATTTTTCAGAAAGTGCACATCTTTCTTTACATTTTCTTTCACGTTTTGTTAGATGGAGATCCGAAGAATTACATGGCATTCTACAGGAGAGCTACAGTGTTCCTAGCAATGGGGAAGTCAAAGTCTGCTCTTCCAGATTTAAGCAGAGTCATTGAACTAAAGCCAGATTTCACATCTGTGAGTTATCAATTTTACATTTATCTCAAATAATTTTTGTTACACATTGTTTGTTATCCCATTTTCACGCACTTACTATAGAGTCAAAGATAAATTCGAATTGATACCTTGCTATAAAGTTTTAACTATACATCTAGGTCATGGATTTGTGTTCTGTAAAAGTATTTTCTTGTACTTCTTTCACACACAAAAATGCTTTTATGGTACCTTTTTAATGCATGAATTGTCCTTTACTTTTTTCTTGCAAATATAACACTCCGATCGTCTTCTGATCTATAATAAAAGCGTTCCCAGCTGTCTTTTAGTTATGGTTATGCCATTTTTAGGGAGAAAAAAAAATCTAATCTTTTAAGGACATAGTTTCTGCAGAGCAGCAGTAGTTCATCAGAAATTCACCTGTGTTTTGGGCATCCCCATTTCCCAGCATTTGTTTACCCTCTCTCCCACTAACTTACAACCCCAACCTAATATTAAAACAAAAATGGCGAGCAATATCAGAGCTATCCAGCCGTAGAGTTTTGAGTCTGATGCCAGCTCAGATGAGGCAAAGTAAAACGTCTATAGTTCTAGTCATCTACAAGTGGATGCATTAGAATGGAGCTTGTGGCATGCCGTAGTAGCCTCTACGTTACTTCTACATCCTTTCTTATCAACATATTTTCATAATGATTTGAATAAAGAAATACTCAGAAATGCAATTTTTAAATTTATTTTCTTTATAAATGCCCTTTATCATCAGAGAAATGCTACACAACATGTTAAAACACGTCAAAAACACAATTTGCCTTGGAGGGGATCATTTAGTTGAAATTGAACCTATGCCATTTGTATACTTCCGGATTAAAATCAATTCAGTGTGGTATTTTTCAACGATGCCTCAATTGTGGATTTGTGCGATTTGTACTCAAGTGTCAGCTTGCATGGTTGTTAGTATAGCTGCAGACTCCACTGTGCTATCATCCGTCCAGTAAATTGCCTGAGTTTGCCCCCATGCTCATTGTTCCTCAACAGGCGCGCCTTCAGAGAGGAAACCTTCTTCTGAAGCAGGGGAAGCTTGATGAAGCAGAAAGTGACTTCAAGAAGGTGGTAAGTTGAAAACAGGAGGTTATCATGAGATCCAGCATAGTTTGCCTGTATGTATACATTTGAACTAACAAATTAATAGAAAATCTGACACTAAAATGATGCTTGCTATCTTTAATATTCCAAATTTCAGTTTAAAATGTGGTTTAGGGATGGACTTTTTCCTGCAGTGCAGGTGTTTTGTAGAATCTCCTATTTTAATATTAAAGCTCAAATGTCTCACATCTTAAATCTTCCAGCTGAAGTCCAACCCCAGCGACAAGGAAGAGAGAGAAGCCAAAAGCCAGCTGGCAAAGTCAGATGAGATTCAGCGTTTGGTGGCTCAGTCACGCAGCAGCTTCAACGGGAAAGATTACATGACAGCCATAACTCTACTTGACACCATTATCGAGGTAAGAGGCAAATGCGATTCATTTATCTGCATGCTTAACATTGACCTTGCATGTGTGCAGCAGCAGACTGGAGCCAATGTTTGTTTAGGAGCTGGTGTTTCCCTGTTGTAGACGTGCGTTTGGGACGCCAGCTCGCGTGAGATGAGAGCAGAGTGTTACATTCAAATGGGAGAGATGGGGAAGGCCGTCAGCGACCTTAAAGCTGCCTCCAAACTGAAGAACGACAACACGCAGGCTTTCTACAAGCTCAGCACCATCTACTATGATTTAGGAGACCACGAGATGTCCCTCAAGTGAGATTCAGATTTCTTTTAAAGCTTTCATTCTGTTCTTACTCATTCATCGCGATGTTAAATGTTCTCTGTTGGGATCTGCAGTGAAGTACGCGAGTGCCTGAAGCTGGATCCTGATCACAAGCAGTGTTACAATCATTACAAGCGGGTCAAGAAGCTGAACAAACAGATTCAGTCTGCAGAGGAACTCATACAGGAACAGAGGTCTGTTTTTATACCTGCAAATTAATCTGAGGAAATCAAAACCTGCTTTTAATTATTAAATTTGGTCCCTTTTTCATTCTAGTTTGTTTTATTTTCTGCATGTAATCAATAAGATTCGGTGCTAAATTTTTGTGTGGCTTGAGGCTGTCTTATATTCCATATTCCACAGATGAAATGTCCTTTTTAAAATTTAGAAGCACCCCCACTTCCTGGTTATTACAGGCTCTCATGCAAATCCCTTTCAAATGTGAAGGGATGTCACATCACATTTGACATGCTTAATTCTGACGGTCGCAGGACTAAACGGGGACAAAGTGATGCTGTCACCCATTAAGCTGAAACACCTACCTGCTTCCTGCTGTTTTTAGGTACGTGGATGCAGTCAGCAAGTATGAGGCGGTGATGAAAACCGAGCCCAATGTGCAGCAGTTTACTCTCCTGGCAAAGGAGCGAATCTGCCACGCACTAGCAAAGGTAAAGCCCCGCAGTGCAGCTGTGAACCTGTTTCTTTATACCGGATGGAGGAATCTGACACAATCTTTCCTGTGGCTAGGACCAGCAGGCGAGCAGAGCCATCTCTGTGTGCAGCGAAGTCCTCCAGTCAGATCCTGAGAATGTCAATGTGTTGAAGGACAGAGCGGAGGCTTATGTCCAAGATGAACAGTATGAGGAAGGTAAGCAGCGGCAGTAGTAGTATCTTTATTCATCCAGGTAGATGTTCTTATTTACAAATATGACCCGGCCAAAAGGCTGTACAGATATAAAACCGACACAAGAATTACAGTCATTAGATATTGGCCTCTAAGTTGTAGGTGGGGCCACTGGTACGGCATACTCCCCCCATTGGTTTCTGTTTTATCCAACTCACTTCTTATACCATGATCTTTCATAGATTTTAAAGCTCTCCTGTTAGCTTACAGACCATCACAGCGTGACGTTACCGGTGCAAAATAATGAAGAGCATTGTCAGAGCTTTCCAGCTGTGCAGTTTAGATCCGATTCCAGCTCAGATGAGGAAAACAAAGATGTACATCAGAGTGGAGCGGAGCAGCGAGCTTGTGGCCTGCCAGTTGTAGTTTTTGTACTTAACAACTACAAGGTTTTTCTAACCCCCCCCCCCCCCCCCCACACACACACACACACACACACAGTTTCACTACGATTTGCACAAAGAAATACTCAGAGATGCATTTTTAAGCTTAATTTTATCCATGAGAAAAATGCCACAAGAACATGTTAAACACAGTTTTCCTCAGTGTGGGTCTTTAAAGCCAAAGCAATTGGTGGCTTTATATAGAGGGCTGTGCTTGACTCCATTTTATAGATGTCAGCATGATTAGGATTAGGAAAAAGTAGTCATTTTGCCTGAGGTGCATTTGCTGTCATGGGTGAAGGAGACTTTATAACAAAGCTTTATCGATGTTGGTGATAAAAGACAAAGATGAATCCAGCCAGATGCCCAGATGTTTGTAACTAACACTTGTGCTGTTCCGTCAGCATAAGTGATTATTTTGGAGGGGTGTGACTTCAAGCATCTGACTGAAAAGAAAACACTTTGGTTTGGTGGCGTTAAGGCGGAGATGGAGCCTGACACGTGCTGCTGTGTGTTTTGGGGAACCGTTGCCCTCAGATTGTTTGTGATGCTTTTGTAAAATATCCGAAAGCTTTCAATTTTAGTCTGGAGCACCAGAAAGATCCTGTGTGGTGCCAAAGAGATCCAAATTTCAAGGTTTGCTGTAGAAGATGTACGGGAAAGTTAATGCTACATTGCTGTGAAAACCAGCTTAACTACAATCAATCAGAGCAACAGGAAATCCTGCAAAACCATCTGATCTATTAATTAAAAAAAGCTTTAGTGCATTGAGTGTTAAACATTCTGCTTGTGCAGACCAGCTGGGTTTATTTCAAATCAAAACATCTGCTGATAAAATCAAAATTTTATCAATTTGGAGTTTAAAACTTTAGGATTTTTTTTCTTCCCTCCTGTGAAGCTCTATGATGAATGAATCATGTGTTGGGCCGGTGTTGCACCAGAAAGGAACATCCGATTGTTGGCTGTTTTCTGATGCAACTTAACGTCTGGATCTCTTGGGCCTGTAGATGTTCGCTCGGCCTCACCTGTCAGTCTGTCTGCAGAGGGAAAACTTAAGAGCAAAGTCCAGAATCTCCAATGAAAATAGATGCAGCTCACACATTTCATAGCTCTAGTCTTTGTGTTTTTTAAAGGTGTAGAAAGAGTTGTTCACTCTCCTGACAGTTTCTGGAGCTGATCTTGAGGCAGGATTTGTTTTTAGAACGTCCACAGGGGAGTGCCGGAAGTTGAGCGGTCTGGTTTTGTTTCACTGTCCTACCACCAACTGGAACTGCTTTTGTCGTTTAAACTGGTGTATTCAACTAACAGAAGCTTTAAAATACTTTTCAATAGGAGTTTTGTTTTTACAACTTTAACGGTTTCATAAACTCTGTAAAAGCTCAATGGTATTAGAGGGGGAGTGAATAGAGGTGTCTTCTAAGATTGATGTACAGTGATCCCTCGCTAGAACGCGGTTTACTTTTCACGGTTTCGCTACTTCACGGATTTGTATCGTGCATTATGTTCTGCCTTCTGATTGGCTAAAAAGTCACTCCGCTTCTTCCGTACCTGTGCGTCAATAACGTTGCAGTTTAAAGTGTACAGGTACGTAAAACAGCTTGCCAAATTAACATTACGTACGTGCAAATTCTCTTGCAATTTCGAGTTTCTCTAAAACCCATAGAAAAAAAGAGCGACAACAACTGCCAATCACTATGCTCTTCTCCCGAACAAACACAGCTGCACCGCGGGCTTCAAAAGAAGAAAACACTGCAGAGCAGAGTCAGGATGCAGCGGCTCAGTCTGAAGAGCAGTGAAATACACCTGAGTCACTATTTGTCCCACTGTACTTTGTATTTTCTCCCGTTTAATCCAATACTCTGGTCGCGGTGGGCGGGGCTAATCTCCGCAATTTGAAGCCTTCTGTTCACATTGATGATTAAAATTATTTGACAGTACAGTACAGAAGTTATTTGTTGAAAAAAACGTTTTTAAAGTACTTTTATTTGTGAAACAAATGCTTGAGCCTGTAAAATGGTTTGTTCTTTCTTTTCAATGTATAATAGAGTATTTAATTGTAAAAAAAAAAAAAGAGATTTTTTCTTCACGGATTTTGACTATCACGGGTTCTTTTAGGAACGTAATCCCTGCGAAAAACAAGGGTTTACTGTGTTCATATTTAGTCTGCCAAAGGTGATAAAACTGCACAGAATTTGTCGAAGCTTTTTTATGGAAGCGTATTGCATTCAGTAAAAGGGATCTTCGTCCTGACTTTTTCATGTATTATAATAGTGTGTACTTTATTTTCTAAGGACCACAAAAGCTACAAACTACACACAGGCTGGGTGGGTACTAACCTCATCTGCTCATGGAAGCTATAAGAAACCTGCAATTGAAAGTTGAAGAAAGAAAAAATTGCTTTTTAACTTATGTGTAGGACATTTTTGGTTTTTATGAGCAGATAAGGTTAGTATGTAGCTTGGTGCTGTGTTATATTAGAATGAATGACCCCCCCCCCCACAATATATTATTTTTATTTAACGCAAGACGCTTCTTTTTTAGGTTAATTTTTTGTTCTTCAATTCCGTCTAAACTGAAACGACTGTTATTTTCTAGGACATAGTTCCTGCAGAGTTCATGAGAATTTCTCCTCAGAATTTTTCTAGAGTTGTGGACTGTTGGTGCGGAGCAACCACGCCCCTTTCCCCGAACCGCTGCCGAGTGCGGGGAGCTTGTGCGCCGCCCAGAATACTCTCTTTTTCAAACAGCTTTTTTCGTCTGCTACTTTTTTTTTTTTTTTTTTTATAGTTTACATGTTTTGCAGACCGCATGTTTTTTACACTTTTGCAGCTGTATTTATTTAATATTTATTTCTTTATTTAATAAGAATCTCATTTTTGATAATAATTTTTCATAACAATTTTAGTAATATTTTTAATTATCTAATATAAATGTAATTTGTGATGTCCTTTATTGATGTTATATTATATAGATTATTTCCGAATGTCGTGTTGCTGCCACAGATAAATGAAATTTCCCCATTGTGGGATTAATAAAGTCATCTATCTATCTATCTATCTTTCTTCCATCAGAAAAATGCAATAAACACAATTTTCATCAGAGTGGCTCTTTAAAATATTAGCAAAATTGATCATCTTTTTGCTTTGCTCTCTTTTATACAATTTTTTTTTTTTTTTTTTTAATTTAAGTAAATTGTTTTTTCATGTGAAAGGCCTATCAGTTTGGATGAAGTCACTTTGTAGGCTCTTTACCAGTCTAACTTTATCAGAAAGCTGTCAGGTGTCATGGCGGTAATCTAACACTAGGGGTCCCTGTAACATCACAGGGAATTCCAGTCTGCCTGGAAACCTCATTTGACCTTAAATCTAATCATTTTTATGTTCAGATTTATGTCGGCTACACCCTACACCTTCATCTTTTTGTAACATTTTTATTACTTTCCATAAATTCAGAAATGTGGCGATTACATTTAGTCTCATTTGACACAATGCATCTCCTGATTACTAAATCCAATTAGGAGTATACAGTACATTTAAATAAGCAACGTTGATGATAAATGGTTGGATCTTATTAGATCCAGGAGCAAAGCAGTTCCTGTCTTGTGGGATCATATTACAGTAGACAGTGATTTCATCCAGCAGCTCAACAGTAGTTGCTGAGCAGATCTGCAGCGTTGGATCTCCGCTGAAATGATGAACAGGTCTTCAGGCTGCGAGCAAATTAGCCCAAAACAAACTCCCATTTCAGAGATGACAAAAGCATGCTGAAATCTTCAGTAACCGTCTCATTTGACCTGTCAGTGCCTGTTTTGTGGCAGATTGAAGTATATTTTTCCCATCAAAATCCTGAGCTGGGTTGATGCAGGTGGTGGTGCCATTAACACGAACAAATCAGCAGTGAGGGAAGGCAAGACCCCATGTGGGTTTTAAAACCTGTCAGAACTCTCTGGTGTTTATAATTCACCTCAGACATCAGAGTAAACAAGCCTCAAAGCACCCAAACGCGTGCACCATAACAGCCCCGAGCTGCTGCCGGAGGAGGCAAACTCCACCGCCAATCGACGGCTTATTAGGACTCCGATGACGTCGAGTTGTGAGTGAAAACGGAGGCTAAACCAATAAATTGTCCTCCAAAGGCATTAGTTCCTCACTCTGCCTTTCATCTCTAATTAGAAGTGCAGATCTGAGTGTTTTTCTGGAATAAAACCGGATCCAAATTGTCTTAAATCTCATATTTTCTTTTATCTTGTTAATAGCAGCTGTAAATGTTTTTTGTTGCCGATGCCGTCGGCCTGACCAGTTTAGAAGCTAAACTGCAGATTTGCTTGTTTAGTTATTAAACTATTAAGACAAACTCCAATGAAAATTGTTTTTAACATGTTGCTGCAACCTTCTTCCCATGATGGAGGACATGTACAAAGAAAATGAAGCCTAAAGTTGCATTTCTGAGTATTTCTTTATTCTAATAGTTGTAAATTGGAACCAGAAGAGAAAATGCCGTTTGAAAAAGGCCTCAAGCTTCCTGCTCCGCTCCATTCTGATGCATCCTATTGCAGACAAACAGGTCCATGTTGGAGCTGGAATCTGGATCTAAACTCTTCGGCTGGATGGCTCTGATGATGCTCACCATGTGAGGGGCTGTAAGCTAGCGGATGAGCGTGTAAACAAAAGCCGACAGTCCCACCCACAATTCGGAAGCACATTTCTGATGAACCACTGTCTCTGTGCAAAAACGATGTCCAAGGAATCGACACAGGTTTTTTGATTTAGTCTAAAATGGCATCATCATATTTGAAAGACCACCGGGGACGCTTTTACGGTAGATCAAAAGATGATCGGAGGGAGACTTCAGGCCCTTTTCTTCTCCTCGACTTTGACAAACAGGGGAGGCCAAATGCAATTGAAATTGAGCTTAAATTATCAGCTGAGTTTACAAACTGTCTGAAGATGCTGATCAGCTTCTTGAAACTGTCCTCATGTGTTTGTTTAGGACCCAAATTTGAATTTGTCATTTGCAAGGAAAATGCTTGTAAACAAGCAGGTGAGGTCAGTGCTGTTAATGCGTTAGACGATTTATCTAGTGAAAGACAAAGTATTTTAGGATTTGATTTCTAATAAATACTCTAATCTCATTGGGTTTCAGTTGTAAAAAGAAAATGAAAAATGAGGCAGGGGTTATTTCAGAGCTGTGTTTATAATCTGTTTCAAAGTTTTTATACTTGAAATGAGCATATTTGTACATTTAGCATAAATTAGATAGGCTGTAGTTCTGTAAACTTTTGCAAGTCTTCTGCTATATGAACAGTCTTTTACCTCAAATCCTCTATAAAATATGCAATCCCATAGATAATTTCTAATCCAGATGAAACAATCAGTCTGAGTTCTGCCTCCTGTGTCAGCAGCACAATAATGCTTCTTGTAACGTTCTATCATTTCTGTTGTGCATTTAGTTGTGATTGGCTCATCAGTTTCACTGACTCTTCTGGCTGAATGCATCAGTGAAAGTCTTTGCTGCAGTAGGAAGTTCCGTCTTCCTCATTTCAGCTACCGATGTACTTTGGACTTCCCTTTCTTTGTTTTCTGACCAAACCCTGCAGCAAACATAAAACCCCTCCCTGTCTGCTATGTGGGAACGGGTTGCTGTTCCAGATTTGCCTCGTTTTTATTGGATGCCGCCTGCAGGAGCTCGCCACTTTCAAAAAGAAAAACGCCTCCTTTGCTTTGCCTTTAGTTAATGTTGCTCCTGATACTTTTAGGTTACTTTACAGAAACCCATGAGTAGCAGCCGCAAACCTGTCTACACGTTTGTGGTTAAGAGTAGAGGGGGAAAAAGACTTTGCTCATGGTTGCGGGTTATTTTATAATGCTCTTTGTTGTCAGAACTGATTATTTTAACAAATATCCATCTGATTCTTGTCCTTTGGTCTGTTTTTGCAGCTATTAAAGACTATGAGACTGCTGGAAAACACAGTGAGAATGACCATCAGATCAAAGAAGGCCTGGAGCGAGCACAGCGGCTTCTCAAACAGTCTCAGAGGAGGGATTATTATAAAATCCTGGGAGTGAAGAGGTGACGATCGAATAGAATTCGCAAAGATGTGTAGGTTTTAGCTTCAGCTTATGCTGATCAGTGAACTCTCTGTGGTCACAGAACCGCCAAGAAGAAGGAGATTATCAAAGCATACAGGAAGCTGGCACAACAGTGGCACCCTGACAACTTCCAGGATCCGCAGGAAAAGAAGAAGGCAGAGAAGAGGTTCATAGACATCGCTCAGGCCAAAGAGGTCCTCACCGATCCAGGTAACCGGTCTGTTCTGCTGTTTGGAAAGCATCCATCAATGAATGGGAGGCTCTCCAGGAGCCGCTTGTTACTTTCTCCAGTTCTGTTGGTGCCACTAAGGGGGGGGGGGTCAGAACCTCCAGTACCGTTTGAAAAGTTGGGTCTAAATGACAAAAGCCATCAAGTTTACTAGAGGTAAAAAAACAAAAACAAATCTGGAATGGTTCAAATCAAGAAGCAGGATAAAAGTTTGAGTGCTGCAAACAAGAATTCAGGTCAGTTTCAGTGGTCAGTTATATGGATCGGGACATCCCTCATACATTATAGTAGTACTAGACTGCACTGTTGCATCCCAATCAGGAATCGGATAGTTTCAAGCTTATTATTCCAATAATATACTGGTATATCTATACCATAAACGGATCCCAACGTTGTATTGTTGTGAACCGCAGCAGAATACAGCACGGGTCTGAGCAGCAGGCGCACAAAAACGGCTGATAAAGTGAGATCTTCCCGGGTTTAGACTTCCAGGCTCAATAACTCTTAATAAACATTTAAACTGACAGCGAGTTTGTCTTAAGTCAAACAACGACCTACAAATGAAACGGAGAGACGGCAACCAAGGGACCGTCAACAAAGTACAAGCTCTGGGAAAAACACATTTCAAACTATCTGTGTATCCATAACCAACCAAAACAAGGAATGGTTGCATTGAGATAGGCTAGTAATGAAAACTCAACGTATTTAGGCTAAAACAATGATTTTGGAAGAAAATTATTATTTTTTAATGTCTTAAAAAAGTATTAGTCCGGGCCTTTGGTATCTGCAGATTCTCAGAAACAAATGACAAATCCAGTTTTGATCACTTCTGGTTTCAGGGTTTCCCTCCACAATTGTTTTCTTTCATTTATGAGCTAAAATAATTTTCCCTCCACAAATGTTTTCTTTCTTTAGCTCATAACTGCTCTGTACATATGAGGTAAATAAACAGGATATTGTCCTAAGCAGCAACATTTGAACTTTACCGACTTCTACGCTGAAAGATTAAATCAAACTTTACTAATTATCCCATTTCTTTTCATTATTCTTTCCTTCAATTTCATATTCTGCCCAATTTATTAACTTTAAGTTTCTGCAAATTTGACTTATTTTTATCTCTTCAGCACAGAAGAAATGTAACTAAAAATCGATTTGATTCAGAGATTAAACCTATAGATTAGAGTTTTGGATCTATTTTCAAATCAGTGTTTTTATTCCCCCCCCCAAAAAAATAATTTGAAAGATTTTTGTTTTTAAATGAAATCCTTCCATTTTTCTTTTCTGATGTATGTATTTGCACCTTCTTCAGAGATGAGAAACAAGTTTGACCAAGGAGAAGACCCCATGGATCCAGACAGCCAGCAGGGTCACCATCATCCATTCAACGGCGGTTTCCATGGTTTCCAGGGCTTCAATCCTTTCGGCTCGGGACCCTTTAACTTTAAATTCAACTTCAACTGAGGTTTCTTATCCAGCAAAGCTGGAGTGGGATTTTTCTATTGTCCTCCCTATTTAAAAGGGAGATTGTTCCACAAATGATCTTTAAGCTTCACGGCCTTTAAATCAGACTTTTGTTTGTTGTTTACCAACGACGATTCCACTTCAGGCCGCTTTGGTCTGTTGCTATGCTGACAAAAAAACCTGCCTTGCATAAAAAAAACGTAAACAGTAATTTTATGACTTTGACTCTTTAAATTATGTTTGTGTCCAGTATTGCACCCTGCAGTTCACACAATTCAATTTGTTCTATTTTTATATGAACTAATTTTTTGTTCCTGAAATGTAAATAAAGACTTATTTATGTACATTCATTGGAAATGGTTGTTCTGTATTCTTTGTTTTCAGTGGAAAAAAGTTTGGTTTTCATGTCGGATGACTTGGTTTTTGACCTTTTGTGAGCCGTCGGGAATAAACGATTGATTTTCTTTTGGATGTTTACATTAGCATTTGTAGAAGCCATAGAGGAACTTTTTGCTCCCCAGCATGAACCACACTGTTTCCTGAGAGCAAATCGTGGAATTTACAAGATGGAGAAAAAAAAACATTTAAAAAGGAGCTGATGAATTGACAAAGGAAATTGAATACAAGTAAAAAAATGTTTTCCACCTTAAAATGTGATCTTTAATGAGGATTATTTAATCTGTGAGTCCAGCTGATCGGCCAAAAGCAGCTTTTTAAGGATGTAACGCTCTTCAACAACTCTTGGAACAAACTGCTTGGGAATTGTACACATTTTAGGACACAAAGGAAGAAATTAGGATTATTTTTGAAACATCCTGATTTAAATAAAACTTATGTTGTCAAAAGAAAATATACTGATGTATTGAACTGAAAACTTTTTCTTTTGTAAACTGATCCCCCCCCTTCTGGTTCTGAAAGGACGTTTGATTCAGAATCGCCTTGTTTGGAAACTAAATCATCCGTTTGAATTCAACTTCAAAAATTCCAACTAATGGGATGTCTTCCAAAACACTGAGGATTAATGACCTGACTTGAGGTGACAGCTGCCTTTGAAACAGGAATAAGTAACTGTAAAGCAGTTTACCAAAGTAAAGTACAAAGAACTATTTACTGCTACAACACAATTCCTGAGTAACAAAAAGTACAGTTTTGATTGAAAACTATGGAATACAGAGACTGACATCAACACACTGGTAGAAATGAGTCCTGGATGCAGAAAAACATCAAACATAGTGGGACAAACCGACTCGGTGTAGCAAAGTTTGAGCAGCTGCTCTTTTTACATTTAATCAAGTATGGTTCAGTAAAAATGCCCTTTTTACCCCAAAGGTTCCTCAGTGAAATGGAACTCATTAGCAGCGCCCCCTTCTGCTTTATGCATATCAAACGATTTTCAGAACAAAAGCTCATTACTTATTATACTGTGCTTCAGATTTCTCTGAAGGGACTGAGTTCTTTCTAAGAACTGCATTGGTTGACTTAACCTGAACAGCGGCTTTATTTTTATGTTTTTACTTTCCTTCCTGATGGGATGAGTCAGACTTTTTTTAGTCAGAGAAGCATTAAAGTGCAGGCTGAAAGTGAAGGAGCAAACTTTAATTTAGATTTTACTGAATGTTTTTGCACATTTGAACCACTTCCTGTTTCAAATTTGCAAAAATTAACAATCCGATTTGGCCTTTAATTTAAAGCTGTCACCGTTTTCCCATTAAAGACCCACTCTGATTATCTTTTGATCTATTTTCAAAGCGTTCCTGTTGTCCTTTAGTTATGATTATGCTGTTTTAGCCAACATGATGAATAAAACCTATGTCGTTTTCTTGAAAATAGTTTCTGCCTTAGCAATTCGACCTAGTTGTGGGCGGGACCATTGGTATGGAGCGACCCCGCCCCCCTTTCCCTCCCCATAGCTTCCACTAATTTACTGCCCCTCCCTACCCCTAATCTAACATCATCCATGCAACAAAAATGGCGAGTAATATCGGCGCTATCCAGTGGATGCATCAGAATGGAGCAGAGCAGGAAGCTCGTGACCCGCCCAGTATATTTTTATGTCACAAATACGCTCCTTTTTTCAGAGGAAAACCTCTGCTTCTGATTGAGAAAGATTTGAATAAAGAGACTCAGACATGCAATCTTGAGCTTAATTTTCTATATATATATATATATTTATATGCCATCCTTCATCAGAAAAACGGCACAAGAGCATTTAAAGAAAATACCAAAAACATGATTTTCTTAAGAGTGGGTCTTTAATGATCATTTTAAATATACCTAAAACGTGCTTTTGTTATGGAAGGAAACTCAAATATTTTATTTGAGGTGAAGTTCTCAAAAACGTGCCGCTTCTGCCTGATTCTCTGCACACAATTCATTTTCAAAAACACATAATAAAGTGCTCTGATTGATCCAGCATTATCTTTTCCCCTCCTTTTAAACCCAGCTTGCTGATTCCTAAAGCTCACGCTCATCCTGACTGCAGGAGCAGATTTGGCATCTCTGCAGTGATCACCTCCTCCTCCAGTGGGGAGGCGACACTCTGCGTCTATGTTTAGATGGAACTGTTTGTCTTCAAGTTTCACAGGTGGCCCGCTTGTAAAAAGGTGCTGCCTCCGTCGTCTTCTGCGTGAAGCTGGCAGGATTTAAAGTTCATCCCGTCGGTTTTGTTCTGTTGGAAAGAAACACGGACTATGAGCAGATGATGGTAAAGGATGAGGGTCCAGTTCAGACATGAAGGAAGCTGCCTTCATTCTTTACCTTTAGCGCTGGAGGAGGAGGGCGTCTGTCTTTGTGCCGCCGTCTCCTCCTGTTTCTGGACTTTTCTTAGCAGCCCTTTAATCTCGCTGTCATATTCGACCCACTCGGGTACGATTCTTGCTGCTGCCGTCAGCTTGGGCTCCTTGGTCTTTGGGTTGTTGCACTGCAAAAAAAAAAAGCAGATAGAACACATCATCCCACCAGGACCACTTAGTCCCAACAACTCTGATTCCCCGCACTGCCTGTGTCGTACATTTGCCTTTAATCTGATTTCCAATTCTGCTAAAAGGATATTAGGCCCTTCCTTGTCTGGGTTACCAAGTGCTGACCCTCTCCACAATGAGATCCCACTTCCTATTCCAGTCTGCTGGAGCCTGTCCAGCAATTCTCTAAATTCGCTTTGCAGTTGTGTCACTGACATTAGTGTCTGGAAATATGCCTCTCGTGTTTCCACCATTGAAGCGCCAAAAACTCAACATCCAGGGAAGAAATTAGATGAATAAAAAGCAAAAAAAAGGGGATTGTAACAGCTGCTGGCCTCACCAGGTCTATAGTCTTTGCTGTTTGTTTGGAGGAGTCATCGCACCACGTTTCACACCACAGCCACTCCTGAGGGAGAGACTTAATGGCCACCTGGTGGATCATGTTGTTGGGAAGGTCCTGAAAGGGGACAAAAACATCACAAAGGGAAAGTCCCTGACCTAATCCAAAGGCGGCATGGGGGAGTGAAGTACCTGGTCCAGGTTTGACAGACTGTTTGGGTCTTGGCTCAGTGCTTGGTACTGACCGCGTAATCTGTCCCCAGCTGCAATTTTCCGAAACTTCTTTAAATCGACAACGTACAGAGCGCTGCGTAAAAATATATGAGAGAAGGTTAATGCACTGAAGCCATTTTTATTTAAATACGTGATTTTTAAACAGGTAATATCCAGGATCTTTACAAGCTTACATCCAATTGTACTGCACAGTATGTATAAGTGCAAATATGTTGATTTATGATTAAGGGTACCATATTTTTGGGGTATTAGTCGTTTTTTTTTTCTTTCATAAATGGCAACAAACACTAGAGGGCACTGTAGGTATGTGTACCGGTAATCAGTATTTGCTACTGACAGAAACTATGAAGAAGAAGCCCCGCTCAGTTTAACGCCGCTCCACAGAATTTCTCATAAGCGACACAGAAGATAAAAAATTCAACAGATTTAGTAGATTCCTCCTATGTTTTATGAAGCTAAATAAGCATCAGTGTGTTACGGTAGTGAAGCATGTGTATGTTCAGTCAATTATTGTTTTCTATTCTGTTATCATGATGAAACTTCTGTTCTTGTTCCTGTATTTTGTGAGACTTATATACGATTCTTTTCTTTTTCTGTGGCTGCTTCGACTCCGCAGCAACTTAGTCTGAAAATACTGTCATTATAATGACATCGTGTGTTTGTGGGTGTATATAACTGAAGATGAGTGGGCGTATGCATGTACTGTATTCCTTTATCATCTTTTACTTTTAAATGTATCTTTTCCAATTCATTTCTAATCGTACTTAATAACTTTGATAAATCTTTGGATAAATACATTTTTGCTTTTGTTTTTCACTTTAGTTTTGTTTGCATAACATAAACTAGTTCCAGCAAACGGCACAGAATTATCCGATATGAGTTAACTGATTGTTCTGATTCTTATCCCATCCATAAATATTTATCTGGTCGTTCTTCATCTTTGTGTCCTTTCGGGAGATTTTTTGGGCTATTATTTGTACTTTTAGGGGTGAAACTCACTCACAAAGCAAAGTGGAAAAAGTTCTGATGAAGTCAGATAAAGTAAGACAGCAGTCCAACCATCCATCAAAATGCTGATACTCACCTTAAAGGCTAACAATATTAACAATACTATTTAAATTGTGTCTTAAATGGGTTTACTTTTTAAAATTATAATAAATTCACTTTTTTTCTACCATTATCTTCCAATTATTTAAATGTATTTGGTATTTAAAAGAAATACCAACTACTCAAAGCCTGACACTTATGATCTATGTCTACATGTTCTGCATCCCGTTGCCGTGGCAACACAAGTGTATTAAACCAAAACTGCACACATCTTTAGGTTTCCCCCCTGATCTGCTATTAAGTCTGTCTTAAGTCTTTCTGGAACACCGGCACAGTAATGGAAAACCAGAAAAGGCCTTCAATCAGTCCAATTCATTTTTCCTGCACTTTGCTAAAAAAGTCATTGATGTGTTTCAAAGGGATGTCATCTGCTGTTCTAAGAAAAAAAAAATATGATTCTTTTATGGACCTGAAATATAGTGGGCTGATATTGACTGAAGTAGTTGGCACACAATGGCTCTAAATGGTATTAACGAAGTCTCAAATGAAGCATTAAGCTCCTATTTTTTATGGGCAGGCAGTCTAGAGAGGCCACCCTTGGTAAACAAAGGGTTGATAACCATCATCATGGTACCCATTATCTCTGATTGCAGTCTTAAGTTAGTCGAGCCAGAAAATGGAAAGGACTGGTTGTCTTCAACTTGTTCCATAGTACAATTCTTTGATAGGCAGAACAGAAATGTGAAGCTTTTTATCCAGATAGTACAAATTAGAAACTAAAACTGATGTTCCCCCTTTTTTAACAACCAGTATTCAACAGACCTGTTTGCTTTGTCACCTATTTAAGGTTTGGCTGGGTTTTACATTTTGGATGCAGACATAATAAAGGTATAAATCCGTCTCTGCTACAGTTTCTGTACCTGATGTGGTATTTTCGGTGTCCGAGATGTGAGGCCCAGTATCCACTTTTCCAGAAGCGATATCCTTCCATCTCTCTGCGGCTGTCACAAAACGGTGTGTAGCCATAAGGAGCACCTTCCAAGTCCAGATCCCTCAACTCCTTCAAGTCAGCTCGGACTATCTGGAAGAGATGCTCACTTTGGTGGATAATGGGGCCATTTTAAGAAAAGTGGCTCCTGCATGACCCCCTTCCCAACTCATCTGACGCTTTTTGCATAGAAATGTCAACACATTCAGTGAACTCGGGCCTTTTTTCCTGGTTAATTATAATAATTTTATGTTGGGTAATTATTTTTATTTGATTATTCATTTGTGATTTCAGGTTTGGAATAAAAACACTCAGTTGAATTTTGGAAGCCATATTTGCAAAAAAAGGTTGTTGGGTTAATCGTTTTTAAACTTTTTAGGAAAATGCCGGATTCCCCGACGTTTGTCAACTCTTTGATGTTTTCCCACTTGTTTTATGGAGCTCCTGTACGGTCCCAACTCACAAATCAAATCACACTTTAATCAAAATTAGAGTGTTTATGACCTGGCACTAAAGATTTTAGGTTAAAAAAAACACTTTTTATTGAAATACAACATTTTGACATTTACTCATTTTATCAGCTGCAGCAGATCCACTAGAGTCTTCGGTGGAAACTGTAAAGCTCCTTTTAGCCAAACGTTTTTTTTGCTCAAACGGCACTTTCTGTGAAACAGGATACTGGATGAAAGCTATATGATACGGGCATAGTGGGTCTGCTGTTTTCTAGTATGGCTCTGTGTAAATAAGTATCCCTATTCAGGAAATATATTTAATTCAATTCCAAGTTAAACTTAGAAAGAAATGTGTTTTTGTTTTCTCCACAGAAAGCCTTACGAATATATTTTTATATTTTGAACACAGCTGCAAGATTTTTTGATTCCGATTCTTTTTAAAAGTATTTAAAACGGAATTTACAAAGATAAACAGAACAACTAGATCATAAATATCAAACATAAAATAAAGAAGATTTTTTCTTTCTTTTCATTAATTTTTTTCCCTCATGTTTGAAAAAAACTGGTTTTAAGTCTTTTTATTTCACCTAAATAGTAACATCAACAAAAATTCATACAATTATTGGCAGCAGAGTAAATCTTAAAGTCCCATTTTTTAAGTTTAATTGTAAGTTGTGACAATTTGAGAGTATGGAAGCATAGTTGACTCATATTTCAAAATAAAAGTCAATACCGGGAATGTTAAATACCGTTTTCTTGATGATTTTAGTTAAGTGACAGAATGAAGAAAAAGAAAAAGCCGTTTGGCAGGGATTTTTCCTTTTATTTTAGAGTCAATGAATGCAGCTTTATTGTGAAAATATAAAAGTATGTATTGACTTTTGTTTTGAAATATGACACAAACGCTTCCATATGAGAGCCCCAGCAGTACTGGATATATAGTATTTTTACCAAAGCTTATGTGCTTTTTCTTTTTTGACCAAATAAACGTTTGTTTCATGGATCTAGTTACTGTGTTGAAAATAGTCAATTAATCGCATGTTTATTTGCTTTTTTCAGATTGCACTGATAAAATAAAGAAGGAAAAGCTAATTAATTTTTTTTCTGTGACGCCACAGTTTTTGCTCCTCACCTGGTCTGCGTCCACAAAAATGATCTTATCCACAGCCAAAGGGAAGAGGACATCCAGGAAGAGGATCTTATAACCCCAAATGATCCGCTGTTTCTCCGTCTGCTGGTGGAGCCAACGCGGCCACTTATACTGCACTAACTCATACTGGAAGCTGTACTTCTCTGCCATGTGAGAGATGGTCTCCTAACCACAGAGAGAGTAAATAATGGAGCCTTAGTAGTAAAATACGGAGTGAAAGGAGTGCTGTAAAGAACACAAACCTTGAAAGAAGGGGAAAGATAATTTTTGAGAAACCAGAACTTCACTGGCGTTTTTGTGTGCCGAAGGACAGACACCATCATTATTCTAAAAAAAGAAAAAAACAGAAGAAAATGACACGAGTGAGTGGGGCTGAGAGTCGTGCATCACGCACAGCTCCAAGGGAAAGTAACTCACCTGAGAAAACGCTCGTACAGATGACCAGAGGCCACGGAAAATATGTTTAAATCATCCTCTTTTTTCTTCTGGCCGTCATCCTTCTTTGAGCCGCCGCCTGCGATGCTGTAAATGAGGCAGTAATATGTGACATTTGTGTGGAAATAAATCCCAACGGAGCTAAAAAGCTGCCTGTTAGGAAGCTGGTAAAAGTTTTTTTTTTTTTTAGGCAAACATAGCATGCAGCACTGCACAAGCAGCAGCGCTCACTTTAAATCAAATCACAATAATGGAGGTGGAAATGATGTGAAAATCAACTCGGAGACTGCGAGGTGATTTAGCATTTTACCTCCTGCTGACAGACATCTGCATAGCTGGATAACAGCGTGAGAAGCGACACTGCAAACATTTCGACGGGTTGTAAGGCTTACACGGTTAATGGACTTAAAAACAGGCTAGATTAATCTCAAATCAATGCATACTTAAAGGGGTTTATGTGAGAAAACCATGTTTTTGCCATTAGAGCCTAAATTTAACTAAATCTGCACCTTATTTTAATTGGTTTTGTTGTATTTTAGCAGCTTTAGACTGTTGAAAATCAGTGACAAATCTAATAAATCCACTATGGAGCTCTGTTTTAAATTAAGTTGTGGTTCAGATAAACCAATGTTCTACTTTGAGAGTTACAAAACAAACGGCTATTTGGGTATTTACAAATTTGAAAGCATTTTTTGTTTTTTAAAGTAAAAATTTGAACCATTGAAATGTAACGTCTCCGACTTTTCGAGCATTCGTGAGTACCAAACACCTGTTACCATGGTAACCCAATGCTCAAGCAAGAGGTAGCAAAATGACTCTGGAGTGATTAAAAAGAAAGGAGCTACATTTACATACGTGTACATTTATATTTGCAGTAGTGAGCAATCAGTTAAACTCATAAATAATGCATCAGAAGTTGTTTTCCTTGAGTCGTTTTTTTGCAGCACAAATTAGCCGCCGGCAGGTTTTTGAATGTGAAGACGGTGACTTTTGTGAGTCTGCGGCATTAAAAGAGCCTCGGAGGTATTCTCTCCACCCTGTAACTTTGAAGGGGCAAATATTTAAATTGGCATTAAATAATAAGCTTTGTTGTTCAGTTTTATGGCACAGTTACCATAAAAAAGAGAATTTGGAGCGTGTGGCCATGGCCTTACTGATATTAAAAGACGATTAAAAGGTAAAAGGCTGCCGCAGCCGGATGATTCACTGCACATTTAGCAGACAGATATGGGGACTTGTGCTGTAGGGCAGATGTGTCTGCAGTCAAACTGCGTATCCTTGTGTGTAACAGACTGCTGATGAGGGGAAGAATATCTCTCACACGCTCAATCACAAGCACAGCGTCAGCCTTCAGCTGCAAGGAGGAACCGGGATAAATGATGGGAGGTGAAGACAAGATTTCTCCCCAAAAGAGTTTAGCCTGGTTTTTTCTCTCCCTTTGCAGCTTTTACCACTCAAAAAAAGTCATCAAACCGTGTTTTTGCACAGGCGGACTTTGCCTCCCATGGCTGAGCAGTTGGATTGTGGGAAGTATCAACACACCAGAGGAATCTGGGAAAGTCGACTGCCAGGGATGACTAAGCCTGCCATTATAAATGGCCTTTTGAGCAACAATGGGGTCCCCAATAGGAAATGAGCTTTACAGAGTTAGGTTAGAGCCGATTTTAGCCCAATCATCCGAGATAATCTGGACGTCAGGAAGGACCCGCAGAGCTGAGGCTTAATCCTAGAGATGACTCCCAGCTTCGTCTCTGTGGGCTGAACAGGATCGCCATCTGGTTTTCATTCAAGCATTCCCACAATGTAAAGCATGCACAGAAACAACATTCCCTATTCCACTTCCTGTAAAGCAGCACTTTTATTCTGCATGCTTTATCCTAACCAGTCTTTGTCCTTCTGTATGTACACTGGGGCAAAAAAGTATGTAGTTGGCCACCAATTGTGCAAGTTCTCCCACTTAAGAAGACGATACAGGTCTGTCATTTTCATAGGTAAACCTCAACTATGAGAGACAAAATGAGAAAAAAAAATCTAGAAAGTCACATCGTCTGAATTTTAAAGAATTTATTTGTAAATTATGGTGGAAAACAAGTATGGTATTCGGTCAATAACAAAAGTTCAACTCAGTACTTTGTTAAATACCCTTTGCTGCTAAAAGTTTTTCTGTAAGTCTTCACCAGGGGCCTCATTTATAAACGTTGCGTACGCACAAAAGAAGGCGTACGCCACTCTCTACGCAATAGTTGAGATTTATAAAAAGCAAACTTGACGGGAAAATGTGCGGTCCTTCACGCAAGCTCTGACCCAGGCGTACGCACAAAAACAGGTGAAATGAGAAACGGCGACACCGTCGGCAGATGGAAGAAACACGTGAAAGTGAAAATGACAATACTGCCTCTCAGAAATAACATGAAGACTTCACAAAGCAAGACTTACAATTAACAGCCTACACAAACACCCGTTGGACCGATCAGCAGTGAAACAAACAAAAAAATCAAACGAAAATTACAACAGAAATTCAAATGAACACATATTTGCAAAAAGAAAAGTGAAATATGTTCTGCAATATTGGCATGTTGTGCAATTCATCCTCATAAATAATATATTTAACAGAACGAAATAATGTACAAAACTGACATTCCCGTCAATGTGTCCGTCTGGCGGAGCAGATATAGGTGCAATTAGACAGACAGATGGATAGATAGAGAGAGATGCATTAATTGTCCACTAGGGAACGTTGTTTTCATAGTAAAACATTTCTTCATAAGCTACGGAATTATGGTATTCATACATATGCCTTTAGTTTGATTTATTTTTGATGAAACAATGTATGGCGTATGTCTCGACCATTCAGAAAGCAACAAGAAATTACATTTGCGCTGAACAATTTCCCATTTCCACGTCGATTATTACCGACATCTGCAGCTTGTCAGATGTAATTAAATGGAGGGAAATAAAATGCCCCATCACAATGCGTAATGACGCACAATGGCTGATCTTGCGCTCTTAGAAGATGTGGCAAATGGGAGAATTCGGAGTGAACGCATCTTTAGACAGCAAGGAGACTTGTTGGCAAACGAGGACGACTGGCTTATGAGCCGGTTCCGACTTCCTCTGCGGGCTTTTGGGGGTGTGTCACCCGGTGCATCTGGCGCGTCGGTGTCCCCCTGCGCCTCAGTCACCACTCCACTTAAAAGGGATTCCACAATTATTGCCGCCAGTCTCTCATCAGGAGGGGTCAGCTCCGGTGTCCCCCCCCCCCCACGTGTGTGTGTGTGGGGGGGGGGGTGTTCAGCGCTAGACGTTTTTTTGCCTTTACTTTGATGTCCGACCACGGTCCGAGGTTGTGAGGCTGCAGCATTTACAGCATCTGCCGCCGTCTGCCACTCACGTGCCTTTTTGGCATTAGTAATGCCACACTGTGCCCTCCAAACAACATTATTCTCCTCTTTTCCACCTCACCAACGATAACTTCTACTTCACATTGAGTGAAGTTACGTTTTTTTGATTTTCTCTCCGTGTTTGGCATGGTTTCGCAATCACTGAATATTCATTTGTGGGCGTTTCACGGACTATTTATGGGCAACTATAGGCGTGTCATGAGGCCGCAAAAGCTGCGCAGCATTTAGAATTGGTTGTGATTTATTAAGAGAAAGATGCGTAGGATGTGCGTGCGCACGGTTTTATAACTCCGAATATTTCTGTGCGTACGCACATCCTATGTTTCATCCGTACGCCACTTCTGACGCAAATCCTACGCAAAGTTTTATAAATGAGGCCCCAGGTCTTGCACAATTGGTGGCTGACCAAATACCTTTTTGCCCCACTGTAAGTTACGCAGACTCAGTAGATCAGTGAGTTCAACTGTAATCTTCCTTTAGCTTTCTGCTTTGCATGTTCTTACTCGAGCCTAAAGAGAAAAGTCCCTCCCTGCTGTGTATTTTGTGCTAATACATCAAATAAACTTTGTGTCAAGTTTGCTTCTTTATCAAAGCAAGAACTAGAAAAGTTGCTTTACGTTTTAACTGGTGCTGTTTTTTTTCTCTCCAGATGATTGTAGGGGTAGATTTTATACCTTTAGTCTTAAACTGTTTATTTTTTAGTGTGATTATGGACTCCAATGAAACAGTTTTCCATATATTCCCATCAGGCTTTGACACCACCTGCAGAGCTGCTGCGATTCTAAAAGTGATCATCAAAGTAAACAGATGGACTCACAATCTTCACAGGATTAACAAGTGCAGCAACTGAAAGTGACAATAAAAACAGTGCATGTAATGATCATGAACAGCACGTCACGTGGCTTCCAGCAAAAACGGCCTACCTTCTCTTAAAAGCGCTCCAAACACTTCACACAGCAAGCATTGAGTGGGGAGACAGGATCACACGGTTAGGAGGAGCTGGGGGGGGGGACACTCGTTTGCACACACGTACCTACAGAAGCACATATTTTTCGCGAGGCTAGATCTTACAGCGTAATACTGAAGTCTTGATCCAGGAGTGGAGTAAGATCTCCTGCAAACCGTAATGAACGTTTGGCACACGCACGCTGCGTCAGCGACGCACGTCAATCAAAGAACATCCTGTCTGTTGGTTGAATGGAGGATTTTTAAAGCTCTAAGCCTGAACTATTACCCACCTTACTAGAGAGTCCCAGATTCCTTTGCCTTCGGTAGTTTCAGTCAAAAGATCCTCACCAATTTTCTCCGCCTTCTTCTGCACCTGTATGAATAAATCACATCGGTGTTTATTAAAGATCCTCCATCATGATCTGAGATACCGATCAAGGAAAAAAACCCAGTCGATTATCCACTGATGACGTAACATCCGATAAGTAGTACGTTTGAAAAACCTGCTCACCCGAACTTTGATGATTTTACTGTGGAAACTGTTCAGCACGACTATGACGTCCCCCGCATCCGCCGGGGAGTCGGTTCCATCGTGTCTAAAGAAGACGACAAAAGAAAAAACTGTTTTACACTACATTCAATATAAACTTTGAAGATGAATTTAAAAACAAAATCAATATAAAGTCACAACAAGTACATTGGAACTTTAATTAAACCAACAAGTTCTGTTGGGTTTTCAAGCATCAAAAAGCAATTTTTTTTGGTTTTGTTTTTTTAATTGAAAATTAGAAATCTAAATGGATTCCTTAGGTAGATCTGGAAAATCTAAAACCATCTATAACTTCTGTTCCCCATTAAGCTTCCACATAACTTTCCCTCAATAGATGGGTCCAGGCCAACCCTGCTCTCCCCCTATACCAGGACTCATTGTTGCAATTTTGCAGCATCCTCTTTCTCAGCTAAAACCTCATGGCAGTTTGTCCACCCTTGTGAATTCTGAGTGACCTTTTTTTGAGAAAACAATCCGACCCTCTGCACCACTAGTTTCTGCTGTCCTAACAAAAACAATCTATGGCCAAACATCTCCGGTCAATTGTCAGGGAGGTCGGTTTATACTTCAGGGGGATTTCTCCCCGGATTTCTTCATGGCTGCTCGGAAACACCTGGCACAACAACTGGAATATCATTTTATTCATTTAATCTCATGGAATCAATGGATTGTCTGAATAAACAGAAAAAGAACATACCACTGCGTCAGCCAGAGACACATGGGTTAGTCAAAGGCTAATCGTTTTCACAGGAGACAACACTCAGAAGAAAAAGAACAGAACGGTATTGATCCCACAACCATGAAATTCAATCTATTTCCATTTTTCAAAACCATTTTCATGATTGTATTAACAAAACAGATGATTGCCCACACATTTTCAATGACAGACTTTCCTCTGAACACGAGCATCAGTCAGCAATCGCTGCATCTGTTAGTCAACAAGCTGGACTTTAACACTTAGCTATGGTTTTAAATGTTTTTTTTTTACATGTCGTATAAATAAATTGCCAAAACACAAAGACGGGGGGAAAATGGTACAGGAGTTATCAGAGTTCAGTTCTAAATAAAGCTCCTATCGTCTGTTTTTGTCCATAGAAACCTGCCTTCAAATGTAGATTAAAATAAATCCCCGTTTTCATTCTAAAATAGTTTTCTCCACTGTCCACACTTTCAGACAGTTGCCATGACGGTATTTCCTAACATACTTGTGTTTGAACCTTAACAGCAGTAGAGGGGGCCCTCTGGAGACTCTGGGGTCTGAAATAGTGTCTGAGTTTGATCATTTCCCCCCAGAGGCTTTTGGGGTGTTTTGCATCTTCTTAACGCTGATACTAAATGTCTTGGAGCTGCTCTCTTCTACCACTTTACGAATCCGTTCTTCAATCTGTCGGTTTTTTTCCCTTTTCCTAAAGATGCATGTAGTATTTGTTCATTTCTTCTGTCCAGTCATGATCGTTTGAATGAATTTGCACCTCTGATTCGGCACTTTTGGCTACATTTCACCAGACGTCATTCAATCCATTTTTAGGCTTCTTGTTTGGTTTAAACCGCCTTATTTGTCCTGTTAGGATGTTTTATTTGTCCTTTCTTTTTCTCTGTCGTGTTTTGTTATATGTGTTGTTAGTCTGAGTTTTATGTACTGCATTTTGTTTTAAACTTTGAATGGAACTTTGAAAAGAATCCCAAAGTAGTTGAATTAATAAAACTTAAATATTTGCATCCCAAACAGCATTATCTTTCTTTTTTTTTACCTAAAAGCAATTCTAAACGTTATTGGTAACGTGCATCATAATCTTTGATATCCATATACTATAATTATATCCTTTTTCCCCCTTATTTTCAAGTTGAGTTACAAAAGTTTGACTGCTATAAGGCATTAATGACTAATTTGATTATAATTTTCAGGAAATAAAGCGAAAATGACCAATCGAGGATCAACAACAACACAAATGCTGTAAAAATGGACAGAAAAATAAAAAATGACAATTTCTGTTCAACTAAAGCCTAAAACACATTTTGAGTGACTACACTGTGTAAACATATTTACAGTAAGTTTTCAATTCACCATCTGAGTGTAGATGAACTTCCTGCGTTAGATTGATGAAGAAGCTTTCAGTGTAATTAGTGGAGAAAACCAAACACTATAGGCTGCACTCATGAAGAAGACACAAGCCTGTGCTGGATAGAGTGACGGACTGTGAGAGCACACACTTTAGAATGGAAACTTGGTTGGCTGCCAGTGTCGCAACCCAGCCATATTCATTACACTCCATCATCATCAGGAATCGCCATGCCATTATTTCGCCCAGCGCCACTTCCCAGCCGGCCAGAGCGCGGTTAGATTTAATGAGGGAGTCTGTATGGTATTGATCGCGTAACGCATCCTTTCAAAGTGATTGTTTTAGGGCCGGTGCGTCCCTGGAAGTCCCGGATTTCAGCGGGCAGTCTGAAGTGTCTGTCGGCGAAACGCAGAGGAACAAGCTTGAGGCAGAAAATAGTTTTTGGACTGTGATGCACTGCAAGCATTTACAACAACAAACGCTTACTAAAGGCAAAAACATCTAACCTTAAGACTAAGATAAATGCCCCTCTTAAGTGTACCCAAAGTGGCGATCCCCCTTATGTTTTAGTGCTACTTGTGTTTGCCCCCTCTACTGCTGCCAGTGCAAATCAGCCCTTTAGGGCTTGTGCTAGAAAGCACCAGAGATCAATCTGAATCCTTGCACTGAGAAGAGGCAACCGGCCGTCTCATTCATCGCTGTCAAGGAGAAGGCGCTGCAGCAGCACAGGCACCAAGAGAAAAACGCCACGCTCTGGGACTGGAAAGCACAGAGGCTCCTACTAGGCTCTGATCGGCCACCTAACCAGAGCAGAGCACCGCTAACCACAAGAATAATGACGCTGCCAAGGTGAAAAATGACATCACCTCTTAGCTTCACCTGGAGTATTGGAGGATAAATTTCACTTGTCTGATATGATTCCAGGGGAACCCAAGGCTGCATGTGTCCCAAATCCGATGTTGGGGTAGCCAGAAAAGAAGATATCTGTGATTGTAGGAGCATCTTCTACCTTGCTCTGACCCACAATGCATAATCCATATAGTCTATTACTTAAATAAATAATTTATAATTGAAATAATGAAAAAGTGTAACTTTTTTTCACCCAGCACAACTAATTAGGGTTCCAGCATGTCTAGCCAAAAACTGTCAGCATGTTTTTTGAGCGACTTCTGTTTTTAATCTACTCAACCAAAAAAAACAAACACCTGCATTATGAGGAAGGAGCCGAGGCAGTCGATACAGCCTGTATCATCATTCCACTGTTTTTTCTTTAATGGAAATCCTTTCCGCTTACCCCCCCCGCCTTTATACTCAGCAGAACTACCTGCACTCAACAAAACCTTCTGTTGCCACAGTGTCAGCAGCTCTCCATGTTACCATAGTGACAGGTTTCATCAGAGGCTCAATAAGTCCACAGCATCATTATCTTTACTACGTTTTTGTTTCATATACTGCTATTAGCGAAGGAAATGATGGACTTAGATACTCACGTGAGAATCTGATAGATTTCTTCGGATCTCCCTTTGCGTAATCTTAAAATCCAGGCACCGGGATTGGCTTTCAGCTGGAAATAACCCTGTTGGAAGTGGACAGAATTAAGCATGACAAACCTCAAACTCTCTGCACCGACGTGAACATCTCAGGTGCATCAAACTGCAGTTTATGCCTTAGTCACAACTGCCCTCATGGGTGGATTCGGGCTGTCTGCGGGCAAAAAATGGGCAAACCTGAACTAAGCACACAGGTCGCCCACACAAAATTTTATGATCGTAGACCACTCAGTGATCCCGTACGGCGAATTTCTAATGAAGTCATCCTGCGCTGCAGAAAATATGTCTTAAAAAATAACACAGGCTTTTGGATTTTTGCTAAATTTTTAATAATTGGACCAAAAAAACTGCTGGGAACAATTTTAAAAAGGATACAAATATATTTGGGGCCTAATTGGACTAAAATCTTACCAATGACTAGAGTGCAGCGTCAGGGTATCGTACGACAGCATCATCCATATATCATAAATGCGTGAAATCTACTTCATGGTAAACAACAATCTTACGTCTCATTTTCATGGGTGACCGCTCAAGCCTCAAGGGAATTACAAGACACACCTGTGCTTCCCTTCTGTCTACGACTCTCTATGGGCCCTGAAAACCCAAGAACCCACAGCACCCGTACGGGTTAACCCCCGTACATACAATATGTGACTAAGGCATTAATACCAATATTTGCACTTAGTTCTTCAAAAATGAATGCAGGAAATAAGTCTGGATAACTCTCAATGACTTTAAGGGGGATGCTGACCAGGTTAGCCATGACAATAGTGTCATACATGAGCGGGTCCCGACTCATGCCAAGCGTAAACTGCAGTCCACGGGGGGGCTGGCCGGTCGACAGGTCAAAGCAGTGGCCTTCCAACAAAAGGTGCTCCAGTTCAAACTCTGCGGTCACAACCCCGTTCACCTGGACAGAACCTCCAAGTTATAGAGCACTTCAAGTCCAAATGACTGAGTGTGGATGGGTGAGCTGCTCAGTACCTCCTGAAGGTGGATGTTGTCCAAGTCGTAGGGGCTGCTCACCGCCTGCACCATCCAGCTTTCTGGTGTGATCATATTAAGAGTGAGGAGTGGAGATTCTGGGAGATCCATGAAACGGGCCACTGGTCCTGGAGAAACTGTCTCATTGGCCAAGAACGTCACATCAGGGTCCAAGACGTAACGGTAAAAACTGGTAAAAGACAATGTGAACTTAAACAAACAAAGAAAATAGTTAAAGCTACACTAAACTATGACTGAGCCCTGCAGGTCGACAGCTAAAAGGATGTGCAGTCTAGTTATTGTAGTTGAATGAATAACACTAGCACTAATTAGCTTCCTTATTAACTTCTTACTCAGACTTGAGCCCCACCAACAAGACAGCATATAGGTGACAGGAAGAACAGTATTGTCTTTGCTTAAAGACCAAATAAAAAATGTGGAGTGTTTATGACTCGATATCAGGGTGTGCCATGGAATGAAGTCATTTAATAAGCACTAAAAGTAAAAACAACACATAACTGTGTCGTTGGTTATTTATGCCCCTCAGGTGTTGCGTGGCACACAGGTGACCTATTCCTGCCCGTCTTGTACTGTAAAGTTCAACCATTAGTTGGGTGTCCTGAGAACCAAAAATAATGAACTGCATGCTCTTCATTCTGATGAGATGAACAAATCAGCTGTGTGGGGATTTTTAATTTGATGTAGCTGAGCTAGAAGCTAATTACAAGAGGAACTTTTAGTAAAAGTGGCTGCAAGAGAAGGCAAACATTGACACGACTGAGCATCCTCAGGAGCATCACCCATCACCATTTATTTGTGCTAAACTTTAGATAAAACAAATATTTAAAAATCCACAAGTATTGGAACTTGAAGGATTGATTTAATACATACAGATACGTGTGACGAACTAGCATCACAGGTTGCAGGACAGCGACTGAACACCAGCCTCAATCGTTTGTCTCTTTTATTCCAGCCCAGTAGAAGTATATAGTTTCCTCTGGACACATGCAAACACCCAGGTAAACAAATAACATTCCCATTTTACCCCAACATAGCCTAATTCTGTTTAATTCTAGGGGAGCACACTTACTTTTAAATAGAATCTTTAGTTTCCTCCGGGTTGCAAGGCAGGAATTTCTTTTCAAAAAATTTGAAGTTAAATGTCATGTGGGAGGGGCTAAGCCTTTCTAAGGGGTGAACTTTTGCCTGTTGGGAGAGAGCGGTCTTGGTTGCAGTGGTGGCAACAAGTTCTCCCAGAAATAAATTCTTTCTTTGATATTTTTTTTAATAATAACCCAACTGTTTAATCTTTAAAGTCTGCTGGCTTGGTCATCTTATTTTTGAGAGTTATATTTTTCACTGGTAAGAACCCCGTCACAATATGTACACACGTTATTAAATGACACCACTGAGTGCACAAAGGTAAAGAATTACCAACTTTCTGACAAGCTCATATAATATTTCAAGAGTCTCTTGGCTGCACTTTCTTATCATTTAAATTTACAGCCACAAATGTACAATCTCTAAATAAGATCCTATATTTTTTCTTTAAAGATTCACTCTGTTGAAAAGTGTTGTTGGTGTTTTTCACATGTTCTTGTGGAATTGTCCTGATGATGGAGGTTATATATTCAGAAAATGAAGCTTAAAGATTGCATTTGTGAGGATTTCTTTATTCAAATCATTGTGAATTGGGAGCAGATGAAAAAATGCAGTTGGGATCTGATTTGTGATGTAGTAAATACGCTGGGGAGGCCACAAGGGGCTATAAACTAGTGGGAATATGCGTTAACAAAGAGCTCTCTAGTCTTTAACAACTATTCATTTTAATCGTACACTAATATGTTATTGTTAGCAATATTTTTGTGTTTCACTGGATCTTTGATGCTTTAAAGAAAAACATTGTATTTATCTTAGCAGGAAAACATTTGTCCTCCCTAAAGTTTTTACTGTAACCACTATATAGACTTTTTGTTTGCTCAAGGTTATAGTACCATATTTGGCAATGCACTGATGTCACTCAACTGGTTTCAATTTGCGAACTAACTGTCCATAAAATAAAGACGGAGAATGAGAGTAAACAGCTCTGTGCCCACTGCTGCTGTCTTACACTCGAAAACATACAAGGAGATGAAATTAAGGCAGGATTTATGTGCTCCTACTGACACCAGGGTCTTCAGGGGCTGGTGCATTAAGCATGAAGCTATGTAGAGAATTTATAATTAGACCACTGCTAAGGATAGTGGAACAACTTAAAATCTAAGATCAACTACTAAACAAAGGCATTGCTGCTTTTAAGGATCACATTTTCCACATACGCTTCTATAATCCTATGTTAGCTTGTAAAAAGACAATATTTTAATTTATTCACACTTTTACAGAGAATCTTGGGGTGCTGGTTTAAGTCATGAATACCATTAATCTTATTTATACCAAACTGATGTATCACCTTGCCATCTTTACCGTGTTCTCATTTCGGCAATGCATTAGAATGAATGGACGTGGGAGCGGTTTGAGTAAGAGTACTCGTTTTAAAATGTGAGCAAAGAAATGTAATTACATATCCATTAGGTATGCTAAGGCTACACACGCCTCAGATTTGAAGAGAGTAGCTTTGTGAAACACAACAATGTTTCCAGCATCTAAATAATGGGTATTTGACACATAACTACATTTTTTTTTACATTATTTCTCAGTTATTTTCACTGCCTGGTCAAAGCTGCCACAATAAATACTGTAAGTAATTTGCCAAGAGATGAATGTAGAGACCCAGAGCAATAAGGCAGTGTTATTAACCAGATTGCAACTTTGCAGTCGACTCCTACAGAGGGATGGAGCGAGGCGGAGCAACAAGAGATGCTAAGTAAGCAGTAGCAAGAGGGTACACAATCAAGCTGAACAGGAAAATGTAATTACTGCTGGAGCTAGAGCTTACCTCTTGAGGGGTAACTCCGACAACTTGGCCTTGCAATTCATAAACACCTGCAGTTTTACATTGGCCACTTGACTAAGCACCTGCAGCGTTTTCAGAAAAGGAAAGAAGCAGTCAGGCATGAAAGGAGGAGTGCAACATAGTCATGTGTTTTTTTTATGTATTGTTGTAATGATTTCCTGAACACAAAATGTGTTTGCAAAACTACAGACTTGCCATAAAAGTTCAAAAATGAATACAAAAACCTCAGATTGATTTAAAATGAGATTATCGGCTTTACCACCAGTAGCTGGGATTGGCTCCGGCAACCCCGTGACCCCGAAAGGGGATCCAGCAGGTTAAGAAAATGGATGGATGAATGGGTAGATGGATGGATTATCGGCTTTACAAATTTTACTGACTGGGGATCGATTTTGTTTTTGTTTTTAAATCAAATTCTTTTAAAGTAACTATTATGAAATGCTAAGGCACGTTGTTCTGAGCATCAGTTTGACTGAGCTTGCAGCCCTGCAAACTTTTATGGTCCAGAGGCGCTGCAGAACAGAATCCCGCGATGGCATGACCAGGATGACGGGGAATCTTTACACACATTTCCTTGCACAATAGAAATCTGCTCTACTTCTCATGTAATGGAAGAATCTGCAACATGTTCACTAACCTCCTAAAGTGTTTTTAACATACTTTAGATGATGAAGGATGTCCATTAAGAAAATTATGATTATTATTGCATTTCTGAGTATTTCATTATTGAAATTTTTATGCAGACAAATAAAAAAAAACATTTGAAAAAGAGCTTATATGTGACGTAGAAGAGCTTCCTGTTACCCCCCAATAGATAAAGAAGGATCAACACCTATGTGATGTTATTTAGATGTGTAAGTAAATGTTGGCATCAGGCTCAAAACTGTACAGCTGGATAGCTCCAGTATTGCTCTGCATTTTTGTTATCTGGGGAGGGGAGGGGCTGTAAGCTATTGGGAGACCGTGTAAACAGAGAGCTCTCAGCAATGGGGAGGGGAAGGCAATAGATCCAAAATGATTCTTGTGCATTGAAGGGGAATCAGAAATAGAAAAGAGAGTAAAAGAAGGATTTCACTCACAATTAGGAGCTGGGAAATCTTTTGTGCTTCTCTAGTTAGAGGGTCAACAATGACCACAACATCATAGAAGACCTCGTTTTCACGCTGTGAGAGGTGGAGCACACTGAGGAAAGCCAGAGCAAATCAACACCAAAAAGATGACAAGTGTCTGCATTTAACAAAAAGAAGAAGAAAAGCAGATCCTACCTGTGGGTATCTTTTATGAAATGAACATCCCTTCTGACCTCTCTTTTGGGAGCTGCAGCAAGGAGGGCATCAACTTTCATGAGTAAGTCGCTGGCGCTGAAAGATAAATGGATTCTAATGGTTGGACACAACAGAGAGCAACAAATCCCACAACTTCACTTTTGAGGTTTAAAAAATCCAAACATACTGCTTTGCCTTCATCCCCATCTGTTTTACTTGGGCTTTGACTTTCTCTGCGGAACCTCTGAGGGTTATCTTTTGGAGCAAATGGAAATCTTCTTCAGTGAACTCCTCCTGCTCTTCAAGCAGACCGATGATCTACAGAAAAGCCAATGCAGTCAGAGCGTAGGCATCACCACAAAAGGCCCAAAGGGGATGAGAAACATTATAGTGACACCATGTTTGGTAACTTTATTGCTGTGCGTTCAGCAGTGCTCCTCCTGGGGTTTTCCTGTTTTTGATTCAGGGGGAGAAGCCGAACGCTGCAGCTATACCACGCAGTAGGATACATTTTGATAGTATTATCAATTAATAATATATTATTGATCATATATCATGTCGGGTCATCAGATGTTTATGTCACTTGTAATCAGGGAGCAACAGCAGTCATGTTAAACCTGTTATGTTAAAAAAAAAACACTAAAATTGTGAAGGATAATCAGCTTTCTGCTGAGTAAATGATTTGCACATTATGCCATGAACAAAACTTTAAGTAGATAATTATAATATGACATTTATTAAATTAAAAACTTTGACTACTTAGTAGCTGGAAATGAAAATTGAACAGATATGTCACTTAAAAGTCTAAATTGTACAGTTAAGGTTAAATTAGTGACAAAGTTCACTTAAACTAATTAAGATATTTACCAATCTGTAGAAATAATTAAAAAAATACTACTAATAATAATTGCAGACTGTTCAAAAGCAGAATTCGTTTTCCCAACAGCTCTAGATTGATTAATCAGGGCAGCACTTGTGCCATAAGTGTTCATAAGTACCCGACAAATGCAAGATTAAAAGCTTATCATGTTTTATTTATAACTAAACCTATTATTGAACGCTGTTTTATGAAAAATTCCTACGTTTCTTGATGGCTTATAATTCTAGCCTCGAGCAAACCTAAACCGACTTTGCCCTAATTTCTTTATAATTTGATTTTATGACATGTGAATGAAAAACATCTGTTAATAGCATTTTAAAATGGACTCCATGACTAACTTTCCAGACCTTTACTTTTGCAGACTTTCTCTGCACTGAATGGGTTTTTCATCATAAAGCCAATTCAAACTTGACTATGAACAACTGAAACATAAAAAAAAGTATCATTTTTGGTACTTTTCCTGACTGATCATGTCACATGAAAAGATTCTGTCTGTAAAGCTCAACTGTTTTCCTGAGCATTATCACTCTGCACTGTTTTTCTTTTTTGTTAACGATTTGTATTTGAACTGAGAACATCCTGGGTGGCATCATAGTTTAGCTGCAACAGGAAATACAAACAGTTTTTCAATAAAGAATGCAAAATCTTGATTTACTTTTATCAATGTTATAAATTTCAATTGGGTCAAACTCACAGTTACTGTATTGGGTAAAGCTCCTTTTGAGATGATGCTTGAGCGGACTTACCCTCCCATTGCTGATCACCGCTCGCTGTCCAGGAAGGAGCTTCAGAACATCCTGACAGAACAGCTGCTGACTGCGGATAAAATCAACCTCCAGTGTGTTGAATTTTTTCTCAAAGGCATCTACATCCATGCCCTGCAGCGGAATAACAAACTTTGTTTAGAAAGACCAAAACACTGATTCTACACTTGGCTGTAAATGGAACTCTACACCAGAAAACTAACAAGATTTCTTTGTATAGCATCTCATAAAAAAATGTAAAAAATCTGAAACATTTGCTTTAGAAATGATGTATGATGGCTGGAAAATATTCATTACCTCATCAATGCCTTACATATTCACAGCTATTACAACTTTTAATAATAAGTCTGAGAAAAAGCATTTTATCCCAACCTGTCAGAACGGCAGGAGTCAAAACCAGACAAATCAATTTGTAATTAATATAACAAACTCTTAATTAAACCTCGGGCATTTTTGTCGGGGTGTGGGCGTGAGGTGGCTTTATGGAGTCAGGTTATTAGTTTCCACAACATTCCTTTCCTCGGGAGATCAGGTGAAATACCAATAATGTCAGCACACTCCAGTCAGCAAGTCTGTCTGGCAGCCAATAATAAACTCGCGTCCCATGGCTTTGGGTCTCAAGTCGCAAAGCTGCCTCAAAACTCTTTCCATCGTTTTTCCAGCCCATTTTCCTCCAACTGTGTACTACTAGTAAAAAAATGACGTTTTTTAGGTCCCAGTTCAATTAAATTATTTGTTTCATAAAGTTACAACACAAGTCAACTCAGTAAAAACTGAATCCAATTACAATTTCCAATTTGATTCAGAGCTAATTGTTATAAATGCATTTATAAAATGTAAAAAGTCACTTTAAAAACACCAAAACTTTATTTTTGAATAAATCCATAGTGAGATTTCATCTCTGGAGCTGAAGCCTCCAGAGTGGGACTTTCTCCTGACTGCAGATAGAGGCTCCTCCTGTCAACTGTTTGTTGATAGGAGGCTGAAAACACAGTCGCTTCAGTACAAAGCTGAGCGCGTGGATGCCGCACACTGCAGCACTGAGAGCGCCAGCGGCTGCAGACTGCTTACAACAGCAGAGCGACGGTTAGGCTTGACTTAACATGTGGATCCCCCATCAAAAGTGAGCGCAGCTATTCATCAGCCCAGGAGAGCCAGAACACACTGACGCTTTTTTTAGTTGAAGATGCATTGAGTGGGTCTCGCCCTGTGATGGCCCAAGTCACACTTCAAGTGGAACTGACAGTGAACAGGCTGCTCACCTTGGTACTTTCAAAGTATTCAGGTAGGAATAAAGAGATGGGCTCATCAATCACAGCTTTCTGCCCGAGAGCTTAAAGCAGAGAGCGGCGCAGAAACATTTCGGTGTGGTTACATCAGTTCATCCAGTCACTTGAAGGGCTATTAAATCAACTTTTGGAGGTTGTACAACGTTAATTCCTAACAAAAGCAACCCAAAAGCGGTATTTAGATCCGTTCTTGCATTTCTGAGTGTTCTTCTAAAAACCTTTCTTTCTGGGCACCAGCCCCTCCCAATCCACGAAAACAAGCGGGTCCTCGCTTTGTGACAACACAAATCGAGGACCCGCCCTTTCCAGGACGAGTCTGAGTTGCCAGCACCGCCCCCAGGCTAACACAAACACCCACTTTCTCTGTGGAGCTAGCGGTGATCTGCAAAAACGCTTTTGTTTTATATCCAAAATATGCACATCCATCTTTGCAAAAGTGTGGATGTTGTTTGTTTACATGGGCGAGAAGAAGACACGCTGCCAAGGCCGGCTCTAGGTTGACGTGATGAAATGGGAGGCACCAAACAGGAGAGAAAGGCGTATGGAGTTAATTCAGTCTCAATAATCAGAAATGCACACAACCGGTTTTACAAATGCACACGCTCCGATTCACAAATGTCATTTTATGCAAGCGTGAAAAATAAATTCGGAAATACACACCCTGTGTTTCACAAACACACAGATTGTGTTTCACACATGCACACTAAATGTTTTACAAATGCACAATAAGTGTTTCTCACAAATGTGCACACTGTCTTTCACAAAAACATTTTAGAAATTCACAATAAATGTATCAGAAATGCACAGTAGGTGCTTCACAAACGTGATTTTTAGGTACACATGTGATGTGAACTCACAGATCATTCGAATTGCAGACTGTGCATTCAAAATCCCGTTCTCGTTTGTGAATCTCCCCGTGTGTGTGAGAGATTTTTCTACGGTGAATATTGAGACTCATCTGACGGAGCGGGTCGACTAATCTCACCATTGGCTAGTGAATCTGTCAATCAAACTCATCGGCAAAGCAGGCGGGTTCGCTTTTAGCCAATCGAATGGCCCCTTACACTCCTCACTTTCAAAGTGACGAGGGAGGGAGCTGTTCAGCACAGCAGTTGAAAGGACGCGGGCGGCAAACATGGCGGAGAGGTCTTCCGAACGGGATCAGTCTCAGCCCGTAAGTAATGCATTTATTTGATCATTCCCTCGTTGTACGTCCTGTAATGTTATTGAATACTAAGTTGAAGCGTTCTCCTTTGCCAAGTTGACATGTGTGAATGCTTTATGAACACTGCAGCCGAGTCGTTTGCAGAGTACCCCCACCGCAAATTAGCTTAGCTTTGTTTTGCTTAGCCTGTGCAAGTTGTGGCTGCCTGTGAGTGTGAGTGAAGTTCAAGCCGGTGTCGGTTCAAGCTAGCGTCTATAGCCAATGATCTGTAGGTTCTTAACATGATTCATAAGGAACTAAGGGGAAAAGCATGCCGGATTTACAGCAGCAAAGAAAGTTTAATAAAAAGTATTGATTTTGAGACGGCGATTTGTTTAAACACTGATGCTATGCTATGCTAACTAGCTAGTTTTTCCGTGTGCTGCCTTTATGTAAACGCGATCCGGGTTAAAGTTAGACACAGCATTTTCACAACCCAGACTTTAAGACGGGGTGGACTGTGCAACAAAGTTAATTCATATGACATTCATGAAAACGGCATTTTTTAAATATAACAGACATGAATCCACTGTTGAATGAAAGAAGCCTCATTAAGTTTCTAACGTTAGAACCCGTATTGTGCTGACCAGCCCTGTGAGATTGTGTCAGAGTGACAGCCACTAAAATCCCCGTATCTTTACTTCCAATGACGTAATGACAAGAATCCCAAACATTATGTTTTTAGGCTGTTTTGTAGTCGATAAGTAGTCACAGAAAGGGTGGATGGGAGAAATATGCTGTCAACAGTGATTTGAGTAAGTATTACACACAGGCTTCCTGTGATCAGTGTCTTGTCTCTGATTTTTTTTAAAGCTGTTCTTTACTACAAGCTCAAGTTATCATAGCAAAAGTGTTTTAAAAAAAATCCCCTTTCATATATTTGAAAATTATGTAATTTAAGATCAGACAGCTAAATGATCTAATCCATGTTTGTTGTGTTTTTATTTATTCTCTAGGAATTACTGAAGCGTGACAGCGTAACAATCTTTTGTTCCTCGTGCCATCAGGCAATACAACTCTCTGGCAGGGCATCTTACAAGTAATTTCTTTTAATTTTACCCACTGATTTTCCAATTATTTATCTTTTTTTATCAATCTTTTTATTTTGTGATATTTCTATTTGTAATGCGTGTGTGTTTGTGTTTTTTTAAGATGGCCATTTAAAAAGAATTTCCTCAGGGATTATTAAATACCCTTCTATTCTATTCTATTTCATATTTTATCATCCTATTGTATTACTGTTTTACCTGTCAATTGGGAATTTAGCATTTTTGCCCCTGTAAATATCTGTCAGTTGAAAGTATTTGTACTTGTATTCCATGTATCCTGTACCTGAAGATAGCAGAGAACAACTGTGCAGACACCCACTTGGCCTTCTTCAGTGACGCTATGAACGTTTATGGCTTTCCTCTGAGGTATTCATGTCATTCATAAATAAATATTTTATTCACATATCAGGCAGTACAAGTACTTGGTTATTTGTACAAAAATAAAATTACTTTTTTTAGACTCCTCTCCATAAACAAAGGCAACTCTAAAACTTTCCCCTCATGAATAACATTTTACCCCCCCTTAACAGTCTCTCTCACCTCATTTTTTTCCCCAGTGATACATGTAACCCACTCCTGCAATTTTTTTAACCCAGAAATTCTACTTATTGGCATCATACATAAGAACATTACATTTTAAACTGATGTGTACCGTATTGGCGATGCATTTGTAATTATGTGTTTGAGACATGATTTTCATGTTATTGTCAGGGTGAGAGGAGATCACGGAGGAGAAAATGTGGGCATAGCCGAGTTAATGCTCACAGTACGTACAACTGACACAAACGGCTTCATTGTGGGAAAAGTGTACACGCAATCAACGGTGAGTTGAACCTAGTTTTAGAAGCTTTAATATATACACAGGGCTCCAGACTGCGTCCATTTGGTCGCATTTTGCGACCAAAATTTGAGAGTGTGCGACTGAATTTTACACCCAGTCGCACATGTGCTACCAGTAAATTTGCCTCCTCCACCCTCCGTATTTTTTATACATTAAACATGAAAGGAGCACGTCAATGATCGATGAAATGAGAGATGAAATCATCAATGAGACGCGAGCGAACACGCACGCAGGCAGACACACACTCGCGCGAATACTCATGAGACTGGAGCACACGCGAGCACACACTCGCGTTTCATTGAGTGATGCCTGAAGCGGCCAATGCGTGTGAGAAGAATAGGGAAAGTCACTGCAAGTGGCTAAAATATGTGGAGGGGCGGGGCCTAGAGATAATCGAGCGCGCGTAAACATCCGTGGGAAGGAAACGGAGACAAATATCATCACAACCTGATATGTGCGTCTGAGCTATGAGCAAGCGAACTATTGATTCGTTCTTCCGACCTGCAGCTAGTGTACCAGTGACAGAGTGTACAGCAGGGGTCTCAAACTCGCATGAAATCGAAGCTGCAGCGAGACTGAAAGAGACCAGGAATTAGGAGTTGTCCTTAACATTCAATTTCGTTTTAATATGCCTCTCCCCCTAAGTATGAGCTGTGATATTACATCTTTTATAATTATTTTAATGTTTTGTAATGGATGTAGCCTTTTTTTAATCAGTTGGTATTTTAAATTATTTTAATTGATCAGTGAACTACAAAAAACCCATCAGGACGCATGTCCCATAATGCATTGTTTTGTAGTCTGTAGGGCAGCTTTTAGTCAGTTCAATACTAAATTTCCAGCTGCGTTCGCTCTGATTGGTGTCTTGCTCTCACCCCTTTCTCGTGATATTTTTGTTTTGATTGACAGGTGATGTTGGAGCAAAAACAAAAATATACGTCACACACCAGGTGATCTGTGCAGTGTTGCGTCCATCTGGGTGATCTCAAACACGCTTATTGTGCATCTTGGCTGCACCTATTTGGTGTCACCAACATGAATTTCCATCCTCTAATATTTACATATATTTAAGTATTGTTTGAAACTGTGAAATTACGAAAGGTTACTACGGTAATCACTTGTTACTAAAAACTTTTTTTTATTCTAAATGTATGGTATTTTTTTTACTATTTTTACTTAGTTGTACTGTCATGACAGCGATGGTGATGTCAGTTTACCTTCATGTTGCATCTTCAAAAGTGCAGAATAAAATATGACACTGAATTAGAAACAGCACATTGTAATTTCTGCATCTATTATTAAAGTATTTATTTGTAATACAGTGGAAATTAGTGGATTTGGTTAGAATGTTGATTTACGGTATGCGCCCCTAAATATTCTGGTTGTGCCCCTAAAACTTTCAGTTGGGGGCCACTGTGCTCCTAGTGAAAAAAGTTAGTCTGGAGCCCTGATACATAAAAGTGAATGATGTATTAAAAATAAATCTGACAATATAATATTTCTTTTTGCTTTTTTCCAAATACAGGATTGAGCTCCTCTGGTGTGATGTCTTCGTGAGTGTTACTGGTTTATATTACAACATCCTGCACTCTCTTGAGGACCAAGACTTGCTCAATATCAGTCACATCACGTGTTCTGCTGCCATTACATCTTCCTACCACGCATTCAGGCCAGTTTGGATGTCTTTAGTGACGCGTGGGACAGCCATCCAATCAGGACGGAGCAAAGCATGACACCAAATCAGCTGTGGCAGTTGGGCTTGACCCAGAACCCTGTTTCTGATCCCCGGGTAAATGCTTTATTTAATCTCACTGTACTGGACAACTGATTTGTGTGCAGTTTGACTAAAGTGGAAAGTATCAAGAAGAGTATCATGAAATCATAATGACTACAGTGAATTTTCATCGAAAATGAATGAAAAGGATTATTGTTGTGTGGTGCAAGCAATTTCCCTAAATTGTTTGTTTGTAGGAAGAATAGCACATCTGCAAGTTCAAAATGCATCACAATGCATGGCCTTATGAGCCATCAGATGTACTAATGTCACTATTTTGTTAAGGTTCACTTATTTGCAAATTATAAACAGTTATGGAGATATGAGGTCTGCCTGCAAGCAACAATATAAGTTATTATTAGTGGGTCACTGTTCCTACATAATCTAAAACACAAAAAAAACAGTGCTGTTCATAAACAGCATCTTTTTTTCTTTTTTTTTGTCAGGGTATGCTGGTTCCAGAGATTGAATGGGAGGAGAGTGGATCCATGGCTGAACCTCATCCTGGGATCAATGTCCTGGTATGGGACAGTCCTCTTTTGGGTCCACAAATGTTGGAACTGCAAGACGACATCAATCCATTGTGGAATTCAGACCGTTTGGGAGTGGACCTACATCTTTACTGTCCCGTTTGTTTAGAACTTAATTTAGGCGACATAATTACATACAGAAGAAGAGAGACTGAGCGGGGCAAGACAGAGTTCAAATCAATACTGCTGTATTGTTCAAGGGACTTCATTGTATGTAAGGATGTTATGAAAATTAGTTCCAGTTTAAATAAAATTCAAATCAGTAGAGATCCCACATTTGCTTAAATTTTGATGTTTTAATCTGTCCATGTTTTCACTGAATTTTACTCTGCAATAAAGGGTGAATGTTTGCACTTTGTTGTTCTATGACCATCTTTTGTTGTGTAGTATATTTAACCAGTTATAAAACCCAGAGAGATGAGGATCTTTTTTGCAAGGGTGACCTGGCCAAGAGGTGTATATGTATATGGTTACCATTAAAATCAATGACATTTGAGTTATTAAAAAAATAAAATTAAGGTCAAGCAAAGTGACTTCGGGCTGAGCAGGGGATGTGTATTGGGTATCTGTGATTGACAGTGAGATGAACTTGAAGTAATGTAGTCCCACTGCGTGGTACGGAGCAAAGTGATGCCAGTTTCTCCACAAAACCTGTGGAAGTTGAAGATTTTTCTCCTCCACCTTCATATGATCCAAACCGTGTCTGAGTGTTGAAATGACGCTAGCATGAACGCTAAGAGAATAACGTACAAACAATCCCGAGTGAAACATTCATTTTAAATCTCATGACCAGTACAGAGTTCGATGGATTCTATGTCAACTGCATTCAACCACTGTTGCCTTGCTCCCAGGTCCACTGAAAAGTTGCACAAGCCAGTAATTTTTGACAACCGAAGGCAATAAACCGACAAGCCATGCTAAGGCTAACACGCTAACGACCGACTGGTACAGAATCAAATATGGGCGGGGCTTTTGCCACCCGCAGAAAGCGTAGAGAAAGTGTAAGGGGCCATACGATTGGCTAAAAGCGAACCCGCCTGCTTTCCCGATGAGTTTGATTGACAGATTCACTAGCCAATGGTGACATTAGTTGACCCGCTCCGTCAGATGAGTCTCAATATTCACCGTAGAAAAATCTCTCACACACACGGGGAGATTCACAAACGAGAACGGGATTTTGAATGCACAGTCTGCAGTTCGAATGATCTGTGAGTTCACATCACATGTGTACCTAAAAATCATGTTTGTGAAGCACCTACTGTGCATTTCTGATACATTTATTGTGAATTTCTAAAATGTTTTTTGTGAAACACAGTGTGCACATTTGTGAGAAACACTTATTGTGCATTTGTAAAACATTTAGTGTGCATGTGTGAAACACAATCTGTGTGTTTGTGAAACACAGGGTGTGTATTTCCGAATTTATTTTTCACATTTGCATAAAATGACATTTGTGAATCGGAGCGTGTGCATTTGTAAAACCGGTTGTGTGCATTTCTGATTATTGAGACTGAATTAACTCCATAAAGGCGGGGCCTCAGAGATCAAGTCGTTTCACGTAGAAAAAAATCGTTCTTTCAATTATTATATATATATGGATATAGTTTACTCTGACAGGCTTAAGAATAGCATGATATAAGTCCCTTTAAAAAAAGTAAAAAAAAAAATAATCTCACACATACCGTGATCACTTACTAAATAAACTAATATAAAATCAATTATTAGTAGTTTTCATCTTGTCACGGTTTAGGTTGAAAAAGCATTTTATACAGCATACTGTGTATATATTTTCAAATCGTTCCTAAAAAATCTTGCTTTTTATCATATATACCGGTAACTTCAAACCTAAGATAGCAGTTCAGCCATAAAATTTCCCACCATCAATAAATCATCCAGGTTGGATATTGGAACAGATTTTTTGATTATTTTAAGCGGTTTGACACGCTGAAATCAAAATTTAGTCAGGTACTTTAAACAAGGCTGTAATATAAATTATATTACATCTTTCCTTCTGTCCTATAATATATAATTACCATAATTCAGACATGAAAAACGCTAAGCATAAACTCCCAAACGTATTTTTCTTGTAAAGTTGGTCATTTTTTTTTTGTTGACCACTTTGTTGCAGGCACGTTTAATGCATTTTTGGCACTTCAGCTCAGAGTCATTCATGTGTTAAACATCAGATACAGTTTGAATTTGCTTATCAACTGCCGAAGCATCGATGTGTTTATTGTTGGGTTGACAAACTGTAGGCATCCAAATGTCATGTGGCCTCTTCCTAATGATATTCATGAAAAACAAGACTATTTACTTTCATGGAAAACGGATCGGACATGTCAGGAAACTAGTCTAATATGAATATGACACTGTGGCTATGGAATATTGCAACAAAATGAACCTTGAGCTTGTGTTCTTGTTGTCTGAGGTTCCTTATAAAAAACTACATATAGATAAATCATAATAAAGTAACTATACACAAAATATTTATAGAGAATAATATTAGTTAAAGGAAAAATCTGGAACAGCCTCGGTACAAAAAGGAAAAATATTGCTAAAATTCGATATTATGCTTTAAAATGCAAATTTGAATAGATTTACCACCAAGAGACCCTTCATTGTATTTGTATTTTACCCAAAGAGTTCAACCAGCACACATCCAATTCATAATTTGGTTTTATTTAGACATTCTGCATCTTCATTTTAAGTCAAGCAGTGGATCTATTAACAAGATAAAAAGCTTCTTTTTTTTGCCAAAGTAAAACACAAAATATTGATTTCCTGTTAAAATGAAGGAACTGGAGCAAAAAACCTTCTCCTCCTTTCTCTGAGGAGACTTATCTGCTGACTTTACAGAAGTCTCCCAGTTTTAACCATCTTTTACATGTTATTTAAAAAAAAACTACTTTAACATTAATTTAATTAGAACATTTTGAAAACTTTTTCTTAGAGAACCAACTCTATAAAAGTGTTTAACAGAATGTTAGGAACTCAACAGAAAAGATTTGAACTTTTACAAAAAAAAAGGAAAAAAACAGAAGAACTCCTTTTTCCTTTTATCTGCTTACCTGCATCAGTAAGTCTTTAATCTTAGTTTTCTGCTGGAGAAGCTGAATGCTCTCTTCTTTCAGGAGTTTTTGCACAAACTCTGCAGCAGCCTTATTCTTCTGGGTGAGGAGAGAAGCCCAGACTGCCCTGTACAGCACCGTGTTATCTTCAGAGGGTTTTCCACTGGGGTTATCTATCACCCCCAAGCGCATGCCGGGGCTGGCCCTCTGCTGACACAGACACAGCGATCGCATCAGTCACAGTGGTATCACACACTCCCAGATCTTCAGAGACCAGACATGAGCACAATCACCTGTAGACCTTGATTGTCTAGGAGTAAAAAAATGCTCCAGCTCTTATCAAAAGTGTTGATTTTCACTGAATGACATCTAAACCTTCAGCACATTGTCACAAGTATTTTACTCTTAAAACTGTAATTTAGGATTTACTTCCTGTTCAGTCTACATCCAAACTTTTCATTTTAGCCAAAATCCTCTGGAACATAATTTGTGTCTTAAAAGTACAAGAATCCTGTGGTATTTCCTACAGGAGCAGTAAATTCTAAAATAATGTATTTTATGGTTTGCCCACAAGATACAAGGAATTGTACCATGTGTCGTGACTTTACTCACCACGTGTTTAAGAGCGTTAAGCAATAATTTTCTTCCTGGAACCTTTTCAAAATCTCCAACTATCCAAATGCTCACAGCAGTCATACCATCCTCATCTGAAGAAGAAGGAAAAAAAGTTTTCTACTGACAAGAACTTTGATTTTTATTAAGTTTCGTATCTTATTTTCAAAAGCCAGAAAAATCACAGAATTTTGCGTCCACGTCGATTGGAAATATCAGGAGTTGGATTTGCTTTTCTCACTTATGAAGTTCTGCTTTGCCCCAAAGTTGGAATCATTCAAAGATACAGATGTAGGTGGATGTGGTGTCTGCAAAAGCAGCTGGCATTCATGTTGGTGTAAGAACTGTTTAAAGTCAGGTGTGATGTCAGATATGGTGGTTCATCCTGCAGGAGGTGGTGTCAGAAATGGAATAAAGTGGCCAAACAAGAGAACACGTGTCCTTACTACTTACTATCATTACTGAAACTTGTCTTTTTCTGTAACAGTCTGCAGTACATTCAGCTGTGATGATCTTTACTTAGCAACTGTAATCTGTTAGGCCAGGTATTTCTGATCATAACTTTCCTTTTATTTCTCTGTACACTTAGTCGGACCTGGAAAATGAATAAGGAAATGGCACACAGTAAATACCAAATATTAGCAGATCAGCTCCACACCTTGCACAGACTGCTCGAGGTTTTATCCATCCGATGCATCTGTGAGTCATGAAATTGGAATAAATGTCCCTTCCAAAGTTCTGTGTGGGAGGTTCTCTGGAAATATGGAGGCCCTCTCCCTTAATAAGGAGCAAACCCATTATACAAGCAGCTGATATGAGTTTGTTCTGCAGAGTGGCTGAGCCCTCCCTTTGAGATAGGGGGCGGAGCTTAGTCACCTGGGAGGAGTAAAGCCGCTGCTCCTTCACATCTCCAGAGAGCCACGTGTGGCTTAAGTGCCCTCCTCTCTGTGGAGAGGAAGGTCTGGGCATGTGGTGAGACTGCTGCCCCCACAACACAGCTATGGAGAAACGGGGAAGGGTGGATTTTTCTCCTGTTATTGGTGAACAACAGTTATTTATGGTAGGAATTAGGAAAGGTCAGGTTTGGGGAGTTTTTTTTTTTTCGGTCTGTAATTTTTGAGTCCAAATCCTGTCTTTTAATGAGTGTTTTTAAACCTGTTTTGTAACTGAAAATAAACTATTTCAGTGTTACTGTAACAAGTTAGTTTCAAACAAATTCCTATGTTTCATAAATGAATAAAAATGTAGAGGAGGATGGTGATAGTCCTGCATGTCCATCAATATTTAGGTTGAACTGCTTCTTACCTGTCTTTGTGAAATACTTCATTCTCTTGGCCATCACAGCTGTTCTGTCTCTGGAGTCCATGAATGAAAACATACTTGTGTCGTTCCAATCATCAACAACTAGAGTACGGTAAACCACAGCAATATATTACAAGACATGAACTAAAACAGAGCGTAAAGACAGCGAAGAGCCGACCACTCACCTGGCCTGCCTGTGAAGTCGAGATATTTTCGGTCCGTGCTTAAAATGAGTGGATTCATCCTGGGAACCACGTTGGGCTGTTCCATCAGGTAGTCCACCACATCCAAACCTTCAGTTAACTGGCCCTGAAAGGTTGAGAAACAAATGTGCTCCACATACATCTCTTTAAGGGGAGCACAAATTTTGCTTTTGCAAAACAAAATATTGAGGAAAACTAAAGACAAAAAAGAAAAAAAAGTCATATATTGCATTAGTACGACGGCGTTTTAGGGCCAGTTCACAAAAAAAACATTTTTTATAAAATACAACTTTTAAATCGTAAATTTATGAAAAGAAAGTCATAACTATTAAATAATTAAAAAAATTAAATTACGAGGAAAAAACACCACAAAGTTTTCCGTTTATCGGAGCCTAGCTTGAAGATTCAATTCAATTCAATTCAATTTTATTTGTATAGCCCAAATTCACAACAACAGTCGTCTCAATGGGCTTTCGTATAGGTAATTGAAAAAGTTAAACATAAAAATAAAAAGGATCATGACTACATAGAATTTAATAGGAAAATACTAAATTGAATAACAAACTGACTAAGCCAAACTGGACATCCCTGCCCTTAGACCCCCCTTCATGATGATGAAATATGTGGAGCATTTTGTGAAGCTTTATTTCAGGATTTGTTTAAAAAACAAAAGAGATTCTGAAACTCTTGGCTACTCAAAATCAGATTTTTGTCAGTAAAGCCGGCTTTCTGGGGTTCGGTGTCAGTAAAGCGGAGTTTCTTATGTAAAATAAGGAGCTCAGAGACACATTTGGGAGTAGAGGACTGCTGCAGCCTTTATTCTCCGTTTCATTCACATAACCTGAAGTTCATTTGTCACCTTACGTCATGAACCTGTCATCCGAACACCAATGCGGAAGTAAACAGTGTTGCATACGCCCCCTCCAGGTGAAACATCCCGTTTTAACATAAAACAATAAAGAGGAATGAAAATAGTCTGTTATATAAGCTTTCGAACGTTGAAAATGCCAAAAAAGTGCTCCTCCTCAGATGGAAGCGTCACACAAACATAGAGATCTGGTCTTTGGTGGAGGAAGAAAGGATTCAAGTGGACAGCTTCATCAACGGGCTGCAGAGGTCCTGCAAACTACCCATCAATAAATAAAACATTAATTAATCGTAAATCAAGCAAATGAGCTTCCAAACATTTGGAACGTTATCAATAAACATTCTGAGTTTAGTCGGTCTGCTCTGCTGCTGCGCGGCGTTCACTTGCTGCTCTGTATGCTCACTTCCACTTTAATCTTGTAAAAATTACGAGTTTTTTTCTCGTACATTTTCGAGTTTTTTTCTCGTAAATTTACGACTTTAAATCTTGTGATTTTACTTTTTTTTTTGGCCCTAAAACTCTGTCGTACATTAGAATAGAAATAAAATAAACAAAAAATGTCACTGCAAAATAATAAGTCTAAGTCCCAGCAATGGCATGAGAAAAGCAACATTAACATCTAGCTGGGGTCAGTTTATCTGCAGCATCTTTTAATCTAAGGGTTCTTCCTCACATTTTAAAGTACTTTTGATAATTGAATATGAAAATTCAGTCGTACCACAAAGACAGCCCTCTGGAATGCGGTGGTGGAGTCCATTATGCGCTGCAAAATAATGGTCTCCAGCTCCTCTGGGTCCATCTCATCAGGGTTTAGGGGTATTCCATTAAATAAAGCAAGGGGCAGGGCGTCCAAGCCACTCTTTTTGTAAAAGAGTGCTCCGTCCTGAAGCAAATGAAGTGTATGTCAAACACCAGGATGTTACTGTTTCTACATAACTGGTTAAATCATTCGTTATCCTAAATATGTTTTTAACTCACCTTCCTTTTATAGTCATACTCTGATTCTGCTCCTGGAATATTTTCAGGATTGGCTTTTGGATATTTTCTCTTCAGGTAAGCAGAGATTGTGCCAGCAGACAATGTCCCCCCCACATCCATTTTGCTGTACAGCTGTAAGAGAGTCGGATCAAATTTGAATATCAACCATGTAAGTCAGTAATTCTCTACCTTATTTTTTAAAAGCCAACAGCAGAGGTAAGATCCTATTTTGTCATCTAATCAAAAAAGATGTATCCAGCTGTAGGATATAACCCGGCCAAATAAAGCAATAGTCTCTCCAGGCACACAGAGACTCGAGCGGACTAGAAACCTTTTGTCGAGGATGTGATTTATGTGTGGTGTACATACTGAGATCATAGACATCACAGCCTGGGGTACATCATATTCGTCTGCGATGTAATTCAGGAGCCGGTAAAATCCAACTCCTGCGTCTGAGAAGCCATCGATATCATCTCTGGGGTTGACAACAAACACAAATCCAATTCTGCAGAAACATGAACAAAAACGAAACAAAAACAAAAACAGGATGCAGCTGAAATGAGAATCGCTGCTTGGTAAATATTATAAATGCAGAGTGGACTGTATAAACATCGATGGCGTTGTGGAGAAAAATGAAAGAACATACCTCAAGGGGATCTTGTGCTTGTAGAAAAGCTCAGCTAGCTTTAACAGCTCAACACTTTCCTCCTGAAGAGGGTCCAGGAAAAGCACCTAACAGCAGAATTATCATTACCAAATGTGCTACAAAGTGTTTTGATACCTTTTATTTTTTTTCAATTGTATCATTAAAAATACATATTTAAAGTATTTTTTATGCTGGACTGGACTGTGTGGGACTTTAGAGGTCTGTGGCTTCAATAAAAACAAAAAACATTCCATCTAATCCAAAAATAATTATTTCTAAAACTCTTTAGATCTTATATTGGTCACCAGAAATGGATACTTGATTATCTTGGAAGTTAAAGTCAAATTCGGTCATGTAGACAAACTGAGGGGTCAAAGAATCAGAAGCAAAATATCCAGCAGGCCAGAAGTCAAATTTGGTCCTCAGTTGCCGATGGCTTCCTTCAGGTCACCGAGGCTCACCAAATTGAAGAAATTGCGTCTAATCTGTCGGATGACACCAGGAAACGTGGCTCTGAGGAGCTCCTGCAGGCCGGATGGCCAGTTCTGATAGATGTGGTCATTCTCAATGTCATTCATCCACTAAAAACACAAATAAAAAACAGTTAAAAAAATAGTAATAAAGTAAATGACAGAATGATCAGCGTTCAAAATGTAATAAACCGTATTTAACTTCTGATGAAAGAACAAGCAAAAGTGCAAATGTTGGAAACAGAATGAAATGTCGCGATTACGGTATGTACTGTCACTGCACAGCTGTACATTAACACAACACACCTGGGACAACATTCTTTTCTTCAATATTTATGATCAAGAGATGATTTTACACATTGTTTGCTAAAGAAATTTCATTAAAAGGGTTTTATTAGAAATGTCTCAAAATCACATTTCATTAAAAAGGTTCAAATTAATATATTTAATGGGCTTTCATAGATATGAATCTGTTTCACTAAAAAAACATTAAAATTATGAACAAATTAAATTCATACACTAAGATATTATACTGGAGATAATTAGTTTAACTTCAAAAATAAAACCTTTTGAATTTACATAAAAATGAAATTTATATATATTTATATTTACACTTGGATCCCATAATGTTAAATCTTAAAGCATGTAAGAACACCGATTATTAAGATACTTGTTGTAAACTAGTGCCCTCCATTTATATTTTGGTCTTAGCAGTTATTTTTGCTCCAGTACTTTTTATTTTAAAACAACAAAACGTCTCCCGAAAATCGTTTTTAGTGAAAATAGTTGTGCCATTTAGCAATGTGCTTGGATGAAAGGCACTTCCTGTATCTTCATTTTGATGCACTTCAATTGTAAAGCAGCTGAATGAAAGCGAGCGCCTGCGCTCAATGGAATGGAATGAAAGTGTCATTTGACCAGAACATCGTTATGTAAGTGCTAGCTATTGATCAGAGTAAACCGACAAAGTTACAAAAATGAGGAGAGATTGTTGATGAGAAAAATACTTCCTGGAACAATTTATCTTAGATTTATAGAGAAAAACAATGATCAATCTGGGTTTTTTCTATATTCGTTTTTTATTTATTTAAAAAAGCTAGAATTATAGGACAAAAGAATTATGTTTGTCACATTGCTTACCCTCTGTGAATCTTGTTTGTAGAATATTTCCTAGCTTAAAATTTTAAAATAACAATTCAACTTCTTAAAACTGCCGTTTTTTAGTAGACTAAATCTTGTTTTTGCTTTTTCTCTGAAAGTGTTTTTTGTAAAGTTAAAAATGAGACCTGAAGACTAAAGGGCTATAAGGTTCACCATAATAGCAGGATGCCTGATGTCCAAGGCGTAGCTGTCATCCACCGTGTTCACAGGCAAACTCAGGAATTTGCCCTGGTGTTCTCCTTTAATCTCTAAATTATGAAGACCCTCCAAAATCTTGGCCTCTCCCCTGAGGATCTCCAAGATGCTGCAAACAGAATGAGGAGTCTGTTTTTGTAGATATTAACTCTGGAATGGTGATGGTAGAATAAGACAACCTTCTTGTTGGGTTTCTACCTGAAAGGGTTGTGAGTGTCCAAATCGATGTGCAGTCCGTTGATAAATAGTTCCCCGTCGCCAGGATGGACACCAAGTGACTCGCTGAGATACTGGAAAGAACAAACTTAAAGAGTCAGTTAAGGTTCCTTAAACCACTCAAATTAAAATTGTGTTTTTGAGGCATTTTTCTCATGATAGATAAGAAAATCCACTCAAAATTGCATTTTTGAGTAATTCCTCATTCAAATCGCCATTTTTGTTCCACTGATAAAGATAGCTTGGGGGCTATGAGCTAGCGGGAGAGGGTGTAAACAAAGGGATGATGGGAAATGAGGTGGGCTTACTCCACCCCAACAGTCCCACCCACAACTCAGAGGTGAATTTCTCCAGTCGCACTGCAGAAACTATACGTCCTAGATAACGACGTAGGTTCTTTTCTTTTGGCTAAGAACGGCATAATCATTATTTAAAGACCACCGGGAACAGTTTGAAAATAGATCAAAAGATGATTGGAGCGGGTCTTTAAAGGAAACAGATTATTCTGAAGATAATAATTTAATAATTTAAAGGGTGAAGGATACGTTTGTATCAAATAAAGCTTGTAGATGCTAACTATTATACCTCCTCGGGTGCAGTTTAGGAACACTGTTTATCACATCTCACCTTCTGGTTCTCCTCAATTTCCTTCTTCATTTCCAGAGTAACGGCCACTCTCGTCAGTGATCTGTGGGAACAGTAAAACCTGTACAGTCACCATCAGCTTTTACCACGTCCCCAGCCGACAGTAAAACGCCAGTTTTAATCTCCAAAACCCTGTAAACCTCAAGATGGTGTGTTTGCAGTCATTTCCTCCAGTGCAGCATCTCTAACTCAGCATTTTCTCAAGTTAGGAGTAAGTTTTTAAACCAATAAAAGAAAACCTATCACTATCTGACAAGTTTCTCTGTAGACTCTATGTGCTGCTCAACATTTATTTCAGGAAATAAATTAGAAAGGGAAAAGGACATTGTATGGATTCATTACGCAATATTATATTTTAGGTTTTTGATTATAACTTGGTACTAAAAAAAACTAAAACCCTGCACAAAGAGGCTGTGACACAACAGGATATTTAAAGAAGCTGGCTGGTAACGAGTGCTGCATTCGTGCTCTGTAATGTAAAGTTCATTAGACAAAAACATAGAAAAAGATGCAAAATGAGAAAAAAAATAAAGCTAATTCAGAAATTTGAAGGGAATTCATAATACGTTGATGCTTCAAGACTGACCACATAAAGACTCTTCTCAAGAATTGCAACTGCTTAATTTCTTGCGTGGAGCAATCTTGTTAGAGACATTCTAACTGGACTCAACGACAACTGGAGTGTTCCTTAATAAATAAAACTCCAATATTAAGACAATGGTTTAAGAAAAATGAAGACCCCGACTAGTCTGGGGGAAAGACGCAGATGTTTGCGGTCCACTGTATTTTCCCCATTTTTTCTATATATTTGATGTACGGAGCATTTAACATACTGTATTTATCTACTGACCAGCTTCACAAAGATGCTGGTTTTATTTTCATGCAGGAATTTGGCCTTTCCCCACACTGCCAAAAGCACCAGATCCTGGTTTAGGGAACATGGTTTCCCTGTGAGGGATCAGCCAGCAAATTTACCAAACAATTTACCACAATTTAACGTACAATAAAGTCTATTCTATTTTACACCTAAAGCCATAAAATACATTTAACTTTTTTGTTGAAAAGCATTCAGATTTACCAGTCTGTGATAATTCTATATATTTGAGCTAGACTTTTAGAATGAAATCTGTTTTTTGTTTCTAATGTGTTCTATTCACCTGAAGGTGAAATGACACTGATGATAGAATCAGTAACTAATAAATGAAAAGGTCAGTTCAAGTATTCAGACTTGCATAAAACAGAGGGACAATGTGACCCGTACTGACTGAAGCAGGGACAAACGCAACTAAGAAACCCAAAGGAACTCACCTTGCTCTGCTTGGGAAGTTCTGACTGAGATCTTTCATGACCTTCAAAGAATCAAACTTTGGGACGGACATAATTCTTGCTGCTGCCTGGAAACTTAAATCTCCAAAAATAACAGAAAATATTCATCAACATTTAACATCTAAACATCCACGTTAGATGACTTGAATTTGCAGAGGATGGAGCTAACACTGTGACTGGAAAAAATACTTTCACATGGTTGAGAAACATATAAAATATGTCATTTTTTAATAGTTTTACCCTTGACAGACAAAAAAACAAATGGAAGAAAAGAAACCACCAGGATTTAAAAAGCTCATAGAAAAGGATTATTAAAAATTTACTTAAAAGAATTTGTATGAAATGACTATATAATTCTAAACAAGTGAAATATTCTTAAAAACTCTTCCCAGTCCTAACCTGGGGTGTGATCATTTAAAAAAAATGCCTGAACACATTTTGAGCCCCTTATACAAAAATGAGGGGAAGGCTGAACCGATTAACAGGATTAACAGGCATCTTTAATGAGGACAATGTAAGGAATACCCAAGTTGGAACATAGTCTTCCAATTTAAGGACAACCCATTTGCACATGGATTATGAAACAGTGAAGCCAGATTAGCCACAAAAACAAAGCTGTGGGTAAAAACTTTTTGTTGCTCTGAAATAAACCAGTAAAAACATCAGATTAAATTTAGCCTATGTCCGAATTCCCATCCTAACCCCTAAGTACTAAACTACTATATAGTGCAGGTCTATGTAGTGCACTGGATTTTAAAAGCACTTCGGACACCATGCTCACTACTTTTTTTTTTAAACTGGGATTAAGTTAAAATCTACTTGATATGAGCGTTTTGCAATGATCATTTATGAATCCACTGTCTTCTGAAGTTAAAAACCTTTATATTTTATTTTTAAAAAAACATTTAAATACGTTTATTTGGCAAAAAAAATTCAGACGCAATGCATTGTGGTCTATATTCCCCAATCTAGTGAGCATCGATGCACACTGGTCTTTCGCAAAGGCTTCCGGGAAATTTCTAGGGCACTCGATTTTGGAATTGTGGATTTGGACACCACTACAACATGGAGAACGCACTATGTAGTGCACTATACAGTGAGTAGGGAAGGAATTCGGATACAACCTTTGTATTAAACGCTAAAGGTGACACTCCAAAAACTGTTGTGTGATTTATTTTTGTTATAACTAGTTAATAAAACGTCTGTTGTTTTGATATCAGCACTAAAGTCCCTACCTTGCATTTCCCAGACTTTGAGAGGGGCCATGTCGTTGGTGCTCTCCAGGAGATGTTTCCGAAGCTCAGTAAGCTGCTCCTGGAGCTCAGGATGAGATTTCCTTAAGTGAGGCACAAAACAGTACAGCACAACATAAACGTGTTTTTATTTTCTTATCATCAAATCCCATAAAATAAATACTATAGAGGAGAAACACAAGGGATGAACATACAGCCTTACTTTAATGTTCTAAAGATGAATCCTTGAACTTCATCATTATCATCCTCCCCAGCGTTTGTCCCGCTCTTCGAATCTACAAAGCCAAAGATTTGAGTTTAATTGGCTTTAACACAGCAGGATTCAACACGCAGTCTGAAAAGTAACCAACTGACCTTTTACTTTGGTGTCATCCACAGCTTTGTATTCTGTGCTTTTGACGGCCAACTCGACGCCGTAACCAGATAAAAGCATCTTTGCGGGCTTTGGATCCTGTGCCAGTAACAAGGGAAAAAAATGTTGGCTTTCATGTCTTTTCTCTTTCAGTCTTTTGAAAATATTCACAAAAAGGCCTGGTGCTCTCCTAAAAAATTATGTTTATCTCTTTAATTGGTGGATGTGGTTGCCTAAGACACGTAAAATTACATTTTTGAGGCTGACACTCTTTCCAAGGAATCAAAAATATATGTTACAGTGAGTGAACGGCTTTTCTAAAACAAAAATGTCCAATTTGTGCAAATATGAACATTTTACCAGAATAAACAAAAATAAAAGATGAAAAGAAATATCTTTTCTGCAAACTAAATGTTTTGGATGATGGTGAGTTAATGCGTGTAATCTCTTAAAACATTATACGTTTTTAAAGCATTTTTAGAGTAGCGCCATTGTATGACAGCATGAAAAGGACGCCAAATGAAGATTTAATGCCTAAAAAGGAGTTTTAGTGGAACAAGGGGTTTGCTAAAGCTGTAGAAGGGCAAGGTGGGCGGGTGTGGTGGGGTAAAGTAGGGAACTGTAGAGGGCGGTAAACAGCGGGGGCCATTCAATGCTGCTCGCTGCTTTATTCTTCATTTTTCTTGTCTCAGCATTTCAACCTCTTGATCACCGGTAAACTCACAAAAATTTCCAGATACATCCGGTCTGCTGAAAATGTATTTATCTTAAGGTAATCGACTCCAAGCATCAAACATCACAGCAGCACCAAATGTAAGCTTTCCGTAATATAAAAAAAACATGTATTATGGTAGGTCTCTCATTTCTTTTTTTAGATTTGACCTGTCAAACTCCATTAACTGACAGGTGCCTCCAAACATAAATTAAAGACTATTATGGCGATGACCTTTGGGCCACGGATTGACCGCCAAATGGTGGCAAAGGTTGAAAACACCAGATTTTTAACGATTAAAAGAACTATGTAGAGAATCACCATAACTGATGTACAGACTCTTTCCTGAACAAAAGGTTTGCTTGAGTGAAATGGCGTTGGGTGACCAGCTGTGGAATTGAACTTGATTTTGTTTGTTTATACATTTTTTCAAGTACAAATTAATTTTTAGGAGGAAAAAAAAACAGTTTCATAAATAAACAGCAAATATAAACAGCAGATTCAACCGAAATTTACTAATTACAACTTAATAAAAAATCTAACATAACAAATTAAAGCCAAAAAGTGAAGACAAAAAAAAACACAAAAAATTCCTCCAGAGCACTGGTAGGGCCAAATCCTTTAATACTGCAAGTGAAACACTTTTGGTTGGTTCAAAGATGTTCAAATGTTCAAAGCAGGTATTTAAATTAGACAACGTCAAAAAGAAAGAGGCCCTTACAGAATTAGTGAATTTTACTCTATTAATACCGTATTTTACGGACTATAAGTCGCCCTTTTTTTCATAGTTTGGCAAAGGGTGCGACTTATACTCCGCAGCGACTTATATTAGTAATAAATTGAAATAAATACATTGTTAACCCTCCTGTTATCTTCATTTGTGAGGAACAGAGATGATGTTCCTGGGTCAATTTGATGTATGAGGTATGTTAAGTGTTAAGAGTATGTTAAGTGACTCAGAGAATCAGCAAACTTTTTTTTCCAGTAAGATCTTGAAGGCTAAAAACATAATATTCTATTTTCCAATGATTTCATAGATTCAGTAATGCAATAAAAATGACAACTGTTTCTACAAATACAGGATGAAAACAGAGTATTAGTTGGCCAATGATGCTTCATGAAAGGAATAAATAAATATGAGAAAGAATTACTGTGAAATTTTGAGATAAACAGTTTGCTATGATTGTGTCATATGAGGTTGTGGAACTTATTAGTTCTTGGTCTCAGATTTTGTCAGATAAATTTCCCGTCAAAATGCGACTTATAGTCCAGTGCGACTTTTCTGTGTTTTTTTCTACTTTATAAAGCATTTTTTGGGCTGGTGTGACTTATACTCCGGAGCGACTTATAGTCCGGAAAATACGGTATATAGAATTAGTTGTTTTATTCTGACAAGACTTGCTCAAAAAACAGGATAGGTGAACAAAAAAGACAAATTGTTTTGTGCAAAAGAAGATACACCAGGCCACATCAGAATTCTTCCCTTACCCCTCTGGCTCCTTCCTATTGCCCCAATTGTTTTTTTGTGATTTTAAATCTTGTAATACTTAGTAATAGTTTATTCTGAATTACAGAATTGTTAAACCTGTTTGGAAACAAATATTCACTTTGTGAGGGGAAAATGAAATAAGTCTGACATCATTTTCCATCTTTTATGTTCCGAGAAACAAAAGAAAACAGTGTTTTGGTGAATGCAGATTCCTCCCACCACTTAATGGGTTTCTGTTTGGATGGCAAAGAGCTCACTTTGGGAAAAGAAAGGTCTCATTTTAAATGAACACATTTTAAGGAACTCCAGATGACAGCAAAGTTAACCAAACTTACTTCGTTTCAAACTCAATGAAAAGAAACTGTACACAAGATTTAACATTTGGAAAAAGCTCCCTGCTGTTTGCGTTGGTGGAACAAAATAGTGGATTTTTTGGGGTTTTGTTTTGTTTTGTTTCATTGCCAAACAGTTTCTGGGGCATCCTCTTGTCTCCTGCTGGGGAAGGCAGCTTCTACAGCGGAAAGACTAACACCATGTGAGACGTACGTATAGCTGACCTGCAGAAGTAATTCAGCAGCTGCAGAGTATCAAAGAAGCACTTGTGAAAATACCTGAATATCTACAATTAAAGGGTGAACACAGCTTTATAAAAAACACAATAAATGTAGATGTGTTTTTGACCCTAAGGGTCATGAAGGGAGAAAAAAAAAACTGGAAAAAAAGGAGAACTCACCGCCAAGAAATGCCGCAACACATAGACAAGTTTCCCCTCCTCTGCTTTTTCTGTCAGCACTTTATGAAAAGAGCTAAACTTCTTTGTTCCAATCTCCGCATACAAAATCACTACTGGCAAATCACTTTTATTGACTCCTGGATATGTGTGATCATTCTTGTACAAGTATGGTTTTGACCTGCAAACATCCAAAAGATGCTTCGAGTCAGTGAAGGAAACCAAACTTTGTCTGCTCCTGGTGCTTTTGGCTGCAAAAGAAATCAAACCAGCTGTTTTCCATGTTACCTGCCTGCAGCAGCCTTAAGGAGCTTTTTGATGTCCTTGGTGCTGCAGCTTTGTTGTCCGTGGATGGAAACAAAGGCAGAGCATCCCTCCGGCGGAGGCTCATCACTGGCTATCTGTTCAGAGCAGAGAGGAGAACATGTTAAACAGAATTATGTAAATAATAAAGTGAGTTCGTCTTGAGTTTAAAGCGTTTTATTTTAAGACCTAATTCAAAAATCCACTTGACCTTACAAAGTTCTAAAATAGGCACGAGCAGCGACAGATGAACAGCAAGTGTCTTACTGCGCTTTTGCACAACTTTGTTAAAGAAAGAAGAAGAAAAAAAGATGCAGATTTGAAATACCAATCATCAAGGAAGTAGTTTAAAGGACAACTAATGAAGTAATGAAGTATTGAGTGATACAACACCACTGTGAAGGATTTCCTCCATCCAAAATAACAGGTTCATGCATGTGTATAACAGAAATGCTTACCTATCACTAGGTCAGATCAAGATGTTTTCTCATTTTCAGCAGTTTGGCACTCAGTGACATGGTTTTAATATTAAGTTCTCGTTTGACTTCAAAACAAATGCCTTTTACCCACAATTCCTAACATTTGAACTCTTTGTCTCCATATTTTCATCTGGTTTTCAGCAGCTTTGTTCTGGAAAAAGCAGTTTTCCATTCCCACTTCAGCCATTTGAAAGAGAAATTTGCTTCCACTTCCTTCCTGTCAACTCGAGAAAACCTTTTTTTTAAATCCACCAAAAAATTAAAATTCCCAGAGCCCCACCCCTTCATATTTAATTAATTTAAAAAGCCCTAAATGTCCTCTGTAGAAACCAAAAAAGAGTTAATATTCAGGTTTAGAAATGTCCTCTACAGCGGACAAATTTGCATTGCTGGGAGTCAGGAAGCTATGAATATTAGGCTTTATTCAGATACAACACAGAAAAGCCAAGATTCTTTGAAATGATCTCTATAGGAACAGGAGACTATAGCTTCCAGCAGAATTCATGCTTTTACTGGTGGTAAATTATTTACTGCACGGAACATTTAGCTTTGGGGTTTCATCTGAACAAGTTCTGAGTATGACATTTCCTGGAAAAGTGAATTTTCCTCCATGATTCCCAACTTTCTCACTACATAATGGTGGAGTCCAAACAGCCTAAACAAACTGCCTAATCGTTTGACTTGACAGGCAGCATTAAAAACGATTACATTGTGTGAAGACATAGTTGAAACCTCCAGATGAGCAAGCAAACACAACCTCCACAGTTGTAAAATTGATCATTTTGATTTGCGTCATCATTTGTGCAAAAACCCGTCAAAGAAGCACTGTGCTGTTTTCCAGCTGTTTCAGACCAACAAAGGAAACCATAAGACCCAGATTGTCGGTCTTCATGCAGAAATTCTTATAAAAGAATGAATACTGGCTTTCCATTCATGCCATTGGATGTATTGACTAGCTTCCATGTTTGGTTTTGTTCTGCTTTGTGTAGGAGCCAGTCAGATAAATATTGAGGAATCTTAACTTTTTAAATTTATTTGTAGCTTAACATCGCCTAGTATATGTTCATTTAAGAACTGTGTTGTGTTAAGTTTTGGATTTCTAGTTTCCTGATAGACCCAGTGGCGTGTCATTTGTTTGTGCAGCGTGATTGGGTGTAGATGTATTAAAGCGTTATCATCTAACCATCTAAATTACAATTTATATCATGGGTTAAACATAAGACATGAATAACGAAAATGAACCAAAGAGATGGATTGTTTTAATTGGGATGCGTTGGAAGATGATGGAGGGGTGCTGGGTGGGGAGGTGGAGGAGTTCCCTCCTCCATTTTTTATTTTGTTCTGCTTCGTTTTCAATAAATCAACATGGATTACAATTAAAACGTTCCAGATCATAAAAAAGTCTGTAAATATTCAATAGTTTACCAAGACTCTCCTCACCGTTTATTACTACCAAGCCAACACATGACAGAAGTCCTTCAGTTTTTGTTGAATTAAACCCAGAAGAAGCGTCAAGTGGAGCAGTCTATTGATAGTTTCACCACAGACTCCCTTCAACTAAAAATCAGAATTGATACACAAAATGTGTTATTCTGTTGTATTTAGGGTGTAACAAATAATTGACTTAATTACATTCCTACAATCCAACCAGATTGATCTGACTGAGCAGAGTTGTTAATCAAATCGACCTGTACCGTTACAAGATTTAAAAAATAATAACTGTACAGGTGAGGATCTATGAACTGAACATGAAAATGAATGCACCACAAAGTTTGAGCACAATGTTTTTGCTTTTTGTTTCTTCTCTAGCATTCTTTATTTGTGGTGTAATATTCTAATATGGATCAGGATGAAATGCTCTACATGTGTGTCACATGCTGCCTTTGCACATGCTCAGTTTGACTCTTGACCGACTCAATCCTTTAGGAATATTCACGGCCTTTTGAGAAAATGTTCCATGACTGCAAGAACTTAAGAACAACTGTTTGATTAGTCCTATCTAAAGTAACATCTGCAGCATGAACCAGGTCTTTCTTACATTAAAAACCCACTTCTGAAAAACATTTTTATGTCTTTACCTTTTTTAATAAATAAACAAAGGCAGTACCTGCTGCGATGAATGGATCGCAGGTGAGTAAGAGCGCAGGGCCAGAGCAAATCTGAGGAGGTGAGCTTGAAGATCAGTGAGGAACTGTCCTGCTTTCTTTATGATCAAGTTGTAATACGAGCGAACCGACTCTGTGGGATCAACATTGGAAACAAAGTAAAAGATTTGAAAAGAAAAAGATCGATTTGACCTGGATTAACGCATACTATTAGAAAGAACACAAACCTCCTTGCTTGTAGACTGTCAGTTCCTTCACCGTGTCGACAAACTGCCAGAATTTCTCATTTCCATCTTCTCCAATAAATTCACTGCATAGAGAAAAAATGAGGACCTATTTTAGTATTTTCATTTGTTTTAATAATTTGCCATCACTTCTCTTTTAATGCAGTCTGGACTATGATAGCAGAGCATTTCCAAACACTAAAGAGACAGAATTGCCTGTTCACAGGTGACTTTTTCACAAAAGCCTAAACATTACATCCAGTAAAGTTAGAAAATTCACTTTTTGACCTTTTCTCCTGATGGAGTTTGTCCTTGATGGATAAAATTATATTTTTAAAAATTCAATTTTGTTTTTCAAATGTATAATTCCTAAATATGAAAAACAAAACAAAAATAAAACAGGTAGCCTAATTATTTAGGCTGATGAAAAATATCATTTGTTTTAAATTTCAGATCGTGAGCATCGCCTTTTTTAAAATATATTCATATATTTTTATTTTAGATATTGCACATTTCCAATTAATAGAACACTAATAATAAATGGACATTTAAAAGTTAAAGTCACAGAACTTTGTAATGACAATACAAGAGAATGTCACACAAATTCTAACATTTTTTCAATTCAATATATATATATATATATATATATATATATATATATATATATATATATATATATATATATATATATATATATATATATATATATATATATTTGTGAAATAAGAGTACTCATTCTTGCCCATGATAGAATTATTAAAATGTCATCCTAATTATAAAGCATTGGAAATCTAGTTTTTGTATTCTTCCAATACTGAGGCTAGGTTTTGTAGACTGTAGCTTTATTATTATTATTATTATTATTATTATTATTATTATTATTATTATTTTTATTGTATATTACATTACTTGTGTCATTAATTTTTCAAAGTTTATTATATTTTATTTCCTTTAAGATGAAAATAACATTTGGGGATTTTTTTTCTTAATTTTTTAAACTTACAAAGTAGTGTTTGTGATCTGTATTGATCTTTTAAGTAAAAAAAAAAAAAAAAGTAAGATAAATTTCCCTACATATTAGGTATTGGGATGCTTTAATCCTTAAATATTTAGCAATTAAGGTATAATTACACAATCACAAAGTACTTAAGTGTTAATTACCCTTAATTAATTCAAAATTAAAAGAAAGATCATGCTTTTCCTCACAGAAAGACTTAGTAAATAGTTGATGAAAATCAAATCTATTGAGAGTTTATGGTCTTAACATTTCCATCCGTGCTGGTGTTGTCATTGAGAGTCCATGCTGCATTATTCTCACAGAAACACTGCTGTACCTGGTCTCCAGAAGGAACGGGGTCATGCTCCACTTCGCTTTCAGACTGGCAGTGACGCCTTTCGATGTTGACTTTGCTTGATGCGCATTCAGCAGCAGCAGGGTCAGCGTTATAACGCTCTTCAATGTCATAGTGGAACAAACACTCCGCCACTAAAGTCCTTAGCTTTTACTAGCAGAGATGTCAGTCACTGCCACGTACTCAAAAGCATAACCCCCAAACACAACGTTGCTACACAGATTAACAATAAACCATCACAATTTGAACTTTTAACAGAGACGGCAGTAAATGGGGCATTTTGCTGTTGTTTTAACGTTTTAAACCATCCGCAATAAAAGCCGCTAATTGAGACGCGAAGAGTTGTTAAAGTGCTAAAGTTAGTTTAGCTGTAAATAAATCTGAAGTGAACTCTGTCAAGAGGAATAACGGTACAGTAGAATATCTAAAGTGACAGTACTGCAAAGGCTTAAACGCGTCATTGTGGGGATGAAAGACATTTAAATGCTGATATTTTTACCATCAAACGCATTTTTCTACCCCACATGTGATGCCTATCTGCTTCCATAAAAAGCGAAGAATTCAGGATTTCACACCAGCAGAACATGAACTAAGCTAGCGGCTAGCGAGTTTCGAGGGACAGCACAAATTGGGGTGCCTTGCAAGGATTGTTATTCGTGTTGAATGTATATGTTTTAAAAAAAAGGTATTAAAATGTATAAAATAAATTTTGCATTTTTTTTTAGGTTTTTACTTAAATATCAATTAAAATTGTGGTAGTAGGGGGAAGTAAGATGTAATTGTGAAGCTCAAATCTTTCAGGCATAAAAACAGGCAGCTAAATGAACAACCGCTGATGTTCAAACGTTTTTTGCAAAATCAGTGCCCTTTAAATGTTATTTGGGTTTTTTATATATCAGGTAGTGAGCCAGCGAGACTTCCTACAGACTTACACTGGTAAATACTTACAATAATTGTAAATACAAATGATTTTTAAAATTATATAAAATTATATTTAAATACAAATATTCTTTTTATTAACTATACAGGAGGCTAAAGGAGGATGTTGGTAATATTTTATGTGTGGAAAATTCATGTAAACTGCGTGAGTGTGGAAACTATAGGTTTTTTCCATTTTTACACTAATAAAACTATAATTACTTGCCAGACTTAATTCTGAGCAAATTTGGTGGTTTAAGACTAATTTTTTAAAGATATTAAAAAAGAAAAAATGTTTTTTAATACTCTTTGTGGTTATTTTTTTTCAAGCAATACATTCTTAAATATGGCTTGTAGAGGTATAGAAGTCACCAAAACTGTGGGATAAAATAGTTTCATATCTAAAATGTCATTTGGGAGAACCTATAAGTGATGTTCATTTAATGTTGTTTTTTTTCCGCTTTGTGTTCTGTGAAGAAGAAGAAATACAATTCTGGATAGATTGGCTCTCCCAGTCCATCCACGGCCACAGCAGGACGCGCCTTTGTCGGTTGGGATGCAGCAGCAGCCTCTCAGAGCTCTGCTCCATGCAGCACAGAGTCAGAGCATCTGCGCCTGCAGAGGATGCTGCTGCTGCTGCTGCTGCTGCCGAAGGACCGAGTTCATCACTCCGAGACGCGCGATCTTTTCCGAAGTAAGCTCGTACACTGATCATCTTTTTAGCCTGCGCAGGATCGGCGCTCAAACGAAAGAGGACAGAAACTCCAAAGACACTCTCTGATTCTTCACGTGGCTTCGTTGTTGAACTTGACTCGGGAGCATGGGAGTCGTCAGGACCGACGCAGCCCCTCACCGGCTGCAGAAGTTGGACGGCAAAACATTGAAACGCCGTGACTTTTGAAGGCTTTTGCAGCCCGCGTGCGCTTTTGGAGGATGCTCAACATGTGGCATTCAGGTAAAAAGCACCTTTAATCTGTCTGATGCTTGGAGGGATATTGATCAGGGAAGAGTCCCCGAGTGCAGCCAATTATTCACGGTAATGGAATGAAGACACTTGGGTGAGATAATGGATGATAGATCCAACAAGCTCGTTTTGGTCCCCGTCTTGGCAGTCCTCTTCGTTATGATCGGGTACCAGTACATTTGTCCGGCGGGCAGCAATTCGTGCCACTTTAAGACGGAGGAGAAATTCCGCGGAGTGAGCCTGCTCCCATCCCCGTATCAGGACACCGACGACTTCTACAGGGACCAAGACCTGGAGGATGACGCGCCTCCAAGAATACCGTCCAAATTCAACTTCACCGACAGAGACCTCGACCGCCATGTGGAGTTCAACATCAGAGGGGACGACGTGATTGTGTTTTTGCACATCCAGAAGACAGGGGGGACCACTTTCGGGAGACACCTGGTGAGGAATATTCGCTTGGAGCAGCCGTGCGACTGCAAGGCGGGCCAGAAGAAATGCACCTGCCACCGGCCGGGGAAGAAGGAGAGCTGGCTCTTCTCCCGGTTCTCCACCGGCTGGAGCTGCGGGCTGCACGCGGACTGGACCGAGCTGACGAACTGTGTTCCCGTCGTGATGGACAAGAAGGAGGCCCAGAGCAAGAAGAGGTAACAAGCGAGTTTCTGATGCGCGAGGAAGTTCTGGGGCCCCTGGGACCCCTTCAAAAAGTTCATTTTCACATTAAAAGCCTCATCATGATGCGGCTTAATATCAAAATAGAAAGTATTCATGGATTTCTAACACTTTATTTATACATTTGTGGCCATTAAGCCATTTATTTATGCAGCTTATATTTTTTCAATAATTTAATTCTAAAAGTGTAATATTTTATTTTTATTACTTTGGAAAGTAACATATACAAGTTCCTTTCAAAATAAAGTACATCCTGCTGTCCCGCAGTTGTACTGTAAAGCAGGCATGTCCAAAGTCCGGCTTGTGGGCCAAATGTCTAAATCTAAAAATAAATGACAAAACTTAAACCTATTTATTCAAACCGTTAGCTTTTTACTTTGAAGCCGAAGAGCCACAATGGTGGGATAAAAGAGTCACATGTGGCTCATAGCCTCTGGTTGCAGATCCCTGATCTAAAGCAAAACCTGCCAATTTCTGGCATTTTGCATTTTAAGTAATTTAGTCTTCAGAATTTTCTACTTCAATCAACTTGTTTCTGTGTAACCTTGGTTACAATTTTTTTATTATGCATATCACTAAATTGAACACAAATCTATCCAATGAATATCAGATTTAAGTAGCTGAAATAATTCAAATAAGTATTTTGTACACATTTTCCACTAAAACTAAACTTTTTTATGTAGTTTTCTTTTGTATGATATGTTTTTAGAGGGTTTTTTCAGAAAAAAAGACTTAACAGTTGAGTTTAGAATATTTCTGCATGCATTAATTTTTTTTGACTGATATTTTTCTATATTTAAAAACCTATTTCAAGTTGCAATACACAATGCAATGGCTGTACTAGCAATTTACTGTGAATTTTGCTTAAACATTTCTACTATGCACATTTTATAATCACGTCACAGTTCAGGTTAGTGACTGAAAAAAATCCATTTATAAAGCCACTTTTTCAGGGCATGGATGAAAGACCAAGAGAACTGACCAACACCTAAGCTGGATTTTTGAACTGCAGAGAATACCCTTCTCTCTTCTATAAAAAAATACAATCATTCAGCAAAATACACAAGCACATGATTTATTTCTGCTGTGCCAAGTGTTTTCTTTACTTAGCAAAGTGCTCACTGGATGCGACAGCTCTTCATTTCACAGCTGCAGCGCCTGCTCTGCACTTACAATCCTCTGGATGTTTGTCCTTTAGTGGCTCCTGCTCCATCCTTTCTGAGATTACACTTCCACGACAAAGACTGTTGGCAGACATGTCATTAAACTAGACGCACTCTCTCAAGGCAGCATCTTTATGAAGCACCTCTACTCAGTGAAATGACTGAAAGCGTTATGCAAATGTCATCCTCATAATTGAGAAATGCCTTTATTAAAATATTGATTAGGTCAAAGTACAAAAAAAAAGGTTACCTATGAGAAACTTAGTTGTCTAAAAAAACTTTACCTGTTCCTCAGCTTTGGGGGAAATTGTCAAGCGGCTTTCCAGTCTTTCAGATTTTTTTTTCCCAAAGATGTACATTTTTTTGGGTCCTGAGGTGGCAGTAAGGAGAAGCATTGCGGGGCTGTGATGGCATAACCTGTGTGGCCTTTTCAGTCGAGCCTGGTGTGCCGCATGGCGAGCTAGCCGTGTGGCCCTGGAAAGGTCAGGCGTGTCAGGCTGGATCATTGCGTGTGTCGAACTCTGCGGCGGGACTGGAGTGTGCTGTCAGTCAGGGGAGAAGTGGAGCAGCCACTGGGCTTTCTGGAGACAGTTCCTCATAGTGCCGCACTGTAAAGTTTATCTGATCGAGTATGTTGTGTTCCTCTAAGATGGTTTCAGCAGCTCTTTGGATGTCTGGTTGGCATATGTTCAATGTCCAACTAGTCTAGCCTGAAATCATTCATGGACAATATCATAAAGACACTAAAAAAACAAACAGATTTTTGATACTATACTCAAGTAAAAGACCACTGAGTAGATAATGTCTTCAAAAACCTGACCAATCATAGACTGCTTCATTTTACAAAAAGTTTCCACCCCTGGCGAGCTCTTACAGATGTCACCAGAAATTATACTCATTTACAAATAGGGCTGAGTAAAGAAAAATGTCAATTAAATTAACAGAAAATGTAATGATTAATTTGAAAATCTATGTTAATTTGTCAAATCTGTGAATCAACTGCAAAATATTGCTTTTATCTCTTTTGAGGCAAGGGACTCCTTTTAAGTTATTTTTTAATGTAAGATTTTTTTTCATTTAATTAAAAAAGCTTTTTATGCAAAAATAATATTCATAAATAACCAAAGTTTGTAATTGAATGGAAATTTGAATGAATATCAAAATCTTTAATAGATTATAATTTATTTGAGTTGAAACTAATTTAGAAGCTGATACTCACACCTATTTACAAACCAGTGACTGGACCAACTTTTGGTTCTGCTATTGTGGCTTTAATGTTAGCTTATCAGTACAAAAAGAAGTGAATGTCAAACATTTAAACAGTTTTATTTTTTATTTTTTACAGTATGTGCAAATTTAATAATAATTTTTAGCACAACTATTTCTAAGTTCTCCATCTTTATATTTTTTATTCCACTCCTATATTCTCTAAGGTTCTTGTTAGGTGTGGGTGAAACTACTACTCTTAAGCAGACAGGCTCAACATTTATTCAATTACACAGTGATTCCTGTAAAGCAATCCAAATCTCTGGTTCTGTGTTTGAGTAACCGCAGATGAAGCTGTCCGAGTCCAGACGGTTTCCAACTGCTGCTTTCTGAAATAAAATAGAAAAACTACCAAGTGCAGGGGTTGCCAACTGACTTCAATGTTTACCTGAACTCATTTCTACATTAAAACTATGGAGGCCTTGGAGTGCCTTTGAAATCATCATGCAGTTTCATCAGTAATAAATATAAATATGAAATAAATATAAATACTTTTTAAATGCATTTATAGTACATTAGATCATATTGATCCTCATACAGTAAAAACATATACACTTTTTGTTCTCCAAGAACTAACTGAAATTACCCCAATAAAAAGAAGATTAAAGCAAAAAAAAAAAAGAAAAGGTTGTATAAGGATGCTGGAGTCTTATTTCAAGTTAAGCCAAGTTGAACCCAAGATACATCAATGAAAGATATTTACACAGACATGTACACTCCAAATGATAGGTCAAAGTTTCATAATAACCTGTAAAGCTTGTTTTCGGAAATAGCAGAGCTAACAAATGCTTGCATATGAAGAAAATGGTAAACTCCATACAAAGATCTCCAAAGGATTCACTGAATGTAATTACCCTAAACAGATTATCCTTAAACGTGATCCAGTCACTTATATAAAACTAATTTCAGATCAGTTAGTCACGAATATTTTATATTGATTAGAAATTCTGTCACTAAATCTGTCACAAAGGCAAAACTAACAAGCATGAGTTAGTGGAACGCACCCATTTATTCTGGGATCTAAAATAATTTATCTTGCTCAGATGTTGACAGCCAAAAGCCATGATCTGTCCTCTGTTTCTTTCAATCAATATTTCTGTGGTCCAGGGCTTCATCTTTTGCTCTATGTTGGATTTTATTTAAGAAAAAGAGGTAACTTTACCATGACCCACTCCATCACAGTTTCCATAAATATACAATCACAATGTTGTTATTTTAACAAGCCAGTAAGAATGTGCGTATGTCTGCTATAAAGAGAATATATTAAACATTGAGTAAATGGGAACTGACTTGCTTTACAGCACATGCATCCAGTTTTGTTTTCAGATGAAAGTGAAGGTTTTCTTCTAGAAAGCAAAATAAATCATTTGGTTTCCATCTAATCTGCCAGTACTGGTAGTTTTACGGATTATTTTTAAATTCAGATTTCTGACCCCCTAACGCCTGAATTCATTTCACGATATGACGGAGAAAAAAACGAAACATTTGTTACTGTTATGTTCAGTACATGTAATATTAATGTAAGTGTGGAGTATAAGTGATTTGATGCATATTTTTTATCAACAATGGGTTAACATTTGCTGTTGTTTTTTATTTTATTTTGTTTTTTTATTTTTTTGGTGTCTCTCATCCAAAAAGCCTCAGGACAGGCTTCATCTGTCCATCAAGTATTGTATTCCAAGAAACATTTACATTCTTTAGAAACAACTGGTTATGCTTTCCTTGCTTGAGGCTTTCCTCCTGATGTTTCCATCCCTCTCTCTCTCTCTCTCTCTCTCTCTCTCTCTATATATATATATATATATATATATATATGTATATATATATGTGTATATATATATATATGTATATATATATATATATATATATATATATATATATATGTATATATATATGTATATATATATATATATATATATGTATATGTATATATATATATATATATATATATATATATATATATATATATATATATATATATATATATATATATATATATATATATATATATATATATATATATATATATATATATATATATATGTATGTATGTATGTATGTATGTATGTATGTATGTATGTATGTATGTATGTATGTATGTATGTATGTATGTATGTATGTATGTATGTATGTATGTATGTATATATATGTATGTGTGTGTGTGTGAATACATATATATATATGTATGTGTGTGTGTGTGAATACATATATATATATATATGTGTATACATATATATACATATATATAGAATAGTGTTTTAAAAGAAACTTTGACATTATGCAGAAAAATATCACGAGTCATGTTTTATTTTCCATAAATATCCATAAGTACAATGTTTAAAGCGCTGAGGTAAATGCCTCCCTTTTAAGACATCCTGTTCATGTTAGCCTATTTAGTCCTTGTTTCCCGGTGCAGTCTCAGTAATTTTATGCTTATACTGCATTTTTAATCAATTAATTATACAACCTGCATTAGCAGTTTCCTTGTTGGTTATGCATAATAGATGTTGAGCTCAGAAGTACAGAGAAACCAATCATGGGTGTAGTTCTGCTGCAACTAAAACCCTTTTCTGACTTGAGATTTGCAACACTAATGGCAACATCAATCTGCTAAAACAGCGGCCTTTCGTCATTCAGACAGTGGTCACTATTCCGCTAATGTCCCTCGCTCTTCATTCAGACAAGCATGAGAGAGAGACGGAGAGAGCCACAGGACAAACGGCGTTTAGTGAGGTGGGGACAGTAAAGAAGTCTCTGCCAGGAGTTTTTCAAATGTCACAGCAGGCGTTCACAACGGCTTCCTAACAGCAGCACTTGGCTTTCTGTCATTGGGTGAAAACAGCTGAAAATCTGGAAAGTATTAATGACACAGACAGAAGCACAAACTCTAAAACAGATGCTATCTGGCTAATAGTCCCTCTCCATTCATTTTTTGATCTGCCATAAAATAATTCACAACTGTCTTTTAATTATGATAATGCTGTTTTTAGCCAAAATTGAGAAATCTGTGTTGTTTTCTAGGATATCTTTTCTGCAGTAGTCCATTAGAAATTCATCTCGGAGTTGTGGGCGGGACTGTTGCAGCAGAGTAAGCCTGCCCTCATTTCCCATTTAGAAAATGATATTTTTTACACCACTCACTCCAACCTAATCATTCTGCAATATCACTATATCACGTCAAAAGGACTAGCTTAGTCATTCAGGCATTATTCAACTAGTATGTCTACTTACAAACTGAATAATGTAAAGGAAAAACAAGAATAAACAGAAAAACTAAAACACTCAATATCGATCTATATACTGGCGTCTTTTGCTAAATAAAAACATAAAATAATAAGAATCTTGTTATTTTTTAAGTTGAAGAAAACATGTGCCTGATTCACTCCTATTGCTAATTTCTATTTCTGTAGGGTCAATGTTAAATAGACTACAGAATAATAGAAGGTAGGCACGTCAAACTTTCCGAGAAGAAAAAGGTTCGGAAAAAAATAATTAATTCTTCAAGAAAAGAAGGGAGGATATTAGTTCATTTTCATAAATATCAGGTACAATGTTGATTTATAGTTGGCAAACATTCAGAGTGTATAGCAAAGCAATGCGTTAGGCGGAAGTTCATATTAGTTACTGATTTGACTGATGATTTTCAGACTTTTCCTCTTAGGATTAATTTTCCAAAGTACGTTTATGTTGAGTCCACTTGTCTTAGCTTAGAGATAGCCCAACAATTTAAATATAACCAGATTTTAAAAATGACATATGAGAACTGGACTCCTTTTTCAAAATCTTTAGACAAACTATATTTCTTATCAGCCTTGATGCAAAAAGAAAAAGACTTCAAAGACATTTTAAATAATGGTTCTTTCAAGACTGCGTTCCGTTACATATTAATCAAGTCACGTCTTCACAAAAATTTCCTTAAATAAATGTTTATTCAATGTTGCTGATTTTCGATTGGAATAAATATTTTGCAAATCATTCAAAAGAGGTCATGATTCCCCATTAGAGTTTATCCTATAGTTCACAGCAACATTAAAGACCAACTCTGAGGAAAATTGTATTTTTGGTATTTTTCTCACGATGGAGAGCATATATAAAAAAAATTGAATTTCTGAGTATTTCTTACTTAAATCATTGTGGATCAAGAGGAGACGAAAAAATACAATCGGTAAAAAAGCTTGTAGTTCTGATGTTAGACCTACAATTGGCAAGCCACAAGCTCCCTGCTCTGGTCCATTCTGATGCACTTGTAGACGACTAGATCCAAGTGCGTCTTAGTTTTTCTCGTCCAAGCTGGAATCTGAATCAAACTGTACGGCTGGATATGGCTCCAATATTGCTTGCCATTTTTGTTGCACCGGTAATGTTTGGTTGGGGTTGTGTGGGGCTTTAAGCCAGGAAAACCTAGGAAACAAATTTCTAATGAACTTCTGCCGCTCTGCAGAAACTATGTCATAGAAAACTACTGTTGTTTTTTACATTTTACCTAGAAACGTCAAAATTACAATTAAACGACGTACAGGGACTCTTTTTAAAGAAGAACAAAGTATGATCGAAGTGGGACTTTAATCTAAACGAAGAGATCGAAGAAATTAAATAAACCAGGTATATCAAGAGATTAGATACATAGTTTTTTTTAGATTTCTTATATAAAAAACATTTTCGTTTAACTTGAGGCAGCTCATTTAGTTGATCAAACATTCAATAACTTACACAAATTTTAAGGCTCCCTTTTTTATACAAGCTCAGAAAAAAAAGATCTCTTGATGTTCATAAAAACATTTTTTCAAACAGATTCTTTCCTTACTTACTATTGAACTGGTTTAATAACATTTCAATGTTAAGCTTTAATTGAACTCATCAGCAAAAGCATGAGATAAAATCTGGTTTCATGCTTCACAGACTCATCTTTACCAGCTATTTACACACTCAGTGGACAAGGTGAAGGTTCAGATCTGCTCCGAGGCTAAACGTCCTCCGGAAACAGATCAGGTTGAATTAGGAAAGATTAGTAGATTTACAGTTCCGGTCATATCCTCAGTTCTAGGCGGAAAAGTGTTCATCAAAATGATGGGATGTTTATTATATATGAAGCAAAGACTTCCAGGGAACGGATATTGCTTTTCTTGTGTCATTAGTCAAACTTGTCATTGCTGGAAGGCCTGATCGGTTAACCAGTTGGTCTGATAATTAAATGTTATTTCCACAGACAGTGTTGCACATGTCTAACACATGTTCACAGTCTTAGGAAATCAAATAAAAATGAGGTTACTGAGGTAGAAGTGATTTCATAAGATATAGTTTTTTGCCAGAACAAATACACTTAAAATACTTTCTTCATTAAAATAAAGTTTATAGCATTATGTGAATAAAGACACACTCCTACTGCCTTCTCACACCCAGAGCCAAACTGCAATTTTCCTGATTTATTGAAAAAATGACTTTGTTGATTTTAATTTCTCTGTATTTTTACATTTACTATAATGTAACATTTTGAGATTTTGTGATAATATGTAAAGTTTGTTACGAGTGAAAAGTTTTTTTATTTCTCTATTTTTTAAAATTTGTTGTTATTATTTATACCAGGCAAAGTTGATTTAATTTTTTTTTAATTTTGAGTAAAAACTCAAAGTTTTTTCTCCCATAAAGCTTGGCAGGAAACAGCCAAAGGATTGCCAATAAAAGCAGAAATGAGGTGTCACAAACACAACGTCTTATCTCTGTACTCAAGCATGCAAACCTGAGACGGCCATTATGTCCTATGTACCACAGGACGAACTAATCCTGGTTTGAACATCAGGTTTTAAAAGTTTCCTTTTGCTTTGGGAGCAACACACATCTGTACCACAAAGCTATGCAAGATTTTAAACTGTTCTTTTTTTTTTTTTATTCTGCTGTTGTTTTACTCAATTTTCTTGTTTTTACTTTACCTCTCTAATGATCACATCAGGTTTGAGCTGAAAATCATTCCAGTTTAATTCAATTTAATTCAATAGTCGTCTCAATGGGCTTCATACCGGTAATTGTGCAGTAAACATAATATCATAAGGATCATGAAGAATTCTATTGTTAAATTCTAAAATAAACTAACTAAACAGACTAAACTGCATGGGCATCCCTGCCCTTAGACCCTCCTTCTCAGTAAGGACAAACTCCTAAAAAAAACGGATTACGGAAAAAAAAAGATGAAACCTCAGGGGTGTCCACATGAAGGAGGGATCCTCCCCCAGGAAGGACAGGCAATGTACCAGAACTTTTAGAGAAGAACTATCTTATCTAAATCTACAACTACATGTTTAAATAGTCCAGCAGATGAGCTTCATCCAGATGGAGTTGGGGGAGGACTGGGGGTGGGAGATGTGCCAGAGGCGAAGTCCACGGTCAGGTACAGCTGTTTCTTTCTCAATATATCTTAATAAATCTCTTTTAGTCAATGTTTGGGTCCATGGTTTCAGTTTCTATAGGTCAAATCTTAACAGTCCTTTCTCAAAAAGAACCATTTCCGCAAAGTCTTCCTGTGCTCTCCTACATTTGGATTCTGATGTAACCAGATTTTCATGACAATTTCAAACCAAAATTGATTTGATAGATTGATTTATTTCAAGCATTGTAGTCAAAGCAATAAAGAATTTACATATATTTATCAAACTCATTACAGAAATGTTGAAATGCATAATTTTTTATTTATTTATTTATTTTTTTTTTTTTTTTTTTAACCTTGTCCTGTCCAACAGCTGGGCAAACAGATGAGAGCTGAGGGCCTCTTGTGTTGGACATATTTTACTTTAACAAGAGGGGTTATTTATCTTCAGACAAACCAAAGGTATGTCTGAATAAACCCCTTTTGTAATTGAGGCCAAACTTTATTAATTTCAAACATGTTTGAAGATCTTTGGTGTTGGACCGGACGGAAAAGGAAAGAGGGGAAGAAGAGAGAGGGACGTTAGAGAGAGGGGGGGAAGGAGGGTGATAGTAGGAGGGGAAGGGACCATGAAGCAGCATAAAGCAACAAGTTTACTGGTTGTTAATCACCATGGTAAGGCTCAAATGCAGTACAAAAAGGGCGGAGCCTGTCCACACACACACCCAAGTGTCAAACACACCTGCTAGCTGCAAAAATGTCCATCTGTCAATATGTACACAAAACAGATAGTGCTCACACGCATACTTATGCCTTAAAACCAACTAGTGTGAAACATTTCATTCATTCAGTCACGCAAACCGCCAGTGCAAAGGTGAGCCAACACCCGTGCTCAGGTGAGTGCTCATGTTCTTCTAAAATGGATGGTGGAATGTGTAAAGAAGAAGGGAGAGCGCCCAGCCATCCCCACCCCAAGACCCCCACCGCAGCAGCAGCGGCAGCCGGAATCCCCCCCACGCCACACGGAAACCGGCAGGGAACAACCGCCGCCCGGGCGACCAAGCCCGCCACCCAGGCCAGGGCCAGCAGGACCGCCGCAAGGCCCCCAGAGCCAGAGAGCAGGGAGGCACGGAGGGAAAGAGAGGGCCGCCCCAGCCCAACCAGGAGAACAGCCCCCCCGCCGCGCCGGGAGAACCCAACGCAGGGCCCCACCGGAGAGGGACGCCCACAGCCCCAGACGAGCACCCCACCACCACCCAGGAGTTCTGGGCATCCCCCCGCCCCAACCCCAGGTACGAGCCAGGACCCCCCAAGGGAGACCCGCTCCGCACTCCAGGCAGCCATCCGCCCGGCCCACGGTTGTCCAGGGAGGAGCAAGGCAGGGGCCCGCCGCCCCCGCCCAGGAGGGGGGAACCCCGGGGAAAAAAGAGGGCCCACAAGGGGTGTTGTAAATATGGCCCGACCAGGCTCGGCCACAGTTGGAAATTTGGCGGGGCCCAGCGCTCAGGAGCAAGGACCAGAACCCACCCCCCAGGGACACCAACACCCCCGGCTCAGATGTAATGTGAACCCCCCCACCCCGCGGAGAGAGCACCGCCGGGCCCAGGAAGCCGGCACCCCGGGGACACGGCCGCCGTTGCAAAGGGGCCCGTACCCCCCACCAGGGAAGAGGCAGGGGACAGATGGTCCTAGGTCCCACCTTCCTTGCAAAATGTGTGTGCGTGTATGTGTGTTTAAGAGGGTGTGTGTGTGCATGTGTGTGTGTTTATGTTGGGATGTATATATTGAGGGGGGAGGGGTGTGTGTACTAAGGGGGGTGCAGTTAAAATTGGCGGGTAGGGCATTAAGGGGACATCTCCTGATTACTCACAGTGATGTCCCCTCACCCCCCCCACCAAGGGGCCCTAAATGTCTAAGGTGCGGTTAAAATTGGCGGGTAGGGTGCTAGGAGGACATCTGCTGCTTGCCGGCAGTGATGTCCAAGCACCCCCCCTACCAAGGGCCCTACATGTCTAAGGTGCAAATAAAACCGAAAGAGGGGGGGCCCACTCCATACGGCAACCATAGGAGGGGGGGGCACTGCCTAGTAAACCCCCCCCCCAAGGCTCATCGCAGGCTAAGCCCCCCACCCCCTCACCCTATTATGAGGTTATATGAGGAAGGGGGTAAGTTGGGGACAGCTGGTAGACTGTCCCCCGGTGGTCAAACAGCTGTCCCCCGCCCCCCCCCCAGCCCAGGGGCTGAAATGCATAATTTAAAAAGACAGAAAATAAAACAAAACAAAAAAGTCACTTTTGCTTAATTAAATACAGTGATCATTAACTAAAGTCAAGTAGAGCTTGATTTATTGCTTGAAAAGGAGTGGGAAGAAGCGAATTTATATAATCCCACACCTGCTGAGTTAATTCCTTTTATAGTTTTACAGTTTTTGTAATCCGGCTCTAAACCGATAGATTCTTTTTCAGGTAACAAAATGATTGATTATCTTCGGAAAACATTCATTCACCAAGTACTTGACTCAACTGTTTGGTTGGTTTTAGATATCCTAAAATCATTCATACCTCCGGCAAATGTCTGTCTGTACTCATCACAGTTTATACAAAAATTGTACATCGTTTTATTACTTTCTGGGAGTAGTACATTTGTTTTAATTTGTCATTTCCAAACAAAAACAAACGTTTTGGTTGAATAAAAGTGACTTATTTCAAAACTTGGGCATGTTTTGAATTAATTCAAAGTTGACCACTAATAATAACTAATTCTATTTTTAGTTTTGTCTTGCTCTCACCTGGTTGCGTTTGCAATCAGCACAGCTGAATCATGTCATTAATTGATCAACCCTGATCAACGTGCTTCCTTTCACATTAAAATTATTAGTAAAATGTTCTGCTAGTTTGTCATGGCTTCATTTTATGGCATGTGTGGTTGTAAACCTGTGCTTCAACTTAAAGATACTCAAGTCATCCAGAATTAATAAAATAAGAATCATCATCCTGCCTCCAGCATTTGGTTCCTCCACACCACCAGCAAAAGCTCCAGTAGACACCTCTCTGGTTCAGTGTGACATAAATAACAATTTTAGTGCAAAATCGGAATCTTTCCTTGTGTTATACACCAAAGGCAGAGGTGAGAGGCTTGAAGTCACCAGGTGCACTAGATTAAAGGAAGCACAAAGATACATCAAACTGTGTGGCGTTATGGGGCAGAGCATCACATTACCTCTGCCTGCATGTGTTATATTAAAGAAGGGAAGAGATGGCAAAGAAGAGAGTAGAATACAAATATGTTACACATTGACTGCTCTTTCCCCAATAAAAAAAGACATACTAAACCTTTTAAAATTCATGGAATAGATGGGGTACTTGTCTTCCTAATTAAATCTTTTTATTTTTTTATTTCTAAATTGTCAAATACAGATAGTTTCTTTTTCATAAAGTTGGTTTCTGCAAAATCATCTAGTCAGACTTTTTGAGCAACTTTGAAACCAGTTAAAGCTTGCCAAAGAGTAATGGACATAGTGGAAGGCTTGCCAAATTCTTGCACATTGGTGCAGTTGTCAAATATTTGCTAGTCTGGCATTTATGAATATCTAAATGTCTTATTCAGTTCCTGTAATGTCATACAAATGGTTAGAAATTTGCTCTATTAGCAGTGTTACAGAATCATGGTGTTCAATGCCTGAAATATTCCAGTAACTCATTTCATTCCTTGGTATGCTTTGACGGTTTCCTGATGTTTTTCTCTGAGAAATGAAGTGATAATATTCCAGATTTGTTTCCAAATCTTTGTGAAATTCCGATTTCAGAATGATGGCATTAAACTCAGTCACTGATCAGCATGAACTCACAAGCTGACCGAACAGAGCCGGTGTAAAAATGGATCTGGCTAAATGTAGTTGTCAGAGTGCTGAGTCAGCATGTGCAGTGATTTAGAGATTGTGTTTAATGTGCCCAAAAGGCCTATTTCGTGGCAGCGCCGCTGAAATGATCCTATTATCACAGGGACAATTAACTTTGTGCTTTTTTCCCTCTCTAACTGAGAAACTCTAAATTTAACATAAAGAACAACTTGTTCTAAAGCAAGACCCACTTTTACTGATTGTATGAAGATACACATGCTTTACATGAATTAAATTTAACACGAAAAAGCCTAAAGTTTATAGTGTGTGTGAATATTTTGTGTAATGTTGATACTTATTGTATTAAGTGACAGATTGACATATCAAGCAGTGACAAGGAAAACACCTGTCTGCCTTAAAACTCAATTATAACCTGCAAGGCCTGACTGGAGGACTTTGCCAGGAATAACTGCCTCTGGAGCTGATTTATTATAACAACCTGGAGAAAAGGTCATCTGTCCTTATCTGAGGGGGGGAGCTGATGACAGGCAACTTATACTGTAGGGAAGCTCACCTGAGTTTGCTGCCTCGCACAGCTCCTCAATTTGGATTCAGAGGTTGACTGAGCACCTGGCACACGTAAAGTGTGAGGTAGAGTCACCTTCACAGGCTAATCCTCTGCTGCGATGCTGCGCTACGTAGCAGGATTAGTCACGCCGTGTTTTGAAGTTGTAATTATTTGTACTTTGTGATTCGCCAAGACTTTAGAAATGTAAGTCTGCTTCAAGGAGAAGAAATGACACAATAAATTTGACTTTCAGTAGTTCCAGCATGTGTAAATTGGTTGAAACTGGAACCTCAAAATATTGATCTACAGTATATTGATTTTTTTATTTTTATTATTATTATTATCTTTCAGTCAGACTGATGAGAGAGATGTGAATGATCATACGTAACAGATTGAAGTCCAGATTGCATCTTAAATCCCTGTATTTCTTAAAAGGTTTGGTTTTGTTTTTGAAAAGTTGTCATACATTATTTCCTTTAGTGGTTTGTAGGCCCATGCAATTAATTACCGGTAATTATCTAATATCATAATACAAACAAAGGCTTTGTCGCATTCTTTTGTTTTATTTATCATAACAGATTTCCAACCTTTACTTTTACACAACCAAGAGCTTTTTTTTCAACAGAGAACAAAAAAGAAAAAGGAAAACATCAGGTCGAGAGTGCTCCAGTTTAATACATCCTTTCTGCGCAATCCAAAAAATATTGAGACCACAAACTTTTCATTAATATCAAAATACATATGATGACATTCTACAGTTTATCAGACTGTAGAACACAAAGAGCGAGGAGAAAATAAGAAGTTGAGACACAGTGAGGTGACACCAGACGATTTGAACAATTTAGACTTTTTTTTTTATAATAAACTTTTGCTTTGTCATCAGGAAGAGGTGAACTTTCCCTCCGGGCCTACATCATGTTTTTCTAAAGCCTTCAGAGTAAACTGCATCCATATATAACACAATATATTACCTTTGGCACACTAAAGAATGATTTTTTTCAATGAAATATTAGTTATTTAAACAATTCTTTTTCCTACCCGGAAGTAAGACAACTCGATCTCTGAGGCATCGGCTTTCTCTCCGTGTGGGTGTGGCTTTTTTATGATGTCAGCCAAAACCAGCCTCGGCGGCGTGTCTCGTTTCGTCCACGAAAACAAATAACATCCAAACTTTGCAAAGATGGATGTGCATATTGTGCTTATAAAATGCAGCGTTTGTAGTCTGGAAGCAGTGCTGACTCTTCCTGGAAGGGGCTGTTCTCACTTACTTATGACACAATGTGAGAACCCACTTGTTTTCGCGGATTGGGAGGGGCTGGTGCTCAAAGCGCAAGTTTTTAGAGGAATGCACAGAAATACTTGAATGGAGCAAAATGCTGCATTGTGGTTATTTTTTGTGATGAATTAACATTATAGTTAAACGCTCAAAAAATTGATTTTGCATGAAATAGGCCCTTTACTTTCTGAAATAGGAAAACTCGTCAGGCATTATTGCTTACATACTAAATTAAAATTTAATTTGTGCCATTTAAAAAAGATATGTAAAATTCTCTGTAATTGATTGCAATTGACATAATAATTTGACATCCCTATAGTATGTATTGCAGCCATTGTAATTAATGATATTTATTTTAATATCCAAGATATTTAACAGATTATTCCACTAAAAACTCATTTAACTCCTATAAGCCCTAGGTTTATCTGTTTACATATAGCTTATGTTTTATGTGCATGAAAGCAGAAGCAATCTCAGATTTTGTGGGGGTTTTGTGTTACATCAAATAGTTTTTTTCCCTCTTGACAAGGATTTTCTCCTTTAGATCAATTTACATTCATGCCCACCCACAGGACTGTAGTATAAATCGAGTCCCAGGCCACAACATAATAACTATAAATTGAAAATCTGCCCTAACAACAGCAGAGCACTCGAAAGGAGAGTAACATCTTGCAACATCACAGAGTGCTGGTGTGGAACAAATAGCATTATGTTGCAGCACGAGCTGTGATACAGCACATCAACCTCATTGTAGGAATCTGCCCCCCCCCCCCAGTGCAGTCAATTCATCTGGTGATGCACCAACAGAGCTTTTAAGCCCCACCCACAAATCCAGCGATCAGTTTACTCCTCATGGCTCCTCATCCTGCTCCATTCATCATTCTCTGCTGGGCTTCCCTCTCCTGCTCAACATCGGAGATTTGTTTACTGATTCTTTGAGTGTTGAAGTTGTCCAGGTGTTAGTGACATTTGCTTCCATTTTAATACCAGTCGTGCTTGTGAATCACAACAAGTCACGGATCGGGGAGCTTGTAAGTACCTTTAGGTGTGTCCTTTGTAATGATCAGAAATGTCATCAAGATGCAGATTGTTCCATTGTTACACACTTAAAGAAGTGGCAAAAAAACTATTTGGCTGCAAATATAGCAAATATTTTAGTCTCCACATGTCTGTAATTAGCTTTGTAAAACAAAACTCTTTATTAGTTTGTGTTTTTATTTAATTGTAGAAGTTAAGCATATAACATTCCAATAATATGAATAATGGGCCCATTCCTCCCTCCACAAAATAGAAAATGATTGATTTAACTCTTTAACAACCCACTCCCATGAAAATTGTGTTTTTGGTGTTTTTATCTTGCACTTGTGGAATTTCTTTCTTCAAATTGTTGTGAATCCGGAGCGGACAAAAAAATCTGTTCTAAGAGCTAATTTGTGATTTACAAAAAACAGCTCCCCGCTTTTAACTCTCAGCAACGGAGGGAAGATGGAGGGTGGGGTTGCTCCGCGCCAGCGGTCTCGTCCACAACTCGGAGGCGAATTTCTAATGAACAAACGCTGCTCCGCTGAAAATATGTTCTAGAAAACGACACAAATGTTTTTATTTTGGCTATACAGTAAACAGCATAATCATAATAAAAAAGACCACTGGGAACACTTTTAAAATAGATTAAAAGATGATCAGAGTGGGACTTAAACAACACTTAAATAACTCATGCTCTTATACTGTTAACTCTTTGGCCGTTCATGTCATCAGCTTGAATCCGCTGATTCTATTTCTGATGATGTAAGTATCCAATGTTAAGGGGTTAACTGCTTATTTAACTGCTAGGAAAACAGCTGTTGCTGTCAAAAAATATCCTTTTTTCCCTAAAAGTACTACAAAATACAATTTTGTGGAAATGCGAAATTTTCCTAACCAAATAAAAGGCAGTGTTGGCTCAGTGTTGGTGTTAATGTTTAGATGGTTTAACCTGGATGTTTCCAGAGAACCTGCTTTTTTCCCTACAGAGACAGTCAGGGTCCTATTGAAACACCATTTAAAATGTTGTAATGCAGCATATTTTTGAGGAAAAAACAGCAGTACTTCCCTCCAGCCAGCGTGGCGGGAATCTACCTGTGAGGATTGTGAACTTTTGGTGTGGTTTTTGTTAGCTATGTTGTGTTTTCTTCTTCTTCTAATATTTTCTGGCAGGAAGAATATGTTATGGTTTTTAGTCATGTTCTGTTTTAAAATTGTCCCTTTGGCAGTTACACTAGTTTCAGGATTGTCGTGATTCACATCTGTCTTCATTTGAGTTAATTATCCTCAGTCTATTTAAGAGTCTGGTTGTTAGTATGTCATGGTCAGGTCATCTGCTCTGCTGTGCCACCTTGTTGTTTTTCCATGGTTTTTGTCATGTTTATTAAAGGTTTCAATTTCTGCCACCAAGCCTCGTCTCCTGCATGGCGGGTCCTACACCACCAGTTCCTGACACCACCTTAGCAAATCTGCCAACTGCAACCAGGAACAACAGAAAAAATGTACAATGAAATTCAAGTTGGTGTTCAGTTGGTGTTTAGTGCATTTATTTTTCTGTTGTTGTTCCTGCAAGTAATGTTTACTAAAGTGGATTTTATTGTACTCTTACAATGAAACCCACTTGAATGGACATGACTTCAAACTAGACCCTGACCTTGACATGGTGCCTCTGTCGGCCTCCTCCCCCTCTCCTCTCCGCTTGGCTGCTGATTCTCAACACCTGCGACCACTTACCTCATCACCTCATCCGCCTTCATAAGGAGCCACAGGATCATCAGTCTTCGCCAGTCCGTTGCCCCTGATGGTGCATAGTTGGTCTTCAAGTCAAGCTATAGTTCGTTTGCTACGTCAAGTCCATGACTAAATCTGTCTCTCTCTACTCACCTTCAGGAATCCAGTACCACGAGTGGTCGCCTGAATCAGCTTCCAGCCGGTCTCGCCAATCTGTCCTCCCCTGCGGTCCCACCACGAGCCTCTGCCACCTCAAGGATCCCAACCTTCGCCAGCATCTGTCTACGGAGAAATCCACCAGTGACGCTGCTAACCTCTGTCTCCAGTTTGGAACCGACATCCAGTCCTGCTCACGCTCTGCTCTCTGCTCCTCGAATTAAATCTCTTACCTGCCACGCTCGCCTCCCGCTGTGTTTCTTCTGGGTTCCAGCATCTGGGTTCGAAAAGTGTTCTGTAGCCATGACAGAACGGACTGGCCCTAACCCCGACCCAGCTGACCCAGAAGGACTCAGATTAGCCGTTTCCCAACAAGGCATTATGCTGGGGCGTCAAGCGGACGCCCTGTCACAAATGGCTGCTGCCCAGCAGGATCTCTTTCATCGCATAGATGGTATGACTCAGACCTTGCATGAAATAACTAGCCAGTTTTCCCAGGTTTCGCCTGCCGCAGTCCACACTCCGGTCATCCCAGCTTCCTCCGCTTCCGGATCGCCGTCCGCACCCGAAAACATCCGACTCCAACCGGAACCTTTCTTCGGGGATGTGGAAGCCTGCGGAGGATTTTTGCTGCAGTGCCAGTTAATATGTCAACAAGCTCCCCGATTCTATCAAACCGACCACAGTAAGATCACACTCATTGTCAATTCTCTACGAAGCAAAGCTCTCCAGTGGGCCCAAGCCTTTCTCTCTGCCAATCCCATCTCTCACCTGTCTTATGAGCGTTTCCTCGGCGAATTCCGCCTGATATTCGACCAACCTCATAAACGGGAAGAGGCGACCCGGCGGCTGCTTGCACTCAAACAGCGGAGCCGTCCTGTTAGCGATCACGTCATCGATTTCCGCATTCTAGCGGTTGAAGCTGGCTGGCCCGATCTGGCCCTCAAAGGTGTTTTCTACCAGTCCTTAAATGAACAAATTAAAGACCACCTTTGTTCTCAACCGGAAGCACGATCCTTTGAGGAGTTAGTTGCCGCCGCTCTCAGGTCAGACGTTAGGATACGTGAACGCCAAAAAGAACGGAATCATCCGCCTCCACGTCATCCAACTAAGTCAGTCCACGCTCCACCGATCGATCCAGGCCCGTATGCTGAATGTCCTGTCCCCTCCAAGACTATGGATGAACCCATGCAGATCGGTCACTCAAGGCTATCAGAAGAGGAGCGGCGCAAAAGACGCGAAGCTGGAGCCTGTTTCTACTGTGGGGCTAAAGGCCATTTAGTCTCGGGGTGCCCAGTACGTTTAAACTCCCAAGCCCCCCGCTAGACGACAGGCCGCGAGGGGAGTTATCTGCCACAAGTTCTGGTAAAGAATTTATGTATTTACCTGTCAAGTTATGCCTCGATCTCCAAGTTCATGATCTTCGGGCCCTCGTAGATTCTGGGGCGGAACAGAGTCTTATTGACTTTCATGTAGTTAACCACTTGTCTATCCCCACAGAGCCCCTAGAAACCCCCATTGAAGCTTCTGGCCTCGGGGGACAACACCTGTCCCGTATCACCCACCGTACCAAGCCCATTCTACTCGTCACGTCAGGTAACCATAGGGAATCAGTTCAGTTTTACATCACCCAGTCCGCGCATACTCCCATAGTGTTAGGGTTCTCCTGGCTTAAGTTACACAATCCCCAATTTAACTGGGCTCAAGGATCTGTCACTCAATGGAGTTCGTACTGTCTCGCTAACTGTTTACTGTCCGCGGTTCCTCGTGTGTGTCCCATTGATACAGAGAGTCCCGTCTCGGTAGATCTTGCTTCCATTCCATCATGTTACCACGACTTAAAAGCGGTTTTCAGTAAAACGAAGGCTAGCGCCCTTCCCCCGCATAGACCTTACGATTGCGCTATTACCCTCCTTCCTGGTGCTCCTTTACCTAAGGGGCGGCTATTCAACCTGTCGGGCCCCGAAAGAAACGCCATGGAACAGTACATCCAGGAAGCGCTTTCACTAGGGCACATACGACCCTCCTCCTCCCCTGTGGGGGCTGGATTTTTCTTCGTGGAGAAAAAAGATAAGACACTCAGGCCTTGTATCGATTACCGCGAACTTAATCAGATCACAGTCAAAGATAAATACTCCCTGCCACTAATCACATCCGTTTTTGACTCCGTTCAACAAGCTCGAATCTTCACTAAATTAGACCTCCGCAATGCGTACCATTTGGTTCGCATCAAAGAAGGCGACGAATGGAAGACTGCATTCAAAACCCCCTTAGGCCACTATGAATATTTGGTCATGCCTTTTGGCCTCACCAACGCCCCTGCAGTCTTCCAGAGGTTAGTTAACGACATACTACGTGATTTCCTTAATCGGTTCGTCTTCGTATACTTAGATGACATTCTCATCTACTCTCAGGATCAGGCCCAACATGAACACCACGTACGTCTAGTGCTGGAGAGATTATTGGAAAACCAGCTTTTTGTAAAATTTGAGAAATGCGAGTTTCATGTTTCAACCGTTCAGTTTCTCGGCTATATCATTGAGGCTGGTTGCATCCGACCTGATCCTGCTAAGTTGGAGGCCGTCACCAACTGGGCTCCTCCAGACAATCGGAAAAAACTTCAACAGTTTTTAGGCTTCGCCAATTTTTACAGGCGCTTTATCCGTAATTACAGCAGCATAGCTTCTCCCCTCACGCGCCTTACTTCTACTTCTCACCCCTTTGTCTGGTCCACTGAAGCCCAACAAGCCTTTGATAAATTGAAGGAACTGTTCGTTTCCGCACCCATCCTTATCCAACCGGACCCATCTCGCCAATTCATCGTCGAGGTCGACGCTTCTGATACCGGTGTGGGGGCCGTCCTCTCCCAAAAGGAGGACTCTACAGGCAAAATGAAACCTTGTGCCTTCTTCTCCCGCAAATTATCACCGGCGGAACAGAACTACGATGTCGGCAACCGAGAACTACTTGCCATCAAGCTAGCTTTGGAGGAGTGGCGTCACTGGTTGGAGGGAGCAGAACAGCCATTCATCGTCTGGACCGATCACAAGAACCTGGCCTATCTCCGCTCAGCCAAACGGATCAACTCCAGGCAAGCTCGTTGGTGTCTCTTTTTTGACCGCTTTAATTTTGTAATCACCTACAGACCCGGATCCCGAAATGTCAAGCCTGACGCCCTGTCCCGAAAGTACAGCCCATCTGAACGCGCCCCAGCCACTATCCTTCCCCCCACCTGCGTCATCGGAGCCCTCACGTGGGACATCGAGAACAAGGTACTCCAAGCCCTGAGGGACAATAGTAACCACCCTCCTGTCCCCAGGGGTACCTTGTTCGTTCCTGCTGATCTCCGGTCCGAGGTCATTACCTGGGGGCATACTTCCCGCTTGGCTTGCCATGGGGGGGTTCACCGGACTCTGAACCTCATCCGCAAAAGGTTCCATTGGCCTGCCATGGAAAAGGACGTGCGGGAGTATGTCGCTGCCTGCTCCACGTGCGCCCGATCGAAATCCTCATCCTCTGCTCCGGCAGGTCTGCTTCATCCTCTCCCCACTCCCAATCGACCGTGGTCCCATCTTGCCATGGATTTCGTCACCGGTCTTCCCCCGTCACACGGTAACACTACTGTCCTCACTGTTATTGATCGTTTTTCGAAAATGGCTCACTTCATTCCCCTTCCTCAACTCCCCACGGCCACTGAAACTGCTGATCTGATGGTCCAACACGTTTTTCGCCACCATGGCATCCCTATGGACATTGTCTCCGACCGTGGCCCTCAATTCACGTCACAAGTGTGGAAGGCTTTCTGCTCGGCCTTGGGGGCCACGGTCAGTCTCTCGTCTGGTTATCATCCCCAGTCAAATGGCCAAGCGGAGAGAGCGAACCAGGAGCTGGAGGCAGCTCTCCGCTGTCTGGCGGCACAGAATGAAAAGGACTGGTCCACCTTCCTGGTATGGATAGAGTACGCCCATAACACTCATCCTTCATCTGCCACCGGGATCTCTCCTTTTGAGGCCGCCCTAGGGTACTCACCACCTCTGTTTCCATCCCAGGAGTTGGATCTGGCAGTGCCTTCCGTTCAACATCACCTCCAGCGTTGTCAACGCGTCTGGACTCAGACGAAGGCCGCTCTCCTCCGCACCAAGGAGAGCAACTGCCGGATCGCCAACCGTCGCAGGGTGGTGGGACCCGACTATCAACCAGGTCAGAGGGTTTGGCTCTCTACTCGCAATATCCCCATTCAGGCATCTTCCAAGAAACTGGCTCCCCGATTCATCGGTCCTTACGTCATAGACAAACTCATCAACCCTACCTGTGTCCGTCTTCGTTTGCCCAAAGCCCTGAAGGTCCACCCGTCGTTTCACATCTCCCAGATCAAGCCAGTCCAGGACAGTCCTCTGTGCCCGCCGTCCACTTCCCCACCGCCCGCCCGGGTCATCGACGGCGCTCCGGCCTATGACGTCAGCCGGATTTTGGACGTCCGTCGGAGGGTTCGTGGATTCCAGTTCCTGGTCGACTGGGTGGGCTACGGTCCGGAGGAGCGCTCATGGATTCCCCGCTCGTTTATTTTGGACCCCTCTCTCATTGAGGATTTCTACCGTGCCCACCCTGATCGCCGCCCTTGACCGCCTGGAGGCGGTCGTTGAGGGGGGGGTACTGACATGGTGCCTCTGTCGGCCTCCTCCCCCTCTCCTCTCCGCTTGGCTGCTGATTCTCAACACCTGCGACCACTTACCTCATCACCTCATCCGCCTTCATAAGGAGCCACAGGATCATCAGTCTTCGCCAGTCCGTTGCCCCTGATGGTGCATAGTTGGTCTTCAAGTCAAGCTATAGTTCGTTTGCTACGTCAAGTCCATGACTAAATCTGTCTCTCTCTACTCACCTTCAGGAATCCAGTACCACGAGTGGTCGCCTGAATCAGCTTCCAGCCGGTCTCGCCAATCTGTCCTCCCCTGCGGTCCCACCACGAGCCTCTGCCACCTCAAGGATCCCAACCTTCGCCAGCATCTGTCTACGGAGAAATCCACCAGTGACGCTGCTAACCTCTGTCTCCAGTTTGGAACCGACATCCAGTCCTGCTCACGCTCTGCTCTCTGCTCCTCGAATTAAATCTCTTACCTGCCACGCTCGCCTCCCGCTGTGTTTCTTCTGGGTTCCAGCATCTGGGTTCGAAAAGTGTTCTGTAGCCATGACAGACCTGCTGTGCACTCAACAGTATTTTTCAAGAGTGTCCCCACAACTTTGAGCTTTCTGACATTCGGCATCAGCCTCCAGATCACTAACAGCACCTGACTGTGCAGATGTTGACCGGACAGCCATCAGGTTAGTTTTACCAGACGATTTTAACTTGGATCAGGTGTGGCACCCTGACATTTGATGTATTTTCAATCTTTCCTGGTCTTCTTCTGTTTCTTCTACGATCTTACTAAAAATGCATTTTATGTCCAGCTTTACTTTCTTTAAAGTACAATAAATAAGAGCCCACAACATCATACACAGAAAAATAAATTCTTTCTATCAATTTTTTCCTTTCATGACGCATCAGGAACATCAAAGATGAAATGGTCATGAATATAAGTGAGCCCCACATGTTAAGGTAGAAAATGATTTTATTATTTACAGGAAATGCATTTCAAGTGACATTTGTTTGATTATTGTTAGAGATACATTTACAATATATTTTATTTTCTAGCATATTGAATGTCATGACTGTGGGGAATTTTCTCGTTCCAAGATGGTAATGCCAAAAATGGGTCTGCTCTTGCCAAACGCGTGGTGTGACGTGTGGTGTTCATGGCTTCCACTGATGATTTATCAGCAAAAGGAGACACATGACTATGGTTCAGGTCCCGGTTACCAAACAAAATTTACATACCGGTAGTCAATAGGGGAATGCTGGAACCCTGCTTCTATTTTATTTCCTTGATATTTTTTATTAGTTTGTTATTTAGCTGATCAATAGTCAGTATCAGCCAGCGTGCACTTAATCAAAAATGAATTTACAGTGGTCCCTCGCTATATTAGGAACTCTGTTCGGTGTCTTGCTGTTTCACGAATTTTAATCAGCACACTATTTTTTTGATGGTTCTACGTCTTGATTGGCTGTTGACAATGTAAAACAGTTTCTTCTGTGTTGTGTCCATACAGAATGTGCTCAGTTTGCCAGAGTTACACAAATCTTGTATTGCAATCAGATCTTTGTTTTTATTTTATAATCTGGAAATATATTCAGTGTTGGGAGTAACAGATTAGAAAGTAAAAATTACTTTAATGTATTCACTTTTGTCAGTCATATGGGAACATAACGAATTACAGTTCAAATTTTGTTAATTCCAATTACAAAACCATAAAAACCCTTGTTACTTAGGTTTTGTAGGCTCTAACTCTAAGATCCCAGAGGAGCAGCAGGTGAGCAGCAGAGCAGAGACTGTGTACTGATGTGTCAGTTGCAAATGAAACAACTCTAAAGCCGACTCTTTGGTGTGGAAGACAAGAGCCAGTTCCTTTCTGGGAGCCCCACTTTCTAAAAAGTAATTCACCCTTTCTGACTTTACTTTTCTCTCTAAGCTGCACATGACTGTGTCTCTGATCAGCATGCATTAGCGCTCATGTTCTCCGCAGAGAGGTAGATTTGGTGCAGCGCAAATTACAACAGACAAACGTAGAGAAAGAGACAGGAGCAACTCATCGTAATGGGAGTCGTCACCAAAAATGAGCATGGAGGCATCAAATAGTTCTTTGTGTTTTCAAAAGAGTTGCCTAATTTCAGATTTGATAGATAGGAATATAGGCGTGACAGGTTTTTTCCAAATCTGACTGAGCAGTGGCATAGACCACATGTGTTTTAACTTATTTTTGTGTCATTTTTCACACTGTTGTCTGAGTTCTAATGAAGCCAGGTTGTGTCTTGAACCATGTTCATACTTTGCATGAGGCCTTTCCTTTAACATTCTAGTTTAATAAAAGACAAGGGGATCTTGTGTGTACAGACTGTTTTTCCCTTGAGAATTTGTGTGAGTGGAAAAAATTAAGTAACGAGTAGTAAATTACTTCTTTAAATAGGTTATGAGTAAAGTAGTTAAATTACAATTTTGATCCTGCCATGATTAGGGTTTTTTGCCTTAGTTTTTGCTTCCGTTTTGTGTCTTTCATGATTAGAGTTGTGCTTCATGTTTTATTTTGAAGGTTTCCTGCATGTTTTGAGTTTTACTTCCCTGGTCCCAATTTCCCCTAATCGTTTTCACCTGTGTCTCGTCAATCCTGTTTGTGTATATGTCTTGTCTCTGCCTTCCTCAGTGCTCATCCATACTGTCTGAGTGCATGTCTTCCCGGTTACACCGACAGTTGTTTTTTTCTTTTTCTTTGTTTACCCTGCTCAGTAGTGCTTTTTGTTTGAGTATTAAAACCTTTTTTTTTTTTTTTTACTTGGTACCACCTGCCTTCTATCATCTGCATTTTGGGTCCTTCATCAACCCCTGTATGTGACAGATCCAGTGATTAAAGTAAAGTAAGTAGTTACTTTTGAGAAGTAATTTACCCAACATTGCACATTATATGAAGGTATGAACAAGAGGGAAAAGTGTGAGAATGTTCATGTCTGTCTGAGAAAAGTGTAGAAAGTGAGGGATTTTATAGCCATAAAACATCTGTAATCCTACTCTATTCTGTGGATTTTCAGAACTCAACTCTCACAACAAATGAGGGAACAATTACTAAGCTAAAGGTCTATGTACTTCAAAGCCTATTGAGTCCATTTCTGACTCTGAACAGACACTCAAAACATTTTAGTGGAAAAAACAAGCAGTGAACAACACAAAACAGTTCAAATGTAGGATATAACTTTTGTTATATATAGAACTGACAGTACAGACCATTGACTGTACATGAGAACTGGACTGAGCAGCATTGACCCCTTCCACCTTGCGTTCTAAACAAAGTACCTGCTGGAAGCCAAAATTCCCTAGACTTCCATTGAGAAATAAACAATTATTACTCAATTATAATACTTATCAAAATTGCCATTCTTTTTTTAACACGTTCTTACTAATCCTAGTTTTGTTTCATGACTTTTTTTTTTTTTTTAGTGCAAGTTATTTAAGTTATTAATTGACCAATCAGATGCCTCAATTATCACATGGTGGTCTCAACATCCAGCGTTTAAAACGTTTGACAGATAATTCTTAGTCTGCTTTCAGTGGAAGGGATGTGGACTTCCAACAAGCTGACTCCTAACTGGCAAGATAAAAACGATGGCTCAGACCAACTTGGACCAACCACTGCATATTGACGTCGTCTGGCTCCAACATGGCGATCTCAGGAAAAGATGTTGACTGAATTGACTTTATCTGGTTGGAGCCAGAAGTAAGGCCTTTTCTATGGGTAACGTCACTCTTGCTTAGTCCAGTTCTCATTTACAGTCAATGATACAAACATTCTATTTTTTCATCTGCTTTCTGACCAGTTTAAACACTCTTTTATACAGCAACTTTGCCTCAAACTCACCATTATACTGAGTTTTATGCATAAAACCCATAGGTTAGAAGGAAAAAAAAAATCCCCATAACAGCCATAAAAATACCTAAAAGGGTCTTTTGGGGAACAACAACTCTTCTGTCCTTCACTCCTCAAAAAATGTTTGTCATATGTCTTAACAAATCCCAACAATAGCAAAGCTTCCCCCTCCCGGCAGAAAAACAAAACTACTTGTGAATTAAACTGGATGAATGCTGAGAAAACAAGCCCCGCTGTTTGCTGCTGCTCAACCACCCCAGGGCAGAATCACAGTTCAAGATTTTGCCCTCACGGGAACAGAAGGCTGCTCCAAAAGAAACATGCCAAACCAAAAACAAGGTCAGAGAGGTGGGAGGACAGCAGCTGCTGCTAATTCATTTGAAAACTTAGATTCTGACCTGCTGACCACAATCATTACAAATGTGCATCATGGCAACTGACTGAATTCCCAAAGATGAAAATCTTGACAAGTTTCTTTCTAGTCAACTGACGAGCTTCATGAAGTTGGTAAGGAAATATCAGATGGGGGGGATTGTAGAGCTTCAAAGGTCCTTCTCTTAATTAAAACTTTGGCAAATGATACATTTAAATTATATTTAAAGCAAACTGATCAAATCTTGTTAGTCTGCATGTAATTTCTAAGGCCATCTCATCCCATGAAGTGGGAAAGAAGGAAGATTAGCCCCAAGCTCCTAGTTCATCTCAGGATGATGGTTGATGATTGATTCGGATACAATGAGAAAGCAGAGGAGGGATTAGGCTTTGGGCTGAATCCGTTAATCACACTGCACTACCACACAGTAAGCATTTATCACCAGACACCGAAGGCTTCAGTCCAAGGGGAACTCTGAAACCAATCTCATCGTGTACATGCAATCTATCTAGTTCCACAAAAAGCAGATTTGTTTTGAGGTTACCACATCCTTTTACCCTCAAGAGGAAACCATTCCAAAGCGAAAATGGGAAGCAAACTTAATGATATTATGTTGAGTTTCATTCTATTATCTAGCAGACTGTTTCTGGGCCAATCTAGACCAATTATTTTTAACTGAGATCTACATTTTGCACACCTTGTCTGGTTTCTTTTTACAAAATATTTTTGGCATCAAATCCATTTAGCAAAGTTGGAGAAATAAGATTTGGCTGCAAACCCATTTAGATCACTACCACATGTAGGAACTGTTGATGGTGGATGAAGTATTTTAAAGTGCCAAGCACTATGACTGGGTTGATAATGCATTTCCCCAAGACACTGAGTTGTGTTTTATTACATTTGAATTTGCAACAGGCTGGCAGAAGTGGGATAATGGCAGGGTGCAAGATTGTTCCTCTAGTTCAGGGGTCGGGAACCTATGGCTCGCGAGCCATATATGGCTCTTTTGATGGTCACATGTGGCTCGCAGACAAATCTTTAATTATAGTTTTTTTTTTTTTCATTAGACCAGTCCTTCTCGGGCGCGATGCGATGCCAGAGGCGCGCAGTAGTAGCAGTGCTTAGAGAGAGAAATCTGCGCCAGCGCTATCAGTTACTATTATCTATTATTTCACAGAGTTTGTACCACCCGGAAACCTGTGAATTGCCGTGCCTAAAACTACGCGCTCCCGTCTCTGAGAAAGAGCGCGCAGATGCGGGGACGGGATGTGTGAGGGAGAAAGCAGAGGGTGGGGCTGAGGTGTTGTGGGGACAGGCAGCAGGTGAATCGCGCAGGGATTGTAAAAACGTAAAACCCTCTTCCCGTCACTCACTGCAGCGTGTGAGTGTGTGTTTGGCTCCCCGTCTGCATGTGAGCAGTCTTTGTCACATCTACAGAACATTCAGACCTAAGATCACGTTAAAGTCTCAACGCCTGCGTGAAGCAGAAACTCACCACGTATCAACCAGACTAGACCATCAGCAGAACTACCACGAGAAATACTCATCATTTATTAGCAACAGAATAACAATGTTATTAAAAAAGAATCCACAGACTTATTGTACTTTAAAAATGTTGAAATTAAATCAAATGCACACATTCATTTGTATATTTAGTTTTAAACAAATTGTCGCGGACTGAGTTGGATGGCTGTTGGGCCGCGTTAAAAGTTCTGGAGTTCATTGAACGCGTCAAGCAGAGATCTGATTAGTTCTCAGTTCTGTCGCTCAGCCTGTTGTTAGGTAGTTTGGACCAATGGGGTTCAGCTATGGGCCGAATAAGGGAAATGGGAGGGCTGCAGCGGGAGCAGGTGAATATAAAGTTGGGAGAAGCGCTCTCGTGTCAGCGGGAGAGATTCAGGAGTTGCTGAATTAATTGAACGGCGTTTGTTGCGGTCTGCAGTAACCAGAATAAAGAACTTTAAAAGAGGTTAAGTCTCCGTGCCTCAGTGTGGGGAAGGGACACTACATTATTGTATGGCTCTTTCGAAATTACATTTCAAAATATGTGGCATTTATGGCTCTCTTGGCCAAAAAGGTTCCCGACCCCTGCTCTAGTTTTAACATTGGTAATGGGACCTATTGTTGGAGCTTCAAATTGGGTTCCATACATGAGCATACACAGATGATAAAACAAGGCTTACTACCACAATGCTAAGTACCAGAAGGCTGTTGGATAACTTGATTTCAGATTTCCAGGGGATCGTAACGACAGATTAAAGACCCTCCCCAAAGAAAATGGTGTTTTGGGGTTCTTTAACACCTTGTGGCATTTTTTTCATGATGGATGACACATATAAAGAAAATTAAGCTTAAAATTCTATTTCTGAGTATTTCTTTATTCAAGCTGTTGTGAATTAGAACTAGACACAGTTGGAAGAAGCTTGTAGTAACATAGAACTTACAACAGCTCTGCTCCATTCTGATGCACTAGACAAATAGATCCGTGTACGTCTTTGTTTTCCTGCACAACAGGATTGCTCCAATACTTCTCACCATTTTGTAGCACTGGTAATGTTAGGATGGGGTTGTAAAGGGCTGTAAGTTAGCAGAAAAGCATGTAAACTAAGGGTTAACAGGAAGTAGGGGCAGACTTACTTTGCACCATCTGCCCACAACTCAGAGGCGGATTCTAATGCACTACAGCTGCTCTGTAGAAAATATGTCCCAGGAAAACAGTTTTTATTTTATTTTTTATTTTGTCTTAAAAGGGCATAATAATAATTAAAAGACCACTGGGGATGCTTTTGCAATAGAACATAAATGATCAAAGTGGGACTTTATTGCTAAAAATCCAGAAGTGCATCCATAGTAAATGTTACATCTTAGGCACAGTATAATTGGAGAACTCATCCCAACTGGAGGGAGATGGTTTGATGTAAATATTAGTTGGCCAACCTAAACCACCAAATGATTTCAGCTCTGTGTGTAGCGCACCACTCCCCCAGTTGATGAGTCAAATGTGTACAAATTTCCCACAATCAAGTATGTGACAACTAATACGATTTTAACCTAAAGACTGCAGGTTGTTGATGGTCTTCAAAACAAACTGAAATGTTGATGTTCGTGGTTTGCTCTGGTTCCAAGATAAAGGTGGCCATCGACAGTCAATATTATAATACAAAGATAGAGAAATTGAAACAAATATGTGTTTTCATTAGAAAGTGCCTTTGGGTGCCATTTGGCACCCAAAGGCGCCATTTGGGTGCTAAAGCAGTGTGGCTTCATATGGAAGCTGATGCTGGAGCTCCTGGTAACTAGTCTTATCAGGAGTTTAAATGCGCTAAGGAGAAGACTGGAGATGACCTAATCACAATCCAGGGATACAGCTGTGTCAAGCACAGCTTCTATAGTCAAAGCCAAAGGAGTCAGAGCTACAGGCTCAAGCAGCACTTACTAACTTAAGTGTATAAAGCTGTAATTTTTATATACATAGGTGCATCTAATAAAATAATGTTGTGAAAAAGTTTATTTTACCTGTCAGGGAAAAAAACAGAAGATTAACATTGAAATATATACACACAGATTAAAATATTCTAATCTTTTATTTCTTGTAGTTGGGATGGTTATGGCTTACAGATTATGAAAACCCTAAATTTCACATCTCAACCTGAACAGTTGTGTATGAAATAAGTGTTGGAAACTCACAGCATTACTCTTTAATTAGTACATTTACTGAAACACCTGAGAGTCTTTAAATTGTCTCTCAGTCTGGTTCAGTGAAGAAGACTGCTGACTTGTCAAATCTGCAGAACATCCTTCACAAGAAGGTCATTTCCACAAAAGGTCAGTCCGAAATAGCTGGTTGTTCACAAAGTGCTGTTTCCAAGCATATTAACAGTAAACTAAGAGTAAGGAACAGTGTGGTTGGATGAAGTGGGAAAAAGATAACCACAGCCCAAGAATGACTGCGCTGAATGACAAAAGCATTTCAGACTTCAAACACTTTACAAAGAAATGGAAGTTAAGACGAAAAATTAGTCATACCAAAACAAAAGAAACATAATTAAGGCTAAGTGGCCAGTACTTACAGTCAAATACTAATATAAAATTAAATAAAAGTTTATTTTACATGTTTAATTTGTAAAAGATAAAATTTATAAAACCTTAGTGTGCCAACTTTTCCCCTAGTTCAATTGAAATTTTTCAATATGTCTATAATAGTGGTCACTTTTTATGAAAAATTACTTAAGCGTCCCTATAATTGTTAAAGATTTAGAGCTTCTGTTGCTCAACAAAGAAAAAAGTTCGTTTTATTATTTATGTTTAATGAGGTATTTCATCAATACAGTGGTTTTCTTGTTGGGTTAAAATTGCACTTTAAAAAACTAAAAAGGGCGACAGTGGCTCAGGTGGTTGAGCGGGTCGTCCAATGATCGAAGGGTTGGCGGTTCGATCCCCGCTCCCACCAAAATGTCGTTGTGTCTTTGGGCAAGACACTTTACCCTCCTTGCCTCCAGTGTGGCTCCACTGGTGTGTGAATGTGTATGAATGATCGCAGTGATGGTCAGAGGGGCCGTAGGCGCGAAATGGCAGCCACGCCTCTGTCAGTCTGCCCCAGGGCAGCTGTGGCTACAACCGTAGCTTACCATCACCAAGTTTGAATGAGGAGTGAATGAATAATGGACATAATGTAAGCGCTTTGGGTGTCTTGAAAAGCGCAGATAAATCCAATCCATTATTATTATTAAAAAACAAAACAACCGATTTAAATTTGGTGTGTTTATGCCTATAGTTTAAAATGATTAATAAAACATTTCACAACTTTTGTTGCAATTTTTTCGAAAAGCGGCTGCAACTTCAGGCTTTTTCTGCCACAGGTATAAAAAAATGCCTGGAAAATCCTGTGGAGACAGAATAGAAACTGAAGTAATATTGAATATGTCGGACTTGCTGCATTTGGCCTTGAGACAAAACACAACTATTGATTTACCCAACTACTTACCATACAATGACGTCCCTGCATTCTTCCCTTCATTTTTCCACATAGCCCTTCAGCTTTAAATATTAATATTTGTAAGCTTCTTCTGCTTCTTCCTTCCCATGTTGGGACTGTAATCCAACTTTCTGCTTTAGTCTGACAGAACAACTTCTGGTTGATTGGATTGCATTTGTTTATCTATCATGATCTGACAGTGTCATTTGGTATTCTCGTCATCTATGAATGTTTCTCCTATTTTGCCTTTGGGAAAGGTTCAGCCCATCATGTAAGTCACTTTTTGTGCAGGTCTGTGTATTCTGTATCTGCTTGCATCTGTGCAGATCCTTTGATAAGATTAACCCATGCACCTTTGGTTCCTATTATGAGACTGAGGCAAAAAAAAAATCTTTTATCAAAAGTTTTAAAGAGCGCACCTGTGAAACTGCATTGAACCAAACTACAACTCTTCATACTTCCACTTTAGTTACTCCTCTTCAACGATGCAATGTTTATGGTTTTCTCAGAGTGATGAGATGTGGTGCTCCAACCCTTTCAAATAATATCTCTGTACATCCGGACTTTCAATATTTGCAAACTGACAGCTAAATCAAATGCTTTTGGAATACAAAAAGACGCATTAGCAGCAATTTTTGAGCCTTCAATTGAGTAACTGTTGACATTTTAGTCGTAAACAGGATGTATCACGCTTTGAGCATCACTTCCGAGCAAACACTAAAGTGGTTTAGGATTTTTTGATTGTTTGATTCATAGGTAAATTAGTTAATTCATTCATTCTCTGTGTGATCTAGGATTTTAGATGAGTGGTTACTTATAGTTGAATGTTTATTTTTAGATATATATTGTCATCCTGCTAAAATAAAACTCTGTTGCTGCTCCAGCATGTCGTGCAATGATCATGAAAGGCTGTACTCTTGAAAACCTGTTTGTTTACGGGGAATCTTAGCAAAAATGTATGTCACTCTGTCACCCACCTTGAAGACAGCACATGCCTGAACAATGTTCCACCTCAGAGTGTGAATGCAGCTGTTATACAGCAAAGGCACACATCCACACTCCCTGTAGACTTTTGCATAGATCCCTAATAAGTCAGAACACCATCTTAAGAAAACAAATGGTGTCAAAGTGAGGCAGCCATATTGTTTTTAATGATCCCAGCAGCCTTGCAATCACAGGAATAAACATGCACCAAGAGTTGTTTGCTTAAAGTAGACCAAAAATTCAAAATTGTCTAAGGTGTGTACTTTTTATGTGAGCTTTTATTTGTTTTTACTGTGCCTGAGAGCCGCTGTGCTGTTTTTTTATTGTTAAAAATATTGTATGTCAAAAATAATATGCAGGCTCATTGGTGCAACAGATGAATGAAATTTCTTTTTTATTATTGATGTCAACCAGAAATAAATGTGAGATAAGGTGGATATCAAACAATTAAAATGGGCGTCTTGGTGTTCCTGTACAGTTACAGATGTAGAATCAAGGAGGGGAGAGACTTTGGCATGCGGGTTGAATGCCCTAACGTACAGAAACAGTAAAGCGAGGGCAGCTGAAAAGCACTGGGCCACATAGCTGAGGGAGTTATTTCATCAAGATTTCCGCCTTTCTACAGCCGAGGGAGACAAGCAGAAAAATCAATACTCAAACCGCGGACAGTTCACTACAAGAGCCTCCCTCAGCACAGCTGTCTGTCACAATCACACCTTTAAAACGGGAACTCCTGACAAGGTAAGTGTCAGGCCACACTGATCACACTGTTAGGGCGTGAATGAAGTCTTGTTCAGCACCACGGACAGCTGCACAAAGACACTCATGAAGTTCCACCAGATAGTCCCAAGCTTTTTTTTTTCTTTACAACTCTTCGACATGTTCCTATTAAATCTCAGGGAGCAGGAGCTTGGTGATGGTGCAGTTAACATACCTTCTGTGTAACAGATAGTAACCCTTTAACTGAGTTATCTCAGCCTCATGACAGCCTTGGGCTTGTTTGCATGTCTGTATCTTTAGTCAAAACTGCTAAAACCTCTTTCATTGTTATCCCACGATAATCAACATGACTAACTACTCATTGCATTATATAGAAAATCTTTGCGAAAAACTAATGTGCATACATGCTTACTAGATTGGTAAATATGGAAATATTAGACCATTTTTCTTTGAAATAAAGTTGTATTTACCTTTCTTTTGTATAATCATCCAAGTTATCAGTTTTGGCAGATAAATAAAGTTGTGTATGTGTCCAAATTACATAAACATCACCCTCAGCTGTTTCTATTTCAGGTTATAAGTCCTCAGACTTTTTAACTATAAAGGGTTTCAGTTCCTCCGACTCTCTGCTTTGTCATCCATTTGTTCTCCCCTGTTAAGGTGTTTTGATTACTTTTTTTGTTATTTTCAAGTTTTGTTGTTTTATGTTTCAGTTTGTTCAGTGAGATTGCCAAGTTTTGGCTACAAGGCTTGTTATCCCAAATTTCCTGAAAGTGGAAAAATACATTTGTACAGCTAAGAAATTAAAATGTACCGTATATTCTCTACTAAAATGTATAGTATCAATTTGACAAAAGTAGGAAAACTACTGCAAAAGTCAAAATTATTGTTGAGAAAGAGAGTAGACGCTGCATCATAAACGGAAGTGCCCACTTGTCTGTGTTTGACACGCTTATCCATTGCTGTAAATAGCTTTGCAGCTTGGGAGTAGAGAGGAAACGGACCAACAGTCACACTTATCCACACTATTAGTTGCATATTTGTGAGGATGAGGAGGGTCATGAGCTAGTGCTGCCAATGCTAATGAAGCCAGCACTATAAATGGGCTAGTCAGTCATGATTAACTGGTGTGTCATCCCCAAACTAATTGCCTTAATTAGCTATTGAACTGGTTTCAGGGTTAATAGGACAACAGATTTGCAGGGGATCTGATTTACTAATGTAAGTAAATGATTTTACCCTCTTCCCCCCTTCACACCTTCAAATGATTTGATTAACAGTAAAGGAGAACCAGAGCCCCTTGTTTGTAATACAAAATCAATTTCATGGCTGACTGATCTATCTCTGACTATGTTTTTCTTGGACGCACAAGGTCTTTAGTCAGTCACCGGAGACGGAACAAATGCAGAAAGGCACATTACAAAGCACAGAGGGTAATTCCGCCCATGTCAGTGCAGGGTGGGCTTGAAGAGCTGGCAGCTCCTTCAAACACTACAAAATTGCCCCTGTTTAGCTCTTCTTCCATTACTATCTGCCAATCCCGGCTGTTTTCCCTGAGACTAAATCAGTGGAATGAGCCAATGGAGCTCCAGGCAGGCGCGATGAAGTCTCCCCTAAGGCTGCATATCATCTCTGGCAATTTAAAGTACAGTACAGGAGACAGCCAAGTCCATCATTAAGTGCCATAGAAATAATGAGGGTTAAATCGATACACAAAAGGAGAAAAAAAGACATTTAACTGTACTTAACAAATTTTGGGGGGCAAAAAAAGAGCATTTACAGCTTATCAAGTTTATTCTTATTTATCAAGGGGGGACGTCTCTGACACTGATTTATAATCTCACAATGTTTTGTGCTAATCCCTTCCTCCTGTTGGGCATCTATAAGGGCACATTCAGACAGGACTTTGATAAAAATGACAGGAATTGCTGAAAAAGGAATGCTTTCTTCCCTTTCCTGTTTACTTTCTCAATTCTTCAACTGAGCACTAAACTGGAAACAATGGATTAACAACTCAAAAAAAAGTAATTTCTGCTCAAAATGCTCCATGCTTGTAAGACTTCCTCTGTTTAGTTTACTGTATCAGTTAACTTTTATTTATTATTGAGCCATTTTTAGCTAAAGATGTTTAAACTTTTAGTTTACTTTCATAACATTCTGCTCTTTCAGGCAAGTTGAGACATGTTTTTCAAAGAACAGGAATTCCTTTTTTGTTCTAAACCAAATTTTAGATTAGTCTTAAAGGAGGCACAATATTCTGACAAAAACAAATTGATTTAGCCTTTACCAAAAATGTATTTTATTTTATTTTGAGGAGGTTTTCAAAGGTCAACAATAGATTCACTTTCAACTGCTCTTTTCAGTGTAAAGCAGCAGAGACTCTTTAATTCAATTCAAATCATTTGTATTTATATGGCCCAAAATTACAACACAGTTGTCTCAACGGGCTTCACACATCTTTTTTTAAAATCTTAACAAACCTAAAGCTTTATTTTGAAAGACCTAGTCCAATATAAATTGTGTTTTTAACGTGTTTTTGTTGCAGGTTTTACTCAGAACTCCTAAGAAAAAAGTTCCTGTGTATTAAGACATGTCTTCTTAAAAAAGATTATTTTGCTAGTGAAAAACTGTCTCAATAAGAATATTTATCTGGCAAGACAGAAGATGAGACAACTTTGTTTTTAACAAAGAGTTTTTTTACTTTCTTCAGATTCACTTTAAATAAGAAGAAACTGTCATAGACACTGTATACACTGATTTTTTTTTAAATTATAGGGCACTTTTCTAATTTAACAGTTGATTGAAAAAAGATAAATAATTACCGGTACGTGTATCAAGAATATGTTAAAACTTAGCATATAAAGTGTGACTTATTTACTCTCGGGACACAGTTGGGACATTATTTAGATTTATTTTATCCCAACTAACCGTTATAAAGCAACTTTTTAAAATTGCCCTAAAATAATTGCCTTCATAACGTTTTTGTCTCATAAAAGCTGAGTGCCCTTAAAGACTTTCAGTGGGTAAAATGGTTTGGTAAACAGATGGAAGGGATTTAGAGCTTTCGAAGGACTTTCTTAGATTTGAAGAGCCCCGAAGTATCCTCATGGAGACAGAAATAAAGTTTCTACATATTAAGACGATAAAAAAATGAGGAGAAACAGATAGAATTCGTTTTCCTTTGTCTCCACTGGTCTTTTAACTCTCCTTGCTGCCTCATGATCGACTTGTCAGCGCCAAGCCGAGGCCTTTTTTTGATGAGCGACTTGCTCTGCTCGGGTTATCAATGAAAGTTTGTGTCTGTGTGTGGCAGCCAACACACTCCGGTCCCACTCATCTGTCAGGCACAGCGGCCTCTTCATCTCTCTGATAGTGCCAAGGTTTGCTCCAGTGGGATTCCCAGCAGCAGTTCAACTGTTTACGATTAATTCACTCTGAAATATTTGACGTACAGTAACAGGAGAGTAAATTGGGATCTGGGGTAAAGTACAACAGCCTGTGATAAAAGCAAGAAACATGAAGCAGATGTTTTCCCATGACTTTGCTTTTCAAATAGATGGTTTGATTATTTATTGGTAGCAATTTAATTTATAGTAACTTGGAGTCCTTAAAGGCACAATGCAGCTGTCTGTAAAAAATTTCCTGAACAAGGTGAAGGTTTTGTAGTAAAAAGAGTCAGATTTTAGTACAACTGTGACATTGAAAAGGAAATTACTTGAAAGATGTACTGAAAGACCCACTCAGATAAAAAATGGTATTTTTAACATTTTCTTGTAGCATTTTTCTTATGATGGAGGAGATTTGTAATATTAGATTGGGGTTCTGAGTGGCTGTAAGGTAGCGGGAGAGAGTGTTAACAGATGGATGATGGGCTTACTCCACGCCAACAGTCCCACATACAACTCAGAGGCAAATTTTTAAATAAACATCTGCCGCTCTGCAGAAACTGTCATGGAAAGTGACAGAGGTTTTTACTTTTGGGATTTCTAAAAAATGGCATAAGCATGACTAAAAGACCATTGGGAAGGCTTTTGGAATATCTCAAAAGATGATCGGAGTGAGAATTCAGGTACTCACAAGAGCCTCACAGGAACTGCAAGACACACCTGCATTACCTTATCTGTTTAACCGTTTACACAATGAATGCATTTCCAGTGAATTTTTAGGCAGAGAAAATCAGCCTTTACAGTAGTGAAGAATTACCCAATCAGGTTGAATCAGCTGAACCTGTTATAGAGAAAAGCAGTCTTGCACCGTTATGCAACCCTTTGCATTCGTAGTGTGTTGCATATCAGTGCAACGCTGATATGAAATGCTGCGATTCTCTGAATCAGAATCAGCTGATTCACATTAATTGAACAGTTGGAGAGTTATGGTATGTCAAAGAATGTTATTTAGGAGTCGAAGGCAACATCTCAGGTGTTAATAGGGTTAAAGTAAATAGTTTGTTGATGCTTATAAAAAAAGTGTTTTTTTCTTTCCTTATTCTTAGATTTTAGACAGCAGTTTTTATTTTGTTCCTTCAGAACCTAAATTGTAATCAGACACCACTGTCTTTAAGACATCCTGGATTAATACCTAGAATGTCCAGACTCCCTTCATTTTTATTTTTATTTTTTTATAATTATTTAATTAGACCAGAGAGTAACAGTTTTTTTTTACAGTGTACTTTTATAATTCTATATATTATGACCGCTAATGTGCCCTAAATTTACCTTAAGTTCCTGTTTACTCTGATCTCCAAACCATCAATGGTTCTGGAGCTTAGTTGTACTTTTACAGACTCAACTTTACGATATAACTTAGCTGCAGTTTTAATTTTATAATATTGATTAACATCATGGTACAGCCAGTTACCTACAATAGAAGAAGAAGCTCCTAAATGTTTTTTTATTGCAGATCAGACAAATAAAAGGTTTTATTGAACGTCTGTGAGGCTACCAGACAACCGCAGCGGGTTTTTTAAAGCCTCTTATAGACAAGGCCTTAGTTTACAACATGAATCAACTATATGTCCACTTTGGAGGATCTGGTTTATTATCAGAATTATTTACCTGTCTCAAAAAGAGAAGACCTCTATAAAATTGAAACAAGGCTCTAAAAGCAATAAAGCATCACAAACTGCAGACTTCAGCAGAATTCCTTTCCATAAAAGACAAAAGTTCTATTTGAGATTCAGTCAGACTCTCCTGTCTTAGATACTGTCTGGTTATCCTACATATCTATATGTCTGTTTGAGCCTATAGGAAAAAGCTGTGCGGTTCTTTGTATACCATGTTGCCTTCCTGTCTCTGTCGACCTTTCAATGCACATGTAAAAGTCCATGTGGGAGATATAACAAATCTCATGTTCTGAAAAGGACATTTCTATATTAACATACTTTTCTTAATGGTTTAATCTTAGAAATGTCTATTTGGTTAAGAATATTTCAACAAGAAATCAGCTTTTTGCTGTAACAATGTGCCCTGGTGGTAGCGCGAAAGCAGAGATTATGTAACTGAGGTGTAAAATATAAGACTATTTAATGACCTGACCATTTTTTCTGAAATAACCTGATGTTGCTAAATTTTAATTTTTGATTATAATCTTTGATCTAAACGTTTCTGAGGTTCAGACATAGGTCCCACAACAATAGCTAACCTCATTGCTAAAAAAAAAAGTGATAGAAATCTGAAGTTGTTATTTTCTCATTATAAAGTAAATTTAAAACAGAAAAAGAAATAAAGAAGACGAAAGAACCCTTTAACCATTTTCAGGGTCTTTTTGCCAAGCATCCACATTCTGCATGTTGCCATTTACCTTCAGGTGTGTTCAGTCAACCAAAACATTGAGCAACTTAATCCAGCAAATCAGAGTAGAGAGCGGGAAATGGGGAAATTTTCCCAACACTTTTTTCAGCAGACAGGTTTTGGACGGATAAAATAACTTCTGTTTTAAGAACCTTTTTTGGCAAATTTATCTTGTAGGTCTTTTATTTACAAAGTTAAGAATGACATCTCCACAAGATTTTATCCCCAGAAAAAATAATCTGCATTCACTGCTACCCGATATAAATATTCTTTAGGACAACGACACAAGGCGGCTGTACAGATGGAAATCCTGCTTCGTGATAATCTTGATAAGTCTAAAGCTGCGTTTACACAGAGTGTGATTCGTGCAGTTAATTCGCTTTGGCCCTCTCTCCTTCGCTGGGTAGCATATTTAGTGCTCTCCACGCGACCAAAATGTGTTTATAAGCTCGCCACCATGGCTGCATGTGGGAGGAGCTTCCATGCTAATGTTTATAGCCTGATCGCTACATGGAGCGGTGTTTGTATTTATCTTATTTAGAAAGCATAGAAAACACGCATGATGATGAGAGATCAGGTTAATTTATTATGAAGAGCTCTACAAAAACATCAGTAATCATGTCTCCATGTTTAGGTTTCTGAAATCATTCAGATTCCCCCCGTTCAGCGAGCTTCTATCTCGCTGCTGCGTCTGAAAGACGGCCGCTTTCGCGCTCTTTCCGTCTTTCTCCAATCGAGGTTGAAGGCTTGCTATCATGAGTTAACCCGAGATGAAAAAAAGAAAATGAATAAAATCAGGGGACCTTTTATATTATATTCTCGATGAAAATAAGAAAAATATCATAAAGTTCAGTAGGCCTAAGGTGGCTGGCTCCCCAACTCACAACGGCTCTTTGTCTGGCCGCCAGCTCGCCTCCTGGGAGCCGCTTAACGAGTTTAATCGCATCGGCTCCACCATGCCACACCCGCAGCTCAAAGCGTGCCGCAGGACCTCAGATCGTGTCTGTACCATTGACTAAACGTTGAAACTCTCTGCCTTCTTACTGCACTGCCCTCTATGGGTTGTATGAATCCTCACAACCTGAAATTTTGTTGGAATCAGGGGTTCAGAAAGTCATTTTAAAAATGTCAAAATAAAGTTCCTTTAGGAATGTGAGGGTCAGCAATAGTATTTGACATCATATTGAGACAAAAAAAAACTTGTATTTTGACCTGTTCAACATTATGGCAAGACATTAAACAAAACAAAACATATGTTCTATCAAGCCCTGGTAACCCTGAAGAACCCACAGGGTCAAATTTGGCCAATGCTTTTATGTTTTTTGTTATTTTTTCTTTTGTTTTTATTTCCCTTTTTTTTATATTTCCTTTTTTTGTAGCTGTTAATTGCTCCTACCTAAATGACACAAAAACTCTAATTCAAGTTAATAATGCTGCGGCCTAAATACCTTACTTCATCAATACCAAATATGATAGGAGAAAGAATAATTAGTTAGTGAACTACCAAAAATTGAAGTGTCGCTTGATACACTCATGGAATTAACTATCAGTTTTCTAAATGATGTTTTACATTCTGGTTTATCAGCCACACATATCACATGTTTTCACTTGCTTTTTTAGGTGTATCATGTCGAGGTTGGTTTTTGAGGCGAACATAAGAACCTGAGCTGACTTCAGGAAAAAAGCCAAAAGAGCTTTAAGGCAGTCTCCCACCAGACAACATTATGGTAGCATGCCATGAGGAGGATAAATCACAGGTTTTATCAGGTTAACATGTGCTGCCACAGTGGTGGTCCTTTGCTCTGTAGGTGATCAGCGGGGTTGAGCAGCTTTGCTCTTAAGAGATACCCCCGGCTGATAGTTGTAAATTCTGCAGAGCACTGGGCGAAAGCAGCTATCAAAAGCTGCAACGCAAGACTGAGCTGCGGCTGCATTTGTTTGTCAGAGCTGGTCAGAAACTTCTATCTCTCCAGTCATTCTCAGCGGATGTCAGCAATCCACAACAGAGCAGGAGGGGGATTTGACACCAGCCAAACAGTGTAAGGGAGATTTGTGTGACCGTGTCTGAGCCCCCTACTCCACTAAAAAAAAAAGAAAACATTTGAAGCAGAGCCTTCAAAATAAAGTATCCTTTTGCTGCTGTGCTGGAGTTTTCACAAATCTGCTGGACCTTACACAGCACCGTCTGTTCATCCGGTGCACAATGACGACAAATCTGCAATTTACAGGCAAATAAGAGGAATTTGGACCAAGAAACGTGATAGACAGAAGCGTGACTCGCTGGCTGTTGATGGAGACGATGTCATAATGGAACATCGCTGCGTCCATCTGTAAGTCCATCTGCTGTGACGCTGAGCAGCAGAGCGAAGAGCTACCATGTAATTCAGAGTCCAGAGACAAGATTATGAGCACAGCACGTCCAGAAGTCACAAGAGGCAAAGTTAGCATGAAAAAATAATCAAGTTAATTTTAGAGAAGATAAGAGTTGGCGTCAAGTGAACACAATTGCTTTCATCCATGTCCTAAATCCATGCATAGCTGGTCCGTTGGACTTAAAGCTGTAACACTGGGTTCATTTTCTCTATTTGATATTATTTATATTTTAAAGCAAAATAGTGTAGTAAATCAAGCTTTTTATTTGAGATGATTTATGAATAAATACATATGTTTTGTTTCAGGTGTTTTAGGTTTCTTTGAAAACCCACTATGATCATCTTGTGAGTGATTTTCCGAGTGTTCCCAGTGGTATTTTAATTATGATTATGCCATTTTTAGACAAAATAAAAAAAAAAACTGTCATTTTCTTGGGCACAGTTTCCGCACAGCAGCAGTTAGTTGATCAGAAACTCACCTCTGAGTTTTGGGTTGGACTGCTGGTTCGGAAAAACCCCACCCCCGCTAGCTTACAGCCCCTCACAACACCAACCTAACATTACAAGTGCAACAAACGTGGTAAGCAATAATGTAGCTATCCAGCTGTAGAAAAGCCGGCTCAGACAAGGAAAACAAAGACATACATGGATCCGCCGGCCGTGTACAAGTGGATGCATCAGAATGAAGCGGAGCATAGAGCTTGTAGCCTGTCCAGCGTCACAAATGTTTGCATTTTTTCAAACTGCCCTTTCCCATCTCCTTCTTGAATAAAGAAAAACTCAGAAATGCAATTTTGAGCTTAATTTTCCCAACACATGTCCTCCATCATGAGAAAAATGGCAGACAAACATGTTAAAAACACAAACTTTGGCGCAGTGGGTCTTTGTTATTGCTGCTCAAAAAATTTTTTTTCTTTTCCATCAACTGATTACATTAACAGGAACCAATTAAAATAAACCTATGTGGGGAAAAGTTGCATATTTGCATCTTCTACTGAATGACCTTTACGTGGAGTCAAGCTGGAAGGCAAATACAAGTCTTTTCACATTCAGGACAGGTCATAATAAGATTCAAGCTCAGACCAAAGCAGCAAACTAATGACCTGTTGTGTCAGCCAACCTGATAAACAGCAGGTTCTACTTGTGATATGTATCTGTAGATGCAAAAAAAAGCACACAAATATATTCATCAGGTTTGCCCACAACACCTCTTAGCAGTGTGTATCAAATGATGTACTGCTGGTTCAAAACCTGCACAGGAAATGTGATGACGGATGGATTTATAAGGTGGTCAAAACAGATAAAACCCATAGAAAGGAGAATAACAATTGCTGTCACTGTAAAATCAATGTGCTTACATTTCAGTCAAACTACTCTTTGTTTTTTTACATATTCATTTTCTGTACTGCAAGTATCTGTTGTTTCCGAATATGCTTTGTTTTCTGACAAATGTAAAATACAAAAACTTTATTGGAGCTGCTTATTCATGTATTTATTCCAATAATGCAACACTGATTGTGTTATTTTGTCTATTCACTTTACAAAATAAACCTATGTTTTTTCTGCGGGACTTTAATTAAAATGATGTTAAGCCGGAAGGACCCACTCCGATGAAAATCATATTTTGGTGTTTTACACATGTTCTTATGGCATTGGTCTGATAATGGAAACCATATATTTATAAAGAAAATGTAGCTTACAGTTACATTTCTGAATAATTCTTCATTGAAATTATAGTGAATCAGGAGCAGATGAAAAAAATTCCATTTGAAATGCGCTAAGCTCCCTGCTCCTCTCCATTCTGACCCATCCACTTGTACACGGCTAGATCCATTTACCTGTTTTCCTCATCCAAGCTGGCATCTGACTCAAAACTGTATAGCTGGAAAGCTCCGAAACTATTTTTATCACACTTGTAATGCTAACATAGGGATGTGAGGGGCTGTAAGCTAGTAGGAGAGTGTGTAAACAGAGAGCTCTCAGGTTAAGAGTGATGGGAAGGGAGGACGGGGACTGTTTTAAACAGTCACACATTCAACTCAAATTTCTAATAAACTACTGCCGCTCTGCAGAAAATATCCTAAAAAAAAATGACAGGTTTTGGATTTTGGCTAAAAAAAGCACAATCATAAATTAAAAAAAACTACTGGGAATGCTTTGAAAATAGATCAAACGATGATCAGAGTGGGTCTTTAAACACTTAGACAAAGGCGAAATGTATAATTCCGTTTTTCTTAACATCACCGCTTTTTTGTTTATTGGCAGTCAAAGCGAACCAGCGTCAGCATGAAACCTCTGTTGGGAAATTGCATTGCATTGGCCTTCACACCTTCACAGGACTAAAAATTAAACCAAATCAAAGGGTCGGTTACGTTTATTTTTATGAATTCATTACAGCCTTCATGCTTTTGCATCTAAGCATTGATTAAGAGTATGTCAGCATGTACAGGCACCACTGCGTCTCTGAATTATTGCTGATAAAAGTAATAAGCTCCCTCAATGAAAAACGCTCCACAGCACTGCAGGAGCAAGTTTATTATAAAAGTCTGAAAATGAATATGTTTGTCCGTGTGTTCCTGTGGTACGGCTACAGCTGGATGTTGATGTTTGTGTTCTAGTTGCTTTATTGTTGAAGAGGAAGAAGAGGGTTGAAATCACATAATTACATAACGCTCCCCTGCTTCCAGCACCACTCCATTTAACTATGCTTTCCAAACTGCTGTAGATGGCTTTGCATGCATGTATATTTCACCATTTAGCTGAAAATAGCTCTGAAAATGTCCAAACATTAAAAACCGGCTGAACTGTGAAAAGAAATGTAGAGAAAAGTTATGGAAGTTTTCAGGCCTCCTCTTTAGAAAGTTTCATCCTGTTGTGGGGGCATGGATAGTTTCCAGGAAAAGGGACAAGAAGGACAACATGGCATGACATTTCTTCACTCTTAGCAATATTCTGTTGGTTTGCATTTGTCCCTAAAGTTAACATCCACGCTTGCAGTAGCAAGCTTGGAGGGAATAAGTTCTCAGCTAAATACTGTGTTGAACATGCAGTCATTTTTGTTTAGGATATGTCCAAAAACTTGAGCATGGTCTAAGTGGTACGTGCTTAAAATTTAAAGTGGGACAAATGCTAATAAAGATTTTAGATACTTGACAAAAAAAGTCAAACTCTCTGTGCAGATTGTATTTTTAATGCAGATGAGTCCTGTTCATATCTTCTACATTTTTAAAAGAATTTAAGTCAAAAATGTGAAAGTCAGATACCTGCAGAAATTCAATTATGTGTCAGTTATGCTTGAGTACTGAGTTGGGATTTGGGAAAAGCAATTTTTTTAATTTGTTGGGTGAAAACAGGTAAATTAAATATCAAGTTGACTTCAAGTTTAAATTTGTGTCTAAGCTACACCTGTAGGTTTTTATCGAGTAGATAACTTGATTAAAAATCTTCCTGCAGTCAAATGGTTGGCACCAGTTTTGTTTCTAAGGTTACAGACGTGTACCTTTCCATCCTTAAGGCCATGCCACACAGCCACAACATAATTTTTTCCCACTACGTACGTTTTCCACGTGTGTAATTTTGGTCTTTTGTGAAACATGCATCACACATGTCATTCATACGTGTTCTTTGGGTTCGTCATTCATTGATATACGCAGATGTCCGTCGAGGGGCTTCAAACAGGTTTTTACGTGAATTTTGTTTTGAGCCATTCAAAATTTTAGATCAGTTAAAAATTAAACAGTTCATTCCTATTTTACGTAGTTAATTTGTAATTGTTTTGTTAATCTTAAACATTTGTGAGTGATTTTTGCGAGATGCCTTTACAAATATGTGGCTTTCAATGACCGTTCTACATATGCCAAACAGACTCTTCACGTATGTATCACCGTGGTATAATTTTTACACGGCACACATATCACAATAAAATTGTCGAACAAATCACTAATGAATTGTATATAAACAGCACAATAATCACGCACGGTTCATGCTCTACGTTGATTTATGTATTCTTTGCGTGGTTTAGTCATACTTCTTCCATGTTTTAAACGTGGTTCATTCGGGATAATTTTTTCCACATATATTCACGTATGTCCAATTTTCATCTGTGCATTATTCGCAAAATGTACATAGTGGCTGTGTGACACGGCCTTCAAAGTGTTATTTTACAACCACAAATGCTGTCTTTTCCGTGCTATGTTTATAGTTTACGTTTCTGTGCAAAAAGAAAAAAACTATTTTGTTGTAGGTATTGTGTTGTTGGGATGTAACTCATACTTCTTCTGTCTCTAAATTCTGCATTTATACCATGAAATTTCATTTTGGTCTCATTTGACCACGTGACATTTTTCCATCCTCCTTTGGATCATCCAGAGGGTCTCCGACAAACTCTAGACGGGCCTGGACATGTTCTGGTTTAAGCAGTCGGACTTATAGAGCTCTGCAGGATTTGAAACCACGATGATGTTGTGTGTTACTATAGTAACTTTTGTTCTAGTGCTCCCAGTTTCCCCATATAGTTTTGGGCTGTTTCCTCATTGTTCTGCCCTCTCCAGGTCTACAATCTTATCTCTGATGTCCTTTGACAGCAATTTGGTCTTGGTATAGAGGTTGTAATCGGACTATTTAAGGGTGTATACAGGTGTCTTGTATACAGATAACTAGTTGGAACAGGTGACATTACTAAAGGTAACAAGTGGAGGATAGAAACACTTCTAAAGAAGTAACAGGCCTGTGAGGGCCAGAATTCGTCTTGTTGGTAGGAGATTAATACTTTTTTTCTGCACCATTATACAAATAAATTCTTTAAAATCCTTTAGCTACAACCATTTTTGTTTTTAAATGAGCGTCAGTCCTAAAATCAAAGTGCTCCTCATTTTTGTTGAACAATTGAAAATGAAAATTGTTTTAGAGTTCAGGGTTAGATTTAAAAAAGTCTTTATTTATTTATTTATTTTTTCTTTCCACAAACTGTTCTTGTAAGCTGTTGGTGTTGTTTATTTGTAAAATATGTAAAAAACTCAATAAAGAGAAATAAAATAAAAAAAAAAAGTCAAATTCTGGTTTCTATTTAGTTCATATAATTTTAGATTTTCAGTCATAAGAAATTGTAGTTTTTTTTAACAGCAGCTGTACAACAATAGCAGTTCAGTAAAACAATATGTGATATCTTCTTATTTGTTATATTTTACATGTCATTTTTCCTTTTAACATGATCACACCTTTTCTGAAAAATGTGAGGATCCCACATTTTTCTCACACACTCTTCTTTATCAAATTAGAGTTCAGGCATTTATAAAAACTCAGTTTAAGTCAAACAGCTGCTATAACATTTGCTATGATCTAAAACTACATCTTAACAGGTAAATCAAAAGGAAAGTTTTGGTTTATATGTTTTATGGGCATAAAATTAAAAGCTTCTTCTTTCTCTTTCGGCTTTTCCCGTCAGGGGTCGCCACAGCGAATCATCCTTTTCCACCTCACTCTATCATGGACATCTTCTACCCTAACATTAGCCAACTTCATGTCCTCTGTTAAGACATCCATATATCTCCTCTTTGGCCGTCCTCTTGCCCTCCTGCCAGGCAGCTCCATCTCCAACATCCTTCTACCAATATATACACTATCCCTCCTCTGAACATGTCCAAACCATCTCAGTCTGGCTTCTCTGACTTTGTCGCTAACACAGGCAACATGAGCCGTCCCTCTGATGTACTCGTTCCTTATCCTGTCTAACCTGGTCACTCCTAAGGAGAACCTCAACATCTTCATCTCCGCTACCTCCATCTCAGCCTCTTGTCTCTGTCTCACTGCTACCGTCTCTAACCCATAGAGCAGAGCTGGTCTCACCACTGTCTTGTACACCTTTCCTTTGAGTCTTGCTGGCACTCTTCTGTCACACAACACTCCTGACACTTTCCTCCAACCGCTCCAACCTGCCTGCACTCGCCTCTTCACCTCTTTTCCACACTCCCCATCACACTGAACTGTTGACCCCAAGTACTTAAACTCCTGCACCTTCTTCACCTCAGCCCCCTGTAACCTAACGCTTCTACCTTGATCCCTCTCGTTCAGACACATGTATTCTGTCTTACTACGACTGACCTTCATACCTCTTCTTTCCAGAGCAAACCTCCACCTCTCTAGCTGTTCCTCCACCTGCTCTCTACTCTCACTGCAAATTACAATGTCATCCGCAAACATCATTGTCCAGGGAGATTCCTGTCTTACCTCGTCTGTCAGCCTGTCCATCAGCATAGCAAACAAAAAAGGACTCAAAGCTGATCCTTGGTGTAGTCCCACTTCCACCTTGAACTCCTCTGTCTGACCTACAGCACATCTCACCACCGTCATACTTCTCTCATACATGTCCTGAACTACTCTGACATACTTCTCTGCCACTCCAGACGACCTCATACAGTACCACAGCTCCTCCCTCGGCACCCTGTCATACGCCTTCTCTAAATCTACGAACACACAATGCAGCTCCTTCTGACCTTCTCTGTACTTTTCCATCAACATTCTCAAAGCAAAAATGGCATCAGTGGTGCTCTTACGGGGCATGAAACCATACTGCTGCTCACAGATCTCCACCTTCTTCCTAAGCCTGGCTTCCACTACTCTTTCCCACAGCTTCATTGTGTGGCTCATCAACTTTATTCCTCTATAGTTGCTGCAGTTCTGCATGTCACCCTTGTTCTTAAAGATCGGGACCAGAACGCTTCTCCTCCATTCCTCGGGCATCTTCTCACTCTCTAAAATCCTATTGAACAACCTCGTTAGAAATTCCACTGCTGTCTCTCCTAGGCACTTCCATACCTCCACAGGTACGTCATCAGGACCAACGGCCTTTCCGCTCTTCATCCTTTTCAGAGCCTTCCTAACCTCATCCTTTCCAATCTCTGCTACTTCCTGCTCCACAACAACCACATCTTCCTCCCTTCTTTCCCTGTCATTTTCCTCGTTCATCAGCTCCTCAAAATACTCCTTCCATCTTTTCTGCACACTCTCCTGGGTTGTTAGCACCTTTCCATCTCTGTCCTTAATCACCCTTATCTGTTGCACGTCTTTCCCATCTCTGTCTCTCTGTCTGGCTAGCCTGTACAAGTCCTTCTCTCCTTCCTTTGTGTCTAACCTGTCATATAGCTCATCGTAAGCTTTCTGTTTGGCCTTTGCCACCTCTCTCTTCACTCTACGCTGCGCTTCCTTGTACTCCTGTCTACCTTCCTCAGTCCTTTCTACATCTCACTTCCTTTTAGCCAACCTCTTCCTCTGGACGCATTCCTGTACTTCCTCATTCCACCACCAAGTGTCTTTACCGTCTTTCCTCTTTCCAGATGACACACCTAGCACCTTCCTACCTGTTTCCCTGATAATCTCTGCTGTAGTTTCCCAGTCATCTGGAAGCTCATCCTGACCACCCAGGACCTGTCTCAACTTCTGCCTAAATTCCTCACAAGTTTCTTCATCCTGTAGCTTCCACCACTTGGTCTTCTTTTCTGTTTTCCCTCTCTTCTTCTTCCTGACCTCCAGAGTCATCTTACACATCACCATGCGGTGCTGTCTGGCTACACTCTCTCCTACCACCACTTTGCAGTCATTAACCTCTCTCAAATGACCTCGTCTACATAGGATGTAGTCCACCTGAGTACTCCTACCTCCACTTCTGTATGTCACTCTATGTTCCTCTCTCTTCTTGAAGTAAGTGTTGACTACAGCCATTTCCATCCTCTTCGCAAAGTCCACCACCATCTGTCCCTCCAGATTCCTTTCCTTCACACCAAACCTGCCCATCACCTCCTCATCACCTCTGTTGCCCTCACCAACATGCCCATTAAAGTCTGCTCCAATAACAACTCTCTCTCCTCTGGGAAAACTCTCTATGACCTCATCCAACTCACTCCAGAATCTCTCCTTCACTTCTAACTCACAGCCAACCTGTGGCGCATACCCACTGACTACATTCACCATCACCCCTTCAATTTCTAACTTTAGGCTCATCATCCTGTCTGAGACTCTTTTCACCTCTAGAACACTGTTTACAAACTCCCCCTTCAGAATCACTCCTACCCCATTTCTCTTCCTATCAACACCATGATAGAACAGTTTGTATCCTCCTCCAATACTACGTGCCTTGCTGCCCTACCACCTTGTTTCCTGCACACACAGTACATCTACCTTCCTTCTCTCCATCATGTCTGCCAGCTCTCTGCCTTTCCCTGTCATTGTGCCAACGTTAAGAGTCCCTATTCTCAAACCTATGTTCCTGCCTTTTCCCTTCTCTCTCTGGCCACGGACCCTTCTGCCTCCCCTCTTTCTTCGACCAACAGTAGTCAAATTTCCACCAACACCCTGTAGGTTAACAGCATCGGTGGCGGTCGTTGTTAACCCGGGCCTCGACCGATCCGGTATGTCTAAAGTGTTGTGGATGATTCGCATGGTTATTTTGGCAATTTTTACGCCGGATGCCCTTCCTGCCGCAACCCTCTCTATTTATCCGGGCTTGGGACCGGCACAGAGGCAACTGGCTTGCAACCCCTGTGGCTAGATTGGGCATAAAATTAAAAGCATTATTGTTAATTGGTCCATAATTCCTCTTCTTTAAAAAATCAATTTGAATTGATGTTTCATAAAATGTTGCAAGATTTAACAAACCCTGTAACTGACTTTCCCAGGGTATAACATGCCAATGCCCAACAGAAGCTGGGATAGGCCCCAGCAACCCCACAACCCCCAAAGGGATTCGACAGGTTCTATGGATGGATGGATGGATGGATGGATGGATGCATCACTCAGATTTGAAGGCTAACTTTACATCACAGAACTGAGCTTTTTTGCTTAAAGTGACAGGACTTTTAAAAATTTTAAAACCTTTTTTTTTCATTTAGATATTTATAAACCAAAGAAATGCAGCTGGAAGTGCTTGTGAACCAGACCAGTTCCACTTCTCAAGCATGGTGTTTTATGGTGTTACCCTCGGTTTATACATAATAGCCTTTTGTGTTTTTCAAACAGTAATAAGTACTTTTGTTTTCTCATCTGGTGTTGTAATTTTTAACCAGTTTTATTTTATCATCATGGAAGGTTTTATACCTGTTGTATAATCTGTATACTCCAGATCAGATGAGTATGTAGTGTCTTTTTTTTCACAGAAAACACTAGAAATTCTTTATATTTAAAAATTCTATCTGGTAACACTTTATATTAAGATTCCTTAACACGATTTGTTAACACATTAACAAGCATTATAAATTAATTTTTTAGGATGTTAGTAAGACATTTATTAGTACAATAAGTCTAATAAAATGTGATGAAAACAAAATAGACCTGTAAAAATTACTTTTCAAGTCTCTTTATCTCAATCTGAGAGTTTTACCAACTGGGCTTTTGAATCAATTTCATTAAATAATGAATTATTCAATAGAAATTCTAAAAACTAATGAACAATGATCTTCTTGTGGTTCTTTTTGCTGATGTGATCCACTCTGCCCTCAGTTGATACTGTACTGTGTTATAGAGCTGCTACACCAAGCCTGTGAAATCCTCCACACAGGGCTCTCCCTAGACTAAATCGAGGCAAATCTCCTCCTCAGTGGAGGGGGTTCATGGCAGCAGCATATCAGCGATAGGCGTTTGATACTGCCTTCCTCAGAGCACAGTCACATAATCCAGTTTGTGGTCAGAAAAAGAATAAAAATGCAAATTCAGCTGCAGCCAAGTAATCCCCTGAAATAACAAGCTTAAAAGCTAAAACCCTCCATAATTTTATCTGGAATCTTCCATGCTCTGAGAATACTATGACATCAAAGCAGAACAGGAAACGCGTGGCTAACAAATCAATAGACAGAAGAGTGGCATAAAGGCTTAATTCATGGCAAAGTGGAGATTTGGGAAAGCTGTGGGCCTCAGATGATACAGATAAAGAATTAATCAGAGATATCCAGTCTGCTGTGAAACTCTTCCCGTTGTGGTTTGGGCTTTGAATTTGTGAGGTAGTTTGGTACTTTGGATTTGGGGATGGTATTTAAAACTTTTACAATTCATTTGGTTTTAATTTTTATTTTAAATCATTTGAAAACAAGGTTTTATTCAAACAGATTCAGATCATTTCTAAACCCCATTAAGCATAAATTGCATTTAGAATAAATAGAAAATGCTGTAAGTGTTGCATTGATTTTATTTTTATTTTTCTAATTCAAGCAGCAGATGTCTTTGCAATAGGGTCATGTTTACTACTTTATCACATAACGCCCTGTTTCAACAACATCCTGGCTGCACTTCAGCTTCATTTACACTGTCTTAAAAATGTGTTTCATTTCTGCACTATATGTATGTAGTCTGTCTTTTTTCGAGGTGTGTTGAGTCCAGCTAGAATGGGCTGTTCAAAAAAAACAAAAAGATCTGTTAAAAATGTTTTAACTTGATACTTGTAATGTACAGTTATATGTCTGAAAGTGGATTCTTGATATCATCCGGTTCTTATGTTCTCCAAATATTTAATGATGGAAACGATGGCAAACTGAGAGAACTCTGATGTGCAAAAACATACAGTTCTCAGTTCTGTATTTAATTTAAATACAAATGTATTTAAAAACACAAATAATATACAAATAATTAAAAATGTATGGAAGATATTAGTAAAATTATGAGTAAAACGTGTACCTTCAAAACCTGGAAGCCTACTGCAAACACAATTTTTGTATTCTTCAATTGAAATTAAAAAAAAAAAAAAACATACAATGATAAAAGTTTTCTGGTTCCAGCTTTTTAAACATTAAAAAATTGTTTACTGTTTAAGTTAGTTGAAGCACTGATACTTAATTTAATCAAAATTATTTGGTTCTCTTTTGATGTCCCACCCCAGCTAATGCCAAGTCTCCTTTAATTGGTCGATCTCTTATGGTATAACCATTGACCTAACTGGACTTGATGACCCCTCCCTCTGGCGTTCCAAATGGAAAATATCCACTGCTGCCAAAAAGCCAAAATCCCAAAGAATTCTATAGAGAAATAAGCAGCTATTGATCAGTCATTCTTCCTGAATCATCATTCTTGCTCTAATACCTTTTTTAACATGCTTTTGCTAATCCTAAATATCGTTTTAATCATATTTGTTTATTTTGGTGCAAATTATTTAAATAAAAAATAAGCCAATTTTCATCGTTCAAGACGTTTGACAGATTTTGGACCAATTATTGCTTACTGACGTCGGTCGTCTGACTTCCATAAGGTGAGATCCATATCACAAAAAGGATAAAATGCTGACTGAACTGACTTTATTTGGTTGGAGCAGGAAGTACAACATTTTCTATGGGTGACGTCGTACGCAGTCAGTCCAGTTCTCAGATACTGTTCTTAACCTGGGTTACTGCTTAGAGGTGGATCTCAGCTTTGTTTCTATGCACAGAAACACAAACAGGTGAGAGAAAACTGTAAACTGGTGGCTTGTTGTAGTGGATGAAGCTGTTTAAGCTTTGTCAATCTTTTAAATGCATATTAACATCAAAAAAGCTACATTTGGAAAATTCTATAATGTTTCAGCCAAATTCTTTTCTTCATTTAGAAAAGGTACACCGAGAATAAATGTTTCTTGCATCTAGCAGTTTTATGCTTTCTTATGACAATAAAAATATTCTATTTAAAAAATAAAAGCATTTATGAAAAAAGCTTCACTTATTTTTCACCTAAAACAGATGCAACTTTATATTAAATGCAGCAAGAAAATAATTGGTACAACAATTGTTAAAATAGCCACGGTATTGTTAGTTACGATAAAATGATAACATGTTTTAAAGTCTAGGTGTTGACATCATGAATTTCTCTAGTTTTAAATGCCTTTTTACCCTCGAGAATTACATGTCTACGTCTCAGCATCTTCCAGAGAAGGTGTCAAGTACAGCTTTGTGATCTCAATGTGGTAATTAGACTTGGAGGGTCAGTCCCGCTCAAGGACACTTGACTCTCCGTGCAACACCCCCAATGGCCTTGGAAGCATTAATATGAATCTTATCATTTTATTCTGCAGCCTTTATTCCACTTTGTAGCTTTCTCAAACAACACTTTACAGTCAGCCTCTCATCTCGACAGCCCTCACTATAAATGTACATTTTCTATTTAGAGATACTTTCTCGGGTTGGGAACAGATAAAACAAGGTGTGAAGGAATGAGATAAATGTCAGGAAATGTATGCGTTGTCTTGACTCAAGTAACAAAGGATCCCTCCGAGAAACGACGTGACAAGATACTCTCAGCAGCACATACATCAAACCAGTGATCCCAGTGAATTTGTCTCATTTTGCATTAGGTCTCAATTGCTGTACTGGGGATCAACATTCATCTGTTTGACCTCCATGTCGTCTGAGGAAAAGATGTGGTATGAAGAGATGGATTAGCTGAACGCTCAGCCACACAAGAAAGTCTTGTCATCCTCCTGCTGATCCGCAGCAGGTGGGGAGCCGCAGCTTCTCCAGAACTGCAGCGGCGCACAGTACCAGCGGTAATTGGCTTGAGGAGCGCAGATGTGAGCTGGCAAGACGAGCTGAGGTGGAAGGAAAGGCGCACATGGCGATAAATCAAAGCCATCATTCCAGGATCGTATCTCCAAATTCTGTGAATTCAGCTTCTGCTAGGCGATAAACTAAAGGTGGAAAAGCCTTTAAATTAGTAAATGAAGTCATTTTTTTGTGTTTTTATACACTATTTAGTATTTAATTGCATCTTTTTGAAGAAAAAATCATGTCAGGATAGGAACCTAGTTTTCTTCAGGTGAAAAAGGAAACACAACAAACCTGAAGATGTGTCAAAAGGAAAACAACACACAGCCATTTTAATGGTTCGCATGTTTGACTTTCATGAAACGATGATTTATTGTTGCCTGCGCCAAAGATATGGGTCATAACAGAAAGGGGCATTCAGATTTTATGAGCGTGCACAAACACACCAGAAAACAGGGCAGAGCTTTACTTTGAAGATCTCTTTGCTCACCATGAAACTGTCCCTGTTGCACTGTCAGACCTTCTGTCAGATTCAGTTTTGCTGTTGAATCTGCATAAAGTTTTATGGAGGAATTCTGGTTTCAATTTAAGACCATTTTACTTTAAAAATGAAAGTACTAGCAAATAGGCACCGCTAAAGTCCTGACACATTTTACCTTTAGTTTGTCCTCTGGATGAACCAGTCAACTCAGATTTTGTCAGTACATCTTAAAGTAGACTAAATATGTGCATATTGTGATGGAGAAGTGACCTCTCTGGGGTCAGTTTTGTTTTTGCCCTGAAGTTCGAAGGCTTGAGTATTATGATTGGGACGAAGTAGGTTCAGAAAAGCACAGATGATGGTGCTTTCTCAGATCCCACTGTGTCTTGGGTTTTGTTTTTTTGCTCAGAGGACATTTTCTTAGCAGTAATTTGTGTAAATCAGATTAAGATGTGCTGCTGTGTAGGGTTACCAAAAATTAAATCACAGTTAGGAAACTGTTTTGAATTGAGGCTTGTAGAATCTGAGATGTAGCTCTTCTGTTTTTTATTTTTTAAATTCAGATTAATTTAGTTAGTTTACAAAGCGCCTATTCCCACCTGAGGTTGTACCAGGATGCCATCTAAAATTAGAAACCAAGGGAGAATGGGAAATGTCTTGATTTTCTTTTTAGTTCTTTTGTTTCTCTAGAGAATGGTGGGTTTGTTATTGCTTTATTGTGACACCAACCATTAGTGTTGCTTTGTTTATCTCTTATCCCCATATTAATCGTAGACTTTTGATTGCTCCAGCAGAGAAAATGTCAAATCTAACTTTGTAAAATGACTACATTAGGATTATTTTTAGCATCCTGTGGCCACGACTTATTCTTTATCTCAACAGTGCAAACTATCAAGTCAGTTTTTACTTGTTCAAGGTGAAAAGAATCAGCTGATGCTGCTGAATAAGAGATTGGGTAAAATGTGAACAAAGTTTTACTTCATCATAGGGCCACACAAAGATAAAAGACCAGAGCCTCTCAAACACTTATTTCAACAAAAGAGCAAATATTAAACTTATCGTGATCTTTGATAAGATGGTAGTCTTTTGTCTGACAGATCAGCTATTTGATTCTTTTTTTCTCCTTTTTTAGAAAAATACAAAGCAAATGCATTATTTTTCTCTGTGTGATCATCGGAGTGTTTGCCACAAAAAACAGTTATTTCAATAGGAATTCAAATAGTTTTCCTTGCATGCAGACTTTTGTGATTCTTTTTCCAAAAGTCACCTTAATTTGGGTTTTCGTTGTCTTAAAATTACATTAAGTAAAGAACAGATTTTGATTTTTTTCTCATCAGTATATTTATTTTGGATCCTAAAAAAAAGATTTGGCGCAAAATCTCTGATTTAAAATCAGAATGTTCGAATTTATGATAAAAAAATCCTGTGCAAGTAACAGGAAGGTTTGCTGCGACTTTTACCCTTTTGTTGAAGAAAACAGGATTTTCCCTTTAGCTGAGACTGTTCACTTTCTCCTGTCCTCCATTCATTATCCAAGTGTTAAAGGAGATAAAAGTGGAGGTGAAAAAAAGTTTCAATGCAATCTTGTACCTCTTTCATAAATATAAATTTCATGAAATTATAGGCAATTACAGGCCAACGGCTCTAACGGCTCAAAATACTTTTTTTTCAGTGTTGGAAAATATGTATTTTCCCTCATTTTAGTTTTGTGAGTTTCAAAAAAGCAACTTAACTCACACAATATATGTTAAATCAATGTATTTTTGCTTGATTAATGTCTACAGTTGAAGTTGGCCTACATTCTGATGGAAGTAACACAAATGCAAGCAGACAAGACACTTTGCACTGAAGGGCCTTTAGCTCACAAGCCGGAATTCCAGCTTTTCATTTATTTACTATTTAGGTAAATAAACCATTTAATGAAGCTCCATGGTTTCATTTAATTATGTGTTTGAAGAAAGTGACAAATATCTTATTTATTCTTTAGGAGGAGCAAATCGAACATTGGCCAGCATTATCAGCCTCTCTCTGAAGTCTCAATGGAAAACCAGAATTACGAGGTTTAGCTCATATAAAATGTGTAAATTTAAAATCTAATATCTTATGTTTAGTTTTAAAAAACAGTTTTTCAAAAGTTAAATGATAAAAATGAAGTTCAAGGACTCTATATGAATAACTTTGTGTCATTTAATTATGGTTGGGCTCAAACCGCAATTATTAATTTTTTCTTTCATGATGAATTTTCAAACGGTTGATACTTATTTGATTTCAAGAAGACGAAACAGGCATACATACAGGGGCGGCAGTGGCTCAGGTGGTAAAGCAGGTCGTCCAATGACCAAGGGGCGGAGGCTCGATCCCCGCTCCCCCCAGCCAGCCATCGCTGTGTCCCTGGGCAAGACACCTCACCCTTCCTGCCTCCAGTGCGGCTCCACTGGTGTGAGAATCTGTATGAATGTCCCGGTGATGGTCAGAGGGGGCCATAGGCGCAAACTGGCAGTCAGGCCTCTGTCAGTCTGCCCCAGGGCAGCTGAGGCTACAGTACATCAGTAGCTCACCATCACCAAGAATGAATGAGGAGTGAATGAATAATGGACACATTCTAAGCACTTTGAGTATCAAGAAAAAGCACAGATGTATCTAATCCAGTATTATTATTATTTATATTGTATTATAGATGCACATTTACTAGACTTTTTATCGAGGCTGCTTAACCGTGCGTTGCCGAGGCCGGTGTAAACATAGCATGAGAGAACACAGTCTCCTATGTGGGATTTCGTATTTTTATCTAATTCTTTCGACGATCAGGTGCTGACAAATTGATCTGACAGCAAATACAACAAAACAAGGAAAACGGTTCATTTTTTTTCTACATCACATATGGAGCCTAAGATTAGATTACGGCTTTACTTTTGAGGTTTAGGCCTTTAATTATATTATTGAATAAAGTGTTTTTATTTCAGCTGATTCAGCGATTAACTGACCTTGACCAAAACTTTATAAAACTCCTAAACAGAGTTTTTTTTTACTAACAAGATTAATTTAAATCCTTTACTCCTTTACTGGTTAAAAAATTGGAAAGTTGGAGCAATCAGGCCTGTAAATCACATCCAATTGAGAAGTTCTTATACTGTGAGGTTATCTGGAACACAATTTAAGTGCAATCAAATCTCTAGGAAAAGATAATGGATGCATTAAATATTTACTTTTGTCGCCCATCATGGATTTTCCGAGTCTCTGTGGTGTAATAAAAAGCCAGAAATCGTGATTTCAACATGATGAGCCTGAATAATTGAAGCTTAGGTGATTTTTTATCAATCTTGCTTTCACTTATGTTGTGGGAATGTGTTTTGATGGATCGTTCACATCTCTTGTTAACTGATAGTGAAACATTCCAGCATGGATAACACAGGTCTTCGAAGGCTCATCCAACTCTTTAGCTTGGAAATTGGATTTTTATGGGAAGATTGGCTTTTTTCATTCTTGTTTGAGCTCATTCGCCTGCTGTGACATGCATAGAAATGTCCAAAGCAAAGACATTGTTTCAGCTTTTTGCTTTTGTGAATGATGAGAGGATGCATTTCCCCCTCAGAGCTCACTCGTTTTTCTTTTTTTCTTCCCCGGCTTTCAAGCTGAGTTTCAGTTACGAGCCATTGTGCTGTCGCTGCAGTAACTTAATCATAAAACAATCACATATGGAAACATGAACCTGTGTTCCAATGACACTGGAAGAATAAATGCACTCCATGCGCCACCACGGTGTGTGAATGCAGAGATACCTCTGAATGAATATTGATTATCTGCACAGGAGCGGGTAGCTCATATCACAAGATAATCAAGCCACTTTAAAGACCAGTTCCTTCGTTTTTAATGTATGCATTACAAGCTAATGGGAAGGTCAGATCATTGTTTTATTTCCAAAGATGATCTAAAAATGTCCCCCTGCAATTGGAAGTTTGTAAACAAGTTAAAAAAAAATCCGGCAGAGGAACACTCATGCTCTTAATGGACCTGAACTCAGACATTGGTGTATTTTCCATCAATGACTAAATTGATTTGTCTCTCTTGTTTTTCTTTTTGTTCCATGGTCACTTACTAAACCAGATCCGGAACCAGGGTCATGCAGACCCAGACCCAAACCTAGAATCGAACTTGATGCAAAACTGATATGATGGGCGCCTCTTTTTACATGGTGCAGCTCTTGTTGTCATTGTAACCAAGCACATTTTCACTCCCAACTCATCATTTATGGATGTATTTTCGGGGACCCCTCCCCATCACTGTGACGTTCCTGGTGTCCCCAACTCATCGTTATTCAACATGCTGCCTGTTTCCATCAAATCAAGGGACACCAACACCCAGGCCGTGAACCAGTACTGGTGCGAGGGTCGCTTGGTACCGGGCCGCAGACAGGAAACTTTGATTCTTTCCGCTTTTATTTTCTGATTCAGAAGGAAGAGTTATTTTCAAAAACTACTGGATTCTGTTCATCACATTCGCCAGTCTTGTGACATGAAGAGGTTGCTTAACTTAGCCCTCGCCTCTGAGCGCTGGAATGTATACATTCCAAATCTCCATGTAAAACATCAGTGATGTCACACAAGTTGTTGAAAGATATGTGCAGTAGAAAGTTTCTTCAGTCATTCCTGAAAATGAGAAAGAATAGAGAAAAGACCTGCTGCCTTTAATTTGAAATTCCAAAGGGAAATCGAACACTTTAAGGTTAAAGCAAAATTCCTTTTGCTTGTTATGTTCTCATAGACATTTCATGGCAGCTAGAAAAGGCCATTTGCCAACACAAATGCCCAGCCTGTTCTTCACAAAATCCCCTCTGGTCCCTGTGCTTCACCAGATGATGGGCGGAAGTGCCATTAGCCTGATGAAGCCACTTGGATGAGTGTGAAACACTTTAAATAAGAAGAAGTGCAGATGCCATGACTCAACTTTAAACCCCTTAGGATAGTTTCAAAAGTTCACAAGTGGTTCAAAGGTTCTTTTAAAGTAAGTAAGTCACCTGTGAGGAGAAGATGTTGCACCAGCTTTCAGAGAACTTGTGTAAAGAAAACTCCTTACCCTAACTGTACCCATAAGGATTGCATGGAAAATGATAATATGTAAGTATTTTTTAAAAGAGAAAAAACAACATATGCTAAAAATGCAATCTCTATAAATAAAAAATGTTTTCCATGTAATTTATATGGATCAGAAATGCCGCAATCATACAATGGTTGGCCACATTACACATGTGAATCAGGTATACACTGTGGTGGCCTCCTAAGGGGGATATCAAAGTAAAAAACGAAACTCCTTTTTTTATATTTTTATTTGCATGTTTCTTTTAAGATGCGGCCCTCGCTGTTTCCTTTGTCTTCAAGAAAACACTGATGCAAAGGTTATGATTTAAGTTGAAGAATTTCACCCGAGATGTTTTGAATTTTAATCAAAAATTTTTACCAAACGTGATTTACTTGGAATGTCATTCCACGTCCAGATTTTTGCTCTTCATCAACCTTGCTGGATGTCTGCTGTGCTTCTTTAATCAGTCAAACTACAGGGGGCTGGGTGTCCCTCATCCTGTCTAAAACCCGCTCCTCTCTGTGTGTCACGTTGCACCACACCAGTGACAGAGAACTGGTTTGATGACGGAAAACTGCGCACTCCCACTGAGAGAAAGAAAATCTGTTGCGACAACAACACATGAGAAAATAGCAATATGTTTTTGGTTGCATCACACAAGATGCACTCACATGCGATGATGTAATATATGATGGCTTTAGATGCAGAAAAAGGCTTTCAGAGAATTGCAGTCTTGGCTTGAGCCGTGTTGGAAACCCTTTCATTTATGAGTTTGAGATGGTTTGAAATGGCGTGGCAATATAACTGTGAAATAAAAGAGCTTTGGTTCCACTTTTGAAGATGAAAACAGATGCGTATGTTTAGTTTTTGTTTGTTTTACATGATTGAAACAGGTATTTACGGTAATCACGATTTGATTAAAAACAGTTTCTATTTCAATATCACAAAAATAATTCTAGAAACTAGATAGTATATAGAGTTTGAAAAGCACATTTTTCTACATTTTTTATGATCTTATATGAAAGATATTAAATGAAATCTTTATATTAGCTGCAGTTAATGCTTTATTATGGTAAATGGCTTGGACTTATGTAGCGCTTTATTACCTTCTTTGAAGGTCTAGAGCGCCTAAAGGTCCATACACATGTGTTGCGTAACCCTTGTGCTATCCTAGGCACTTTGACATTGGGAATTGGGTCATCTAGACCCACAAGACAGTGTGCTGAAGCTTTTTTCTTCAATGATTTATGTTCTTCACTGGTGTCCATGGATTACATGAAATCCTCTCCACCTTTGTCATGGTAGGGATAACACGTCAATGTAAGGGTGGGGTCATAGGATAGCACAAGGGTTAAATGAGCTTTTTGCACACTTTGTTCACACTAGACCGTCTCTACCTGATACTGGGACATGTACAGTTGGAAGAGGCTTGGTGCGAAATGTCGTGGTGGTGCAAATCTCGTTAATCTTCCTCCAGGCTTTTTCTTTTACAGCTCCATTCCGATATATGAAATACTTGGTGTCATAAAATTCTGGATGTCACAGGGCCTGCCTCACAATTATTAATTTCTCCTTCTTCATCAATTTTCAAACTGTTGGTATGTGAATTAAGAATTCGTCCCTACCAAATGCGAGTCCCCAATTGGTCAAAGTTCAGCTGATTTAACTTGTAATGAGCATTCAATGGCCGTATATTTTGAACGTAAGGCCTGAGAACAGACCTAAAAACATGGGTAGCAACGCATGAACTCAAGAGTTTTGCGGATGTAGCATCACCGTCACGCACCCACACATTTTTTCACACTGATGGCGGCTCTGCTGCCTAACACTGGTGCCAACCTATAACAATATAACAATGTAGGGGTAGAAATGTGGAGTTCAAGGTCTTGCCCAAGGACACTTGGGTACATAGGCAGGCAAGGTGGGAACCGAACTTGCAGCCTCCTGCTGCATATTCCATAGCCGCCCCAATATTATTATTATTATTATTATTTTTAATATTGTTATTATGTGTTTTGTTTCTTTTTTTTTTATTATGTATTATGTTTATTAATATCAACCTCCTCCAGTACACAGATCTGACCTTCAGTAACTGAAGAACTATCCTTGCCTATTTCTTTCTGCCTATCCTAATGCTGTTTTGTATTTTGCAATAGACATGTCAAATTGCTCACTTTGCTTTCTTAGTCTGGCTTTTGTTTGGTGGATTTATTTTCCAAAGCTGTGCCTCAGTTAATTAAATTAATTAGTTTGGATTTGAAATCATTTTCTTACTTTCTAAAGCCACACGAATAAAACATTCAAAACGTCATTAAAATCTCTGCCATAACACTAATTAAATTTATAAAGTGCACATTTTGTTTGGCCACACAGTATGGAAAAGTGATAAAATTTCTCTTCATTTCCTCTCATTTGATGAAAGAGGCTCACATTCACAGAAATCTCACATGTTAATTATGTTGTCGGATTGAACACAGTTATTACGCACCGCTCTGGCTTTCGATAATGAAACTATTTTCCTGCTTTGCAATAATACCGGGGATCTTGGCGATAAAGGGGAACAACTGACTTTGGCACGGATTGATTTCAAAGGCTTCATTTCACAATTGCAGAGGCTTGAAAAGCTGAAAGTGAGAAGTGGAGAGAAAGAGGCCATTTAAAGCCAGCTAGACTTTTCTTACAATCAATAAAATTCCATTTACAAAACAAGAGGTCGGTGGCTCAGTTAATTGCTTTGTGAAAGGAATCAGCCAACACAACGACATGTTTGTGGTTTTAAACACCTGAAAACGAGGAGCTGAGTATCACTAACAGGTTGTATGGACACAACCTTGAACAAATGTTTGCCGGCATAAAAAGCATGTTAGTAGCAGCACTTACAGATGCTGTGGAGAGAACGCTGATAATTACGATTGTGATCCGTCATTAAATATTAAGTATGCACTAAAGCAAGCAAACATCATCTCAGTCAGTCAGCACATACCACCTTGGCTTTTACAGACTGACATGATAGTGTGCCTTAGTCACAGCTGCCCTTACAGGTGGATATGTACTGCCTAGGGCTAAAAATGGGCAAATTTGTAAAAAAAAATAGAAAAGTCGTAGACCCCTCGGTGATCTTGTAGAATGAAAAATATTCACGCACATTTTTTTTCTACAAGCATGCTGAAGGCAACAGGTTGTAACAAACACCTATACAACATACAAGGGTAAATAAGGGCGAAGTGTCGTGTGGATTTTGCATTTTATAAATCCCCCAAACCCTGTGAACTGGAACCCATTAGTGGTAATCACGTGATAAAAGCGTGCTCCTTTCATGGTAATTATGTAACCTGACTGTAAAAGAATAGGAAATTAGAGCGTTGTTTGCATGAGAATCCTTTGGGTGTCCTACGGACACTTGGATATCACATGCACACCCCGTGTGTGCGGCATTCGCATACATTCAACATGGGGCCAGTACCGATACCTTGCAAATGAATAGAATGTGGTGTAGAGGCGACAGTATCACTCGGACGTCATAAGTGTGTGCAACTCATGCTTGACTTAGAAAAAATACTTATGGATACACTTCATTCCATTTTCCTAACATCCCTAGTATGGAAGCGATTCTGTAGCATAATTAAAAATAAAAGTCAAAACCATTGTTTTCTGTGTATTTTCAAGACTGTATAAATGAAATAATATAAAGAAGTTTAAAATATTCACCATCTGTACAGTTATCACAAACCCAGACTGTACAGATATGTTTTGCTGTGGTCAGTTTGGTCCATTTGACATTTAACTTGCTTGTGTAACAAAATCCCCCAGCGTTTATTTGGTGAACTGCTTTTGACTCGAGGAATTTTAGCCTAATTTTGGAAGTGAAAGCTTTGCTCTTTGGCCTTTACATCTACATTAACACATGCGTTCCATCAGTTTATGGGTTTACGCTTAACGATTCTCCGGACATAGCTTGCTCGAGCTATGAGCTACAAGCTTCGGTCCGCCGCAGAGCTCTTTTGCTTGTCATTCCGGCATTCGGGCAGCTGGCTGGCCGGTAGACATCCGAAGGCTACATGCTACATATCCCATCATGCACCACACATATCCCATAATGCATCTCGACCAATCAATGTGGCCCTGTAACTGTGACCCATTCAAATACAGAATAAATGATAGGCTACGTGGCATGTAGCCCACTAGTCTTCGGATTTAAAGCGACTGCTAAAGAGTATGTTAATAAAAGACAAGTCCTGAATATTATTATTTCAATTCAACCCTAAACTACAATATCTGTTGGCTGTCCGTCTACCGGCCAGCCAGCTGCCCGAATGCCAGCATGACAAGTAAAAGAGCTCCATGGCGGGCGGGAGCTCGTAGGAGCTATGTGTCCAGTAGGCGAAGCAGCAAGCTTGGGCATCCTAAATCTTATGATATTTTTCTTATTTTCATTGAAACAGTAATAAATCGATCATTCTTGTTTTTATTTTCCCTTTCTTGAACGAATGTGGGTCACAGAGACACGGAAAGTAACGCTGAAAGCGGCTTTTGCGGCAGGACGGAGAGCATATCCGTGTTTATGAATGACTAAATAATAATTATTTCGTTTGCACAAATTAATGATTGCGTGCGAACGAGATATTAATTTGTGAGAAGATATTAATTTGTGGGAACAAGATATTCATTTTATCCATGTCAGGACACCGGTTCCATACTTTTCAAAGGCTCTGACGCAAAATCTGTTCACAATATCTACATTGTGGAGATAAAGGACTTCAAGTAATCATGCCTTTAACCTAATCCTCTACTTTGGTTAAATTTTTTTTTTTCTGATTTACAAGATTTATTAAAAACATGTAAAAACACCCAGTGTGAGGAGCTTTAGAGTCAAAGAAATACACTTCAGAGCTACGGCAAAGGCATGTGTAAGTCCAATTATTGTTATTTTCCAGATATATGATCCTTGACATATTAAGCTCCTTAAATTTTCTTACAACCGCTTTTTCATAATTTAGTTTTTTTGCTGTCAAGTTGCTTAAAAAATCCTGTATTTTTGTCTTTTCTTTTTATCAAAGTCCAATCAGAGATCAGCTCAGACCCGTCATCCAAACATCCAACAGTTGTTTTCAGATTTTTTTACTTTTAAAGCTTTTCAAGTCATGACAGATGTAGGCCATTTTTTAGAGCCTGAAAATGTAGGTAGGTTACGCTGTTTTCATGCATGTGGACACAATGTGATTAATGTAGGCGTCGCTCAGAAGGAAAAACTACATTCATATTAACTGTCAACTGGAGATATTTAGGCATGAGAGCTTTAATAAGTAGAGCATTGTTCTGTCAACTGTGGCGGATTGACAACAAGGTGGTCCGTGAACTTCTGCAGAGCTATGGTTCACTGAGCCTGAATGGTTTATGTTTGATGGAGTCAGTGGAGCAAAGAGGTGCTCTATGTCTGCCTGGGCCGTCAGTCTGACAGCACACATCAAAAGCCGCATGAATAATTGCCTAATGCGGGAGAACAGCTCTGCTGCCAAACTCACCGTCTCCCTGAGAGGATCAAATGTTTGCTGCCTCTGCTAGCGCCCCTTAATAATTAACAAATCCTCACAAATCACTGGTTAATTCACAATATATGAGTCTGTTCTGTCTGCAGGGATGTTAATGGGATGCTAATGTCTATGTTCAGTTTAATTCAAATAGGTTTTGAAAAGAACCCTCTTCTAAAATATTTGTAAAAGAAAAAAACTGCTGTAGTCACTAGGGTTGACCCATAAGTGTGTTGTCCGGGTCCGTGGAGGGTTGTGGACGGGAGCAGCCGCATCTTAAGGGGAGCACAGGTGTGTCTCACAGTTCTCTTGAGGCTCATTCGGCCACCTCAAGGGACGTCATAAAAATGGAACGTACCAAGTTAATACATGTGGTAAGTGAATCAAAAAAAGCATTCGGTGGGAAAATGAAAGTTGCACACAGATACGACGTACAGATAATGCTATCGTACGATACACTCTAGCAGTCAGTAAAGAGTGAGTACCACCTTCTTACAGACCGTGCAAATGGACAGTCTAATTTCCTCAGTTCTAAAGGCAGTTATGACTATGACTTCAGTGAACCAAGGGATTTCACTTCACTTGAGAATTTCTGCCTTTTTAGAAAAAAGCATGTTAACATTTTACTTAAAGACCACAACCTTTCTCATTTTTTCTCAGATTTGACCAATTTTCATCCGAGCAATATTCGCAAAATGTACATAGTGGCTATGTTGCATGGCCTTAAAATGAAGTGCTTCCACCTTGTCTGGCAGGTTTCATCTGTTAGAAAGCAGAGTGAACATTTTCTTCTCACCGATCACAGGTTCAAACAACCCTGTGTTTCGTTTGATGAGCCTGCTGATCTGATGGCCGGAAGGGGTCCGCTGTCTGTAAATACAGCCTGTCTTTCACTGATGGCCACAGCGTGGAAGTCTCAGCTTGCACCTTGTGATTACGCACAGCCAGAAAACAACTGAGAGCAGCTGGTTGAGAAACCATTACAAAGCTTTCTGTACACTGTGCTTTTCTTCAATTAGATCCAAGAAAATATCTCTGTTGCATCACCAAAACCAAAAATTTTAAATTGCCTATCATTCTACATTGCAGCGCTAGTTTTATATCTAATTTTCCCATCAAAACACTGCAAACCACCCTGTTTAAACTGTCTATGCACACTTTTCTATGCTGTCACACAAAGACCAAGCTTTGAACTGTTACCTGCTACATGGAGGAAAATGTTTACATGATTAGGCTTTGATCGCTCTTCTCTGAAAGTCTTTAATGGGCATGGCTAACAGAAACCCACTATCTATGATCAAAGGTGTGACTCGCTGCACATGAGAGCAGCGATCTCTCCTGAATAATTTATTCAGCAGTTAACATGACAGTGAAAAAAGAAGGAGATCAAGGAAAGATATGAAAGCAGAATGCATCATGCAGCGGAAGCCTTCGTAATGGTTGCACTTTATCTTCGTAAAGAGAACTTATTAGAGTGCATACTAATCTAGCAGTTTTGATGGCGTGTTCTCAAATATGGAGGGGCACCTATTCTCTTGACGTTCACGCCTCTTAAACTGTTGGGTCGTCGTCATGCATCCATTCATCTTTGAACTTACCACTAAGTCTTTTTTTTCACAACATTTTACGGTTATTTGGGTATTTCAAATGTCAACATTCGCTGTCTTTATAGTCCCACAGAAATCATCTTTTGATCTATTTTTAAGGCGTTCCCAGTGGTCTTTAAATTAAAACCAAAACACTAAAATTTAAAAAAACTTGTGTTGTTTTCTAGGACATAGTTTCTGCAGAGCAGCAGGAGTTCATTAGAATTTGCCTCTGAGTTATGGCTGGTGGCAATGTGGGGTTCAGTGTCTTGCCCAAGGACACTTCAACAGGTGGAATGTCAAGGCCGTAATCGAACCTGCAATGTTCCGATCAGAGGTCGAATGCCCTTCCTCTGCAACACGGCCCATTTTTATATTATATATTGTGTATATTTTTTAATGCCTTTTAGTATTTCTCAGCATTTTATTATAAAACAAGTGGGAAGTTCAGTAATTATATAGGCAGGCACACTGTTTTTTTTCTTACTACCGTTTTTTGTTACAGCTCTCCAGATTGATTTGTCTCTTTCACATTCTTTTGGTGACTGTGTTCATTTTTACCTGCTTTTTGTGAGTCAGTTCTTTTGCAAATGATCACTTTGCTGCTGGTCCTTTCATTGCAAACTTGTATTTAGTAGTAGGCTACTTCTGTTGAATATCCTTTTTAATTATAGGATCCAATAATATTCTCACTTAAACTGCCCCCTTCAGATTTTTATTTAAATGTAGTGGTAAACTGTAGGTTTCTCTCATATTAGGTGTATTTTCTTTCCTGCAGAAAAAATAGCAACTCAGTTTCACTTTTAGTTTTGCAAATCAGAATTAAAAATGAAAATATCTGTTGTGGAAGGTGTGAGACTTTTGAACGAGTTGACATTAATTTTTGTTTAGGATTAGTTTCAAAATTCTCACTCCCATAATGCCCTGAGCTGTTCTCTAATGAGAGCAAAAATTGGCCATGTCCTGAATACTATATGACCTCCTGCGGACTGCTGCACAGCCTGCTTGCAAGCTTTTTCTAGCTACCTTTGAATTCCTCGTGACAAGAACACATCGTTATAGAATCGCAAAATCTTGGCTAGAATGAAAGAGAAAAGAAGAAAAGTCTGGCTTATAGTATAAACAGCAGTGTGTGGGACTAATGTTAATATTTTAGTGTTCTCACACCATCAGGTGACATCCTTTTTTACAAGCTGAATGACAAACTTTTGTGCTAAAATCCATTTTTTCACTCTGCTTCAGCCGAAATACATCAATTACTAAATGCACGAGGCATGAAATCTTTCACAAAAATCAGGAAAAACTCAATATTTAGTCAAGCCAACTTGATCAGCTGTACCAAAAGGAAAGCTCTCAGATGCTGCATTGATGCTCCCTGTGGGGTTTAAAATTGATGTGCAGACCATGTCATATCACTGCAAGGTACCTCTAGAAAAAACAGAAACTGTAGTGTTAGTGATGAACATTTCTACTGAAAATTGAAAATCTTGAGAATATTTTGATTTATAAAACTGAGTAGCACATGTTTTACTCATTCTTCTTTTTATAAACTCCTGTCAGCTGTGTGTAAATGACCCCTTATTCATCATGGAAGCTTCATCTTAATAAAAATGCTTTGGTCAACCAATGAGGGAAACTGGTATAATCTAGAGCATCAGAGGTGAAAAGAAAGAAAAAAAAAAATATGTATAATGTGACACTATGTTGCATCAGCAATGAACAATTATGGTAGCTGAGTAAAACTCCGACCTTTAAATGACGGAACAGGTCGTAAATTGTAGTTTATTTTTAAACAATGTTAATTGAGTCAAGAATTTTCTCCTTCAGAGTTCACGCTTCTGCGCCTTCTTCATCAGATTTGTAGTTCTCAATCCTCAAAAGATTACAATATCAATTAATAATAATAATTCATTATAAACTGTCCAAGAGACCATCACCCGTCTGAGCTCGTCTACATGCTGCCTTGATGTGTTACCCACTAGATTTCTAAAGTCTGTCCTGAACAGTGTGTTGCCATCAATTACTCAAATAGTTAACATGTCTCTTCAATCTGGAATATTTCCAGAGGCCTTAAAAACTGCAGTCATTAAACCTCTCCTGAAGAAAAGCGGTCTTGATCCCACTGTACTGAATAATTACAGACCTATCTCTAATCTGCCATTTTTAGGAAAAGTCCTTGAAAAAGTTGTCTACCAACAGCTCACTGATTTTCTCTTATTAAACAATTCATTTGATGTTTTCCAGTCAGGTTTTAGACCCCATCATAGCACAGAAACTGCTCTTATCAAGGTAACCAACGACATCCGCCTGAACACTGATGATGGCAAAGTCACTGTCTTAATCCTGCTAGACCTGAGCGCTGCCTTTGATACTGTTGATCATGGGATCCTTTTGCACAGACTCCAAGACTGGGTTGGCATCTCTGGATCTGCCCTAAGTTGGCTCAAGTCTTATCTGGAAGACAGGAAATACTTTGTTGAAATTGGGAGTTGTGTCTCAGACTACATGGCCTTGACTTGTGGTGTGCCCCAGGGATCGATCCTGGGACCCCTTCTGTTCAACCTTTACATGCTGCCACTAGGGCAGTTAATACGCAGCAATAACATATCTTATCACAACTATGCAGATGATACTCAGATCTATGTGTCACTGACAACAGGTGAATATGGGCCGGTGGATTCACTCAGCCACTGCCTCCAACAGATCAGTGCGTGGATGCAGAACAACTTTCTCCAGCTAAACTCAGACAAGACCGAAGTTATTATTTTTGGCCCACAGAAACAAAGAGAAAGTGTCAGCAGCTACCTTCATTCTCAGTCTCTTAAACCCTCAAATCAAGTCAGAAATCTAGGGGTAATCATGGACTCTGACCTGAACTTTAACAGCCATATCAAGTCAGTAACATCAGCGGCATTTTATCATCTGAAAAACATTGCCAAAATCAAAAACATAGTGTCAAAGCCAGACCTGGAGATACTTATTCATGCATTTGTCTCCAGTAGGTTAGACTACTGTAACGGCCTGCTCACCGGCCTCACCAAACGAGCTGTAAAACAGCTTCAGTACATCCAGAATGCTGCTGCTCGAGTCCTGACCAAAACCAGGAAGTATGATCACATTAGTCCTGTGCTCAGGTCTCTGCACTGGCTCCCTGTACCTCAAAGAATAGACTTCAAAGCAGCTCTGCTTGTGTACAAGTCTCTCCATGGCCGAGCACCAAAGTACATCTCTGACATGTTAGTGCCATATGAACCATCTCGTACTCTGAGGACCTCAGGGGCCGGCCTCCTGTTGATGCCCAGAGTCAGAACTAAACAAGGGGAATCAGCGTTTCAATGTTCTGCAGCTAAAATCTGGAACAGCCTCCCTGAAGTCGTAAGACAGGCCTCTTCTGTGTTCATGTTCAAATCTAGACTTAAAACATTTCTGTTTAGCCGTGTATATGACTGAAAGGTCCTACCTGCACTTTTCTTTCCTTTCCTTCCTTTATTTTTAAATCAATTTTCAATATTTTTTTTTTCTTTTAAAGTAAATTTTACGTTGATTATTTCTATGATGTATTGTGATTTTAATGCATGTTTCTGTTTTGTGAAGCACCTTGAATTACTTTGTGTACGAATTGTGCTATACAAATAAACTTGCCTTGCCTTGCCTATAAATTAAAAACAAGGCTTTCTGAGTGTGTAACGGAAAATATTTACGCTTGAGCTGATTTTTTAATCTTTCATTATTTTATTTTTTATGTGTGTCAGTGCATCTCGGTCAGGTCTCCCTTAAAAAACAGATTTAATCTCAAAGGACGCCCCTGGTAAAATAAAAATGGAATAAAATAAATTAACATAATGGGTTATATCACCTGTTATACTGATTGTCAATGTCTTTAGTCATTACGCTTCTATTTTATTAATAAATATCATGAAAATTAAAACAACAGTGCACAAATTGGTTGTCACATCTGACCATGTCTTTTTTAAAAGAAATTTGTTTAAGATTTTTGTGCGCTCATTTCCACCTGGCTTCCTTTTTTTGTTCATGGAGGTCTTTGCAAACGAAGCTCCGAGCTTCACAGTTCTGTTAGCCAAATGGAAGTGACAAAAAATGTACAGTTTCACAACTTTGTTTTGATTCATACTTGCTTAGTGCTTGACAAAAACAGTTTTAGTAAACATTTCTCCTTTTCCAAATCGTTGGCAATTATGCGTTCGGCCCCATATCTAGCTTTTTCTAATGTTATAATCACCACTGTTTACTTATTCCTCTTGTGTTTTGAAAAAGCCTCAATCCCTTCCTCAGGTTTCTGTTATTCCAAACAAACATTCACAGTCTCTGTTTTCTGCTGACTCTCAGCAGGGCAGGGATTAGCGCCGTGGTGAAAACCTCTCCATTGGCGCTGGCTTTATCATCAATGCCAAGTAGAGACAAAATGAGCTTCCTAAAGTTAGATCATCTGCCCCATCAAAAAAACTGTCCCTATTAGCCAGTCTTTTATTTTAAGAAATAGACTTCTTGGAAAACAAAATGCCAATTTTTCTTAGCCCTGTAAGATCTAGAATATCAGGATCAGAGATTTTTTAGTCTTTTCACATTTATCTGCAATGTTGGTCTAAAACCAATTAAGCCATTAAAGCATTTTTGTGTTGAAAAAATATAATTTAGTTGCAAAATAATCTATTTTGAGAGCATTTTATTTAGCATAAAGCTGGATTTAATGAGAATATTACTAAAGATTCTTATGTATATGTTCGAGTTTCCTATTTCAGTCAATCAATGGGTCTGTCTCTGATGACTGCAGGTCGGTTTACACACGTGTAAAAATAAGACTCTTAAAAAAAAGTCAGCAGCTTTCTTCCTCATTAAACATATTTATTTTCTCATTTGGGAGGACTGTTCATATTCCTCAGGCTTATAAGGGTTATTGTATTAAATGTCCACACAATATTGCTGTCAACTTTGAGTCTTAGTCACATGCATGGGGGTTTACCTATATGGGTGCAGTGGGGTTTTGGGTTGTCCGGGCCCCCGGAGGGTCATACAGAGGAGTGGCTACATCTTAATGGGAGCAGGATTTGGGGAGATAAAAAAAATCTGTACGACATGCCTGCTTCACACCTACTTCACCCTTATATACCCTTATGGAACATGCACAACTGCCATGTGATGCTCGTTCAGGAACTTGCTAAATGAAGGTTTTTGGAAAACGCTTTTAGCATACGGTCACAACCAAATCTGATTCGGTGATTGGTCAAAGTTCAATGTTAAACACGCATGCTCAATGCAAGAGTTTTGAAAGCGCATATACCCGTGTTTATGTAGACTTTTTATTGGAAGTGGTCGCTTGAACGCGTATCGCCGAGGGTGGTGTGAACATTGCATTACATCTTGTTAACCTGTCGTCTGCAGCATACACGTAGAAAAAAATGTGCATGAACATTTCCCTTAACAGGTTCACTGAGTGGTCTATGACCTTGATAATTTCATGCTTGGCCACCTTCGTGCCCTGTACAGCTTTGCCTGTTTTTGACCCGCAGACAGCCCGTATCCACCCATATGGGCAGTTGTGACTAAGGGCAGAAGTATACATTTTTATTTATTGTCATTTACCGTGAGTTGAGACTTACATTAACTGAGATTCCAGATAGGTAGCTTTTCTGCCTCTACAACTTAAGCTTTCAAGATTAATTTGAGCCACTAATACTATTCTGGTGATGCTCTTTTTTTTTTTTTTAACTCTGTGCTGTCAGTCCTTTAGGGTATCCTTCTGGACTAAGATGATAGTCTTGGAGTCACCAGAGCTAAATCTTTTAAACTGATGTGGGGCCTCGAAAAAGATAGCACAACCGAGGGTGAATATGGATTTCTCAAGTTGAGTGTCAGAACAAAAACATAGATCCACAAATTATCATTATGCTGTACTTGCCATTTAATATTTGACATTATCTTGTGTCTGCAGGCAACCAACACAAGTATGTAATGAACATAAATGTAAAAAAAAGTGATGCACTGGGTCCAAGTACTTCTCGGCATAATCTTTTCATGCATTCTTGCCGTCAAAATGAGGTTTCCAGGCAACCCATGAAGACTGTGAAATCCAAGATATAATGTGTTAATTAGTAAGCATAGAGGTGCTGATGGCAGGATTTCATTCCCCCTCTTTTCTGACAGAACCCAGCTGTTTCCTCATGTCACTAGACTTTGTGCTAAACTGAACTAAAAGTCTCCTGATAGTCACACTCTACAACTAAACCTTCTAAAGAGTCAATCTTCATATCGAAGTCGTAGTCACAGTAAATTACTTGGAGAACCTTTATTGGTTAAACCCTGCCTCAATCATTATTATTATCTTTACATCAAATACATGTTAAAAAAAAGGCTAGAAAAGCTATAAATAATACAAGAAGTCCTTAATGTATTTAGAGAAACTAAAGAATGAGACAAAAAGAGAAAAACTAAATCAAGGATTAATAGGAAATACAAAATTAAACGCATTACTTTTAGCATTTTTTTATATCTTTCCACATACTCAAAAATCACCCAAAGATCACACATAGATTTAGATACACAACTGTTACAGAACCCGCTCTGACCATCTTTTTTCAAAGCGATCCTGGTCTTTTAATTATGCAGTTTTTTTTCCCAAAAAAAAAACCTGTTGTTTTCTGGGACATAGTTTCTGACATAGTTTCTGCAGGAGTTTATTAGAAATTTGCCAACGAGATGTGGGCAGGACCGTTGGCACGGAGCAACCCCGCCCCTCCTTCCTCTCTCTGTGAAAGCTCAGAGCAGGGATCTTAACCTGCCCAGTGCATTTTTTCTATCACAAATATGCCTTTTTCCACACAGCTTATTTTCGTCTTCTCCTGATTTGCAACAGTTTGAATTAGGAATTTGTCAGCACTTTGCGGTTTAATTTGTATAAGTGATGTTTTTGGTCGTGCTTGAGTTGTCCCTTTCCAGTCACTTCAGGCTCATGATAATCATCCACAGGTGTTTTCATTTCTGTTAATTGTCCTCAGACTTAAAGGGTTTGGTTTTCAGTTTGTCATGGTCAAATCATCTGCTCTGCTTTGTCACCCCTTTTTGTTTCTCCATGGCTTTTGTCATGTTTAGGTTTCTATATAAAATGCTTAGGTTTCTGCCACCAGGCCAGGTCTCCCACATTTTCCTGACACAAATATTTACAAATGCAGTTTTAAGTTTAATTTTCAAGATATGTATATTATATATATTTATATGTATATGTATGTGCATGTGTGTGTGTGTGTGGGGGGGGGGGGGGGGGTGCGTGTGTGTGTATATCATCTTCAAAAAAGTGCCACAAGAACATGTTAGACACACAAAAAACAAAATTTTCATCAGACTGTCTCTTTAATGTTTTACTTATTCTTGTCTGATTTTAATCTTGGTTTATTTTTATTATGTAAACATTTCATTGTGTTGAGGTTTATTCATAAAATTTTGAAGTTTCTCACAAATCACAACATTCCGCTTTCTTCACCTGTGATAGATCTTGGTGTCAAAATCGATTCCACTCTAACATTTGATCATCATATATGTCACCCCTCCAAAGTCTCTTTTTTCCACCTCAAAAACATTGCAAAGCTCCTCCCTTCACTCACCCAGTCCGATGCAGAAAAACGAATCCATGCATTTATCTCCTCCAGTCTAGATCTACACAATGCTCTCCTTCTTGGGATTCCTGGCAGGAGCCTGGAAAAGCTCCAGCACATCCAAAACTGCGCTGCTAGGGTCCTGACAAGGAGACGCAAATTTGCCACATCACTCCTGTTCTTCAGTCACTTCACTGGTTACCCATTCGTTCCAGAATTCAATACAAACTCTGTCTCCTCACCTACCAATGTGTCCATGGAACTGCCCCTGCCTACCTCAGTGAGCTCCTTTCCCCGCACGCCACTTCACGATTCCTCCGTTCAAATTTCACACATTGCCTTCATCAACCAAGGACCAGCCTAACCACAATGGGAGACAGAGCCTTTCAAGCTGCTGCCCCTCGACTCTGGAACAATCTTCCACAATCTCTCAGAGCCCCACAAAGCCTTGGCACATTTAAAATAGGCCTAAAAACTGTCCTTTTTAATAATGCTTTTTAGTACTTTTATTGTTGTTTTTTTTGTCTTACTTTGTTCTTATCTTAAACCATTGTAATTCCTGCCTTCATTGTAGCGCTTTGAGATTTTACCCAAAATATAAAGCGCATTCTAAATAAAATGTATTATTATTATTATTATTATTATAAATTATTTAGCAATTTCCTCTGTTTGGATAAACACATTTCTTACATTTCTGCATTGCTAAAGGCTAGTGCAGTTTAAAGTAGCAACAGCTGTGCACCGCTCAAAATTGTTCCCATTTTCAAATTCTGAGTGTATTTATGAACTATCAAAGTTTTAGGATAAACTGTTTTTAATTCAATCTCAGACACCTCATATGGCAAATGGGAATTCCCATAAATGCTCTGTAATACTTTTGCTCTGCTTAGTTTTACCAAGCAGATAATCACTGCTCTTGTTGGGACCAGTGAACCATAGAGGCGAAATGTCACTCTGAGTATGTTATTGTTGTAAGAGATTTAAATACTGTTAAACACAACTAAGAAGAGTTTAGTTTGATGCAGATGTAATTTTGCACAATGTCCAAACAAGAATAGCTGCAGTAACCCATGTGTCTGTGTGTGAGATAAGGGAAACTCTCATAAGGCTCATGGCAACATGCACAGCTCTCAGTGTCTCCATCTCTGCTTTATGTGATGTGACACTTACGACAGTTTTCAGTGCCAACCTGTGTACTTGTCTCTCTCCTCTGGCTCTATTATTAATTCAGAAACCATGTGAGTACATGCCTTCTCTCCTCCTCTGCCGTCTACTAAAAAAATATCTTCGAAAGACGGAAATACAAAAGAGCATAATTAGTCAGGAAGATTTCAGCTATTATTGTAAATGAAGCAGAGCTATCGTCTTACAATGTCTAATTGGTTTTGGATCACAGAAGAACGAGGAACAGCAATGAGTCACTTACCAATGCAAGGGGACATTTAGGTTCCCAGTACTCTGTATTTCCCAAGATAAGGTGGCCTATCATTATACAGTGATTGTGTTAAGAATGGATCTTGGTGATGCATTTCCTGTTGCTGAATAGACTTTTTTAAAGTTCCCTTATAAATGGTGGTTTATTTGTAAGCAACATAAGTGGTACAATAATATATATAATGATTTTGGATTGCACCCAAACTTTGCTAGATCTTTCCTGCTAATGTCAAAGACGTTGTGTAGTTCGATACAATAGATTCAGTCTAAAGCGACTTGGCATGTAGGTAAATAACACATTTTTTGTGGCATTTATGGTCTTCATCCAAATATTTCTCCCAACATTAGTTAAAGATCAGATGACGTGGTTAGTTTAACCAAACTAGAATTGACAACAGCTCAAAGGTGATTCCCCAAATCTGTGTGGGATCAGTAGTTGTCAAGAGATCAAATCAAACAATTTTCTTTGGAGATGAAGAAGATCTTACTCAGCTTTGGAGTCATTTTTCTCAGCATTCCTCCTAAAAATGGTCTGACTTAACCCCCTTCACCCCCTGGACGCTCACACTTACAAGTCATTGGTTCACCAGAAGCCAAACTTTTGACCACTCCAGCTGCTCCTATGGCAGCCCTTCTCCCACCCCGCTGCACTCCTGCATGCCTAAGGTTTCGAACAATAGACTTGAGTAAAAACCATGAAACATGCCGGTACTTTTAATGGTAATCAAGAATCAAAAAGTAATTAAAAAGCAGTAATAAATCTGTCTATAAAAGATATATAAAAATTAAATCTGTATGAAAATCTTTAATGAAAATATAGGCTTTTATGAAAATGAAATCCTTGTGGATTTCTTTTACCATTCACTGTGATGCTCCGAGAGCCTGTTCTTCAGAGCGAGGGGCTGTCAGACCCCTTTATGATGGCTTCGACCCCTGGAGACCTCGTCAGAACCACAAGCTTGTCTTTGCACTCAGGATGTTTAAATTCTAAACCGTTCAGTTTCAATGGTTGCCTTATGGATCAAATGGTGAATTCCTGTCACTTTTGACATGAAAATGCTCATTTTTTAATTTTCCGTGTCATGTATGATTCTACCAACTCTGTTAATTTAATAAAAAAACATCTAAATAACAGCTCAGGTTCTAAAGTCAAATAAAAAAGTACAACTACTGCAATAGCTCACTCACATGAAAAGAACAAATAAATGAAGGAAATAAAAACAACTAAAACAGCTTTTAAAAAGCCACTTACTGCAAAAGCAAATGCATGATCACATATTTTCAATAGAATTTTATAAATATAATCGTGATATATTGTTGTTTTAAATAGTATAGCCATTCATAAAATCTCTCGACTTTCTCCTTTTGTAGTTTTTAATACATTTACCTCACCAGCCACTTTATTAAGTACACCTTGCTAGTTCCGGGTTGGTCCCCTTTCTGTTGCCTTCAGAACTTCCTTAATCCTTTTGTGGCATAGATTCAACAAGGTACTGGAAACATTCGTCAGATAGTTTGGTCCATATTGACAGAATAGCGTCACATGGCCCAATCTCCCATTCCACCACATCTGGAACCAGTCTGGTCATTCTCCTCTGACCTCTGGCATCATTCTGTCCACAGAACTGCAGCTTATGGGTATTTTCTCTGAAAAACCCTAGAGATGGTTGTGGGTGAAAATCCCAGTACCCAGTTTCTAAAATACTCAGACCAGCCCGTCTGGCACCAACAACCATGCCAAATTCAAAATCACCTCTTTTTTCTCCATTCTGATGCTCAAATTGAACTGCAGCAGATCATCTTGACCATGTCTACATGGCTAAATGCATTGAGTTGCTTTCATGTGATCGGCTGATTAGAAATTTACATTAACGAGCAGTTCGAAAGGTGTGTCTAATAAAGTGCCCCGTAAGTGTAGTTAAATATAATTGATGTTTTTAAAATTTAACTGTCCAAAAAATTCACTGTTGAAAATGCAAAGTTAAAAATTTAGGATCAAGCACACAAAACATTTGCATGCCTTCTCTGCACTGTTTTTTGTTTAGACTCACCACCAAGTCTTTATATAATTAACTTTTCCCATATTTTGAACACAAGATTAGGCTTTTAAAGTAACCCAAAAATATAAACAAATGCAGCATATGCCAATGACGTTTCATTGGCTCATTTCTTTCCTTGTTTTTTTCATGATTTATAATTTAATATCCCTTTGAAACTGGTCATTTATTAAATGTACTTCATAAATGTTCTTGCCAAGTAAAATTGCCCTCACATAAAGCATTTTTTAAGAGCTTTCTAGTGGCCAAAGTGTCTACATGAAGCATTGAAACCCACATTTCATTTTGCTCTTTGTTTCTGCATCATGACAGAACAGTGCATCTTTCTTTTGAAGGGCATTCTTCCCTTCTGTCTTCTGCTCTTTGTACAAGCACATGCATGCACATCATGTCAAGTGCTAGGAATGCCAACTTCCTGACAAGTAAATGAAAGGTCCCATCGTTCTTCTCGTTTCTTCCCAGGTGACACCCACTGTCCCCATTCTGTCACCATCAAAAAGCCGAGCAGGATGCAGAGAACCTCAAAAATGGTCCATTATGGGCTGCCAGGGGGAGCGCAGACACCATTAAGGAGTGGTATCAGTTACAAATAATGCATGTCTCTAGTCTCATTCTCATCTCGTGTGAGAGAATCAGGGCAGCACAAAAATATATAAGCAATGCAAGGGACCTTGCAGTCTGAATAACGCCCTCGTGATCACAGGCCAAGGACGTGTACTCACCAGAGAGGCAGCGAATACAAGATGTTGTCGTATACTTCCACTTTAAAGCCATTTAACAGCTGCCTGAACAGCAAAGACATGACTGCATTGTTGATGCTAACAGCTCAGCGCCTTTTGTTTATGATGGGATACAATGACTGCACTGATAAAGTGGATTGATAGGGAAGAGTTCTCATCAGTCTGGACCACCTTGCTGCTGGTGAAACGTGTCTCTTTGGATATCAAGGATGGGAAAAATGGAATTAATCAATACCCCACAGCAGGGCTTGTTTGAATTTCAGCTCATGTTGTAGACAGCAGATTCTATCAGAACATCAAGCACCGCCCCTGAAACATCTATAAAGACAGCGTCAATAAACATAACTAATGAAATTATGTTTAAATACTTCTGTCAGCAGACTGTGAAAAGCGGTATGTCCAGAAAATAGGTTTTACAATTTATATTTATTCACCGTGACAGAATTTGAAAAGAAATTGCTCACTGCTACTTTGTGGCTCATTAAGATTTCCGTCACAGATGGGGATCCGTCCTTTGCTTACCTCGATTTTGCTCCACAAAAAAAGTATTATTTGGCTAACACATTCATGCATGTGACATTTTCAACAGACATGGAGTTAAAATAAATGCCCTTTGCCGAGTCTGAGTGAAGACGAACCTGCTGTTTAATCACCAAAAGAATACATATTTGTGTTTTTTTTAATAATTACTTTACAATTTGAAAGCAAGGCTCATTCCAGTCGTAGGGGTGAGATCTTTTCACTCTTTTAATGTGGGATGCTGGTATGTTGTGAGGCGTATTTTTAATGAGAAAGCTAAACTGCCTTCACATGCAATGATTTTTGTTGAAATGAAACCGCTTCTGCAGATTGTGAATGTCAAACCGGCAACTAAATGTTCCGTGGTACGTCGGCGGCCACAGGCGATGAGATTCACACTTGATGAGCGAGCGATGAGCCTGAGCTGAGCCCCAAACTGGAAGCTGAAATGAATAGAAAGCAAAAGGAATGTGAGCTAAATGACATAAACCTTTACATCCTTTTGATTAAGGATGTCTAGACGCCCACATTTTCCTCCATGTTGTACCCAGTTATCTGAAAGATAACAGCAAGGTTTTGTCATAGTTTAAGCATTGGATTATTTGTCTGGTATTTAATTCCAACTGTGTTGTTTATAAGGGCAAAAATTCCCAGAATACTCCCTGCTTTGCTTTTCTACTTTTAAATAAAAACTTACAGCTCCATCAGCTCTAAGATTAGAAATATCTTCTCAATTTTTTTAAAAAGTAGCTCTGCTTCACCCGGGCCATTAGTGTTTGACTTTCCTCCTGCAGAATGGTTAGATTATGATGCTCACTGCTGAAATTTTAATAGGGAATTTGGGATCAAACACAATTTCCTGTGTTTATTGATGTTGGGAAAGTTTATGACTTCCCTGTAAAAAAAAATGTCGATATATGGGGCTTAGCATCAGAGTCGGGGAGCGAGAAGACAGCAGGATCATGGGAAAATGTGAGGAATCATTGCTCGTAAATAGAGATTTCATGGAAACATGGCATGAACAAGATGTGATAGTTAACTACTCTCTGAGGGGCTCCTGATGATAGTAAGAAATCAGACAGTTGGTGAAGAACGGCACATACCACTGCAGTATTTTGTGGTAAGTGGACTGGTACATCACTCCACAAAGACGAGTTATTCAGGAAAATGTTTTGAAAAATCATTAGAAAGTGCTTGCTGTCGCCTGAGGCACTGAGAAGATAAGATTTCTGTCTACAACTGAGTAGAAGAGAACAGACTGTTAACAAAGATATTTCTAAAACCCTCTAGAACAGTCCCATACCATCATACCGCCACACTTCTCCACTAAACTTCACAGCTTCTACCAACCAGTCAATCCATCCAAATGGAAAAGGTCTGAGTTTAGCTTTTTGAGGTTCAATAAAAATGTAAGTATGTATTATTTATGTGGATATTAAGAGAGATTCATTGAAACTCTTGGCAGCACAGCACAGGCCACAGTCTTTAATTCCAGCCTTTGCAATAAAAGATAATGAAGCATTTTACAGACACTTTAGATGCGACATTGAGATACACAAGTACAGCCTCTGGATATGAGTCTCATCATCCACTGCAGTCCTATCACCTATTTCAGGTTCTATGGGGATCTAAACAATGTCTTTCTGAATTCCACCATCTAAAGGTCTTTAAATGTATTGTTACTTTTGAATTAAGCAACACCGTCATTGCAGATGGAAACTGAACCAGAATACACATTAATTAGACTGAGGGGCGTTTGTCTTGCTTTTATTTAGTGCGGTCATGCAATTAATTTTTTTGAGCGATTAATTAATTATGACCTGCATTTAAATAATCATATTAATTTATTTTTAATTTAATCCATTAATTGCTATGACAACCCTCATATGGAGGTATTTTCATACATTTGTGACATTGTGGCACAGTAAAAGATAAAAAATACCATTTAAAAAGTGGCTTTATTAAAACAGGCTTTCAACCTTTACTTTTACACCACCAAGTGAGATTTATTTTCAATCTCAAACAATTGAAAAAAAAATCAAAACCCAGTCCCCAGGTCCAGAGTTCTCTATAATTTATCACATCCAAAACTGTAGGAACACTTTTCTGAGCAATCCTGAAACTTCTTTTTAATACTATGTTGACGTATCTCATTCCAAAATTTTCAACAGGTCAGTAGCAAAAATTAGTGATTTTATTGTTTCCTTTAACCTGTTTGGTGAATTTGATCTTTTGAAGAGTGGGATGCAGCAGAGGATTATTAATTTTCGTAAGTGACCGTGGAATAAAAAGGGTAAAAGGATATTCCCCCTCAAGGAGTCCATCATCAAAAACGAATTAACTTTGCATTAGCAGCTGTTCTTTCTAAGAAAGTCCTTTGATGTGTGTACCAACATGTTGCTCTTCTTTTATAAGTCTGTTGTGGCGAGTGCTGTCTTCTATGGGGTGGCAGTATGACCACAAGGGATTGCAATCGGTTGGACAAACTGATAAAGAGGTGTGCATCTGTGATCGGGAGGAGGGTGGACTCTGTGGGAACTGTGCTACAGAAGAGGATGAGGGCCTTAACTCAAAGCATCCTGGACAATCCCAGACATCCCTTGCACAACACGATGTCTGGACAGAGGAGCACACGGAGTAATAGGCTCCTTTCACTGCGCTGCAGGACAGAGTGCTTGAAGAACTCATTTGTCCCTTTGGCTATCAGGCTGTTTAATGAACCTGCCTGAAATGAACTGATATTTTATTTTGTGAACTGTCATTTTACTGTTGTTTATTGTGTGTGGTTGTGTGTGTTTTGCTGCCGGACACCTGAATTTCTCCTTTCGGAGATTAATTAAGTATCTATCTGTCTGTCTGTCTGTCTGTCTGTCTGTCTGTCTGTCTGTCTAATTCATTGGGATTAGCGCGATAATTTGACATCCCTACTTTTATTAAATAAAAATATTACATTATCCTCCTGTGTATAACTTGGAGTTTCACATCAACCCTTAAGTTAACGTATATGCTTACGTTATTGCTAACACATGCATTTATCATGAAACTACTACTGCAGGGTTGGTTCCTTTTGCTGAATTGGAGAGTTCTGTGATTGCTTACACAACATAGTAGAATTGTTTAAAACTAAGTTTAGATCATCTTACTTTTTATAGTTTAAGTTTAAGTTTAAGTCTCAAAGGAAGATAAAACCCTTCCTCGGGTGAATTTTGAACTATATTCCATCTGAGAAGATAAAGACACTCATTTTGACATATTTTGTCCTTGGTGAAAGCAGCAGGAAGGCTGATAAAATGCAATAAAAGACTCTGGCTTTTGGTACATGACTTTAAAGGTTATTTCTTTCTTTCTTTGAAGGTTGTAAATTTATATTTCATCTGAAAGGCTGTGAGCTTAATGTTTTTCCTGACAGGACACAATGCCAGGAGTACATTGTATATCGAAATAACACATTTCAAGCTGGGTAGAGACCATTTTCTAAAGCTTTCAGCAATTTAATCCACAACAGAAATGTCAGGCATAGGTCAGTTTTGCAGAGGGTTGAATGTAATCATGATTTATTGCTTTTTACTTTGCATACTCTCAAATCTATTCTTCAATCCGTTCATCAATTTTTAATCATTCATTTCTAGGATTTTTAATTTTTGAAACTCCAGAGATATGAAGCTAATTTCACCTTGATATTCATTTTAATATAAATAGACAAAAAATATTATTTCAGCCATATCCAAGGATTAGCTTGAAGACACACTCCAATAAGAGTCATGTTTTGGTGTTTTTACGTGTTCTTGTGGCATTTTTCTGATGATGGACAAAATACATTTCTAAAAACTTCTTTATTCAAATTGTTGTAAATCAGAAGTAGAGGTAAAAATGCCGTTTGAAATAGAGCGCATTTGTGATGTAGAAAATACGCTCCCTGAGCTTTCAGCAATGGGGACAGGAATAGGGGGTGGGCTTGCTCTGCGCTGAAGGATCCCGCCCACAATTTAGAAGTTACTTTTTAATGAACTGCTTGGACTTTTGTCAAGTTTTCAAAACTTTTCCGAGTGGTCATTGTTGTCAGAAGTCAGAGTTCTGTCTCCCTCTCTGCTCACCAGCGGGAACAGTCTCCAGAGTTCTGAATGCACTTAATTTCCCAGCAACCCCAGAGCATAGTTTCTGGATGCCACATACCTGACTCTCATTTGCAATCACTAACCTTACACTTAAGCACTGCACTGAGCCTCACTCAGTGCGGAGTATTGCTTGTACCACTATGCCTGCATTACCGAGCGTTGTATTTGGACCTGATCTTCTGATTTCCTGACGCTGTTTTGTCTCTGATTCCATTTGCCTGCTGCCTACCCCATATTTCGCCTGGATCCTGCCTACTCCTGTTTCTTCTCTGATGCTCCCATGCTTGTTATTGACCCCTGACCCTGATTTAGCTTTGTGGACTTTTAGCTGAGCTAATAAACCTGCTGCATTTTTAACCAGCCATCTGCCTGTTCTTGTGACAATTGTTATCATTTAAGACATTCGTCTCTGAGAATCCTGGGTAGTTAGTGGTTCCACTTCCAGCTGAGTCTGCTGGTTACCACTCAGGGCTGACAGGAACTGTCACCAGCTGTGCTGCTGGGATCATGTCGCCCCATTGAGGACAACAGAACCTGCCTCCTCTTTAGACCTGTTAGTCGTTTTTACAACATTCAGCACCTCCTGCTTCTCACCTCCTGAGAATAACACCTTTAATGCCATCCACCATAATTTTATCCTGCTGACACATCCAAGGAGAGTGCATGCCACACACATGCGCGCACTACCACCAGTAGAAAGTAGAAAATGTCTCATTTCAAGCTCCAACAAAAAGACGTCAATTCAGTTCCCATTTTTTTCTGATACAGACATCACCATGTTAGAACCAGAAATCGTCAGTAAGCAGTGATTGGTCTGAGAGTCCTTTTCTCATATACATTTCATAACAGAGTGAGTGGGCCATCATCCAGAGAAAAAGACTTGTTTTCGGCTCCGACAAAATGAAGTAAATTCAATCGCCATTTTATTTGCGATAAAAATGAGGTCTTGTTGGAGCCAGATTTTGTCAGTAAGCAGTGATTGGTTTAAGTCGATTTGAGTCAACATTTCTATGGCAACCCCTCTGTGAGTGAGCACACCCATTCCACTTGAAAGCAAGCTCAGGAGAATCTGTTCAACGTTTTGGTTGTTCAACGGGAGACCACATATTTTTCTTGAGGCGTCTGATTGGCCAGTTTATAACTTAACCTTTGTGCTATCTTAGATGACCCCCCCCTGACATTGACGTGTTATCCCTACCATGATCAGCCTGTTCAGCCACTGTTCAGCCACTGCGGCTCTGGGTGGGGACCTGCATCACCGCTTAGCTGTGGTGGAGTGGTCCCCGCCTGTGATGTTGCATTTGGCTGTCTATGCGGCTGTTCACAGGGGGGGAGGTTCCAATTACTAGCGTTTCCCGCATCATGTTTTTGTGCTCAGCATATGTTTTACAGCCTATTTTTCATTGTCATTTCCCATCAGTTAGAGAGTGGGAGGTGTGAAAGGCGTGGGGGGCTAGGTACGGGGAGGGGGGCCCTATTATTTATTTATTTATTTATTTATTTATTTATTAATGCTTGCTTGTTTTTATATCTTGTATTTTAATGTAAAGCACTTTGTGTTATATTTTTATATGAAAAGTGATTTATAAATAAAGTTTGATTTGATTTGATGACAAAGGTGGATAAATAAACTAAACTAAACTAAACTAAAACTAAACTAAATGTGGAAAGATTTCATGTAATCCATGGACACAAGTAAGGTTCACAAATCATTTAAATAAAAAGGTTCAGAGCACTGTCTAGTGGGTCTAGATGACCCAACTCCCAATGTTAAAGTGCCTAGGATAGCACAAGGGTTACCAAAGCTTGCACAACAGAAAAAGTATGAAAAAATTAGGGTTTGCAAGAACATGTTAAAAAAAGGTAGAAGAGCAACAACCATTATTCTGACCAATATAATGACTGAGTAATGGCTGCTTATTTCTCAATAGAAAACTATGGAACTTCTTTGAGCCAACTTCCTGTTTGGAAAACCGGGGGACACCTTGGTGTTCCAATCAGGTACTCCCTGTTTGGAACTCTCCAGTTTTCATTTACAGTTTACTGCAGGGGATGTCTCAACACATTACACTAATTTAAAATCTCTCCATTTGCTCACCATAACATTGAGAAAAAACAATGTAGGTTCTGCTAACTGCTTATGAATGGTTTTATGGTCTTGGGCCTTCATGTGTATTTTTAGATTTAGTAGCATATCTTTTTTTTTTTTTTTATCCAGGCAAAAATTTTCAACCATAATTTGGACGATACATACCTTTAAGCTTGTGATAAAAAAAAAAAAAGTATTTCAACAATACAAATGTTATTGTATTTTACTGCACATTTTCAATCATTTTTGCACTCCGCACAAAAGCAACCATTATACAATCTTGAACTTTGGATGAGGTTAAAACTTGAAAACATTTCTTCCACAATGTCAAAACTCTTGCTGTTTCTCTGAAATTAGATTTACCATTGCAGAATAAATGTGTCTGCTAGTGCTGCACGTTTTTCTTTCTTCTTCTTGAACTCTCTTTGAGGCAGCATGGATGAAAAGCACACTCATGGTGCTTTCTTCCAAACACACACCATTGTCCTTGACCGCTGCAATAAAACTGATGTTCTCTCAGCAGAAAAAAAATTTTTTTGCACCAAATCCTTAAAAAATGACATCAAGCTGAAATTATCTGTTGGGGAAAAAGAGATGATCAGTGTGCTGCCTTTATCCTTTCTCAACGTCGGCACAGATGAGGAATGTCAGGAGAAGAAGTTGTGAAGCCAAGGACGAAGAGTGTAGTGTCTTCTTGTGGTGAAGACATAGGCCCATCAAGTGAAAAACACAACACATACTGTATAAAAGGTAGACTGACAAGTGGAATCAGCAGCGTGATTAATGTGACAACCCTTAAGAAAAGGTTATGGATCCAGAGGGAGCTCTAATGTCTGAAAGACATGGAGGAGAAACAAAGTCCAGAAAAGGGCTCGACTCAAGAGAGGTGATAAATTACAGGAGTAGTTCACTCCTGTGCTTTTTTTATACTGTGTCTCCTATATACATTCTTCTCCATTTAATATATAGCTTCAGTGTGAAGAAACGCATGCTAATATTGCAATTTATTTTAGTTAGTTTAAAAGTGACTCCAGCATTGCTGCAATACTCTTTCCAGGAAATTATATTCTGACAGGTTGCTATGACTCTTCTCATTATAACTGGCATATATTTATTGTGGCTGAGCAAAATAAATCCGCATATTAATATGAAAATGTCAAAATATTAAACGTAACAGTTGTGCAAGAAATTATGCTTTTTATTTTCTATTCTATGGAACTGTTTTTTTATGTTTTCTGCTTATAAATCTTGCTGAATTCGCACAGGATGGAAACAGAACTGAGGTCTTGAATACTTGTGACAGTCTTTGGAAAAACATTAGACCCAGAAATTTTAAAATAGTGTAACTGTATAATGAAGAATTAATTTTTAACACATTTTTATGTTTGTTTTTTCAAAACAGCAAGTAGTTATTTAATGAATAGCATAAGATGACACCATAAAGTTTCAAAAAAATGTTTCCGCTTAAAGTGTTTTTGAGATGGTACGGAAGCAGCCATTTCGAAATGAGCAGGAAAAGCCCTTCTGCTGCCTCTAGTGGAATGAAGATGAACTGCAAGGCAAAAACATGGGCCAAGTTATATAACATAGTTACATACAATGTTTTTTGAGAAAAGTTTTCATCACACTAATCAGAACAGCCCCTCAGAAATGCATGTATCAAGTATGCTACAGATGAGTGTTAAAGAGCCAACCATGATAAATTTTACGTGTGTATTTTCTTTATCTTCTTTGAGACATCATGAGCTCTGGCTGAAAGTACAGTGTTGCTTTTAGCAGCCTACTATTAAGGGAAAGCAGTGGGCTGATTTGGTGTCAGTGGAACTAATTACAGGTAATTAGAAGTCAAACATCTTGAAGAGACAGAATAAAACAAGGTAAATTGTCTGTCTTAATGATGGGTTTAGGGGATGTATGGTGTCGTTTATGGCAAGAGAGGCACAGGTTTTTCTTTTATTTAGCCAAGCCAGTATTGCATGTTAAATGCTAGGACTGTCAGTCGTTTAAAAGCTGGGCTGACACCCCAGCCTGTGGGTCATTGTGTAGCAATCAAGAGAAGGATGCAGTTGCAGAAGCAAATCCTGTCATAAATCAAACATTTAAGAAGAGGCATAGACTCCAGAACCAACACTGCGTACAAAAAAAATGGAGAGTTAAAGAAATGAATTGGACATATGAGTATATTGGCCATTTTGCCAGGACTCTCTGGTACTCAGCATTCTCAAGTGAGGAGTAAATCTGATTTCAAAACTCAGCTGTTGAAACATGCTTTAAATGTTCTAGGTGAGAGTGAAGGGCGGTGCTATTTGTTAAATAGTTATTGCTTATGAATTAGTGCTTTATAACCAGTGTAACAAGGCTGGATAGGGCATTTGAGTTTACCTAACATACAACAATGTAACCAAAATGAAAGTTTGTTCCCATTATCTGGCTTGATTTCCAGACAAGAACAAAGGGTTTGCAACTGTTGCATCCAAAAAGAACATACTTTCCTTTTGCAGATGACATTGTCCTGTAGGCTTCAATGACTTGATTCTTCAACCAATTTGAGCGTGGTGGTTGTAAAGTTGAAATGTGTATTCTTAGGACAGGGGTGTCAAAGTCATTTTCACTGAGGGCCACATCAGCATAGTGGCTGTCCTCAAAGGGGCCAGATATAACTTATACGTGTAACTAAATGTAATAAAAAAATAAATGTAACTACTCCTTAATGTTAAATAACTCATTATTTGTTTATTATAACTTTATAAAGTGACAATTAAAATTACAAAGAAAACATATGTTTGCTTGTCACTACAGGATAAATCCTTTTAAATTTTGTCCGAAATTTGCAACACTTTTGTTATTGCTCCCATTTTTTAGATGTGAAACATTTTTCACATACACAAAATAACCAGTTCTCTGAAATATTGTTCACAAATCTGTCTAAATCTGTGATAGTGAGCACTTCTCCTTTGCCAAGACAATCCATCCCACCTCGCAGGTGTGCCATATCAAGATGCTGATTAGACAGCATGATTATTGCACAGGTGTGCCTTAGACTGGCCACATGAAAAGGTCAGTTGTATCACACAGCACAATGCCACAGATGTCGCAAGTTTTGAGGGAGCGTGCAATTGGCATGCTGATAGCAGGAATGTCCACCAGAGCTGTTGCTAGGGAATTGAATGTCCATTTCTCCACCATAAGCCGTCTCCAAAGGCGTTTCCGAGAATTTGGCAGCACATCCAACCGGCCTCACAACCGCAGACCACGTGTAACCACACCAGTCCAAGACCTCCACATCCAACATGTCCACCTCCAAGATCATCTGAGACCAGCCACTCGGACAGCTGCTGAAACAATCGGTTTGCATAACCACAGAATTTCTGCACAAACTGTCAGAAACCGTCTCAGGGAAGCTCATCTGCATGCTTATCGTCCTCATCGAGGTCTCGACCTCACTCCAGTTCGTCGTCGTAACCGACTTGAGTGGGCAAATGCTCACATGCGATGGCGTCTGGCACATTGGAGAGGTGTTCTCTTCACGGATGAATCCCGGTTTACACTGTTCAGATGTACACAGATGTACACTGGGCAGATGGCAGACAGCGTGTGTGGCGTCGTGTGGGTGAGCGGTTTTCTGATGTCAATGTTGTGGATCGAGTAGCCCATGGTGGTGGTGGGGTTATGGTATGGGCAGGCATATGTTATGGGCGAAGAACACAGGTGCATTTCAGTGATGGCATTTTAAATGCACAGAGATACCGTGATGAGATCCCGGGGCCCATTGTTGTGCCGTACATCCAACAACATCACCTCATGTTGCAGCATGATAATGTACGGCCCCATGTTGCAAGGATCTGTACACAATTCTTGGAAGCTGAAAACATCCCAGTTCTTGCATGGCCAGCATTCTCAACGGACATGTCACCCATTGAGCATGTTTGGGATGCTCTGGATCGGCGTATACGACAACGTGTTCCAGTTCCTGCCGATATCCAGTTACTTCATAAAGTCATTGAAGAAGAGTGGACCAACATTCCACAGGCCACAATAGACAACCTGATCAACTCTATGCGAAGGAGATGTGTTGCACTTCATGAGGCAAATAGTGGTCAGACCAGATACTGACTGGTTGTCTGAGTCCCCTGACCCCCTCAATAAAACAAAACTGAAGATTTCAGAGTGGCCTTTTCTTGTGGCCAGTCTAAGGCACACCTGTGCAATGATCATGCTGTCTAATCAGCATCTTGATATGGCACACCTGTGAAGTGGGATGGATTGTCTTGGTAAAGGAGAAGTGCTCACTATCACAGATTTAGACAGATTTGTGAACAATATTTCAGAGAACTGGTTATTTTGTGTATGTGGAAAATGTTTCACATCTTTGAGTTCATAACATAAAAAATGGGAGCAATAACAAAAGTGTTGCGTTTATATTTTTGGTCAGTGTATATTGTTGTTTTTTTTAAAGAAAAAAACAAAGTAATTTAATGTTGTGCTATACACTTCCTCTCAAAAAAAATGCAGCACATGTTTGGAATCTCTTATTTGGTCTTTATCGATCAACTTCGTTAACGCTGCACAACCCTGCTCCACAGGATTTGATGCATGGATTGATGGATACATTTGTGGATGAGTGGTTTGATGATATGCTAAGGCAAGGAAAGAAGTATAAATGGATGGATTTTCTGCATTATTTCTGCAGTATTTTAATAATAAATAATAATGGATTGGATTTATCTGCGCTTTTCAAGACACCCAAAGCGCTTACATTGTGTCCATTATTCATTCACTCCTCATTCATACTTGGTGATGGTAAGCTATGGTTGTAGCCACAGCTGCCCTGGGGCAGACTGACAGAGGCGTGGCTGCCATTTCACGCCTACGGCCCCTCTGACCATCACCGGGATCATTCATACACATCCACACACCAGTGGAGCCACACTGGAGGCAAGGAGGGTGAAGTGTCTTGCCCAAGGACACAACGACATTTTGGCTGGTGGGAGCGGGGATCGAACCGCCAACCCTTCGATCATTGGACGACCCGCTCAACCACCTGAGCCACTGTCGCCCTTTATATTTAGGTTAGTTGTTGTTCTAAAACACTTCGCTTTGCTACATTTAATTTTTCATCTGTCAAACATTTGACACTCACACTTATTGACCCCTCACAGATCCATTATTGGCATCTTTTTAAATGACATTTAGCCCAATGACATGTCCCTCTGTCTTCCCCCCTAAGCTTTACTCCTCAGCTCTGCTGGAGCTTCCATTTTATCCATATTTTAAAATTCCTCCTCAGTTAAATGGCCCTTGTTTTAAGTTGCGCTCCAGTGAAGTGATGCTGCTGGTGCTTCTTTAGTGAGGGGTATTCCAGGACAAAATGAGCTGAAAGATTCCTCCTATTCATTATTGATCCACGATAAACCAGGCTTTGCAGAGCAAGTGTCCGTGAAAAAAAAAAAAAAAAAAGTTGTACAAAATCTTGGCAAACATTTGTTTGTTTTCCAAAAATAAACCGAGCATTCATTCAAGAACTGTAAAACTTTTTTTGAAATAAAATTTATTTCCTTTTTTAGAACTGAAATCAACGTAAAGCTTAAATTAGTAACAACAAAGAGAAAGCAGTGGGCATCTGCCCCATTCCATTTGGACCGCCATCTGTATTACTCAGGGAATGCCTGCTGAAGACAGTTCTGCAGAGCCGCTGATCCTGATGCATTTTGACACTGATGGTTCGCAAAGCTGACCTTTAGGCTGTGGAGTGCTCTCGAACAACAGTTGTCTGTCCGTCCCCCAGTCTAATGAGGATGTATCCCCAGCCAGCAACCCCAGCATGTAGCTGCTGCTTGCAGCTTTCTTTTTAATCACATCTTCTTGTGTTGTTCCTTCTGGAATACATCTCATCAGTGACATTTATTGCAGAAATAATCTATTTCATTAACTCTCATACCTCAAGAGTTCTTGTTTTTTCTTTTTGTTTAATAAAATGTTGATGGTGGGATGCCATAGAAAATGTATTGCACATTTGCATTTTTGCACATCTGTTTTCATCATGTATCATTTCAAACAAACTCGGGAGGCTGTAAAGTTTTTAGTTTTTTGAGATTCTTCCTCAAAGCTTTCCTGATGACAGCTTTAGACTCGGGGAGTGGCGCTCTCCAGCTGCTCGTGCTGCTCTCTAGTGGTGTTTGCATTCTCAAATATTTACATGACAAACACAAAGAACCTCACTGTGGGGCAAGTGTTCCTGACAAAAACCTGACCACTCTGTTTTGGATCAAAAAAGATGCCATCAGTGAAGGTCAGCATTTATATGCAGGGCAACTGCTTGTGTTGCAACTTGAGAGTGAAGAGTGGTGCTGCTTATTGCATAGTTATGACTTCCGAATATGCAGTTTGCTTGATTTGTGCATAAAATGATGTTGCGATTTGTTGCAGCATAAACACAGTCCTATAATCCTTTAAGTTTAAGCTAATCTCCATATATTTCATTGTTTTTCTGATGCTAAAAGCAAGAAAATGAAACCAAAAGTTCTGTTTTTGTGTCCTATAGATTAGCATTCATCCTAAAAAATATTTTGTTTTGTTTTTATTTTTTTGCACTTTTTTTGCATCTGGATAGTGTTTTATACTATCATAGTATTTGGACAAAATCAATCCTTTCTAAAACCAAAGAATTTACTTAAAGACCTTCTCCAATTATCTTTTATGTATAACATAAAAACATTCTCAGTGGTCTTTTAATTGTGATTATGCCGTCTTTAACCAAATTAAAAAAAAAATTAAAAAAATTAGGACATATTTTATGCAGAGCGGCAGTTGTTTAAATTCACCTCTGAGTTCTTGGTCAGACCATTGGATCAATTGACGCGGAGCAACCCCGCCCCCTCTTCACCTGACTATTGCTGAGAGCTCTCTGTTTCCTGCAAGCTTACATCCCCAACCTAACAATACTGGTGCAGCTAAAATGGCAAACAATATCGGAACTATCCAGCCGTACAGTTTTGAGCCAGATGCCAGCCCCGACGAGGAAAACAAACACATTAATGGATCTAGTTGTCTACTAGTGGATGCATCAGAAGGAAGTGGGGGTTGTGGCCCTCCCTGCATATTTTCAAATTGCATTTTTTCATCTTCATTTTCTTATATGTCCTCCATCATGAGTAAAATGTCACAAAAACATGTTAAAAACACAAAAAGCTATTTAAATTAGAGTGGGATTTTACACTCATCTCATCAAGGAGACGTTCAGTTTTCCAATTAGTTCAACCTTGAAGTTTTATACAGTGACTGAACTCTCCATCTGTCAGCACAGTGCAGGGCAGCCCTCTGTGATGGTGATGCCCTCACAGCTCTCTGACTTTGTTTGTTTTGTCTGCAGGAACTTCTACTACATCACCATGCTGCGAGACCCGGTATCCCGCTACCTGAGCGAGTGGAAGCACGTCCAGAGAGGAGCCACATGGAAGACTGCCCTTCACATGTGTGACGGGCGCTCGCCCACGCAGGATGAGCTGCCCACCTGCTACAGCGGCGATGACTGGTCCGGTGTCACGCTGACAGAGTTCATGAACTGCCCGTCAAACCTGGCCAGCAACCGTCAGGTCCGCATGCTGGCTGACTTGAGTCTGGTTGGTTGCTACAACCTGTCCTCTATGAACGAGAGCCAGCGCAACCACATCCTTTTAAGCAGCGCCATGAGCAACTTGAAGAACATGGCTTTTTATGGCCTGACTGAGTTTCAGCGCAAGACGCAGTACATGTTCGAGCGGACGTTCAGCCTGCGGTTCATCTCTGCCTTCACGCAGATCAACAGCACAAGAGCTGCCAACGTGGACCTCAGCGAGCTCGTGCGCAAACGCATCGAGGACCTCAACTTCCTGGACGTGCAGCTGTATGAATATGCAAAGGACCTGTTCCTCCAGCGGTTCCAGTTCACCCGACAGAGGGAGCATCAGGAGGTGCGGTTGAAGAGACGTGAGGAGAGGCGTTGGCTGCGGGAGCAAAAAGATCAGAGCTGGCCGTGGTCGCCAAAACACAAAGGGAGGGCAAACCGAGGCGGGACGGGGGGAGGAGACTTTGAGAAGGAACCGGAAAGGAACTTACCCAGCACCACTGAAGATTACACGAGCCAAGTGGCTCGCTGGTAAGACCTGATCAAAGAAGGAGAGTTTTACAGACATTTTGTTCAACACGCTTTGACTCTCTTTATGTAACACCATCGATATGTGTCCTGCATCTATCTGTCAGCTTCAGTGTGATTCAAGTACTCTGCTATCTCGTCATTGAAGAAGAAAAAAAAAAGCCAAGTCTGTTTGTCTCAGAGTTCCCTTAGGTGTCTTAAATCTTTAAATGCTGTCTATGTTTTATTCTTGCCTTGTTTTTTATTTACTGAACTAAAAAAAAGGTATATTAAGGTGAAAGAAAAACAAAAAAAAGGTCATATAAATGTAGAGTTTTTACAGAAAGTTGTTGAAGTCAGAAATGATCAGACTGTTCTTATGTCATATTGTTTTGTCAGGCTCTCATGAGTATCGTATCATTTTTAGAATGTCATTTTTAACACAAACTGGAAGTGTAAACTCAAACCTGATTTCAGTTCAACCTAATTCGAAAGATAGTTTGATTGTGACTGAAACAGCACGCAAAATGAAGCATAAGCTAATAAAAACAAGGTGTATTTATTTAAAGACATATTTAATTTACCCGACCTCCACTGCTGCAGGTTCATAAAGGACTCTGTCATCTCTTCAAAAGACAACACTTCAAAATATGATGTTTGCTGTCAGAGTTTAATATTGCAGCAGCTGCAGCAGCAGCAGCATTGACGTATCAACATCAAAACACACCTTGTGTAGATCTCAGAGGGGTTTCTCACAGATCACAGTGTTTGACACCACGATAAGACGGTAGATTTCCAGAGAACACGCTTCATGAAATCTGAACGCGTGGAACGAAAGTTTCCAAGTTTGACAACACTAAATCATCAACAGTATATACAATAAAGTAGTATTTCCATAAAACAGTCGGAAAATCTTGTTTTTTTCACCGAATTTTCTTGATGTTAAAGGGTTCCATAGGTCCTGTCATTTTATCAGCACTGATTTAAAACAGTCAAACACTATTTCCACAGGTTTGACAGCTTTTTCTTCATGAAGGGGAAAGAAGCAGAAAGATGTTTTCTTCTGATGAAAACAGTACGGTGATATGCACATGAACCAGCAGGGTACCCAATATTTTCTCAGTCAAAGCATCATGTTGTTTGCATGTGGTGCTCCCATTATGCTGTAATTTCTGATCAGAATCGATCAATCTTTCCCTGAATGGCAGTTAATTGACAAAGAGTGCAGATGCCAAAGTGTGTCAGCATGACCGCTACGTTTCCTGACTGCGAATGAGATGATCAGCAGTCAGTTCCCCGCGCCACACTGACCGTTTCTTTTCCACGTTCGACGGGCTGACGGAGCTGCAGACTGCTCCAGAGTCAGTCCAGACTCAAAGAGACGCCTAAGAAGGCAGAAACGTCCCTCTGCTTTATGAATTGAAGCCTTCCGCAAACCTGATTTTATCTGAACAAACATCAGTAGCTGAGCTGCTTAAATGTCTATTACCTCATGTTTACTCAAGACACATGCAAATCAAATGATGTGTTCACTTTGTGTGAATCCACTTTTTACAATTCTGTTCAAACTTTTTCTGTGACTGAAATACCTCAGGTGTAAAAATGTTACCACATTTCGTTGTGTCTGTAAATCAGCGTGTTGTTCAACACATCTGTCTGTTAGGACGCAATAGAGTTTTTTTTTTCTTTTCAGTTAGTCAAGTATTTGAATAAATGAATAGATGGCAGACAAAAATGAAAGGTGTTGGAGGACATGTTGTTGCACTTTTATTTAATTTTTTTTTATCTGCATCTAAATGGGATTATTTTTGTATCCAAAACTTGCAGGAAAATGTAACAAAGATCAGTTTTTTGCTCTAAAAATGTATATGGGTGGAAAAGAGTAGTTCAAAATATTCAATTTAGCACCGTTAATTAATTAAACATTTACTTTTTTTCCAAATTACTAAAGTATAATTTTTCTTTTATTTAAAAAACAAACAACATTGTGTTGTTCCAACCATAATTGGTAACTTTTTAACATTACGTTCTCCACTAGAACAGCTGGAAATCTTGTAAAATATGAACTCAATCATTGTTCATTGGTCATACAGATTTAAGAGGTTTAGGGGCCATCACGATGAGGAATATTTATCTCTGCTCTCACTTTTAAATACTGACTTTGAGTTTTAGGGGGGAAAAAATCAATTAACGGTCCAAATACAATCTTTTTCTTTTCAATTGTCAAAGGTTTTCCTGCCTTTCTGTCAAATTTCTGCCATGTTTCAAAGCTCTGAACACATCGCTGACAGAAGTTCACATAAAAATACTAATTTCCTTAATCTAACCATGAGGCAGAAACCCCTAATTGTATTTTCCATCTTTTTTTTTTCTTGAAACATTTTCCTGATCCTGATGTCATTTTCATTGGTAGTTTTAGTTTCCATAAGCACTTTATGATTATTTTTTGTCAGTAAAAAGGCTCCTTTAATGGTAAACATCTGATGCTGTGTTTTCATTTTCTATTTCATTTGTAATGATGTCTTTATTTTGTTGTAAGATCTTTTTTTCAGTGGATTAAGAACAAATCTATCTTTAAAATTCAAAAGGAGTGTGATTAAACAAAGGACTTACCACCAATAGAGTGGTGTACTTAAAGAAACACTTTACCTGACTAAATTATGAGATTTACTTTTATGAACTGTACCATGTTTTTCTCTCAAAGATTATGATTTATCTTCTCTATTTAAATTGTTCTAACTGCTGCTGAGGTATGGCTTTGCCTGACATTTGTTAAGTATAATTCAAGAGAGTGTGTAAAAAAAATTCTGTGTACATATTGGACGTCTTGTATTTAAAAAACTTACAAGGATTTTGCTGTCTTATATCTATTCTACCATTTTTCTTGTCAGAACCGGGGCCAAAAAAGCAAGTTCTGCTTAACACAACAAAAATAAATGCACTGAATGGCCATGAAATGATGAAGCGTCCTGTCTTTACAATCATGAGGGGTGGGTATGCAAGAATCTATCAAGCCATCATGTAGACAGAGAAACTAAATGGATCAATGCGGATGGCAAATAGAAACATAACACAAAAAGATGGCTACAGAAAATCATCATTTTTTCCCCTGTTTATTAACTTTAAAGCATCAAGTGTTTATGACAAAATTCATATTTTTTCTCCCATTAAGAAAAGTGGTGCCCCTTAAAGACAAATTAATTAAATTTAAGTTTCTTATCACTAACAGTCAAATTAATTAAGTTAAACCCATTAAAAACTACACTGTTGTGTTTTTATGTTTTCAGATAGTCTCCCTGTAAAATGCAAAAAAATTAGATTTATAAAATTTTTTAAGTTTTTTATGTTTTGTTAGTACATTGCAATTTTTATCACTCCAACTTTGTTTTTGCTTTTTTACTTTTTTTTATTTAAATTCAGAATTTCGCTCTAATTCTTACCTTTATTTCAATTTAAGAGTTGTAAGTTTGTTCAATAAGAGTAAACCTGAAACCAAGAAATCTCACATTTTCACTTTTTCCCTTAGAATTTTGTTAATTCAAACTATTATTGCAGAATTTTGCCAGTTTTGTAATATCCATGTTAAATTGGAAGTCTTAGATTACTATCAAGTTCTTGCTTTAATTGCAAAAATAAATCTTATCTCATTACATTAATTAATTAATTCATCAGTGCAAAAAATAAAGCTACTTTCATGTTGCTCCTTTTTCATCGTTTTCTAAATCTTCCGAAAACATAAAATGTAAAATAAAGTCAAGTCATTGCGTGAACAAATTAACCTTGAACATAAGATCAAAAACAAAAAGGTTTTCACTCAATGTAAGATCACTGCTCAGATTTTCACAGAAATGAAGCAGTTAGTGGTGAATAAATAAAAGTGCAACCCAAATAGACACAATAAAAAAAAAACTTCAATTATTATAATTCCATTGTGCAGATAGAATAGAATATAATTCATTGTCACTGCACCTGTCACAAGTACACAAAAGGGAGGTAGCCTCCATCCAGAGTGCTTTAGAAATATACATATATTTTCAAAAATACATTAAAGGCATAGATTTACTTACAATGGAGGTTGTCTCCATGCAGCACTCAAAGGCCAAAACATTTCATTTTTTATTAATTTTGATCATTATAATCTAGTTCCATCCAAATAATTGCAACAGGGTCAAATGATTTTAGCTGTACATGAATAATCTATATATGTAATCAACGGATTACATCAAAGGGTTTTTGACTAATCTACATGATGGTAAAAGAAGAGGTGACAGTGGATGAAGAAGACCATTGAAGAACTGGAACATCTGCTAAAAGATTAAACAGAAACGTTATTAACTGCAAATACAAGATCACGAGATGATGATGGACAAACCTTGAAATCAGTGTTAAAGCCAAGGATGTTTGTTCTTTGTGGAAAGAAACGGACACAGAAGAAATGCTGGAAAACAAAAGACTTAGAAGTTAAGCGACTGCAACAGTGACCTTAATTTGTGGGTAAGACATAGTATAGGCAGGCAGAGTTGAACGGTGTACCTGGCATTTTCTAATACAACCGGCAGCATGATCAAAAAAGACGTTGCGACTCAGCTGTTCTCTCATTTTGAAAAGGTCAGAATGGAGGCAGCTAGAGGAGATCTGTAGCCACTTTTTAACTGTATTATTGCAATTCCTTGGAAACAGGAATGGGTTGCAGCATTGCAGAATATTGTCAGCTGAAAGCGTGCGTGGTTCTCAAATGGAGACTGAACTGTTGCAAAGTGATAACATTACACAGAACCCACGGTGGATTGCAGCTGTCTTTGTCTCTGCTAACATGCTCAAGCCTCTGCTCACCCTCAGGTTGTACAGTGTGGATTGCCAAGTCAGCATCTCCGCCAATGACTGCGGCAAGTCCTTCCCATCCAGATGGTAGGATTGTGTTAGTGTCAGTGTTACACCACAGGATGTGTGTAATGACTTGAACAAAGTGCGATTAAGTTGAAGGACGCGGCTCTATACTTGCTGAGCTTCGGTGTCTTCTCAAAAAGTTCTGTACTTCTGTGCTGAGGAGCAACGCCACATGCTGTCATACACTAACATTAGACAATCCAGAGCTATGGCTCTCTTTAGTTCTTCCCCCAGAATATTCAAATACATAGTAAAATCACATCTTAATTGATGACAAGCTTGTTTTGTAGTTAACTGTACCAGAAATTCATCCATTCTTGTAGTATTTTTTGGACTGATACAAAATGGTGAAATAGATCTATCACATATTTTAGTGCTATTGGGCTGCTACTCAACACAATACAATCAAAACTGTTAGGTTCCTGATTTAAATCCTGAGAATGTCTTTTCCATGTCTGCATTTTTCCCCACAGCTGCCTTGATTTACTGTCATTTCTAGTTTCCAAATAAAGGCTCAAATCATTTCTTATAGTGATTGCAAATTGACAGAATTGTGAGCGTACATTACTGTTAGTCTTGCTTTTCTGTGTGTGGTCCTGTGATGAATTTAAAACCTCTCCAGAGTGGACAACCCTTTTCCCTGATGATAACTGGCAAGGGTTGGAGAATCAGACAACCAAGCACAGAAACATGATGGATGGATGCGTTTAAATCATTAAAAGTATTTCCACTGAATCTGATTCAATTGTAAATGTTTTTATGTTTTCTCTTTTCAAACCACCAGGGAGAATACACCTCACAACATGACACAAATGTGTTCGCCTGAGACCAAAGACAAAATTCCTTTGAAAAGACTGCCATCTAGTGGACATTATACGTAAATACTGTTTGAATACAATTTAAAATTCACCTCATGGAAATATAACTTTACTTTCAAAAGGTGGATTTTAGAATTATATTTATATTTGAAATTAATTGTTGGTTTTCAGATTTATCTTTAGTATTTAAAAGTATATTCTATCAAGACACAGATAACACTTTTACTTGTGATAAATACGGACCAAATGTGAACAATATGCAGCAAATTTGGAGGAACCTGTCTAAATGTGGTAAAATTGTTATGTAATTTTAATGAGGTGCATTTTGGTATTTTGCGCCTTATATAATGAAGTCAGATTGATAAATAGATTATACTGTAAAAGCAAACATTTAGATTTATTTTTTTCAGTTCATTGATTCATTAATAATATTCGCACAAATAGCTTTTTTATTCCTTAAGTTTGTATTGATATGTTGTTTTTGTATGATTAAGCAATAAACCAGCTCAAAATTATTACGTTTCGTTTAGAAAAAAACCTGACCAATACTGTGTGGTAAATATGGCATCGATCCCACATGAGGTTGAAGAAAAGAAAGACTGTCTTTGTTTTTGTTTTTTTTATCTGATTCACTTTGACAGTGACATTTCCCTCAAAGAGAGCAATATGGTGACCTTTCCTTGTGGCACTCAGTGCCACATCTCCAGTTTGAGATCTGTCAGTGACAAATCAGATAAAGCTCTACTGTGGCCTCAAGGGGACAGCAGAAACAGCAGAGTCAATAAGAAAGCCATGACTGTTTCAGTTTCTGACAATTGATGGAATTTATGTGGTTTTGCAAAAATTAAAAAAAAAACCTTTTCATGTCTGAAAAAAAATATATAAACATGGGATTTCTGGCTTTTATGTCAAACTAAACATGTGCGATATATTTTATTTAGTGTATTATTTAGTGTTAATTTTTCTGTCTATTTATCGAATTTGCATTCGGTTTAAAATGTCAAGACAGAGGAGCAGCAGAGCCTCAGGAAAATATCTTGATGTTTCTTGTCCTCATTTTCATATTTAGAATTGTGTTGATGATTTTTTTTTGGTAAAATATTGTAGCTCTTGGTAAAATGTATTGACTGGTCTTTTTAAAATAAAAAAACTATTGGATTTTTAAACCTTCTTTTGATAAATCAATGCCAGGAGAAAATTGATCACACAATTAATTGCAAATCATTTGTAACACATGGACTCAAAGTGGGAGATAAATAACCCTTGAGTGAGTTTTGGCATTACATAAGACATATGATGTTTTCATTTTTTTAAATCCTTTTTATAAAAATAAATTAAATAACTTTTCTGCTAAATGAAATTGTGAGATTTCATTAGTGTTTAGTTTTTTCTGTCATGTCAAGTTAATTATTTATTCTATTTGATTTTGAACGTACATATTTTGCCTCTAATAGCTCTTAAATTTCTTATCAAAATATTTTTTTTTTCAATCAGTAAATTTACAGTATTTTGGAATCCAATTCTGATAAAGTCTTTCTCTTAAATGGCCCTGTAATATGTCGTTTATTATGTAAATAAATTATGTAATTACATTTTTATAAATGTTTGCTAAAGGGTGTTTACATGAGCTCCTCTATCAAACCCACATGGTTTCATTGCTGTTCCCTTGGTAACAAGCAAACCCGTGCCCTTTTACCCTCCTGGCATTCGTGTGGATCGTACCACTTTAGAAACACCGCGGGGGTGTTGGTAGGTTGAGCTTGTAGATTTTAACCAATTTAGCCAATAGATCGTCGTTCTTAAATAATTTTAATGCATAGTAATGTTATTAATATCAATATATTCACCGCATTTAATTTATAAATCATTTTATAGCTCATTCTCGTCCTGAGGTTTTACTAGTCCTCATCGTAAAACCCCGTCTTCATATTAAATTGACGACAGTACCGTAAGCTGTCAAAAGCTTGTTGCTTAAATCTGAGCAGCGCCACAAAGTGAAGAAGAAATCGGATCGGGTAAGCCCTGATTTTTTTAAGGAGAAGGAAACAACTGAATATGTTATCAAACAGAGGCTGCGGGTACACTTGACAGCTTGTTCCGGTTGAAAACGGTCGCTGTGTCATCCGTCTGCTCTGGCTGTTGGTGCGTGAAGCCGTGAGGGAAGCTGTTCATTCCTGATGATGAGGTAAGCAAATCCTCCTCGACTGTAAGGTGGCTAGCGCGAGCTAATAAACGATAGCGGCGAAGCACCGTGCAGCGGTAAATCCGTGACAGCGCTGTCTTTGGATAGCTGACCGGACATTGCCGTGTTAGCTCGAAAGAGGAGGAAACATCGCTAAAAATCCTTGAAATGCCAGTGTCAGACCTCGATGCTAACGTCAAGCAGATTATCATTTTGTTAGCCAAGACAAAAAATACAATAAAAAATAAGACAGCATATCAAAACTGGGATAAAAGATAAATCTGGCTAAGCTAAGTCCTCTAATTTTTGTAGCAATAAGCATATAGGTGTCAGAAAACACTACTTTTTAGGACTTTGGTTCTCCATTTTAAGGAAATTTTCCTTCTAAATTAGAACATTTTCCAAATTAATTTATCAAGCACATTTAACAATGATTTTACAATAGAATGTTATTTAAAGTTTTAAATGTTATTGTACTGATTTGCATCTTTGTAAACATTATTTTAGTTTCAGTACTAATATCTATCTATCTATCTATCTATCTATCTATCTATCTATCTATCTATCTATCTATCTATCTATCTATCTATCTATCTATCTATCTATCTATCTATCTATCTATCTATCTATCTATCTATCTATCCTTAACACTTGTACAGGGATGGGTAAACAGTGTCCACAGCTATAACATTTGATTTTTTTATTTACTATTTTGTCATTTAAAGACCACAAGTAAAGTTTCAAACCTGCAAATGTGTCCATATTTCCAGAGGCTCATGGGAGCTGTGACTCACCTGCATGTGTGTCACAAGCTCAAAGAGTAAAAAGTGTACAAATGGTCAAATACAAACTGTTTCTTTGTCCGTTTCGAGTGCATTCTGTACTGTTGTTTATTCCGGAGGCTTTTGCTTTAAAAGGAAGTCCATGTTTCATGGGTAATCATACTAAAATCCGATAAAAGATCAACAGGAAGTTGTTGTTTTTTTTTTTTTTTTTTTAAACTGTGCAACAGTTTCTGAGTTCCTATTGGTCAGATTCTGACTGGGAGGGTCTTTCCAGAAGCTAGCACCCAGACAGGAAGGGGGTGGCTGGAAATGTTTCACTCAGTCTGTTTTTACTGTAGTGGAGAGAAAATATTTGGCTTCTGAATCCACTCGGCACTTGTAGGGTAAGGCCTCTTTGTTGTCATTGTCTTGACACAGAAACAGCGGAAATCTTTTACTTATTCGCTACATTCTAACCTACAAAACAGGAGTTTTTTTGCTTTAGAAACCAAGAGAGACAGCTTTTCTTTCTGCGACTCCAGACTTGTGCCTAGGGGACTTTGCTAAAGTATGTTGTGGTGGAGCACGGTTGAATAAAGACAGGGAAGACCACTGGTGGAAAGTTTCAATCTGTGCCACGTGAGTCTTCCTCTTTAGGCTCTTGAAAACATGTTTTCTCAGCTCATGAGGGAACCAACTTCCTGTGCTGCTGCTGGACGGGGCTAAAGGTTTCACTATTGTTTCTGTTTAACTCCCAACATTTAGGTGTAAGGTTTTCCTTGGATTCTTTATTCTCTCTAGGGAATTTTGAGTCAGCATGTGTCAGTATTTGGCACCATCTGTCAATGTAATCCTATTAACAGCTCTAGAATAGTAGCATTTTGGAGGCGAAATATGATCTAAAGAGAAAAAGTTGCTGATGGAAGCAAACACCAGCTTCCGATTCTGTTCATGTAAACCAACCCAACAGCTCTGTGGCTCCTGGAGAAGTTCGCATATGGTCATTGATAAATTGATCCGTATGACACCGCTCTGATGCACATTCCAAACGGCTAAACAGCTGGGGCTTTGTGCACGCCATGCATGTGACACACTGTTGTTGACGGAGGAAGCATGGCCCGGAGAAATGCTTTGTGTTTGTGTGAAATGAGTCGATACAACGTTCCATTTACCTTACCGATCGCACTAGAAAGCGTCAGCCGAATTATGTGTCCCTTTTGGAACAGCAGTGTGAGAAAACACTTTAAAGGAGGAGAAACAATTGAACAATTGCATAACGGCAGTTGTTCGTTAGAAATTTGCCTCTGAGTTGTTGATACAGAGTAAGCCCACCCCCTACTTCCTGTCATCTACCATCCATCCATCCATTGAAGCTTTTACACCACAACTACAAGCTTTTGCCAACAGCATTCTTTCATCTGCTCATGAACACCAGGATTTGAATTAATAAATACTCGGAAATGCAATTTAAGGGCGTATTCAGGCTGGACACATTTGGTCCGTTTTCAGTGAGCCAGAGTTCGTTTCCCCCGATAATTCAAAACACATTTTCAGTCTGAATCCACCCAAGCGGACCCTGGCCCACGACCAGGAACCGCTCTCAGACCCATTTTTGGAGGTGGTCTCTTAGGACTGAGCTTCGGTTTGCTTTGAGATTCCTTGGTCTGAACACAATCCGTCCTCGGAGTGGAACAACTGGACCAAAACGCCCACCGTAGCCGACGCAAACAGAGATGGAATGAAACAACCTATGCACAGCGGACAAACATAAAGCAATGATTGTTGTGTTATCAAACACTTCTTTCATGTTTTTCTGTGTTTCAATAGGCAACTGTGACATCACCCTAAAAGCTACCTTGTTGTTCCTTAACCAAATTCTCTAATGCCATGTAACCCCAATGACGAGAAACAGCAACTGATTGAAATGTGATGGGATAAATATGACATATGTTATTGATAACATGATCCACATTGCTTTTCACTCGTTTTCCAGGCTATCTGTTTGACATAAACACTTGAGAGCCTATCTTCATACCCAACGTCTCCTCACCACTGCAGTTTCTAGCATCCTTTCTAGCGTTAAAGCACGAACGGCACGTCTCCTTGTCTCCTTGCCAGTAACCGCCTTGCAGCAAACCTCCACCGTACCAATGTAACAAATAAAAAGTGTTGTTCTTGACGTTCAAAACTGCTAATCCCAATAAAAAGCTTTAATAAGGTAACTGTTCCAATAAGAATTATAAAGCGCAGCACGTCCGTCCTTCTCTTGTTGTTTTTTAACCGCCCTCGTAGTTCCTGGCCAATGACTGATGAGATCTTTTGTCACGCGGTTTTGTTCACAATCTTTGGTTCGTAAAAACACAAAACAAAATCACAATTTTCATGAGAGTGGGTCTTTAAGACGTATTGATTTTCTTTTGATGTCTACATGCTTGCATTAAAACTTGAGCTTCTTTTCCACAGTGCAGACATGCACACAGTTAGCCCTGAAGCTAACTGGCAAGCTATCTTTCCTAACTCAGGAGGCTTTGAATTGTCTGACTCATCGCTCTAAGTCATAAACACATTTTGTAACAGTTATAGGAGGTAAATGTCGAAAACATAGCAAATCAGTGAATGACAGAATTTTAGCTGCATCATGTTTTTTCTTTTTGTCTTTCAGGTCACTATCGCAAGTGCCTTCAAAAAGACTATTCTAGCACAAATCCCAGTTGGTTCCTCTCACTCTGTTAAGTCAAATACCAACCAGGATACCTCAGTTGTTTGCACTCAGCCAGGACCTAAAAGATCAAATGTGAGCCATAATATTGGAAAAGAAACATTTCCCAGGAATCCACTGATCTTTACCCTAACTGTTGATCTCAGTTTTTGCAGAAAATAATCAAACTTGTGGTTGTTTTTTTTAATTTTTTTCTTAATGAGCAAATCCTCAGCAACCAGCATCTCATTTTTTCCACTCCAGCTGACCCCTTCTTTTAAACGCACAGACGATCACACACAACAGTAAATGTGTGAGAAACCTACCCTTTTTTGTGCGTGTCTGTAAAGTTTTGAACAGCGAAGTTTTTACTTTTATTGTGAACTTTAACCTTTGGGACATGGCACTGAATATGTCCGCAGTAAGAGACACAAAATGGCTCACTTTAGAAGTCTGTCGCCAGTTTCAGCGAGGAAACTGTTCACGCAGTGATGAGGAATGCAAGTTTGCACATCCGCCCAAGAGCTGCCAGATTGAGAACGGGAGGGTCATCGCCTGCTTCGACTCTCTGAAGGTAAGACAGGATGTTCATCCCACGTTTAATTAAAGGGGAAACTGAAATACCTGCTAAATGTGGCTCTAATCACTTATCTGATGTAGATGATTAAAACAATCTGGCAGCCAGTTGGATTAGAGCCAGTTCGCCCCCACCCCCTGCTTGCTGTGTTGGTCTGTATGGGCCCATAGCTGGTTTAATCCACCAACACACTCACTATCACACCCCAATGAGGCTTTTCCCTGAGGATTATTCCCATGCTGAGTCATCGTCTTATCTCTGCTGTGGAGAGCTGTGCACCGATAGTCTATCTCTTACAGGTCAGGAGGCTAAAAGCATTAACACAGTTTAGCTACATGTACCATTTATTATATGGCACCATAGAAATGTGGAATATTATTAAATAGAATAAATGGAGCTCCAAGCAGCTGGATGGCTCAGTTATATGCGTTCAACTGCCGCATGGGGAAACCAGGGTTTATTTCCCTGGGAGCTTCATCCAATGTGGGTCCTTGGGCAAGACCCTTCGCGCTACTGCCTAACTGTGTAGCCATAATGGGGCCCAAGCATGGGGTCCCCTGTGCCGGTCCCCAGCCTGGATAAAATACAGGGTTGTGTCAGGAAGGGGATCTGGTAAAAAATAAATCTGCTGCAACCCCTGAAAAGGATATGCAGAAAGGTGAACAACAAGAATAAATGGAGCTGCAGATTAAAACTGAAATATCTGTTGTTAATTTGCATCATTGACCTTCATGCTAAATAGTTATATAGATTTATAAATGAAAACAAAGCTTATAATTGCAAGAAAATCTGCAGTCTTCTCAGCTCTGTGAACTTCATTGGACTTGAGAAACAGTCAAGAATGTACTTAAAACCCACTCTGTTGAAAATGGTGTTTTTAGAAGTTTTAGCATGGGTAGCTTCATTATTGCTCGCCATTTTTGTTGCACTGGTAATGTCTGGTTGGGGGTATAGCAGGAAAGCTTGTAAACATTGATCTCTCAGCATTGGGGAGGAGATGGGGGACTTGGGTTGCTCCATCACAACGCCCCACACACAACTCAGAGGTGAATTTCTAATGAACTACTGCCACTCTGCAGAAACTATGCTCTAGAAAATGATATATGTATATATATATCATTTCATATCATTTATCATATCTATATTATTAAACTAAATATATATATATATATATATATATATATATATATATATATAGTTTTGGCTAAAACAGCAAATGAAGGCCACTGCGAACGCTTTGAAAAGAACATCAAAAGATGATTGGAGTGGGAGTTTAAATCACCAATCATATGAAGATTTTCCCCCTTGTCAAACTGAACGGCTTAGATCACACTTACACTTGTCTAATATACGTCCTTCCAACAATGCCACTGAGTTTGTCTAATAAGAGAAGACATAGCTTTATAACAGCATGTAACTATGTTTTCTGAATTATTAGCACTTCATAAAATGACTGTATATCTGTTACTCCAGGTAACATTTAGCTTTCCCTTGATATGTGCCAGGTGTAGAACTTTCCCATCAAACCCAAACCTGATCTCCTGCAGTAACATGTTGAAATCCAGTTTTTCTTTCATCACATGATCCATGTGCAGCTTAAGCTAGCAGCCCAAGACCTGTAGATGCTAGCAAACAGAGGAATGCATTTCCACAATGTAGCCAGAACAGTTCTTTTGACAGCAGTCAGATACACTTATAACCTGTGTATTTAGTACTAAGGGCTGCAATACAAACAACTGAAATCGTCACTAAATAAGGTAAAACCTTCAGGTAAAATATACATTTTGGTGACAGTTTTTTGATAAATTACTTTTCTTTCCTAATAGAGGATTTCAGGTATCATTGAGCAGGAAGCTCTGTCTCAGGTGGAGGACGAGTCCTTTATCAATTAGAAGGTCAGCACTTGAAATTCATTTTCTCAAGGTACCCTTTGGCAACCCAGTGAACCGTGCACTGGCTGTAATTCAGTGGGACCAGAACGTGTTAACTGTGTCCTGGAGAATAATAAAAGAACAGACAGAGAAGCTGGATGTGACGTGTCCGAAGAACGATGAGTCATCATCAAGGGTAGAAAGACGAGCCTTCGTAGCAATCACAAATTATCCTCCCAGGGTCTGGATCCATGGCTAACTTCCATTAGGATCTGGCTAATTGACATACAATTGTTTATAACAAAGCTTTATTGGTTGAATGCTGTAAAGCATTCAACCCTTTGTTTTCCTGTTTCTCTTTATTTCTTTATTATTATTTATACTATCTTCCGCCGTTTTTTGACACTTAACTACTTCTACAATTTTTAACCTATTTTAACCATTCAACTTTTAAACTCTTCAGCTCCTTTAACTTATTCCAGCTATGACTTTTGGTTTTTCTAATCCTTGTACTTTTTAAGATATTCCAGTTTTTCCGGGAATTTTTGCCCTATTAAAATGCATTGGGAAGTTATGGTACATGAGGTTCTGGGTTCGACACCCGGTTCGGACCCTTAAATTTTTTTTTACCATTTTACTTTTAAAATGTTGAGCTCTTTCAACTTATTACAGTTATTACTTTTGGTCTTTCAAATCTTTGAACTTTTCAAGATATTCCAGGATTTTCCAGGATTTTTGCTCTATTAAATTACATAGGGAATTCTTGTGCTTAACCTCTTTTACAGGTTTTCACCTATTTTAACCATTTTACTTTTAAAATGTTAAGCTCTTTCAGCTCAGTTCAGCCATTCCTTTTACAAATTAAGCTTTCTTTCAGCAATACAGCATTCAACCCTGCATTTTCTTCTGGAAATGCAGCTCCTTCTAGTTTTAACTTATATTCCACAAGTACACTGTTTATGGAGGATGTTAGGGTATCATTTTACTCTTACTGACAGCATTACCCATCATGCATGTTTAGAAAGGGCATTCCATATCAGAAATAATGATCAAGGACAGGTTTATGAAAAATCAATACATAAATTTAATTCATATTTATTTAGAGAATGCAGCACTGGTTAATCCGATGTTATTCTGAAGCATTTTTTTTTCTTTTCTTTTTTTCTTTCTCAGAAAAAGCTGTTGTTCAGTTTTAAAAAAAGGATAATTGAATTATTTTAACTCTGGAAACCCAAGAATAATTTTTTCTGACTTTTAAAGTAAATTTGACTTTTTTGCTTGTTTGTTCATTTTGAATAGCAGCAATTGGCAAAAAAGAAAAGAAAAGAAAAAACAACAAGACTTAAAAAAATTGTAAAAATAATATAATAAACAGCAACAAAATTTCTCTGGGGCTATGTGGTTTAAAAAAACGTATTAGTAAAAACCATTTCTAAATCATCAGACGAAGCTGGTTTTACAACAACTAAATGGGAAAATCAATTTTTACTAGATTTGTATAAAACTGAACCTTAGTTTGGCAGAAACCCAGAGGAAGAAAGGATTATTTAAAAATAATTATTTATTTATTTATTTATTTAAAAGGCTTCATAAATTCTTCATTATTTTGGATTGGCCTAAAATGATTGGTTGAAACGCAAATGTTTATTAATTTATACGATGCAAAAAAAAAAACAAATTTGCCTCTTTTTTTTTTTTTTTTTACTTTAGTAAGTGTAGATGCAAGGGAAATCTCTTTTGTTTCTTTATTTGTTCAACAATAAGTTATGTTTGATAAGTTGTGTTTAAATAAACTGTCATAGGGTAAAAAATGCACATTTATATTTAGAGAAAACAAGTCGCTACCAAAGTGTCTCTGTTGATGATGGCATTTTTATAGTTCACTTTGAAATGCAAACTTTTAAAATTATCAGGTCATAATGAAACTGACATTGTGAAATGTATTTATATTTCCCAGTTTTCTTACAGAAATGAAGCTCAGACAGGAAGTTCATGAAGAAGTCCTGTAATTTTAGATAAAAAATGTTCAGGACTGGACATTTATAATGTTATCAGGACACTGTTATGCTACAAGGTTAAAAGAACTTATGTGTACCGTAGTTTAAAAAGCTTTGCTAGAAACCAGGATAAAAGTAGTCAATGGAGTTTTCAAAAGGTTTGTGACCTCTTTTTTTAATCAAATGTTCCAAAGAGAAGTCAAAACGTTTGTCAGATAAAAGACAAAGACAGATTGCAGTGATGATGATAATTATCGTTTTGTTGTTTGCTAATCTTTTGCTTGTGCTCTGTAAATGTAGGGCAGATGCTCAAGAGAAAACTGCAAGTATCTCCATCCTCCGTCACACTTGAAAACCCAGTTGGAGATTAACGGCCGCAACAATCTCATCCATCAGAAGACGGCGGCCGCTGTGCTCGCTCAGCAGATGCAGCTCATGATCCCTGGAGCCGGTCTGCAGCCTATGGTAAGGTCCTTTCAGCTTTTCTGGACCAAATAGAAGGGAATGATGTTTGCCACAAATAAAATGTGTGTCTTCTTTCCTTACAGCAGACATTTCCTGTTACACAGGGACTTGGCACCAACGCCAGTCTTGGTTATGGTTCTTACATCACACAATTGAATCCTGGGGTGAGCCTCATCCCCCAAGACCTCCTCTCCAGCAACCCAGTTCTGGTCTCAGGCAGCCAAGGTGTCCCAGTTCAGTGCTCCTCCTCCTCTTCGTCCTCTTCTACTTCTTCTCCATCGCAGAAGCTTCAGCGTACTGACAAATTAGAGGTTTGTGCTCAACAAGTTGTGGCCAAAAAACACATTCAGAAATGATGTCGTCTGACCATCTTCATCACTGCTCCTCGTCCAGGTGTGCCGTGAGTTTCAGCGGGGGAATTGTGCCAGAGGGGAGACGGATTGCCGTTTCGCTCACCCCAGTGACAGCCCGATGATTGACGCCACCGATAACACAGTCACTGTTTGCATGGACTACATCAAGAGCCGCTGCTCCAGGGAGAAGTGCAAGTATTTTCACCCGCCTGCACACTTGCAGGCCAAAATCAAATCCAGTCAGCAACAAGTCAGTCAGGCGGGCAGTGCTGCCGGGACCACAGCTGCAGCCATGGTAAGAAAACCTTCTACAGTCGAACATAAACACGCGGCACAATTGATCTGAAACGTGACAGTTTTTTAGCTTCACTCTTGGCATCATTGTAGAGCCATTTTGCCTCCTGCATTTACCTCATTTTACTGAGTTGACATTTGAGCTGTAAGTTGTACGTAAAGCGTACAGATACCCTTAGAATGTCATGTTGAACAGATCCCTCTCACACTCTGCTGTAAACGTATTAAACGGAGCTCCACATGTTGTTGTGTGGAGCATCCGAAGCACGGTTCATCTGCTGAGGGGCTGGCTCTAATAAAAACTAAGCCATTTCTCATTTTCTAGTAAACATTGTCAGTGTTTGCTGTGTTTCGCTGGTGTCCATCCTTCAGAGCCATGAAAGCTGATTCTTTTACAAAACAGTCGGTGCATTAAAATTAGATCAGCAACTCTGATAAAATAATTTGAGCAAATTGGTTCTTGCTGGAAACCTTTACTTACTAATAATAATACTAGATATTATTATTATTATTATTTCAATAATGAGTTTTTTCTTTTTAAATTCACTTTACTGTGCATGTTTATTGTGTTTTCTGTGGTATACTACATTCAGATTATTTTTTGTTTTTTTGTTTTCCCCTCTCACCTATCCACAACGCTGTCCTCCATGATGCACCTCTGCTTGCTGTTACCTGTATGTTAATGCGCTTGAATCCCATTGGCGCGCTGCTCGCTGCCTGCTATAAAAAAAGACTCAGTCGACTGCCAAAGCAATGAAGCGACCCCTCGAGCCAACTGTAGACCTGGTATTTCCAACTTTTGCTTTGCATGTTGCTATTAATCGTACTGTAACAACTTTTTATTTTGATTTTTTTTTTTGTCATTGTCTTTGTGTCCACATCTGTATATTTGCTGCAAATGTAGAAAAAATATTGTTTTCTTTTTATTGGCATAAGTCACTTTTAAATCTTTTTACTCATTGTTTTTTGTGTGTTATTTAATACTAACAATCCCAAAATGTAAGAATTTGATTGCACCTCAATCAAACATGGAGTCACTGAAGAATTTTCCTTCATTCTTTTTTTGTTTAATTATTTCTTTTTTAGGCCTTTCCACATAGTGTTTTGCAAACCCTACCAAAGAGACCCGCTCTTGAGAAGAGCAGCTGGGCGAGCGCTCTCTTTACCCCAAATTTATTGCACTACCAACAAGCTTTGGCCAACGCTCATCTTCAGCAGCCTGCTGCAGGATTTTATCCCACAGGTGAGCCCCACAAACAGGATATTGCCACTACTTTTCATTGGTCTGGTGTGTTTCGCCTCACTGTATTCTGGGAATTCCTCATTGCTCTAAACTGTAAACAGTGGCAGAGAAGTCAAGTTTCCATAGAGGATTCTCAATCTTGATTAAAGGAAAACCACTAACAATAAATCTTTCCCATTTATTTTACCACTTCTACACACTTCTATAATTATTTTCAATTATTTGATTCATATATTGTATAGTATTATTGACGTTTTACAAGACCACATTTAGCTCATTTGATGAATTGCAACCACACTGCCAAAAAAAAGCTTTGGTAAATTTCACACAAACTTGTGACTTTTTGTGAATTAACTTATCAGGAGGTGAAGGGAAAACACAAATATTTTATTATTACCACTGACTGTATATGAGAACTGGAATAAATGAGTGTGACGTCACCCATAGAAAATGTCTTGAGAAAGGAAGTCAACTCAGTTGACGTTTTTTTCGCAATACGGACGCCGCCATGTTGGACCCAGACGTCTTCAGTGACTGGTCCAAGTCAATCTGAGTAGACGTTTCCATGAACTGCAAAACTATATATTAACAAAGTAAAAAGATCCCCATTACTTGTAAGAAAATTTATATTATCAAGAAAGTTTTTAAATTGCAAAATGATCGTAGTTAAAGAAAACATGTCTTGGTGACTAATAAGAATTAAATTGGTTAGTTTAAAATGGGCCCAAGTCCACAATTTTTCAAAATAGAGATATTATATGTTCTATGGTGTTCAAGGGTAAAGCTATCTGATAATGTGCAAAAAAGTCCCAAGTCAGTTGTAATGTAAGTGCAAAATTCCTGGACTTGGGCCTCTCTTCCATGGGTTTGACTTTATCCCACAGATGGCAGCACTAGTTATCCAATATGGCAGCGGCCCTGTTTAATTCAAGAAGGGCCCAAGTCCAGAGACTTTAGTTTGCTAGTCCTCTGAAATTTTTAACGCGGAAGCCTGAAATATACGTTTACACAGGTTTACATAGACTTTTCATTGGAAGTGGCTGTTTAAACTGTGAATGTAGCTTCCATATATCTTCTTACGGTCGTCCTGGACCGGGTCGCCAGGGCGGCAGTCTAGGCAAAGATGCCTAGACTTCCCTCGCCCCGGCCACGTCCTCCATCTCCTTGGGAGGGACCCAGAGACTGTGAATGTAGCTTAACAAGGTGAAACTAGTGCCCTACACAAAAATCCCTACCTCTACCCTACCTCTGCATGATGACATACAAGACCAGGCTTCCTGTGTCCAAAGGAGAAAATATTAGTTAAATACAGTCTTTAACCTATAGGACCCCAGACCCATTTTCCTTCAAATTAAAAGGATGTGGGATATGCCAAAGCCCTAATGGATCCCAGAACACAGTTCTGTTGTTTTTCTGTTACACTGATGCCCCCATGGATCTTATGGGTTGAGGGTTCACTTCTGAAAACGTAAATGTTTCTAAACTTGATTCATTAGAAAACACTGGCATTGGGGGCATTTTACTTAAGTTTTAAACCTGCATTTAACAGCAGTAGCAATAAATATATTCGTCGCTATATCCTAAACTGTGTTTTGTGTCTCATGTTCTCACAGGTTCTGTATTTTGCATGACTCCAGCTAACAATGTCGGTAAGTTCCTTTCTCTCCCTTTTTTATTTTTAAACATGATTTCTTTTCAATTACTGCACACAGTTTTCAGCAGGAGCACCCATCTGAACATCTCAAGTTAACTTTCCCTTTTTCTGTAAACATCTTTGGCACATTTGAACTTTTTTTTTGGCCAAAAAAAAAGTTCCTGTAACACTCCACATTGTTGCTATGAAAGAGTCTTTGCTGGGTTCTGCTTGTGCCGTGCATCCGTATGAAGGATTAGGAAATTTGGTCAGCATCCCGGAGGTGTAACCTGGAAAATCGTTCCTGTCATTTCAAAGAAACATGTTGGCTGTCTTGTCACACATGCAGCCTCCTGTGGGATGTCAGTTATGGACAGATTTCCTAATTTTATCTTGTACTGGCCTCCTTCCTCCCTTTTTTATGCTCTCCCATGCTGTCTCGCTTTGCTGCGTGATCAAATGCCATTTGCAGGTCTAACCAACGATAGCTTGCTGCTCTGAAAGGATTATTTAATGCTCCACCTCCCTTTTCATTGCTTTCATGTTTCCCCCACTCCTGAAAAAGTCCCCATGATGTACAGTGCTACGCCTGCTACTGTCTCTGCAGCAACTACTCCCGCCACAAGTGTCCCCTACGCAGCAACACCACCAGCCAATCAGGTTTGCTCATTTTAAAAGCTTTCTCTCATAAATCCTTGAGCTCCGAATAAGTGCTTCATCTTCAAATCGGGGGAGTTGCTCTGTCAGCATAGAGGTGCTCCGCTTGCATTGCTTCATAAAGCTTTATGTACCTGTAGACTTTCAGCAGAACTTCTAGGCTGCAGCTCCTCCCTTTCTCTTATTACAGAAAAATGCTTTCTGAAGATCCTTTTTGTTTTGCAAAAAGCAGTGTTGCATTAAGCTTTTATTGCATGACTCACACTCTTTAATTGTCCCATATATTTCCCTCAATGAATGATAGCTTGAGATCCCACCCTACAGGTTTGATTAGGTTTTAGTGTGTGTTAAACACATTGTCATTTTCTTTTCTTCTTTTTTTGTTACAGTTTTGCTTTATTTTGTCATTGGATTACTTTAAATAAACACCTGACAGTGTGTTGAATTGAATAAATAGAATATTAGATGTGGAAAGTATATATTTTTTATCATAACATTTTTTTCATACAGTCAGGATAATAAATATTTGGACAGAGACACATTCTTTCTAATTTTGTTTCTGTACATTACCACAGTGTATTTTAAATAAAACAAATCAGATGCCATTGAAGTGCAGACTTTCAGCTTTTATTCCATGGGTTGAACAAAAAGATTGCATAAAAATGTGAAAAACTAAAGCATTTTTTAAACACAATCCCTTCACTTCATGGGCTCGTAAGTAATTGGACAATTGACTTCCATGCTATTGCATGAGCAGGTGTGGAAAATTCCCTTGTTATGTCATTATAAGTGAAGCAGATAAAAGGCCTGCTGTTGATTAGAGGACTCGTGCTTGCATTTTGAAGATTTTGCTGTGAACAGACAACATGCAGTCAAAGGAGCTCTCCATGCAGGTGAAAGGAGCCATCATTAAGCTGAGAAAACAGGGGGAAAAAACATGCCAGAAATTGCTACAGTATTAGGAGTGGCACAATCAACAGTGTGGTACATCCTGAGAAAGAAAGAAAGCACTGGTGAACTCAGCAACGCAAAAAGACCTGGACGTCCGCGGAAGACAACAGTGGTGGATAATCGCAGAATCATTTCTATGGTGAAGAGGAACCCGTTCACAACAGCCAACCAATTGAACAACGCTCTCCAGGAGGTAAGCGTATCAATATCCAAGTCTACCATAAAAAGAAGACTGCATGAAAGTAGATACAGAGGGTACACTGCAAGATGCAAGTCTCTCATAAGCCTTAAGAATAGGACAGCTAGATTGGACTTTGCTAAAAAGCATCTAAAAAAGCCAGCACAGTTCTGGAAAAACATCCTTTGGACAGATGACACCAAAATCAACCTCTACCAGAATGATGGCAAGAGAAAAGTATGGAGAAGGCGTGGAGAAGCTCATGATCCAAAGCACCCTACATCATCAGTAAAACACGGTGGAGGCAGTGTGGTGGTCTGGGCGTGCATGGCTGTTAGTGGCACTGGGACACTAGTGTTTATTGATGACGTGACACAGGACAGAAGCACCCCAATGAATTCTGAGGTGTTCAGAGACAGACTGTCTGCGCAGATCCAGGTGAATGCAGCCAAACTGATTGGGCGGTGTTTCATAATACAGATGGACAACGACCCAAAACATACAGCCAAAGCAACTTAGGAGTTTATTAAAGCAATGAAGTGGAATATTCTTGAATGGCCAAGTCAGTCACCTGATCTTAACCCGTTTGAGCAGCATTTCACTTGTTGAAGACTAAACTTCAGACAGAAAGGCCCACAAACAAACAGCAACTGAAAGCCCCTGCAGTAAAGGCCTGGCAGAGCATTCAGAATGGGGAAAACCCAGCATCTGGTGATGTCCATGAGTTCAAGACTTCAGGCTGTCATTGCCAACAAAGGATTTTCAACCAAATATGAGGAATGACTATTTTGTTTTCAGTTATTGAAGGGATTATGTTTAAAAAAATGCTTTAGTTTTTCACATTTTTATGCAATCTTTTTGTTCAACCCATGAAATAAAAGCTGAAAGTCTGCACTTCAATGGCATCTGAGTTGTTTTATTTAAAATACACTGTGGTAATGAACAGAAATAAAATTAGAATGTTTCTCTGTCCAAATATTTATGGTCCTGACTGTACAACAATGGTTATAATAAGAACGTAAAGGGGGCAGGAATTAGTTTTCTTCTTTCTGTTCCCCTTTCATTATCCTGAAAAAACAAGTTTGCAAATTCTGTTGTTTTGTTTTTTTGTAATTGTTTAGTGGGAACAAAATCATTGAAAGACCCACTCCGATCATCTTGTAATCTATTTTCAAAGCGTTCCCAGTGGTCTTTTTAATTAATTTAATGCTGTTTTTAGCCAAAATCAAAAACACTGTTGTTTTCTAGGACATAGTTTCTGCAGAGCGGCAGGAGTTCATTTGAAATTCGCCCCTGAGTTGTGGGCGGGACTGTTGCCGTGGAGCAACCTTGGCCCCCTTCCGTCACCTATACCTGAGCTTTCCCGATAGATTACAGCCCTTTACGGGTGCAACAAAAATGGCGAGCAGTATTGGAGATCTCCAGCCAAACAGTTTGGAGCCAGATGCCAGCTCAGACGAGAAAAAGGAAGACTTACACGGATCTAGTCGTCTACAAGTGGATGCATCAGAATGGAGCGAATCAGAGAGCTTGTGGCCCTTCCGGTGTATTCTCTATATCAGAAATGAGCTCCTTTTCAACTGCGTCTGCTCCTGATTCCCAACAATTTGAATAAAGATCAACTCAGCGACGCAACCCTAAGCTTAATTTTCTTTATATAGGACCTTCAGCATGAGAAAAATGCTGCAAGAACATCTTAAAAAAACACCAAAACCACAATTTCATCGGAGCGGGTCTTTCACATATTTATCAATAACAGCTTTCAACTGTATTATATAGTATTAACTCCTGTTATTTAATATGTGATGGGGTAATTACCTACATGTGTGATGATTTTTCACTTAAGTTTGCATTTGTACATTTAGATACACTTGATAATGTTTTTGTGTTTGAAATCTTCAAGAACCCCTGATCTACCTTGTTCTGCAACGCTGACTATGCATTTGGATGAGCGCTGTATGAATCTCCTCCATTGTGACTTTTTTTTTTTTTTAATTCCCACAACAGATCATCCTCAAGTAACCGTCAGAAACAGAGGCCAGCGGGATGTTGCTGCTGGTTAAAGCCCTAAAGATTGTTTGTAAATATCGTTAATTTCACAGCCAACATACAAACAAGCTGCATGTTGATGTCAACACTATGGAAAAGCCTGCTGCCATAATTGGTATTTATGATGATATATCGAATCTATTGGCATCGCAGACGATTGTTGTTTGTGCACACTTAAGCACCGTGCGTAACAATGGTTCCCTAATGGCGTGCATTAAGGTGAACCCACTGGGGAAGTCGGGGATGAAACCATGTGTCATATTATAAAGAGCTCTTTTAGTAAAAGCTCCCATATAGAAAAGAAGTATACAGAAAGGCCTACGGTGCAAAAAATCTGCAAAATCATTATTCTAACCTATCTGGAAAACTATAGAAAGAATTTTGCCGAAACTGTTTTCAATGATGTACATATTTGAAGTGGAAAGGAAAGAAACGTCTACTGTTTTAACAGGTTTATGTCAGCTGCAAAACAATTCCAGATTTTGTTTTCTTCTTGAATGTGCTATTTAATGTAAAAAAAAAAAAAAGCATAACAAAAAAACTCTTGTTTATGATTGTTTTACCTAGTGCCAGACTTAAATATTTTAAACAAACCAGTGAAAGCACTTATTTAAACTTTATATTATAAAATGTAATCTGCTAGCAGGTTTATGGTCATCCCTTTAAAAAGCACTGAGGCGGCTTCTCCGTCTCTGCATGTCTGTCCCTGTAATCCCCGTAGAGCTGGATCAGGGCTCCACCTACTGGTGTGCCTTGGAACTGCGTAAACAGGTTGTCAAATGCTGTTTAAATCCATTTTTTTACTCATTCTAAACTATCACTTGATTGTTCTTGTTGTTGTTTATGGTAAGACTCACCGATAGATCTGCAAGTTGTCACTAAAGGCATGAACGAAGGCTCATCAAAAGGCTGTGGAATTACTGTTTATATTCAGACTAAAGGTTTCGTGGTCCTGTAAGGGTGTTGTGTGAGCTTAATGTTACAGTCAGCATTAAGTACTGTATTTTTTTTTAATGTTACAAGTGCCTGAAAGAATAGAAAATGCAAAGACATCTTAAGCATAGTTTAAAGGCTTTTATGTAAAAACTCTTAGTTAAATCTTCTTTAGTCACAGACATCAGAGGTTTGTTTTTTTTAATGCCACAACAGTGCATTAGTAACTTGTAATAGTTCTTTTCCATCTATGTTCAAATCTGTGTGTTGTTGTACTCATTATAATACCTATAAATTGGCTTTTATGCTACTTTCTTTCAATATTTTGGAAATATTATTAACGTAGTTAACAATGAGGTGAACATGCTATTTATGGTATGAGGAGCTAAACATTTGGGTATTTTTTGGTTTTTGTGTGGTTAAAGTGCTATTATGCAAGTAGTTCTCTGTGAAAATGACAGCAGACAGAATGAGATTGTCCAAAAGAATACTTACTTTGTCATTCTGATGTCTTTTGATTTGGAACACTTCACTAAAGCATAGTCTGTATTTTGTGGTGTGAAACTACCAACCTTTTCTTCAATGTTATCTTTTGAATATTCTGCATTTGCTCATTTTTTTCATTCTGTATTCTCCTGATGAATTCTTTTATTAAGATCAGTACATTTATTTTACTAGTTTAGAACTCTTTGGACATTTATTCTTGTGTATTTCAACGATAAATGTAATTTATGAATCAGATTTTAGTTTTGTTCCTGAAAGGATCTGTTGCTAAATGACTTTATGTTTCCACAGGTTGAATGTTGGAGAAAGAAACCGACAAAATCATTTCATTTTGTCACTGCCTTGTCACGTAAATCTTTGCATGAGCAAATTTCTTGACGTGCTCAAAAATGAACACTTAAAGACCACATTCTACACAAAAATGTTGTGCTTTTATTATGTCTTGAATTTGTAGATTGTATTTGAGTGTAAAAAGACCCCAAAATCGCTTAATATCCAGAAATGTTTCAAGTATTTTAATGTGAGATGATGGGTTGTGATTTCCAAACAAAAGGATTTGGGGAAATTAAATTTTTGATCTTTTGATTAGAAAGACACGGTCTGACTCAGAGGGGTAAATGTAATCCTTTTCAGCACTTTTGCTACAGTCACATGACTGGAAATATGCGCTTATTATAATTTTTTTGGGAACTCTGCCTTATTTTCCTTCTGTTTCTCAATCGGTTTTGGTTTCACAGTTCAGAATTGTTTTAGGAAATTGCTTCAACTTAAGGTTTCCTAAAGTCTTGAGCCTAAAGCCATGGTCGCAGATTGTATTTCAAATTCTACCCTGAAAGGCCTCGTGTCAACTCCTTGGTTTGCTTTGAAGCTGCCAATGAAGGTGCCATTAGGTTACAAACTGAAATAAAATCCTAATGTTTTTCAAGAAAAGTTGTGCATAATTAAACATTTCATATGGACAGTTTTGGTCTGTAAGTTTAAAGTTATGTCAAATCTGATTTGTTGCAAATAAATTATATGTACCTGAAATTCAAAGTTGTCCGATTTGTTTTTTTGATTATTTAACATTTAAATGCTGTTTGATCCAAATATATGATAAATCATCTTTTGTTAAAGCGCTCCCAGTGCTCTTTTAAGTACGATTATGCAGTTTTAGGCAAAATCAAAAAACCTGTGTTGTTTTTTAGGAAATTGTTTCTGCAGAGCAACAGGAGTTCAATAGAAATTCGCCTCTGAGTTGTGGGCAGGACTGTTAGCGTGGAGCAGCCCTGCTTTTCAACATTATGTTGTTTGCATGCCTGCCCACGATCTTACAGCCCCTCACATCCCCAACATTACTGGCACAGGAAAAATGATGAGCAACATCAGAGTTATCCAGCCGTACAGTTTAGAGCCAGATACCAATTCGAACGGGGAAAATGAAGGATGGATCTATTTGTCTGCAAGTGGACGCATCGGAATGGAGTGGAGCAGACAGAGAACTTGTGGTCTGACGACTGTAGCTTCTACGTCACTGCTACAGGCTTTTTTTAAACTGCTCATAATTGCAGACGATTTCATTTTAGAAATGCAATTTTAATCTTATTATATTTATATATATGTATATAAATATATATATATATATTGTGTGTATATATTGTATATATATAAATGTATATATATATATATGTGTGTATGTATATATATGTGTATATATATGTGTATATATATATATATATATATATATATATATATATATATATATATATATATATATATATATATATATATATATATATATATGTGTGTGTGTGTGTATGTATATATGTGTATATATATATGTGTGTGTATGTCTATATATGTACATATATGTATATATATATATAGATATATATATGTGTGTGTGTGTGTGTCCTCCATCATTAGAGAAATGCCTCAATAACATGTTAAAAACATGATTTGCTTTGGAGTGGGTTTTTAAAACTGCAAAAGTCACTGTAGTAAGTATTACAATTATTGGTGAACCGTCTTTCACAGCCCATTCTCAAATTTAGTCCTCGGCACAGAATGCTGCGTTGCCATGGTAACAGCATCTTCCTCATGTTTTGCTCCTCCTGGATACACATCCTCGTCTGGGTCCTGTGATTGGACGTGCTCTCCGTGGATGTCACCGGGGCAACCAAATGATGGGAATTGGAACACGTGAACGGAAGTGTCACCTCTGGATTTCACTGGCTCCCCTCCGCGAAGCTCTCATTCAGCCACGAATGAGACGTTGGAGGCACCGGCACTTCCATTGGGCTGGCCACGCGTCCGTCTGAGAAGGGACCGACCCCCCTCCCTCCCCTCATCCCACCTCCCTCTGCTCGGCTCGGTACGGTAGCCGAGCGGGGACCGGCTGGTTTCGCAGCGGCCGCGGGTCTCCACCCGAGAGTATGGCGGATGGGAGCGCGTTGGATAGCGGGGGAGAAGCGGAGACATGTCAGGGAGGGAATAAGGAAACAAAGAGAGGCCAGTTCTTTCACCCAGTGCAGATGTAGGCTTCCTCGATCCGGGTTTCTCCGAGGCTTCGCGCTCGTTCTCTGGCGTTTTATTTCCCCGATCATGGAGCAAGTTTGTTTTTTGTCATGCACAGAGACGGGTGAGCTCAGCGGATGAACCCCCGCTCGGTCCACGTCCTCGGGCCAGCGTTCGTGCGTCTCCCCGCTCGGTTCGGACAGCCGCGGTCCCCGCATGCGGGGGTCCGGCCTGCCATGGCGATTGTCTGACTATGAAGCCCGTGTCGGGGCAGCGAGTCTTTGTGCTCTGCCGTTGCTCGCGTTGACACCGACATGGCACGCGGATGCTGAGCGCCGTGAGTGCGGGATCCTTTCTTCCTGTTCGATTCAATGACAGCGTCGGTTCCGCGGCGACTCGACTAAATCCACGATGCGCGAGTATAAAGTGGTCGTCCTGGGCAGCGGGGGGGTCGGGAAATCCGCCCTCACCGTGCAGTTCGTCACCGGGACGTTCATTGAGAAGTACGACCCCACCATAGAGGATTTTTATCGTAAAGAGATCGAGGTGGACTCTTCACCGTCGGTGCTGGAGATCCTGGACACGGCCGGGACCGAGCAGTTCGCCTCCATGCGGGACTTGTACATCAAAAACGGCCAAGGGTTCATTCTGGTGTACAGCCTGGTCAACCAGCAGAGCTTCCAGGACATAAAGCCCATGAGGGATCAGATCATTAGAGTGAAAAGGTTGGTGGTGACCTCAAAAGCCCCCCCCCCCCCCCCCTCTTTTTTTTATTCTTTTTACACTCCAGAAAACCAAACTCATCTTCTCCTTAGACTTCACATTGCTGACAGGGCACCAATCCTAAATACCATCTGCTTTTACAGAAACCTGCTATTATGTGGCTCCTGGATCCACACAGTGACTGCGGCTCCCTGCAAAAGCTTTAAATACCCATGATTCAGTGCAGCACAGAGACATCCAATGAAGAATGTGCGTGTGTGTCCTGCAGAGGAAGCCCCTGTCTCACATCGGGCCGGTTCTGCAGACGGGGAGCCCACGTTTGTGCTCAGCAGCCTTCACAAAAGAGCCGCGCCGTAACTTGCGCGAGCATCCGGATGTGAGGTCACTCGTCCTGCTTCATGGTTGATGTTGCATGATGTCATGAAATCCTACCGAGAGCTTAAATGTGTTGTGTCATGGATGCAGCTGCAGCAATCACCCACGCTGCATTTGTTTGTCTTTTATTTTCCGACCAGTGCGCAGCGTGCGCTGAGCTGCAGCTGTTCGGGGTCATCTGTCATGCGTTAGAGCGCTCCACAAAGACCAAGAGAAGGCACGTTGAGGGGTTTTGAGGATGCAGTTACAGCTCTGCGTCAGTTTTCCTGTTCCTGCAATTAAAAATCTCCACAAAAAAAAGTGAAGAGTGAAGAGAAAAACTCCAGAGATGTTTATTATGCTGATTAATTTAAGATCTTTTATGTTATTTGAATCTTATCAAACATACTTCCCGAACAATCCTGGTATAATGTGTCACTGCTTGAAAGAATGAGGTCAACATGTTTCCCCCACATGAATAGAAAATAGAAAGAGGTAGATCTGTCTGCAGTGTGCCAGTGTGTGTTCTTGTGTCAAAAGTGTGTGTGTGCTCATACAGAACGTCGCACACAAGGCAAAACTGTTGTGAGACTTTATATCTAGTATTGATTCTGATGATTTTTCCTGACACGGCTGCATCTTTTTTAGGGCTTAAGCACTTTTCATAAGCGTATCCAAGTCAACCTAAAGGGATGTAATGATTGTGAGTGGTCTTTTCTTTAGTTATTAAGCTTCGATCCACATTGCGTTGGCCTCTAAAGATTCTCTCCAATGACAATCGTGTTTTGGGTGTTTTTAACATGTTCTTGTAGCATTTTTCTGACGATGGAGGGCAATATACAGAAAAGTACCATTAAAATTGTGTTTAGGGTTAAATCGTTGTGAAGCAGAGGGTGCCTGCTTGAAACTCAGCATGGGAGGGTTAAAGTAGAGAGCCATTGGGTCCCGTTTGTTATGGTCTTTGGGATGACTTAAAAGTAGATTTGATGATGGACACTCTACCTCCTTTAGCTTCTTACCCGTACCTTGTGTGAGAACTATAGTGATTGGTCGGACAATTGAAGTGGGTCGTGTGATTAACGCTCACTGATTTGGCGGTGCATGCTGAACCCATTAAAGGGTCTGAAATGTGAGATTTGATCTGCATTTTAGGAATCTCTATGTTCACCCATCCACCCATCTTCTAAACCACTCAATCCCTTTTGGGGGTCACCGGGTTGCTGGGGCCTATCCACGCCAATAGTGGACAAAGGCAGGGCACAGCCGGGACAGGTCACCAGTCAGTTCCAGGGCCACACAATCAATCACACTAACACACTCTTAGGAACAATTTCAGATTCAACAATTAACATATCAAGCATGTCTTTGGACTGCGGGAAGGAACTGAAGTACCTGGAGAAAACGCATACATGCAAACATGCGAACTCCACACAGAAAGGTCCCAGCTGGGAATTGAATTAGGGCCTCCTGGCTGTGAGGCGAGTGCTAACCTCTACCCCACAATGCAACCTTTCTGTTTTCCAATTACTCTATTTGGCTACAGTAACAAAAATCTTCCTCTGATTCAAACACATCATAAACGGTCATCCCTGCATTTACTGCAGTGATCCAGGGATTTAGCATAACAGCGCGTTAGCAGGCCCCAGGACAAAAAAAAAAGTGTTTTCTAGCGGTTACCAATGAATGACAGTCAAAGATTTAACTGGAAAAGTCAGTTCTCCTCTTATAATTTCCTTCTTTGGTCTTGTCAGCACAGTGTGACGTTTCCCACCTAGTTTGGTTTGCTCAATGTACCAACTCCTAAAGGACCATCCTAATAAGAAAAGACCCAAAAGGCAAAATCAGCTAAGAAGTCAGCCTTTGAACAAGTTAATAATTCCTGTTTTCCGATCATTTGAAAACAGAATGGCTTTCTTGTCTCATTTCTGCTTGGGCAATAATATATTTTAGTATCAGTCAAGTTATAGTTGGTTGAATGCTGTATAGCATTCAACCCTTTGTTTTCCTCTTACGCTATCTTCCGCCGTTTTTCGGCACTTAACTCCTTCTACAATTTTCAACCTATTTTAACCATTCAACTATTAAACTGTTCAGCTCTTTCAGCTTATTACTGCTATGACTTTTGGTTTTTCAAATCCTTGAACTTTTTAAGATATTCCAGGATTTTCCATGATTTTTTCTCCATTGAAATACATGGAGAATTTTTCGTGCAGAAGTTCACAGTTAAACTTCTACAATTTTTCACCTATTTTAACCATTCAACTATTAAAATGTTCAGCTCTTTCATCTTATTCCAGCTATGACATTTTGTCCTTCAAATCCTTGAACTTTTCCAGATAGTCCCGGTTATTCCCGGATTTTCCAATCTTTTTGCTCCATTGGCCACACCTTTGCTTCTTTAAACAATTGTAACTTTAACATTCTTTTGGCTAGAGACACCGTTCAAACATTGAAATGTTCACAAGGTTTTGGACTTCAATATAAGGCTCAAAATTATTATGGGATGGCAACACCACCTACAGTTTGGCGGCCATTTTTTGCCAAAATGTGAGGCAATTTTAAACTTCTTCAAACTTTCACCTATTTCAATCATTCTACTATTTCAATGTTCAACTCCTTCAGCTTATTCCTTTCAGCTATTACTTTTGGTCCTTCAAATCTTTGAACTTTTCAAGATATTCCAGGATTTTCCAAGATTTTCGCTCCATTTAAATACATTGAGAATCCTTGAAAACCTTTGGTTCTTTCAACCATTGTAACTTCAACATGCCTTTAGCAAGAGATACCGTTCAAACGTTAAATTGATCACAAGGCTTTGGACTATAAAATAGGTTTAGAAATCATTACGGGATGTCAACACAACCTACTGTTTGGTGGCCATTTTTTGACCAAATCTGAAGCAAATATTGCATTTAACTTCATCCATGGCTGGAACTGAACATATTGAAATTCACTGGATCTGGACATATAAGGAATGTGGGCGTGGTTAGCAAACAAACTTCGTTGCTATGGACGTCCAAAGGTTTACTTTTTCTGATTTGTCTGAAACTGACGTCGATTGGTTCGTCATCCCCAGGCGACCCAAACATAAAATGGTTGCTATGGAGATAGAATTAATAGAAAAGCCGCCATTTTGAAAAAAGTGGATTTTCTATCAACTTAGACATGTAGCTTTTACCAATATGATACTCTCAAACAATGTGTTTTTTTGAGTCGGTTGATGATGCTGATTCCAATGCTATCACTTTTAGCCATTTTAGCAACATCTTCAAATTTTCAACAGTTCAGCCATTTTTTCAACAATTTCAGCTTTAATGCTTAACTCCTTCTACAAATTTTGACCTATTTTAGACATTCTACTATTACAATGTTAACCTTTTTCAGCTTATTCCTACTAGGACTTTTGATCATTTAACTTTTCAAGGTTTTTCCAGTACAGTTCAGACATTTCTTCAGCAAATTTAGCTTTCATTCAGCAGTACAGCATTCAACCCTGCATTTTCTTCTGGAAATGCAGCTCCTTCTAGTTTTGATTAAAAGTTTGAAACAAATGTTGGTAATCTTTGCTTTAAATGTTGATGTCACATGTGGTGTAGTGGTTGGCACTCCGGCCTCACAGCAAGAAGGCCCTGGTTTGAACCCAGCTGGGTCCTTTCTATGTGAAGTTTTGCATGAGTGGGTTTTCTCCAGGCAGTCCAAAGAAATGCCTCATAGATTAATTGGTGAATCTAAATTGTTCTTGGTTCATCGCAGGGTGACTCTGCGATGGACTGATTAACTATCCAGGTGTACCCTGCCTTTACCCAACTGGGATAGGCTCCAGCAACCCTATGACCCTAAAAGGGAGTCAGCAGTTTTAGAAAATGAAGTGATGGCACAACGTATTCCAAAAAAAAACATGGAGACAACCCTTATTGGTCAATTTTAGTAATTAAATGAGACCCCAAGACACATAAAAAGGAAAAAACTATGTATTTTCTGAAAAAACATTAAGACAAAGAAGAAGAGGTTGTCACCTGTGTGTGTGTTTATAAGACAATCTTAGATTGACTGCATTTTCCCAGTCATAAAGTTTCAGGTATGAGGCGGTCTTCATAAAAAACAGTTTTATTTATAGCTTTATTTTAGAGTGTCATACCTCAACAGCTTCACCTCCAGTGCTCCTCCTGCAGCTCTGAAGGCCATCTGCTTCCTGCAGGCACGCTCATGAGACGGCACTGAAGCCCAACTGTGCGCTTGCATCCATAAAAAAAGATAGTGAAAGTTTCCATTCATGATTTCTCCAGATGATTTGTCTTTCAAGCTAAGGAAACTGAGCTCGTGTCATGGTGTTAGACAGAGCTTTCACAGATCCAGTGTAGGGTTGTAAGACCGCATCGTCATGTTTGTAATTCCTCCAGCAGAATCTTGACAAGAAACCTACTACCGGTAATTAACTAATGATTAAAAGAAAAGAAGAAGACTCCAGCTGTTCTCTTACTTCATCTCTCGGGTAGTGTCTGTTACTAAACTTTCTCAGCTCTTTCAATCGTATGAAACACAAATTAGATATGAAATCACTAACATTGTGCATTGCAAGATTTTTTCATATTGTGTAACCCAGTTGCATTACTAAGTCCTCTAAAGTCTTGTTTCCTCTGAACAGTACGGTCCGGTCCAGTTTAGAATGGTCCAGGCAATTCAGGAGAGAGTTTCAACTTAAAGTTGGACTGCTATGTTGGATGAGGGGTGAAGCTACCAACAACAGTAGAGGTCATCCAGCAGCTCATTTATTTTCCACTAGGCTTTTGGTACTCTGTATAAAAAACGCATTGAGAGATGATTGGGAGAACCATTGGAGCCCTTTTTTGTCGTAATGACCCTTAGCTAATCAACAGGTTTCAACAGACCGTTCCATTTTTCTATGGACCTACAACCAACAGGGGCCCAAATATGGTGCTGTTTGGTCTGGCTTAATGGGTCCATTTTATAATGGAAACGCTCAAAATCAGGACTGGACCATACCGTTCAGTGGACACAAGGCTTTAGATGCAGGTTCTGTCATGAATGCTCTTTGTAAACTGAGAGGAATAACTGTGAACTGGAACCACTTGCAGATTATTTTTTGTCCAAATATGCCAATAATGACTTGTAGTTTCTGAAAATGGACAAAACAAGTGTAACAAAAAAACAACAGGTGTTGCTGTTGAACTGTTGGAATGGCTCGATCTGGCTCGTGACGGGATTTTCCCAATAGTTTTTCAAAGCTATTTGGAATGTGGCTTTACTGAAAGACCTAACATGGGAGTTGAAAACATTTAGATCTCTTCTGGCAGACTGGTTCAAGGTGACTGGAAAGTTTTAGAAGAGTAATTCGGGGGGGAAAACTAAGAGGGCACTTTTGTGGAAAATCCTAACTCAGTGAAATTTTCTTTTGACCCCAGACTCAAAATTATTGTTTTCTGGTGTCTGTTATGTCTCCTCATCCTTTTAAAAAAGGGATTTTGTATAATCTTTGGAAGTGTTGCCTTTTGCTCGTTAGTCACCCCTCGGTGCAGAAACACAGACGACCGATGGCGGCCATATCGGCGTTCCTCCAGTTTAGAGTCCCTGCTGTGTGTCGCTCTCACTCTGAACCCTGTCAGCATCCATCAGAGCCTGCTGATAGCGGCAGGGACGAGCTCTTCCACAGAGGCCCGGGGTGACCGTGATTACACCTGGAAAGCAGCTGGGGGCCTCATCATACCTCTCCACAGCTGCAGTGAAGTTTACGCCCGGATGTGTTGTGATTAGTGACCTATCAGACAACAGAGGTGAAGCCATTACCAAAACGCTCTTAGCACTGCTGTCATACAGTTTCGTTGCTGCTTGTGATTCATCCGATAACGTCGGTGGCTCCCTGTCATTAATTTTGCACGAGTAATAATTCATTTAAACATTGTGCTACGGCTTATTTATCAGGATGAAGCGGGATGCTTTCTCTATCACTGTCGTTATATCTGTCATCTTAACTGCACTAGCACGGCTAAAGGTCAGTAAAGACTAGTAAACAGTTGACCTGGTATTCAAACTGCGTTGCATAAGTAATGATTTTCTTTAGATTAATATTTTCTCACAGCATGAGGTTGTATTCAATACTGCCAAAGGGTCAATAATGAGGCTTTAGACTTCAGACAAAGTCTATTGTTGTGTTGCATGTAAATGAAAGAGATTGTTTTTATTGTAATGCTATCAAACGGCAAATACACTGAGATAGAAACTGTAACAAGATAGCAGTTTTAAAAATAACCATCAATGAGCGAAATCTGCAAAGTAGTCGGCTTTATGTTTCACAACTAATATGAATGTTTTAAAGGCGGTGTCGCACAGCCACTACTTTTTCTGCATTTTCCACATACGAAATTTCGGTCTTCCACGATACATGTGTGATATGCGTAATTCATAAGTGTTTGTTTTGTTCGTCATTTGTTCAAAATTTTTGGTCAGTTGAGAATATCGCAGTTTAGGAGTACTTATGTAGTTTATACGTAACTGTTGCATTAATCTTACGCAATTGTGTGTAATTCTTTTCGAGATGTATACGCTAATTTGTGGGTTTCCCTGATCGCTCCACACATGTCTAATGGACTTTTCATGCATGTACTACAGATGTATACGGTAACTTTTATATCACACACATGGTGCATGAACATGTTAAAATTACATAATTAACGCACAAATTTTGGGCCAGATTTGACTTCTGCATTGATTTACATTAGGGTTGCACGATATGAGGAAAACTTGCGATATGCGATATTAGTGATCAATATTGCGATAACGATAAATTTGCGGTAAATAAACAAACAGAAAAATAAACAAAAATATCATTCCCATTTCATTGCAACAGTTTAAAAATTATACAGTGATCCCTTGCTATAACGCGGTTTACTTTTCACGGTTTCGCTACTTCACGGATTTGCATCGTGCATTGTGTTCTGCATTCTGATTGGCTAAAAAAGTCACTCCGCTTCTTCTCTACCTGTGCGTCAATAATGTTGCAGTTTAATATGTACTCGTAAGTAAATCAGCATTCCAAATTACGTACATGCAAATCATCTTGCAATGTCAAGTTTCTCTAAAACCCATAGAAAAAGAGCAACACCAACTGTCAATCACTATGTTCTTCTCCCGAACAAACACACACAGCTGCACCGCAGGCTTGAGAAGGAGAAAACACTGCAGCTTCTCAGACTGAAAAGCATTGAAATACACCTGAGCCACTATTTGTCCGTTTGTACTTTGTATTTTTTTCATGATCATTTTAAATTTTCTCCCGTTTAATTTAATTACTCTCGGGTCGCGGTGGGCGGGGCTAATCTCCGCGATTTGAAGCCTTCTGTTTACAGCGATGTTTCAAATTATTATTTGACAGTACAGTACAGAAGTTGTTTGTTGAAAAATAAACGTTTTTAAAGTACTTTGATTTGTGAAACAATTGCTTGAGCCTGTAAAATGGTTTGTTCTTTCTTTTCAATGTATAATAGAGTATTTAATTGTATAATAATTGTTAAAAAAATAGAGGTTTCTACTTCACGGATTTTGCCTATCACGGGTTCTTTCTGAAACGTAACCCCCGCGAAAAACAAGGGTTTACTGTACTCCAAATGACCCTCATCGACATGGGGGACAAACATCTAACATAATAGGCCTCCATCTGATTGGTCAACAATGGGAAAGCGTCCATCTGATTGGTCAAAGCATAAAGGGATTTATTTGATTCGTTAAATGCTTCAAGCTGCTAGAAGATTGTTTTAACACATTTTGGATTTGCGATTTATTGCGATATTCGCCGTCTTTTGCGATATGCATATTGCAGAGCTGGATATTGCGATAACGATAAATTTGCGGTATATTGTGCAGGCTTAATTTACATCTTCTTTGTGTGCTTTTTTCGTACTTCTTCTTCTTTAATGTGGTACATTTGTGATACACCTGGGAAAATTTACGTGAGTGACCACAACTTCTATCACTTTTTCTACATATATTCACGTACTTTCATCCGTGCAATTTGCGCAAAAGTATTCGTATTGGCTGTGTGACGTCGCCTTAAGGCCCGTACACACCGGGACGAATATTCGCCAGGCGTTATTCGCCAGCGTTTTTTGCCATGTTTTTTGTGTTCACACCCAGGCGATTTTCGCTGACGATGAGCCGAGCAAACATGCAATTTCATTCCCTGACATTAGATGGCGCTTAATGTAAACAGAAATACTCCTGTACATACGGTGGCGCTGCGCAACTTTACGCTTCTTAAAGTCGCTTTTCACGCAGAAGAAGAGAGCAAGTATTTACGCGCTTGTCAGAATCATACAAAGAAAACATGAATATTTCAAGCACCAGTTGTTCCAACTAGTGCTTGGTTCGAGGATATTTTAGAATGTCCGTCATTATTTCTTCGCGGCTGTGTAGACGCTACTTGGCGTATTTGTTCTTCACTGGTATGTGTGCTCAGAAAGGCAGTTTTGTGTTTGAGCGCCCCCAAGTTGTGTTTTACTAACTTCAGAAGCTCCAGACACGTGTGCATAAGCGCCGTTCTCATTGGTCGAATAGATTTCGACGCCGCGCGTCAAACCAAAAAAACGAACCCGAGGCGTTTTTTAAAAAGTGGCGCTTTGACGCATGGCGTTTTTTCGCGCCGGTGTGCACACTCACATTGGTGCCCTTTGTTTAGTCACGAGGCGGTAACCCTTGTGCTATCCTAGGCACTTTAACATTGGGAGTTGGGTCCTCTAGACCCACTAGACAGTGCTCTGAACCTTTTTTCTTCAATGATTTGTGATCTTCACTGGTGTCCATGGATTACATGAAATCTTTCCACCTTTATCCACCTTTGTCATGGTAGGGAGAACACATCAATGCAAGGGTGGGGTCATCTAAGATAGCACAAGGGTTTCGCCGGCGAAATTCGACCTGGTGTGTACAGGCCTTTAAGGTTTTAAAATCCTTCACTAAACACTTTTCTCAGAGAGGCATGAACATTTTCACACTTTTCTCTCTGGTTTTAACTCTCAAAGTTAAAACCTTTGTAGAAACATAAGTCAAGTATTATAGAATTAAAACAAAGATCTGCTCACAATCAAAGGTTTGTGTAAACTGGGTGAACTGAACTCATTTTGTACTGGAGACACAGAAGAGATTGATTGACATTGGTCTACAGCCAATCAGGATGCAGAAAACAATGGGCTGTGAAAAAACAAAAAAAAGCATGCACAATTCCACCAAAATACCCTGCAAAAGGGGAACTGTGTTGTAGCGAGGAACCTCTGTATTCCAATATAGCCGCGCACATTTCTTTTTTTGGCCATTCAGATATCTATGGGTGAAGTCACAGATTACCGGCCTGTTTTCAACTAAAAATTTGGCTTTGTTATTATTATTTTTTTACTTGTCTGGGAGAATCACAGGCAGTTTCTGATATTTTTAGGCAAAAATCTAAAGAAAAACACCATTGTATGCTAAAAAAAAATGACGAGATTCACACACTGGCTGCCACAGGAAGCCATTACTGATCAAGAACCTTTCCTTAACAAGAGATGAAACATTAAGGTCAAACAATGATGCATTAGAAGTGACATTTTCCACTTTACTCCCTAAAATGAAAACCATTTTGTTAAGAGGAGGGACTTACACTGCTAATAAGCTCAGCAAACTGAGCAACGCTTATGAAATGATTGGAGAGTCCCATCATCCTGCGGTTCTACCCAGCCGAACCATCCTTTGTAAACATAAAAGACCCTTTTGATGAGGAGTGTAAACATCTCTCCTGCCTTCAGCTGCCTGAGGTTGCAACGCAGCAGGATATGAAGGCAGGCAGCAGCAAGCTAACAATTCCTCCAACACACTGACTGAGCTTGTTTCACCATTCAGTGTGTTAGATTTCAGCCAAAGCCATTTCCTCCAAGACAGGACAGTCTCAAAGCTGCAGTTGGCCCAATGTTGCAAAATGTATGTACATAAGCATTTTAAGTTACTCCATTAAGTTATTCTGTGTCTACAGAGCCCTTAAATCCCCAGAATGGATCCCTTTACGATAATCCTAAAAAAGGCTTTTCCATTAATGATCTTCTAATCTCAACAAAGTAATGTCTCCCAGAATACTCTGAATCTGCAGTCGAGGGACACAGCTTTTTGATGCTGTTTGTTTCCACTCTCTGCGTTTCATTTAACAAAATCATTTAAGGGATTGTTATGTAGAACAGTCAAAAACCTATCACCAAATAAATGGATTTAGATCCAAAACTTACTTATGTCATTAGGGCTCAGACTGTCTTGAATTATGCCAGGGCACGACATTTTGATTCCTCAATTTCGTAAATTCTTACACATTAAGTCATTTACTACCATCTACTATCTACCCAGGTGTCTGAAACATTTTTGTCAAAAGAAAAAAAAAAGATCTCAGCATCTTGCAATAATAAAAAAAACAGGATAGCAAATAGTGCTGGAAGAACAAAATAAAAGTTTGAGGTTTAGCATTGAAATAAGATTGTGTACAGTTTGCAGCAGATAAGTGTGGATAGAAGGAAGGTTTTTTTGATCTTCCACTTTTTGGCTGATGTAATTTCAACACTTGCTTAGGATAAATGTCCCATCAAAATGGACTTTGCAACTCAGAAAATTTACTTTGGAAAAAATGAAATGTTTGTCATAGGTGTGGATGTGAAAGTGTGTGATTCTGTGGCCCTGCACTGCAATAACAACCTGCCCCCCTTCACCCAATACCAGCTGAGCTAGGATCCAGTAACTCCGTGACCCTAAAATGGACTAAGCAGGTTGGGAAAATGGGTGAATTGAAATCTGTGTTGGGGTGGGAGAGAGTCTACCCTGCCTTTGCTCAACAGTCACTAGGATAGGCCCCAGCAACCCCATGATCCTAAATAGGATTAAGGTTCTTTGGAAAATAGATGGATGGAAATCTATGTGGCAACATGTAATCGCACAAATGTATTGCTGTAACACATTAAAATAAATAGTGTACCATTAGTTCTTTGATTTTCTATTTGACTTGACTGTCTCAACTCCATTGAGTTTTCATCTTAATTTAGTTTTTATTGCCCTCAACAGTCTGACCTCTTTAATTTTTTTCAATTGGTAATTATTTTGAATTTGACATTTTTCATTTCTGGGGGGGAAAAGTATTGATAAAATTCTCGTGTTTTTTTATTTTCATTTTCTGGAAGTCCAACAAAGCTTCTTCTCTCCATATTCAAAAGGCTGTTACACTCCAAGGTGCTCGTGGGCTTCTCTGTCCGTCAGCAGCAGGGTCCGTCTGTGAGATGATCTGCATCATGCATTATAGATGAGACGTGTCTGTGTGAGCTTGAATGGATGTTTGCAGTTGGTGTTCTGCTGCCTCTTGGCATTACAAGCCGAAGATTTGAGTTTTGGCGTGTTGTTTGTGGTGCCTGTGTCAAAATACAGACCAGACTTGGGTTATTTCTGTCTTTTGGACGACGGAGGATTTTTGCTTCTTCATTCCAAACTGTTTAGTCCAAAAACAGATTGGTGGAAATTGGTTATCTTAAGGCCCAGAGAGCCTCTAAAATTATAGTTTAAACCTGCTTGACTACTGTTTTTTTCTGTTATTATCACTAAAGGTTTCAGTAGATGTATAACCAGCTTGAGAGAAAAAGAGGAAACAAGAAGAAAATTCAATTTTTAACACCATCTTCTCATCAAAAATGTGCACATTTTTATGTAGCTGATGCCCGTACAGCTCTAAAGCAATCTGTTACCCCATAAAGATTCACAACGTTTTATCTAAACTGCTTTACACCCACGCCAATATTATAATCTTGTGCTGACAAAGCTCATATCCTGCAATACACACACACTTTTTTATTAGATTGGCCACAATGGAGTTGTGTTTTGAAAAAGAAATGTGTAATCTGTCAATTTCTTCCAAGTTTTATACTTTATGGATGGATGGATGGATGGATGTGTAGTAATGCTATTTTTCTGGCTAAAAATGGTGGTGGCAGATGCTGATCTGAACACAACTTATTCTAATAATCAGCAATAAGTTGGGTATCTGGAAAACAATCAGGACTGTAGCTCGGTAGCAACGTCTCAACCATAGTCCCCAAAACTACATGTTTAACTCTCTCCAACACTCCTGATTCAAGTAACTATGACTCCTTGATAGGTCCCTGCAAGAGTGGATAACTTTAACAGGTGTGATAGACATCGGAAAACAGTACAACATGCAGGATTGAGGCCAATCGGGACACTAGTGGCGGGCTAACGAAGTCAGTGGTTTCATTCGGACAATATAATGTTTATAATTTCTTTTATTTGTTTGAATTAAGTTCAAACTAAAATGCACACGCACTGTAGTTGCCAATAAAAAAAATAATTAATTAAAGGGTTGTTTTTTTTCAGGAAAGTCTTTTAAAAAGTCATTTGACAGCTTTGGCCTACATGTTTTTGTTTTTGCTGTTTTCTTTTACTTTAAAAAAGTTGAAGGAGATTTGCAATTATAATCCCTTATGAATAATTACTGTCTCACTCTGTTTATTCAATCCTAAAATTCACTGCAACGTATCAGTTTGAGTGTCTGGCTCAAGGTACCATAAAGCTTCTTAAGGTGCACTCAAGCTTTTGGTCACACGCCCACTCACTTCTGGTGAGAAGCAACCCAATTCCTGGTTGCTTCTTTCGGACGGAGACATGATCACGGCGAACAGAACAGGTTAGTTTAGATTAAAGTTTACCGGGTAATGTATTCATAAGCACATCAAAGTCGCTGGAATCTGAGCTAATTTAACGCTGCAACCTCCAGCTCCTGGTGTTCGGGGTTCCTCAGGCTGCTCAACCTGGAAAAGCATCAAAGGTGTACCTTCAGTATCCATCTCTCCAACATCAGACGTGCCCTTGTGTACAGTTACCACAGAAAACAGCAGAGGGCTTTTCTGCCGGTGAAATATCGAACAGGCTTTTTCATAGCATGAAAGCAGAATGCAAAAAAAGACGTTTGAGGATGGGCAGAAATTTGAAAATTCTTCACAGTGCTGTTAAGAGATGGGATACCTTAGATGTAGTTGTGTTGAAGGCTCTGATGTTGCAAGATGTTATTCATGTTAGTACATAGACATGAATGAAAATGATAATACAAATCAATTTTCTCTGGAAAGGAGTTTTATTTAGACCACAAAAAAATAAAATAAAGTGTTTTTATGTCTAAAAAAAGGTTACTATTATTGTTGTTATCGTTAAAATTGTCAACAAACTTTACCTAACAAGTTTTTAATTTTCAGCATTTTGGAGTACAACTTAGAAATTTGGGTTTTTATTTGTAAAGAATGGTTGATCTGCATCCACTATTAAGCTTTAGTGGAGGCAGTTTATTTTTCATGGACGAAATGCAGTTTGATAGTGACAGTGATAGTTTTTTTGGTTCTCGGCGAACAAAATTCAGGATAAGGCTGAATTTACAGGTGGCTGTGGCGCAGCGATAGAGCGGTTGACATCTGATCAGGAGATCGCAGGTTCGCTTCCCCCCGTGCCTGACACTAAACCCCACATTAGTACTGGTGGTTACAGGTTGGTGCCGGTGTTTGTTACTGGTGCTGCCATCAGTGTGTGTCAATAGGCGAATGGGACTGTAAAGCACTTGGGGCCTTCTAAGAAGGCAGTAAAGCGCGATAAAGTATACACTATTTACGGTACACTTTTGTTTTTAAAGCAAAAAGAAACAAGAAGGATCTGTTTATTATGTTTGCCAAAAACTTTTATATTGGGACCACATATCTTCTCAAAAATGACCATTTATTCAAAAATGGAAATATAATCTCAAAACAGCTTTAAATTTTTTTAATTTTGTTAATATTTCTACAAATGTTACCTTAGTAAAAGAATAGCTTAGATAGAAAAATTAAAACATATTAAAAATTAATGCACAGTTTTGGTCAAAAATAGAATGAGAAATGGAACTATTAATTTCCAACTTTAAGTCTTCCTTATTTTTTTCAATGCACCAATATTTGCTTCTTTTTATTGGTCAGAACGACAGAAATCTTTACGCCACAATTTTAATGTAATGGAAGTAGCAACCTCCTGACGTTTGGGGTTTTCAAGACAGTTTTGCTTGAAACAATAATGGTGCTAATTTATTAATTACAACTAAAAATGCAGTTTTTATGTTGATTAGTAGTTTTCTTTCAGAGACATTTATAATTAAAGCCGCAAGCGGCGTTGTATGGCCCGCAGACGCAACCCGCCTTCAACGCCCAACTCTATGCACCACAACCCCCCTTAACCCCCTTACTGCCCACTTTTGATAAAGGCTAGTCAAAACGGCATTTGCTAATTATGCTAACTATGCTAGCTATGCTTATGTGGCTAAAAGTGCTAGCATAGCGATCAGCATCATCAACTGACTCAGAAAAACACATTAGCTAAAATTCTAATTATGCTAACTATGCTAGTTATGCTAACATAGCTAAAAGTGCTAACATAGCGATCAGCATCATCAACTGACTCAGAAAAACACACTACCTAAAATACTAAATATGCTAACTTTGCTAGCTATGCTAACATAGCTAAAAGTGCTAGCATAGCGATCAGCATCATTACCTGACTCAGAAAAACACATTACCTAAAATACTAATTATGCTAACTATGCTAGCTATGCTAACATAGCTAAAAGTGCTAGCATAGCGATCAGCATCATCAACTGACTCAGAAAAACACATTCCTCCAATGGTGAGAGCTATATGCCATAATTTGATAAAAAAAAAAACACAAAATGGCGGCTTTTTTGTTTATTTTATCTCCATAGCAACCATTTTATGTTTTGGTCCCCTTGAGAGGACGAACAGATTGACGTCAGTTTCGGACAAATCGGTAAAAGTAAACTTTTTGCCGTCCTTAACAACAGTGGTTTTATGCTAACCACGTCCACATTCCTTATATGTCCATATCCAGTGTTTTTCAATGTATTCAGTTTCAGGCATGAATGCATGCATTCAATTTTCACTGTATTGTGTTGAAAGGCATGGGAGTTATTACAGTGCGCCACTTTGCTAGCTCGCCACGCGCACGCCGTTCAAAATCTACAACTTCTAATTCCAACATTTTGTCCAGAGTAGCTGGACGTTGGTGCCCAAAAAGTTACGAGACGATTAATGAAAATTCCAGCGACGAGTTTTCGTTTGTATCTGGTGCTAAAGGTGCTTTTTTGAGAAAATTCCAGATGGCGGCCTTTTCCCAAGGTCAAAGGTCAACGACACTTCTGGGGTGTTTGTAGACTGGAGCTGGCAGCAAGTGTGTGCAATTGCGTGAAAATCCTTCAAACAAAAGTGTCTTTTCCCCATATTGTGGGAAAACACGAAAATCGCCAATTCTCAGAGTTCGCCACAAGATGGCCGCCAAGCCGTAGGTCGTGTGGCCGTCCCATAATGATTTCAAAACATCTTTGGGATATCCCCGACACGTGTGTCTTGGTTTCGCGACTGTATTTTGAAGTACATTTTGTTCGGCCCCATACGCGATTTTCGGCCCATTCATTTTTTTTGACGGGATCGCTGGCCGTGATGTCTTCGTCTTCGTGGGGGTGACGTTGACTTTGTGGAAAATTCATTTGCAATTTATCCCAGGTGTGTGCACATTTTGGTGACTTTTCGAGCATGCGGCGGGGGTCAAATTCTCGCTGAAAGGCGGCGAAGTCGTCGTTCCAACTGCGAAAACAATATGGTCCTTGCAGTCAGTGACTGCTGCTGCGGGCCATAATAAAGATGTGTATTTCTAACATTTTACTCTTTCAAATTAAGATGCATGATGCAGATGTTTTATAAATCTTTAAACAGAAGTTTAGTTACATATGTGACCTCAAAATTGACTAACAAGGGAAGTTTAATGAAAAGAGTCTGAATTTCATTTCAAGACATTTTAATGGTGTAAATTCCTGCAGTGCGAAGTTAAACAAATACTACTAAAACATAGAACCTCAGAGCTGTTGCAGCTCTGCCTGTTGGCAGCAAATAAGAAAAACTGTCTTATAGTATAAGGAAGTGATCAGCTTTGTCTCTGATTCTTCTGAGCTGTCTCTGTTCCTCTGAAGATCTCAGGGATCTGCCGTGTTTTTCATTCAAAAATGAATGTAGTGAATACAATGGTAAATCCTAGCCCATGCGTTTGGCGGTCACAGTGCAGAAGTTAGTTCATTTGAACTGCCTATCTCCTTTGGCTTTCAAATAGTAGGTCCAAGTCCACTGTGGGTATTCTGCGACATAGCAACAAGTTTGGTGCTCATAGGATTATTGCCTCTTCCTACCCGTGGGGTCCCAGCTGGTTAAGAGGATGGATAGATGGATAGATGGATGGATGGATGGATGGATGGTTGGATGGATGGATGGATGGATGGATGCACATCTACATCAACTCTTTTGGAGCTACTGTGGAACTATCCAAATTTGTTGGAGATATTTAGAAACTTAAGTTTTTCCTATCAGTACATTGTTTTTATTTCTTCAATGACATTTTTTTCCATTACCTGAAGTCAAACTGGTTGAAAGATTTTTCTCTTTGCTCCCTAAAAAGAAAAAAAATATATATATATGTACTAGGGCTGCACGATATGAGGAAAACTTGCGATATGCGATATTAGGGCTTAATATTGCGATAACGATATAATTTGCGGTATATAAACAAATAGAAAAATAACCAAAAACATCATTCCCATTTCATTGCAACAGTTTAAAATTAAATTCCAAATGACCCTCATCGACATAGGTGACAAACATCTAACATAATAGGCCTCCATCTGAATGGTAAACAATGGGAAAGCGTCCATCTGATTGGTCAGAGCATAAAAGGATTTATTTGATTCGTTAAATGCCTCAACCTGCTATAAGATTGTTTTAGCACATTTTGGCTTTACGATTTATTGCGATATTCGCCGTCTTTTTGCCTATTGCAGAGCTGGATATTGCGATAACGATAAATTTGCGGTATATTGTGCAGGCCTAATATGTACATATATACATTTATATATATATATATATATATATATATATATATATATATATATATATATATATATATATATATATATATATATATATATATATATATATAATGTTTTCACAGATCAGAGTTACAAATGCACAAGGGGTTGTGAGACTTCATTACATCTTCATATATGGGATATTGTGGATAATATCTAGAAAAAAAATTGAGTTTTTCTTTTTTTTTTTCACTTTCTTAGAAAGACATGCCCCGATAATGATTGCTCCTTGTCAGGAGTGGCACTGCTGAGAGGGAGCGGTGAGTTCTGGAAATCCTTTTTTTTTTTTTAATCATCGGGGCATATTTGTTTTAAGAAAGTGGAAAAAATGCCACGTTTTTACTAGATATTATTCACTGCCTTAGTTAAAAGTGGCTTATAAGAAAACTCTAATGACCCAGAATTCTAGCAACATTTAAACTCATCATCTACGCACAAATCCGGAGACATGAAAGGAGTCTCAAATCTGATCTGTGCGTAAATGTAGTTTTGTATGCGCACTAGTAATGTTAGGTTGGGGTTGTGAGGGGCTGTAAGCTAGCGGGAGAGCTAGTAAACAGATGGATGATGGTAAATGGGAGCAGGCTTACTCTGATTTAGTGCTGCTTTGCAGAAACTATGTCCTAGAGAATGACACAGATTTTTATTTTTTTATTTATTTTGCTGAAGAACAAACTGTCAAAAATAAAAGACCACTGAGAATACTTTTGCAGCAGATCAAAATATGATCAAAGTGGGACTTTAAAGGCTATACAACTCCTGCTATCTCTGGTTGTCAATCTGTTTCCTCCATAAGGTTCACTACTCTCTGCTTCCTCTTCTGATTATCTCTATAAAAAAAACAAGCTTTATTATCACCAATTAGTTACAAAATCAAGTTTTTTATTCAGTGATTTAATACTAACATCAACTAGAGCACTCTGAAAGAGAAAGTTTATTTTTAAAAAATGTCATTTATTCAAAATGTTACCCAAAGGTTTTTTATTTATTTATCTGTTTCATACAATGCCAGTCATCTATGAGGCTTTTCAAATTTTTTGAAGTTACATTTAAGTGAAAAATGATTTGCAAAAATGTCAGTGCTAGCAGGTATAAAGGAGTTTATGCAATAATTTACATAATAATGAGTTTTTATTTTAATGTCATCAATCCCTCCCCACATAACCACCAGCACTGATTAACCCTGTTAATTAACCTGAACTTATCTCTCAAATGTCAGCTGGTAAATGTGCACAGACTTCAGAGAAGTTGCAGGTATTTTCTCCTTGATATAAAAACAAAAAAATCCACTATTTTCCTGGAAGAAGTTGTATTAGGTTCCTTTGCTAAATTTGATTGATATTTGTCTTTTTTTTAAATATAACTCTTTGTTTATCCCCGCTGACTGACTTATAGGCCTGACTTCCTGCTTGGATCTGTGTTTGTCCTCAGGTACGAGAAGGTTCCCGTGATCCTGGTGGGCAACAAGGTGGACCTGGAAAGTGAGCGGGAGGTGTCGTCCGGTGAAGGTCAGGCTCTGGCTGAGGAGTGGGGCTGTCCGTTCATGGAGACCTCGGCCAAGAGCAAAACTATGGTAGATGAACTCTTTGCCGAGATCGTTCGGCAGATGGACTACGCTGCCCAGCCGGACAAAGATGATCCCTGCTGCTCCTCGTGCAATATACAATAGCCCCGGGGGCCTCTGGGAAACAAGCCTGGAAACAAAAAAATGTGTGCTGAGAGAAAGCACCCCTCTTGTGTAGGAAATACACACACTAAGACAAACAAATGCCAACAAAACTGAGTGAAAGGTAGTGGTTAAACACAGTGGATTTGAATTCATAGCAGCATTAAAGTTGCAGTAAAAGCTGAATGGAGAATGCCAGGAATTTGCCACAAGAGAATTTGATGCATAACAAAAAGGAACATACCCTCGCCTTATGTCACCATCTTCTATTGTTTGTTTTTGTCTTTCCACCTGTAGAGACATGAATCGTCAGCAAAGAATTAGACCTTTTGGGCTGATGAACTGCTTGTTCTGAGTATTATCATTTTGTGTACTTCCACACGCAGCACTGATAAGCATTTCTTGTTACCATGTTTGCATTTCCACAACACTCCAAATCCAGCAGAGCTTTCTAAGGAACCAGTGCTTTTAAATAGGAGTCTTTGATTTTCTGTGTCTAGAGTTTCTCTCTCAGTCTAGCTTTTGTAGGTACTGATGGAAGATGTTTGTTTTTTTTCCTAATCACAGGGCTGAACCAAAGAGGTGATTCCCATTTTTTCAGTCATTCAGAGTGGCAATGGAAAGAAAATAACTCCTGCGGCATCTTTAAAGTCATCTCATTGCAATTTTTCTCATTTCGGGTCCTTAGGCATAGCAGAGTCTTTCACGCACTGTGTGATTTTTTCTGTTTGTTTGTTTGTGCCCTTGGTCAGATTACTTCTTAGCATATTGCATTCTGGTTGAACAAAAGTATTTTATAGTATTTGAATACCTTCTTCAAGCTCCGTTCAGGAAGGGGTGACCTTTAAAACGAAGACGCAGACTTCTGTCATACTTCTTACTTTCTTTCTCTCCTCGGATATTAATGCGGTAAGTGGCACTTAAGAGTTTCAGTATCTCAACGCCATACTTATTGCTAAGAGTATTCAAAAATCTAGTAATAAATATTAATGAGGAAAGTGATGGTAGTGTAAATATTTGATACAGAAAGTGCCAGCTCATTTGAAGACATTGACTTGATACACATGGAATCGTGGAACTGTATGCATGGCTAGTAAACAAAAAAAAAGGACTAGTAGCGATCAGTAAAAGGCAGTGGAAATGAGTAAACCAAACACACACAAGCATCTGGATCTGAACACTGTACATCTCTGAAGGCACGGGAGCCAGACCTTCCCCGTGTTACCATTTCCATGGTTGATTTTCTATTTTTTTATGTGACCATTGACTCGTTATTCCTCTAATGAATGGTGACACTGTTACATTTGACACCTAAACAATAAAAGTGCGTTCAACACTCGAGTGCAGCCCCCATGTTCCTGTGAAGTGAATGGAGTCCTTTAAGCCATTCTTGTGTGTGTTCTCCTTTTCTTCTCCGCTTTTCCTCCTCTTGACATGGTAACGTGGAAACTAGACTCAAGTATTTTTGGCTCTTACACACTGGGGTCTTTTGGGGAAAAACATCATTTGTTATAAATGCTACAATTGAGTGGAACGTCCCATTTCATAGCGGGTTTAAAACAAAACATGAAAGTTGCAAGTAAAAGTCTTTTTTCACGTTTTTTCAAGCTATATACAATTTGTCCTCAGCAAAGCGTGTTCAAGCAGCCACTTCCAATGAAAGGTCTATATAAACAAGCATAAAAAAACACGTTTTCTCAAAACTGATTTTAGGCTCTACGAACAAATGGTGTGACCGTTGAACACACGTTGCCAGTTAAATCAGGTTGAACTTTGACCAATCGTAGACTCAGATTTGTTAATGACTAATGTTTTTGGTTTATCCAGTGAACCCAGACATAGTGATGACATCGTCAGACATGCCTGACGATGTCTGGTTTTTGTGTTTTTTTTTTTTTTCCAAATGATGATAAATCAAGGCCACTCTTCTGACATAAAGGTACCGGTAATCCATATCCAGCATTGCAAAGATGCTAGCAATGAACTAAACCGTTTCCATTTTGTGCCCACATCATAAGATTTGCACTGCTTTTTTTCATTTTGTACCAAGCTTCTTTCAACTGTAGAATGCAGACAAGTGCTGGTAAACAGTAGTGCATGCAATAATCAATACAATGTTTAAAAAGGCCTGCACGGTGGCGAAGTGGTTAGCGCTCTTGGTTCAAGTCCCAGCTGGGGGACCTGAAACAGAACATCAACAGGGGGACCTTTCTCTGTGGACTTTGCATGTTCTCCCCGTGCATGCGTGGGTTCTCTCCGGGGACTCCGGCTTCCTCCCACTGTCCAAAAACATGTTTCATAGGTCAATTGGCAACTCTAAATTGTCCCTAAGTGTGAGAATGAATGGGTGTGTGATTGTGGCCCTGCGATGGACCTTCGCCCACAAGTGGCCAGGATAGGCTCTGGCAGCCCCGTGACCCCAAAAGGGATAAAACGGTAGAAAATGAATGAATGTTTAAAAGTGTGAGAAGCATCAAGATTATCATTTATGAAGAACAAACCCTAAAAAACTACCCAATGCCATTATATCAGCAATAAAGACCCACTCCAATAATTGTTTAATCTATTTTCAAATTGTTTCAGTTAGTCTTTTAATTGTGATTATTACGTTTTTAGCTCAAATCAAAAAAACCTTTGTTGTTTTCTAGGACATAGTATCTGCAGAGTTGCAATAGTTCCTTAGAAATTCACCTCTGAGTTGTGAGGGAATCCATGGCGCAAAGTAAGCCTTCCCCCTTCCCCCTTCTTGTTATCTATTTGTTCACACTCTCTCCTGCTAGCTTACAGCCCATCGCACACCTAACCTAACTTTAGCGCTGCAACAAATATGGCAAGCAATATCAGAGCTATCCAGCCATACAGTTTTGAGCCAGATGCCAGATTGGACGAGGAAAGCTAAGATGGATCTAATCGCCCACAAGTGAATGTATCAGGATGGAGTGGAGCAGGAGGAGCTTGTGACCCAGCCAGCTGATTTTCTATGTACCAAATACAATATTTTGCGTAGTCATTTTTTTTGTCTTCTTCCGATTCACAACAATTTGAATATAAATAAAGAAATATTCAGAAAAGCAATTTTGAGAGACATTTTCTTATGGCCTCTATCACCAGAAAAATGCCACAAGAAGCTGTTAAAAACACAATTTTTGTCTGAGAGGGTCTTCAACCCTTGTGCTATCTTAGATGACCCCACCCTTACATTGACATGTTCTCCCTACCATGACAAAGGTGGATAAAGGTGGAAAGATTTCATGTAATCCATGGACACCAGGGAGGTTCACAAATCATTGAAGAAAAAAGGTTCAGCGCACTGTCTAGTGGGTCTAGATGACCCAACTCCCAATGTTAAAGTGCCTAGGATAGCACAAGGGTTACACCTTACTGTTGGAGCAATGTAGTGTGGGATGCTGTTTTCTTAGGGTCTTCTAAACTCAGACTCCTCTCTGAAAAACTCAAAACTCCTATAGAGCTTCCTTAAGGCTCTTCTATTTCATATTAGTCTCTGGTTTTGCCTTAACATTAAAGTCAGTGGAAGGTGGTCTCGTTTTTCTTGGGATGGATTGATTTAATGTCATTTTCGATTCAAATATGCCATCAAAGCTGTCTTTTGGACGTTTATCTCCCCATTGTTACCATCAGTCTAATGATGATGGGGGGGATTGAGCCTGAAATTGCTTTTATGCTCTCTTATTGACTGTTGGCAATTAAACAGATAAAAAGCAAATTATAGTTAATGAAAATTTGTGACCCTAGTTACCATTTAAATGCCTGTTGACAAGTGAAGAGTCTGCCTGTCAGACTCTCAAGTAATATTTAAGTCTATTTGTGGACAAAGACCTAAAATAAAGTGGTTTCGTAAACTTAAAGATAATTAAAAGAGAGGTTAAAAAACAATAAAAAGCACAAAGAGGCATTTAAATCATGCAAAACAAAAAACATGAGGCAAAGATTAGGTTAAAATGAGCAACAACATCCAGAAATCAAGTCATGAAATGCAAAAATATGCCAATAAAAACATTCAAAACATATTTTGCTTTACCTTAAAATTACTTGTGCATAAACAGGACATTATAGAATATAGTAGTAAAAATTATCGTTGATTTTTCTACACTTTTTTTGTTTACAGCATGTTCAAAAGCTTTAAATTAGATGTAAGTTTAAGATTATCTTAATTTATTTTAATTAATTAATGTATCTCATTAATGTGATTTGGATACGTTTTACAGTGGTGGAGAAAATTGTTGGTACCCCTAAGTTAAAGAAAGAAAGTCCACAATCCTCTTTTAAATGACTTGAAATGTTCAAAAGTAACAATAAATTAAAATGTATTGAAAATTAAATAATCAAAATCAGCCATTACTTTTGAGTTGTTGATTAACAGAATTATTTTAAAAAAAACCTAATGAAATAGGGCTGGACAAAAATGATGGTACCCATAACTTAATATTTTGTTGCACAACCTTTTGAGGCAATCACTGCAATTTAACGGTTTCTGTATTTGTCAATGAGCCTTCTGCACCTGTCGACAGGTATTTTGGCCCACTCCTCATGAGCAAACTGCTCCAGTTGTCTCAGGTTTGTCTTCTCCAAATGGATGTTTCAGCTCCTTCCACAGATGTTGAATGGGATTCAGATCTGGGCTCATAGAAGGCCACTTCAGAATAGTCCAACGCTTTTCTCTTAGCCGTTCTTGGGTGTTTTGGATCATTGTCATGTTGGAAGACCCATGACCTGCGACTGAGACCAAGCTTTCTGACACTAGGCAGCACATGTTCATAGACTCAAAAATGAGGCATACAATGATAAGAACACTGTCCCTACTGTGAAACATGGAGGAGGCTCAGTTCTGTTTTGGGGCTGCTTTGCTGCATCTGGCACAGGGTGTCTTGAAGTTGTGCAAGGTCAAATGAAACCTCAAGATTATCATGGCATTCTAGATAGAAATGTGCTGCCTAGTGTCAGAAAGCTTGGTTCTTTAACTGAGGGGTACCAACCATTTTGTCCACCACTGTAGCTTACCAATGTTGTTATTTTCGCTTAGACTACAAAGATTAAACACAAGTAGTACTACCAAGAAAGGATAGTGTGTGCTCTGGTTTTACTTGTCAACACAGAAAATATTCAGCCACAAACAAACAAAAACAAAATTCAATTTATTTTATTTAAATGTTATTTTAATTTATTAGACTGTTGGCTAGTGGAGAATGAGAGCTGAGTTATATGTTCTATGAGGCGAGATAAAATAAATGAACGGTACTCAGATTAGATAGATGGAATAGATAGATAGATAGATAGATAGATAGATAGATAGATAGATAGATAGATAGATAGATAGATAGATAGATAGATAGATAGATAGATAGATAGATAGATAGATAGATAGATAGATAGATAGATAGATAGATAGATAGATAGATAGATAGATAGATAGATAGATAGATAGATAGATAGATAGATAGATAGATAGATAGATAGATAGATAGATAGATAGATAGATAGATAGATAGATAGATAGATAGATAGATAGATAGATAGATGACTTTATTAATCCCACAATGGGGAAATTTCATTTATTTTATTAGTGTTTAGAATCATTTTTTTCAGAATCTGTGGTAACAGGGCTGAACTTGTAAAGAATGTACTTAAAAACTCTTAACAAAGGAGCCTCAATGTTAGAAATGCTGCCTTATGCTGTGGTGCTTTAAACTAATCCATGAGGAGTTGTTGATTTCTTAGTGATGCAGGAGAAATGGAATGAGACTAATGAAGTTTAGTCTTTTCTTTCTCAGAAGAAAAGATTCGAATGTTCAGAAAAGTGACGAGGGAATCATTTTGGAGCAGAAAGTCTCCTGTTCATTTTGCCGTTGCTCCACCAAACAAAGCGCTGAATCGGTAATCTGGAGGGGGCCTGCAGGTGGGGAGATAACAGAGGCTAATGGATCTGAGGAAACCTTCCTTTTTTATATAAAACAGTTGAGCATCAGAGAGCAAGAGAGTGCCCTGTTTGTGCTGTCTGTCTGCTGTGGTGGAGTGTGATGAGACAAAAGGAAACGAGAGGTCTCTGTGGGGCTTGTTAGGGTAAAACTCGCCCTTTTGCCCCTAACTCTGCAACAGAAACAGTCGTGTTTGTGGTAACTTCTGCACATGTAAAGTTACAAAAGTGTTCTATAAAAGAAGTTTAATGAGAATTGATATGGTGTGTTCTGCAGCTTTATCACAGAAAAGCTTTAATAAGTGTTCCACGGGGCTCAATGGAGGCTGCTCTGACTCTGAAATAAAGCTGCATAGTTATGTGCTGAATTTGCACCTGAAGACTGAGAAGACAAAAAAATCAAATCAGTTTGAAAACAGCCCCCTGAGTCAAACACTGCAGGTGAGTGAATTTATAGGTGCTGACTCATTACCTGTTCTCAGCTCTGTGGGGCCACAAGCGGCACATCGTGTTTGTTCCAGATGGGATCTTCTGCATCACTCTGCTAAATGGAAAAAAGAAAAAAGAAATGAGAAAGCTGGATGAGTCAACATCCCCATCCGCCTTAGGCCGCAAACACTCCCCCCAGGTTTTTCATGTGGGATTTGGGCTGGGCGGTGCACGACAGAAAAAGGGCCGGGTCAGCCTTGCCTCCCGACTCCGGAGCAGCAAAGTTCAAGAGGCTGTCTGGTGGGGCAGAGGAACAGCGGGGATGAAGGACGGCGGTACCAATGCACAGACTAAACAACAGGCCTTTCAAATTGCTTTAATCCCCTATTGATCAGTGGAGCATTAAAGTCTCAATGTGCTCCAGACAGAGGCTGGTAATGTGTGAAAATGAGGCCTTTGTGCAGCATGGAGGAGTTGTATAAAAAAATCAATAGGATCTAAAGGAAAATGAGGAAATGAAGTGTTTTGAGGAAATATTTTCCATGCAGTCATGCTGTTAAACAATATCCTTGTTGACATGATGGAAGCTGTTTTATATAAAAACCTTGGAAAAGAGGTATTTTGAGTATAGGATGATCGTTTTCAGCTTTTGGAGTCAATACATTAAAATTGTACTAATATAAAACCGATTTAATTAACAGCTAAACCTAATTTGGAAAATTTACCCACAGAAAAAAGGCAAGTTTGACCATTTTTACAAAACTTTTTTTAAAGTACATTAAAATGTCTGGTGGCATATTGATTTGCCCAAAAATTCCTGTTTCTGGTAAATTGAAGAGTTTCAAACTTTTAAAAGGTTCCATAATTAGTCTTTAAAATTGGGTCTTAGTCAATTAGAAGTGGACAGCTTTGCAAGAAAGAAGTCTTGTTATGTGAAAAAACAAGGTTTATTCCCAAACAAATATTTTTTAACTAGAAGTACATTTAAAATTTTGGAATGTACTAAAATTAAAGTACTACCTAACAACCTGAGCCTCCATTCAAAAAATGTATGCCTGTTTTACTACTGAAAACTATCTTTGTGGGAAACAAACAGGCTAAAAGACGCATGTCAGGGACCTGTAAGCAAAACGCCATTTCAACCTGATGCAAACATGAGCTGACATATTTAAATTGCTTCTGTAACAAAGGATTTCATGTCTGTGTGTGTTTCATGTCTGTATTTGTGTTTGTTCAGCTCTGGACTCATTTCTAACATGCAATTGTGTTTGGTTTTGGTTGTTGTGGTGTTATAGTACCTGCTTTCTTACATTTGACAGCCATAAAAAAATGAACAACTTTTTATATTCATATATGTGAGGATAATACGTTGAACATTTAAATATAAGCTCCCTTGAGGGATATTTTTAAAGCCTTTTACAAGAGAAACTTTGATCTTTGCTTAGCGCTTGGTTTCAATTATTAAAATCATTCAAATCATTCCTAAAACAGGAAAAAACTGTTGCAATTCAAATCACTTTGTTCACACCAATTCACAATCAAGATTGTCTCGAGGCGTTTCGAGAAAGAAACGAGGAAAACATTAAACTGAGCCAAAAAACAAAAATATTTGTTATTGTCAGTGTCTGAACTGGTTATTTTTCTCCAATGAGGCCAAACTTTCTTAATTATATTTAAATATAAGTGACCAAAATATTACATTATATAACTTTAAGCATTTTTCTTCTTACTGAGCATGTTTTTACTGCCATGACGCTGCATGAACAAATAACACTGAATAACTTTAAAATTATAGAAACTATAACAGCAAAGAAACTATTTTCAAATCCCTTCCAAGGAATCTTAAGAGGAAACAAATGCCTCAAACAATTCTACTGCCACAATACAGTGTAGTTCAGAACAAAAACCGTTGCAGTGTCCTAAAAAACACATTGAATTTTATTTTTGATTTATGTTAAGCAAATCTAGCAAATAATCCTAATTTTTTTCCACATTTCCAAGTTTAAAGGGGAGTAAAGAAACACAGAAATCCAATTTCCATCCTAATTTACCCACCAATTAACCTCCGATCCTTTTGTTGTTGTTGTTTTGCATTTTTGAACCTCACATGGACGTCATGTTGGATCAGTTTCCGTACCAATAAATTGTTGTATTCTTTAAAAAGAGGGTGGTATTTTTAGACAGTTGATTTTACAGATTTTCCACAAAAAAAGTGTTTATCTTTTTACTTGATGAAGCTCAAATACATTTATAAAATATTCTAAATTCTCTTATTGCATTTTCTGAATGATCCTACGATTGATCCTCTTTCTTTTGAAGTTTTATATGAACTCAAAATCTTTATATCCTAACTTATTCAACACTAGTAAAAGTCCTAAAACTGTCCATGAAAGATGTATTCCATCACTTTTTGGAGTCAAACAGGAAGTTTGTGGTAACAAAAATTGTCCAGGGCTGCTGTGCTTGCACGTTTTCTGGCCACAGGGACGACAGTTTTGCTCTGCCTACTACCTTATTTTTTTCTCTCATCTTTAAATAGAACATGTGATGAGGCTCCCCCCTGCTGTTTTCCTTCTCTGGCGGAGGCGTAAGGCCCAGCAGGAGCTCTGCAATGCTCTCATGCATGGAAAGAAGCCTCATTCCAGGGCTGTGGAAGGTCGCTACGAAATTCCACCCCCTGCTTAATCAGCTGGAACAACTTCCTGTCCCTCTACTTGACCACACCTCACTTAGTGTTGAGCGGATGATTTTCTTTTCAACACAAAAGCAAAAATATGGAAAAGTATAGAAAACAAGTTTTTTATAATATTTGACTCTCTAGTTTTGCACTGGCTTAAATACTGTGATCCTTCCAGTCATATCTTATTTTGATCTGTTATTCTTACGTTTTAGGGAAACCTATTAAACAAGTCAAATCCTTTCTGCAGCTTTTAAATATTTGCTTTGCAAACAGCAAAAAAGAAAAAATTAGCTTGAAAGGAAACCGTATAGAGTCATTCAGTGTGCACGCCTTGATCTAAAGTTTAGTATTTGGTGTTTAAAGGTTTAGATTCTAAACCCTTAAACAACAAATCCCCATTCAGGTCATTCAACAATAAAAGCAACCACATACTCTGTTTTGCATCTCTTGCTGTTGCAGCATGGCTAAAGGATTTTGCAACTTTTGCTTGATTGTGTGACCGTCACGCATAACACACTCTCACACAAACGTGGGCCCAAATTGGTGAAAATAAATACTCTGCTTCATATTCTGCAGAAGAATGGAGCTTAATTTCACATTTAATCCTTTGTTTTTGACTAATCTAAAACAGAAAAAAAATTACTCATTCAAATATTATGCACACTACAAAAGAAACAACATATGACCAACAATTTGACAAAACACAACCAAACAGAGACTTTTATGATTAAAAGAAAGAAATTTTAAGTTTAAAACGTAGAAAAAGGACCCGAAAAAACTTCAAAATAATTTCATTTCTGAGCAGAACAGATTCATAAATCACATTTAAATTTGATGGGATGGATCTAATTTAGCTGCAGCATTCAGGAAGAAAATCAAGAAAGGATGTTTTTCTATTCTTATACATTTTAGTGTCATCCAGCTTTAAATGCTGTAAAGAAACTTTCAACGCCTGACATACAATTTCTTCAGAAGCAGTTTAGGCAATTCATCTTATTGTAACCTTATGGTCAGGTCGCTCAAAGCATAATTCTTTGAAAAGCCTAGAATCACTGTTTTTCATGAGAGTACACTTCTATTAAGCCTTTGAATCCAGTTTAAATAGTTTTAGACTGCCCTGATTGAGCCAAAAATCATTCTGCCACCTTTAATGGTGATCAAGGCTGAATAATCATGCTCTCAAGTGAGTTTTGTGGAGTAGCAATGATAAATAATTGACTCGCCAAATGAAGCAAAACCTCCACAACAGCACAAGTTGACAAACATCAGGTATGGGTCTTCAAAGACATGAAATCTGGAAAAAAGGATAACTAACATAAAAGAACAAGAATGTTGATGACAAAAGTGCTGTGTGCATCCCTAAAGAGGATCAAAAACTTGAAAAAGAAACAGGTCAGAAAGGAGGGTGTGACAAACTGTCAGGATGGGAAAGTAAACACAGTGCTTAAAGCACATGTCAAAACCTGCTGAAGTCCTGGGAAATGAGAAGGAATGTTTGTGCAGCGCGCTACACCCTCAAAAACCTTCACACTGTGACAGGTCTGAGCAATCGATCCAGCAATATTCAACTCATTGGTATGTTTGAATTCCCTCATCAAGATGTTGTGATGACCTTGCAGGCGAACACCCAACAAAGCATGTTTTAGCAACAGTTTCATGGTATTGCCTCCCGTCTAGGCCTGCACAATAAATCAAAACTGTATCGTCATGGCGATATCAGCTTGTGCGATATCGAATGGACCCCTTCTTGTCATTAACCAATCGAAGAGAGCCAATGGCTGAATAGCCTGACTTCTTCTCAGCCAATCACAATCACGCCTTCACCTTTTAAATTCATGAATGGTTGTCACTCTGCATTCTAGATGGTTTGCCTGCCGTCCTCCACCACGTCCGCCGCCAGGAGCGATGCTTTGGCATGGTCTGGCCTCTTACTAGTCAAGGCTCTGGTGTTTATACATCTGTGGTCCAAGTTCATTCCAAGCACACAAGATTATAGATTTATTTCATGTACACTTTTTTGTTACAAAAAAATTCACTCGCATTAATATTTCTACTTATTGAAATGTTATTGCAGACACACTAAATGCACATCTGTGTTCCCTGTGTCATGACTGAGAACGAAAATAGACCCAGATGCTGAAACCCGAAAAGATCACGCTGGAAGCCTCTTGGCAATGAAGGATTTTGGATGAACAGGAATCCGTGGAGCGGGAGTTCTGTGGCGAGGAGCGTACTGGCGGCAAGTATCCCTCTTGTAGTGGGCTCTTGTTCAGGGGGTGGTCCCGGAGAACTGCTGGTGGAGCGGTTGTCGAGTGTGGCGTGTGGCACGGCGAGGCTGGAGGGCTTGGGGTGATGATGGCTTGGAATGAACGAGGTGGAAACTGGACCCAGGCAGGAGGTTGGTTGCAGAAATTTGTCCTAAAGACAGAAATGATAGCTTGAGTAGGAAGTTCAGGAGTAATCAGAAGTTCACTAGACCGCGAGGAGCATGAGACAAGGTACTTCACCATAGTTGGCAACGATCTGGCAAGGAATACTGGAAACCGGCCCCTCTGATATACTGTGGGGTTGATGATGGAAGTCCAATCAGTGGAAGCTCCCGGGGGGGGACCATGACACCCTGGTTATTTAAAGGCATAACAATGACAAGTTGTGACATAAAAAGCTTGATACTTGACTCATAGAAAAAAGAGAATAAACAAACAGACTTAGTTCGTACTTTTTTAATACTTTTTTCATTGTTTAATTGATTGTTATAGTGCAGAGAGGGATAGACACAATGAAGCAGACACCGATTTGAGTCTCATATCAGTTTTTGAGACAATGTGATAAAAAATAATAATAATAAAATGACCAATAAATTCAGTCCACCACATCAAAAAAAGCTTCATTCATTTTTTGATTTAATACTTAAAAGACGAGGAGAAGGAGGTCAGGGATTGTTGACTTAAAGTTTTACATCTTCTTGTTTAAAGATCAGCTCCAGATTTGAACAAGTAGCTCCACTACAGACTCAGCAATCTCCTATCAACCACAGAGCAGGCCTTAAAAACAATAAAAGAAAACATTTTTATTGGCTTGCGCCCCAGTGCAGCTTTATGTCTACCAACACTCCTGCAGTGAGCTGAGAGAAAACCAAGAAAATATATTAGAAAGCTGCTCTGCCAGTTCAAGTGTTTCCTCATCCTGCGGTGATAAGTGTGAAGTTAAACTGATGATTTAATTCACTCTTACATAAGTGAATGAGAGATCACTAAGAGAACATGGCTCCAGCTCAGGATACCTTACATAACTAATTCAAACACAGTATTGTCTGCGGGTCGCTGTTCTTTCCTTCCTGCAGCTCTCACTCATTTTCAAGCTCTTTCCTATGAGTTTATCTCCGCCTCAGTTCTAACGCGTCGCCTCTGGAGGAACCCCTGGAGCTGCCAACTCACCGAGTGGGATTTCTCCATCCTCAGTCCCAACACAACAACGCGTGGGAGACTTCCCTTCCTGTCAGAGAGAGGGTGGGTGAGTAGCAGACACGAAAGGAAGATCAGGAACAAAAAAAGTGTTTCAATTTACCTCCACACTCTGAACTAAAGATCTTAGCTGAAAATTGAAGAACAGAGTAGGAATGATCACAAAAAGAATTCAGATCACCTCCTCTGTGCACAACAGCAAGTGTCACAAAGTTAAAGTTTGTTTATATCTTTGGAGGCCTTTATGAGAATCTTGAAATAAAACCACAACAATGCAAAATAACACAAAGCTATTTGTACACTGGGTGTACCTCAATTCTACCCATCCATTATCTGCTGTTTCTTCAGGTTTTGGTCGGACGGGGACAAGGAAAACCAGACTGGTCACCTTTTTTTAAGCTCTTCTGAGAGAAAAGTGAGGCACTCCCATTCCAGCATCAGATATCATCTATCCAGCATGTCTGGGGTCCGCCACAGAGCCTCCTCCCGTCTGGGTGGCATTCAGATGCCCAAACCTCAACTGGCTTCTCTGTTCACCACAATGGACTGCATGGGACAAAGTTTGTAACACCACTGCAGGAACGTGAGCAGATACATGGACAGAGGACTAAAGACATAGACAGAAACATGTTCCAAAGACAAAAACATAGACAATGGAACCTAGACAGACCTGATGGATGCACAAATAGAATCCCATACACCGCTGACCCATTGGCCAATTTGATGCACTATTCTTCTGTTTTTGTTAAATCAGTGCCCAGATACTTGAACTTTATTCATACTCATTTTGTTCAAGTTTATGCTAAGTCTGAAAAATCTGCTTTTTTCTGTCTTCTGGACTTCAAAGCTGCCCCAGCTGCAAACAACTCCAGTTAGAGCTGGAGGTCAGTGAGCTGATGTTTGTTATCAGATTCTAATTAAACTTTTCTGCAGCAAAACTGCAACAAAAAACCCCCATAAGGTGCAAAATTACTATGACCTTAATTAATATATATGTGACAAAGGAAACGGTCACAAACAGTATATGACCACGTTCTGTTGTTACCCTCCAGGGTCTGGGTAAAGGTGAAGAATCTACTTTAACTTTGAAAAGGAAGCATATTGTTTGGACCACATTTGTATTTGTATTGACAGCGAAAAAACAACAGCCAGCACCAGAGGGGGCTGTTGCAAATCTTATTTCTATCATGGTTTCTCAGTTACTTTTAAATCGAAAAGAATATTCAAGTGTTTTACAGAAAATCTGTGAACAGACCACAGTAAATGCAGAAAAACACCAAAGGCTTATTCCTACTCTCACTTCATGAATGTAGGTTAATACAGATACGGTACCTGCTTGGTACTTTTGGAAGTTTTTTGTGTTCTTTTGTGTGTAAGCTGGATGCTGAAGTTTGCAGCACACTTCTGGTGTTGATTAGATGTTTGAAAAGATCATTTTAACAACTGCAACACAACACAAAAGAGAGTTCTAAAAAGTAGGTCACCATAATAGCATCAAATTACAGATAATTTTCTTCTTTTTGGAGTGTAACTGAAGTGGAATAAAAAGAAAAATCCAATCTAATTATCCTAAGTCTGATTCGTCATTGTATGAATGTATAACTGATGATTGTATTACTGTCGTGTGTCATTCTTATTTGATTGCTTGAAATAAACCATTTCAAATCAAATCAAATCAAATCAAATCAATGTGAATCTTATTTCTCATAGAATCCTCAGAGGGGAACCAGCTCCAACACGCTGTATTTGACCTTCCAGTAACCCAGACCCATTAGTCAGTTTATGTTTATGTTTATGTACTACTCAAAGTATGTACTAAGATAACTGAGATCATTTCACATTTTTGAGCACAGTTGTGTTTGTTTTGGCATGAATTTTGACTATATTTCCTTGTTTAAAAACAAGTCAACAAATAAAGTAAGAAAAGACAGCTTCTAAATCAAATCAAAACAAAGGAAGCTGCTTTTGTTTTTGTGCAGGAATTATGTGAGTAATTAGTCATAAACAATGTGGAAAGTAACTCTTTAGAAAAGGATGTTTTGAAGTGATTTTTTTACTTCTTACTGTGACAAAATAGTGTAAGGCATTGCTTGTGAAATTTGATTAATATTTAACTCATTTCGTGTTCAGTTAATTGTATAATTCGACAGATTTTCCACCCAACTTTATAGCTTCAAAGTGACAAGACCAAAACGCGATTGAAAATCCAAAAAATACTACAAATAGAGTATTTTTCTGCTCATAGTTTGGTCACTTTAAGTTGTTTTTAACACAAATAACTTGAATTTAATAAGACAAGTTCATTATTAGCCTGCATAGATCCAAACACTTTGTCTTTTTATAAGTGTGCTTATTAGTCTTGTATTTTTTGAGTTGTCTGTCTTCTCGCAGTGAGCAAGCTTCAGTCATTTAACCCTTGTGCTATCTTAGATGACCCCACCCTTACATTGACGTGTTCTCCCTACCATGACAAAGGTGGATAAAGGTGGAAAGATTTCCTGTAATCCATGGACACCAGTGAGGTTCACAAATCATTGAAGAAAAAAGGTTCAGAGCACTGTCTAGTGGGTCTAGATGACCCAACTCCCAATGTTAAAGTGCCTAAGATAGCACAAGGGTTAACCTGCTTTTGTTATGTAGCATTTTGTTGTTTTAGTCTTTCTGATACACTCTGGCTTCTAATGTTCTCTCTTTAGTTTCTGTTTTCCATTTACGGGCTGTCAAATTTAATCACCAATAGTTTTTATAAACTTAACGGACAACAGCTGAGACTTCCGCCAATGCTGTTTTCAGTGCTTTTACTTTCACAACACACTGCTCCTCATATCTGACAAACACTTCACCATAAATGTTTCCCCTGAGATGCTTTGTTCTAGTTCTGCAGTTATTGTAAAGTAACTTAAAGGTAATGCAAGACATAAGTAGTAACATTATAGTTTTTTAGAGAATACTGTTGAGAGGAAAAAGATCATTTTTGTTTAACAACAATGACAACTAATCTGTAATGTACTAAAGTTTTGAAAATCTTGTGCAAAAGTGTTCATAAATACAAGAAAATATTGCATAAATAATGCATAATATATACATTTTTATGTGTATACTTTTTTATACAGTTAAAAGAATTTAATAGCCTATTTAGTGTTGACTTTTGCAGTGAACTCTCTTTTAAACATTTCCTTTGTCTCGGCGTGAATTAAAACAATGCAAATGGATTGAGATCTTCCTATTTATCAGATCTCTTCGGTCCCTACAAACCCTCCAGAACTCTCAGATCATCAGGTTTTGCTCTCTTATCATCTGTGAAGATTTTGTAATTTAACCCTTTCATTGTGTTCAGGTCAAAATTGACCTGAAATTTCAAGAGTGAACATGCATCAATTTTGACCCGAACACAATATAAGGGTTAAACTGAAGACATATCTTTCCCAGCTAAGTGGCCAGCCTGTTAGTAGAGTGTTGTTATTTCAAATCCAGAGCCAAGTTATAAAGACCATAAATGGGACTCAATGCCTCCCTGCTTGACACTCGGCATAAAGAGATTAGATTGAGGGTTAAACCACCAAATGGTTCCAGAGTGGCTCTTGAGTGCCTGTGCCTGCAGCTCACTGCCCCCTCCCCTGGGGGATGGGTCAAATGAAGAGAGCAAATTTCAAATACCTAGATGACGACAACTAATGGGACTTTGACTTTCAGGCTGCACAGTGCTGTTGCCTCACAGCGAGAAGGTTCTGGTTCAAAATCCCACCTGGAACCTTTCTGCGTGCATTTTGGATTTTTCTCCGGGGACTGCAGGTTCTTCCCACCATCCAAAAACATGCTTCATCAGTTAATTGGTTACTCTAAACTTAAAGTGTCTCTAGGTGTGTGGTAATGATTGTGTGGCCTGCGACAGACTGGTGCCTTCACCCAGGGACAGGCTCCAGCAACCCTTTGAACTTATTTCTTTGGCTTTAAGTATTTTATTGCTTTTATGGTTTATTGTTTGCACATTCCATCTTTCATTACAGTGCCTCCTCAAAGTGTTAGCTGCAGAATTTCCTTCCGTTTGTCTTTTGATTGTTGTTTCATTTGATCTAATGTGTTTTGTGACTTTTCATGCTTTTAACCTAGGTTTATACGTGCATTTTATGTCAAGCATGTTGACAAAGGGGCTCTACAAATGCAAATTGATCAATAAAGTGATTGCCAATAAATCCCAAAATCCAATCATCTACAAGAGTGCGTACGTTACTTTTATCTTTTTTATTTAAATAACCACGTTGTGTTGAATCAGAAATAAAAATGAAAAATAAAAACTTTTGTCATATACTGTGGTACTCCTGTTCGCCACCGCTAGGTGTCACTGTTGCTCTTCCGTCTTCCCTTGCTGCCGGGAAGGTGGAGGTGCTGCACCTCCTTCATTGTCTGAGTGAAGGCACCGGGAGAGGATCCTCCGCTCTGCTCAGTGTAATCCGGTCTCTCCCAGGCGCATGCACTCAGCCGTCCGCCATGGCGACGTCGGGCAGCCCTCCCTTTGGTGTGAGCAGCCTTTAAAACTCGTCTGGGAGGGTTAGGGCTGTGTGTGTGTTTTTTTCCCTTTAGTTCCTCCTTTCCTGCGGGACGTGGATGTAGTGCCTCCCTTCATACTCTCCGTGTGGACAAGCCCCGCATAACGAGAGAAGGGTAAGAGCCGCGCGCCGCCGAAGTGCTTCTCAGTTTGCTCCCTGAAGAGAACTGATTCAACTTGTTTGAGGGGATTAAGGTTAATTCTCGGGAGTATTTTGCTGTGGATTTGAAGGGGAGGGGAGGGGGGGCATATTATATCCGCGTGTGAAAACCCTCATCTGCCGTCAGTCAGTCAGTCAGTGAGCGCGCGCGTCCTTCCCCGCAGTGTGGGTCGTGTTGCGCCGCAGTCGCTCAGGTGTCGTGGATTGTAATGGGATCCGCGCGTCACGGTGCCATTTGAATGGCCAGCATGTCGCCTTGAAGCGCGCGCGTCCACGGCGTGTCCAGGTGAGGGCAGGTGGTGGATGGATGCTTGTCACATTTTGAGTTTTGTAGTTAGATTCCTGCTCTGTTAACCCACATTATCATGTGACCAGACCTCCCTAAAGGCTGCTTTTTATTCGTGTTTAGGTCCAATGCAGCGTTTTGCAAATTTTACAACATGCATTAATTGTATTTTCAACACATTAAAAAACTTAACGCAGCCGCGCCCAAATTACACTTTCTTTGCAGAAGCAGAGCCTTTTCTCCTCCTTATTGTGTTGCAGATCTTTCCTGACTTCTTTATCTCCCACAGCCTCTGGCTATTCAGCTGTCTCTAAAGATTTCCAGCTGTGCAATGGTGGACTTTACTGCCCCCTCCCACCCCCCTGCACACAGAGGAGCCACTGTTAAACCCAAGGCCAGCAGTCACTGCTCCATATTACACATATGTGGGGAATTTCGAGTTAATGAATTCAAAGGAGGTGTGTTTTACCCAGAGAAACACTCAGAAGTCTGCAAACGGTCGCCTGGCTCTGGGAACATGATGCCATCTGCACAACTGCTGCCTGCTCGTTCCCATTCATGGCAACGCATGGACTAGCAGTCATGAGTAGTGCAGAGGGAGGAGAATCACTGTCTAGTCTTTCAGTGGCTTCAGTTTCTCTGGTTCTTTGTTTAAGGAGTGTCTGGTTACGTGGCGTGCACCTGCGGGGTCGTGTAAGCCGTGAATATATAGGACGCCACACGAGGCACTTGCCAACCATCAACACCAAAGAATTATGGAGGCTTTTCATCTGCTCAAGAGAAAGTTCACGTCATCTGGAAAACAGTCGTGTGACCAAGCAGGTGCAAATCGACCACCAGATGGTTGGTTCCTTCAGGTTTTTGATCAGCGTTGAGATCTTTTTTAAAGTGAAAGCTGTAGACACCTTTTTTGTTTTTGTTCTTGATGTTTGTTGCTACACCCGTAAAAATTAAATGTTTGTTTTTTGCTTTCAAGGAGACATTTTTTACAATTTGTCTTGACTACCCACAGGTATACTGTTCCCTGGATCTTCCCAATTCTTCTGCAGTGCTCATACTCCGATTAAAGACCCACCTCACTGAAAATTGAAGTTTTTTTATCACGTTTTTGTGGCATTTTTTCATAATGAAATATAGATTAAGAAAATTAAGCTTAAAATTGCGTTTCCAGATATTTCTTTATTCAAACTGTTGTGAATCAGGAGCGGACTAAAAAAATAATACAGTTTGAAAAAGCCTGCAATTGTGATTATTGGTGCTACAAGCTCCCTCTTTTGCTCCATTCCGATGCATCCACTTGCAGACAAATAGATCCATGTAAGTCTCTGTTTTCCTCATTCGAGCTGTTATCTGACCCAAAACTGTAAATCTGGATAGCTCCAATATTGCTGACTGATTGTTGGAAGTTGTGAGGGGACTGTGAGCTAGCGGGAGAGAGTGTAAACAAAAGGATGATGGGTAAACTTATTCTGCAGCAACTGTCCCGACCACAACTCAGAGGTGAATTTCTTATAAACTGCTGCCACTCTGCAGACACAATGTCCTAGAAAATGACACGGGTGTTTTGATTTTGACTAAAAGCAGCATAACCATACTTCCAAGATCACTAGGAACGCGTTTAAAATTGATTAAAAAAATGATTGGAGTGAGACTTTAATCACTTTATTCTTACCTTTTTTAAAAATCAATTCAGTTTAAAGCTGGCAGCAGTCATTCAGTCTGCAGAAATCCTGTAACTGTCTACTGGACGCACCGCTCCGGTGAACCGCTCTCAGGGTGACATCAGCCTGCCGGAATGTGCAACGAAGGGAGACTTGAGTGGGACAAGAAGAGGATTTTGGAGGACGGTGTGGCTCATGTGGCATCACATGAACGAGCCCTAGAGTTACATTCCTGAGTAATCACACTCTTAGAGTTAGACGCATGCAAATCTTTACCATCAGAACCAATGCAGGTTCTACAGTACAAGCCATAACGTTTTTTCTCTGTTTCAGTTGCCATATTTTTATCTGTCTTGTGGTGGTTGAATACTTAACACATTTACCTCTGACTGCCTGACACTTTTTTAGGAGGTTCAGAAACCTTAAAAGCTTTTTTTTGTGATTTGACCTACCATCTTTTCCAATCTTTAGTACTAAAACACAGAAAAGTCTATTTTTTTTTAATTATTGTGGCTATGATTAAGCATTTATAAGTGCATTTTTATCTTTTTCATTATTAAAGCTGCTAATAGGCCGCAGCATTTAGTTATTAGACAAGACAGCATTGCATTTCACATAATAAACGACTGAGCGGTTTAGGTCTGGATCAGTTTGTTTCCTCAGAAAATCCATCTTTTCCAGTGTCTGTGATCCGTACTGTGCATGTGTCAGACCAGCTGCCCTCTAAACTCTAAGACACCTCAGTCTGTGCGCTATTGCTGATCATCAGGAAATGTCTTAGTTCAATCGTGGTTAGATGGAATCTTTGATTTTACACTCTTTCTCCATGATTCATTTGTCAGGTTAAATTAGGACCGCCTGGCTTGTACAACAAAATCAAGAACATGCTTGGGGTTTTTTCTTTCTTCTTTGCTCTTACATTAATTGAGTCTCCCGCAGGCTGCAATTATCACCCATTAGTGCTTAGTGCAAATGCTACATTTACAATTACAGCATTGGTGTGACAAGCTCTGTTGTGCAGCGTGTCCTCTGAGCCTTTTGCCCCATTAGTGTAATATTGTACACACATGCAAACATTAGTAAAGAGGAGGAAGTGGAACTATAAGACTTTGAAATGACAATATTCCAAACATGGAATTAGTGCATTCATGCACTTTTTTCCCCTTGTCTTTGACCTGGTGCAGGCTGGAAAGTGAGCAGTGCAGTGCAGAATGGCAGAGTCAGATGCAGAGCCAGCGTCCTGTGGGGCCGGACGCCGCCTTGGTGCACCGGTGACCCTGGGCATCAGCACATTGGACCCTGGACACCGACCTCCAGCCATGCCCCCCGGACGACAGGTTGCTATACGGGTCCGAATGTTGGACGACACGGAGGAGATTTTTGACGTCTCTGTGAGTTACTCCATTCTTCAGCACTGCAGTGTCGTTAAAAAAAGCTACACTAGACTAGTTAGGGGTTGTCATGGCAACTGAGTGTTGCACGCACGCATGCATGTATGGAAGTCTCCCCGACTATCTCAAACCTCCCAGCATGGGGATGTTTACTGCAACTAATTGTGAGGAACCGGGATGGCTTTTGTGCGGTTGGGTAATGTGTGAGAACTGCTGGACGTTCCTCCCCGAATACAGACGGCTGTTCCAGAGACGCTAGAACGTCTTTCTTTTGTGGGATTAACTTTCTCGCCGCGCAGCTCTAAATTTAGACGCTGTGGTCTGAGCTAGTTGCAAGGAATGAAAGTGGAGATAAAATTAGATACAGATTGCAAACCAGCATTCCTCCATAATGTTTTAAATGTAGTACTTGTAGCTCCAGTGTGTTAATGCTGCAACACAAAGCCAACAATTTTATAGTTTTACTTTAGCCTTGTTGCATATGGGAAGCGCTTTATTTTAAGTCGGTCACAGGTACACTGTCCTGCTTCCTTAAATACTCAGATCAGCTAATTAATCCATAGCTGAAAATAGTACCTTAAAGGTCTATCTTTTACCTCTGTCTATGTTTAAATGTTACCTGCTGAGATAGGAAAACCCCAACAGTTTATTTGTTTTAAAAAGATGATAAGAATATACTACAGGTGAAACGTTAGATAGACCTTTATGGTAGAAGACTGGGAAGAGAACTTCTTTTTAATTTAAATTTAAGCTTCAGGATCAACAAGTTCAATAATTTTATTGAATAGTGGGGGGGAAATGGAAAGACTTATATTTCATAGAGGACGCGAGCAGAATAATCCGTCTGCTCCAGGACTGAAGGAGATCGGTGGAGCAGAAAGGGTTGATGTAGGGAGACCGATTCTCCAGCAGTCACAAAGGAGCTTTTTAATTTTCATGAATGGAGCTCTACACTAAAGCTGCTGAACTGTCCTGACAGTTAGTGAGTGTTCAGTGTGCAAAGTGGATGCATCCTCCTGGCTCTTTCCCAAGGTGTTCCTGCAGCGTGGCGGCTCTCTGAACTCCTTTTACTCTTACAATGTTGTTTCCTTTTCTGGCATTGACAGCCTTCTTTTTGGGACACGTTTTTCCTGGGCCTTTCACCTGGTCTTTATTTAAAGGCCCTCATTTACATGATTTTTCTGTGACTTTTTTCCTCAAAGGAACAATCAAATTGCCTGTTTTGACCTTTAATAGTGGCTCAGCCAGTGGAGTGTGAATGTGAAATGAGGCGGGCTAAGAAAGAAAATGGTTTTTCACTGCGTCTGCTTCAAAGCTTGTGGTCACTACAAAACCAATGAGTGAAGAACTAAGAACTAAAGATTACACACTTTGGATTTTCCACTATGTTTTTCAACCTGGTGGGTGTCAACTGAGTTTCACAAAAACGCAGAGGATGTGTTCCTCCTTTATGTATGCAAGCAGTTAGAGCAGGGGTCTGCAACCTGAGGCTCTGGAGCCACATGCAGCCCCTTTTACCCCTTCATCCTTTGGGTATGAAGAAAAATACTAACAATTTCAATAAATAAAGCATTTGTTGTTAATGTATTAAAGTTAATGAGGTGTATTTGTTTATTGATATTTAAAGTTTAAAATGTCAGCCAACTGAGAAAAATAATGGTAGGAGTGGTTAATTATTAAAATAAGCTTAAAGCACATATAGACTTTCTTAAATATTGGATTCTACACCATTATTGTCATGTTTATATTTAAAAGTAAAAGAAGACAAATGATGACACCAGAGCATAGTTACAATAATAAAAGAAATGCCATGTTTGATTTAGTTTTCTTGCATTTTTAATTTAGGTAAATCTGCAGCAGCAGGAGGACCCCTTTTGACACGGGAGGGGGGGGGGTGATTTTATTTTAAAGGGTACTTGTTGATGCTGCTGTCAAAACTAAAAGAAGTAAAAATTTTCAAAGAAAATGATCATAATTCAATTATTGTAAATGTGTAAAAGGTACATTTTGTAAATAAATGGCTTAAAAGTCACAAAAAAAAAATTAAAAAAGGGGATTTTTCGAAACAGTGACTTTGCAGCTCTTCCTAGGTTTTGGTCTGTAAGAAGGTGGACCAAATGAATCTTTTAGGGTTAAAGGTTACAGACCCCTTGACTGAAAGACACGATCCATTTTCCACCTCAGGTTTATATCCTAATGTGAATATAACAAAAGCAGTACACAAAGCGGTGCACTTCTGAAATAAATTATACATTGTAAGTCAAACTATTAAAAAGTGACTCAAAGCACAAACACTTTTGGGTAGACCAAAGCCGAAACAATATAAGCACAATAAATGCTCTTTACTTGCAAGGGCTAATTACTCTGTTGTAAAAGCAAAAGGTGAAATCCAATGACATACTCTTAGAATAACACAAACAGGAGAAACCATCTGTAAGGAACATGGCAGTTCACCCCTATAGCTTCACCTGTAAACTAAAACCAACGATATGACTGAAGAGCTGGGCAGATCAGCTGATCCGGCACCACACAAGGGAACGCACATGACTCGCTGCTGTGGCAAAGGGGAGCGCAGCACGAGCTGAGCCGAGCCAAAAACCTGCTGCTGGAGGAGAGGGATGGTCTGAAATTTAAAGCCACCACACCCTGGGCCTTGGTGAAACCCAGAGAAAACACCCATCAGCAATCCACACCTGCAAACAGTCATGCAAAGATTGACTAAAAACGGCGAACACGCCCTCTGCCGCAGAATAAATTTACTTTATAGCAAAAGAACTGAAAAGCAAAAATACAACTCGAGCTGTAACAGTGTGAATCTACAGAGAACAATTAAATGATAGTAAGACGAGACGGGTTAGTTTGTGTAGCACCTTCATACTCTAATCCCTGCTGGGTTTGTGCACAGCAGGGCAATCCAACATGTAATTTATTGCAATTTCTTTTTAAGTGATTTAAAAACCCAGTAGTAACACTTAGAAAATCAGTGCTGAAGTTAATTAAGAGGTTGAGAACAGGAGTGACGTGCTCCTGTTCCTGCTTTAAACCCTGTCGCAATCTTTTTAATGTAGCTTGTGTCTTCTTTTCCAAAAAGATGTAACAGAAGACAGGTACAACAGTCCAGCCTGCTGAAGGTGAAGTGGTGTGTAAACTCCGTCTGAACGTGAGATTTCTAAACTGTTCAGTTTGAAAAAAACGTGAATGAAGACTCGTTCAGGTATGATTGGACTCCTAAAGTTTAGGCCTGCATCAAATACGACACAGAAATTCACCCGAAATTTTCATATTTCTACTTTAAAATCTTGTGTTTTCTCAATGGGATTTTGGTCAGTATAATTGTCTTCTCCTATTGTCACTTTTGTTTTGTTTTTAAGTACCTTTCTGTCACTCACCTAGGTGTGCGAAATTTGATCTCCGCATTTGACACATCCCCTGGGGGAGTGGTGAGCTGCAGACGTGCTGCGCTCGGGTGGCGGTAGCGTTGAGGGTCTTGCCTAAGGACCCTCACTGAGTGATGTTAATTGCTCGCCATTGATATGGTAATTGCCCCCAGTACTAGGCAAGGCAAGGCAAGGCAAGTTTATTTGTATAGCACAATTCGTACACAAAGTAATTCAAGGTGCTTCACAAAACAGAAAAATGCATTAAAATCACAATACATCATAGAGTACAGTACAATACTATTGCTCATTCCCCTCTGGGAATCGAACCCTGGATTCCTGCGTGGTAGCCTCTCACCTTACCAACCGAGCTACCCAGCCAGTTTTTCTTGGGTGTGAAATTCTGATATGATTTTAAGCAAGTGAGCTCTGGTCTCCCTAAAAATAGGAGTTAGTTTACTCGTTGCAAGGCAACCCTGGTTTTGTTTGACAATAGTGTGAACAGACGGGGTTCTAAGGGCAGGGATGCCAGTATAGCTTAGTCAGTTTGTTAGTTCATTTTAGTATTTTCCTATTGAACTCTTTGTATTCATGATCCTTTTGAGTTCATGTTTTACTTCGAAGCCCATCGAGACGACTGTTGTTGTGATTTTGGGCTATACAAATAGAATTGAATTGAATTGAATTGAATTGAATAGAATTGAATTGAATTGAATCGAATTGCACGTCCAGCCAATGCACGAGCTAAGGCAAACCGAAAGAAGTGAATGACATAAACACCTTTAAAAACACACCTTTTCAACATTCTCATACAAAGTGATGCTGGACTATCAACCTTACTTACTGTGCATGATGTGACCCAGAGAAAGAATGTAGTTGATAAATTACAGTAGTCCTAGTATCTGACCCTGGAGGACTCCACATACTATGACTACATGCTCAGACTTTTGGTCGTTGAGAGAGGATCTGAACAAAAGTCTGTAGTAGAGCTATATAACTATTTTTATGTTATTTTGGTAAATAAAAAATGGCTACCAGTGTTTTAACTAGGGGAGCTCAGTGATATATTTACATTATCAGTAGGTAGGAACATTTTTGGTGATAAACTCTGCCAAAAATGTTCGCCTTTAACCTTGATGGCATCAATGCTTCTATAACAAACTTCAACTTGTCAGCCATGTTCTGACAATTTTTCTATTATTATTTGAGCTTTTGGACTGCATGCCTTTCCTGAAAAAACTGTATAAACAGCTTTTAAATAAAAGACAATGAGCGGCAAAGCGAATAGCTGGTCAGTTCAGTCAGAGGAGTGACGTTGGAGGGACATCAAAGCACACAGCTCAGCGGTAAAAGCTAAACCTAGTAAAGTGGCTAATCTCTGGGTGTCACCCTCACCAGCTCCACTTTGGATTATTTCCTTCACCGGCTTTGGTTTGGACTTTCTTAACAGTTACTCGAAGCCAACGTCCAGCTTTTACAGATCCAGATCGAAGACTAGCCAACGTACCGGCATTTGATTACATTTGCTGGTGTTGTACCGCAATAAAGACCCACTCCAATGAAAATCATGTTTTTGGGGATTCTAACATGTTCTTGTGGTATTTTTTTGATGATGGAGGACATACGCAGTTAAAATTAAGCTCAAAATTGCCTGTCTGAGTAATTCTTTATTAAAATCGTTGTGAATCAGGAGCAGACGAAAAAAAGCAGTTTGAAATAAAGCTTATTTGTGGCATAGAAAATACGAGATGCTGCTTTCCGTGAGAAAATAACAATTTAAAGTTGAAACCTGTGACATGGAAATATCGCTGCCTTTTACAACAGTACCTGAGCAACCAAAAAAAGAAATTCTGATTCAAAAACATGGTCCATGCAAACAAGAAAAGCATGTAAATATTTATGTGTGGTATGTGCAGTTTCAGTTGTTGGCCCTCACAGTGACATTCGCGGCTGAGTGCCAAAAATGACAAATTAGCCTTTGTTCCCCAGACAGGTGAAGCTGAAATAAGCCCAAAAAATTCAACTCTGGGAAGGGGATGACAAAAGGCCCCCGCTAACAGAACACCGCATTCATGCTCAATTTACTCCACATCAGACTGTTATCTCAAGTACCGACTTGAGATAACAGTCTGAGTGGCTTGGATATGGTCTTCCCCTGAGGTGTGGGTAAAGTGTATTTTCATTGTCAATGGCTCACATTTTGTCCAGAAAAATAATTTATCTGAAAAGAGAAAGCACAAAACAGGTTTAGTTTCACTTTTAAAGAGGGAAAAGTATGACTTTGGGGTTAAATATGTTATATTCCGGCACATTTCGAGTGATTCTAGGTTGGAGTGTTCAGAGTACACATAGTGTCTCACTAGAATTTAGTTTGCTTTAAATATTTGATGTAGGCTTTCACGTCAGATTAAAAGGCCATTCCTCCCTTAAGAAAATGCCCAGCTTGGCCGTGAGACTAAAGGATTTCATTCCTGTTTTGTTTTAGGTTGGGCGGGGGGATAAGTTTCCACCTCAGCAGGTGAAGTATCAGATGGATGGGAAACAAAAACGGGCCACTGAGCCATGATGTTGCTCACACACCACGCTGTGGCCTACTTAACACTCTCAACTGTGAGCACATTTGTGCTCGGATGATGTCCGGCTGATAAAACAGCAGCGGATTATTTAATATCAGTCAAAATTTGTGACATTTTGGTTTTCATTGTTTACTCTTCAGAAGCATATCAGAACTGAGTATTCTTTTGGTGGAAGCTAAAGTTGGCTGTGAGGAAGGTGGTTTGATCATGAATTCAGGGGTTAAGAAGTGGGGGGATGGGTTCATTAGGGCAAAGATGGGGGGGTTATGCTAATTCCTGTGGAGGAAACAGTCAAGCATCATTAGGCAAACCTCCACAAAAACACATGTTCCACTACTTATTTGCATTTTTTTTTCCACTTTTTAAAATTTTTGATTGATTTTTTTTTTGTTTTGTTTTGTAATAAATTTATTTTCAGTATCATTACGTAAGTTTAAAAAATAATAAATAGAAATCTGAGTTATTATATATGTATTTATATATATTATAGCATTTTTATGGTTTTGTAATTGGCCTGTTTTTTCATATTGTTAATGACAAAATCAATGTATATTGTGTATAGTAAACTAATATATATTTATGACAATCTATCAATCCTAGCACTGCTAAAACTTAAAAATGGTTACAAAATTTTATGATTTTTTTTTTTTTTTTTTTTGTAGTTGGAGCTAATGTAACATATAAAATGACCATTGTCCCATCCATCGTACTCACCTATTATGGGGTCAAAATGCAAAACTTTTAAAGTATTTTACTTTGCGATCCAATTCTCACCTCTTGATGTGTTTAGTGTTTGAAGAAGGTTCAGTCAAATTAGACTCTTAGGTTTAAAACTGATCAATGTTGTCTGTTATCACACAGTACTTTTATTCATTGAACTTGACCTTCAGTGTAATTTCCCTTGTAGACATGAATGCAGGGAGGGAGTTGTGCGTTTCTAGGATGTTTGAATGTTAATACAGGTATAAGATGAAAAGAGAGCTGAGGCATACTGCAACGCCATGTTTTAGTAATGATTGATGAGAAGTTAGTGATTACAAATTTTTGAAAAAGGTTTCCTTACTGGATGTGAGATCAGGTGAGTTATTCTAGAATCTGGGATTGTAAAAGTGGGTTTTGGACAGTTCAGACCCTGAAAAGTTTTCCGCTGCATCTTAAAAAAAGAAAAAAAAAATTAAGAAGCAGCAGCTGATAGTGTTTTTTTCTTTCCAAAAACTGGGGCATTTTTGCCAAAGTGGGCCATGTCATAAAAAAAGCCTTGCATGCTTTAGAGTAAGTCCAGTCCAGAAATGTTAACCATCAACCTGCCATTCACCATTCTCAGCTCCGTATGCCGTCAGCCTCTCATTGTACTAGAAAGCAATTAGAGGAGATCTAGAGTGGCTTGTTGTAAGTCCTGACTTAATGAGCAGAAACACGATGAAGAGCTTTTTTCAGGGCAGTCTTCAACAGACTCACTGTCAATGATTGACTGATGAACAGACTGTGGATCAGAGGCTGGAAGATCCTTAATTTGTTAGCAACAACACAAGATAAAATTGAGGTGATTGTAAATGTGTGTCATCACTGTTCTGTTACAGTTTGTTTTAACAGTTGGACATTTTTTCTGACTTGTGCTTTTTTTTAATCTTCCATACATAGTTTTGATTGTAATTTTTAACAAAATTCTTTTCTGGTGCTGTGTAACAAAAGATAAAAAGGAAAATATCATTAAGATCTAGACTATAAATGACAAAAGATGAGAGAAAAAAAGCCTAAATATTAATTTTATATTAGAGTAGAATAGAATAGATAATAGAAGAGATAAACTTTTTTTTATCCCACAAAGGGGAAATTTTCTTGTCTTCGGCAGAAAAGAAAAGACATGTTGAAATGTGACTTTGTGTTTATGAAAGAAAAAAACAATGATATAAACAAAAAACTATACGAACAGGCAAAACTTTACAACTGGATCTTGATTAAAAAGATGTCTCTTATTTAAATAACCATTTATTACTAACATTTTTGACTTATCATAGACAGGTTCCAGTTCTCATCTTTACTGTTGTGTTTTCAAATTTTAACATAAAAGAAATGTTTGGAAAAAGTCTATCTGTTCTTTTAAATCCTGCCTATATCCCAGTACTTTCCAGCACTTGGATTTTTTTCTCAATGAGAATAATTTGGTCTGAATATTTCTTGATGACTTGTGATTGGCTTAATGTGATTGCATCTGGGATGTAATTGGCTATCAGAGCTGTGAGGAGAATGGGGAGGCAAGTAATGCAAGGCGGCAAGTGGCTCAGACGGTAGAGCAGGTCGTTTAATAACCGCAGGGTTGGTGGTTCAATCCCCGCTGCTGCTGCCGAGTTTTAGCCGAGTGTTAGTTTTGAATGCGGAAGGCCAAAATGAGCGTTTACATAGAATTTTTACCAAACGTAGTGTCTTAAACGTGCGTTGCCGAGGGCCGTGTGGACGCCGCTTCAGAGGATATGGTTATTTCTACTGTGAGGTTGGACCCTTTTACATTGAAAGTAATGGTGGCAGGCTTGATATATATATATATATATATATATATTTTTTGTAACCAGCTGCTGCCTAATGTTTCCCGTTTTGAATTGCATTTGTTCCAGTTACTTTCCGTTTTAAACCAGCCTTAGACAGGTAGTGAAGGTGTAGTGCTCCAGTATTACTTAAAGATGCTTGTCTCTCCACTTTGTCACACTTACTTGGGTTTAAGCAGCCATCTGCCTATCAGTGAGTTAGAGGTTTAAAAGGCAGGACAAGGTACTGAAAATGAACATTCCCACTGTTACAAAAAGTCTAAAGATTCCTTTAAATAGAAGCCTCTGCTAAATACTATACTGATGTAATATTATACATTAGTTAATTCTTTTGGTATTGGTGAATTCCTTTCTCTAAAATAAATGCACCCAGTTACATTCTTATGGTACATAAATGTTGTTTTCATTGTTTAGCCTCACTTTTCTGAAGGACCTCGTTTGCACGGCTGCAGAAACCTTTTGGCTGCAAAATGCAATCAGTCAATCTGAGGTGAAAACTCAGATCATTTTTTCCCCTGAGTGGACATACAAAGCATTACTATGAGTTTCAGCTCCACGGGATTTCTTATTAAAAAGGGTAAATGTAATGCTGGTCTACGTTGGTTGCCATGGATACACAGAGACATGGATGAGGAGCGTCTGAGCTTGTTGCTGTGCTGCAGAGTTCTGTCTTCCACTGATATCTGCTTGGGAGGAGTGGAGGGAAAGGTGGGGTGGGGGGTGGGGGGGTTGCCCATGCAGGGCATTAATCTGACTCTGCTGCACCAGCATGGGGATGTGTCGCTGCACATCAGAGGACAAAGCCCTCTGAATGATGTGATGCAAGAGAAAGCTTTTTTGTATTCAAATCCTTGGACTTAAACGACTCACTGGAAAGTCTCGATGCTGCTCATGTTCATTTCATGCTGATTGACCCAGTTTTCTTTAAAAAATGTTGTTTGATTTTGGTGTGTTGGGAATTTCAGGTTGACAGATGCTCTTTGACGGCTCAAAAATGAGACACGAGGTAAAGCCCACTTGTTTATTCCCCACTGGAGCTGGTTACAATCTAAAGCAGTAATGTCTTCATACCACCCACAAGACCTACATTGTTCTAGGTTTGACTAATGGAAAACATTCCCATAGATTCCTCACATGACCTTTGAACTGTTGCTTGTCATCCTCTCATGGAATGAAATTGAAATCCTGTGGTGAGATGTAGAGAGGTTATTTTCCCATGGACAGCCATCTTCCTCCCTCGTGTCCTGAAATGCAATTGGGTCATGAAGGATGAGGGCCACAGGAGGAGAGCATCAGTGGGAATTATCTGGTAACCGATGGCTAAGAATACCAACATGTCAGGGGTGCATAGAAGGAAAGATAAACTACGGTTGTGTATTTTTTAATCAAATAGGACCAGGCTTTTGTGTAATGTGAATCTGTGATGTACTGATGGTAAACTGGCTGCCATGATGGCAAATTGACGGTTGGGTGTTTTAAAGGTATATGGTACTCATACCGGGCATGTGTAAATGTATAGTAAATGTAGTCTGGCACATTCAAGAACATGCTGTACATGGGTTTCTGCACGCACTTTTATCATACGGTGTTCTTCTCGTCCGCCACCTTCATTTGGAAGCGGTGCAAAACTCACAAATCTTGCTCCAGGCTTTTTCTTTCACAGCACCATTCCAAAATATGAAAGATTTGGGTCGTATCCGAATTCTTCCCCTACCCAAACAGCTTCTTCCTACCCCTACATTTGGCCTTCCAAGCGGAGAGTTATGGAAAAATAGCATCTACAAATCTGGACTTACTATCACTTGATGTTGTCATCAATAGCCGCCGGGCATCTTTGTTGGTGCGTAGCTGGCAGCGCTCGGAAAATACATAACATCGGTTTTATAACTTTAAAAAGTCACGCAAAAATGAAAAGTTATTACTTTTTCGACGGGAAGATGCCAGCTCCTTATCCCCTGCACCAGTGCTTGTGCACGCTGACCGAGGCAGGTCAGGGAGTTGCTGACTTTCCGACGGTTTGATCGACAGCGATTTATAAGAGAAATACTCAAAAATGCAAAAATGAAAAGATTTCTTATTAAATCTGTTTTCTTTCATAAGAAAAACGCAAAAATATGATTTTAATGGGAGGGAGACTTTAAAGATGTAAGTTTTTAGAAAAAATCAACATCATTTTTCCCTACTAGCAGAAAGACGATCAAAGCTATTGATATGTGTGAATCTCTGCATGTATTTATGTAGCTAACCCGACTGGCTGTTTGTTATTGTCACTGTTTACATTGTATACACATTTGCTCTACTAATGTATACTAGCAGTATTTTCAATAAATTTGGGGGGGAAAACGACGGCACCCATACTTCACTACCAAATCTGAGTCCCAGATTGACCAAAGTTCAGCTGTTTGACGTTAAAACAGTTGAAAGTTTAACTGGTTGAACTTTCAGCATGCGTTCAGTAAATGCCCGGTTTGTACACAAGCCCAAAAATGGACTTAAAAAACTGTAAACATAAGATTTTTGAACGCGGAAGCCTGAAACACCGGTTTACAGGCGTTTATAGACTTTTTGTTAAAAGTGGTCGCTCAAAGTCGGTGTTGATATAGCATTAAAGAGAAGTCAGTGTTATTGGTAATACTGAAAAAAAGGCTTATCTGAATATTCCAGATGTTATGAAGAAGACCCACGCTTCTTCTTCAGCATGATTTACATTTGAAAGATTGCAGAGATTGTGCATATTTCCATCATGTTCAGTTTCTATTTTTTGCGCAGGCATCTGCCTCTGCTCAGCTATGTTGGTGTGATTCCCTTCCGTGGCATTTTTCACAGTCTTTCCTCTCAAAACACTGAAGCAGCACCGAGCCACTGATGGATACTGTCACAGATACTCCCAGCGTATCCCCACCATTATCCTTGCACTGCTTTCTATACTGTGCACAGGTACTTTGGGGAAACTGATGCTTCTATAATAAGCCTTGTTCCTATGGTAACAAAGATGGATGTCTCTCTATAGAAGATGCTCGTACGTGGTGCAGACAGCAGTTTAGCCGATTCTACCTCCCAGCATTGTCTTGTGGTCATTGTTTAAAATCAGAGTTGACCTCGGATGTCTTGTATTTAGTCCCTTAATGAAGATGGCTCACCTCTGTGAACAAAATACTATTGGCTGTTAAGGACCTCACTCAACCTATAAACCTATCCTACTGGCCATGTCTTAGTAAAGCAGGTAGACCTCACACTATGTTTGCAGTCTGATCCTGAGTAGAGTTATCCATCTGGTCCCGCGTAAAGCTCTTGGGAGCTGGGTTTCTTCTGCTTCTAAGCACAACTACCCCTCTTCCATGAATAATGAATTTCTTATTGAAATTCAGAGGGGTAATTAACACAGGGTTATCTTTATCTGACCCTGTCTTAAAGGCTTCACCTTCGCTGCTCTGCTCTTCTGAAGTGTTCTCACAAGATAAGCAGTCATTTCCTTCCATGTTTGATAGGAAATGAAGGTATAAATTATTGCCCTTGGACACGGTTCTGTGTTTGTCTGAAGCTCTGCTTGTTGGAAATGCTGAACTCTTCTCTGCTGGACCTGGGCAGTAATTGAATTCAGAGTCTCCAGAACTGATGTCAAATCAGTAACCTCAGGTGCACATATGGGTGCACATGGAAACAGTGCTCCTTTGATATCAGTGTACCCCTGACTGTCATTAATAATACAGAAACTGTTAACAAAAGCTGAGAGAGTGTAACCAAGTAGAATGTTCCATTTGTCTTGGAGCAGCAACTACAGCCCCAATAAGACTTGATATAATGCTAAATCAATTCAATTCAATTTTATTTATATAGCCCAATATTACAACAATAGTCATCTCAATGGGCTTCACACCGGTAATTGAATAAGAACATGAAATCCGTCACAAAATGCAAAAGCTGATTGATAAACTAAAGTAAACCGACTAAGCTAACCTGGGCATCCCTTCTGGTTAGGCCCTATAACATCTTTAATTTAGAATGGAGTCATACTATTTAAAGCCTTATAGGTTAACAGGTATGAACTTGAATCCAGATTCAACTGGGAGCCAGCTAAAAAACTTCAAAATGAACCTACGTGCATATTTCATGACAACATTTCATTAAGTCTGAAACTAGTCTGATACCCCTACATACTTGTAATTTCACCTCACACACCAATAGTTTTTGTACCAGCTATTCACGTCCACCGTTCCCAGTCAGGAGCAGACTTTGCCCCTCTGGGAGTCATGGCTCAGATTAGAAAAAAAACAATCTTTTAGTTGGTTATACATCTGAAGCTGAGTATTGCAGCAAAAGCTTCATCCCAATTTGCTAAGCTTTCTTAGGACTTAATCACATGCACAGGGGGGTGACCTGTACAGGTGCTGCAGGTTTTTGGATTGACTGGGCCCTTGGGGGCGTGGTAAAGAGGAGCTGCTACAACTTAAGAGGAGCGCAGGTGTGTCTTGCAAATTCATCGAAGGATGATCATCCGCTTTGAAATCAGTCCAAGAGCAGAGTTTATTGTGTCTTCTCCGAATGCAGGTTAAAGCTTTGTCAAGCAGAGAAGAAGCCATGCTCTGCTGGTGCTGTAAAGTGCCTCAGGGCGAAGAAGAGAAACTCATCCGATGGATGTTGCATGACTGCATACTGAATGTGCAGTTTGAGTATCCAGTGAGGAAACATCAGTACCAATGGAAATATACTGATGTTACAATAATATCATTTCCCAACCAGATAACATCTTCTTTGGGGAATGTATTGCTTCCATTAGAAAGTCAATTTTTGTTGTGGCACTGCTGCTTGCATCCTTTGTCAGACACGACTGGAGAGCAGTTTTTTTCTCCAAATTCTCCAGCTGGTGTGCTAGTTCTCTAAATCCATATGGGCCACTAGTGAAAGAGGAGAAGACACACATCCCCCTGTCCCAACTTTTCAGCAGGTGTTGCTCCAGTCTAATTCCAAATGTGCTAATTGTTTTCTAGTAAGGTGATGAAATGTGTGACTCCTAGCCAATAAATATGTCAACTGTTTTCCCTTAAGCTAAAATTACGGTAGTTTTACTAAATTATTCAGTTTGTGTTTACATTTTTACAGGATTTTAAGGACTTTTTTTATTTTTTGGAAGAGTGGTTGCAGGCCGAAAAGGCATGTCAGACATCCTTTATACTTCATTCATTACAACTGGATTTATGTCAAGGGAAGTTGGATTTCCAAGACATTCCCATTTGTTTCAGCCACAGCAGATGACAGCTTCAGAGTGGGTGTTATTACCAGAGTCTGTGGACCAGCTACACGCTGACAGTTGTCGAAGTCACAATGATTTCTTTATGTTTGTGTCCTTGGCAGCTACAAGAGCACAAAAGGGGTAGAGTGGGGGGTTACTCACTATTGCTTAACGCTGTCTTTTATTGATGAACTGCTGCTCAGTTTGATGTTTTAAAGAATTGTTGCAGTATGGTTTGAAAAAGCAGTTTTTTCTCTGGTAGACCTTTTTCTTTTAATCCTTGACTTGAATGGAGTCAGTTTTTGATTTATAGATCTAAAGATTAAATCTTGTTTTTGTGTTTATGCTGGAAACTCAGGTCTTGTGGGTTTAATGTCACTCGTCTGTTATTTCATTTTAAGCCATTACAGAGTGAGTGTTCAGTCATAGGCTTAGTTAACCTCTTTTAAACCAAGAGACAGCAGGATGGCATTTAGTGTAATGTGGATCTATGTGTTTAATAAATAGTTGAATGACTGTGTGACTCCATTGCAGCTAAATATAAACGTGTTTAAATTATACCACTAGTGCTGGCAGTTACTGCTCCTGTTGATGCTCAGTATTCTCTGACATTTAAAAGATTCCAACTTCCTATTTTCCTTTGCTTTAACCGAATAATTTCAATCTTTGGCTAAATCTGTTTTTTCAAGCCGAGAACACTGTGACATCAATTTCACTACATGCTCTGTTTTACTGTAGACCGTTTCTATTGTGTGGTGGACTGTTGGCAAATCAGAAGCGAGTTCAGTTTGTTTTCTCCATTTTGTTGAGTAGATGTGAAATCTCATCTGAACCTGGGTGTTGAGTTTAGAGTCCCATTCCGATCAGCGTGTTTTCTACGTAAAAAGTACAATCTTTTTCATTCGGCAAATTTTCTTCTGCTCTTGATTTACAACAAATGGAACACAGAAATACCTTAAAATACTATTTTAAGCTTTATTTTCTTAATATATGTTTTCATCATCAGAGAAATGTCTCACAAACATATTAAACAAAAAAACACAATTTATTTTATTGGAGTGGGTCTTTAAGTACAAGGGTTTCAGTGAACCTTGGTGTGGTTCAGCTATAGTGGGAATATGGACAGTGTGAGAGGAAAATGAATAAGTGATGTAAGCACGGTGCGTTTATGAGAAATAAAACCAGCCTGAATTGGCACTGAAGAAGTGCAAATTCTAAAGATATTTTATTAGTAAGCGTGGTGTAGTGAGGAGGTGAAGGGGTTTACCAAAAAATTAGTCCTAACAGGACTTTCTGCCATTGCTCATGTTAAACAGTACTACTCGAAGTAAGCAGTTGTAACTGTGTAATATCTGCAGGTTGTAAATTAATAAAGTGAAATGAAGGTTGCCATGGGACCTTTGGCAATTATACATTAATGTGAACTGAATCCAAGGAACCATCCTAGTCTATGTGAAGAATGATCATCATGACTGGCTATTAGATCCTTATCTCCAAGCTGATCTATGATCTCACTTTTTTGGCCTTGTTGATCAGATTTGGTAGCATTTCTAAAGTTATGTACTTATCTTTTTAGCCTTGTCTGAACAGAAACCTTCTCCTGAAATAGCAAAGGGATTTTCTGATGGCATTGGATGGGGCTGTGTGTCACTGCCAAAACACTACATTCACAAAATCATTAAACATCTATTTATCTTTCAAACTCCAATTAAATACAACATTTATTTTAGTAATTTGAACATTTATGAGTGAAACTATAAATTTGTGTCATGCAAACTAACTTCTTTTTGCATTAAAAAACCCAAACTACTTTAAGAAAGATGAATTCAAAAAGCTGCTTCAGTGCAAATACTGAATCTTAAAGTAAAGAGGCCGTTGTTTTAAGAAAATCTTCTGTCTTGCAAGAAAGTTTATCTTATCAAGAACGTTTTTCAATAGCAAAATAATCTTAGTGACTATAATTTTTTCTTAAAATAAGAATTCTTGGTATTGTCAGATTGTTTAGCTTATTTTAAGAAAATCAAAACCAAAGGGATAAGAATTTTGGACTTATTTCTGAATATCAAATTCCAATACTTTTGGGAACCCAGTCCTGCCAACAGATGTTCACAAGAGTGGGATTTTAGGCACTTGGAGACGTTTTAAGTCTTCTCAGAAACACTCATGCTAGCCTCTCATCCATTGTTTATGAATTGCTAAATTAGTCAGAGTGGCCCCTTCTCTCTCTGACAACACTGGAGAGCATTTAGAGTGCTTGAACCCAGTGTGTCCATTTCCAGAACCAGCTCTGAGTGCGTATAAAGACGGAGCGCTAGTCACTTCAAGTCACGCTATATTGAATTGGGGCATGCTCATTACGCCTGCTTCACCCTCTTTAACTTGCAAACATCCTGATTATGGTAACAGCATTAAAATGATTCTTTCAGGAAAAATAAATGGAAGTCATGCTTCTGGATGAGGAACATTTTGTACACAGAATTATTCAAACGCCTTCATTTAGTGTGGAAAAAAGGAGAGCTATTAAATCTTATAATGATTTTTTTCTGACCTTAGATTGTTTTTGCTTGACCAGATTAGAGAAACAACACAGTTGCTTGTCTTTTTCTTTGGCGCTAAAGAGGAATGGACTTTCTGTTGTATTTGGTCTAAATTCCAGAAGAAATTGGAGTCATGCAGGCACACAATGGCAGCTGTCTAAGGCTACACCCTGAGGCTGTATTTGCTCCTGCATTTTTTATCTGGCTCGTGTTTGACCCAGAATCTCTCCACCGACAACATCAAATGTGAGACTTTACCTAAGGACATCTGTCAAAGCTCCTAAGGTGGGGTGGTGTTAAGGCTCTCACCATGCAAAGGTGGCTTCGTGCTGCCTTAAAACTGGCTGAAATTGTGTGCAAAGACCTTCTCAATGAAGATATATCTGCAAATAATTTCTGCAGAACGTAACGTTTTGGGAATTCTTTTTACAAAATCCCTAAAACGACTTTGATGTTGTCTTACTGAGTTTTAGGGTTTTCATTTCAGCACAGTCCAAAAAGCAAAATCCTCTGCTGTGAAAACATTAGAAAATATTCCCCATGCTTTTGAATAAGCCTCCACATAATAGTTCAAATTTGCTACCATACGTCCCTGAAGAAATCTTAACGTTCTTTCCTCCAGCACCACCAGCAGTGAGTTTTTACATCGCAACAGTCATGATGACTACATCAGAGGACAGAGGGCCTCTGGATTTGCTGCACTAAGGCCTAAGCAGTTTAAGGCTAATCTCAAGAAGGCCCATTGATTGGCGTCACTGGTAAAGCAGCATGTGCAGCTGTCATTATTTATTACTGTGGGAGATTATGGTCCAAGGAAGGAGCATGCACCTGCGCAGCAGCAAAAACACAAAAAACCTGCCTGCTCTTGGAAAACCTCCCACAGTTTGGTCTTCCTTACTGAAGTCTCTCTGATCACAGGAGTGTGGATGGCACGCTGCAGGGTGCAGCTGGTTCCCTGATGTTGGTAAAACTCTGTGTGATGTCAGGAGCTGTATTAAGTCTGCATCATGCCCGATTTAGGGTTAAGCAGCAGAAAATACGGAGCAGCAAGTCTTCCAGCTCCAAGATGTCCAACTCCAGACCTTTAGGGTCAGTGTCCTGTTGGTTTTTCTCCAGATCGTCCTGCCCTACCTGCTGCTGATTATCCTGGATCAGGTGTGCTTGGCCAATGCAAAGCTACAGGTGCAAGGGTTAGTTCAAAAGCAAGAACGACAGCTCTCTGAGATCAAGCCTATCTACATTTATAAAATATATTTTTTTTTTGTCCAGCTTTTCTAAAACTACGTCCACAGACCCTGATCCTGATGCATTCACTTGTAGACAAATGGATCCATGCATGCGTTAGTTTTGCTTATCGGAGCTCAAAACTGTACGGCTAGATTGCTCCAATACTGCTCGTCATCAAATGCTCTCCCGCTCGTCATCAGCGGGAGAGCATGTAAACACAAACGAGGGGTGGGCTTTCTTTGCGCCAACAGTCCCGCCCACAACTCCTAATGAACTCCTGCTGCTTTGCAGAGACTAACCTAGAGACCGACATAGGTTTCTTGATTTTGGCTAAACACTGCATGTTTTTTGTCGTAATAGATGTTTCTTTAAGCCTCTGAGCTCAGCCACTGGAAAGTTTAGTGATTGCTTAATCAACTGTTGCTTTCCCAATATTTCAAAACTCAAACGTCATCATCTCAGTGATGACCCATAATACTGGTTCCTTATTTTGTTTTATTTTTAACGTTTCCTTTGATTTCTGGATTTTTATTTTTTTTTACATTTTGGTTTCTGGACATTTTTTTAAATTTCCAAAATATTCCAAGATGTGTTTGTATATTTTGTGTTGCTTTTTTAGTCATTGTGATCTTTGTTTTTGCATTTGTTGACAGGATTTGCTAAAAAAAACTTACATGAACAGATCTAATAGAATTAGAAATATATTGTCCAAATTAGAACCAGAACCAGAACCTTACTACAGGAAACACCGGATTTCCGCTTCTTCCTCTTTAAAATTCCCCAGCTTTCGGCTGTTGCCTTCTTTGCAATGGAATGACTTTAAACTATTAATGAGTTTGGAATTAATTTCGGCGCGCCAACAGCTGCAGATTAACTGTGTTCTTAACGAGGCTTAAAGGTACAATGTTTTAATGACATTGTGCACTAAATCCTTGATGTTTTTTTTCCTGCTTTCTCTTGATCTCTTCAACCAAAGCGATGCGTAAAAGTAAGAATGGCAGTGATTATGCAGATCAGTGTCTCTGCTGCCAGGTTTGAACACTCGCTCTGAAGGATTTAATGCACTGAAAATCACAATATTTCAACAAAAACCTGTGTCATCTGTGTAGTATCCAATGACTTATTGATATTATTGTTTTGGTGGAGCAGACATGGCTCATCTGGCGGGTTTCCACCAAAACTACTGATTGCTAAATCAATAGGTGGTGATCCTGCTGAGGTTATCTCAAAATAATTTGATTTTGTTTTTCTCTTTGGTTTTCCTAAGTGGCCTGTGCAGGTTTGGTCTTTCAGAAATGTCAGTTACAAACCAGATGAAGCAATGCAGAGATGTGCATAACATTTGAAATAGGATATGAAAAAGCAAACAAGCATCTTTGTTGATTCATGTGAGATTCTCACATCCGCCCTGAAGGGCAAGATTGATCTGGCAAGCTCCAAATGTATGTTATTTCACAAGCAAGCTAATCAGACATCATATTGTCTATACATCCTTCAGTTTTAGAAGAACTTGCTCAATAGTTTTGTAATACAGCCCCTCAAAGAACTGGTGGGATTTTGGATGTTTTTTCAACTGATTTATTGAAAATAAATGAAATGATAGAAACACCATGACGTTTTTGAGCTGATTTACAAAAAATATGTATTATTAAAAAATATGTCCTTCCTGTTGAAGCATTCAGTTGACTATCATTTCACAATTTTTCCATTTTTGCTTATTTTTCAATAATAATATTTAGTTATATGTTAACACAAATATTGCAATAAACATTTGGGAAATGTATTAATGTTTGAGTTTCAACATTAGTTGTTGTTTTTTTTTTTTTTCTGCAACTATCAGGCTGTATTTGTCTGGTTTTGTCTGGCTGCTGCAGGTCTGTCTGACTCAATAAATGCAGATTTGGATAAAAGATGGTGCTGCCCACTCAAAACACACACCTGAAAAAGAAACGTGTAAATAAAAACATGAGCATATACATTTATAAATAGGTATGAAAGTCAAATATGCTAAATACATTTTAGAAAGGATACAAATCAATCATATTCAGTTATATGTTGATTAAAACATACTTTATGGCTGGTGCAGCTGATTTTGCAGTATCTGATGTTCTCAAATAAGTCGTGCAGCGTCATAGAAGTGCTTCTTAGACTTCTTTCTTTTTTTTTTTGAGACTCCCAGCCTGACCTCGTCTCTCCCTTTTCCACTTTGTTAGTTTCTCAATTAACCTATTGATTGAGACCTCGTTTTGTCTCAGTACATTGATGGTTGATAATGACCTTGAACAAACACAGAACAATAAAGCTGGTGAAGTGACACATGGTGGATCTCTGTAGAGTTTTTAGTTTTTGCTTTTCACTGTAGAAATTGTACCAATTATATTTGTCCTTAATCTGCTTGATAGAAGACCCAAATGGTTGCATCTAAGTGAGACAGAATGGCTTGTTTTTAGTAAACGCATCCTAAAAGCCAAAAACAGAATTTACTTTTTCCCCCCAAGTAAAATTAGTTCTATTTAGGGTTTACCAAAAACAAGTCATAATATGTTGATAGAATGTCATTGTTATGTTTCATACCAATTAATTAAGGTACTGCGATTCATGTTTTTTTTAAACCTACTAAAATGTAAATCTTTGTATTTGATATTTGCCTTCCTTTTTTTTTATCATACAATATAAATGTGTCATGAGGGGGTGTCAACTTTTTAAGACATTTTGTCCCCTGATATTTGATTCCTGTTTTTTCCATCTTGAGTGACTGGAAATGGTGAAAATCCAAAAATAACCAAAACAAAACACGATAATCCAGAATTGAAGGGGGGAAAAATGACAGCCCTGGAGAAAGAAGGAATTTACTAATTGTAGTCATTCACGCTGCTTTACCCTCCCACCTGCTTTAGTTATTTGAATGGCGCTTGGCAGTGATATGAGGCGTGGTGGAATTGGTGTTGCATCAGTTAAAGCACCGCAGTTCTTTTAATTTGTCCAGCATGTTTGCGTTTTGGGGGTAAATCTATGCGGATGCAGCTTGGTTTTCATCCCTGTTGCTCTTTTACCTTCCTCCTCCAAAGATTTACACCCACAACTGTTGGATCCATTCTCTGATTTATGGTTCTCTGACTAACAGTGGGAGGCCTTTGCGCAAATGAACACAGCTCGGCGCCTTTACATATTCAGCAGCACAACAGGACACTTAATTATTCTTTATTCAAAATCAATGTTTCCTGCAGCCACAGCTCCTAGGAGGCCAGGCAAGCTAAGAAACGGGGAGGAAGAGGAGGAGGCGGAGAATTTGAAGGCTCCATAACCAGGGGACAGTATTTTCATGGTTGTCCTCTCAAGCCTTGAGGCAGCCCTTCTGTGACAGAATGCCTCTGACAGCTGTGGCAGCACAATCAACACTTTTTTTCTTCAGTATTTTTTCAGTTAAAGGAATTTAGAGGCTATAACTACAAAGGTGTAGAAAGCAGGAGCAGTTTGTGCTGAAATCATGCAAACTATCCTTGCATGTTCCCTCACCTGACCGCTTCTTTTATCCGAAACGAAACCCGTAGTCTCAGAGTGTGCGCCCTTGGCTGTGAACTGCCACACATCTGTATTTAAGTCCAGACGATTACCTGTGGCTTTACCTTCGTCCTTTTGTCTCTGTCATCTTCCCGCTGCTGCCGATTCATCCTGGAAACCTCTGCAGCACATGACCTGAATCTCGATTAGCTTTAGCTGCCACTGACCCCACTGTCCTATGTTTCCCTGCAGAGAACTGCCTGCACACCACGGGCAAACACACTGTATGTAGAGGTGGGGCATGCGTTTAAAACTGCAGCGTTATGACGAACATCTGGATTAGGAAAGTATCAAAAGCAGCTCAGTGTACTCAGGAATATTCAAGTGCATCCAAGCTACTGGGGTTTTCCTCAAGCTTAAGGTTTATTTCAACCATATTGTTTTCACGATTCTTTTTTTCATAATGCGCCTTTGAGCAAAAATTAGACTCCCGCTGCATAATCAAGAACGCACTAAAGTGTGCACATACCTAGTACGTGGTAAAAATTATTTTTTTTACATTGTGAATGACCTGTGAATGACCCCCCTTAATAATTTTTTTTTTTTTAAATGAAATCACAGCGGGAGATAAAATCAGTGGGCCAAAAATCTCAAAGGCTCAAAAAGGTTTTTTTAAATCTACTAACAAAATCAAAACACGTGTTTTGGGATACCCAGTTAAGAAATTATAATGGGATGGCCATGTTCTGGCCAAGTGTGAAATTTGGCAATTTTCACACTTTTTGCCGAATATTGTGGGGAAATAATAGTTTGGGCAAAATTTCACACACATGCTGCCAGCTTAAGTCTGCAACCACAGCCAGAGTTTTGTTGACCTTTGATGTCGGGAAAAGGGCCTCCATTTTGAATTTTCTCCCCCAAAAAATTACCTTTCGGACCAGCTACAAATTTAAACTCGTTTTTTATTCATTTTGATCTGCCACCTTCTAATTCCTCAAACATCGTTGGGAAGCTACTTGGGAAAGAGATGTTAGTTTTAATGTTTGTAGATTTTGAACAGTGTTAGGGTTGTGAGCTCACAAAAGGAGAGTTCTCCTGTTGCTCTGACATATTCTACCGTGATATTGTGAAATTATAACAGATCAATCTTTGGCTCAGACTGATCAAAACTATTGGACATTTGATATGAACATATCAGGAATGTGGGAATGATGAACATAAAACCTCTGTTACCAAGGACATCAAAAAGTGTACTGTTGCTGATCCAGTGACATGGACCTGTTCGTCACCCCCAGACAATCTAAACATAAAATGGTTGCTATAGAGATGAAACAGAAAAGCTGGATTTAGGAAAAAAAATGTTTTTCATACATTTGTCATATATATTTCAGACCAGGGTGGCAGGGGGAGAGGGAGGGGCATGTAGCTCAGCCAGTGAGAGCGGGTCCAAAGGGGGTGGCGAAGGGTAGCGCCTGGGGGCTATACGTAGAATTCTGCTTGTCACTTTAATTTTTTACTTTTTCTGCCGCAAAATTCCTAGATAAGATTTCTGTCCCTTGTCCTTTTTCTCTTTGGTAATGACACAATTCTGTATGACCAAATCAAATCTGAACACCCCCTGCCAGGATGGGACGGCTTCATTATCCTTCAATGTGCAAGTGAAGCGGTGGGTGCCACCACAACCGCCTGGGTGCAGATGCAAAAGAAAAAAAACCCAAATGTAACCAGGAGAGGCTTCTTTTGTGGTGACTTTTCTCTAAATGCCAGTGTCAGCCCCTCTGCTGTAACTGTGATTCAGCCAGCTATCATTCCCTTGTTATCTGGAGCCTGAGGGTCCAGAGAGCCTGGCAGTCTGTTTGCCATACATGGCACTCAACCCCAACCCCCCATACCCCAGCAGTAAAGTGAGCCCTGCCTGGGACTGCTTGTTGTAAATGAAGTGGGGCGTACCAACAACCCCTGCAGGGGAGCAATAGTGACAGCTAATTTACAGCTGACCTTTACAAAGATTTACGTTGTTTTTTTTTGTTGTTTTTTGTCTTTTTAGGACCCTATGCACAATAGGTGGGGGTCAGGGGGTTATTTGTCTATCATAAAGCTTAAACCCCAGCAGACATGTACGCAGACATAGCTGTCATCTTTAGTCAGCCTTCTCCTGTCTGCATGTGGAGGTCACCGTGGCGACCCCGGCGCTCGTAGACGTGGAAGCGCTGGTAGAGCCCGTGTTTTAAGCCTAACTGGGGCAGACAGGCTTTTCCTGCACACCTGACCTGTGACTGCTGATTCAGGATGTGTCATCTCACTCTGGAATGAACTGGCCCTATGAAAACGAGCTGTGGGCGCGTCAGAAGGAGCTCGTAAAAATGGTGAACACTGACATTTTCTTGGCCTTGCAGAGGATGATAGAAATGTCAGCTGGGGAGCACCACGTTTCCTCGAGTGTAACCTTTCTGCAGAGGCTGCATCACATGAGCAGCTGAGATTCTCTGTGAGACTCTGTGATAGGTTCCCTTAGTTTGCCTACTTTAGCAAGGATTCAATTGATTAATAAATTATAGGGCTAGGTGTCACCGTCAAAACACGGACTCTGTTTGATTTTGATTCAAAATGTTACCATTTAACGTGATTTGATCTAAAAATTTAAATTTTCCATTTAAAACGTATTTTCAACAAGTCAAACAAAATGTTTAAAAACAGAAAAGAAGTGGTTTATTTAAAAAAAAGGGAAATTGTTTCATTGACAATGAACTGCAAGAAGTGTCTTAGCTAAAAAAAATGTAAATAAAGTACTCAAAAAAAGATTAATTTCTTTGATGAATAAATATTGCCTTTAAGGGGTTAATTATATTTTGGTTATATTTTATTACTGCCCATGCCTAACCATTTTTTCCATGGATGGATGGATAGATGGATAGGAAATGATAGCAAATTAATTTAGTTTCACCATGTGCACATATGGACCAAATTAATAATTAAATAAGCTTTTATTTTGAAATTTTCTTGATTATGTGATGAAAAGGGAAAGTGCCAGTTTAGGAAAGCATCTGTTATGTTTAATAAACAAATTTAACAACGTGGTTTACATGCTAAAGGGTCTAAATTATCACCCACAAGTAAATCTTACAAGAGTGAAAGCATGGAGTGACTGAGTGTACGGCTAAAAAAACAAATACAATACTCTGGTGTTGGACGATCCTGATGGCATGTTGTACAGAAAGAGAAACATGATTTTGTCAACATTCGTTCTTCTCTAATCTGTGCAGCACCTGAAAAGCAACTGTCATAACTTACACATAAACATAACACAAACTATTGTCAAGGCTTTAATCTTTCTGTCTAAAATGAGTAATTTGGAAAATCTCTTTTTGGGCACAATATTTTAATAAAAGTCCCTATGATGCTATTTTTTTTTACAGTATATTAGAAATGAACTGCTTCAAAATAAGTATTCTTAGTCTAAAAATGTCAACAGCACCTTCTTACCATGCTTTTCCTCTTGTAAAGACTGGTTTCGGTGCAGCAAAAAGCCAGCAGTGAATTTGTGCATGCGTTTAATCGTGACTCCAGAATGAAGCTGACTTTTAAGGTCCAGGACGGTGACAGCTGTCTCTCTTTACTGCCTCCGCACTGATGCTTTGCTTGTTGTGTCACCACTGTGCCAAAGCTGCATTTAATCAAGCGCCGGCCTGCTTCGTTCATCCATGCATCACTCATCTCTGCCTGGCTTGTGATCATCTTCCTTCTCAGGCTTTGTTTGTCTCTCTGGAGTTGATGCATACCCTATTCTTGTAGAGAAAACGTGAATTTGGTGTAGAAATGCGGATTTGCTTGCTGGTTTGACACTCATTAAGGAATCGAATTGTGTTTGAGAAGGTTTTTTTCCCACTCCAGCCTTCTTGTGGTTTCCATCAGCAGCTCTGTAGCCACATGGAAAGAGCTGATCCCCAGCTGTGGGTTCCCCTCTGCAGTGAAGCAAAACAACTTAAAGTGAGGCAAAAAGCTACTGGTAGGGAAAGACGGGCAGGGTGGAGTGGTGGGCTGGCTTGTTTCGGGAAGATTTGGAATTTGTTTGGGGGGGGGGGGTGAAATCCTTTTCTCTAAGCTGGTGTTTTCCTTCAGGGCTGATGGGAACCCGTGCAGTGTCTCATCCCGTGAAACGTTGAACCAATTTAAGGGCGGGCAAACCCAAGGAGGCATTACAAGCAGCTTCCTTACTTGTCCTTTTGCAGAACGTGAAGGACAAGCTGCTTCCATGAAGCAGACACAGCTGAGCTGACGGGAGCGCCGACTGCAAACACTCGTTCTGTGATTGTATTATGCTGTGCAGTGGAGCACAGCAGTCACGAGGAAGCAGTCAGGCAGGATTTTTTTTATTTTTTTTCTGTGCCTGATGGAGTTCTGTCTATCTTAGGTAGTCTTTTCTTGGAAATCTCCGACATTAATCTGACCTCTCTGAAAATGTTCACTGTTTCAAAGCATTTTCTAGTCGTTTGTCACATAGGTGGGCAGTGAAGTCATCCCTGAAAATAGTTCTGTGTTCTGCGAGTGAGACAGAGGTGGTCAGGCTGACTCTTCACCCCTTTCTGACACTGTAAACCTCACAGCCCGCAGATCAAAAACGAGGTCCAGCCCCTCCAGCTACAGCAGCAGAAATGGGAGCCTGTTAGTGGCTTTGAACTCCTGGCTGGAAGACTGGCAGTGGAATTTCAGAGAACGCGATCATTTATTTGGGCCTCATTTTCCTGCATGGGGCTTGACAGGTCTACAAAGCGGGGCTGTTTTGAGCCTGACTGCCTTTTGTGTCAAAGCACATTGGGTTTTCCTGTACTTTTTTTTTTTGGTTGTAGATAAGCATAGAAAATACCAGAGAGGCATTTCAGTGGAATGCCGGGACTGATTTGGAACGGTTCACAATTGCACTGAGCTTTAATGGTGTGGTTTTTTTTCCCTTTCTTCTGTTCACAGCAAAAAGCTTCGGGGAAGGTCCTGTTTGACCTGGTGTGCTCCCACATGAACCTCATCGAGGGGGACTACTTCGGCTTGGAGTATCAGAACCATCAAAAGATGATAGTGTGTAATTTTGAGTAACATGAATCCTCTTTTAGCCTATCCTAACTGTGGAACCTGCAACCTAACACATGTTTTATTTGTTCTTGACAGGTTTGGTTAGACCACATCAAACCTATTTACAAGCAACTCAGACGTAAGTGTTTCTAAATGTATCTTTTTTTTTTTTTAAGTGCAACGGAACTTTAAAGGCCCATTTTGACGAAAACTGTCTTTTTGGTGCTCTTGGGAGGGGTCAGAAGAAAATTGAGCTCAAAATTACATTCCTGAGCATTTTTTACTCAAAATGTTGTGAATCAGGAGCAGACATAAAAATTCAATTTGAAAAAGAGCTTATTTGTGACGTCAAAATAAGTTAGGCAGGCCAAAATGTTCCCTGCTCCAAGCTTGGAGTAACTGGGAGGGGAAGGGGGAAGGGGTATCTACACACCAACAGTCCTGCTCACAACTAACAAATGAAGTCCTGCCGCTCTGCAGAAACTATGTTCTACAAAATGATATACAGGTTTTTTTGGGCTAAAAAACGACATAATATTTTTTTAAAAACCACCGGGAACAACTTTAAAATGGATCAAAAGATGATCAGAGTGGATCTTCGTCAAAGGTGAATTCTGATTCTGTCTCTGAGCTGTATTCGTGCCTGTAGCCCTTAAAAAGAGGGCTAGAAATTAATTTCTCAAGCAAACTTGCAAACATACCAAAAGCTATCTAATTTTTTTCCTATAAAACATGATAATAATTTTAAAAAACATAGCTGTTAAACCCTTTTTTCTAGATGTGCAAGTTTTTTTTATCATTTCAAACCGCCTCTGTTTGGGAGATTCTATATAAATAAAGCTGCATGAGCTGGTTAAAGGCATTTGGCAAAGAAATACAATTCTATAAGGGAGATGCTGTTGAATATAAAGGGTTAAGAAGCACTGAACTTGAAAAAAGCTAAATGCAAAGTTCAAAATACGTCTTTTGTGATCACTTTATCTAATTCTGTAAACACAGGACCGAAACATGCAATCCTGAAGTTCAGCGTGAAGTTTTTTCCTCCCGACCACGCCCAGCTGCTGGAGGAGCTGACGAGGTGAGATGCTCTCTAGATTATTGCATTTACATTCATCTGTGTGCAGTTTAAAGCAGTTGTGGAGAGAGAAATGAAGCATGTTTATCAGATAAGCTTCTCTCTACTCTAGAGCTTTTTTTAGGAAAGTAAATTATAATTTTATAGTAAGAAAACAAAACAACAAAGTAAATCCTGTTTACATCATACCAATACAAAATCGATTTTATTAGGTAGCATGAAAACTTTGTTCCAGCCACAAACAAAACTTTTCACACCGGAGTTTTATATTCAGCTTGATGTTTGTGGATTTTATGATGAATTACAAATAAACAGCCGCCACGTCTAGAAATCTGAATTCTGTTTGTTTACCTTGTGGTCAGGTACCTGTTCGCCCTGCAGATCAAGCAGGATCTCTGCTGCGGCCGTCTGACCTGCAACGAGAGCAGCGCAGCGCTGATGATCTCCCACATCATCCAGTGTAAGGCTCGCTCAGCCGGTTCCTCGTGGAGCTCCGGAGCTTCCACAGACTTGATAACTCTCCTTTTTAAAAATGCATGACTGCTTTCCTTCCCCAAGCAGAACTTATCATTAAACATTGTCATACAACACACTGTGCGCCGTTGTGAATTGATTAGCGTGGCGTTGCTATGGAAACCTTTCAGTCGGAGCCCTGTACATAATCTTCTTCCACTGCAACCATACATTGTTGTACTATTCCAAGAAAACGTTGCTTTTTTAATACCTATAATTTCAAAATTCTTAATGATTAGTAATGATCAAGGGGGAGTTATTGAAGTTGTCTTGATGGTTTTCTTTGTTTCCTCGTGTTTGGAGTTCATCTTTTTGTCCTCTCTCACCACCCTTAAGCGGAGATTGGAGACTTCGAGGAGAGCCAATGCCGCTCACATCTCCTCAACAACAACTACATCCCCGATCAGATGCCTCTGATCGACAAGATCATGGAGTTTCACTCCAAACACATGTGAGTGCAGGTTCAGCCTGAGCTGCAGATGCTTTCCCTGTAATAGAGACGACCTTTTTCTTAATCTGGTGAACAACGATTTAGGCCCAAAAAATTAATTTTCCAATCTTACTTGTACATCAAATAACAAGCTCCTGGATTAGCAATTTTTCAAAATGCAGACTGACAGTTTGCTTGGTAATATTGAACTTGCTGTTTTTGCTCAATGCTTTCCCTTAAATCTTTTTTTTAAATGTTGTTTGGAGTTGGAAACCCTCCAGATAGCCTCCCATCATCCATCATACTTCTCCTAATTAGTCCATGAGTTATTGGAGCCACAGCTTTGGCTGCACTTGTCCAACCTCTGAATTACAGCGTGTCATGGACTCTCAGCGGGGAACTGCTGTAGCATCAAAAGAGGTTGCTTAGATTTGACTGCTATCTGTGAGTCCAGTGTATAGCTGGGTGCCACGTTGAGTTAAATCTCTCATTAAGCACCACACACAGGAAGCGGGAAGGCTTAACCGCTGATGAGAATTAGGAAAGTTCGTTTACATCTACTGCCCCTCCACCGTCTCCTCCTGCTGCTTCCAGTTTAACACCGGGATCCATCTTTGACCTTAGAAATGAGCTGCTTGATAACAAAAAATTATTTTTTTGAGATTAATTGATTGCTGAAGGGTGCATGAAATTCCAAAACTGTTAATGTCTAATTAGGACTCTTTTGATCTACTCTTTTATGCTCCTTTTTGAAACATTTGAACAGATTTTAGTGGTAAAAATGGCATTAATCGACATGGAATAATAAATGTTTTTTCTTCAAATTGATTATGTATTTGTTTTTTCTTCAAATTGATTATGTATTTGTTTTTGTAGAGGTCAAACACCAGCAGAATCAGATTATCAGATGTTAGAAGTGGCTCGTAAGCTGGACATGTATGGGATTCGGCTCCACCCTGCCAAGGATCGGGACCGCACGAAGTTAAGTTTGGCTGTGGCCCACACGGGTGTCCTGGTCTTCCAGGTTAGTCACGCTGCAAACAGACTAATGTGATGCTCTGGTCAGCTGTCTGTAAAGTCATGCCAAGGTTAACAACATCTGTCCCCACCTTAGCGGCACACGCGGATTAATGCCTTCAACTGGTCTAAAATTCGGAAACTGAGTTTCAAGCGAAAACGTTTCCTTATCAAGCTGAAGCCAGATTTAAATGTGAGTAAAACATTTTTTGCTCCTGATTCTTGCAGCAGAAAATCCTTCTCTGTTGTAAGCTGTGCTTTATTGTACTTCCGCCCATAGAGTTCTTATCAGGACACACTGGAGTTTTTGATGGCCAGCAGGGACTGCTGCAAGGTCTTCTGGAAGATCTGTGTTGAACATCACGCCTTTTTCCGTCTCTTTGAGGAGCCCAAACCTAAACCGAAGCCTGTTCTCTTCACACGGGGATCCTACTTTAGATTCAGGTTGGCCTCTTGTGTGATAACGTTGTTTTGGAGTGGAGCTGCATGCACTAACTCTCCCAGTCTGCTTTCAGAGTAGCTCATTATTGCCTCTTTTGTACTCAACCCTGCAGCGGTCGCACACAGAAGCAGGTGATTGATTATGTGAAAGAGTCTGAGTTTAAGAAGATTCCGTTTGAAAGGTGAGCTCTCTGAAGACATGTTTTTTTAGAGAGAGAACACTGTGCAGCTCTGACCTTTAACTTCCTGTCTGACAGGAAGCACAGTCGGGTCCAACACAACAGTCACCTGTCACCATTGCCTTCACCGCAACACCATCAAGTGCCAACAGAAGTGAGTCTGTTCTGCTCTTTATTTACTTTTCTGAAAGCGTTTTAGGAAAAATACCCAGAAGTGTTTGGAAATACAGCAGCTATGGTCCTTGATGAAATCAGATCATGCACTGGAATGTGCAGTGGGGGCAAAATCTTGCTTTAATTGCATTAAATTAAATGCACTTAGGATGCCTAAAGAATGGAATGACTAAAGAATGTCACAACTTGTCACATTTATTTTGATCTGCTTTCACAATGCACTTCTAAGAGTGCTGTTCTGTTAATATCATGCTGTTAAAGCAGCTGGTTGTAGCATAGCTGAAGATAGGATCATGAATGAATCCATCCATCAGAGAACAAAGTTAAGGTTAGATGTTTGGGAGATAAATCTGGGAAACAGATTGAGATGGTTTGGACACTTTTTAGAAGAAGAACAGGGATTTTGTTGGTAAAAGAGGCAGAGTTTGGAGCTACCTGGAAGGACGCCAAGAGAAAGCCTCTGATTACATCTGGATCATGGATGTAATGAGGGGGACGCAGGGGAATGGATTTGACGGAGGTGGATGATTGGCTCCCCAAAAGGGAGCAGCCAAAAAAAAAACTATAAAAAGAAGCTCCTTCCATTTTCTCTCTCTGATTTATGCGATGGTCTATTAAGTTCACACTGCAGAAAACCGCCTCTGAGTCCACTTGCAAGCGAACCAACACCTACTTTTTGAGGCCTGTCAGAGTTCCTATGGTTTGCGTGAGCTTTCACACTTTTCCAAATGAAGTGGACAGTGGCTACTACACTAGTGATTTCAGCAGGAAAAGGGGGGCGGGGTTACTCTATGCCAACAGTCCTGCCCACAACTTGGAAGCAAATTTCAAATGAAGTACTGTTGCTTTGCAGAAACCATGAGCTAGAAAACAAGACAGGTATTTGGATTTTGCCTAAAAATGGCATAACCATAATTAAAAGACCATTGGGAGGGGTTTTATAATAGATCAAAAGATGACTGGAGTGGGACTTTAAGAGGCTTTCATCTCAGTCAGAACACGTTTTTGTTTAAGTAGTGCACCCTTGCATCCATGTCTAGATGCATGTATTTTTGACTGTATTTTCTTTTTCTGCATCTGGTGATTCTCACCGTTTCTATCTTCCTCCTGCGGTCAGAGCGGTGATTTCAACGACAGACTCAGCTCTCCTCCACGGCGGCACTGGAAGGAATCTGTGCTGGTTAGCGCAGAAGACCCAGCAGCTTCACGCACAGCCAGAATAAGCCCCGCCCATCAGAGAAACGACCACGACGACGGGAAGGACTCCACATCCAGGAAAGAGGAGACGAGGGGCTCAACGAGGCGAACTCACCAGGAACATCCAAGCACAGGTCCAGCATCTCAGGCTGTGAGAGACAGCATCTCCAACTTTGACTTCATTGGTGTAGATAATGAATATAAAACAGGCAGGAGCCAGGCAGGCAGAACAAAACATGGTAGTAAGGAGCAGGCCCTGCTCCGCTGCTCTGGCTTTGGGTCTGAATTAGAGCAGGTTTTGAGCAAAATGCATTGTAGGGAGTCTCTGTCCTCCTCTAGGGAGGCACTCAACATGAGCCATGAGCTAAACCAGACTCCTAAGCGCTCACGCAAGAAAATTGACCCAAGTCAAGCTCTAAGCCCCACAGGGGAAGCCATCAGCCTCAACAGAGAGTGGCAAAGCAACAGTCCCACCCCAGTACCAAACATGATAAGTATGAGGAGCGTCTTCACCAATCCGCCGAGTAAATCAGTGTCTCACTCTGAGAATAATGGTTACACTCCCCCCTTCTTTAATGATGGAAGGGCATCCCCCCTATTAGGCCAAACAGCCCGCCCACACAAGCTACTAAAAGCGCAGCGGCACGCCGGGATGCAGGATGCACCTTCGCTGAACTTATCGCGTCCCGTCGTGTCCCGCGCTGAGCGCATGGCTGCGCTCGAGCGCCGCATGAGAGCCAACGGCCTCTCGACGCCGGGCCGATCCCGAGCCGGTGTGGGGCAGAAAGGACTGGGACAGGGTGGAGTCACCCATGTGGGTGCGGTTCAGATGAATGAGGGATCGAACACCAGTGGTTCAGAGTCCAGTGAGTCGGAAGTGGAGAACAGGGGCGGCTGCAGCAGCCCGGTGACCTTCAGTAACCCTGTAGAACGAAACTCCCCAATCCCCAGAAACAAGTTATCCCTTGGAAGTCTGCAGCTGGATGAAGAGGCAGACGAAGATGGTAGCCATACCTTCAGTGATGAAGATGTTGGGCAAATTTTCAGCTGTTAGGATACGAGAAGAGAGAATAAAGGATTCAGCCTGTGACCAGCAGCAGGAGCTGTTCAGGCTGCTGCCAAAGCTCTTTTAAAAAAGGTTGACATCTTTCATTCCAAGGAAATATTTGGCATAGGGTCTTTTTTTTTCAAAATAAACCTCAGTTTTCAAAGTTTGTACTGTTCCAAACATACATACGTGCCTTACAGGACGTAATTCTACGTAACATTTGTGTTCCAGTAAAAACCGGGGAAAGGTTAAAATGTAGTAAAGAGGGGGGGTCTTCAATAATCTATTCCAACTCAGATGCCTTATAAGTCCTAACAGACTGTTTTTGCATCCTTTTTTCTTTGCTGAACTTAAGCTACTGTTTCTGTTTTACCTCCCATTTATGTAAGACTTATAAAAAGTAAACGAGCATAGAATATTTTAGGAAATACGACAAAGGGACTGACTTGCAGTATGAGCCGAAACAGTAGCTGGACTACTTCTCGCTCTCTGCATGTGATTGAAGAGTAATGCTGTGATGTTCAGGCTCATATTCCAATTCCCCTAAATAACAAAATACTGACAGATTGTTCTTTAAATGTTCTTAAAAGAAAAACTTCCTGGTGATGGGAAATATTTGGTCAGTGTGCCGTAAGGAAAAACTGGCATTACAATGTGGTCGGAGGTGTCCGTAGTTGTTAGTTGGTATTTTTAAAGCCATTTGTCAGCTGTGGCGTCTTTACAAAATACATGTAAATATCATTTTCTTGTACCTTTTTTCGTTTCTTTGTGTTTTTAGTGTTTCATTTAAATCACCGTTTATTTTAATCCCACTTTTCTGTCGCCTCCATTCACTCTGAGCTTTGAGTGGGAGCTATTCTCAGTCTGTGTTTCCCTTCCAGCTGTGACTGCATGGAAACTTCCCGCACTTTGGTGGCCGAGGACGCGATTTTCAGTCTGTGGCTTCATTTTGCTGCAGTGGTCCAGATAACTGTTAATTATTCCACCCTAGGAAAAAATGTGGGTGTGGATGACAGATTCCTGGGAAAACAGGATTCAGGATCTGTGTGGGTGTGAGGTTTACCTAATAACTTGTCAAATGCAGATAACAGCTTCTGGACATTTTACTGACATCAGAAGACAAACTTGTGGTTATCTAGGAGTGTCTGTCTCTTTATCTTTGTCCAGTTTTTTTTTGCTCTTAAGATTTTGAAATTTCTGTAGGTCATATTTCTATTTTTATTAATGTTTATTTATTTTCTGCCTGACTTATTTTAATATGTATTTCTGCTACAATTTTCCTCTATTATAATTCTAATTCCCAGCTATATTTCTGAATTTCCGTGTTTTTTATTGTTTATCTTTTTTTCCCTCAGCCTTTATTTTTGCTTTTTAAGTCTTTATTTCTATCTATCTTTCTCAATGTGCAGTTTAGTGTGTCTCTAGCTATGTCCATCATACATCTCTCCTTTGTATTTTCTTTGCATTATTACGGTTTTTCATTTTAATTTATTTTATCCATTTATTCCGTTTTTAAAATTCTTCCTCTGTTTTTTATCTACTTTCTGTTTTAGTTTCTGTTTATTTCAGTCGTTTCATCGCTTTGTTTTCTTCTCATTGAAAAGTAAAGGATTCATGTTAGCAGGACGGAGTTTAAAGTTCATCTTAGTGACTGGATCACTGCAGCATCGTGAAACCTCTCTGAAAAGCTGGAAAGTTTGTCCACATTTGCTGCATTTAGTTCAGAGAAACTCCTCTGAGTTTCAGGTGACTGCATCAGTTTTGTCCTCAGCCCCTGGTGTCCTTCAGCGAGCCCTTTGCTGAACCAGGACAGTGATGAATGTTTGCACTTCCTCTTTATGTACTGTACTTTCCATAGGGTGCTCCTGTTCTGTGTTTTTGCTGTAATGTTTGAGGTCGTGTTGTTAGATTAGACTCTTAATTATAATCAACTTAATTTATAAATTGTATATAAATACAATATTTTTGTAGATTGCTCTGAAAAGGAAATTGATTAGAATCCATTTGTTGGGACTTTTTCCGCACAACCAGAATCAGATGTTAAATCTGATGCAGTTTATAAAAAACAAATTCATTCAATTATTTTTATACAATATAAAGTTTTCTGCATGAACTCGTCTTTTTTGTGTGTTTTTCCTCTCTTGTTGTTTCAGTTCTGCCTTTTTTTAAGCTGCTTTTCCCATAATCCATGTTCACTTGTATGTTCATCATAATGGAGTTAAAAAGGAAATAAAGTTAGATTCTCCTAATCCGAAACAGTTAAAGTGGCTTTTTCCGGACTTCAGCCGTCATTCTGTTGTTGAATATTTCTTGTTTTGTAATGGTCGTCCCAAAAGACAAATGCAAAACCAGTCGTTAGGTTTCATAGATGTGTTTGAAGATCGGAGGGGATTTCATTTTCCCATTTGTAGTGTTTCGATTAAATGTTGTTGTGGGATGGGTTCTTGTAATCCTGGTTTTATTTGTACCAAAATCCTAGAAGACTGTGGAGAGACGAGTTTCAGACACAAAGTAGTAAGTAAGCTTGTGAGCGCTGTGTAGTGAAGATGCATCAAGCAGTAGCCCGTTCCTGTTTGTCCTGTAGAATGTGCCTCAGCTTGCTCTGACTGATGTGGTGCAAAGGCTGCTGGGGCTGTGAGTCATGGCTGAGTTTTCACACCGCTCTGGTAGTCCCTCCCCTCTAAAACGTGGGTTGTAGACTGTAATCCACAAAAGCTTTGTTTTTTTGAAACAAACTTTGACCTTGTGTTGTGCTAGATTATGAAATCTAATTGAAAAAATTGAAATTAGACTCCAATTTTGGACTTTTCTAGATTAGAATCCTAAAATTAGAATTACTTCCACTAGAAACTACAGTTCATATAGATTTCTGTGTTAGATATAGTTCTTCTTATTTTCATTTTCTCACTCACTGACTTTGTCCTTTCTCTTTGTTGCTGCTGTGCGACTCCATGCAGGCCTGGTTTCCAACAGCCCTCCCCTTCATGCTTCTGCTGGACTCCCCCATGGGATGGTGAATGGTCAAAGGTCTCTGGATTTGGGCAGTCATAGTCCCAATGGCCGTCAGCCGTCCCCCCTCACCAGCCCGCTGCTCAACGATGCCTGCAGTGTTCGGACCGACGATGAAGACGAGGTTCGCAGAAAGGTTTGTGAACTGGGGTCATTTTTAGGAAGATTTTTATTCTAAAAGCATTGATCTGAATTTTAAAACTCAAATAGATCAACAGCAGGTGTGCTGCAAAAAGATAAAATCTCACCAGGTTTTTGTTTCTAGTTTAAATATCTTTACACTTGAAAAAAGACAAAGCGAACTCAGTAGTTACTTTTCATCAAGATATAACAACTTTTTGATTCATTTGATCTTGAAACCATCTTATTTTAAACATCTTTATTTACATAACTTTTGAAAGCAGAAGTTGTATATGTGGATGGTTTCTAGGAACAAACTTTCTTGATTTAATGAAACTGAAAAGTTTTTTTTTTTTACTTCTAACAGTACAAATGGACTTAACAACACCAAGAAAGAAGTTTAAAAGTAAACAGATATCTATATATATATATATATATATGTTTATGTACAGTAAACACCAAAATTTTGGACACACCTTTTGTACTGTTTAAATATATAAATATAGACTTACTTTAAGATGATAATGATCTAGAATGAGTCTGCAACCTTCAAAACCCAGCAAGGTCCTAAAAGTCCAACTTTACTGGATAGAAAAATAAACTTTAGGTTTTTGCTGCCATTAACTTATTTAAAAAAAAGAAAAAAATATATATTTGGAATGATTGAGTAATAGTAGTATATTTTTATATTCAACAATTTAAACTACTTTTACTTTTGACAGCAGCACATAAAAAAGCCTTTCAAAATAAAATGCAGACAGATTTACATGAATTAAAAATGCAAGAAACTCAAGCATGAGCTTTTTTGTCATAATTCTTGCACATCTTCATTTTTTATCTCCTTTTAGTTTGTTTTACTTACATTTTATGACCTAATTTGCTTATGAACCACATCTAAACCCTATTGTGCAGCAAAAGAAAATGAATATGTATTTTAAATTTATTCTGACAGTATCTTAACCTTTTTGCTAAATCTAAACAGGAATGACAAAACTTAGTTACCTGAAACAAATTCAAGAAAACTCACCAAGACAAATTCTAGGAATTTGGGAAATTTTTCCACTTAAAACAAAGGAAAAAACATATTTTTTTCTAGATTTTTTTACTTTTTTGTGAAGACATGTTTTGTGTGATTCTGAAAACGACAAAGAATGACGTTGCACTTCAACAAAAACATTTAATTAGGAATTTTAATTATACACCAAAATATAATAGAAGAATTAAGTAATTGATGGTGGTAAAGCTAAAGGAAGTAAAGGCCCTAAAAAAACCTGACTCTGAAGACTGAAACTTTTTTGATGTCCGTCGCAGTTCTCTAAGAATATTATTCCATAACGAAGGGTGAGAATAAGAATATTTGTTTTATGTGCATCATTTACTCACTTCTGTGACATGTAAAAAATCTAAACATAAAGGACAACTTGACTAAAACAAATAATCCAAAACACTTTGGCATTTTTCTTCAAAGCCAAAAAGCCTCTGTGTGTGTGTTTGTGTATCTATCTATATCTATCTATATATCTATATATAGATAGATATATAGATATAAATAAATCCGAAAAAATATTTTATAGTAGAGAGGGGAAAAAAAGAAACAGCTGTGACATATTATATTTGTCACATTGATTTTTCTCAGCAGCTGCTGTTTTTTGTCTGGTTTTCCAGAGGTTTCCCACAGACCGAGCTTACTTCATGGCTAAGGAGCTGCTGACCACTGAGCGAACTTACCTGAAGGACCTGGAGGTGGTGACTGTGGTAAGACGCGCATGTTTAACATGCGGCGCTGCTGTCTGGTTCGCTCTGCACTTGTTCTCTTTGGGAAAATCATTGATTTTTCCAGTTAGCTGCTCCATTGCAAAAGCGGCTGCCAGAACAGAGATGGGCTGTGACACATGAATTCTTTGGCAGATGTGTTTTTTTTTCTCTTATTTCCTTCCTCTAAAAGCTCTAAAATGCATTTACCCATCTCACTCAATGCTCAGAATACTGAACTGTTAGTGTTTAAAGAGAGAAATGGATTTGGCCTCATGGTCCCTCCGCTTGAGACTCCTTGATTCATTCTTCTCTTTGAGATTTCATTGGTGGAGATCAAGCGAGTGAAATGCATTTCATTTAAGGATACCTCAAAGTAAACACAGCAGAAAGAAAGCAGGATATTAAACGTGGACTCCTTTATTTCACGAGGAGGAGGAGGGTGTCTCTCTTTTCACAGCTGCTACAAAAGCTGCAGCTCTTCTCCTTCTGCTGGGTGTAGAGAAACCTTACAACCTGTTCATAAATATTTGGTTTAGATCTCCTGCAGTATGTGTGGCATGCGTTCCCCTCTTTCTGCTGGTGGGCCGGTGCCGCTGCTGTTCAGGGTGAAGTCATCTGAGCAACAGCTGGAGCTCTTTTCTTTTTACTCTTCCTTACACTTTTTCCCCATCTTGTCCATATTATTTTTTCTTTTTTAGCTCAACTCAACTTCAATTCTTTGTTTCATAAGCTCTAAGTTTACATCATATTAAAGCTTTATATTCCCCAAATCTTCAAAGGCTTTTTGTAAAAAAAAAAAAAATTTTCCCAGCGATTGAGATCAGAAGAAGCTGAAACTAAACTGTGCCAGAGGCTACAAAACAACTGACCTCTCCATTTGAAAACACCGCCTCCTTTGCAGGATTATACAGGAAATGCATTGTTTTCCCCCACTATTAATACTTTACCTTAGTAATATGTTTTGAACAGGCCTAATTGTTACTTTTACTTCAGTTGTGCTGCTGCACAATAGTCGAGATATAAAACAACAAGTAGCAAATATGGAATAAATTTAATAGTTGATTTAATTAGGGATTTCTTCAAGTTTAAGTTTTTAATACCATCACTACTGTGGTTTAAAAAGACTCCAGAACTCTATAAAAGCTAAGATTCAATAGCAAAGGGCAGGGCTGGCCAACCCTGGTCTTCGAAAACCTCAACCCTGCCTGGTTTCCAGCCCTCCCTGGACTGCCTGATGCTGACAACCTAAATCAAGTGTGTTCTGTCAATCAGGATGTGGAATCACTTGAGTCAGCCACAAGCTGGTCATGGAGGACTGGAAAACAGGCAGGATTGAGGCTCTTGAGGACCAGGGTTAGCCAGCCCTGGCATAGAGAAGGAAGGCATTGTGGCTGTTTAGCCCTGGAGAACCCAGGAGGGTCAAATTTGGTTGCTGGTTTTTTGTATGCTTGTTATTTATTATTATTTAAATTTTTAATTTTTTTTATATTTTTATTTGTTGGCCACCGTTTACTTCTGCTACCAAAAATAATCAACAATAAAACAAAAAGTTAAATTACCGGTAGTTGTCACGCACCTTGGTGAGCAACATTTATTTTCAGCATTTGATGACACCATTAGATGGTTTAAGCCCCCAATCCAACCCCTTAATGAGTCTTTGGTATGACTCGGCCAAGATTTGAACTCATAACCTTCCAGTCCTGGGGCGGACAATCTACCTCAAGGAAAAAAGATTTGATGTGATTTGATTTATTTTTGTTTCAAGCATTAATTGTAGTCAATTCAAGAAAAAAAAATCGCACAGATTTATCAAACTCATTACAGAAATGACGATGTGCATAGATGCATAAAAAAAAAACATACACACTTAAGTCACATTTTCTTAATCAGATATAGTGATCATTAACTAAGGTTAAGTAGAGCTTGATTTATGTCTTAAAAAGGAGTGGGAAGAAGCGAGCTTATATTATCCCACTCCTACTGAGTTAATTCATTTGATAGTTTTGCATAGGGTTTGAATCAGGTTTAGATCTGGGCTACTAGTGCGGTGAGACTAAAGGGGTTCAACAACAGTGATGTTTTAGTTTACATGTTGTTTTGTTTGCTGTATCAAATCATTTTCTTGTTGTTTTCTAGTTTGGAGCTCAAAATAATGAATAAATTGACCAAATGTACTTCCATTAAGTTTGTTCCAGTTCTGCAAAAAATACTGGTTAAAAATCCACCCCACTGAAAATTGTGTTTGGTGTTTTTTTTAAACATGTTTTTGCAGCATTTTCTGATTATGGAGGACAAATATTGAGAAAATAAAGCTTAAAATTAGAATTTTGAGTATTATTATTATTCAAATCATTGTGAATCATGAGCAGATGAAACAATAAAATTTTAATAATAAGATTGTATTTGTTGTGCCGGTATAGAAGATTTGCCGGGCAGGTAACGGGCGCCCTGCTCCTCTTCATTTCAATGGATCCACTTGTAGACGACTAGATCCATGTACGTCTTTGTTTTCCTCATCCTAGTTGGCTAACAACTGGAACCCTGGATTGCTCCAATATTGCTCACTATTTTTATTGTACTGGAAATGTAATTTTGGGGGTGTGAGAGGCTGTAAGGTTGTCTGTTACCAGATAGCTCCTAGTTAGGGGTGACTAAATGGGGGGTGGGGGAGCTTGTTGCTCTGATTTTGCCTTAAAACAATGTAATCCTAATTAAAAGACCACTGAGGATAATTTGAAATGGATCAAACGATGATTGGAGTGAGACTTTAAAAATGTTTGAAAGAATGAACTAATTTGTCTAAAAGTAATTTTACAGTTAAAGATATTCCATTTTATTCTGTGCAATATTCTTTTGTGAAAAATAAATAATTGATCAGGACCATCTATACTATGCCCATACTATAGCGGAAATTTTTTTAGTGAAGAAAAGTTTTGCTTGTATTTTAGCTTGTTTGCAGTGTTTTCAGTGGACGTATTCTGATTTGCTGGAGTTCAGATTGTTCCTAAAGGCTGCAAACTCACTTGTGACTTGAGGGCATTTAGTCTCTGCTAAGAACTCCCCTTATTTTCTACTCACCACTGAAACAGGCAGATAACGCATCTGGTTTCAGCTCTGAAAAAGAAAAAGACTGGAGGCTGTCTAATATGCATAATAACAATCTTATCTTTAAAGGCTTGTTTGCCTGTTGGAGTTGCTCAATCACTTGCACTTTCCAGTCTTTCCAGAGTGCAGTAGGACAAGACGAGGCGACTCCAGACTCCCTGAAGGAGACGCTCCTCTCCACCTTTGAGCCGCTGCACAAGTTCCACACGGGCTTCCTCAGGGAGGTGGAGCAGAGGCTGGCTCTGTGGTGAGGCTCATTTCACTCTCCCATCTAAACGCTCACTGCTGGGTTGAGAGCAAGCCCGGTTTAGGGTGCCTTTTTGCTGTAATTCCTCCTGAGAGGCTGGCCCAGTCTCTTCCGATGACCTGAGGAGCTGGCATCACCATGGAAACACACCAACTGGCTTTTCTTGCCTTTGGGTTTCTTCTGTCTGATCTTTTTTATGATGTGCTTTATCAAGCATGCACAGACTGCGGGTATGTGTGTCACACAGACTCACACATGGCGGGAAATGCAGACGTTGTGAACTCATCCCAGTCCGCACAGTTTGCTGCAGCTTCTAGTCAACGGTCCTGTCACAGACGTCAAACTCCAAATGAAATCTGACAGTGGTCCTGTTCTGTTTCATTGATGAGTGAAAGCTGCAGCTCCCATGAGTCTTTGTCTTGTTTTGCATACTCAAATGCTGCTGTTTAAGTGGATTTAGTGTTGGGAGTGTGATTGGAAAGCATTCTGTCTATGTTAAGTGTTTTATTAAAACCCAATTTTCTTGAAACTACCAGCTAAGAAGTTTTATCAATAATAATCTGAATGAGTGCAGTAAAAGCAGCTCAATTCAAAGCCCTGTGTTTTATGCTCAAGGGAGACACCTGCTGGTGGATGTTGGTCCTTACCGCTAAAATCATTTGCAGGCTCAAACTCATGTAAATAAAGAAGGCCATAACAGTGTTTGTGTTGCCGAGTGGACTAATTTACTGTTAGAAATCTATAATGTTTATATGTATTTATTTTGAAAGAAACAGGAAGTTGTTTCAGTTTAAATGATCTCCACCAAAGTCTTTAACATGCTTACTCTAAATAACCCACAGGCGTATTTTTAGAATGATTAAAACGAGAAACAACAAAATTTAAAAGCTCGACTCATCGATTGATCTCTGTTTTAGGGAAGGACGCTCCAATGCCCACATTAAAGGAGACTACCAACGTATTGGAGATGTTATGCTGAAGAATCTGCAGGCCCTAAAGGTGAGACATGTCTCAATGTGAAGCATTTACTTATATTGACCTGGTGTGCCTCATGTGGAGGATAAGTACAGTGTCAAATAAGGCTCAGTTTAAAATGAACAAAAAGCGAGATTGTAAATTTGAGAAAAGAATTGAAAATATGAAAACAATAAGCTCAAAAGTACACATTGTGAACTTGAAAGGAATATTAGAAAATTAAAACATATAAGCATTTTCACCCTTAGATTGTGTTTGGGTCAAAATTGACCCGTTTTCTAGTGTCAAACATAATATGAGGGTTCTTTAGATTAAAAGAAATTTTGATTTAAACAAGTGAAACAATTCTGTCAATACACATAGGGAAAGATTACATAAAACATACTTTTCTTTTATGATTATTTAAACTTTTTTGTCCTGCACTCAAAAATATTTGTTTATTTTAAATAAACATTGTTTTAAACAAAATCCCACAGGATTGGACATTTTCTAAATGCGATCAGTAATGAAAAATCAAAACACTGGGCGGTGTTATATTTACTTCATAAAGTTTGCTCTTATATGTATTTTCCGAGTTCTAAATATCAAATATAAATGTGAACAACAATTTGAAGTGAATACCAGTAGAAAAGTGTTCATTCATTATAGAGTTTAAACCATCAAATGTTACATACAGATTTTCAAAAAACTCTAAAAATGTAAGATCGCACAGAGCCAGAAGACTCTTTTGTAAAAGTATTTAGTTTCGGTTTTTATTGCAGCTTATTCCGGATGTAAAGATGCAGCTAAATGGAAAAAAAAGCCTTCGTTTTTGTAGAAAGCACTTAAGGCTTTAGAAAAAAAAAAAAGAAGGCACTACTAAAACAGGGAGTTCCATTTAACGTGTTCATCATGAGAGACATTTAGTTTGTTCTACAGTTTAAAGCTCCGTGGTGACAGTAAACTCTTAGATGAATATAACTTGTCCTTCAAATTTTTTTAACTTTTCTGGTTTGTAGCCTCTGACAGTGAACCTGAGCAAGCAGTCTGAGGTTCTGCTGAAGCTGGAGAAGGCGTGCAAGGCGTCCCGCAGGATGGACAGCCTGTGCAGAGACTTTGAGCTGCAAAAGGTCTGCTACGTCCCCCTCAACGTCTTCATCCTGCGACCTCTGCACCGCCTCATTCATTACAAGCAGATCCTGGAGAGCCTGTGTAAACACTACCCAGCCACCCATGTGGACTTCAGAGACTGTAGAGGTATTGCCACATTTCAGAGAAGCGCATTAAGATTTAATGCAGCAACTTCAAACCGTGTCTCTGGTTGATCTACAGCTGCTCTGGCCGAAGTATCGGAGGTGGTGGACCAGCTTCAGGGAAACCTTGTAGAGATGGAGAACCTGCAGAAGCTGCTGGAGCTGAAGAAGGATTTGATCGGCGTTGACAATCTTGTTGTTCCTGGACGGGTCAGTTTAAAACACAGGAAAAAGAAAAAATTGAAAAGAAGAGTTTGTATTTGTTTCATTACATTTTAAGCGAAAACCATCTTTTTTTTAGGAGTTTATCAGGTTAGGCTGCCTCAGCAAACTGTCTGGAAAAGGCCTTCAGCAGCGAATGTTTTTCCTGGTAAGGCCCCTCTTTTCTCCCCACTAGTTTAACTAATTATCTCTGATCTCAGGAGAACAGTACTCACTCTTGTCTGCTGGTGGCAGAAGAGTATTTAGTTCTGACAGGTTGATTTGACTTTTCTGTGTGGAAATATAACAACTGCATTTTGAAAAAGCAAATTCTAACCTTTTAGAATTTACACAGCTGTCATGTCTGCTCCCTGTCAACAGTTTAATGATGTGATTTTGTACACGACTCGAGGGATGACGCCGACCAATCAGTTCCGAGTGCACGGGCAGCTGCCGCTCCGAGGCCTGACAGTGAGTCTGGCAGAGCGCTGACTGGCTGTCATCAGACAGCCATCAACATGCAGACGGCTCCACCGCAGCTTTTTCAGCCTCTGCCCACAGTCTCCTCAGTCCCTCTTTGTCTGTCTAGTTTAGATTGTTTCCTTTATTTCTCTGTGTTTGTGCTTTTGCAGATCAGAGAAAGTGAGGACGAGTGGGGAGTGCCTTATGCATTCACACTGGCTGGACAGGGCCAGTCAGTGGTTGTGGCAGCGAGGTACGAACTGCAGACGGGTCACACTTTTGCTGCTTCTCTGTGCTTTTATATACTTTAAGTATACTTACATGACACTACTACATTCTTGGAAGGCCCAAAGTGCTTTTATAGTCACACCATTCACACACTGCCAAACATTGACCCCGACCTATAATCACTAGCACTTTGACACCTGGGCGGGAACCTGCGATCTTCCAGGTTCCTTCCAGGTTACTCTGCACCACAACTGCCCCCCATGGTGCAGAGGTTTTTCTTTCATTTTGTTTGTCTTATGATGAGACCAATTATTTTTACAACTAATCCGATCAAACCTATATAATTTTTTTTTACTATAAAGAAGTGTCTAAACGCTGCTTTTTGTTTTTCACTACGATGGGTTAACCGTCAAAACAAAATGCAGCATGAATGGCGTTGATCAGATATCATTATGAGCTGGACAAAACATTACATTTTTGGCCTTTATTGATAATCATAAGAGTTCAATAATTTTTTTTTAATGCTAAAGTATGTTTAATGAGAGGTGCAGTTTGACCAAAAAATGTGAAAAATGTGTCAAAGTGCAACAATCGTGCTTTCAGTTACTGACACATTCAATTTGAATAATTCGTTTTTTAAAGTAAATAAGATGATCCAAATCAGTGGTTACAGAGCAACATTCACTAACTTCTTTTTTTTTTTTTCCTTAAATCCCAAAGACAGATTTCTATTGTTGAGAATGAGCAGTTGCTGGATAGAACCAGTTATTTAGTCTGTTTGTCTGCTCTGATGGATGCAGTTTAAACAGATCATGTTGAGGGTTTGATGTGTCTTATAGGCTTTCCTAATACACTGTAAAGTGAGCAGATCTTTAAGTGTTAATCAGTATTAATTCTGTATCTCTGCCATAGTACTGAACTGATTTGATCCGTTTCAATTAATCAAATTTCTATATTATTAAAATATGTTTTTATTCACATTTGACACTATTTGCATAGATAGTGGTTTGAACTGAAAAGGAGAACATTTCCATTAAAAGTATGAATTATTGAACAGAAAACCAATATTTCCCTGAACCCTCAAATATTACTTATTTAATTATTCATAATAAAGTTTGAGTTGAAATCAAATTATCAGTTGTTTACATTCAGCCCTATTTTGGGTAATATGATGTTGATACTATAAATTAGAAACATAACTTGTTAATGCCTTGCTGACAATTTTTGGTGCTACCAAAAATAGTTAAAATTAGTGTAGGGTATCTGCTTTAAATCATTTGTGCTGCATAATATTATCTATTAATGCTTCTATCTACCTTTTTAAGATTTTTGTGAGTTCTTAAAGAAATTCTCAAAACACGACAGGAATCTAATGCAGAAGCAGCAACAACTGCCAACCCCACCCATTGTTTTTCAGCTTCTCAAAACTTCACGTTGTTTGTTAAACTGCATGGTGGGAAACTGGACGAATGAAACAGAAACAGGGAGAGGAGCGAATGGTTTCACAAGATTCAAGTCTGTGATGTCAAAAAAAATCTGTTTGGTTAATGTATGTCACATGCTATGGAGTTATTATGCAGTTATGTCAAGACTCCTCATTAAAAAACAGCAGAAACGTCCCACCTCTACTTCAGATAAATATATATAATAAATATAACACATAGGCTATCAATATATAATAAATAAACAATTTTACTCAAGTTGTGTTTTTTTTTGCAAACGTTACCTTTTTTATATTTCAATAAATAAATGTACCAATAATTTCAGTGTTTTGTTTTTGCTACTAAATTAGGTAACCAGAAAACTTAAAGTCCATTAAAACAGATGCTTAGTGACTACAAGTTTGAATCTTTTTTATGAAAAATTTCAGGTTCATACTCTGTGTATTTACCTCAATATATTTAATATTCTAAATAGATAATAGCTTTGGTGTTCTGTTGTTAAAAAATGCTACTTATGCTAGAGTGCAGGATGATGTGAAAGCATCCCAGTCTACTTTAATAAACAAAGGTAGTGATTTCATGTAACTGTTTTTGACAGAACCCGTTAATTTCTGCCTTTTATCTTCTTCCGTTCCAACCCTAAGCAGATGGTCCAAAAGCCAGATTTGGCAGATGAACTAAAGCTACACCTGTGTTTTAATTTTTAGTCAAACTTTTTGATTTTTGCTCCTTTTTTTTTTCTAGTTCTTTGACAGAGATGGAAAAGTGGATGGATGATATTAAGATGGCAGTTCAGATGGCAAAAACTAGCAATGGGCCTTTATCTGACCTCCTGACCCCCAGCTTGGCAGATAACAGTAAGTCTCAACACAAAGCTGATTCTGAAGGTGAAACTTGATGGCAACTTTCAAAAGTTCCAGCCAGTGTTGCTAAAAAAAAAAAAAAAGTCCCTCAGCCGAACTTTCATTTTCACTTGTGAATGATCTGATGCTGCCTTTGTTTTAGCGCCTCCCCCCACCACCGTGCTCGTTGTCTAGCAGTAACAACCTCCTGACTTTCCCAGAATACCCGGAGGACTCCTCGGTGGAGGCCGAGTCTGAGGACGACATGACAGCTTCGCACACCACGCTGGAGAGGCCCGCTCCTCACCGTGGTAACACCATGGTGCACGTGTGCTGGCACAGGAACACCAGTGTGTCCATGGTGGACTTTAGCATAGCTGTGGAGGTATCAGCCAAATGTCAGACTTACACTCCTCCCCAACCCATCCTCCTGCCGCGCTGTCCTGTTTCTCGTTCCCTCAGTCTGTGCTCACTGAACCCACCTTGATCTCGTGATTGGAACGGCGTCCTCCTGTTCTCCAGCGAACCTGTGCAGCCCTTTATTCTCATGCAGAATTTCAGCTCCAAACATGTCATTCAAAACACTTAAACTGTCACATTTATGAGACTGAGTATTACAGTCACTGTAAAAAAAGAAAAAAATAATAATAAATGAGAATAAATTTGTAACGTTATGATGAAAAAAAGTCAAAATTAAATGACAATAAAATTGTAAAATTATGAGAAAAAACGTGTACAAAGATGAGAAAAAGGTTATACAATTATGAAAAAAACAAGCTGTTTACAAGAACTAAGTCATAAATGTAGGCTTCAAAAAGTTGTAGTTTTACAAGGAGGAAGTCACAGTTTTTCGAAATTCTCAGAAGTGCCTTCTCAATATTTTTTACATTTGGCTTTTTAAATGTTTTATCTTAAAAGAATCCTGTTTCATTTATGTTGCAAAAGATTCTAGAGAAATTCCATTGTGATGCATCCACTTGCAGACAAATAGATTCTTGTACATCTTTGGTTTCCTCGTCTGAGGTGGCATCTGGGTTAAAAACTGTACTTCTGGCTCAAAAAAGGACAGCTGGATATTTTCAATATTGCTCTCCGGTTTTGTTGCACCTGTGATGTTAGGTTGGGGGTGTGAGGGGCTGTAAGCTAGCGGGACAGCATGTAAATGGAGAGCTTTTAGCGACTGTGAGGGTAAGGGGGGGGGGGGGGGGGGCAACAATGGCCACACCCACAATTTAGAGGCAAATCTCTAATAAACGACTGTCGCTCTGCAGAAACAATGTCCCAGAAAACAACACAGGTTTTTAGATTTGGGCTAAAAACGGCAAAATCCTAAAATATATAACATAATAAATAATAAAATAAATAAATATTTTGTTATGTGTACACGACCCAATACATTTTTGTTTTTCTATTAAATACACACATTTCTGGTTGAAAATGTTTAATTATTTAACACTACTTGAGTAAAGCTTATAGCAGTTACCATGACCATGACCTTAAAGTGCTGCTTTTCTGGTGTGTTTCTGTCTTTTTTTCTCCCTTCTTGGCTGTTCTCAAACGCCTCAAAAGCCAGAGAGAAAGGGCAGTAAATGGTTGTGCTAACCGATCTTGTTCTGTGACGTATCCTCCTCTAACCCGGCTGCTCTAGCTGTGCTCTTCCTGTCTCGTTGTAACCACGTCCTCTCCGCAGCTTTGCCCGGACACTCCGCGGCCTCTGTGTTGACCCTGCCACTGCATGCCTGTGTCTCACCTACTCAGTTTGTCTGCTTCTGTCCCTCCCTCCCTGTCTCTTTTTTTTTTTCTCTTTCTCTTTTTCTCCCATACGTCTGTGCGTTCCTCCGTGGTAGAGGAGCCTAGTCCGGTCAGTGCCAAAAAGGCCCCCATGGTGGGGCCCGCAACTGGCCAGGGACCAGTGCCTCTGGCAGTTATCTGCTGGTACCGTGCTCAGAGCCTCTCCTTTAGTGAATCCTGCAGGAGTCTAGAGGTAAAGGAGAGGCCCTTCACTAGAGCCTGACAGACATCAAGCAGATAAAAGGCAGCAAATAGTAAAAATATTTGGTTTTAGAATTTTACGGAGCCCGTAGGGGACATGGAAGTAAAAAAAAAAATGTGTACGATTTTTCCCGTGAGTGGGAGGAAGTATCTGGTAAGCATCAGAAAGTAGGTTGGGCGCATGAGAAACCAGTAATAATTTGGTTTTACTTCCATGTCCTTTTAGGGGTTCCATTAAATAATTACATACAAAACTGCTTAAGATTTGATGTAATTGATTATACATTTAAGTTAAGTGTTCAATCTTTCATGAACCTGTACAATAAATGTTGACATATCTAGCAATATTCTTTTGGTCCTGTAAAAGGCAACATCTTTATTTTTGATATGAAAGAATTATTAGGTTGCACAAAAATATAAGAATTTTTTTTTCATCAACTTAAATTATTGTTTATTTAAAAGTTCAAATTATTAAGAAAAAATTTGAGGTTTTTGTTTTAACTTTTTAAATACCATAGTTTCTGTCTTTTATTTTGAAAAATACTAGACAGAACAGGAACTGCTTTTTTGATCATGTAAAGGGATAGAAAAGAGACATAAGTCTTAATAAACTGATAATATTTGCATTAAACACATTTAGATGTAAATATGTTTTTTTTAAATGCTAATCATTAGAAAGATGTAGATCTTAGAAACACTTTTTTTAATTTTTAGATTAAAGTTTGTGCTTTTATTTTTTTGTCCTAGAATCAGCTCTCAGGAAACTTACTGAGGAAGTTCAAGAACAGCAACGGCTGGCAGAAGCTTTGGGTGGTCTTCACCAACTTCAGCCTGTTTTTCTACAAGTCACACCAGGTAACGAACAAACACAGAGCTGTCCAACCCACGCTCCTTTCATTTTTATCCCTTCATGCATCGCATCTGGGTGTGGAATATCAAATATCTATGTTATGTAAGAGGTGTGGACATTTTCTCAGGCGTATTTATTTTTTCTTGCTTTCCACCACAGTAAGTCTAGGTCAGCCATTTTTCATTTGCACAATTCTTCATAAAAGCGTGCAAACGTTAGCACCTCCTGGAGGGGCTTTCTTTTGAGAACTCTCCAGAGTGATCCGTGCTTGATGGTTAGCTTTTCTAAATTTTGGACTCTGACTCTTCTTTTGGGATTTCCTGTTTTGTGGGAATATGCTTTGTGCTTGATGCAATCTTGGTTGGAGATTACATTACCCAGTAACCAGTAAACAGGTGAAAAAAAACTAACTGAACATGTACTTGTCAGTCAAAAGACCACACCCTCTTTTGTGTACAAAAATTAAAAACATAGAAAAGTAAAGTTGTTACTATTATGACGTTTAGCCTCAAATTGAAATTATTTTTTTTAATCAGACTTTAAAATATTTCTTTAATAAAACAACTTTTACCCTAAAATGAAGCACCCATGTGGCCTCTTTGTGAACTGTTTGGTTCTTTACCTTTTTGAATTGGCTTCAACCTGGAAGTCATAGAAGCTCCTCAGGTAAAATTCAGCTGTAACATAACTAAACATGATGGCTGAAGAAGTAAAAATGAACATTTACGTAAAGATTGTGTTTTTGGTGTTTTTAACATGTTCCTGTGGCATTTGTCTCATGATGGGAGGACAAATATGAAGAAAATTTGCCTAAAATGGCATTTCTGAGTATTTCTTTATTCAAATCATTGTCAATCAGGAGCAGATGAAAAAGTGGTGTTGGAAAAAGCTTGTTGATGTGACGTAGGTCCTGCTATAGCAAGCCACAAACTCCCTGCTCCACTCCATTCTGATGCATCCACTTGCAAACAAATAAATCTGTCTCAAAACTTTACAGCTGGATAGCTCTAATATTGCTCACCATTTTTGTTGCACTGGTAATGTTGGGATTGGGGGTGTGAGGGGCTGTAAGCTAGCGGGAGAGAGCGTAAACACCTGGAGGATAGGAAATGGGGCGGGATTACTCTGCATCAACAATCCCATCCACAACTCAATTTCTAATGAACTACTGCCACTCTGCAGAAATAATGTCCTAAAAAACAAAACACTTTTGGCAAAAAATGACAAAATCATAATTATAAGACCACTGGGAACGTTGATGATCAAAGTGGGCCAAATTCACATCAATACGATTTAAAAGCTTCCAGGTTGTTTTTCAGTAAGCTGTTATTCTGTTTTGTGTCTCAAACCTTGAATAAACTGTGACGTGACAGTAACTTGACATGGGGTAACACACAACACTCTTAAAACATCAACACAACCCGCACACCACAGAAGAACGGGTGCCTTATATTTTAAAGATCCCAGATGTTCTCCTGAGTGGATCGTCTCCCTTTACAATTAAATCTAAAGGAGAATGTGCTAAAATCATTTGTTTTAATTATCAGCATAAGCAGAAATGGAAAATTTAGGAGAAAAAAATCATTAATTTTATGGATAAAATCTGCCTCAGAAAATTCTTATTCCATGCTTTTAGGGGAAGTTAATTGTGCAACAAAAAAGATATTTGTTGTTCGTCTTTGATTTTATTTGCTTAAAATTGATAGTCAAATAATACATTATCTTTTTTATTTATAATATAATAAAAATGTCAAAACTGGATCTCAGAGGTGATATCAATTTTTGCACATTCCTTTTTATTTTGATAATTTTTTTTAAATGCCACCTTAATCCTAATCTTTTGGATCTTATTTATCATGGATATTGTCAACTTTTACTAAGTTCTGTTCCAAATCTCCCTCAGGATGATTACCCGCTTGCTAGTCTTCCTCTGCTGGGTTACTCTGTCACCATCCCCTCTGACAATGAAAACATCCATAAAGACTACGTCTTCAAGCTGCATTTCAAGTCCCACGTCTACTACTTCAGATCAGAGAGTGAATATACATTTGGAAGGTATGGAGGTTCACGAGTTTCTCTGCTGCGTATTTTCTGTCCTTCTTTTTTTTTTTGTAACTGAATAGACATTTTCCCCCCACAGGTGGATGGAGGTCATCCGCAGCGCCACAATCCCATCAAGTCGTGGTCGTGCCCTGAACAGCAAAGAGGCCCATCCTCTCTGAGATCTTTTTGACTCTCCTCCAGATGGTGGCCCAATCTGTCTGCCCTCCGAATTTTGCTTTTTGCTTTTCCCATCGGAGACATTTGTACATGCGTCCATGCACATTTGGAGCTTTTTAATGCTTTAAACGTCGGCTGGTTTAGACTGAATCAGAGACTGCATTTTTAACTCTAAACCTCTTTTTAAGGATGTCATTTTATACTGTTTTCTAACGGTGCAAACCACTTCTGATCTTTCTGGTTTTAGTTTTTGGTTGTTTTTACACTGAGAATACAGCAATTTTGGCCTTTTTGTCCCCCATTTATGTTAAACTCTTGCGACACTTTCATAAATGTTCATCCTTTTGTTCACCGAAATGAAAACGGCTGCTTTGAAAATGTCCTTTAACTTCAGTGCCATATTGGTTTGTATCGATGATCCGGAGATTTTGAAGCCGCCTAGAGGATCCTACTCTGTGCCATAAGATTTTAGAATCATATGAAATCAACAGACTCTTGATCGTAAGAGTTTCATCTTTCCCAGGAAAATCATGTTCCTATTAAAACAGGAAGATGAAATTATTTTATTGTCGGAGTTTTCTGCTGCCACTACTAATGCTGTCTTAAATACAAAAAAAAAAAAACTATTAGCTGGTCTTTTCTTCCATGAAAACGCATTCAACTGTATGAGAACAATGTGACGTTTGTTCATAATCACTGTATTATGAAGGAAAGTTTAATGAAAGCATTCAGATTTGTGTGTGAAGAAAAATATTGATGCTCAGTTCTGAGCGTGATTGAAGTCAGAGAGAGAGAGATCTTTTTTTTTATGGACGTGAAGAAATGGAAATTAAATGTTAGGAGAGGGAAACCCTCACTTCTGCTTGAAGCTGCCATGTTTATTCTAAATGAGAGATTTTTTTGGATGTAAAAGCAATAAAAAGAACATTTCTCAATCAGATTTGTATGACTAGTGTTTTTGTTGGAAAAAGGTGATGTCGAATTGTGTGGCTCTCTTGTGTTTCCGGATATGACCTGCAGGTGGCACCAGTGGTCTGTAGATTTGCAAACTAAGGGCTTTCAAGATTTAAACTTCCTTTAATCACCACAAAAGGACCTTAGTGTTCAGTATTTTTTTTAAACTGATGGATACCTGATAATTTTGAACTTTAATCATCATTACAAAGCCAGTTAATCCTTTTGGAATAGTTATATGGACCCCAAAATTATGAAAATTTGCTTAATTTCCAGAACTATGACTATGTTTTTCAGCAGACTAAAGTGAAAATGTATGATATATATCAGATAAAAGAAGAAGTAGATAAAGTATTTATGTACAAACCTGCTTTTAGTTTGGATTTCCTTTATTCTTCTCATCGATAATTAATGGTGTGAGTGCAATGAAATGAGAACAGTCTTTGTTTTAAAAAAATGTGTTTTGTAAAGCCTATTTGACTGACATAAAGCAAACAATCTCTTTACACAAATTCTGTTAGTTGCTGCTTATGTTTCCATTCAATGTGCAAATTGTGTTTTTAACTTGTGGCTGCATTTTTTTAATGATTGAGGACATATATTAGGAAAATTAAGCCTCTGAGTTTCTTTATTCAAATTGTTGTTAATCGGGAGCAGACCAAAAAATGCACTTTGAAAAAGATCGTATTTGTGATGAAACTACCACAAGCTTCCTGTTCTGCTCCATTCTGATGCATCCACTTGTAGAACAACAGATCCATGAACGTCTTTGTTTTCCTCGTGCTGGAATCAGGGCTCAAAACGGTAGCCCCAGTGTTGTTCGCCATTTTTGTTGCATCAGTAATGTCAGGTTGGGTGTGAGAGACTGTATGCTAGTGGGAGAGCATGTAAACAGATAGCTTTCAGTTATGGGTGAAAGAAAGCTTAGGTGGTGTTGCTCCATACAACTCTCACAACTAAGATGCACATTTTTATTTTGAACTCCTGCCGCTCTGCAGAAACTATGTCCTCAACGTTTTTTGTTTTTTTTGTGGCTAAAAACAACAGAAACTTTCCCAACAGACCACTGGGAGCACTTAAAATAGACTAAAAGATAATCAGAGTGGGTCTTTAAATGTCCGTAATTATCATTCAAGCTTTTTTCAATGCTGCAATCCAGTCACATGCTTTTGCACAGCACTGCTATTTTTAATAACAATATGTTATAACTTATTTGAGCTAATGAACAAACAAAAATGCTGGTGGAATTTGTCATAGTTTTCCTTCAGAAAGTTCATTTTCATTGGAAATCTGTTTTTGAGATCTTGTTATTTTTAGTTTGTCTAAATAGTTTATGCTGTGTGTCTGCAGAGTCTTTCAACAAGGGAAGATGAATAAAAAAAAGAAGTTTGTAGCATTTGGCCATTAAATCCTTTAACTATTTGAATGAAGGTTTTTACGATTAAAGTCTACCCTAAAATAAGTATTGCATCATTGAATTTGGGCTAATTTGGTTTTATCGTGAAGTGTTTCTAGCTGCAATTACTATTTTTTTTTTTTTTTTTGTGGTTTTTTTTTGTTAATTCACTGAATGTTCTGTCATCCTCAAACGTTTAATTAAAAGCAAACAATACCAAATAAACAAAAGAGAGAGAAAAAGAAAAAGAAAGTTAAGCACCTGGCATTTTCAAGAACTTTTTTCAGTTTTTAATGTTCTAATTACACTACAATATTATTGTGGAACTGAGAAAAAAACAGAAAATCAAAATATTAGAAAAAGTATCCTTAACAGGAAATGAAAATATTCAAAACATTGGTAAGAAAAACTATATTTTAGTTATTTGAAACCTTAGAAGACATCCTTTTATGAGTTTAGAAGTGACACTTAGACACTTCTTTCCACAGCTGGGATGTTTGGTTTTAACAGCTTCGATTTAGTCGTTCCTTGTTAAGCCTGCAGTCCAAAGTTCAGGCGCGGCGGCGGCCGCGGCCGCGGCTCTCAGCCGGGAGTGGGCCGGCCTCTAAACCGGTAAGGGGCGGAGTGCGCGCGGCACATAACAGATTCTACACCTCCTGACGGCCGCTAAGCAGCCAATGAAACTCTCCCCGAGGGAGCACTTTTGCGGCAACAATCCCACCCCGATAGACTAGAGGAAGGCAGAGCCAGAGAGTAATGTGGCACTGGGAGACTTTTACGAGCCAAAACTGAATCGACAGGCGGGAGAAAGTTGGCAGCGATGGCCCGACTCCAGAGAAGTGGTGGGCACTAGCAGGGATCGAAGCGCATGAATCCAGCATGGATTTTCTCTAGATGTGGATGACAAAAACGCGTGGATTGGGCGGATTGGACGTGGAATCGATGCAAAGCTGCGCGTAATGATGGCCACTGTCGCGCAGCCGGAGACCAGGAAATTCACCAGAGTTTTGAGTAAACCTGGAACCGCGGCTGAGCTCAGGCAGAGCGTCTCCGAGGTGGTGAGGACGTCCGTGCTGGTCGTAAGTACACACCTCAAACCCCCCTCCGTCCTCCTCGTGGGCCCCCTCTGACGCGCACCAGCCGCCAGAGTTTTACGCACAGAACATCTGCACGTTTCTTTGAGAAGTGGGCTATGAGTAACTCTCCTCTGGACGTGCTTTCCAGGGAAAAGGTTGGAAAAGGACCAGACCCTGTTCCCTGAGAAACAGAACTTTTATAAAAAAAAAGTTTACAGGAATTTGGAAACTCCCCTTTGACTCTAAAGGGTCAGTGAAGGGAGGCGTGGGAGCACGTGGGACACATTTGTAAGGTGTGAAAGTGGGGTTTTGGTTGAATGAGGAGGTGTGTTTGTAAAAGAACAATATTGTGATCAATGAACTGTTTTTTTTTTTAAAAAAAAAAAGCTTCATCTCTCTGTAGCTGTAAAGAACCTGTGGACATTTATAGTTACAGGCTGAGTCAATGAGGCCACCACTTTCGCAGAAGTGCACTGAGATGACATAATAGCTGTCCACAGCATATAATTATGTGTCCAGTTACATGGGCACAATGATGAATTAGTTTGACCCCCCAACACCAGGGGGGGCGGTAAATGAACCACTGCTGTATCAGTTTTCTGAAAGGTTCAAAAAGGAAAAAGGACTCGAGTCCTTCTGTTGTTTCCAAGGATGATGGGTGCTCCTTGGCTCTGTCTGTCTGATTGTTCCAGGTTTCCTGGAAGAAGTTGCCTAGCAACCAAAATGGACACCGACCTACCAAGCTCTCTGTCAGGGAAATAAAATCCAGAGTCAGGATCCCAGACATCCAGCCACACCTTCGTATTAGTTATTCATTCTCACTCCGGTATGCTGCCAGAGGGCCTGAGGGATGAGGTGGATGCAAGTGTGCATGTTGGGAAATCAGGGAGCTTCCTGAGGACTGAAGTAACTTCAGTAAACAAACATGAGTTCACTGAAACTTCCAACCTTATAGACTTAAATTCCAAATTCAAATTTAAAATCATTTGTAAGTTAAGCCTTCTGCAATGTGTTTCTAATGGAGGCTTCTAAAGTGCTGGTTGAAGTTTTTATAGACCCACTTTAATCATTTTTAAGCTATTTTCCAGGCATTCTCAGTGGTAATATGTTAAAACCATTTTTTGCCACATTAATGGGCATAATTTCCACGGAGCAGCAGGAGTTCATTAGAAATTTACCTTTGAGTTGTGGGAGAGATGGTTCGCGCAGAGCTATCACCTATCTGCTGCTGAGAGCTCTCTGTGTACATACTCTCCTGCTAGCTTACAGCTCCTCACAACCCCAAAAAATGGTGAGCAATATTGGAGCCAACCAGCCGTACAGTTTTATCCAGATGCCAGGTAGAATAAAGAAAACATAGATGTACATGGATCTATTCGTCTGGAGCAGACAGGGAGGTATTTATTTTCTTATTTTACAACAATTAAAAAGAAAAAATACTCAGAAATGCTGTTTTAAGCTTAATTTTCTTAACATATGGCATCCATTATCAGAACATGTTAAAAACACCAAAAAAATGAAATACATCGGACTGGGTCTTGCAGTACAAAGAATGTAAGTCCCCACAAGACTGTCTTCCAACAATGAATGCATCTATGAAACATGTAAATAACACGGCACGACTAGTTGCATCTGTTTCGCGACATAAAGAAGCCTCTTGTCGTTCGTTGTAGTCCAAACCGTCATGGAGTTTCTTCCGAAAACATAAATGTTGAAGGACTCCATTTCAGCCTTCCAAATGTTGTGCAACAAGCAGGATAGTCCTCAAGTGTGCTGCAGTCAAACAACAGCTGTGTAAAAGTCCCTTGTCTTAACAATTTGTGTTTTCACAGACCTGCCCTCTGCCTGGAGCCTCTTTGTTTATTGTTAGTTTGTAGGGCTGGGAGAACCCGGCTCTCAGCTGAGTGAGTGGCTTTTTTCACACACTGGGGTTTCGCTCACTGACCAGTGCCATCAATTCTAAATCTGTTTTTGGCTTTTGAGGAACTTCAATTTCTCTAAACAGAATTAGGAGGATTTTAAGCATTTTTACCTGAATGTGGTGAAGGAGTCAGCTGGTGTGAATCCCGGTTAGATTTACTGACCTTTGGATGGTCTGTTTGGCAAATTGTCCAGGTTTTTTTTGTCTTGAAGTAGCTGGGATAGGCTCTGGCTTCCTCTGTGACCCTGCACAGGACAAAGCGGGAGTAAAAGATGGGTGGATGATCAAACAGCTGCAGGGAAACTCTCACAATAATCAATGATCCAAATTGCCTGCCACCTAATGGTGATAGACTGAGATAACCAATGTTTCCACATCAGGCTTGACCTGGCAGTGATGTATTTTCTGTTACACATTTGCAAACTGCTCATTTAAAATCCTGTATAGTGTTCTCTACATTAGATAGAGGACTCCGTAATGGATGTAGCTGCTGACGTATGCAGGACATAAGTGGAGTGCAGCAGTAACACTACGACTATAGCTAAAAATATGACAGGGCTACATATTTTCCTAATATATTTCAAGTTCTGAGCGTGAAATAAATCCATGTATGCTACAGGCTTTACTGTTGGTATGCTTGGAGGGGTTGCTTTTATGTCTCTCCTGTCAAAAATCTTGGTCACCTTACAAACACTATAGGATAAATTGTTAATTTCAAATGGGCATTATCTATATATTTCTCTTTTTTCTTCAGAGAGTGCAGTGATCGTCTGTAAAAATAGATTACAGTTTTAGTATTAGCTGTTGAATCCTTTCTGTGATAAATGCTGAATGTTAAAATTGGCAAATTAGAGATTATTTATCACTGCATAGTAAAAGTTGCAGAAGCAAAAAAATGCAAAATGAAGAAGGAAAAATCCTATAGAAGTCCCATTGGAGTATAAGTCGTACTTTTGGGAGAACATTTTTTGACAAAATATGGGAACAAGTACGGATAATTTATCTTAAAAGACAAATGACGATGATGGACTAGATAACAATAGACTGAACATCTGCACTTCCCTAACATAACAAATTGATGCTTATTTAGCTTCATGAAACAGAGGAGGAATTTAGTAAAGTAGCATTTGGTTGAGCATAGCATATACAACGTGCTAAGAAGTCAAGTAAGAAATGTATATCACTTCAATTCATTACATTCTTCATCCTCACTTTGGAACAACTCCACAAAGCACGGCATAATGCGACGTTCACACCGGGCTCAGAACCGTGCATTCCAGCAGCCACTTCCACTGAAAATTTTAAAAGGGCCTTCATGCGCTTCTGCATTCAAAAGCCTTGTGTTCAAGCATTGCTACGCAAGTTTGTAAGTCAGTTTTTAGGGTTTACAAACAAAATGCGATGCCACTGAACACACATTAAAAGGTAAACCAGTTGAACTTTTACCAACCAATCAGGGACCTGGATTTGTTAGTGTTGAATGGGTGGCGTCCTTTACAATTTATTGCACCACTTTGACATTTCATACCAAACCTCTTCCCACTGTAGATACATGTGCTGGTATCAGGTAGCAGCAGAAATGTGACACAGTATGCTAAAAGCGCGTTTAAGAACTTGCATTTGGTGTGTTTTTGAATTCATGACACCTGCCCAGTGTGAACGTAGCATAAGTCTTACACTGGCAAAACTATGCAAAAGAACAAGACTTATACTCCAGAAAATACCCTAACTATGTTTGCCACAAATCTTTAGTTGGTTTACGAAACTGTACTCCTTTCCAGAGATCTGGAAATCCCAGAAGTGTTTGTGTAATGTGTTTTTTTTTTAATATTCCAAGTGTAAATTCAAGTTTTTTGTTGTTGTTTTTTTGGTAAAGAGCCTGATAGTAATCAGGACGATCTTCTTTAATATAGACACAAAACCAACATATAGAGATGAAAAGAATCAGAGTTGTGTGTTTTCAGCAGACTGGCTTTAAGGCTGAGCTTTCAGAAGATTACAGCAATGTGTGGGACCTAAGCAGCTTGACCTCCTTGTTTATTCCCTGATCTGTCTGCCTGTCGCCAGAAGGACTGGGTATACGAGTCAAAGTGCGCACAAACTGCCTTTGTTGCTGGCAGATGATGGTAAATGATGCGTAAAAAAATCTTATAAGGGGGCATTAACAGGGCATTAAATGGGTCAGAAAACATCAGGCTGCTTTAGTAACCAATTCCTATATGGTTAAATTTAGCAAAAACTGGCAGATTTTCAAATTATGTTTGTAAAAGTGAAACAAAGGTAACAAAAACTGGTTTAGGAGCTGGTGAAGTTTAACTTAAGAGAAAGATGTGTAAGTTGCCCGGAGGAAAACGCACCCATAAAAACTCTGACATTCCTTGTCATACAGGTTTTTCTTTCTATTTTTAGTCCTGATCTTTGTTTTGGGACTTTTATCATGCAATGATCCACTTCCTTGTAGTTTAAGATTTCTTACCAACCAAACGGATTGAGTAGAAAAAAATTACGATTTTTTTTTTTATGACAGTGTTGCAACATATGAGGGAGCAGCATTAAGTTTAGAAAAATAAAATATTATTTTGAGAACGAGTCAGCCAGGAACTATGGATAAAATACTGCTTGGGAAATGTGTTTGGGTTGAATTTACTGCCATGACTGAGCTGCAGGAATTGGTTCATGAAATACCAATCTTAAATAAGATGTGTTGCCACTTTTTTAATATAATAAATGCACTTTAAAATGTTTTTGCTCATGATTAAATGGTTAAAATACCTCTTAATGTCATAACTCTAAGCCTTCAGCTTAAGCAGCTCTTTAATTTTTCCCTCCATCCTGTTGACTTTGCAATTAGACACATATTTGAACACATGTAGGACCCTTGGTGGTGGGGGGGTACTTGGACATCACTGCCATCAAACTCAAGATGTTCTCTCAGTGCCCTACCTGCTAATTTTTATTGCCCCCTTTAGTACACACACCCTTTACCCCACAACAATATACACTCCAACACATACAAAAAAATACACATACAAGGAAGGAGGGAACTTTGATCTTCTGTCTCCTACCCCATCCCTGGCGGGGGGGAACCAGGCGGCCGTGTCCCTTGGGTGCTGGCTTCCTGGGCCTGGCTGCCCTCTCTCCATGCAGGGATCCGTGAGATCTCTGGCTAGACTTTGAGCCGGGGATCACATGGTCTTGGGGTGTCAGTGTCCATGTGGCGCGGGTTCTGGTCCTTGCCCTTGAGCACCGGCCTTCTGTAAAATTCCAACAGTGGGTGAGCCTGATCATGGCCATGTTTACAAAACTCTTTGGGGACCCCCACTTCTCTTGGGCGTCCTCCTCCTAAGCGGAAGTGGGTGCCTTGCTCTCTCGTGGACCTCCCGTGGGCTGGGTGGGTGGCTGCCTGGAGCATTAGGCGGGTCTCCCTTGGGGGGGGTGTCTGGGGTTGTGTGTGTGTGTGTGTGTGGGGGGGGGCTGCTCGTCTGAGGCTGGCGATGCTCTTTGGACGAGAGGGGGGGGGGGCGTGCCGTTTTCTTTTTAAAATAGATCAACAGTGGGTACAAAATTATCACCCAAGTGGGTCTTTAAACAGTTTTTTGGATGTGTCTTTTCAAACCCATTACTCTGCTTAAGTAAATCATCTTGTGTTGGTCCTGAGCATCATAAAAAAAATGCACGACTCAGATGTTGTTCTCAGCAAAGCGATCAGGAAGTGCCCCAGTCTTCCTGCCTATCCTCTGGTGTCAAACAGAGCTCTGCTTTTCCTAGACAGAACAAGTTTCCGTCTCGTGAATTATGGCCGAGCATAAGTGAGTCAAACTTCTCACTGTCTGCGAGTGTTCTGCCTGGTGGAGCAGAGTTGTTTTGGAGCACAGAAAAGGTTACCATAACAGAGGGTCTGCGGCGGAGCCTGGAAAGTGGGTGTTTTCCTGTAAGCAAGTGCATTTCAGCCGCACAGAGCTCCTTAAAGGTAGAAATCCTGCCAGGACCCAACTTGTCTCTGTGTTATCTCCAATAATATATGATGCAGAGATAATCTGTTTTATAAAACAAAATGCTTTAAGAGAGGAATTAGAGTTTTTATTCTGTTTGAAGAGTAGGTTCTCTTATGAAAGGCTTACATTTTGAGTACTATCACTAAATCAGGCTTCCTGTCATCCCTCACGGCTGTCACTCACATCCCGCCTTAAAGCTGTGATTGCAGCACATCATCACAAAGAGCGCTTTGCCTTCAACTTCCAGGCCATTACGGTTGCTATTTTTGAGTCAGCAAAACCCAGCTGGTACAGATCCACTGAGTCACGACTCCTCCGGCGCTGTTTTGTTTTTTCTCTCCCTGTGATCCTGATGCCGTTAATCCAGTTTGCCTTCCTGTGTAAACAGATAAAAGTCTGGCACATCTTCCATAATTGAATAAAGAGCAGGATCTGTACAAATGTTAGGAAAACAGCGCTTTATTATAACAACAGTAGAAACTTTTGATTTGTATCTGAAAACAAGTTGTTGGACTAGAATTCAATACAAGCGTGCTTTTGAAAGTGTGTGATAATAGTAAACGCGTGGGTTTAATGTCAAGCCTCCTTATGTTAAAGCGCTCTGAGGGAATGCAAGCAGCAGCTTGTCTGAATTCAGCAGTCATATGAATGGCACCATTACAAACAGCTCTTTACATGGACCAGCCCACACAGCCAGAAACAGAGTGAAGGGAATATATCCAGTGTAGGTGGCTGCTGCTATGCCTCCCTGCTCCGATTTAACCACGATGTCTGTAAGTTGCTTGTCTGACTTCCAGCCAAGAGGTGAAACCAGTAGAGCCTTAAGCCCCAAAGGCGAAAACGTAGCACTGCATTTGTGCAGCAGCTCACAGATTAACCTCGACGGATTAAACCTTGAAAAGCACCAAGTGGAGAAGGGAGACAGTATATCCATGTCATTATATGGAAAAATGTCCGGTAAAAGGAATAATCTCCTCCTACCAAGTAAGTCTTTATTACTGGATAACTGTGGAAACACTGGGTCACCGTGACATAGGGCATTTCAGGGCAGCTAAAGGTCAACCCCCCCCCCCCCCCCTTTTTTTTTATAGAGGGGCAAGTTATAGTTTTTCTTTTTTAAACCGGAAAGTCCAGTCAGTTCAAGGAAGCCAAAAACAAGTTGCACTTTTTTTCATTCTGGTCAGCTTTCACACTGCACTTTTAAGAGCAGACCATTTACCCCCAGAAATGTAAAACAGGAAGAAAAGATTTAGAAGAAAACTAGCTAATAAAACTAGTTTTAATTACTTTTATTTATAGATTAGTACCATCACCTCCATACCTTACCACATATAAGACAAGTTATTTTTTCTTATCTTTTATTAATTTGAGCTTCTTCTTTTCATCACATTGTTTGACTTTTTTCTGAAAATGCAAGATGCTAGGTGTCAAAAAGTCTCCTGGTTTAGTTCCACTCTTTGGGCTGCTGGATAGTCCCTTTTGCTTCCACACTGTTGCTGAACTGGTTTCCTTAAAAGTCAACAGAGGCTGTTGTTTTTAGGAGCCAGGATTTGCCAAGTCCATGAGCTTCACACCTATAAAACAAACTGGCAAAACAAACAATTCACGGTGTAAAACCAGGCTTGTTGGTCTGGACCAGAATTTATTTCCTCAAATATGGGTTGGCACAGAGGTTGAGTGGGGAATCTCTGATCGCAGGTTTGGTTCCATCTTTACAGACTCATGTTGGTTCAAGTGGGAAAAAAATACCAAACCTCATATTTCTCTTCGTAACCCGGTTTGCTGACTTGCATGGCTGTTTTCAGGGTAAGAATGCATGAGTGAAGGGGTAAATAGGACTGTAACAGTATTGGACCTTAAGGTAGAAATGTGTTCTATAAGGATTTGCCATTTACTGAGCTTAGTTTCTGTGCATTTCAAGTGTTTTCCTCATTTGAAATGCTCTTAAATATTTCTTCTGCAATGCCAGTGTTTCTTAACAGAAACAGCTAATTTTATCCATCCAGACTTTTTTTAATGCAAAAGTGTTTTGACAAAAATAAATGAATATGATAAAGTAAATAAATTAAATAGGATGTAACTCAACTTATATCAGACTTTTCTACTAAAACCAACTTTTTATATTGTTTCTTTTGCACATTTGTGCTCAATTCCATGTACAATTTCCTTTTTTTTACATTATTTAAAAACATATATCAAATTTGGTAAACGTTTTAAATAACTGTAAAATATATTTTCTATTTGAACAAAATTATAGTCACAAGTTGCTAAAAAATTTTATGCCAAATCTTTTTGTTGTCATCTGTTGAGTGAGTTCAATAAATTTGTCCAAATGCTGTATATATTTTCTGTTACATTTATCTAAAAAAATGTTTGACATGACAATTTCTTAAAAACTGAATTTCATGTGGTAGAAACTCGAACAATTTTCTTTTAAAGAAAATTTGACAATTTCTTTTGGTTCATTTTGACTAGCAGCAATTAACTAAAAAAAAAAAAAAATAATAATAATAATAGGGAAAAAAAAGATAAACATTTCAGAACAAAACAAACAAAAAACAGCAGCCAAATTTGACATGTGGGTTAAATTATAAAGTAAAAAAAATATTGTTTAATTATTTCATTCTTTAAAAAAAAATAAGCCTGTCAGTGAGCTTTTGATGGCTTGAGCAACATTTAATACTATTACATGAAAATGCAATTACTAATTTTCTTGTTCGCCTGCTTGATGTTGCTCTCTGTAAATAAGTGATGTATTTTAATGTCACGTAAGCAGAACACTCAGTAACCGAATCTGGTCAGAATGTCGTCTCTTATCCGTCTCCTGTGATGCTGCATCTCTGTGGTCACTGACAGGATCAGCTGGATGTCACACAGGGCTGAATTAGCACACATTTGGCCAGTTTCCTAGGTTAAGATTAACACAAGGAGGTGAGATTGAACCAATTATATCGCTTACATTTTTTTTCCTATTATAAATATTTTTAAAAAGGGATTTCATGTTGAGAACGTTTCTGCAAAGTGTGGAGAATAATTTATTCTTTGGCTTATCAGAGTGAGGATGAAAGTGAAAGTGGATGTTGTCCTTCATCTGGATTTTCCCTAAAATTAACTGCAGCCAGCAGAGCCAGTCATAGTGTGTATTATTCACAAATGGAGAAAAATAAAACAAGTGGTGGTCCCCACCTTTCCCACGGGGCCTCCTGTCAGCTAAAATAAACTGATTCTTAACTCCCTGCAGTTCTCAGGGTTTGGTCTTCTGGCTGTGCACTCCGTGTTGGGTTCTGCTGCAGCCGGGACGGATAATGACTTTTACCAGCGCGGCTGCATAGTTGACATTCCTCACTATCTGACGAACTGCTGAGCAGAGAGGAAGTTGGGAGGAGATTATGAGAATTGGGGTGAAACCAATTGAAAGACATTTTTTTAATTATTATTTTCATTTGAACCTCAAGATGAAATTAAAACAAAAGCCTAATGTGAGGAACATTTGGATTGTTTTCTCACAGAAAGAAAAACTTTTCTGCCACAAAATAATGTTTTAAACAATTTTCACACTAAAATTAAACCCATTTTGATATTGTATATATTCTTTTCTAGCGTGGAGGTTTGCCCTCTTTCACACTGGACTGTTTGGTCCAGACCAGGAGGACTTTCTTCAGATGGTCCAGTTTTACAAATGTGAAAGTTCTTACCTTATAACAGAGCTTCCATTTTACTTGCATTTTACTTAGACCAAAGAGAATGAAGTTCCTTTCCTTTTTTGCTGTTCCTTTTTCTCCCCTAAGATTCCTTTTTACACATTGGTGTGAACTACAACAGGCTACTTCAGAAGTAACCTAACATTTTATTGGGCGTCTGATCTCCCTCTACTGAAGTCTTAAACTACGTACACACCAGGCATTCGATGCACGTTCGAATGTGCGTTTTGCCTGTGGTTTTGTTCACACTGTAAAATCAGGGAGAGGATTCTTTTTCTTTTCCTTTTTCTACTGTTTACTAGTGCATGTTCGCCACCTACAGTTGAAAGAGGCTTGGTGCGCAATGTTGAAGTGGTGCAAATCTCGCAAATGTTGCACCAGGTGTTTTCCTTCACAGCTCCATTCCGATATAGAAAAGATTTGGTGTCATATAATTCCAACCGGGCACAAACTGCAATTTTTTATTTCTCCTTAGTGATTCATTTTTTAACAGTAAGTAATTCTGTGAATTAAAATAGACACAACCTATATGTCACTACCCAATCCCTGATCGGTCAAAGTTTGAGCTGGTAAACTGGAAATGGCCACACCTTTTGTACAAAGAGCCCCAAAACAGTCCTGGAAACTCGCGTAGCCATGCATGAATGCAAGAGTTTTGAACACAGAAACCCGAAACACACATTTAGACTTTTTGCTGGAAGCGGTTGCTCCGGTGTGATTGCAGAGCTTCAGAGATGAATTAGAGGCAGAATGGGTTCATAATAAAAAAAGGTAAGACAGAACAGCTTATGACTTTGCAGTGACAAATGATTTTCAGAGGATAGTGTGTTTTTATAAAATATTTTTATAGAAATTATTAGCCTGATCTTCTGGTCAATTCTATTCGTGCTGTCTGTACAGTTTTTGTCAAAGAAAAAAACATTTTGAACATCCAAATATTCTTAGTTTAGCATCTTTAATCAGGTGGTACGGGTCACAGTGAAACAGCCTTAGATGGAATAAAAGAGAGGAAAGTTTATTGTCCCTGTGATCCGTAGCAGCGCTTTGAATGATGAAAGATGCTCACTTCTCCAAAATGAGCACGGTTGTAACCGCGTGGCATTACACTGATCCACACAGTGTGACAGTAAGCCATTCCACATGACGATTTTTCGGTAATTCCTGTCTCATTGGATTGAATTTCTGGGACTATCGTTGTGTAAAAAAGCTTTGGAAGGTTGGAGCTAATTATGTCTGTTACTTTGATTAATTTTCCAATAAAAGACACTGCCCAAAGAATCAAATATATCTGAACAGCAGTACAGCACCTTAGTGACTAATGATGGCGCAGCTTAGTAGATTCATTATGATTTATCTGTAACTGTTTGTAACTCTGTTTAAAGCTGAGTAACAGCAAAGAAATCCTCTTAAAAAGCCGTCAGACTGAATTTAGGTTCTATTCTGTCGTTTACCATTCAGAAAACACTTATAGAACACTGAGGTCATTGTTCACCTCCTCTCACTAAACCAAATTATTCAAAAACATTCATCAGCTGACGCTTGAGGAAATGGATGGGCGGTGAATGGCACAAATGCTTTAAAACATAAATAATATGCAAAGCAGGGAATTATGTGACCCTGCTTGTTTTTTTGTTTTTGTTTTTTGGTCAAAGCTTGTGAAGTTCACAGCAGCAGGGCTCTCCTTGCTCCTTTTTTATGCTGATGGTTTGTTTTAAAATGATTACCATCAGGAGAAGCTGCAGGTGCTGTTTTCTGAAATTGATAATTAAAGTTTGCTGTGTCTGATTTATGGAGGTCGAGACTGCCTGAAGGCCTTCTTCCTGTCTTCCTGTCGCTTCTGTTTTTGCAGCAGATGACTGCAAAGTGATTGTGAGGAATGGACAGGGCTACGGCCATAGATTCGTTTAGATTATTGTAGTTTTACCTGTTTTAGCAAAAGCTCTAAAACGTCTGCAACTCGTTCAAAACTCTGCGGCAAGGCTTCTAACTCCTTTACTGTCCTCTTTACATTAGCTCCCAATTCAATTTGGAGTTGATTTCAAAAAATTACCTCTACTTTTCAGAGCCTTGCATGGACAAACTCCTGCATCCATTGCTGACCTTTTAACCCATTGCTCTTCAGCCCAGTCCCTGAGGTCTTCAAACCATAAACTTTTACAAATCCCAAAAACCTGCTTTAAAACCAGAGGAGACCTGGGCTCTCAAGCTGTTGCTCCTCGTCTTTGGAGGGCCTTTCCTTCATCATTATGACAGATAGACTCCGCTGAGTGTTTTAAAGGTCAGGTTAAGCTGTTCTCATTCAGAAGAGCTTTTAGTTAATCTAATTGTGCCTTTCACTGTGTTTTACTTGGTTTTAATGGTTGTAATTTTTATGTTTTTTTATTATGAAGCGCTTTATATTTTTATCTGAATGGGAGGTATAATAAAAAATAAACATATCCTTACTTAACTTACATAGAAGACAGGGTTTCTGATCTGAGATGAGTCTTGATTAGAAAGAACAATGTGTTCATCTGTGTTTTGTTAGGAATTGCAGAACATGTAGAGAAATGATCATTAAACTGATTTCATACTCAGATAATTTTAAAGTAACTTTATTTATGCGTATATTGTGTTTTTATCATTTCTTTTAAGCACATTTCCCATAACCCACAAGCCTTTCATAAAGTCAAATCCCTCTTAGTAGCAGTTTTGCTGCTTTGAGCTTGAGATCTTTGAGTGTGGTTAAAAAAAAGCATGCTTAAACGGAGAAAGCAGTAAAAAAATAAAGCAGTTCTACTTTTGCCTCTAAAGAAAAGTCTGTGTTGTTTGGAAGCAATATTCTTTCTTTTGTTTCCATAGGATTAATAAATCCCAAGTTTTTTGAGAGAGGGCGTTCCAGGTTTTAATTAGAACAAGCTGGTTTGTGTTTGAACACAAGGAACATTAGAATTGAGCATTTTAGCAAACCCTACCCTCTGCTCAAGAATCAGATGTAACCCAGGAAGTTCCAACTGTTGCAGTACCTCAAAAGACCACTGGGGAACAGCTTCAAAAAAAGAGCAAAAGTTTGGCTTGACACCAAAAACAGTCTGAGATTCCTTTGGTATTTTAAAGGCTCTGTTTACTTTTCATAACGGTGGTATAGGTGAATTTGGGGGGGGGGACAATCAGCTGTTTTAATTTTTAAAAATCTCCAATTTGTGCTTATTTGGGAATAAAATCAAACAATTGTTTTATCATTGCTGTTTTACATTGTTGTTTTATAATATAAATGTTCTTTACATTGGTTTACATTTAATAGAATCTCTGTTCACTGAAAAAGACTGAAATTGATTTAAACATTTTCTGCAGTTATTGAATTAAACACCTGTCAGTGTTATTAACATATTTACCCTTAATTTTTCTCTTATGACATGTTTAAACATTATTACGTTCAACATTGTGGAGCGGGGTCCAAAATATGCACCAACACCCATCCTTAGATTAGGGTGAGTAAATAAAAATTAAAAAAGGGTAAAAAATATTTTGCAATATTTTTAGACTTTTTTTATATGAACAAGTTAATCTTACACAGTCTTCTCCTTTACAGACTAGATGATCTGGACAGTATCACCAAGGAAGCTGCACACCAAATTGATCAAGTTAATTTGTACGAAATCTACAAATGATATAAAAGCTTCTTATTATCTTTGATAGTGTCTAGTGATGTATTCTGCAGCTAAGTGGCGTACCACAGGGTTAATGCGCAGACTGTCAAAGTAAAGCCAGTTCACAACAAGCCTGTATCAAATAACGGGCTTCCTTTCTCAGGAAGGGTGGAGGCCTCTGAGGGTTGATTTTTGGGGCACAACTTGGATCAGGTGGTAAAAACAAACTGTTTTTTAATTCACAGCTTCCTCCTGTTGCGTATCTCTGTTTGGTATTGTGATTCTATGGAGATTATGGCGAAGCGGCGCGAGATTCTCCTGGTGTTTTTCCGTCTCTGCAGGAACAGCCTATGCATAAGTTTTATCTGTCAACCAAGGTCTTTTTGTGAGAATGGTGTTGTTTGGTTGTGAAGCTGGATCCAGTGTCAGTGGAGCGGTGCAGGTGCACGGACGTGCGCTCATCTCCCCTCTGTTCCGTGCTTCCCCTGATTGTAAGCACTGAGAACGGCTCAGAGGATTTCCACCGATCACAAACAAAGAGCAAACTGAGATTAAGCTTCTCTTCCCACACTCACACATGAATCTCACCATATCGGCCTGTGCGTTGACCAAAATGGTGCAGATTCTTTTCAGTTTAGAATTGTTTTATTTTAATTTTATTTTATTTTTTATGTTTAATATTTTGTCTTTCGTCTCCACAAATTGTGTGTGTTGCCAGTCTGCTGCTACTGATGGTGAAGAAGCTGCCAGTTAATCTGTTAATTCTAACTGACTTTCTTTGTGTGGAATTAAAGGAACTCTCGGTACCGACCATCTGTTTAGTTAGTCTTTTCACTGCCAGGAAGCTCTTTGCCATTCTAACCAGAATCCAGCAAGATTCATGTTTTCGTGTTATTAGCTTTTTTTTGTGTAATCTTTTAAGAGTCTAGAAAAGTACTGAGTACATTTTTTGTTAATTATTATTTTTTAGTATAATTTTATTCATTTCCTTTTTTCAATTACCGGTATACAAATCAATAAAAACAAAAAAACCTGCACAAGTTCTTATACAGCAGGAAATAAAGTTGCTCATTCCAATTTTTATTTTTCAAAGTTTATGAATTTTTGTCTTAATTCTATGGGCATGTCTGGCATTGCAATGTTTTAAATAACACATGTTTTTCGGTGGTTTTTCCACATGATTTTTCAGGTTAATTTTGAACAGAAATATTTCCTGGAAACATTTTCTTGTTTTGTTTTGTGCGCCTTGTGTCTGTGTTTAAATACAGAAAAAGCACCCATAACTAAAACTGCGCCCTATAACCCAGTGCCCCCGCCCTATGGTCGTGAAAAAATTGTTTCTACATTTTTTTTATTCCAAAAGCATGAATATGGTGGAAGCATGTGTTATACCGGCCAGAAGAAGTGGGAAAACTGATCCCTTTGATAATTTCTCCTCTTTTTGTGACGCATTCTGAATATAAACACCTACTTGTTTTGTATAAGCTGAAGAAAAACAAGCCTCTCTGCTCTTAGGTGGAAAATGTCACCCATTTTTTATGCTGATTATCTGGATAAAGAAAGCTCTGGATCCAGGTTTGTTTAAGACTTTTTAGCTTTTTGTTGTCCTTTGTAACTTACCTTGTGTGTGTGTGATGTGTGATGTGTACTGCAGCGTCTTGACCTCCTGTCAAACCAGTGTGGGCCTGTTTCAGTCTCTCTGCTTCCACCCGCATGTCAGAGCCTGACAACAGACATGCTCCTCTGCAACACCGTACGCACAAACCTTCAACACAACCCCTCTGACAGAAGGATACACAGTTCAAATGTCCCTTTAGGCAGTTTTGCATCATAATGTGGAGAAGATGCCAAACCCAAATCGTGTCAGAAGCTTTCCACATGTCTTTTTTGGATGTTGCTCAATAGTGGCTTAATTTAGTGTCTGGTTACTCTGAAAGCACAACTGAAAATCATTCTAGTCAGAGCTCATGATTGTCATAATAGAAACAATATTTCAATCATATTTCATTTTGCATGAAATTCCATTAAGCGTAGTATCTCTTTTTTCCTGTAGGGGGCAGTGATATGATTCCCCAAGTTGGAGTATTGCTTCTACAGCACTGGAGTGTCAATACTGCCCAGCAGTTTTTTGTTTTTCATCCTGAAATACGGAAAAGCCAGACTCAGATCTTCTGTTTCTGTGTCACTCCTTAGTTTGGTTTAATTAAAAAAAAGGAAAAAAACAATAAATGGAAACCAGCTGCTTTATTTTACCCTGGATAATTTTAGAAACGCTTTATCGGTTCACTGATTTCAAACAGAATTAAACCATGTTTTGTTTTCTGACGCCAAAACACAGATAGGCAGGCTCAAAGGGAATAAGATACGGAGTTATTTCTTCTTGATTATGAACGTAAATAAAGAAATGAGGCTGCTCAGGGTGGAGAAGTTTGACTGGAGATGCAATGAAGCCACAAAGCGTTTAGGTGCTGCGCTTGCAACATGCATTTAATCCACTCATGGCTAAGCCACTACAAAGGAAAGGAAGCGCTGCCCCTCCGGAAAATGGGTCATTTTCCTCTCCAGGGATAAATAAGTCATTTCAAAAAATACCAAGAGGAAGGGGATGTGGCAGGCAGCGGCACGTTTTCTTTGCAGTACCTAATGAGGGAGAAGATAACTCCAGCATTAGTTTCAGGTCAAAGTGGAACACAGAAAACAAAATATCGAGACAATCATGTGAGTTGGTGCTGCTGTGTGAAGGATTTTAGAAGATGTAAACCTAAATTTCAGGAGTTCTGGCTCATTGAAATTGCAAGCCTACATTTGTAGCCCACCCACATGTATAATTGTATGGTAGTAGCCACAAATGGACTCCCAAACAAAAGCCCGTGGGAAAAAGACTTTAAATGTTCACTCATGACATGATTTTTAAAAAAAAATCATGTTATGTTTGTGGCATTTTTCTGATGATGGAGGACATATATTGATAAAAATTGAGTATTTCTTTATTCAAGTCATTGAGAATCAGGAGCAGACAAAAAACTTAAGTTTGAAAAAGATCGTATTTGTAACGTGGAAAATTTGCTGGGCGGACTACATGCTCCCTGTTCCAAACTCTCTGCATGGGTAAGAGGAAGCCATCAATGCCGCTCACAACTTAGAGGTGAATTTCTAAGGAACTACTGCCGCTCTGCAGAAAATACTGTATGTCCTAGAAAATGAAGAGTTTTGCTAAAAAACAGCATAATCTAATTAATATATCAAAAAATGATCAAAGTGGGACTTTCAGAGTTAATATCACTCCTGTTCTATACACATCTAATTGTCGCACTAATGATCCAGTTGCTGGACTAAAAGTCGAGGTCAGTCTTGGTCGTCAAGGAGCCCTGAGTGAGTTCAGAGGTTAGCGGGCAGCGATAGGTGGCTTTTGTTGTGACAGGGTTTACGCACAGATCAGCAGGAAACAGCCACTTCCTTTCAGGAGTCCCCGGAGGCTTTCAGATGGGAATCGCTCAGTTTTATCAACCCTGTCCTGCTGGGCGTGTGGATGATGTCAGTGCGTCCCACCACGCGATGCACTAAAGCACACTCACACACCTCGGCCCCATCAACCTGGTCCCAGAGACGAGGGGACCTGACCTTCGTTCCAGAGCAGCTCTTCAGATGAGACGCCAGCTCCTCCTGAACTCCCCTATGACGACTCAGAGTCATGCGGACTTTTCTGCCTTTGTTGCGGGAAGGACGGTCCACTCCTCAGAGTGATGGGGGAAATTCTGCTCAACCCCTCTTTGGAAAAACAGACTCTCTTTGATGTTTGGAGCTCGGCTCTACCCAGCACTTGCTGCTAACAGCTTGAAATTGATGTTTTAGCACCAGCTGAGCTATTAGGGTTACAGCCGGCCAGTCAAAGATGTTGCAGATGCTGGCGGGGAGGATGCAGCTGGATAGGGGAAGTGGCTGCATACTCTGCCGATTGTAAGCCAGGTTATGGGCTTATGGGATATTATATGTTATTATAAAACAAATAGTTTTTTTTTTTAATTCAGAATACTCAATGATATTTATTTCACTTCAATTTAATTTATAAAGCCCAATATTACAACAGTAGTCCTCTCAATAGGCTTCATACCGGTAATTGTAAAATAAACATAAAATCATAAAGAACAAAAAGTCATAGAATTCAAAAGGTAATTGCTAAACTAAACTAAACTAAACAGACATGGGTAAACTGGGCATCCCTGCCCTTAGACCCTCCTTCTCTGTAAGGAAAACCCCCTAAAAAACAGACAGTCCAGGACCGATAAAGGAGGGATCCTCTCCCAGGACGGACAGGGGTTGTACCATTACCGTTAAAGAAGATAAGCGTATCTAACTCTACAGTTGCATGGTTAAATAGTCTAACAGATGGGCTTCATTCATATGAGGATATGCATCCTCTGTATGTTTTAATCGTCTTAGTTAAATAAAAAAATAGTTAAATAAAAAACAGAAATTCTCATTGTTCAAATGATGCATTATTTTCAGCTATTGGAACACCCGCTCAAGTGTTTGAGCTTTGGAAATTGTTACAATCTTCAACGATTCTTTTATTTAAACTTTGAATTCAAAGATTTTATCATAATTTAAAAAAATATATTACAGGCATATCATTGTTTAGCACTTTTTCTACCTTCGTTGCTTACAGTCCCATTCAAGCACATACTCATACACAAATGGTGGCAGAAAAAGCACAATTCCTCCAATTACCATGGCCATTTTTTATCCAAAACGTGGAGGATAAAAACATTTAGGCAAAGTTATTGACAGAAACACTCTTGGAGAATATGCAGCCGTTGAGCAGAGTAGAGGCTGGCAGCAGCAGTAATCCATGAGCTGCAGTGCTTTAGCCCTGCCATCATCCACTCTGAAGCTGCAGAGGATTTGAGCAGAGCAGAGGAGCTTCAGCCGTCCACTGAAAATGTTCATGATTGCATTTTCAAAGTAGATTTGCAGGGCAGACTCAGCCTAATGATTGCCTGATACAGTGGTGCTGTCTGCAGAAATGTATTTAAGCAGTGACAGACTGTTACATGCGTGTCAGGCAAAATAGTTTACTGTTCATATATGGAGCAATGTGTGCACATTATTCAGCTAGACAGAACAATCCCATCATGACTCAGCTGTACTGTCTGACCCCGATATTCCAATAAATGCGGCACATTTTGGCATACTTTGTGTGTGGCTATTTTAAAAAAAAATTTTAAATGTAAAAGGACATGTATTTACAACAGATTTAAACATTAGTGTTAACAGTTACACAGCTTTACTGTTTAAGTATTGCTGAACAGAGGCAGTCCAACCAAATATATATTTTTAAAAGAGTTTGATTTTCTGTAAGCTTTTTTAATATCCGTGCAAGGGGCGACCCTTTGACTTCTGGAATGAAGCTTAAGGGCAAGGTAACTGGAGCAAAGGAACACCAAAACCTCTAGGTTCTTACTGGACAAGCTATACAGTTGAAATCCTCTACTACAACCAGTTTTTAAATTTAAATTCAGATGCAGTTCTTTAAATGGCCACTAGAGGCTGGTTCCAAACAAGAACAAGTTAGAGACTAACTTGATGCCAAAAATAAGCATATGTTTAGCCTGATTACTGAGTACAGTGGTCCATCGCTATTATGCAGTTATCCTTTTGCAATCTTGCTGTTTCACTGATTTTTTTTTTAGTGCGATTTTACATGTTTTTTTTTTATTTACAGCACATTATGTTCCAAATCCTAATTGACTGTAAACCTTTTCAAATTATCTCCTCTGTGACGTGCCTCCAACACAGAATGCGTTCAGCTTGCCACATTTTAACACAATTTTATTGCTTTAGTTTTCATATAAAATTGTCCTATTTTTCTGCCACGGTTTGAACTTTGAGAGCATAAACATGAGAGAATAGTGTAAAAATATCAATGTCTGTCTTGGAAAAGTGTATAAAGTTTGTAGTGAGGGGCTTTACAGCCTTAAATGATCTATAATCCTACTTTGCAGAAATTAGTTATTGCAGGTTATTTTTGGAATGTAACTCCAACAATAACCAAGGGATTACCGTAATGTAGTTCTTCATATAGCCACTAGGGACTGGTTACATACAAGATAAATTTAATGTGAATCTTATTGCCAAAAATCAGATATGAGTTTTCTTTGAAATCCGCCGTTTCGATATTGTGAAAAATTCTTTAAAATACATTTTTGTTTCCAAAATAATAGATCCTATTTGTGTTTCAGACAGATTCAAATTTGATATACATGGGTGAAGATCATCAGGATAACATTTTTTGCCCTAGATTTAATTACCTTGTTTTTGTTTTGTCCACATGAAAAGTAGTTTAGTGTTATTATCAGCTTAATGTATATTTTGGGTAATACAAAACCTTTAAAGCTGGAAAACCTGATTTAAGAAAAAAAGATTTTGGGATAATCCCTCAATCTAAGCACTTTTAAAGAGTTTTCTAAAGTTATGCATCTATCTTTATCAGTTTGTGCTAGGTTTTTTTTCTGCCTCAGGAAATCTGGTTGACTGTCATCAGGGCTGCAGTTAGCTTTACCTCAGATATGTCCCGACATGCTAAGCAAGAGTCTGTATTCCAGAGGCAAGTGACTCACAAATGCAATGTGTGGTGGTTCAACATACATCTACTCCTGCAAGCTTTGTCTCACTCATGCTGACGTTGTTGCTCAGCGATAGCTTGTAGCTAAGACTGACAGATCTTCATCTTTTACATTCTGTCTCAAGAGAAGAAAACACTCGCTGAAAGAAAATATGTCTCACTGCTACACAACCTCAAAAAGGAGATTTATGTCTGTAGTTTTCCACCAGATTACTTCTTGTTACACTCTATAAAGCCTGAAATCTCTTTTTGCAGTAGCATAAAGGGGGTGGAAACTGGAATTAAAGTGTGAAAGAAGGGATCATCTTAAAGAGGAGATAGATTTCCCAGAGCAATCTGACTCTCATCCCTTGTTTCCCTCCAAAAGCTTCTTCAGTGAATCCCTTCATTTGTGGGCTCAGCTCCTTTTTGCTGCAGCTTGTCTCATCCTGCTGCACTCGAATTTAGTTCAGTGTGTCAAGTACTGCTGAAATATTAACACAGCAGCAGCAAGCAGGAGGGCGGGCACATGTTTGCAGAACCTTCAAGACATATGGGAACTCTTCTTTTGTTCATGAGACTTTAAGTATAAATACATTTTTTTGTTCTGCAAAATCATGTCTTGCCTCTTTAATTTATTATAAGAAAAAGATGTAAAACTGCAAATAGGTGTCAATGTTTTCCTTTAAAACTAATTCAAATTTGACCAAACTTGTTTGTTTTTGAAGCAGAAGCAGCCTAATAAGGATCCATAATCCCAATCATGCAGCTTTTGAAAACACATGCTACTGACTTATTGCCATCTATTTAAATACATTTTAATCGCAGCTCCAGCTGATGAATCACTGCTTGATGTTTCCAAAAGCTTGTGTACATTCGGCCTTGTCTACTTCCAATATCAGTGTGCCTGGCAGACCGGGCACTTTTTGATAAAGTGCAACTAATCTTCTGTAGAAAAAACAAAAATACTCCCTATTTGATGTCTTAGCCCAAAAGGTCTAAATCCTCTCATGTTCTGATCTGTTTTGTTATCAGATATTTATTTTTAAAAATCAACAAAAATCCATAAAGCATGTATCTTTCCATTGCAACCTCATTTGCTAATCGTTTTACATTGTGTGCCGTCTGTTTTTTTGTTATTTGTCTGCGGTTGCCTAGGCTTTATCAGCTGAACTAAATAAGCATTCAGCCATATTGCTGTTTGCCTGACCATGGAATGAGGCACTCCCTCCGGATATGAGGGATTGCATTCTGTGTAACCCATTTATTTTTGCAAATTACTCACTCGTTCTTTAAAAAGGTCTGACTCCCATGTGTTTAGGATGAAGGAAAAAAGGTTGTGAAAAATGTCAGCTTTTAAAACCGTAAATGTTGCGAAGAAAGCAAAGGACTGTTGTGGGGAGAAGAACAGTGAATGAGAAACAGATGCACATTGAAGTGAAGCTCAGCATTGGTTGAAGCTGCAGCACGGCGGCTCACTCAGCATCCTACCCCCCCCCCCCCCCTCTCCATCCCTCTTTCTCTGCGCTACCTATCTCACTCTGTCCTCTGCTGACTGAGGTATTCCTACAAGCACAGGATTTACTGTACAGAAGGATTCCCGTCCTCAGTGCAGCCATCCTGCTGCTTTGGTGCATCTGCCTGGATGTTGACTCTGTATTCCTGAGGCTGCTACCGGTAAGATCATGGACCAGACCGGAGTGGGGAAGAATCGAGCAAACTGGCTCGCCAGCAAACTCTCCTGACTGATGCCGGCTTGGACGTGGAGACATGGGGTGCACGACCAGCACGGTGGTGTTTGATGGGCTGCGCTCGGTCTTAGAGAGGAACTGTAGCGGCTACATCTGCAAGGAAGCAGCTGAGTCTGCTGGGCCGTCTGAGGCTGAGCGCGCGCTGAGTCGCAGAGAGTCGCGTGCACTGCCAGCACAGAGAATACTGAAGGTGTGTTTATGTGTGTGTGTGTTTGCACTGAAGAGACTCAAATTGTTTTAACATGACAAAAGTTTTAATAATCTTTTTAGGTCATAAAAATTTTAAAAAATTGTATCTGTTGAACAGATATATTTTTACTTAAAGTTTTCATCTAAATAACTAATGGTTGGTATGCTATGATATAAAAAAATGAAGCTGATTAATCATGATAATTAGTTAATTATGACATTGATGCATTTTTAAACTGCAAGTAATTAATTTTTGATGTGTTAAAAAAACTACACTTATAATGAAAGTATTGACTCAATACCTTTCTTAAATACCTAAATATTATATGATTTATTGTCAGATATTTACATTTTTTCCCTGTGGTTTAGTCTTAACAATCACAGCTAAATATTAAGCTAGGGATATTGTTCTTGTGGCTTTTTTTCCTCATGATGGAGGATATTTTACAAAGAAAAATGTATCTTTAAATTGCATTTCTGAGTATATCTGTTTTTCTGTGTTTATTCAAGTCTTTGGAAAAAGGTATTTGAAAAGGATTGTGGCGTAGAAAGAACACTCTCTCCCCCTCTCTTTTTCCTCTGTAAAAAGAAAAACATATATAAAAAAAATAAAAACAATAGGGGTTTATACAAATATACACCTTGGCTATCAGAAGATGCATAAACCCCTATTGTATTAGTAAAATCTGTTCAACACAAGAAGCCTTCAGCTCTTATCTGGCTGCTCAGCTGTTGGACGGGACGAGTTATAAAATAAAAAATAAAAAAAAGAACAATGGGCGAGCCACAAGCTCCCTAGCTCTAATATTGTTCACCATTTTTGTTGCACTGCTATTAATAGGTTGGGTTTGTGAGGGGCTGTAAGCTAGCAGGAGAAAATGTAAACAGAGAGCTCTCAACAGAAAGGAGGGGAAAGGGGGGCCGGGTTGCTCTGTGTAAAACTTCCCTCCCACAACTCAGAGGTGAATTTCTAATGAATACGTGCTGCTCTGCAGAAATTATGTTAAAGAAAACTCCATAACTGAGAGCTCTCAATAATGGGGAGTCAACAATCCTCCCCACAACTCAGAGGCAAATTTTTAATGAGTTGCTGGAGTTCTAGATTTTTAGCTTAAAACGGCACAATCATAAAAGACCACTGGCAACGCTCTTTTTTTTTTTATTTATTTTTTTTTAAACTTGTCCTGTCCAACATCTAGGCAGGCAGATGAGAGCTGAGGGCCTCTTGTGTTGGACATATTTTACTTTAACAAGAGGGGTTATTAATCTTCAGACAAACCAAAGGTATGACTGAACAAACCCCTTTTGTAATTGAGGCCAAACTTTTATTCATTTCAACCATGATTGAAAATCTTTGGTGTTGGACCGGACGGAAAAGGAAAGAAGGGAAGAAGAGGGAGGGATGTCGGGGGGGGGGGAGAGTGAGAGGGGGGGTAAGACCATGAAGCAGCATAAAGCAGACAGGTTTACTGGTTGCTTATCATTACGGTACAGTTCAAATGTAGTACAAAAAGGGCGGGGCCTGTTCACACACACTCAAATATTATCAACACACCTGCTAGCTGCAAAAAAAATGTTCACATGTCAACATGTACACAAAACAGATAGTGTTCACGAACGCATACCTATGCCTTTAAACCAACTAGTGTGAAATCTTTCATTCATTCAATCATGCAAACTATTAGTGCAAAGTGAGCTAACACCTGTGCTCAGGTGAGTGTTTATGTTCTTCTAAAATGGATGGTGGAATGTGAAAAGAAGGAGGAGGAGCGCCCAGCCACCCCCACACCCATACCCCCGCCGCAGCAGCAGCGGCAGCCGGAATTCCCCCAACGCCACACGGGAACAGGCAGGGAACGACCGCCCCCCCGGGCGACCAAGACCGCCACCCAGGCCAGGGCCAGCAGGACCGCCGCGAGGCCCCCAGAGCCAGAGAGCAGGGAGGCGCGGAGGGAAAGAGAGCGCCGCCCCAGCCCAGCCAGGAAAGCAGCCCCCCCGCCGCGCCGGAAGAGCCCTGGCAACGCTCTTAAAATGGATCAAGAGGTGATCGGAGTGGCAGTTCATAGCAGGGTGTAAAGACAACAAAGTGATCAGATAATCTCTCATCTCAGAATGAGCAAGTTTGGACAGGTCATTCCACATGTGTATCAATTCTCAAATAGTATTTTTCCCCCTACACCTTTAACTTTTGACAGATTTATGGAGAAAGTGGCAGTAGAGTTGTTTCAGCCGTATGGATATCAATTCCAAAAGAGCAGGAGGGCTACTCCTACAAAAGTTCCAAATGAGTTCAAGTTAAAGTCTGAGCAGTAACATACCTAAGTTTGTAAAATGTGTTCTCTGCATTTGCTTCACCCCCTGGGGAAGTGGTATGCTGCAGTCACAGCACCTCCAGGAACCGTTTGGTGGTTTAACTCCCCAATATTACCAAGTCCTTGGTATGGCTCCACTCTGGATTTGAAGCCACAACCTCCGAGTCTCAAGGCAGACAGTGTTCTACTGGGTCTGGTATGAAAATGTTCAGGCGGCACTGTAAGCTTTGTGTCTGTTGGAAATCAATCAGCGCTCTTGAGCTCTAAATCTGCAGACTTGGCAGAGCTTCTGCTGCTCCGTACCAGTTTGTCTTTCCCCTCTTTTTTGTGTTTACTTAGAGATGTGTGTGTGTGGGGTGTGTGTGCTGTTGTCCTTTCACTGCTTCATCAGAACCAGAGAGGACTGCTGAGTGATTGTGGTCTGCCTAAAAGCAGCGAATTAGGTCTAGGTCATGCATCCTCCTTTGGATCAGGGCGGGTCTTTTCAGCCAGACACTGCTGGTCAATCCTCTGTTAGATCAGTTGCTGTTGTTTGTTGAGTCATTTTAATAAAGTTTATCTAAAGCCTTAAAACTGACACCAAGCAGATACAACAAATGAACAAATACTGTTACTAACCGCAGAAAGGACTCGGGAGCTTCGGTTTTTCTGAAGGCTTACCAGAATCATGTCTAACTAGTGTTAAACATTTTTAAAAGCAGACAATATCTCTTTTTGTCTTTCTATTTAAATTTTATTTATTGATTGAACCAGAGGCCTGGAAGCTAGAGGGTCCTGCGCAGGATCTTAGCTGTTCCTACCACTGCGCTTCTCTGGACTGACAGAGTTAGGGCTAGTAATAGATTGTGCTGGTGACCACAGAGTAATATTGCACTTGTGGACAAACCAATAGTTGCGTTTATATAACCTTTTTTTAAAACTGATTTATATAATCTTTATTTAACCAGTTAAGCTAAGAACATGTTCTTAGTTACGAAAGAAAGCAAATTTGAAAAAAAATATTTGCCATTTAACTAAAAAGAAATAAGTGTGCATTAATCTCCTTAAGATAAAAAAATCTGTTTTTTAACAGGTTAAATCATCAATTATAGAATGTAGCTTTTAACATTTTCTGTATCAGTATTTTACATGTACTGACGGCTCAGCTATTGCCTCAGCTGGTAGCCAAGGTGCCGATCAGATATATTAGCAGTTTCCACATTTTTTTTTTCATGTTAAGGATCTTCTTGGCTAGTTTGGTTTGTTTCTCCACTGAGCTAGAATCTGTTTTTTGTATTTTCTATTTTATTTTTTTAAGATATCCAGCTGGTTTTCCAAAGCAGTGTGGAGTTGAGCGTCGGGGTCTGGCGTTACGTAAAGCTCTACAATAAATACAGTTTCTACAGCCAGTCTGTCATAAAATCAGACTATTTATTTATTTATTATGTTTTAATGGTGTCTCATAGCCCAACGCGTCTTGCTAGCGTCATGTCAGTGTTGGCCTATAAACTCTAAAGTGCGTTACTTTGAGGACCATTTCACCTTTTTAATCCATTAAGCCTGGCCATGAAAAGACTCAATAATGTGTGCCTTTTTAATTCCTTTTGATTGCGGCAGGTTATTCTTAGCGTCTGGGATATTAAAACATGATTACAGCAGAAGATGGGGTTAGACTGAGCACATGCTCACCTACATGCACCCAAATCCTTATAGTTTGAGCTGTTTAATTTTTGTATTATTTTTATCTTCACAAGGTAACTTGTTTTCAAAAGAAGAAACAATCCAAAAAAGTTTATGGTAAAGCACATTTCCAGTTTTTCAGTTTTTGTTGTGGATCTTCACTGTGTCAAACACCGCAGGCCTGGGTTTTTATGAAATCATGAGTGCAGAAAAAGGGAGTGAAGAGCGTCGACGTCCACTGTGTGTGAGATGAAAGCGCCTCTATCTAATTATTTTCTGGGAGTGCTGTTTTTAACTTAGGCTTGTGATGCTTTGTTTACAAGGACCTGAGCCAAATGAGAGCAAGTTTATATCGTTTTTGCTTGAGGGAGTTGATTAAGCAAAGCCTGAATGACATGAACCAGAAAGCATGCACAAGTTTTGTTTTTGCCATAGTAACAGCTCACAGTGCTCAAGTCTATATGTCTTTTATTTTGTTGATTTCCCCTTGATATCTCTTGAATAGGGCACGGCATTCGAGCAAAGTAAAAATACACATTCAAGATCCTCAAACGATTTCTGAACACAACTTCTACCAAACGTCCATCTCCTTTAGTGGAGGTCAAATTCAGTCTAATGTTTCCTCAAATGTGAGGCTTATTACTTATAATATGTGCTTAAAGTTATGTAGACCTAATCATTAAAGTGTTTTCATACTTTTTAAATAATAACTTGCTTTTTTGTTTTAAAAAAAAACAGCTTTTAGTGGTATTTACTGCCTTTATAAATATAACCTATGTATTGTTATGGAATGTGTGTCCCGTGCATTAGTCTGGTGTTGATAGCAGTGTCTAGTCAAAGGGTGGTGTAATTATTAGCCCCATGTTGAAATCTCTCAGTACTCTGGGTTCTGGAGATCAGAATGTAAACACTCCTGGATTGTGGGTCGTTTCAGTTGGACTCGGGTGTTGTGGAACATTCCTCACTTCACCAGGCTTTGGATCTAACTTTTATGTAACTTGCAGTTCCATCCTACAGTTCCTAAAGGTGATATTTTTACAGATTTTTCTTTTCTTTTCAATTTCTCACACAAATCTGCTAGTTTATTTGGATTCATAGAGTGAAACATTTTTGAGAGGTAAACAGCAGTCATAAAAGATTTTGCAATCTTAATGGTAAACTCTATGTCATGGAAAGTTTTGAACCAAATGAGTTGTTAATTGGACGTTTTTCTATATAGATTTTTTGTTATTTTTGCATCTCTGCTTTTCATTAAAAATGCCATCAAGTATAAACTAAGCAGCAAAGACTTAAGCATGCTTTTTTAGTGTCATTTGTTATTTTATGTAAATAAGTAATTCTGAGTTTTAGGATTGTCTTTTTCTTGTTTTTCCTTATTTTTGACAATAGGGGCAAGACTTTACTCTTTGACTCTGTTTATGATCTGTGTCTATGATTTTGTCTGAATGCACTTTTTTGCAAAACATCCTTTCAGTCTGCACTCATCAGCTTGAATATTTGTCCTTGCAGTAGAAAGGGGCTCAGCAGGCTTTCCTGCTGACGTTCTTGTGCCAGCTTTCCCCTCTCATAAAAAGTCTCATTTTGTTTCCATAAAACTTGATTTTAGTTGCAAGTTGAAAAATGTGCACACTGAGCTACATCGACGTGTAACCCTCATTACTGTAGTTTTCATTTTTAAGATGTGACTTTTGTAAGACTATAAACTTATAATATAATGTAGGTTTAACTAAAGAAATTTTGACCCTTTTACCTTCTGTTCGGGTTGTAATGCTGTCCCAAAAGCATGGGGAAAAAGTTTTAATAGTCAGATATTGTGAGAAAAGAATAATTTGTAAATTACCCAGAATTACCCAGAAGTAATGTCGACAACAAGAAGTAACACTTTGAATAGTGTAATCCACTGAGAAGGAACATCTGATAAAACTAACAATGTATTTGTTAGAAGAGGCAGAGCACATAGTGATACAATCCACAATCTAAAGTAATTTTATTGTTGGGAGAAAAAGGATTTTCTCATATGAATACATTACACTGAATAGTATTCAGAAAGGCTTTCAAGCTGATGGTTGATGAATGTATGATGCTGCATAGTTTATTTTGTTGGTATTCCAGCTCCTTTTCAGCACTTTTCCTCCTAAATCACAGATCAGAAGAAGGTTTACCTAAAAGAAGAGAAATGGCTTGTGCATCTGTTAAGATCCCATCTGTTTGACAGTAAACAGCTCTGCAGTTCCAAAAATGCGGCTGAGTGTAGCAAAATGCAACATTTACCCACAAAGTTACCGTAGCTTGAATAAATTCAGTCAGCTACCAGAATAGACTAACAGCTCTTACTAGACTATGGCAGACATTTACTTACTTCACCTGGAGATATAAAATTGGCACAAAAATACACAACTTTAGCAAATTAAAGCAGGAAAGTTGAAAAGACTCCTGATGAAAAATGGTTTCATTTTGGTTTTGCGTTGCTGAAATAATTTTTTAACATTTCAAAATGGTCAAGGTGCTGCTTTTGTGTTTCTCAGAGTTTTGAAAAATACAGTTCTTATCGCAATCTGTGCCTTGAGCCACAACCTTTGTCATTTCTAATGGAAACTATTTTGAAAAACTGAAATAACTGATGCCATGTGCAGTTGACCAAACCACCATTAGTTGTCACTTCAGATGTCAATCAGTGTCTGTTTCATGCAATTAAAATAATGCAACTTTACAACAAAACATGCCAATAATCTGGTTTTATATTTCATTTTTAAAGGAATATTCTGCTGTTAGATCCATGAAGCTCACAGTTTTATTTCATGTTTGACTTTGACATTGAACCTAAATGTGGGCGTGGCCTTTGTTTTACTCTCAGATGATGTCAATTCCCAGCTCCTCATTGTCCTTGCTGTTTATTGTTTCAATGGTCAGCTATCGTTGTCCCATCATGTTTACATTTTCAGAAAGAGAAACTTGGTGACGTCATGTGGCGACAGTTAGGGGCCTAAAAATCTGGCTTTAAATGGCTCCATTGAAACATGAAACCTGTTTAGATCCCACATTCACCATTTCAACGCTATTGACTTGTTTTGGCAGCAGCAGAAATTAGTAACTTTTAATATCTGTGACAATTAAAACTAACCTGAAAGATGAGTTGTACAACAAATCAATTATCCAGAACACAGCAAATAATGACTGAAAAAATATTAAAGGTGTCGCAGTCGAAAAGTCCGAATCTATGTATGAACCGCACTAAATCAGCCGATCGCTTTATAAGAAAATGTGTTGAAAACCCCAATATTCATTCATCTATATTTAGTACACCCTAATCTATTCCTGCACACATATTTATTCACTGATTCCTAGGAATTGCATGACACTCCCAAACAATCCCTCAAATGGACTCCCATAGCATGTGACGGTGGAAACAGAGCTGCTTGCCTCCCCCTCGCCTCTCCTTGGGTTGAGACACAGGCGGGAAAAGATAACATCCTCCCCTGCGGTGGCCCACCAGAGGAATCTGTTAGGTTGAACCCACTCCTCGGTGGGCAGACGAGGCTGCTTATTGTTTGGAATGCCCCTCCAGCAGTTGCATCAACAAGTAGACAGAAGCAGGCTCTAATCTCAACCCTGTGATTAAAGCTGCTGTCAAAGAGCAGTGGAAGAAAAATAAAAACATCTCAGATTAGTTAATTTTTGCTGTTACATTCTTATTAGTTTTAGTTAAAGTTAATTTTGTTAATACACTACTATTGTCATTCTTTTGATGATTTATCTATTTGGTATTTCGGTGTAAATTATGGCCAACACCCTGGGTGAGATTCCTCATTAGGATTTCCTATCTTGGTCTCTTTGAGTCAGTTTCTCAGGAGGCATGTTCTATATCATGTGTCCTTCTCAAGGCGTGGGTAGTCCCTGATCAAATTTTAATATTTGAGGAATGTGTGTCTTTTGTTTTCAGTCCTCCGTCACCCTGCAGGTGGATGGTGTGCGGTCAGATGTGTGTGTGTGTGTGTTTAGCTTCCTCAGTGTGCACAGTTGTGTGTGGGAGGGGCCATCCCCTCCGTCTGGTTGGGAGTTCACTTCTGTCGGAGCAGTCTTGGTTGAGTTTAAGAAGGAAGACCTCCTAACTTTTGGTCAGCTTAAAGATGTGTCCATAACTTCTGCATTATTCTGGAATCTAAAACCGGATTAATTAGTACATCTCCGCACTTTGACAATGCAAGGAAGGTCCAGCAAAACTCCAAAGAAGGAGCTGGTGATTGAGAGCCCACAGCAGTACAAGAAGTTGGCTGCTGCTGAGTTTGCGGTGGACTCGGTGTCAGAGGTGTTGGTAAGTCATTTGGAGTTGTGCTTAGAGTAATAATTCACGTGAATATCATTGAACTGACATAATGGTTCCAATCTGTTCCAACATCTTTCAGCATGCAATGTGTAGATTAAAGAAACCCGGACTAAAAAACAGGTGTCATGTGAGCTCCTGCCTTTCCTTATCCTTTTTCAGCGCTGCCAACTCACATTAAAAAAGTGCAGCGCTAGCACCAGCTCAAAGGAATGTTGAACTTTACCAGCTCTTTACTACCTGCATGGCAGAAGCTCTTGGTGTGTTCAGTTTTATTTTGAAAGACTCATAAAACATTTTATTTGGCTCCAAAGTCAAGCAGAAGTAAAGACTTTTTTGTTCAGGGATGTTGAGGTCCAGTGCCTGGGGCTCCATTGAATCACCTGAACAATCACTGGCAAGAGATTAACTGTATCAGGCAGACAAGAGGAGTACACTGCACTGTTGTTTCAGGCTGCATGAGGCTGCAGTGATTGGAGCCACAGCTCAAACAGCTGCCGGATCATTGTGGAGAGAGACTGGAAGAGATGTCTTCATGCTCCTCCCTTTGATGCCTTTTCCAGAGATCGTCGGCCTGTTTGTTCACTTAAGTACAACTAAGAATACAGACTCCTTTCTTTCATCCAGTGTGTCTTCATACACTATTTAGGAAACCACCAAATACAGACAGAAACTACATATTTTCTGAAGATTAAAAGTAGTTTGAGAATTGATTTTTTTTTTTTCTTTTTCAGAGAAATTCATGTTGAAGTCAGCAATGTTACATATTTATTTTGTTACACAACATTTCATAGAGTAGCGGTGGACAATTTCCGGCCTTAACGGCTGGGATGTCAAAAAGCTGAGACCTGGATCAGGTGTGTCCAACCAATTAGAACACGGCAGAGGCTGATCATCAATGCCCCGCCCCCTGGAGTAGACTGACCAATAGGAGTTTTGATTACGTCCCTTGTGCAGACTACCACATGTGCAGTCCTTCGTTGAATAGAAATGTTTGGGTATAGCAATTTTCTTTGGTCTACCAACAATAACAGTCATGACAGCCTGAGTTACATGACTATTCAAGTTTAGGAGCAGGCCGACTGACTGTGGTTACCTCCGAGAACTCAGAACAGGCTCTTTCTGATTCATGTCCACTGTCTGACTCCGTGCTGACTGCTTTGTGCGGTTGAGGCATGGACTAAACAATGGGGATGAACTTGCAGGAGGTAAAAAAAAAAAAAAAAAAGCCCCGGAATGTTTAATTGGTGGGAAAAGGGCAGGGCAACTGTGGGGAGGGTTAAATGTTTAGTTTGTGAGAGCTTCATCAGGATGGTTTGGTGTTTTTTTTTCCCATTGGGTGTGGTGATTTCAAAAACTCAGCTGTCAATGCTTTTATCTTAGCTCCCTGGTTATTGCTTAATTGTCAAGACCCCCTCAGATCATCTTTTGAACTGTTTTAAAAGGATTCCCAGGGTTTCTTTATTGTTATGATTATGCTGTGTTTAGCCAAAATCAAAAAACTTGTGTGGTTTTCTATGACATAGTTTCTGCTGAGCAGCAGTAGTTCATTAGAAATTCACCTCTGAATTGTGGGCGGGACCGTTGGTGGACCACCCCACCTACCTGTTGCTGAGAGCTCGGAGCAAGGAGCTTGTGGGCAGCCCAATGTATTGGGCTACATCACAAAAAGGCGCTTTTTTAAACAGTATTTTTCCTCTGCTCCTGATTCACAATGATTTGGATTAAACAAACACTCAGAAGTTTTAAGCTTAATTTTCTTAATATTTGCCCACAGAAAAATGCCACAAGAACATGTTAAAAACCCCAAAACACGATTTTCATCAGAGTGGGTCTTTAAGCAAATCCATTTAGCCTGATAAGCCTAAAGCTGCTTTAATTTCTGAATCTAGGGAGCTACAAGCTTCACACCGGTCTCATCTTATGACTTAGATCAGTACACGCATCAGCCTCTGCCTTCACACGTTTGCATTTAAATGTTATGTGAGCCATAGTTAGATAAAGCCAGGACTAGACATAGCAGCCCCATCTTTTTGTGTGTTTAAGGAAGTCACACTTGCCTCCTCTGTGTTTAAGGATGTTGATATATCCCCCACTCCCACTCTGAGATCATGCAGGTCTTATCAGTCACAGATGTGGAGGGGATGAGCTTGTTCTGCTGTCAAACCACTGGTGTGTTACATCTTAGTACACATGGGGCTGAGTATCGCAGCCAAATTCCTTGATAAATTCTTTTCAGATTCATACGTTTGTTATGATACATGAACTGTTGCTTTTCTTTTTGTTTGATTATCAAACTGATTTTTATCGTAAATGAAATATCTTAGGTAAGTGGAATTATCTTCATGGTAACGAATTCTTGCATTAGATATGAATAAAATCACTTTCTTTAGCCGAAAAAAGGGTTGATGTAAATGTGATCCATTGACCCATGTATCTTGTTGATCAAGATTGATCTGTTTAAAACTCAGCCTAAAACTCATGAACCTAGTATGTGCAAGTTGGCTACAGACAAGAGTTTTTATTTATTTTATTTTCATATTTATTTGAGCAGGGACAGTTTTCATTAAACATTTCTGTAAATGTGCCAGTTTTAGCGGCAAAGCTCATTTTCAACTTTAGCCCCTGGTCAAGGTGTACAGCAAACATCCAAATCACATAAAATCCACAGTGAAAAGGACAAATGATGCAAAAAAGCAGTTTGGAAGTTAGACTACCGGTACTCTCTACACATTTGATCAAAAATCTGGCATGTATAATGCTAAATTATCTACAATAATGAAATCATTTCAACAGTCAAAATGTGGTATGCATCCAACAATGACATAGATCATGAATGTTAAAGTGATGAAGTAATGGAAGGACTTAGTAAATCAAGGAATCACATGGGTACAAACTATCCCTAAAAAAGGCAACATGTTCAATTTATTAAATCCATGCATTTAAATTTGTGGTTTTTTTTCAGGCAAATAAAACACTTTTTCAACTTTTCTACCTTTTTCCAGATTTGCTCTCTACTTTTTTCAGTTTTAAATAATTGTTTATGTCAAAGAGCCATTTTTCAAAAACATTGCATGTCGCTTTCGGCGTCATGGGGCCTCTCGGGGGCAAAGGCTGGGTACACCCTGGACAGGTCGCCAGTCTGTCATTTGTAAAAGAAAAAACTGTTTCTTAGAACTATTGGATTTTCTTTTCAGTTCCTGTTGAATCAAATACCAAATTCAGTTGTGATTTTGTGGATCAAAATTGAATCAATAGTATTTTTGCTGCGATTCCCATTTCTTCCACTGAATCCTTGACATCAGATATTATGCTTGTGAAGGTTTGATAACAGTAATGTGTGTTTTTTCTTTAACAAAAATATAACTTCGCCATAACTTTTTGCTGCTGAAGCAGACGCTTTGTTGGCTCTGGATGAATAGGTCTCTCCATTTTTTGTCTCAATACTTTTTATTGTGTCATACTGTGCTTTGTGAAAACCCTGCTGGAATCTGTAGAGCCTGCTACACACAATTTCTGTTTGCTACAGGAATTTTTAACTCCAAGCCTAATTATTTGTTAGTGTATCTTCACATATTTAGTGTTTGCTAACCTCTTAGTGTTCAAAAGTTGAGGTCAGCCTGTTGATATTATTCACCTGAACCCTTTTTCATCATGAATGATACTCATTTTAGAGATGAGTTTACGGGTTAAATCCAGTTTATTGTGTCAAAGCATTTTCACTTAATACCAAATATCTGAGTCTCCGTTGTAGTGATGTGAAAAACTGGGTTTTGCCTAATTCTTTTAAACGAATAACTTATTTTCCATATGAAATACACACGAGTCTTTCCAGTACCTAGTTTTTGCCTTATTAAACAATAACTCTGTTTCATTCGCTTCCAGGTAAAACCAAAGGTGATTGAGCCGCTGGACTATGAAAATGTGCTGGTGCAGAGGAAGACGCAGATTCTCAGTGATGTCCTCAGAGACATGCTGCAGTTCCCCCTTGAGGACTTTGAGGTAAATGCATCATATTTTATGGTACATATTTCATGCATCTGCTCCCGAGTTTGTTTCCTTGGAAGGTCTGGTTCTTTCCTGCAAGCTTGAAAGTCTTCCCTGAACTCTAGTGAGAGCCAAACTGGTAAAACCTGGTCAGCCTACCAATATGGGTATTGGTTTACTTGCAAAGGAACCATGATATGTTCACTGCGGTGTGAGTGCAAAGGGGTTTTTTTTGTGTGCCTATACTAAAAACTCTAAGTAAAACAAAAAAATTTGCATTTTGAGTAAAAATAACATTTTATGGACAGCATAGATGGGGTATAAATCAAGCAAAACTATGAAATGTTCAATTGGTAAACATGGTATATAGTGGGTAGGTGCTTTTGAAGCTATAATAGACAGATTATCACTGGGGTTTTATATTTGATCAGTTTTTTTTCTTAGTGGTTTGACATGTAAAAAACAGTCACCTGGACTTAGATTATCTTTTATCATTGAAGATGTTTCATCTCTCTTGGAGGCTTTCTCCTTTCTGAAGTACAGCTGATTTATTTGCTTCTAGGAAGAGTGTGTTTAAGACCTGACCCCTAATTCTCTAGGTTAGGAGATTATTAGGCTGATAAAAATCCTAAATGGTTTTGGATTGTTGTCCTTTTATCTTTAGCTTGGGTGAGGGGTAATAGTCATCAGCACTTCGCAGCCAAGAACTCCACAAAAGACGGTTGTAGATGGATCTTTCACCATTTCTACTGAGGGAATGTTTGTCATTTTTGACAAAATAGGCTTTCTTACACCTCACTTAAATCATTATTTATTTATAATTTAATCATTATAAGTTCACTGTCCTCAAAAAAATGGTTTGAGTTCTTCAGATGGACTGATGTACCTCAGAAACCTCTCCAGTGAGTTGGCACTGCAATGTTGATTCATGCAAAGGTCGTTTGGTTTCTCCAGTGTGCTGTCTGTTGCAGTATATATATGTATATATAGAGAGAGATAGAGAGAAGGGGGAAGGATGGATGGATGGATGGATGGATGGATGGATGGATGGATGGATGGATGGATGGATGGATGGATGGATGGATGGATGGATGGATGGATGGATGGAGAGGGAAAGAAAGAGGGAGAGAGGGTAGGTAGGTATTTCAATAGGTGGATATTTTGGAGCTTGTCGTCTCAAAACTATCTTACATGTAGCTCGCCTGCCAAAAAAGGTTGGCCACCCCTGGTCTACATAAGAGCAATAAAAGTGACTTAAAGATTTTAACAATCTTCTTACACTCTCGGCTTCTCCCATCAGGGGTCGCCACAGCAAAACAACCTCCCTCGAGGATGAGTCGCATGGTTAACTTGGCAATGTTTTACGCCGAATGCCCTTCCTGACGTAACCCTTAGGACCGGCACAGCAGCAGAGAAGGGAATAGGAGGCAGCCCGGAATCGAACCCAGGTTTCACGGACAGAAGGCGCCGCAAACCAGCACGAGCTAAACCGGCCCCCACTCAAAGATTTTAACAATAAATTGAGAAATTTCCCAATTTAAAAATAGGACAACACATTTTCGTAGAATCACAAAAGTCTTACCAAATGGACAGTGCTTAAAGCCTCCAGACTTTTGAAAATAAACTGTGCTGATTTTCTTTCAAGGTTTAGATTAGATATATATAAAAATAAAGGGCTTGGATTACACAGATATTTATTGAAATGCTATTTCAAGAAGAGAAGTTCCACTTCTCAACCAGATAATCAATAAAGCCCCTGCCGTATCCATTAAAAGGCTAATCTAACATCAGTATTTACACAGTGCTTTGAGTGTTTTCTTTGTATTTGTTTAGCTTTCAGAGTCTTTCCTTTGGCTCAGGTGTGGCCACTGTTGTGATTTCTGGGTGGGGTCGTTCACAGTGGATTTGCTTGTGTTCATATCTTTCAGCCATACGTTTTTTTTGCGCAGCACACTGAGAGAGTTCTGGGACCAGCTCATTCTTTCTGTTAGTTGTGAAAGAGCAACTGTTATCTCTGAACACACCACTCAGGATGTTCACTCTCTCACACTTTGCACGCTTGTGCGGATGGAAAATCTGAAATAGAGATCAGGCTTTGGTGCTGGCACTCCAGGAACACAGAGCTCCTCAAAGGACGTCCTTCCCAAGAGCAACAATGAGATCTCATCTCACCGGTTCTCCATCTCCGATTTTAAAATGCCGTACTGTTGACCTGGGCACTGTTGAAGAGATATTTCCAAATATCTGTTTCATCTTCCATGAAACAAATCTTATTTCTAAATTCCCCACACTTATAACAAGGTCAGATTACAAAGCAGAAGGGATATAAACCAGAAAACCATAACAAAGGTTAACTAAATACTCAGTCTAATATTTTGTCCTTTTGTCTGCATTTTCACATTCCTATGTCCAGAATATTCTACTGTAAACACTTATAATTCCTCCACTACAAAAATTTTGGTTTTAATGGCATTTTTATTCCAGTTCAATAAATACTGCCAAAAGAAAAAAATTGAAGTTTCAATGACGGTTAGTAAAGTGACTGGGAAAATAGCAGATGCTATGAATAGTAGTTTGAAAAGCCTAACAGCTGGGTGTTAAATAATAGCATGGCGGCCTTGACTTTGTAGATGCAGCCTGCTGTCATTAATGCAACATGCCAGCGTTGCTCACAATGCCGCCTTGTCGGGGGGCCGGCAGGTGACGCTGACGAAACCAAAACATACTTGTACAGCAAAGGTTGAACTCACATCGGTTTCTGTCTGTGAGACTTTTGTTCGGGCAAGTTTATAATCTGCAGTGATATGTCTGCGATTGACCCCACAAGACATCCTCTGTCTGTTTTATTTAAATCCTGTTATTGTCTGTCTCTTGTTGTGAGAAACCTCATATTTTCCAAGTGGGGTTTTTTTCTTTTCGTAATTTGACCTATTTTCAGTTGACTTGTAATTCTATTTCAGTCATTAAACTATCCAAAAATGAAATGAAATCATGAAATGAATTTTCAAAACGTCAAACAAAACTTTACATTTCTGATGGAGATTTTAAAATAATTATTAGACAAATTCCCATTAGATTTCTCATTACTGCCTCCATTTAAATACAGGACTAAACAAATGAGTCAAGTAGATGGTATAAGGACAAAAATGTTCTCTTTCAGAGCAAAATATAATAACATGACACTGCGGTTTGCAACCTTGCCATTCCTCTTCTTTACCTCCCTTTGCACTGCAAAAACAGGCCCTTTAAATTTAAGTCCAAAATTCTTACCCCATTGGTAGATTTTTATTTAAATAGGCAAAAAAATAAAAAATCATGGGGTAAGAAAAGTGGTTTCAACAAGAATAATAAAAAGAATATTCTACCTATTAAGACATGTTTTCTTAAATTAAGATTATTTTTCAATTGAAAACCTTTTTTGATAAGATTCTTTTTGCTTTCCTGAGATTCAGTTTTTGCATTGTAGGGGTTGCCTAAGCGAATAATCCGCCTCCATCACATCCTTTCCAGTGCATCAGCCTGCTAACACCAACCACCCTTATGTCCTCCTTCATCCATGAACCTCCTTCCATCTTCTGTCATTATCAGTCATAACCTTTCCATTCTTTCTCCTTCTCGTTTCTTGGAGCTTCAGATAGAGTTCAAGAAACCTATATTTTTTAGAATAATTTTCACCCAAATCAATACAAAAAGTCATATTGTTAACTTAACTGCATTTAATGTTAGCCTATATTAACAAGTAAAATGTATAGTGTAGTTGTATATATAAAATAGTTTTAGGTATAAAATTAAAGGCTATAATGGAACCTCCAGCTGAACCAAACTCACAAAAGCTATCTGCTGTGACCATTTACGTTCTGAGAGGACAGAAAACAGACAGACAAATCATCTGACCTCAAGACAAAAAGAAAACAAGTTGGTCCTTAAAATCACATTCATGAATGAACCAGAAAACCAAGAAATGAAATATGTAAAGTGGGAAGAGTGAGGAAAAACAGCTAGTTGTGCTCCAATTTACTGACCCCCACAGGTCTACACTGGCATAAAGTCACCCAGATGAACCTTAACTATAACCTATGTAAAAAAAAAGGTTTTAAATATTGCTTTTAAGATAGTGATAGTGCATAACCAGGAAGTTGATTCTACAAAAGCAGGACCTTAAAGAGGTATGCTCTGCCTTGTCATTCTAGTTTTAAAAGTTCCGTGAACCTAACATAAATTATTATCTATAGACAAAACTAGAAACATTTCAGCTGAACAGTTTTCCTGGGTTTTCTAATACTAAACAAAGCATTTAGCCTAAACACACTTAACCTTTAAAATGTGCTTATTTAATAGAAGGACCTTAAACTTGAAATTTTAGAGGAAATCTTGGATTAATTGGGAAAGGACCAAAGTTTTTAACTAAAATGTTGGATATTGGTAGTCCAATATCAAACCCCACTCTAATCTGAGATTTAGAGTCCCACACTGCAGTTCTCTGTGAGGATTTCTAACCCAATTAAAGTCTTCCTGTTGCCATTTTTCCTGAATCTTTCTTTCTGCTGTACTTTGTTTATTTCTGATCACTGGATTGTAAAGATGATAATTTCCCCTCCAGGAAATGCTGCAGGCTATCAGGAATGGAAACATCAAGCTCACAATCAAGAGCTCTGTATGGATTTGGTGATGGCTGGCACAGTTTAATCCTTGCCCACAAAGTTCACAGATTTATTGTTTGAATTTTTATTTCTCAATAAAAAAGAATGGTTCATGAGGTCAATAAGTACTCTATCCACTCAATTCAATTTTTGGTCTTTTATTAGTATAAAAATAAAGATGATGCAGTAATTTTTCTTTTTTTAAAGTTCACATTTCTGCTCTCATTTACAGTTAACTGGGTTTGTCATCAAAACACTGTAATAGTAAATCTGGCTCAGCAACCCACAAAACAAATATAGCTCTCACAGCTGATGACTTTACAAAACCACTCAGATATCTTTTAGGACAAAGTCAGCTGAATCTTTCACTGAATGGATGTATTTGTCTTCCTTTTTTCCTCAAAGGGATTATGGGTGGTCCAATGCATCTAAATTTATAGTCAGTGTAAGACAAAGTTCCTGTTGGTCCCAGAGTGAATGAAAGGACAAAAACCCTGCTTCATGTGTGCTTTGTCCAAGTAAAAAGAACACTTAGTATTTTTAACTACAGATTTTAAATACAAACTTTACCTTAAAGCTTTGCTCCCAAAATTGTTTTTCCGCTGGTAATTGTTTTGTAACTCCTCAATTAAATTGTTTTTGATTATGTTTTATGTTACAGATTTCAACTTTAAGGCGCCAGGGGAGAACTTTGTACCCAACAGTGCCTGAAAATGCAGAAGAGGAAGCACAAAGTTTATTTGTCCAAGAGGTTGGTGGAGTCTTATTTGTTTTGTTTTGTTTTGTTTTCTTTTATTTATGTATTGCAAACACATAAGAGCTGAAGGCCTCTTGATCTTGACAGATCTTACCGTTACAACAGGGGGTTAGGAATCTTCTGACACACGAGGTGTATATTTGTATAAACCGCTTTTTGTATTTGAGGCAAAACTTTATGTAAATACGTTTGCATGCATTTCCTGTTGGACCAGATGGAAAAAAAGAGGAGAAAAGAGGAGAGTGGGATATTAGAAATGGGGAATAAGAGAACAAAAGAAAGGGGGGGGAGGGGGGGTTACGGAAGTTGGAAGATGATTAAAAAAGTAAGTAGGGGGTAGAATCACAAAGCAACAAGTTGCTGGAGGATTGTCATCATTACTGACAGGTGTAGAGGTTGGTCAAGAGGGCGCGGCCTGTCTACAGACACAATGAAATATTACAAACATACCTTTTCAACTGTAGGGGTATAAGGTGAGAACCTTATACCCCTACAGTGCCTGATATTGCTGAAGAGGAAGCTCACAGTCTATTTGTCCAATTTTGGATTTTAAAGGCCCTGAAACATGTACCAGTAATGCTTCTTGGGTTTTGGCAGAAACTCTGATGTGAAACAGAAGAAAAGGGAGGCAGGGAACATTTAAGTTTGATAATAATAGAGAAGTTTGGATAGATATGTACCATAAAGCAAAGCTCAGCACCCTCATCAACCCATAGCTTCTTTTCTCTCACATTATGTAACCATCAAAATCGACTTTTTTTAGTGAAAGCACTAAATGTATTAAATGAATACACCTTAAGGTGTATTGTGTTTGCAAGGTTTGACAGACAAACCTGACACTTTTTTTTTAAAGAAAAAGCTTTAGACTCATATCTGTGTTTTTCATTTTCAAATGTGAACCAAGTAAAGAAATGCATTTGTTGGATAAAAAATGTTAACATTTTCATAAGAAGTCGAAAAAAGTAGAAAAGCAGTTATTGGAAAACTGGAATGTTTAAAAGTTATTTATACAGCAACTTATAATTTATACTTTGGGTGTCATTTTTATTTTGGTTGTGGTGGTCGGAAAGGTTCTGTGTTTTATAATTAAATCACTTTGCATTACTGTAGTATAAAAAGCGCTTTATAAATAAAGTTTGATTTGATCTTTGTCCATGAAAGGCCCACTCTGATGGAAATTGTGTTTTTGGTGTTTTTTACATGCTGTGGCATTTTTCTGAAAATCAAGCTGAAATTGCATTTCTGAATGCAATTCATGCTCAAAACTGTATGACTGGATAGCTCCAAAATTGTCATTTTTGTTGTACTGGTTATGTAAATTGGGGATTAAGAGTGGCTGTAAGCTAGTGGGAGAGTGTGTAAATAGAGAGCTCAGTTATGGGTGAATTTTTGCTTTGTTTACTTGGTTTTATCTCTGAAAGTTATAAAGTGTTTTTGTCTGCACATCTTAAGCCTGTCTGGTATGGCATTATTTCTTTTTGCTCCACTTCTCAGCTGCCTTTTTTCCAAATCTAAAACAACTTTTCTATTGTGGTAAAAAAAGAACCTGTTATGCAGATTGTGTCCAATATTTCTAGCGTGTGTGACTTTGGTGGGAAATTTGAATTATTAGCTCGGACTGGTTGATCAAACCATCTCCGAAAGGCAAACTTCCATCTGGCTGTCAAGTCCGTCTCTCAGCTCAGTGACTATTGAGCTGTGATCTGGTCCTAAAAAAAAAAAAAACAGGCAGAGGCTCTTATGACTTAATCAAGAATGCTTTGTTCATATCAGTTTCGGATCCGTTTTGCCGTTCAGGTTGAGTTTACTCTCTCCGTAGGAGCATTTCTTGTAAAGGACATGGATTTCTACTGAACTGATACAAGTGAGCAGCTCATATCACTTGATCTAACGATGAGCAGATGTCTCGTTTCTAAGTAAAGCGAGATAGTGATACCCTCCCTTCCAGGGAGTGGTGAAAACAAAGCAAGTCAACAATCCTTTTTTCTGTGTTTTCTTAGATGTTGTATAGGGTTTGTGTGCGAGCGCCTTCATTTTTTAATCTGGAGACCTTTTGTACTTGGATATTTGTTTTTCACACACAGAAAAAAGATTGGGCCAACTTGTGACCTATGTGAATTTGAGGGCTTTGGGCTCTGTTTGCCAATTCAGGTCCAACTCTGGACAAGAGCTGCTAGAAGTGATGTTGCCTTTGAAGAGTTCTGCCTGTTTTTTGAGAACAGAAGTTTGCTTTTAGGACACTTGCAGGGTTTGGCTCTGTTGCCTTTCAACGAGTCCAACTTTTCAAAAGAAAGAATTCAACGAGTATGCCTCCCTTTTGTAGCAGTTGGCTCGGTGATCGGTAATTCTAGATCTGGAGGGCCACTCTTCTGCTTCTATTTCAACTTCAGCTTGCCTTTAGCTTCTGATTATCTGAACACACTTCGTCCAGGTACCAGCAGCAGGCAGGGTTATTTGGAAAACAAGTGCCAGAATAGATTGATTTGATGAAAATTGTGTTTTTACCATGTTCTTCTGGCATTTTTATGATGATGGTGGAGAAATATAAAGAAAATTAGGCTTTAAATTGCATTTCTGAGTATTAGTATCAGTATTCTTTATTTAAATTGTTGTAACTTTTCCTGTGACGTCATTTCCGGGTGAGCTATTCCCAGTGCTAGTTGTGTGACTGCTGTCCTCTTGTTTGGCATTAGCCTTACTACTATTGCTTACTCTAAGGGTTATCTGGGTTAATATTCACATCTAGTACCTTTTATTAGCGAATTCACCACTGTTAAACCGCTTGCTGTTCACTTTTCTCACTTTGCTAAATAAACCACTTCTCTTTACTTAAACACCGCTAGCCTTAGCTTAGAACCTAGTATGGCCACCACCACTCTTTCCGCCTCTCCTCCTCTCTCCTGCCCCATGTGCCATATGTTTAGTGATGATCCTGCCTCCTTTAGTGAAGATAGGGGTAGGTGTGTTAAGTGTAGTCTTGTGTTAGACTTGGAGGCCAGGCTGGAGCAGTTAGAAGCGCGGCTCCGCACAGTGGAAGCTAAGCCGGCTAGCCAGGTCGTTACTCGTAGCGCGGGCCGCGCTACCAGGGCTAACTTAGTTAGCACCCCAGCGCCCTCCCAACAGCCGGGAGACAGTCAGGGGTTTGTACCGGTTGGGAGGAAACATAGTGCTAAACGCAAAAACTTAGAGCACCCGAGACTCCACGTTAGTAATAGGTTCTCCCCCCTCAGCGACACACCCGCTGAACACTCAACTCTGGTTATAGGCTCTTCTGAAGTTAGAAACGTGGAGCTCCCAGCGGCTACTGTCAGGTGTTATCCGGGGGCCAGAGTTGGTGACATCGAGGGGAACCTTAGGATGTTAGCTCAGAGTAAGTCCAGGTTCCGTCGAGTCGTGATTCACGCAGGCGGTAATGATGCCCGACGGAGACAGTCAGAGGTGGTTAAGTTAAACGTAACTTCGGTGTGTAAACTGGCTAAGACGATGTCCGACACTGTAATTTTCTCTGGTCCCCTGCCGAACTTAGTCAATGATGAAATGTACAGCCGCTTTTCATCATTTAACCGCTGGCTTTCTAGATGGTGCCCAGAAAACGGCGTTGGTTTTGTGGATAACTGGAGCGCGTTTTGGGGGAAGCCCGGTCTCATGCGGAGAGACGGCGTCCATCCCACCCGGGACGGTGCCGCTCTTCTTTCTAGAAACATTTCTGCTAGCCTTAGTCTGTTAACCTGACAATCCAGAGACGAGACCCGGGCGCAGAGCAGCAGTGTAAAACGCTCCTCTGAGCCGCCCTTAGGGTTAGTGCCGGTGCAAAACCCATGCAGGGAAAGTCAAGCAGGTCCAAGCGTTAGCTTATGTGCTGAAAGACAAATGAAAGGAGCGCGTCATAGAAACCTTACAGTGACAGACAGCAGTTCTCACAAGCAGAATTATGATGTCATTAAATGCGGTTTATTAAACATTCGATCCATTTCCTCCAAGTCCCTCTTAGTCAACGAGTTAATTACTGATAAGAATCTTAGTCTTTTAGCCTTAACAGAAACTTGGCTCCATCAGGATGACTATGTTAGATTGAATGAAGCAACCCCCCCCCACTTATACTAACTATCAGAAATCCAGGATTTCAGGGAAAGGAGGTGGTTTGGCAGTAATATCACAGTCTAGCTTACTTCTCAGCCCTAAAGTTAAAAATGCTTATAATTCATTTGAAAGCATCATATTGTCTATAAATCACCCAAACAGGAAAACTCCAAAACCTGTTTTACTCATAATTATTTATCGCCCCCCCGGCCCATATTCAGAATTTTTAACTGAGTTTTCCGACTTCCTATCGACTATTGTCTTAGATTCTGATCAAATTATAATATTAGGGGATTTTAATATTCATGTTGATGACCCCAGTGACTGCCTAGGAAAGGCTTTTGCAGCTTTATTAGATGATGTTGGTTTCACCCAAAGTGTGAATGAACCCACTCACTGTCATAAGCACACCCTGGACCTTGTTCTAACCCATGGGATAGAGATCAACCAGCTGAGTGTCCTTCCTCTTAACCCCATCATTTCTGATCACTTTATGATTACCTTCCAGCTTACACTGGAACATCCTTCTGCACCAGTGAATAAGAAACAACTTAGAAGAACCTTAACTGACCGTTCTGTGTCTGAGTTTAAACACACAGTTCAGCCAGTACTTAGTGATATTCTGAGAAAATACTCTGAGACCAGCTCCCATAGCGTCAGTCCTAGTATAAATGACCACTTTGTTAATGATGCCTTACAAGCCCTCAGGAGTACACTCGATGTTGTTGCCCCCTTGAAACCTAAGTTCGTCAGACAAAACCGAGTAGCACCGTGGTTTAACGCTGAAACTCGTTCTCTTAAACGAGAAACCCGTAAGTTGGAAAGAGAATGGCGCCGCTCCGGTTCAGAGCAGTCTCTGGATATCTGGAAACATAGCCTATTAAATTATAAAAAAGCTCTGCGTAGAGCTAGAAGCCAGTACTATTCAACCTTAATATCAGAGAATGGAAACAATCCAAGATTTCTTTTTAGCACTATAGCTAAATTAACTCGCAGTCAGAGCTCAGTAGAACCACATGTTCCTGTTTCTCTCAGCTCTGATGATTTTCTTACATTTTTCGATAGTAAAATCTCAAATATTAGACATAAGTTAAATCAAGTTATTCCTACTATCAGCCCAGAGCAGGCCGAAGCGGTAGAAATGGAGGCATCCATAGAAACCTCTGTAACATTGGACTGCTTCACTGCTGTGGATCAAGCGGAAATAACATCAATTATTACGTCCTCCAAATCCTCAACGTGTCTGTTAGACCCAATTCCCACTAGACTTTTTAAAGAAACTTTTCCCCTAATTAATGATCCCATATTAACAATGATAAATGCCTCTCTGGAAACGGGTTACGTGCCACAGTCTTTTAAATATGCAGTTGTTAAACCTCTTCTGAAAAAGCCCAGTTTGGATCCTAGCATCTTGGCCAACTATAGACCGATATCAAACCTGCCCTTTATTTCTAAAATCCTAGAAAGAGTTGTAGTTAAGCAGCTTTACTGCCACCTACAGGACAACAGCCACTTTGAAGACTTTCAGTCGGGGTTTAGACCTCACCACAGTACGGAAACTGCACTAGTTAGAGTCTCTAATGACTTGTTATTGGCCTCAGAAAAGGGACTACTTTCTATTCTGGTCCTGTTGGACCTCAGTGCTGCCTTTGACACTATCGACCACGGTATTTTACTCCATAGATTAGAGCAGGACATAGGGATCAGAGGATCTGCTCTCCAGTGGTTTAAATCCTATCTGTCTGATAGGTATCAGTTCGTTAATGTAAATGGCCATTCCTCTCAGTGCACTCGAGTCAACTATGGAGTCCCACAGGGCTCAGTCTTGGGACCGATCCTGTTTACGCTTTATATGTTACCCCTAGGAAACATAATCAGGAAACACAGCATTAATTTTCATTGTTATGCCGACGATACGCAGTTGTATTTATCCATGAAGCCTGACCAGAATGACCAGATAGAGAAACTGAACGCCTGCATCAGTGACATCAAGACCTGGATGACAATTAATTACCTCCTCTTGAACCCAGAAAAAACTGAGGTCATTATACTTGGTCCTAAAAACCTCAGAGATGCTCTGTCTGCTCAGATAGTCTCCCTGGATGGTATAAGTATAGCCCCCAATTCCACAGTTAGAAACCTTGGGGTTTTACTTGACCAGGATTTATCATTTAAGGCTCACATATCTCAGGCATGTAGAACTGCCTTTTTTCACCTGCGGAATATTGCTAAGATCAGAAATATACTTTCTAAGAGTGATGCTGAAAAACTCATCCATGCATTTGTTACGTCGAGGCTGGATTACTGTAACTCCTTGTTAGCAGCGTGTCCTAAGAGTTCCTTAAGAAGTCTCCAGCTTGTTCAGAACGCAGCTGCTAGATTGTTAGCTGGAACCAGCAGAAGAGATCACATCACTCCTGTGTTAGTTTCGCTCCATTGGCTCCCAGTTGATTCTAGAATTAAGTTCAAGATCCTCCTGTTAACCTATAAGGCCTTACATGGAATGGCCCCGTCCTATATTAAGGACCTCATAGTCCCTTACCAACCAATCAGAACACTTCGCTCGCAAAATGCAGGACTGCTTGTGGTTCCTAGAATTAGTAAAAGTACGGTTGGAGGTAGAGCGTTTAGCCACCAAGCCCCTGTCTTATGGAATAAACTCCCAGCTCATGTAAGAGAGGCCGACACAGTTTCTACATTCAAAGCTAGACTGAAAACGTTCCTCTTTGGACAGGCTTATTGTCAGACTAGTTAGTATTCAGAGATTATTTAACTTAATGTTAGTTTGTTTAAATTAAACTTAATAAAAACTATTTCTTTTAAAAGGCTGCTAGAAGTTGAAGCTGGGGTAACTATGGTGCACTGGGGTTCTGTCCTCTTTCCTTTTTTACTTCTACCCTTCCTCTCCTCTATTCTTGATCATAATTTATTATTTAGTTCTCCATGCCTCTGTTTGGTGCAGTGCGATTCATGTATTGTCCCTCTTTTCCTCTCCCCTCCTGGGGAGTGGGAGTGCTTCCAGACTCCAGTTGGCTCATCCGTGCTCCAGTTCCTGACCGTTTACCTCGCCTTTGCTCCTGCTCCTACACCTGGCTGTGGATCCTGCCTCTGGCTCATCTCTGGCTCGTCTCTGCTCTGTGCCTGACCGAGTACCTCGTCTCTGCTCCTGCTCCTACACCTGGCTGTGGTTCCTGTCTCCGGCTCGACTCGCGCCTTTGACTGTCCCCACAACCACGGCTGGATGAAGCTCGTCTGCTGGACTTTTATATATGTAGTTGTAGATTTAGATAAGTTAATTCTTCTCTAAGAGTTCTGGTAAATCGCCTGTCCGTCCTGGGGGAGGATCCCTCCTTCATGTGGGCACCCCTGAGGTTTCTTCGTTTTTTCCGGAATCCGGTTTTTTTGGGAGTTTTTCCTTACCGCGAAGGGGGGTCTAAGGGCAGGGATGCCAGTATAGCTTAGTCAGTTTGTTAGTTCATTTTAGTATTTTTCTATTGAACTCTTTGTATTCGTGATCCTTTTGATTTCATGTTTTACTTCGAAGCCCATCGAGACGACTGTTGTTGTGATTTTGGGCTATACAAATAAAATTGAATTGAATTGAATTGAATGAAATAAGGCCGTTTTTTGCTTGGGGTTGTGAGCGGCTGTAAGCTAGCAGGAGAGTGTTACTTGATGGATGATGGAAATGGGGTCTGGCTTACTCCACACCAACAGTTCCACCCACAACTCAGATGCGAATTACTGATGAACTACTGACGCTCTGCAGAAACTATGTCCTAAAAAAAGTTTTTAAATTTTTGCTACAAACGGCGTATTTATAATAATTCTGGTCACGAATGTATACAGCGGCAGTCAGTCATGCGGGAAAGACGTCATTGCAAAATCGGGCAACAGTTGGGCGACCACAGGGCATTGGCAGCCGGATCGCCGGCTGGCAGCTGCTTTAATTGGATGATGTGTAATTGTCTCAGGACGGGGGCCGTCCATATCAAGTGCCACCAGCCATCCGGTAGCTGGGGGAGTATAGAAAAAGTGGGCCATTCTGCACCACTGGTCATTGGCAACTCACATTTTGAGCACACATAAAATAAAAATCTTGTCCATTTACAAATGTACAAAATATTTAGACAACATGCCTTCCAAGAAACCTAGCAAAAGCAAAGCCCCAGCACCCAAGAAAACAAAGGTCCAAGCGGTCCAACCACAGCAGGAGTCTTCATCAGATGAAAAGCATCAGTGCATCAACGTAGCATCAATGCCGTCTTCCCATGAGGACTGGAAATGCTTTTAGAATAGAACAAAATAATTCAAAAAGCCTTTTTTCAATTTTGTTTAACACTTTATGTATGATCAAAGCATGCCAGAACACCAAAATAAGCCTCTGCTGTTTTTTCTCCTCAGTGCATTAAGACCTACAAGTCCAACTGGCATGTCGTCAACTATAAATATGAGGATTATTCTGGTGATTTCCGCCAGCTTCCAAAGTAAGTCAGTAGCTTTGTGTTGTGATTACTTTGATATGCAATCACTGAAATTGTTTCCATCTTTCAACTACAATGGTTCCATAAAATAATTACGAGAAAGCACATCCTACAAATGAGCCTCATTTCCGTGCAAAAGAGCATTTCCTTTCTTTGAAGCATTGTGCGTTTTCCAACTGCAGCCGGTGTGGAAATCACCGTCATTGTCCTGAGGTTGTACCATCAGCTCAAGCCTCTTCCCTGAAGTGCAGCTATTTTATTAGAATCAGAAGCGGCAATGTCTTTCACAGAACAACTGCTGCCAATGTTTGTTTTTTTCTTATCCTCAGTGGAAGTGAAAACAATGCAGCATGACGCAGATTGGCTGACAAAAGCTTCTAATTATTTTGTGGTAAACAGATTTTTAGGTTTGCTAATGTACATTTTCCTGCTGGCAACCTGCAGGTTAGGTTAATGCTGTCTGTCAACACTTTCAGTTTGTCACATCTTTTATTTCTCCCCTTTAGAAAGTCAAAAGTAAATGGATTTTTGTCCAAACTGTTCATTTAATCTGCTTGATGTTTGTTAACTTTTACACTAATGTCAACCCAATTCTATTGTACAGCAAAGTGTCCCGGCCGGATAAACTGGCTGTCCACATGTTTGAAGTGGACGAGGATGTCGATAAAGATGAGGTAATGTTTTTAATAAACATGTATTTTTTTTATTTTTGAAAACAAATGACTGGGAGCCTTTTTTTAAAAGCAAAAACGTGACATAATTTAAAACCCTCTAAATACTAGATTTCATTAATAGAAATATCACCAAAGGATGTGGAAATCATACATGAACATGAAATCTTGGCAGTGATAAAGTCTGTCAGTGCCAGTATGAGCTTTACAGTAAAAACCAACAGTTTTTTTATGCCTTAAGAATTTGTTTACTCATACGCAGTTCAACACAAAAGAAGACTTATTTAAACTCGCAAACTTCTTTTTTTTCTCTAAAAGGTTCTGGAAAACTGTTTAATCTGTCAGATGATGGCAGCACCCACCTTTGATAATTCAGGGCGGTTTTGAATCTGAAGCAAATTTGCTAAAAGTGCACATGAGGTGCATGGCCAAGTTAAAAGATAAAACTGAAATTTTAAAAGGTGATTCAGTTTCCCAAATTGTGCATTCATTATTGCCATCAGAATACATACTGCCATCAAAAAAATTCATTTTTTTAAATATACAGTATGCTTCAATAGAATCACATTATACTGATTTTTCAGACTGTATGGTTTATCTTTCATGTTTTTATATTATATGTCTTTGACATAAAATCCTGCTCTTGTTCTATAGCTTGTTTTAATGAAAGGAATTAAGTTTTGCCTTTTGTTGTAACCCTTGTGCCATCCTAGGCACTTTAACATTGGAAGTTGGGTCATCTAGACCCACTAGACAGTGCTCTGAACCTTTTTTTTTTTCTTCAATGATTTGTGATCTTCACTGGTGTCCATGGATGACATGAAATCTTTCCACCTTTATCCACCTTTTTCATGGTAGGGAGAACACGTCAATGTATGGGTGGGGTCATTTAAGATAGCACAAGGGTTGAAGTAAATTCTCAAAGCTGCATTTGCATCTTTTTTCCTGCTTCGCTCGACAATGTCTGACAGAATGGGTGTGGAGCCTCTCAGAAGTTGAATGAGCATTTGCTTTTTTTGGATGGGGCCTGTAGGATTCCCGTAAGTCCGCTGACAAACACTCAGGTTTGGTGGGAGTGTTTATAACAGCCCAGCGGTTTCTGAAACAAATGTTATCTGGAATCCTGCAAGGTCACACAGAAGATTCATTATGCTGACTCTGTCCTGCAATCTTTGCAAATGGGAAACTGCACCTCCTATTGGCAACTGCTCCTTCTTCAACAACAGTGATAAACAATGTAGAACTAGCCGTTTATTAACCCTTGTGCTATCCTAGGCATTTTAACATTGGGATTTGGGTCATCTAGACCCACTAGATAGTGCTCTGAACCTTTTTTCTTCAATGATTTGTGATCTTCACTGGTGTCCATGGATTACATGAAATCTTTCCGCCTTTATCCACCTTTGTCATGGTAGGAATAACACGTCAATGTAAGGGTGGGGTTATCTAAGATAGCACAAGGGTTAAAAACAGTCTTGAAAGGCCTTTATTCTCTTTTAAATTCTGATGGTTATCACGTCCCCATTGAAGCATGTTTTCTGTTTTTTGTTTTCACTCCGAAGCAAAAATACATGTTTTATCCTAATTTGACTTGCTTCATTTAATTGTTTGTTAAATGAAGGAAAGCGATGGGGATCTTTATTACTTTTCTGCTTTTGCAGTCAAGACAGCTGAAGTCTTTCCAGACAGAATTCCAGGTGCTTTTTAACTCAGCCCTCCACACTGAAAACATTAGACTGCCTGCCAACACTTTTAAAATCCCCTTTTGCTTTTTTATACTCAGAAGAGAAATTCTGGATCTTGAGAAAGCAATTTAGTGTGAAAGTGTCAGAAACACTGTTTAGGACATATGTGGACGCAAACCAGGACAGTTTGTCTCATTAATCTTCTCATTGGTTTGTTTTCTCTAACCCTGGATTTGTGTCGGTCGTGTGGGAGAGGCACCGCCTCATGCTGCTCAAACACTCTTAGAGTGGAGTCTGAAGATCAGTATTTATGTGTAATTGCTGCTCAGAAGACAGAGATGTTTGTTTAGCAATCCTGGTTTATTTTATGTTCTTCTGCCTGCTTGTTTGGACTGAGACGGCCCCGCGCAGCATCAAGCTCTGTGTTGCATCAAAGCAGGACATCAAAGGCTATGATGCACCTCAAAGCTGCTCAAATGGACATTGGGATGCTCTGTTGCTAAAGTTTCTATTTTTTTTATCATGATTAGTCTGCAAGAAATACATTTGTCAGTGCTCCAAAATTCCTAAATGTGTATTTCCATTGCTACTTTATTTAAAATGTATTATGATGGAGCATTAACAAAATGCTAATGTTTTTTTAAATTGTAGCTTCTTTTAAATGACCAGAAACCTTTGCTTGTTGCAGGATTCTGCCTCTCTAGGATCTCAGAAAGGAGGGATTTCTAAACATGGCTGGCTGTACAAGGGGAACATCAACAGTGCCATCAGCGTGACCATGAGGGTGAGAAAACTGTGAGCTGAAAAGCTCCACACACTTAAATATTTTAAACTAAGATTAGGGGATTTGTATTTTCATAATGAAAGAATAAACATATTTGTGCAATTTGAGGATTTCATCAAGCATTTAGTCTTATTCTTTCTTAAAGAATAGCAGTATGTTGGAATCACACAAATATGTGTTTTTTGCTTTTTTTATCCAAATCTAAATTGAAGAAAGGTTAGTAACAGTCTCAAGTAATGTTTTTATTTTTAAAGCTCAAAAGTGCAGTTTGACATAAGAAATATTTTAAAGACAGACGTAGACAGACTTGTTTGTTTTTATGTACAGCACCTTGAGCTGTTTTTTTTTTTTTTTACAGGAAAGGTGCTACATAAATAAAATTAATTAGAATTTGAATTTGATTGTGATTCTGGAGTGTTTTTTCCATGAAAAAGTAGACAACCTAAAAATGTCCGCCATTGTGTCTCTTTTCCAGTCGTTCAAGAGGAGGTATTTCCACCTGACCCAACTTGGAGATGGCTCATATAATTTAAACTTCTACAAGGACGAGAAGATCTCCAAAGAACCCAAGGGTACCATTTTCCTGGACTCCTGCATGGGAGTAGTTTATGTGAGTGCCAAAATAATCAGGTTTTCTTCCAAGTCTGAAGTGCAAATCACATCAACAAATGACTCGACCTGAAAACACATTAAAGATCCCGACGACGGTTACAAAACAAAACGAATAATAAAAATAAAACATTAAATTGTAGAAATCGAAACTAAATTCCAGATACCAAAACGTAACTGAAAAAATGAAACAAAATAAGAAATAATGTTAGAAAACAAAACCCAGTAATAAATCAGAAAAGGTAAGTATGATGGACAACATTGATTGCATGATGACGTTTGTTTACTTTTGCAAATCCAAGTTTTTTGGCATGGCAATATCTTCAGACAGAATACATTTATTTAAGCTTCTGACTGCAACCACTACAAAGGTTCAGTGAATCAACTACTTCAGACAAAACATCCTACTGCTTTCATTCTTCAAAACTCAAACATCATTTCCAAAATATATATATATATATATATATATATATATATATATATATATATATATATATATATATATATATATATATATATATATATATATATATATATATATATATATATATATATATATATTGCATTTTGGTTTCAGGAATTTTGTTTTGATTTCTAAAATGTAATTTTGTTGGGTTTTTTATTACTGTTTTGTGTTTTTAATTGTCGTCTAAATCTGTAACATGTTTTTACATTGAGTGATTTAAATGGTGTGATTTGTACTTCAGGGTCACCGTAGATATTAGCTCTGTGAACAGAAAGAGACTCATTTATTAGAAAAAGACAGACATGACATACAGGTTTTTAATTTATTCCAATACGAAAGAAGACAAAGCTTAATGTGGCCAACCATAAATGAGAAAAAAAAATAAGGGATTCTTTCTGGCAATTTTTAAACTATTATCTCTTCATTGCTACTTTACCTGTAGTTTAAAGTAGATAATCTTTAGAAATACAAGAGGTGCTGAACATGTAATTAATATAATATTAAAAATAAAATATTTCATGGCTTAGATTACTTTGTACACCACGAAGTATGATGTTACTTTAAAAAAAATTACTTTTCTGATGAGGTATTCACAAGAGTACCACCTGTGTAAATCCACCAAAAATGTAACTAAGTTGTGATGGAAAATATCCTAAAAGACCTGATGATTTAGTGTAGAATAGCATTTTAGCAAATCCCTTTTTTGTAGATGTTTTTGTTTTGTTCTCCGTTAAAAGAGCTGTCAAAACAAGTCGAGTGATGGATTCCATCAGGGTGGAACGTGAGCTCTCTCCATCTCAAGGTCAGGCTTTTCTGCTGATGCTGTAGAGCCAGGTGAACGCTGAGCTTTTACATCGGAGCACTTTCTTCTGACCTCTCAATCAATGCACACATTGGATTGTTGAATGCATTATCATCTTTATATCCCTATATGGAAAGACCACAATGTTTTTTATCATATAGTTACATAGTGGCAGGGGCGGAGCTAAGGGGGAACAGGGGGGCAGCTTGCCCCCCAATTCGTGAGTCAATATTTGTATAAAAATTTACAAAGGGTGATCAATAGAACTATCTTTAAGCATAGCGAAAATAACAAAAGCAATACTTTTTAATGAAATCTTGAGCTTCTCAAGTTGCGCATTTGTGATCCTCTTTTGTAATGATCTTCCACTCAGCTTTTCTTATTTACCACCCTTCCAAAGTATTTTGCCCCACTCCCGCCCACCTTATAAAATGTTCTGGCTCTGGCACTGCATATAGTGGCTTTTTTATGCATTTGTCTTAAATATTAGCTGTTTAAACAAAAATAAAATTTACTATTATCTGTTTTTATGTTTTTGCACTTTCAATTTTTGCCACTTTCTCCACCAAACAAAATAATCAGTTAGGCTATTTTATGTACTCATAACTGTTAAAACAGTACATTTCTAAAACTAAATGACACAGTGGTTGATATTCATAATTATTCTATTTATGACAGTTTTTTTTTTTTTTAAAAAGCCACCTATCCGTATACAAAATAAAATAATTTTTTCCAACATTCCATTTAGCTTACTTTTTTTTATTTTGGCATAATTTTCTTCTGAAACAATCCCCTTTATTATAAACATAGTTTACTGTAATCTGCCATCTTAATACGGTTGGATTTAGTGTCCATGTATTAAATTCAATAAGACTTTCTAAAACTATATGTGTGATTGCACCAAATGGAAACATCTTTTATTGTTCTTTTTTTCTCTACTTGCTGGCTGTTTTCAGCACAGACACGACACTTTAGAAAGACTTTCCATTCCCTTTCTCTAGAGAGATGTTCGGCTTTGGTGTTTAGCAAAGTAAAACAAGTCCTCCTACACTTGGTGGTGATAAGTAAGTGTGTTTTTCAAGGCGGCGGTTTCATTTTTTCATCTTTTAAATGGTCCTCCTTCATGTTTCTTTAGCCAGTAGACAGATTGTTGCTCTCCCTCCCGATCACTCCCACCCCACAGAAGAAAAACACACAATAACATTCACCAACATCCAATTTCCAACATTAATGTGATGACATCCCTGCTATACTTTATATTAAATTTTGTCTATTATGAACGGAAATCTGCAGCAAGAGCTGATTTGTTACAGATGAGCAGAGACCACAGCTGTGGCAATGTTTACAGTCTGATATGAGAAAACCTTTATTTGGTCTGTCTGATATTTAAAAAAAAAGATTCCAATATATTTCCTGTTCCTTTAAGCAACAATATATTTCCTCCGGGTTATTGACTTATTCCGTTGGAATGACTTTCCTCCTGCTTCTCCCTGCAGAACAACAAAGTTCGGAGGTTTGCGTTCGAGCTGAAGATGCAGGACAAGAGCACCTACCTGCTGGCTGCAGACAGCGAAGTAGAGATGGAGGACTGGATGAACACACTCAACAAAATCCTGCACACCAGCTTTGAAATTGCCATGCAGGACAAAAGAAATGGAGACATCCATGATGGTGTGTATATTTCTAAATAAATAAAAAGACGAATAATGTTTAAAACATTGTCCAAAATCTAGATGGGGATGGATATTTCATCTGAAATATTTCGTTTTATGAAGAAAATCCGCTTTTTGTGTAAGAAAATGCCGGCCAAAGTGTAAGAATCCTATCTCAGATTTATTAAGTCTTTTTTATGTTTGTTATTATGGCCGCCAGCAGTCCTGGACTGCAAGGACATGTTTGTTTTTGGAATTCTTCTTTCTAAGTGAACCTTTGAGCAAGAACTTCACCCCCGCAGCAAACTCAAAATTTGCACATACCTAGAACAGGTGAAAAGAAAATTTATGACATGGTGAACCATCCCCCTAAAAATCATGACATCCGGTGACGTTCAGAGGGACCGTAGGCGCAAACTGGCAGGCACACCTCTGTCATCACCAAGTATGAATGAGGAGTGAATAAATAATGGACACATTGTAAGCATGTAAGCGTCTGGAAGAGCCCAGAAAAATCAAATATTTATTATTATTATATTTATTATTATCACAGTGGATGAAACAGTAAAAAAAAATGAATGGAGCCCAAATCTCTTATGGAATTCCCAAAATTATTTTACAAATCCACTAACGAAACCAAAACACACGAGTCAGGGACATCCAAAGGAAGTTTTGAGATTACAGTAGGATGGTCACAGAACCTAAGGCTTGACGAGCATTTCCTCTCAAAGAGTGAAATTTGGCAATATTCATAATTAACCACAAACTTCAGTATCTTGACAAAATTTTACACACAGATTAAGCATACAACCACAACCGTAGTTTGGTTGACCTTTGACCTCAGGAAGAGGCCACCCTGTTGAATAAAAAGAAAACACCATTAGTACCAGCTACAACTTCTCATAGGGATTTTGATCTATCGCCTCCTTACTCCTTCTTTGGGAAGCTACTTGGGAAAACCGCTGAATTTAAAAGTTGCCGATTTTTTTTTTTTTTTTTTTTATGGTGTTAGCGTGGCGAGGCAAACCCTCTTGTTGCTTGCCTAATTTTTCCAGAATGTTGTGAATATTTATTGCATAAATCCCTGACTAAAGCTGCACCAAAAACATGACATACATCATGAACATATACAGAATATGGGCATGGTTAATAAAAAAAATCTAAAAGTTTACATTTGCTGATTCTTTTAAAAATGACCTATACCTGTTCATCACCATTAGGTGACCAAAAACTAAAATGGTTGCTATGGAAATAAAACCAACAGAAAGGAGGTAATTGGGTTTTGGTGGGTGGCACCTTCTGGCTATACATCGCTGCTCACAGATTCATTGTTTTTTATTCTTTGCTAAAGCACAAATTTAAGACAAATTTGACCTTTTTTTTTTTTTTTCATTTTACTGAGACCGGAAATACTTCATTAGGGTGAAGAAAAATTGTTGCATTAGTAAAGGCTTGTTAACAATTTTTATCTTTAAGATTCCAATTTGACTGATTTATCGATGTTTTGTTAACACATGGGTTATAGATACAAAGCAGAAACCCTTTTGTAAGCTGAAACCCTTGGATGAAGTAAATCCACTGTTTCTTTTTCTCTGTATGCGGGCGGTTTGGTGTTTTTAACACTAGACATCCACCTCTAAGCTTCCCTCTGCGCCGCTGCGTGTCAAGTGGGAGAAGACCACCCAGCTGTTCTTAATGCACACCTCCTGTTTCTTTAGAAGCTGAGCTTTTAGAAGAAAAAGCACAGCTAATCTTTTTAACTCCTCAGCTTTTAACCGTTGTGAACAACTAAGATTTCCTGGAATATTTCACAGATCTTCCTCCTTTTTTCCCCTGTGATGGATGCACAGACGGATGAATGTTGACTGATGTTTTTAACTCATCAGTAAGGGTTTCAGGATATTCTACAAAGCAGCTGCAGTGCTCTCATTTTTAACATCACTTCTCTGCACTCATCGTGTTTTTCTTTAGATGATGATCTCGGAAAGTCTGACAGCTCCTCTGGCAGCATGGACAGCTTTCAGGTAAAGCGTGCTTTTTTAGATGGATGCTCGTGAATTCAGGGCACATCAGATTTATTGTCATTGCAAAAAAGTTAACAGACATTCCCCCCTCACAGCAGAGGACTCCTCACAGAGGCGCCACCCTCATCTAATGAGTCCTAATATAAACCATTGTAAACTGTGTAAGAGAGAACTGTTGAAGTGAGAGAATTTTACTCTCAGACAGTGGTTTATAAAAAGGAAAGCACAGTTAGGCCACATTTTACGTGGGGGTTTTTTTCTTCACTTTTTTTGGTTTTATGTCACAGCAACACACAATAATAAAACTTGTATTTACTCGCCCTATTTGGCAAATTTTTTTTTATTTGCAGAAGAACATTTTAATACACAAAACAAAAGAAGCTGAACAGACAAAACAAATTTAGTACTCCATCTGTGCACATTTGGTTAGATTCTTTGTAAGTTGGGCAGCACAAAAGCAACATTTGAGCCTTGATTTTCTTTTTTTCATGTTGTTGTCTTGCATGCCGTTTGAATGAAAGCTAACTGCATGTGCATGTAAACAATGTTTGACATTTGAGAAAGGTTAAGTTTAACTATAAGTTTGCGCTTTGGATTGTGCCAAAACATTTAGTTTTAAGTTATTGGACTTGAGCGCAAGAAAAAATTCCAGTTTTTGCTATATAAAGACGAAAGTTTGCAACCTAGTTTTTTGATGATAGATTAAAAAGCAAAAGTGGACAAAAAAAAATGTTTTAGTTGTAGTTAATCAGGTAAGAAAAATGCTAATGTGCAGTTTTGAAATAAAAAATAAACGTTTTCACTTCAGTTTTTCTTTGAGGTTCAACTTATTTATTAATTGAAGAGGATAAACGCTGATTGGAGGGGCCCTCTGCTTAGGGGTCCCAGAGAACCCCCCCAGCTGCCATCCATGTGGAGTTAGATTTATTACAGGTGCGCTTGACAATTCAGCTATTATTAGCACAGCTTTTAACTGGAGCATCAGTTTTGTACCAAAAATCTAATTTATTATTCTCCAAATATCCACTCTTTGCAAAAGCAAGCGGAGGAAAACCTTTTAAAAGGAACATTTAATATCCATCATGTCTTGATGATTTGTTGTTGTTCTAGACTTGCATCTTGATAAATGTCATTAGTTATGTAGGAAAACTCTACATATCACTTACTGATTCATAATGGTAAAGACACATGTGCACAGACAGTGATGGAAAACAGCAGCTTGACAGTTTACACTTATTCCACTGAATGCTGGCACCGGCTCAGTCTCACCACAGAGCCAGACTGGAAAATGTGAGGTCTTCCTTCCAGCTCTGAGTGAAGGACCAAACACATTTTAATGATAAAACAAAATGACTCTGGTTAAAATGTTCTGTATATGCCTTAAGAAATGTTTGTTTTTCTTTTTTCTTTAGAGCACAAGAGATATTGAATCAAGGATGAGGAACGAGACCAGACTGAAGCTGTTCACTCTTGACCCAGACACACAGGTAATTCACCTTAAGCTGGAGTGAGGTCTGTAAACTCATGAAGTCAAATCTAATCCTACCCTATGTGTTGTTTGTAGAAACTTGACTTCTCTGGAATCGAGCCGGACGTAAAGCAGTTTGAGGAGAAGTTTGGGAAACGCGTGCTGGTGAACTGCAACGACCTCTCCTTTAACCTGCAGAGCTGTGTTGCCGAGAACGAGGAAGGACCGACGACAAACGTACGGCCGCTCTCCGTCTGAATCTCTGAAATATCATTCGATGAAGGTAGACGAGGCGGTTTGCTTGCAGCAGCCGGATGGATTCCTCTCATTACTTAAGTTGGACTCCTATCAACATGGCAACCAGGCCACTGGGAGAGGAATGGTGAATCATCTATGTAATGAATTTTGATGTCCTGCTGTCCTCCCATCAGAAAGTGTTTGAAAGCCTCTCTGCGCAGCAGCATGCATACTCAAATCCTTTAAGTAAAAGAAAAGCAACTTATTATTTATATTGAAAACCTTTGATCTAATTTTTGGCCAATTTATCATTTGTCTAACGCCAGGTGGAGCCATTCTACGTCACACTGTCACTGTTTGACATCCAGAACGGAAGAAAAATCTCCTCTGACTTCCATGTAGATCTAAACCATCCATCGGTTCGTGGCATGGTGCCCATTAACGCTACTCAGTATATGAACGGGGGCGGTAACGCCCACCCCCAGGGGCAACCCTTGATCCATGGGGTGTCAGAAGCAGCCCTACAGTTTCCTAGACAGGTAGGGATCAAATGTAGACAATAGCATCTGTTTAAAGTCACAATAAAACCTAACCTGTGGTTTCTCTTCAGGGCATCTTCTCTATAACATGTCCCCACCCAGATATCTTCCTCGTTGCCCGCATCGAGAAGGTGCTTCAGGGAGGAATCAACCACTGTGCAGAACCGTACATGAAGAGCTCAGACTCCACAAAGGTGCTTTTTTTTCACCAGCAACAAAGTTCTATCCTTTCTACACATTTAGAACGAGTGCGATCCAACATAAACATTTCTGATTCCTCCAAATGTGTGTCCTTGAGCTGAGTCTGACCAGACAGCCACCACTCATACAGTGTCGAGTGATGAGGCCCAGCTTGTTTGTGTGTTCATATTAACATCCCAGTGTGTCTGTTCTACTAGGTGGCACAGAAGGTGTTGAAAAACGCCAAGCTGGCGTGTAGTCGACTTGGTCAGTACACAATGCCTTTTGCCTGGGCAGCGAGGTACGTTCTGAATAAATGAATGAAAAAAAAATTTAATTCTCACTCATCTTTTGATCAGTTTTAAAACTGTTCTCAGTAGTCTTATAATTAAGATTTGGCTATTTTTAGCCAAAATAATAAAAACAATCGTTTTCTAGGACATAATTGCTGCAGAGCAGCAGTAGTTCATTTGAAATTCCCCTCTGAGTTGTGGGCGGGACCGTTTGAATGGGGCAACCCACTCCTCCCCATTGCTGAGAGCTCTCTGTTTACATGCTCTCTCGCTAGCTTAAGGTCCATCACACCCCCCAATCTAACATTACCGGTGCAACAGAAACGGCGAGCATTATTGGCGCTATCGGGGTGTACTATGAGGCCAGAACATTCTCATAACGCACACAATCTGTTTAAAAAATGTGCATTTCCAAATTATGAGACTGAAACTTCATATCTTTTTGAATAAATTTGAATAAAGTAATACTCATAAATCCAATTTGAACTTTAATTTTCTAAATGTATGTCCTCTATTATCAGAAAAATGATACAAGAAAATGATAAAAACCTTAAAAAGCACATTTTCATCAGAGTGGGTCTTTAAGTGTTTATTTTAATGACAACATTTAAAATGACCATAGTAACATAAAAAGGAGCAGGTTGAATTTTACCTGATATCCTCCCTGCTCAAAAAATATTTATTAATCATCTGAAAATAAAATGTATGAGAAAATATTTGATTTATTGGAATCATCAACTTGATATGATATAATGCCAAAAATGTTGATTTACTGTCACCAATTTATAAAAATTAATTTTGTTTAGTTGCTATTGCACATAAATCAATCAATCAAACTTTATTTATAAAGCACTTTTCATATAAAAGCATAACACAAGTGCTTTACATTAAAACAAAACAAAATAATATAAAAACAAGCACAAAAATAAATAAATAAATAATTTGTTGTAAGATAGTTTAACAGCACATTCATAAATGTAAAAAAAAAGATTTTTATTTGTGATACTACAATATTCTTTTTTTCTATTGTAAAAAATATTCAAAAGTGCAGAATGTGTTTATTTATTAAAGTACGTTTTCTGACTTTCTTCTCCTGTTCTTCAGGCCTTTATTCAAAGATGCTTCAGGAACCCTGGACAAAAGCGCTCGCTTCTCTGCTTTGTACAGGCAGGACAGCAACAAACTGTCCAACGATGACATGCTCAAACTGCTGGCTGACTTTAGAAAGTTAGTGGTGCTTCTATTATAGATGTAAACTTTAAGTGATCTGTCTGGATTAACAAAAAGGAGTCTTCCTGGAACTTTTACCTTGGAAAAATGTTGTTTTTCCTCACAGCTGTTAACGCATTTACACACTGCACACCCTGTCTGCTTCTTTTTGGTCTTTAGATGATACCAAATCCTCAGCAGGGATGTATTTTTCTTTTCCTCAGACCTGAGAAGATGGCCAAGCTGCCTGTAATCCTAGGGAATCTAGATGTTACCATCGACAACGTAGCCCCGGATTTGACGAGTGAGCCCTGACTCTGGATCAGCTGAAGAGACAAAAGCTGGTTCTGCTCAGACCAGACTGATCGCATCATCTGCACTCTGTTTATTTGGTCTTTCTGTGTCCTGCTCCTGTGTGTAGATTGTGTTACGTCCTCCTACATTCCTGTGAAGCAGTTTGATGTCAGAGAGAAGAGCAACATCTTTTTTGAAGTGGAGGAGTTTGTGCCGTGCATTGCCAAATGCTCTCAGCCTTTCACCATTTACAACAATCACCTCTATGTCTACCCGAAGCACTTGAAATATGATGGCCAAAAGGCATTCGCAAAGGTATTTATATATTTATAATGCAGTTTACAAATTTCCATTTTGGAAATATAATCCATCCCTGTATTTTTCCTCAGGCTCGAAACATAGCTGTCTGCATCGAGTTTAGAGACTCGGATGATGAAGATGCTGCATCACTTAAGGTAAAAGTTGGCAGAAATTTCCAAAAGAAAAGCATTTTTAGTTACTTGAAGAAATTTTTTTTTCTGTATTTACTCAGTGCATCTATGGGAGACCTGGAGGACCCTTGTTTACCAAAAATGCCTTCACCTCAGTATTACATCACCAGCAAAACCCCGACTTCTACGACGAAGTAAGGCACCACCTGAAGAAGAGTTCATGTCAGCTTGTGTTTGAGCAAAACGATGAATATTGGCTGTGATGTTCACTCATGTTCAGTTTAAGATCGAACTGCCCACCCAGCTCCACGAGAAACATCATCTGCTCTTCACTTTCTACCATGTGAGCTGTGAAAGCAACAGCAAGGCCAGCACCAAAAAGAGGGACCTGATTGAAACGCAAGGTTAGACACTTTCACCTGAACCTCTGACTTAAAGAACCACTCTGATGGAAATGGTGTTTTTGGTGTTTTTGTGGCATTTTTGTCTTGATGGAGGACATATATAAAGAAAATTAAAAATAAAGTTGTATTTTATTCAAATTGTGAAGTAGAAATAAAATGCTGGTTGAAAAAGAGCCTATTTGTGACTTAGAAAATATACTGGGCGGGCCACAAACTCGAATTTTCCAATGTTCTACTGAACTACTGCCACAGGTTTTTTGATTTTGGCTAAAAATGGCATAATCGTTGTTAAAAGACCACTGGGAACACTTTTAAATATATCAGAAGATGATCAGAGGGGGTCTTTAAAGTAGTTTCAACTTAAGTACTATATTATTTCCTGAAGTTTTAAGTTTACGCTCAAGTCAAAGAACCACAGGAGAACTAAAGTATGAACCACCACAGCTGATTTAGCTAGCACTCAACTCCCGTCCCTTATTAGTCCTGTCCTGCAGCTAAAACCCAACAACACAACGGCTGTATAAACGTTTTTGGATTTAGTTTTCTTGAATATTTAAATCTAAACTCAGAAATTGTCTGAGAGTCGAGTTACTTCTGCATACTTCCAGGTGAACAAGGTGGTTCAGGCACTCTGGATCCATGTGTCTGTCCCAACAGAAGTCCATATGTTTTCTGCAATTTAGCCAATTTCCCTGCCAGTTTAAGCTGAAATGTGCTTTTTTCAGTCTTTTATGCATTTCAGAATCTCACATTTCTTTGTTTTATGAACTGTTTTGAACTTCTGTCTAAATTTTTCCTACCTTCCAATCCAGCTCACCAAAAGTTTTACGAACTGTCTCTGGAAACAACGCTACCTCAGCCTATTTCTAAATGTTTGGAGCTTAAAAACTTTGATGTAATACA